>NC_069505.1:517902109-519132109 GCF_027579735.1 Bombina bombina | reverse complement strand
AATAACAATTCTGGTGTAGACTGTCCCTTTAAGTATCTGTCCATAAAATGCACTCAGATAATCTTACTCGTCTAATCCACTTAAAGGGACAGGAAACCCCAAAATTTTCTTCCATGATTTCGATAGATCATACAATTTTAAGCAACTTTTCAATTTACTAAAGTTATTAAATTTGCTTCGTTCTTATGTTATCCTTTGCAGCTAAATACATCTAGTTAGCCAAACACAAGAGACAAATGTGTGCAGGCACCAATCAGCAGCTAGCTGCCACTAGTGTAGGATATGGGCGTATTCTTTTTTTTTTTTTTTATACCAGGGATACCAAGTGAACGAAGCAAATTTAAAAATTGAAGTGAATTTAAAAGTGTATTAAAATGACCTGCTCTATCTGCATCATGCAAGTTTAATTTTCACTTTCCTATCCCTTTAATATATTTGTATGTAATCCAAAAATGTTATTTTGTAATTCAGACAAAGCATACAACAAAACGTTTCCAATTTACGTCTATTATCAAATTTACTTTGTTCTCATTATATTCATTGTTGAAGAGATACCTAGGTCTGGAGCACTTTATGGCAAGAAGTGCTGCCATCTAGTGCAAACTACCTATGTTTACTCTTCAACAAAGGATGTTGCAAGAACAAAGTAAAGTTGATGATAGAAGTAAATGCATTTTTTTTTTTTTATTGCACGCTCAGTCCAAATCATAAACATTTAAGTTTAGCTTTACTGCCCCTAACAGGGATTGTTTTCTGTAGTATTTGAGTTCAGATAGATGTCTGGAATAGAGAGTCAAAGAAACAATTATTTTAGAATCACTTACAGTAAGGTGGGATGTAGTCAAAATATTTAAGAGGTAGAACCTGTAATCATCACAGTGGGATCATGATTATGTAGGAGTAAATCTTTTTTTTTTTTAAAGAGGGGATTTCTTTTAATGTAAATCTGCCCCAGTTCATCACTATACATAGGGAAGACAAGTAGTCTGGTATATTATTTGCTTCATTATTTGAAAGGAAACAGGACACAAATTAAGCAATATGTAAAGCTATCTGACTAAGGTATAATCTTTAGGACATACTAGTGGAGTGGAATGGGGTTGGTTACAGAGACATTTCCATAGAAAATTAATATTCGGATTGGGATTTTGTACCTTCTTTATTTGTATACATAGGCTAAGTGGGGTTGTACAGCACCTGCTTCCTCCATCATGAAAAATGACAAACACAGAATCATCCAGCCCTCTCATACTGATAATTAGGTTTGGAAGGGAAGAAATATCTTGGCAGTGGTCCTGCTCTTGTATATTCCTTTAAATAGGAAGGACCAGTAGAGTAGCTCTTCATCTGCTTCTCAGTTTACCAGAAATGGTGACCAAAGAGCATATGCAGCTAAAAAAATCTACTATATGGGTTTGACCTAAAGGGCTTTTTTCCCCCCAAAGGCTCTGATAATCTTGGTGGATTTGATAACATTATGCAGCCATTTGGTACTAGTTAATTATGATATATCGTTACAACATAATTGCCACGTCTAAAAAACTCTTTGTACAGCTGGAAATTTGTGTTCTTCAATAGAACCAAAGGGCTACAATTTGGACCACTGTAAAACCTAAATCACCCTAGGCCCTTACTGCTAAAATACAGACACGTGAGATAATCTGTCCCGTGAACTCATGTATGTGTGTTGATGTAAAAGTGAGTTAGTAATGTTTTGGGTCCTGCTGGTATCTGACAATGTTTTAGTGCCACATGGTGGTGTATTTGTCACTGAGGCACTAACACAGTCAGACACAGATATACAGACACGGCACCTCCAACACAATACATTATCAAACATTAATTCTCTGCAGATACATGTTTACTAACAAAATAACAATGAAAGACACAAACTTACTGATATCAAAATGCACGGCCAGGCATTTGTGTCTGACAGGGTTAGTGCCCCAAGTGACAGTGTATCTGTGTGTGTCTGACAGTGCTAGTTCACCGAAGTGACAGGGTATCTGTTTGAGTCTGACAGAGTTACTTCACTGAAGTGACAGTGTATCTGTGTGTGTCTGACAGAGTTACTTCACCAAAGTGACAGTGTATCTGTGTGTGTCTGACAGTGTTAGTTCCCAGAAGTGACAGTGTATCTGTGTGTGTCTGACAGAATACACTTCACTGAAGTGACAGTGTATCTGTGTGTGTCTGACAGAGTTACTTTACCGAAGTGACAGTGTATCTGTGTGTGTCTGACAGTGCTAGTTCACTGAGGTGACAGGGTATCTGTTTGTGTCTGACAGAGTTACTTCACCCAAGTGACAGTGTATCTGTGTGTGTCTGACAGTGCTAGTTCACTGAAGTGACAGGGTATCTGTGTGTGTCTGACAGTGTTACTTTACCGAAGTGACAGTGTATCTGTGTGTGTCTGACAGTGCTAGTTCACTGAAGTGACAGGGTATCTGTTTGTGTCTGACAGAGTTACTTCATCGAAGTGACAGTGTATCTGTGTATGTCTGACAGTGCTAGTTCACTGAAGTGACAGGGTATCTGTGTGTGTCTGACAGTGTTACTTTACCAAAGTGACAGTGTATCTGTGTGTGTCTGACAGTGCTAGTTCACTGAAGTGACAGGGTATCTGTGTGTGTCTGACAGTGTTACTTTACCAAAGTGACAGTGTATCTGTGTGTGTCTGACAGTGCTAGTTCACCAAAGTGACAGGGTATCTGTGTGTGTCTGACAGAGTTACTTCACCAAAGTGACAGTGTATCTGTGTGTGTCTAACAGTGTTAGTTCCCAGAAGTGACAGTGTATCTGTGTGTGTCTGACAGTGTTAGTTCCCAGAAGTGACAGTGTATCTGTGTGTGTCTGACAGTGTTAGTTCCCAGAAGTGACAGTGTATCTGTGTGTGTCTGACAGTGTTAGTTCACTGAAGTGACAGTGTATCTGTGTGTGTCTGACAGTGTTAGTTCCCAGAAGTGACAGTGTATCTGTGTGTGTCTGACAGTGTTAGTTCACTGAAGTGACAGTGTGTGTGTCTTACAGTGTTAGTTCACTGAAGTGATAGTGTATCTGTGTGTGTCTGACAGTGTTAGTTCACCGAAGTGACAGTGTATATGTGTGTGTCTGACAAAGTACACTTCACTGAAGTGACAGTGTATCTGTGTGTGTCTGACAGTGTTAGTTCACCAAAGTGACAGTGTATCTGTGTGTCTGACCATGTGTTAGTGACCCAGTGACAGTGTATTTGTGTGTCTGACCGTGTGTTAGTCACCCAGTGACAGTGTATTTGTGTGTCTGACCGTGTGTTAGTCACCCAGTGACAGTGTATTTGTGTGTCTGACCGTGTGTTAGTCACCCAGTGACAGTGTATTTGTGTGTCTGACCGTGTGTTAGTCACCCAGTGACAGTGTATTTGTGTGTCTGACCGTGTGTTAGTCACCCAGTGACAGTGTATTTGTGTGTCTGACCATGTGTTAGTCACCCAGTGACAGTGTATCTGTGTATTTCTGACAGTGTTAGTTAACCGAAGTGACAGTGTATCAGTGTGTTAGTAACCCAGTGATAGTGCGTGTGTATATGACTATGTTAGTGTTTCTTGGGAGAAAAAAGTTCTATAAATTTGCTTCTATTCTACAGAGTATATATATACACACACACACACACACACATGTAACTATAGACACAGATATAATACAGACACTGCTTTTAAGCTGCCACTACACGTAAAGTTAATTTATTTACTGAATATAGGTAGGCTGGTATATAAAAGTAGACACATTTGAATTGTTAACATTAAATTATTTATTTGCTTCTGACCTGCTTGTGCAAAAGTCCTGCAAGAAGACTTGTTAATGCATTTATGCCAGTTATAGTAGGCTTTAGATTATAAGCTCTTGCGAACAGTATGATTTCTATCCTAATATCTTAAATACAGCCTATGCACAGCAACATATAAACACATACACAGATATGCGTGTGTGCGCTTAAAGGGACATGAAACCCAAAATTTTTCTTTCATGATTCAGATAGAGAATAGAATTTTAAACAACTTTCCAATTTACTTCTATTATTTAATTTGCTTCCTTCTCTTGTTATCCTTTGCTGAAAGTTTTATCTAGGCAAGCTCAGCAACATCAGAGAACCTAGGTTCTAGCTGTTGATTGGTGGCTGCAAATATATATCAATTGTGATTGGCTCACCCATGTGTTCAGTTAGAAACCGGTAGTGCATTGCTGCTCCTTTAACAAATGATACCAAGTGAATGAAACAAATTAGATAATAGGAGTAAATTAGAAAGTTGTTTAAAATTGTATTCTCTATCTAAATCATAAAAGAAAATTTTTGGGTTTCATGTCCCTTTAACTTTATTCTGGAAAAAAACACATAAATCTAGTGTTTAATATAAACCACAGATATATATAACTATATATAACTATATTGGTATAATTATGTTTCTATACATATCCGCCCCCCCCAGAAAAAATAAATAAATATGAATATCAGAATAGAGAGAAACATATCTCATATAAAGACGCATACAGACAGAAAGACTGACTAATAGATTTATGGATAAATATATTTACAAGGAGTAATAAAATATATACATCTACATTTGACAATCCAATTTCTTTCAGTTTCTATTAATGTATCTTATTATTAGTATCAGTATTTGCCATTCTGAATGTATTCATTTTTACTAGTTATAAATGTTTCTTTAAAGAAATGTATTTTAAGTGTTAAGTGTTCTAAAGTCTAAAAAAACTCACATTAAAACCACACAGAAGAGCCACATTTAATTTTAATACTGGATAGTTTTAGTTCTGGAAAAACCCTTAAGGCAGAATATCTATCTATCTATCTATCTATCTATCTATCTATCTATCTATCTATCCATCTGTATCTATCTTACACACTATCTATCTATCTATCTATCTATCTATCTATCTATCTATCTATATCTATCTATCATCTGTATCTATCTCACACACTATCTATCTATCTATCTATCTATCTATCTATCTATCTATCTATCTATCTATCATCTGTATCTATCTCACACACTATCTATCTATCTATCTATCTATCTATCTATCTATCTTACACACTATCTATCTATCTATCTATCTATCTATCTATCTATCTATCTATCTATCTATCTATCATCTGTATCTATCTCACACACTATCTATCTATCTATCTATCTATCTATCTTACACACTATCTATCTATCTATCTATCTATCTATCTATCTTACACACTATCTATCTATCTATCTATCCATCTGTATCTATCTCACACACTATCTATCTATATCTATCTATATATCTATCTGTATCTATCTCACACACTATCTATCTATCTATCTATCTATCTGTATCTATCTCACACACTATCTATCTATCTATCTTTATCTATCTATCTATCTATCTATCTATCTCACACACAATGTATCTATCTATCTATAATCTATCTATCTATCATCTATCTATCTATCTATCTATCTATCTATCTGTATCTATCTCACACACTATCTATCAATCTATCTATCTATCTATCTATCTATCTATCTATCTATCTATCTATCTATCTATCTATGTGTATCTATCTCACACACTATCTATCTATCTATCTATCTATCTATCTAACTGTATCCATCTATCTATCTATCTATCTATCTGCATCTATCTCACACACTATATCTATCTATCTATCTATCTATCTATCATCTATCTATCATCAATCTATCTATCTATCTATCTATCTATCTATCTATCTATCTGTCTATCTGTATCTCTCATACACACACTATCTATCTATCCTCTATATCTCACTCATAGACTATCATCTATCTGTCTATCTCTACCCATTCTGTCTGTCTACCAACATATAAAGGGCAAAAACTTATGAGAAACCTATACACATAGAATGTTGATAATATGCATTGCTATAAATACAGTCACAGTGCATATACAGTACGTATTAGAAGATACTACACACACACAAGGTCACTGTACCTTATATATGGAGAAGTTTGTGCTGCTCCAGTGTAGGATCTTTTTCAGTTGTCCAGCCCAGAGTACTGGTCAGCAATGTCCCCAGAACCTGCTCCCCCCTTGCCCCAGCCCTTCCAGCTCTTGCAGCAGCCTCTGTGAGTGTCTGACACTGAATGCCAGAAGGAGAGTCCAGACAGCTGGGACAGTGTCCATCTCCCAAAAAAGGCTCCGGCAGCCCTGTGATTGGACACAGCCCAATGATGTCACCAAGAGGATTCCCCCTCTAACCAAAATGACTTTTATTTACTAGCGATGTCACCTACATTAATCTAACCAACCCTACAGATCAGAATGTAAGCTCTGGGACAGGGTCTCTCATTATGCCACTAGATTGTAAGCTCCTTGTGACAGGGTCTCTCATTATACCACTAGACTGTAAGCTCTAGGACAGGGTCTCTCATTATGCCACTAGACTGTAAGCTCCTTGGGACAGGGTCTCTCATTATACCACTAGACTGTAAGCTCTGGGACAGGGTCTCTCATTATGCCACTAGACTGTAAGCTCTAGGACAGGGTCTCTCATTATACCACTAGACTGTAAGCTCCTTGGGACAGGGTCTCTAATTATGCCACTAGACTGTAAGCTCCTTGTGACAGGGTCTCTCATTATACCACTAGACTGCAAGCTCCTTGGGACAGGGTCTCTCATTATGCCACTAGACTGTAAGCTCTGGGACACAGGGTCTCTCATTATGCCCCTAGACTGTAAGCTCTAGGACAGGGTCTCTCATTATGCCACTAGACTGTAAGCTCTGGGACAGGGTCTCTCATTATGCCACTAGACTGTAAGCTCTGGGACAGGGTCTCTCATTATGCCACTAGACTGTAAGCTCCATGGGACAGGGTCTCTCATTATGCCACTAGACTGTAAGCTCCTTGTGACAGGGTCTCTCATTATGCCACTAGACTGTAAGCTCTGGGACAGGGTCTCTGATTATACCACTAGACTGTAAGCTCCCTAGCACAGGGTCTCTCATTATGCCATTAGACTGTAAGCTCCCTAGGACAGAGTCTCTCATTATGCCACTAGACTGTAAGCTCCTTGTGACAGGGTCTCTCATTATGCCACTAGACTGTAAGCTCCTTGGGACAGGGTCTCTCATTATACCACTAGACTGTAAGCTCCTTGGGACAGGGTCTCTCATTATACCACTAGACTGTAAGCTCCTTGGGACAGGGTCTCTCATTATGCCACTAGACTGTAAGCTCCTTGTGACAGGGTCTCTCATTATGCCACTAGACTGTAAGCTCTGGGACAGGGTCTCTCATTATGCCACTACACTGTAAGCTCCTTGTGACAGGGTCTCTCATTATGTCACTAGACTGTAAGCTCCCTAGGACAGGGTCTCTCATTATGCCACTAGACTGTAAGCTCTGGGACAGGGTCTCTCACTATGCCACTAGACTGTAAGCTCCTTGGGACAGGGTCTCTCATTATACCACTAGACTGTAAGCTCCCTAGGACAGGGTCTCTCATTATGCCACTAGACTGTAAGCTCCCTAGGACAGAGTCTCTCATTATACCACAAGACTGTAAACTCCATTGAAGAGGGTCTTCTATTATAACACTAGACTGTAAGCTCCATGGGACAGGGTCTCTCATTATACCACTAGACTGTAAACTCCCTAGGACAGGGTCTCTCATTATGCCACTAGACTGTAAGCTCCCTAGGACAGGGTCTCTCATTATGCCACTAGACTATAAGCTCCTTGGGACAGGGTCTCTCATTATGCCATTAGACTGTAAGCTCCTTGGGACAGGGTCTCTCATTATACCACTAGACTGTAAGCTCCCTAGGACAGGGTCTCTCATTATGCCACTAGACTGTAAGCTCCCTAGGACAGGGTCTCTCATTATGCCACTAGACTATAAGCTCCTTGGGACAGGGTCTCTCATTATGCCACTAGACTATAAGTTCCTTGGGACAGGGTCTCTAATTATACCACTAGACTGTAAGCTCCCTAGGACAGGGTCTCTCATTATGCCACTAGACTATAAGCTCCTTGGGACAGGGTCTCTCATTATGCCATTAGACTGTAAGCTCCTTGGTACAGGGTATCTCATTATTCCACTAGACTGTAAGCTCTGGGACAGGGTCTCTCATTATGCCACTAGACTGTAAGCTCTGGGACAGGGTCTCTCATTATGCCACTAGATTGTAAGCTCCTTAGAACAGGGTCTTTCTATAATACCACAAGATGGTAAGCTCCCTGGGACAAGGTCTTCAATTATACCACAAGACTGTAAGCTCCTTGGGACAGGATCTCTCTTTATACCACAAGACTGTAAACTCCATTGAAGAGGGTCTTCTATTATAACACTAGACTGTAAGCTCTGGGACAGGGTCTCTCATTATACCACTAGACTGTAAGCTCTAGGACGGGGTCTCTCACTATGCCACTAGACTGTAATCTCCTTGGGACAGGGTCTCTCATTATGCCATTAGACTGTAAGCTCTGGGACAGGGTCCCTCATTATGCCACTAGACTGTAAGCTTCTTGGGACAGGGTCTCTACTCTCATTATGCCACTAGACTGTAAGCTCTGGGACAGGGTCTCTCATTATGCCACTAGACTGTAAGCTCCTTGGGACAGGGTCTCTCATTATGCCACTAGACTGTAAGCTCTGAGACAGGGTCTCTCATTATGCCACTAGACTGTAAGCTCTGGGACAGGGTCTCTCATTATACCACTAGACTGTAAGCTCCTTGGGACAGGGACTTCTATTATAACACTAGACTGTAAGCTCCTTGAGACAGGGTCTTTCTATAATACCACAATATTGTAAGCTCCCTGGGACAAGGTCTTCTATTATACCACTAGACTATAAGCTTCTTGGGACAGGGTCTCTCTTTATACCACTAGACTGTAAGCTCCTTGGGACTGGGTCTTCTATTATACCACTAGACTGTAAGCTCCTTGGGACAGGGTCTTCTATTATAACACTAGACTGTAAGCTCCTTGGGACAGGGTCTCTCTTTATACCACACAACTGTAAGTTCCTTGGGACAGGGTCTCTCTTTATACTACAAGACTGTAAGCTCCTTGGAACAGCGTCTCTCTTTATACCACAAGACTGTAAGTTCCTTGGGACAGGGTCTCTCTTTATATCACAAGACTGTAAGTTCCTTGGGACATGGTCTCTCTTTCTAACACTAGACTGTAAGCTCCTTGGGACAGGGTCTCTCTTTATATCACAAGACTGTAAGTTCCTTGGGACATGGTCTCTCTTTATACCACAAGATTGTAAGTTCCTTGGGACAGGGTCTCTCTTTTATCTCACTAGACTGTAAGCTCCTTGGGACAGGGTCTCGCTTTATACCACAAGACTGTAAGCTCCTTGGGACAGGGTCTCGCTTTATACCACAAGACTGTAAGCTCCTTGGGACAGGGTCTCTCTTTATACCACAAGACAGTAAGTTCCTTGGGACAGGGTCTCTCTTTATACCACTAGACTGTAAGCTCCTTGGGACAGGGTCTCTCTTTATACCACAAGACTGTAAGTTCCTTGGGACAGGGTCTCTCTTTATACCACAAGACTGTAAGCTCCTTGGGATAGGGTCTCTCTTTATCTCACTAGAATGTAAGCTCCTTGGGGCAGGGTCTCTCTTTATACCATAAGACAGTAAGCTCCTTGGGACAGGGTCTCTCTTTATACTATAAGACAGTAAGCTCATTGGGACAGGGTCTCTCTTTATCTCACTAGAATGTAAGCTCCTTGGGGCAGGGTCTCTCTTTATACCATAAGACAGTAAGCTCCTTGGGACAGGGTCTCTCTTTATACCATAAGACAGTAAGCTCCTTGGGACAGGGTCTCTCTTTATCTCACTAGAATGTAAGTTCCTTGGGACAGGGTCTCTCTTTATACCACAAGACAGTAAGTTCCTTGGGATAGGGTCTCTGATTATACCACAAGACAGTAAGCTCCTTGGGACAGGGTCTCTCTTTATACCACAAGACAGTAAGCTCCTTGGGACAGGGTCTCTCTTTATACCATAAGACAGTAAGCTCCTTGGGACAGGGTCTCTGATTATACCACTAGATTGTAAGCTCTCGGGGCAGCTTACCATTAAGTCACTAAATAACAAACTCCTTTTGACAATCCCATGATGTCATTAGCATGTACCCTCTTGAGACACGGTCTCTGTGTTTACGCACTATGGTAAATACAATGATTTGTGATTAAGGCAACGGTAACTACATATTGACTATTGCTGCAAAGACAAAATTAACCCAGGGCCTGCCCAAAAAATAACACTAATTCAGAATGTGTTTCACAGTAGTCCTCGAAGCATATTTAACCATTTCCTTGGTGGAATTGGACAACACTGTAGTTCTCCATGAATAACTCATTCAAAACTGTAACCCTTTCTCTTCCAAAGCTTTGACAACCATTAAGTACAGCAAAATTGCATAACCATCACGTACATAATAAAAAGATAATGCAAGTTTACTTTCTTTCTGACAAATTTTAAAATTTACTTAAAGGGACAGTCTACACCTTAGTCATCTTAAAGTCTTACTTTAGATTAAGCTGCACATAGCCTCCTGCACCCCTTTCTATATCATGCAGCAGTAACAGTAAAAAAGTTATTTTAAAATTAATAAGGTTTCTGGTCATTTTGAAATGGCTGCCAAGCTCCGCCCACTGATGATGACATCATGATCTGGGCTGCATCTATGCCCTCTGCTGAATAACACTGAAAGTCTGTTGAATCCAACTAGTGAGTGTTTTGCAAATAGTGAAGTCTATAATGCAGCCCAGATCGTGATGTCATCAGTGGGCAGAGTTTGGCAGCTATATCAAAGGGGCCAGAAGCAACAGTCATTTTAAAATAACGTTTTTACTGTTCCTGCTGCATGATATAGAAAGGGGAGCAGGAGGCTATATTTAATTTAAGGTAAGACTTTAAGATGACTAAGGTGTAGACTGTCCCTTTAAATTTGTCAGCCCCTTGTATCATGTGACAACCATTATCCAATCACAGGCTCATAAACGTACACACTGTGAACTTTTGCACATGCTCAGTAATAGCTAGTGCCTCAGAAAGTGAGCATATAAAAATATTTTGCACTATTGGATAATGGAAGTGAATTGAAAAGTCTAATACAACTGCATGCTCAATCCGAATCATGAAAGTTTCATTTTGCCTTTAGTATCCCTTTAATTAACCTTTCTGTGCTATATAGTGATGAATAAAACTCAGTCAGAATCAATTAGTATTAATAGCTTCATATTAACAGGTATTAACCCTTCCCGGCACTGATATGTGAGGGGCAAAACTAATTCCTTGCCAGAAACCTTAAAGGGACATGAAACACATTCGGCTAGATTTAGAGTTTGGCGTAAGCCGTCAAAAGCAGCGTTAAGGGGTCCTAACGCTGCTTTTTACCGCCCGCTGGTATTTAGAGTCAGGCAGGAAAGGGTCTACCGCTCACTTTCTTTCCGCGACTCCAGGCTACCGCAGATCCCCTTACGTCAATTGCGTATCCTATCTTTTCAATGGGATTTGCCTAACGCTGGTATTTCGAGTCTTGGAAGAAGTGAGCGGTAGAGCCTCTGCCGACAAGACTCCTACCGCCAAAAAAAGTCAGTAGTTAAGAGCTTTATGGGCTGACGCCAGAACATAAAGCTCTTAACTACTGTGCTATAAAGTACACTAACACCCATAAACTACCTATACACCCCTAAACCGAGGCCCCCCCACATCGCAAACCCTCTAATACATTTTTTAACCCCTAATCTGCCGACCGGACACCACCGCCACCTATATTATAGCTATGAACCCCTAATCTGCTGCCCCTAACATCTCCGACACCTACATTATATTTATTAACCCCTAATCTGCCCCCCCCAACATTGCCGCTACCTAACTACAATTATTAACCCCTAATCTGCCGACTGGACTTCGCCGCCACTATAATAAATGTATTAACCCCTAAACCGCCGCACTCCCGCCTCGCAAACACTATAATAAATTGTATTAACCCCTAATCTGCCCTCCCTAACATTGCCGCCACCTACCTACAATTATTAACCCCTAATCTCCCGCCCCCAACGTCACCGCTACTATAACAAAGTTATTAACCCCTAAACCTAAGTCTAACCCTAACACCCCCCTAACTTAAATATAATTTAAATAAAACTAAATAATGTTCCTATCATTAAATAAATTAATCCTATTTAAAACTAAATACTTACCTATAAAATAAACCCTAATATAGCTACAATATAACTAATAGTTACATTGTAGCTATTTTAGGATTTTTGTTTATTTTACAGGCAACTTTGTATTTATTTTAACTAGGTACAATAGCTATTAAATGGTTAATAACTATTTAATAGCTACCTAGTTAAAATAATTACAAAATTACCTGTGAAATAAATCCTAACCTAAGTTACAATTAAACCTAACACTACACTATCATTAAATTAATTAAATAAATTAACTACAATTACCTACAATTAAATTTAATTAAATAAACTAATCTATAATACTAAAAAAACCCCACTAAATTACAGAAAATAAAAAAAATTACAAGAAGTTTAAACTAATTACACCTAATCTAAGCCCCCTAATAAAATAAAAAAAACCCCCAAAATAATAAAATGCCCTACCCTATTCTAAATTACAAAAGTAATCAGCTCTTTTACCAGCCCTTAAAAGGGCTTTTTGCGGGGCATTGCCCCAAAGTAATCAGCTCTTTTACCTATAAAAAAAAAATACAACCCCCCGAACATTAAAACCCACCAGCCACATACCCCTACTCTAACCCACCCAAACCCACCTTAAAAAAACACTAACCCCCTGAAGATCTCCTTACCTTGAGTCGTCTTCACCCAACCGGGCCGAAATCTTCATCCAAGGTGCGCAGAAGAGGTCCTTCATCCAGTAGAAGTCCTCATCCAGGCGGCGTGTTCAATCTTCATCCATCCGGAACGGAGCGGAGCCATCTTCCAAGGAGCCGACGCAGAGCCATCCTCTTCATCTGGAGTCTTCTAACACAATGACGGTACCTTTAAGTGACGTCATCCAAGATGGCGTCCCTTCAATTCCGATTGACTGATAGGATTCTATCAGCCAATCGAATTTAAGCTAGGAAATATCTGATTGGCTGATTCAATCAGCCAATCAGATTGAAGTTCAATCTGATTGGCTGATCCAATCAGCCAATCGGATTGAGCTTGCATTCTATTGGCTGTTCCAATCAGCCAATAGAATGCGAGCTCAATCCGATTGGCTGATTGAATCAGCCAATCAGATTTTTCCTACCTTAATTTCCGGAATTGAAGGGACGCCAACTTGGATGACATCACTTAAAGGTACCGTCATTGTGTTAGAAGACTCCGGATGAAGAGGATGGCTCCGCGTCGGCTCCTTGGAAGATGGCTCCGCTCCGGATGGATGAAGATTGAAGATGCCACCTGGATGAAGACTTCTACCGGATGAAGGACCTCTTCTGCGCACCTTGGATGAAGATTTTGGCCCGGTTGGGTGAAGACGACTCAAGGTAGGGAGATCTTCAGGGGGTTAGTGTTAGGTTTTTTAAGGGGGGTTTGGGTGGGTTAGAGTAGGGGTATGTGGGTGGTGGGTTTTAATGTTGGGGGGGTTGTATTTTTTTTTACAGGTAAAAGAGCTGATTACAATGCCCCGCAAAAAGCCCTTTTAAGGGCTGGTAAAAGAGCTGATTACTTATGTAATTTAGAATAGGGTAGGGCATTTTATTATTTTGGGGGGCTTTTTATTTTATTAGGGGGCTTAGATTAGGTGTAATTAGTTTAAACTTCTTGTAATTTTTTTTATTTTCTGTAATTTAGTGTTTGTTTTATTTTTTTGTATTATAGATTAGTTTATTTAATTAAATTTAATTGTAGGTAATTGTAGTCAATTAATTTAATTAATTTAATGATAGTGTAGTGTTAAGTTTAATTGTAACTTGGGTTAGGATTTATTTCACAGGTAATTTTGTGATTATTTTAACTAGGTAGCTATTAAATAGTTATTAACTATTTAATAGCTATTGTACCTAGTTAAAATAAATACAAAGTTGCCTGAAAAATAAATATAAATCCTAAAATAGCTTCAATGTAACTATTAGTTATATTGTAGCTATATTAGTTTTTTTTTATAGGTAAGTATAGTTATAAATAGGATTAATTTATTTAATGATAGGAATATTATTTCGCTTTCTTTAAAGTATATTTAAGTTAGGGGGGTGTTAGGGTTAGACTTAGGTTTAGGGGTTAATTGCTTTATTATAGTAGCGGCGATGTTGCGGTTCGGGAGATTAGGGGTTAATAATTGTAGGTAGGTGGCGGCGATGTTAGGGAGGGCAGATTAGGGGTTAATACTATTTATTATAGTGTTTGCGAGGCAGGAGTGCGGCGGTTTAGGGGTTAATACATTTATTATAGTGGCGGCGAGGTCTGGTCGGCAGATTAGGGGTTAATAAGTGTAGGTAGACGGTGGCAAAGTTAGGGGAGGCAGATTAGGGGGTAATAAATATAATATAGGTGTCGGCGATGTTGGGGACAGCTGATTAGGAGTTCATAAGTATAATGTAGGTTGCGGCGGTGTCCGGAGCGGCAGATTAGGGGTTAATAATATAATGTAGGTGTCAGCGATAGCGGAGGCGGCAGATTAGGGGTTAATAAGTGTAAGATTAGGGGTGTTTAGACTCGGGGTTCATGTTAGGGTGTTAGGTGTAGACTTAGAGAGTGTTTCCCCATAGGAAACAATGGGGCTGCGTTAGGAGCTGAACGCTATTTTTTTGCAGGTGTTAGGTTTTTTTGCAGCCAGCTCAGCCCCATTGTTTCCTATGGGGATATCGTGCACGAGCACATTTTTCCAGTTTACCGCTACCATAGGCAACACTGGTATTGAGAGTAAGTGGAGCTAAATTATGCTCAACGCTCCCTTTTCTGAGCCTAACGCAGCCACTCAAACAACTCTAAATACCAGCGTTGTCTTAAGGGTGCGCTGGAAAAAAAGCAGCGTTAGCACCGCGGGTCTTTACCGACAAAACTCTAAATCTAGGCGATTATTTTTCTTTCATGATTCAGATAGAGGGGGATATTTATCAAAGCTTCAACTATGTTGCATTCTCCGGCATCAATACGCTCGCCTGACATTGCCAAACATTGCGGCCACAGATCTCAATATGCTCTCCTTATTTATAAAAAAGTTGTCAAAAACACGGACATCAAGTACGGGGCGATGAGCATCGGACTGTTGTTAACTAGCAGTCATCGATCTTGCGTCTATTTGGCTTTTTCCCAACTTTATTTATACCATTTCACTAAATGCTGCCACTATACTAAAATGTTTAACCCCTATCCCGTCACTCCCCGACACCGCCGCAACCTAAATAAAGTTATTAACCCCTATTCCGCCGCTCGTCGACACCGCCGCAACCTAAATAAAATTATTAACCCCTATCCCGCCGCTCCCCAACACCGCCACAACTAAAAAAAACTTATTAACCCCTAAACCTCCACCACTAACTAAACCTATTAACCCCTAAACAGTCAGCCCCCACATCGCAAAAAACTAAATTAAGCTATTAACTCCTAAATCAAACAACCCCTTAATTTTAAATTAAAATTACAACATCCCTATCTTCAAATAAATTAAAACTTACCTGTAGAATTAAAATAAACTAATTTTAAACTATTAATTAACCTACCCTTACTATCATACTACAATTAAATAAACTACCAATTAAATAAACTAAATTACATATTAAAAAACCTAACCCTACTAAAATTATTTAAATATACAATTAAACATTATTACAAAGTCTTAAATTACAAAAAAAAAACACTAAATTACGAAAAATAATAAACCAAATTATCAAAAATAATCTACACCTAATCTAATAGCCGTATCAAAATAAAAAAGCCCCTCCCCCCAAAAAAAACTAGCCTACAATAAACTACCAATGGCCCTTAAAAGTGCCTTTTGTGGAGCATTGCCCCAAAGATAACAGCTCTTTTACCTGGCAAAAAAAAATACAAACACAACTCCAACAATAAAACCCACCACCCCCACAACCAACCCCCCCAAATAAAAAAAGTATCTAAAATTACCTAAATTACCCATTGCCCTGAAAAGAACATTTGTATGGGCATTGTCCTTTAAAGGGCATTTAGCTCTTTTACTGCACAGACTCTAATCTAAAAATAAAACCCACCCAAAAACCCTTAAAAAACCTAACACTAACCCCCGACGATCCACTTACAGTTCTTGAAGTCCCGCTTGAAGGATCCATCCATCCGGCAAAGTCCTCATCCATGTGGCAAGAAGTCTTCATCCATGTGGCAAGAAGTCTTTATCCATGCCGCTAGGTTTTTTTTAATTTGGGGGGGGGGGCTTTTTTATTTTGATAGGGTTATTAGATTAGATGTAAAAGGTTTGTTATTTTTCGTAATTTAGTGTTTGTTTTTTGTAACTTAGTGTTTGTTTTTGTAATTTTGGACTTTGTAATAATGTTTAATTGTATATTTAAATAATTTTAGTAGGGTTAGGTTTATTTAATATGTAATTTAGTTTATTTAATTGGTAGTTTAATTTAATTGTAGTATAATAGTTATGGTAGGTTAATTAATAGTTTACAATTTGTTTATATAAATTCTACAGGTAAGTTTTAATTTTTTTTTTTAATTCACTTTTTATTAAAGGAAACGGAGCATATATAGCAATACAATACAAGTCGTCTCAAATATACATTACACAGCTTTTTTTTTGTGTTACATCTGCTTGTGCATAACATTGGAATACCATAGCCTTGGTCTTATAGGAGTGCCAGCAATAAGTCCATATTGTTATACAGCGTATCCCCGACGACTGTTCTTGGCGGTGCATTCCGTTCCTTCAAGTTCTCAGAAGTTTTTAAACCAAATAACTCATTACATAACTAATTACAATTAAACAAAGGTCCATTAACCAATAACAATTGACAATTGACAGGCTGGCTCCCTAATGTTGTTGTTCTTGATCCAGGCCAAGATTGTGAATGGTAGGGAAACAGAGAGATGAGGAAGCTGAAGAAGAAAGAAGAGAGCAAAGAAAGAAGAGAGTAAGAGGAGAAGAAAGAGGGAGAAAAAAAAAAGACACACCACAACCCCTTCCCCCCTCTCCCTGCACTGCTCAAAACAACATCACCTCTAAAGGTTCATGTGTCTGTGCATTGTATATGATATCTCGCATATCCTCCCCACCATTTATTTGTAGCATAGCGTCTAAGTGAGCGAACGGCTTCAGTACCTGTGTTTGTATGAGTGGGTCTAGTGTTTCTATAAATATTTTCCATTTTCTGAGAAAAGGGCTTAATCTGTGCGCTGTGTCTAGTCTGACGTCATACTGTTCTATGAAAAGCTGCTTAAGTAACATATGCTTGAGTTGCGCTATCTTCGGAGGTAATTTGGAGATCCATCTTTTGAGGATACATTGTCTTGCCAACAATGTGTATACTGAAAGGAATCTATGCAGCTGTCTATATGAGTCTTCCCATCTAAGTAAAAAGATTTCTGCCTCTGTGAATGTTATCTCAGTCTGATATGTAATCTTTAGCCAGTATTGACAGTGACCCCAGAACCTCCTAATCTTTGGGCAAGCGTAGAAATAGTGCTGAAGCGATGGAGCTGCCGCCCCTCATTTGATACAGTGGTCTGGGTTTCGACGATCCCATTTGGCTAGTCTGTGTGGAGTAATATAGTCCATGTGTAGGATTCTGACCTGTGATTCCCTAAGTGAGATCGAGAGTGTGGCCTGTCTTGTTCTTTCAAGACTTTCTGTTATGTCTTGTACCGTCAAGTCCAGCCCACAGTTGTTACTTTGTTTTGTCAGCAGTCCAGTTAGGTTCGTCGGTACTTTTTGTTGTTGCAAACGAGTGTATATATGAGTTAGTGAGAATGAACCCACCCGAAACAATGTTTGCGCTATTGCAAAGGGCGATGGTTCCCAAAAGCCTGTATTGGCCGACTGTAGAGACCCTACATAATGTCGCAGCTGCAAGTAGGTGTAGAAATGCCCATTTGGAATTTGGTTTTTAGTTCCTGAAAGGAGCGGACCACGTGCAGCAAAGGGTCTAGTACATCTCCCAATACCCTGAGACCCGACCTCCTCCACTCACGGAAGGGGTCCTGGTCTAATCCAGCCGGAAAGTCTGGGTTTCCCACGATGGGAATAAATTTTGGGGGGGGAGTGTTAATCCCCAGATATCTGTGTATTTTGTGCCAGGCTCGCAATGGATCCCTGTACACCACACTGTCAAGAATATCCGCAGGCAATGTCCTTCCATTTCCATAAGGTAGATATGCCAACAAAATGGGAGCAACCATCGCTACTTCTAGTCTGGTTTCTCCAAAGTGTCCCATGTCCAATTGCCAGTCGAGTACCAGCCTAGCCACGCCGCCCAATTGTACAGTCTGAGGTTCGGGAGGGCCAACCCCCCTGCAGAGTACGGGAGATGAAGTTTCTCCTTCGCTATCCTCGGCTTACCCTTCTTCCAGATAAATTGGGAGATTGCCTTGGTAAGTAGATGCAAGTCTGTATGGGTGAGGAGATATGGCAACATGAGCATTGGGTAGAGTATCTTTGGCAGTACCGTCATCTTAATCAAGTTGACTCTGCCCGACAGCCCCAGGGGAAGGTTGAGCCAGTTCGCTAGCTAAGAGGCCAATTGTGTGCATTTGTTGGAAATATTAAATCTGTAGATTTTAGAGGGATCCCTGTGCAAGTGTATGCCTAGATAAGTAAGACTTTCTGTGGTTTCCAAAAATGGGAAGCTATGCTGGGAGTGAGGGTGTCTACTGAGCCACAAGACCTCCGACTTGGAAGCATTTACCTTGTACCCCGAGAATTCGCCAAATTCTTCTATGGCTTGTAAGATATTAGGGATGTGCTCTTGCGGAGAGTCTACAAACAGCATCATGTCATCGGCATATAGTGCCAGGTGGAGGGGGATATTCTTTATGACAATACCCGGGAAAACCTGTTTAAGCCTTGTGGCCAGTGGCTCCAACGCCACATTGACTAATAATGGGGACAGGGAGCATCCCTGCCTAGTGCCCCTTTGGAGCTGGAAATCCTCCGAGAAGAGACCGTTGGCAAGGACCCTGGCCACCGGGGAGTCATAGAGTTTGCCTAGCACTTTTAGAAAGGGGCCCTGAAAGCCAAACCGGCGCAGTGACTCCATCAGATGGGGCCATTCCACCCTGTCGAAGGCCTTCTCTGCGTCCAAAGACAGCAGGAAGGCCTCCGAACCGGTCCCCTCAACCTCGCGCCCTCCCCTCCTCCAGTAATGGTTTATAACTTGCATCACCCTACGTAGGTTCACCACCGACGTGCGTTTGAATATAAAGCCGGTCTGATCCGGGTGGATCAGATCCAGCAATATGGTCTTGAGCCTGTTTGCCATTATTTTCGTGAACAACTTATAGTCCACATTCAAAAGTGAAATGGGTCTATAAGATTCCGGTAAGGAGTGATCTTTGCCCGTTTTGGGGATAAGTGTGATATGTGCCCCCATAAATTCCTTTGAGGGACACGTATCTGTTTGGATGAAGGAATTAAACAACTTGACAAGTGTAGTGGTTATCTGTGGTTGCAGACCTTTATAGAATTCCAAAGGCAGACCATCCGGACCTGGGGCCTTGCCCGAGGGCAAGCCTTTTAGAGTGCTAGACAGTTCGTCCGACGTAACAGGGGCATTCAGTTTATCCATCTGATCTGCAGAGATCTGTGGCAGTCTCACTGAGTCCCAGAAGTGTGCCAGTCTTTCTTCAGAGACTGGGGTCTGTTTCGTATATAGTTGTGTGTAATAGTGTTCGAAGCATCTCGCAATGTCCTCAGGTTTGGTATATGACCGCCCCTTCCAGCGCAGGGTAGCAATATGAACCCTTGCCGTCTGTGCCTTAGTTAATGTCGCCATCAATTTGCCCGCTCGCCCCCCAAACCTATAATATCTGCCCGCTGTCTTTAATAAACCCGATGCGGCCTGTTGGTTAGTAAACGCGTCTAACTCTGCCTTTGCGGCTATATATTGATCATACATTTCTTTTGAGTTGGCTTGAAGATATTGTCGGTAGGCCTGTCCTAGCTGTTTTTGTAGAGTTCTATGTCTGTGTTGGGTTTTGTATTTGACTTTAGCAGCATATGCAATTATATTACCCGCCAGCACAGTTTTGGCTGCATCCCAAAAAAGTGTGGTACGTTATAATTTATTTGAAGATAGGGATGTTGTCATTTTAATTTAAAGTTAAGGGGTTGTTAGGTTTAGGGGTTAATAGCTTAATTTAGTTTTTTGCGATGTGGGGGGCTGACGGTTTAAGGGTTAATAGGTTTAGTTAGTGGTGGTGATGTGGAAGGCCAGAGGTTTAGGGGTTAATAAGTTTATTTAGTGGCCGCGGTGTCGGGGAGCAGCGGAATAGGGGTTAATAAATTTTATTTAAGTTGCGGCAATGCCGGGGAGTGGCGGGATAGGGGTTAATAACTTTATTTAGGTTGCGGCGATGTCGGGGAGCGGCAGGATAGGGGTTAAACATTTTAGTATAAACATTTTAAAATAAACTATTTTTAAACTATTAATTAACCTGCCCTAACTATTATACTACAATTAAATTAAACTACCAATTAAATAAACTAAATTACATATTTAAACAAACCTAACCCTACTAAAATTATTTAAAAATACTATTAAACATTATTAAAAGTACTACATTACAAAAAAACAAAACACTAAGTTTAAAAACAAACAAACACTACATTACTAAAAATAACAAACCAAATGATCAAAAATAATATTTTTACACCTAATCTAATAGCCCTATCAAAATAAAAAGGGCCTTTTGCTGGGCATTGTCCCAAAGATATCAGCTCTTTTACCTGTATCTAAAATAACCTAAGCTCCCCATTACCCTGAAAAGGGCATTTGTATGGGCATTGCCCTTAAAAGGGCATTTATCTCTTTTACTTCCCAGACCCTAATCTAAAAATAAAACCCACCCAAAAAACCCTTAAAATACCTAACCCTGATGATCCACTTACAGTTCTTGAAGTTCCGCTTGAAGGATCTATCCAGTCGGCGAAGTCATCATCCAGCCGGCAAGACGTCTTCATCCAGACGGCCTCTTCTATCTTCATCCATCTGGCGCGAAGCAGGTCCATCCTGAAGACTTCCGTCGCAGAGCATCCTCTTCATACGGTCTCCGTCGTACACTGGAACTTGAATGCAAGTGACTCAATCCAAGATGGCGTCCCTTGCATTCCTATTGGCTGAAAGATTTAAATCAGCCAATAGGAATTAGGGAATAGGAATTCGAATTAGCCAATAGAATGAGAGCTGCTTAAATCATATGACAAGAGGCATATGTGTGTAGCCACCAATCAGACGCTCCCAGTATTGCCTTGCTGCTTGTGAGCCTACCTAGGTATGTTTTTCTACAAAGGACATCAAGAGGATGAAATATATTTAATAACAGAAGTAAATTGAAAAGCCTTTTAAAATGGTATGCTCCGTCTGAACCATGAAAGCTTAAAGGGACATGAACCCCACATTTTCTCTTTCATGATTCAGATAGAGCATATAATTTTAAACAACTTTCCAATTTACTTCTATTATCAAATTTTATTTGTTTTTTTCTTGTTATCCTTTGTTGAAAAGCAGGAAGGTAAGCTCAGGCGTGTGCACGTGTCTGCAGCACTATATAGCAGCAGTTTTGCAACAATGTTATACTTTAGCAAGAGCACTAGATGGCAGCACTATGTCCTGTCATGTAGTGCTTCAGAAAAGTGCACGCTACCTATCTAGATATATCTTCAACAAAGAATAAAATGAGTACAAAGTTTGATAATAGAAGTAAATTGGAAACTTTAAAAAATATATATTCTCTATCTGAAAATTTTTTGGTTTTATGTCCATTTAATGTTTATTTATTATTTTGCTTTGATGCCTATAAAAAGATGGCATTTGAAAATGTATTATACTTTTAATTTGTTTTGTTTATGCTTGTAATGTGTGTCACTGTCCACCAATAGAGCTATTCTTCTCAGCCAGTAAGCAAGCAGTCCTTAAGGCCCAGCTGCACTTCCTGTTAGATTCAAAATCCAAATAAACAGCTTTAATTTAACTCCTTTTTCACATAAAAAAAAATACTTTTAACATATTCAAACAGTGCTCTAGCAATATAGGTAGTTTCCACTGTGCTGTGTTTGAAACTAGAGATAAGACTTGGCAATAGGGGGTTAAAACAGTGTTGTGTGATTTTTAAACTTCTTTTTTTTGTGTTGTGTACGTTAATGACATGCATGGGGTCCAATCACTGCACTGATATAAATTGAACAAAATCAATGCACTGTATACATTATTGGCAATATAGGGATTCAATCACTGCAATGAATTACTGGCAGCAGGGATTGAAATCACTGCATTGTGTGAGTTACTGGCATTTAGAGGTAAAAATATTGCACTGCAAGTCCATGGGGGGGGGGGGTACATTCACTCTCTGTATTTACTGACCATCAACAAGTTAAAGCACTGCTTTTTATGTGTTACTGGCAACATGGGGTTAAAATAAAATCCTTTAACTGGAGTTGTTTTTTTTTTTCTCATTATCGTGTTTTATTTTCAAATCTTTAAAGCAAGCATTAGTCCTGTGCAAAAATAAATTGAAGAACTGCCAAACAGAATACAAGGATTGCCAAAAAACAATGTAATAAAAACAACTAGTGGCACTGAAATCTGAATAACTTACAGGCTGCATCTATAGGACGTTATTGTGAAATCATGTACATTGAGATTCACAGGATTTGGAAACAGAGCTGTTTCGCTGTAGATATGTTTCAGAAAACAAAAACAAAAAAACTGTTCTGGGCTGGTAATCTGTTACTAATGCTAAAACGCATACTGTTTCAAAGCATTGAAATATATTTCCCAGGTAAGTGTATCCCACCATATAAATATAGTTCAGAAACACATAGATTGCATGTAAATGGTTGGACCTAGGACGTTTGTGGACGGACTCATATTTAGTGACTGTGTTTACCACCCTCTCTATCAAAGAAAGACAAGAGCTTCCTGCTCACTTATCTCTGTTGGGAACCAGTATCCACTTCCTCCCAGTATGTAAACTCTCAGCGGACGCAGCGTATATATTCACACGTTTAGCAGAATCGCAACCAATGTGAAAGCATAACAAGCATTTTCTATGATACTACTTACAATCTAATAACATAATTAGAGACCATGCCCAAAAAAAGCAGGGGTTCCTGTCCCAAGGAGCTTACAATCTAATGGCATAATGAGTTCCTTGTACCAAATGGCTTACAGTCTAGTGAAATATTGGGAGAACTTGTGTTATGGTGATGAAATATATTAAATGAAGGAACCTGTTCCACTGAGCATAAAGTCTTGCAGTATAAGGGGTGACCCTTCTCCAAAATTCTTATTCTAGTTATATAATTGGAGACCATGGCCCACAGAGTTTACAATCTAGTAATGTAATGAGCGACTTTGACTACGGAAGCTTACAGTCTATTGGTATAATCAGGGACACAACCCCTACAAGCTTACAATCTAAAGGTATAATGAGTGACCCTGCCCTAAGGAACTAATGGTCAAATGGTATAGCTGGAGACCCGCCCACTAGGAGCTTCAAATATACGAGTATAATGGAAGACTCTGCATTAAGGTGCTTACAATCTAGTAGTGTAATGGGAGAACCTGCCTCAAGGAGCTGACAGTCTAGCGGTAGAGTTAAGAACACTCCCATTAGGAACTTAAAATCTACTGGTATAATGGAAAACCCTGTGCAAAATCGCTTACAATCTGCCCCAAAGTTGCATGAATCCTGGAGTAAATGTTTTATTTTTTTATTTGTTAAATTATAAATAAATGAACAAATACAAAATGTGTTGATTAGTTCATTTTAGTTTCTAAATCTATTGAATACAGAAACTTGTTGTTCATTTGTTTGTTTTGTTAATGAATACGTAATGTGAAAATTGGATCAAATATGTTATTTGTTTTTCAAATGAATAATGAAAAATTGTACATGTCTAGTCTACAGGTATAATGGAAGACCTTCCCCCAAGGAACTTATTGTCTACTGGTATAATAGGATATATAACCCCAAGGATTTTTTAGAGGAATTATGTGAGACCACTCCCCCAAGGATCTTATTGTATTCCCTGTCCAAAGAAGTTCAAAATCTAGTAGTATAATATGAGACAGTAGTTTACAGTCTAGAGGTATAAAAGTAGACAATGCTATAAGACTACTACAATAATAGAATAGCCTATGTTTATCCACTTACATTCTGTACTATAATATAATCTAAATATACATTTACAGACCCTTCCTGATATAATAATTAATGTTATTGCTACCTTGTAACAGTGAGATTCGGCTATATAACTGATGAATAAACATCACTAAATTATAGATAGCGGAGTCCTCTGGTACAGCCTCAGGACATAAAGTGGCAGAGCTAACAGCTAAGCCCAGGAATGCACTATACATACCATGGCAGCAGGAATTAAAGGGATAGTCTACTCAAAATTAAACTTTCATGATTCAGATAGAGTATGCAATTTTAATCAACTTTCTGATTTACTCCTATTATCAATTTTTCTTCGTTCTCTTGGTATCTTTATTTGAAAAAAACAAGAATGTAAGATTAGGAGCTGGCCTATTTTTGGTTCAGCACCTGGGTAGCGCTTCTTGATTGGTCTCTAAATGTAGCCACCAATCAGCAAGGGCTACCCAGGTGCTGAACCAAAAATGGCCCGGCTCCTAAGCTTACATTCAAATAAAGATACCAAGAGAACAAAGAAAATTTGATAATAGGAGTAAATTAGAAAGTTGCGTAAAATTGCTGCTCTATCTGAATCATGGAAGTTTAATTTTGACTAGACTATCCCTTTAAAATAATTTTTTTTTTTGCTCAAGATAAAACTAATTCTACAACTAACATAAAACATTGTAATATCTAGTAGACACAGGGATATCATTTCTATAACAAGCTAGAGTTGGTGTTACATAGGATATACCCAGAGGCCGCACCCCTCCCTATATGAGCCGGTCTCTTAACAACGCCAATTCTGAGCAAACTTCTCTCTGAGCTAACACTTCCTGCCATTATTCCCTAGACTCTGTCTCTGACACGGAAAGGGCCAAGCTATGGAATTTGAAGAATATGAACCGGACAGAGGTAAAAAGGACACATTTTTTCGACTGAACGTCTTCCTCCCTTGATGCACTCCACCCTTTCCTTCCTTAAAAAAAAAGTAAATATCAGATCAGCAATCAGCTAAAGATCCGCTGACCATTTTTAGTGTACAATATTATGTTATAAATACACACACATATATACTGTATGTGTGTACAGCAAAATAGAATATACAGAACATGTATATGTGTGTATAGGTGTGTGTATATGTATCTATATCTATCAATATATATATATGTGTGTGTGTATATGTTTCTATATCTATCTATCAATATATATAAACTGTAGTATGTGTGTGTATAGGTGTATGTATGTGTATCTCTATCTATCTATCTATCTATCTATCTATCTATCTATCTATCTATCTATCTATCTATCTATCTATCTATCAATATATATGTGTGTGTGTATATGTATCTATATCTATCTATCTATCTATCTATCTATCTATCATCTATCTATCTATCATCTATCTATATGTATATATATATATATAAATACACACACCTCTCTATAGCCGAATGCCTACTGGAGTGAAACATGCAGTAATAGCTCATCTCTCTGCTGACAGCGAGATGCAAGCTATTACTGGCATACAAACCCCCTTAATGACATGTGACATGATGGGTACATTGTGTTATTAAGGGGTTAAAGGGCCAATGTACCCATGTAAGCAGCCAATAAGAGGTCATTGTATTCAAAGCAGCTACAGAAACACTTCAAATGAACAGTACTCCCACCCCACCACCGCAGGCAACAGTAAATTCCATGAGACTGGAATATAAAAAGATTAATTTTCCGGTCCTGAAAAGTGAAAGAGCGCACAGCAGGCTTCGCGAGACTAAGCTTGCCATGTATCCGTCTTTAATTTGTAGTTTGTTATCTGTTTTCTGCTGAAGTCAAACGATTGAGATTTTGTTACCATAATGACAGTGGCATACCCTGTTATCTCTAGATGTAAGTCCAAATCAGCACCTCCAAACAGGGAAAGAGGGATATACCAGTTAAAAAACAAAATGTTTTAAAAATGTATTAGAGCTTTTTAATTGCTCCAAATAAACAAAGGTAAACAGCGATCCTTAAAAAGCTGTTTTCTTCTATATTTATTCAGCAACCATAAACAGCAGAGCTTTAAAAACAATTATGCAGGTATGTCATGGCAAAGGTCCAATCCGGCTATTCCTTATTCATGGACATGATTGGCTGCCATTTACTCGGCCCTATATACACTGTGCACTTATTCTATTGGACTATACAAGTTCCAATGATTAACCCTTTGAGTACTAGTGATTCCAAATAATGTCTTTAACTATTGCGGCTAGCTGTCATGACTAGTTGTAAGGTCATACAGTTTAATAATAATACATTCGTACTATACATTAAACTTTCCGACTATTATACTTTGAATTATCTTAATTAACTCTACATTACCAACTTCAATGACTTTAATAAAAACCACAAATGATGATAAACCTCAAACTGAACATGTTATCTCTGGAGCTGTGGTGCTCCCAACACTATACGGACATGTCCCATCACATAGTAAGAACATTTTTATTCATATAATATTGCTTAATAAAACTACACAATACCATCTATTCCTATATGTAAATATACTTATACTTAAAGGGACACTGAACCCACATTTTTTCTTTCATGATTCAGATAGAGCATGCAATTTTAACCCCTTAGTGACCAGAGCACTTTTCCATTTTCTGTCCGTTTGGGACCAAGGCTATTTTTACATTTCTGCGGTGTTTGTGTTTAGCTGAAATTTTCCTCTTCCTCATTTACTGTACCCACACATATTATATACCGTTTTTCTCGCCATTAAATGGACTTTCTAAAAATACCATTATTTTCATCATATCTTATCATTTACTATAAAAAAAATTATAAAATATGAGGAAAAATGGAAAAAAACACACTTTTTCTAACTTTGAACCCCAAAATCTGTTACATATCTACAACCACAAAAAAACACCCATGCTAAATAGTTTCAAAATTTTGTCCTGAGTTTAGAAATACCCAATGTTTACATGTTCTTTGCTTTTTTTGTAACTTATAGGGCCATAAATACAAGTAGCACTTTGCTATTTTCAAACCATTTTTTTTCAAAATTAGCGCTAGTTACATTGGGACACTGATATCTTTCAGGAATCCCTGAATAGCCATTGACATGTATATATTTTTTTTAGAAGACATCCCAAAGTATTGATCTAGGCCCATTTTGGTATATTTCATGCCACCATTTCACCGCCAAATGCGATCAAATACAAAAAATCGTTCACTTTTTCACAATTTTTTTCACAAACTTTCAGTTTCTCACTGAAATTATTTACAAACTGCTTGTGCAATTATGGCATAAATGGTTGTAAATTCTTCTCTGGGATCCCCTTTGTTCAGAAATATTAGACATATATGGCTTTGGCATTGCTTTTTGGTAATTAGAAGGCCGCTAAATGCCACTGCGCACCACACGTGTATTATGCCCAGCAGTGAAGGGGTTAATTAGGGAGCATGTAGGGAGCTTCTAGGGTTAATTTTAGCTTTAGTGTAGTGTAGTAGACAACCCCAAGTATTGATCTAGGCCCATTTTGGTATATTTCATGCCACCATTTCACCACTAAATGCGATCAAATTAAAAAAACGTTAAATTTTTCACAATTTTAGGTTTCTCACTGAAATCATTTACAAACAGCTTGTGCAATTATGGCACAAATGGTTGTAAATGCTTCTCTGGGATCTCCTTTGTTCAGAAATAGCAGACATATATGACTTTGGCGTTGCTTTTTGGTAATTAGAATGCTGCTAAATGGCGCTGCGCATCACACGTGTATTATGGCTAGCAGTGAAGGGGTTAATTAGGTAGCTTGTAGGGAGCTTGCAGGGTTAATTTTAGCTTTAGTGTAAAGATCAGCCTCCCACCTGAAACATCAGACCCCCTGATCCCTCCCAAACATCTCTCTTCCCTCCTCTACCCCACAAATGTCCCCGCCATCTTAAGTACTGGCAGAAACTCTGCCAGTACTAAAATAAAAGGAAGATTTGGGCTTTTTTGTGCATTTTTTTTGCATATTTACATATGCTTCTGTGTAGGATCCCCCTTAGCCCCCAACCTCACTGATCCCCCACCAAACAGCTCTCTAACCCTCCCCCTCCGACTTAATGTGCGCCATCTTGGGTACTGGCAGCTGTCTGCCAGTACCCATTTTAGTGAATAATATGCTTTTTTTTTATTAAAAAATGTCCCTTTTCTATAGTGTAGCTTCCCCCCCCCCCCAATACCAACCCCCCCACCCCTTCCAGATCCCTTAGATGCTTTGGAAAAAAAGTATTTAATTTTATTTGACAATTTACTTTTAAAAAATTTTCTTTAGTGTAGCGGTTCCCACCCGCTCCCGCCCTGTGCACGCGCCCGCCCGCCACCCCCTGTGCACGCGCGCGCGCCCGTGCGCGCCCCCGAAGGCTCCGCCCCCGATCCCGCCCCCCTCCACCTTCCAGATCTCACCGATGGCCGCCCACCCGCCTCCCAAGTCGGCTCCCACCCACCAACGATACCGGCCATCGATGTCCGGTGCAGAGAGGGCCACAGAGTGGCTCTCTCTGCATCGGATGGCCAAGGGGGGTTATTGCAGGATGCCTCCATATCGAGGCATCACTGCAATAACCGGAAAGCAGCTGGAAGCAAGCAGGATCGCTTCCAGCTGCTTTCCAGACCAAGGATGTACGCCACACGTCCTCGGTCATTAACTGCATTTTTTTTGAGGACGTGTGGCGTACGTCCTTGGTCGTTAAGGGGTTAAGCAACTTTCTAATTTACTCCTATTATCAATTTTTCTTTGTTGTTTTGCTTTATTTGAAAAAGAAGGCATCGAAGCTAAGGAGCCAGAAAATGTTTGGTTCAGACCATGGACAGCACTTGTTTATTGGTGCTGTCCAATCAGCAAGGACAACCCATGTTTTTTCACCAAAAATGGGCCGGCATCTAAATTTACATTCTTGCTTTTCAAATAAACATACCAAGAGAATGAAGAAAATGTGATAATAGGAGTAAATTAGAAAGCTGCTTAAAATTGCATGCTCTATCTGAATCACGAAAGAAAAAATTTGGGTTCAGTGTCCCTTTAACTTACATTTTATGTTATGGATGTTAAGAGCAGCTCGATCCTCCTTTTCCTACAGAGCGCCACAGTTATGGAATGACCTCCCGCACACTTTCAAACCTTCCCCAAGCCTAATATCCTTTAAGAGATCCCTCTCTACATATCTCAAAACAGAATGCACCTGTCATGGTTCATTATATATTTCTTACCTGTTCTATGTAAAAAAAATTGCATCTATTGTGTATTATTATTGTTTTTGTATTTTATTGTACCCTATTGTATAAATGCAATGTTTTGTGGACCCAGGACATACTTGAAAACGAGAGAAATCTCAATGTATCCTTCCTGGTAAAATATTTTATAAATAAATTGCTATTTGACTATTAGATCATAGATTGGTAGTGATTAAAATCCCCTCATGAACCATGTGTGAATGAGAAATATGTAATAAGATAAAGCTACATTTATTATTCAAATGTGATGGATAACATGTGCATCGTTAGGATACCAGCCACATATCTATATGGCCGGTCGCACCCATTATGTACATGACTAAAACCCTATATGCTGGTTATCACTAATAAGTTTCTCTTCCAGAAGTTAATGACATCCCCTGCAATGTTTTGTGGACCCAGGACATACTTGAAAACGAGAGAAATCTCAATGTATCCTTCCTGGTAAAATATTTTATAAATAAATAAATAAATTGCTATTTGACTATTAGATCATAGATTGGTAGTGATTAAAATCCCCTCATGAACCATGTGTGAATGAGAAATATGTAATAAGATAAAGCTACATTTATTATTCAAATGTGATGGATAACATGTGCATCGTTAGGATACCAGCCACATATCTATATGGCCGGTCGCACCCATTATGTACATGACTAAAACCCTATATGCTGGTTATCACTAATAAGTTTCTCTTCCAGAAGTTAATGACATCCCCTGCAATGTTTTGTGGACCCATGACCTACTTGAAAACGAGAGAAATCTCAATGTATCCTTCCTGGTAAAATATTTTTTAAATAAATATATAAATTGCTATTTGACTATTAGATCATAGATTGGTAGTGATTAAAATCCCCTCGTGAACCATGTGTGGATGAGAAACATGTAATAAGATAAAGCTACATTTATTATTCAAATGTGATGGATAACATGTGCATTGTTAGGATACCAGCCACATATCTATATGGCCGGTCGCACCCATTATGTACATGACTAAAACCCTATATGCTGGTTAGCACTAATAAGTTTCTCTTCCAGAAGTTAATGACATCCCCCTCTATGTTGAAGCCATGGGGTCTCCTGGTTTTCAATTTAAAAATCCAGAATGCTTCACACAGCATTAACTGAGCTGTTCTATTGCCCTCCCTTGGAGGATTCCGAACACACTCTATCACCTGCCATGATAGTGATGACACATCACCCCCATGTGCAGATATAAAGTGCTTTGAAAGACCAGAGCATTCATCATCATGGGAGATGTCATTGAGGTGCTCCCTTATTCTGGAGCGTGCCTCCCTGGTTGTGCACCCAACATATTGCCCATTACATAATGAGCACTCCACCAAGTATACCATGAAAGTGGTTCTACAATTGGTGCAGCTGGTGAGGTCAAAAACCGGTGTTTCTCGATTGGAAGTTAGAGGCAACTTTGCAATGTTGACATGCTATGCACTTGGAATAATGGCATTTAAAATGTCCTTTGACATTTAGCCAGCTGCCACTGGTCTTAACATTATTCCTTAGCATACTCAGAGCTACCAAATTGCCTATGGTGCATGCACGTCTCAATACAAAGTTGCATCCATTTGATACATATTCCTTCAGGCTATCCTCTGCTGTCAATATAGGCAAATGTCTGACTATTCGGCAGATATCATTGAATTGCAAGCTGTAGGTCGTGACCATCACTGGTCTGAGTGCATCGTAGCATCTTCTATTATTGGTTAATACCTAAGGGACACCCCTTAACATGCTATTTTGATCTTATCTGCTGACCTCCAAATGTGCTCTATTAATCACTTTCTGTGAATAGCCTCTCTCCATCAAGAGCTGTTTGAGTAGTTCAATCTCTCTGTTAAAGTCCTCCTCCAAGGAGCAGTTCCATTTGATCCTTATGAACTGCCCCTTGGCAACCCCAAAACCTGTGTGACGAGAGTGATTACTCTTAGCATGAAGCAAAGAGTTGGATGTGATGGGCTTACAATACAGAGTAGTGAAAATTCTCCCACTCAATGCATCTCCTATCAATTTAACATCCAAATAGGGTAGGCTATCAGCTTCAATCTGTGAGGTGAATTCAAGGCCCGCCTCATTAGAATTGAGGTAGGCCACAAACTCTTGTGCTTCTCGGGCCCTAATTCGTGAAGGGTCAAATAGTCCACTCCCTCTTTGAAATTTATAATGTCAGAAACGTGGGAAACACAGGGTTGGCTTTCTACCCTGTCATCTGTGCTTATCCATTAATTCACTATTTTCTGTGGTATCATGTCCCCAGAAAAATGTCTTTAATGTTAGATCCCTAACAAGCCTATTAATATCGGCAATAGTTTCAAAGAGATTAAAATTATTGGTGGGAACAAACCCTAATCCCAAGCTTAAAACCTCTACCTGTGAGTCTGTTAATTCAACTTTTGACAAATTTATAACTTTTAAACCTTGCATTTCTCCTTGGCTGGGCCCTAACTTTTCCCTTTTCTCATTGACCCATGTTTCCTCCCCCTTTTACTCCTTTGGGGGCTACCTGAAAAACCTGCTCCTTAGTGGTGACTACTGCCTGGATTGCAAATGTGGGTGGTCTAATATCCCCTTCGCTGTCACTAAGAGACTCTTGCTGTCGTCTACCAGTGATATCACCTCTTGGTTTAGAGCTAGTAGTTAGAGTGGTTTTGTTCACTAATGTCATTCTTGAGTCAGTGGGTGTACTAGGTGTTTTTTTCAAGACACTTTTAGGCACAGTCACCCGTGCTTCGTCACTAGGACCACTGGAGTCACCAGTACAGTAATCGTCAGATCTATGGTCAGGTTTCTTGTCTGTACTCTCTATGTCTGAGAATGTAACTTTTTTCTCATCCCCACTGGCTTTCTAATCCTAGACCTATTTGCTCTAGGGCCTGCCTTAGTGTGCCAGGTATATACTTTGTTGTTGAGATAATCATTATTATCCCTTGTAAATTTCCTTAGTTTAAAATGATCAATTTCTGTTCTGAACTTAATAATTGTATCACTTAACAACTTGTCCAATTCATTGTACTTAGAATGCTCCAAAACTCATTTAATCGAGCCTGTATGTTATTCAACTCCTCTCTGTTCTTAGCAAGTTGACCTTGAGTGAACCTTATAATTAAAGGGCCATAATACCCAAATGTTTAAACACTTGAAAGTGCTGCAGCATAGCTGTAAAAAGCTGACTAGAAAATATCACCTGAATATCTCTATGTAAAAAAGAAAGATATTTTGCCTCAAAAGTTCCTCAGTAGCCACATCATATTGTAAAGGATTTCTAAGCAGCAATTCAGTATGTCTGTCCCGGGACAGCCGAAGGGATGAGCCTCGTGCACTCTCATGTTATTTCCCTATTCAGTTTAAAGGAAGTTTACTATTAAATCTCATGAGAGTTAAGTCAAATCTCATGAGATAACAGTAAAAGAGTTCATGACCTCAGCACTGTTGATGCTGATTGGCTGCTGTTCATTTCTTCATTTTTTATTTTTTTTTTACCTGCAGCTGAGTATAACTTTTTACACAGAACTTACTCTGCTGAGCTGAGGAGATTGTGAGGTAAAATATCTTCCTTTTTTACATAGAGATGCTCAGGTGATATTTTCCTGTCAGCTTTTTACAGTTATACTGCATCAGTTTCAAGTGATTTAGCATATGAGTATTATGTCCCTTTAATTGCATAAGTCTCTTGTAACAGTCACTTAGGGCTAGATTTTTCAAAGGCTAGGCAAACTCTGTATGTGCTTCGCCTGTAACTGCGCCCCAGCTCGCCTCCGAGAAGCGCACATGTGCGCCTGAATGTATCATAAAAATAGAGGTAACTTCGTGCAGGCGAGCTGGGGCATAATAATGATAAATTTCGCCTGTTGGAAACGGCATTTACTCCCTATTTATCACAGTACATCCCTATAAATATTTACGCCGCCATGTTTTGATGATTAAAAAAGTGTTTTTAAGTTAATATTTAGCTTATATTTATATTATATAATGTTTCTGTGCTGTTTTTGATATATGTTGATAATTTAAGATTGCAAAAAATAAATATATTAAAATATCGATCTATATATATAACTGTTGGTACCCATATGCGCCAGTGGAAGCGCAAATTTCTGGCAATAACAGTCTCTTCTTGGCGCTGAGCCTTTAAAAAATTAGTTAAAAGAAGAAAGTACTGCATCACAAGATGTAAAAGCATGTATTATAATGGTGTTCGCCTCAGTCTGCATGGCGAAATATACAACACGCAATTGAAGACTAAATTGCAGTTCCCTATCGGTGCAAAGCAATGATAAATAAGAAACTGGGCGTATTTGTAGGTCGGGCTGTTAAATTACGTCTATTACTAATGTAGATTGTAGCACTCGGGAGCGCGCCTGTGCGCCTAAGCGAATGCATGCTGAGTGCGAAGAAGTTTCTTTCAGATTTGCGCAATTATAGGCGCAGAGTGCTTTGATGAATATGACGATCAGTTTGTATGAGCTATTTTGGACGGAATTAAAGGAGAATGACTTTGATAAATCTAGCCCTTAGTATTTCATTCCAATCATGTATAAATGCTGACTGTAACTGTGTGTTTAACTTCTGCAAATAGGCTTAACACACCGCAAGTCTGCCTATAAGCCACAATTTATGCATTACCTAGTGAGCCAATGAGAAACTGCATACACAAGTAGCCACCAATCATCAGCCATGGAGTCACAATGCACAGCGACTCCATTATAGCAATTATAGCAATTATAAAATTCTCTAATGCAGCAAAGCATTTTATTATTGTGCTGTCTTTTCAAAATACATAAAAGTGCAAAAAGAAAGTGCTCTGTAAAAACATTTTATTTATGCACTTATGTATTTCTACTTAAAATGATTTCCAGAGTACTAATGTAATAACTTAAATTATGCTTACCTGATAATTTTCCTTTCTTCTGAACGGGGAGAGTCCACAGCTGCATTCATTACTTTTGGGAAATACAGAACCTGGCCACCAAGAGAGGCAAAGACACCCCAGCCAGTCATTCTGTCAAGGTAACAAGGAACAGTAGGAGAACTATCCGGTTGAAAAAAAGGTGCCAGAATTACGAATAATAAAAAAAAAAAAAATTAAAGGCCACCCACAGAAAAAAACGGGCGGGGAGCAATGGACTATCCCCGTTCAGAAGAAAAGAAAATTATCAGGTAAGCATAATTTAAGTTTTTCTTCTTAAAATGGGGAGAGTCCACAGCTGCATTCATTACTTTTAGGAAATCAATACCTAAGCTTATAGAGGACACTGAATGCAAACGGGCGGGAACAAAAAGGCGGCCCATTCTGATGGCACCACGGCCTGACACAACCCGGATTGCCAATAAAAAGCTACTCCAACAATAGCAGGAAGAACAAAAATATGGAAAGAGGACAAGGTAACTGTCCATCAATTAGAACCATAACGATCCCAGTTAGAGATCACTCTAAACTCTGGACTCCACTGAGCAGAAAAGCCTCTGAGGAGACAAAAGTCCCACTCTCTAGAAGCACACAAATAAAAACCGCTCCATGAACAATGGCGAGACCACATTCTCCCTTACTGAAAGAAGGAATGAATCAGATAAGAAGGTCCGAAAGAACCTCCAGAAACAATCCCCGAAGAGTTAAGGACAAAACAGAGAAGGAAGCCCCAAGCATAACTCGAAAAAGAGCGGCTACTAGGCTGTAAGAGGACAAAGTCCCGTAGAAATACTTTACCGATGGAGGAGAGCAAGAAGGAAAAATTCCAGATCACCTCCTACATTGATCAAAAAGGAACCAATGAAAAGCCCTTACCGGAACCAAAGTCCCTGAAGGACAAAAAGACAAAAGGTAGAACAAGAATACCTTACCAAAGACAGCTTACTAGCACAGAGAAACTGAACACCCATAGGTCAGAAAAACCCCCAGGAACAGAACAGGAACGGAATAGTAACATCCGTTAACGCCACAAACGAAAGCCACAGGCTTCCATCGGATAGGCAGTCAGACTAAGCTTCCAGCCAGTAACTAGCCAACTGAGTAGCTAGCAAACTTGCACCAGGACATTCCTGGAAGGAACAAGAGAAAAAAACTCAGAAATCCGGGCGAACCAACTCCTCCCCTACTAGAAAATGGGGTAAGGGAGGACAACACCCGACCATCTAAGGAAGAACCAACTACCCACTAAGGGAAGGTTCCCAAACCAACTGCAAGGCCTCCCAACCAATGTTCCCTCTAATGAGCGCGGCTGCGCACCTGCGCAGTAATTTGTGAGGCCCTGCGCACATGTCAATTAAGGCCGCGCATCACAGGGGACATTTTCAATCAGCGCACCAAAAAGCAGTACTGTTTGAAGAGGCAAATGAGGATGCACATGTGGCTCATACTGGAAGTGGAAGGAGCATCTCAATGGTAAGTTTGGTGACCTTTTTTTCAACTACCCACTCGTTATAAACTGTAAAATCAGACCGTTCCACACAGACTGCTAACTGCACGGATCACAGTGATTTCATCCTCTGTGTTCCTTCGAGCAAACGTTTGAAGCAAGGCCGAGGAGGAAACCACTGTGATCAATGCAGTTAGCAGTCTGTGTGGAGCGGTCTGCTGCTTCTACAGTTTGTAATGAGTCAGGCGAATACTGGGCCACCATCAGTAAAGGAATCAGGGCTGACACAGGTCAGGACTCTCTGCTTGTGTCCAGGGCCAGATTGGCATACCGGTAAATTACAGCAGTTAGCAGCTGTAAGGGAGCGACCTGCTTGAGAGTCTGCAGTCAGAATAAATGATCAGGAGGGAGCTGGAGGCTACGTGATGCAAAAAGTAAGTTACCAGCTCTGTTACAGTGGGGGGCTGGCAATTTTAAATTGTCTTATAATGCTTGCACATTTCTTCAACATATCCCTAATAACTGTGAATACCCTAATTACCTTGAAATGTACACTAAATAAATGTGTCCTAATGGAATTATCTATCAGCTTGGTTTCCAGAGATTAACCTTTTCCCTCTACTTCCTTTTGTTTTAAACCTTATTTAATCCTCTTCAACCTGTCTCAAAGGCAGCTCCAATGAGACATCACTCATTAAAGTAACTAATGTCTTGCTCACAACGTATAAATAAAGCTTCTACTTACTAATTGTTCTGCAGCATTCAACACAACACATCCAAAGTCCCTATAGGTCCTCATCTCAGCATCATATTTCTGTCCACATTTCAACCTACCCTGAGTATCCCTCCAAGACTAATCTATCTTTTTAACTCTCTTCATCTGATGTTCTTTCCTAACTAGGTTGCTTCATATATTTTAGAATAAGGTTACTATATATTGAATAAGAATTAACATCTTTCTAAATAATGCATTTCTTTTATTAAAATGAAAGTATCTTATACTTCATGAATGAAAGTCCCCTTTATTTGTTTCAATAGTCAATCCTAGCGTTTGTACAAAGCTAGGATTGACTTTCACTTTAAGAAATGAAATAGCAGGTTAAACCAAACAAACACATTCACATATATTTGTGAGTCCATGTAACAGCAATATTCACATTACTAAATCCTGAGCTATATGATGTAAATGTTTTAGATAGATTACTGAAAATTACATCCTGTTAAAATTAGTCAAACAGAAATTCAAGTTGTAATATGCTGTGGAATATAAAATGTGACAGGATATTCAACATTTAACTGTAACAATTGACATCAATTACACATGTGAAATACCTGATGATCACTAGTTTAAAAAAGTATTTTCTATCACATTTGATAATTTGATCATTATTACATTTGATAATGAATGTGAAAAGCTTTTAATACCTATTTTGTTTCTTTGGTTTTGTGTGTGTTTAACTAGATTTTGCTGTAATATTACAGTATTATCTAAATTAAAGGGACAATGTACTGTAAAATAGTTTTTCCTTTAAAGGACTACAATATAGAGTATAATTGAATAATTAAGAAATACACAATAAAAAGACAATGCAATATTGCTTACTTTGAATTTAAAATAAGTAGTATAGATGTGGAAATTATGATAACTTTTCTATAGACACTACACTACTACTGCTTTCTGCCCAGTTGTCAGGTCGTGTAAAAAATGTTTGCTCAGAGCAGTAGCAGGTCCACACAGCTCTAAAAAAAATTAGAGGGAACATTGATGGCAACCCACTTTTTGTTAAAGATGGGCAGAACAACCAACCTTATGAAGCACTGTCATAGCTGCAAGAGCAGCTCCAGAGCCCCCCGTGTGAGCGATCCTGGAACACTAGTTGTGTGGCAGCAGTCTTTAGAACACTGCTATTTAACCTCTCCGCTACCTAAAGTGTGGCGGATTTCAATCAGCCTGATCAGATCCAATTGACAGCCATTGCTTGCACGAGATTGGCTGCAGGCTAGCAGGAGGTGGCATTGCAGAAGCCGAAGCTTGTGTGATGTTGAATGCAGGCAGCGCATGCTGCCCGCTCGCCGTGAGACGGTGCAAACAAAGTTCATGGGGTCAATTTATCAAGCTCCGTTTGGCTCGCCGGAAAGACTGCTGCTCCATAACTTGTCCGCCTGCTCTGAGGCCGTGGACAGAAATCAACCCGATCGGATACGATCGGGTTGATTGAAACTCCATGCTAGCGGCTGATTGGCCGCAAATCTTCAGGGGGCGGCATTGCACCAACAGTTCACAAGAACTGCTGGTGCAATGATAAATGCCAAAAGCGTATGCTGTCGGCATTTATCGAAGTGCAGCGGACATGAGACGCTACATTGTATCATGTCCGCTCGCACATTAGTAAATTGACCCCCATGACAGCAAACATTGCCCGGCCACCTATTGATAAATGGAGCCCGTAGGCTAAACATTGAACACATGAGCTGCTCTGCATGCAGCTTAGGTTATGATCAAGTGTTGGGGAGAGCTACACCATTTGGTTTTACTGATTTATCTCAGCAATTGTATTTTTTTAATTTTTTTTTTTTTAATTTGCTGTAACTCGTGATACACATATTAACTAGAGGCAAATACATGTCAAATTGTTTTGAAAACCATGGAAATGTATTTGTATTTGCATTGAGAATTTTCATTAGAACTCCCCTGGTTATCTCATACTCAGAAAAACCGCATTACTTTCTTTGGGAGGCAGCTAACATCTCACAGAGGCTTCCAGGCTCTGACCTTTTTCCAAGACAGTTCAGTGAGATGATTTCACTATTTTTTCTTCCTTTTCCCCCCACGTTCTCTCTCTTATTATCAGTTCTTTTCTCTTAGTATTTATTTTATGTTTTACATTCTTACGTAATAGTATAACGTTACATAATATCTTTTTCCAAGAGACGCCAAACATCAAGACATTAGTTAGTTACATATAATTATTGTTTCAAAACAGTATGACGTTTTGCTGTAAACAATTTGATTTATTACCTTACCACCCTCTGAGATCTGATTATAAATAGAAGTGATTACTCTCTAAATCTTTGCTGATGAAGATCCTGAGAGTCAGCAGAAAGATTAAGAAGCACCAGGACATCACCAGGACAGGCAAGCATTGGGGGTAGTTATCAGATATATCACTGAACAAGAGATTTGAGTTGCAGATAGATAATCCAGCACCTGAAGAAACTGAGACTATTTATGCTAATGTGCCTTCTCTCCACAGAGAAAGATGCTACAAAACATTCCCATCATATTAATGGTGGCCATAGGTAAGTTTATGTAAATGATTACACCAAGGGATACAGGTAGCATTTGTTGTGTAAAGAATATGTAAAATTCTTTATATGAAATTATAAAAGGCCATTACATATGTTAGATAATCAGCCAATGCATAATGAAAAAAACGGTTCAAAAGCACTTAGTCTAATTTTCAAATGAGTAGTAGATTTTTTTTCTGACAAATTTCAAAGTTAATTCAATTTTCATTCCCCCTGCATCATATGACATTCATCAACCAATCACAAAATGCACATATTCTTGCACATGCTCAGTGGGATCTAGTGTCTCAGAAAGTGTGCAAATAAAAAGACTGTACACCTTTCACAATGGAAGTAAATTGCAAAGTTGTTTAAATTGCAAAATGTAGAACCTTACATTTACTAGTACTAAAACAAATTTGCCATTAACCAGTCCATTTTTCCAATTTTTGTAAATCCCCTTGCAAAACAATTGCATCCTGCACTGACCTAATCACCATACACAAGTTTGTATCATCTGCAAAAATAAAAATGTTACTGTTTAATTCTTCCCCCAAGTTATTTTTAAAAGTATTAAAAAGAACAGGGCCCTGTACTAACACTTGGGGGACCCCATTATTACTTTTGCCCAATCTGAGTATGGTCCATTTTTAGTACAATGTGTTGCTCCCTGTCTTTTATCCAATTATTTATCCATAGCTAAAATTTTAGCTATTCCAAGTCCATTAATTTTGTACAATAATTTCTTAGTAAAAATCTAGGTAAATCACATGAGCTAGTTCACCTTTATCTATATTCTATCTTGATTACTTCCCCATATAATCTATTTAGATTAGTTTGACATGATCTATTTGTAATAAAACCATGCTGATTTGAACTCATAGGGGCATATTTATCAAAGCGTCAATCTCGGTGCATTCGCTCGCAAGACATCGCTAGACATTGCTGCCGCGGATCAACATACGATGCCCTCATTTATAAAAAAAACATCAAAAACACGCGCGTCAAGTACGGGGCTATAAGCATCGGACTGTTGTTAACTAAAAGTCATCGAGGTCGGGGTTATTCGGGTTTTTCCAAACTTTATTTATACCATTCCATTACTGTCCATGAGCAAGCACATTTCTCTAAAGCTAATCTTTTATTTGTCATCTGTAAATGTCCAAGAAATAGCTAGATTTATACCTCAACAAACAATAGCCCATAGAAAGTTATTTTTATATTTATTTGTTATATGATACTTTTGCATAAATTAATGTGTATTTGTATTTCTAGAAGTCATGATATGCTTTTATCTCATGTTATCTTTTTTTATAAATGGTTATTAATGCTAGAATTTGTACATATATCTTTGCACATACTTGTATATATATATATATATCTATATATATATATATATATATATATATATATATATATATATATATATATATATATATATATATGTGTGTGTGTGTTATGTCAGAAATCTTTTGTAAACATATTTACATGTCCCTAAATTCCTTTTTTTGTTCTAAACAATGTTGTCTTTCATATCTCTAAATTTATTATTATTCTGAACAGGAATAATTGCGAATATAACAGGTCATCAGGGTATCATATGTATTTATTTGCAAACAATGGATATTTTAAGAGCTGGGACAGTTTTCTCTCTGTACCTGTGTAACCCCTCCTAATTGCAATCTATTTTTAAAAACCACCCCTACACAGGTGTTATAAAATGGGCTGGCATAAACAATGACATTTCTTACTGAAAAAGAAATTCAAGAGATGGAAGAAATACACTGAAAATAGCATGACAGTAAAAAGGTGATTTGAATTTCTGCTGTATCTGAATCATGACAGTTTAATGTTAGGTGGGCTATCCCTTTGAGCTATCATCTTAAAATTATATTGAATCAAACATCATTCAAATTTTAAAATCATTGTCTAAAATATTACACTGTGTGTCCAAATGTCAGCATCAATGTTTATCTTTAATACTAATTACACATATAGATACTTTCAAAGTATAATACACAATGTAACAAATGGCACTTACAAGTTCTAATGAGTGATCAATGACATAAGTAGCAAGCAATTTGATTCGTTAGTGATAGTATAAAATGTATATTTGAATCAGATTGGATGATATCATAAATCATGTGATTATGCATATCCCAATCAAAAGTGTTGGAAAAATCACTAGTGTGTGGGTTGTCTAGGAGTATTGTGTCATATTTTGTGCGAAAAGTCTTGGGTCAAATTTGGTGGAGAGTGGGACTTCTATTACGTGCCTTAAACATGGTGCATCTAGATTTATTAAAAAAAAATATGTTAGCTATATTATGTTATGTATTTATTTCATTTTATCTCTATATCTACTAGTACACCAAGTTTGGAGCAATAATATTGTTCACTTGCTTTGTAATGATAGACAAAGAAGTAATATAATCCATAAGTAGTATTACCCCTATATCTACTAGTGCATCAAAATTGAAGCAATACTTTGCACCAAGTTTGGAGCAATACTATTGTTTGATTTAGAGAGAGTATCAAATTTTAATAAAGTTTCTAATTTACTTTTATTATCTAATATGCTTCATCATCTTGCAGCATCGAACATAAGCTTTCTGTGTTTTCAAACTTCCATTGATTTCTATGGCCTCAAGGGTGACGGTTTGAACGATAGGTACGCTGCGTCGGTATAGACGAGAGCGTACCTGTCGAATGTTTGATAAATTTGGAAAAGGGTCAAATAGAGTCAAATGTGAATTCAAAACATCTGGGATGATGCAAGCATCGATCTGTGTCGGATTGAGATTGTGGGAGCGTATATAACATCACACATTTCAACATTTAACGATCTTGGCGCTTTGATAATTATGGCGGATTCAATTTGCGTTGGAAATTACGCGAGATTCAAGAATCTTATTATCAGTTGAAGTTTTGATAAATATGCCCCATAATCTTGTTTTCATGAATCTACCTTGAACATAATCCCTTATTATCCCTTCCAGTATCTTCCCCACTACCAGTGCCAGACATATTGCTCTATAGCTTCCTGGATCAGACCTACTTCCCTTTTTTTAGCAGTGGGTCCCGATAGGGTACTATGACTGAGGATAATGAGTCTTGAAACATTAAGAGTAGAGGTTTGGCATTGACAGTTCTAAGTTCCCTTAGCACCATTGGGTTTATTCCATTTGGACCTGGAGTTTAATTTACTTTGATATTATCAACTTTATTTCTTGATATCATCTAGAAATAATCCATTTATTTGTGTGGACTTGTAAGTTCTAGTTCGTTTAATGTCTCTCCCTTTCGTTCCTCTCTTGTATCTATCACCTCAACCTTTCCCCGTTCACTGTTAATCATGCTACCCTTCTTATATTTTAATGTACTTATATTTTACTTTTATATGTTTGCCATTTATATACTTATAAAATCTTTTAGGGCTTGTCGTAGAATTCTTTGCAATTAATCGTTCATTTTCATTTGTGGCTAATCTAATTGGTCTTTTACATGATTTGTTTACATTTAGCCAACAATCAGCAAGTGCTTCCTAGGTTCTGAACCAAAAATGGGCAGACTTCAAAGCTTTACATTCCTGCTTTTTAAATAAAGATAGCAGGAGAACAAAGAAAAATTTATAATAGGAGTAAATTAGAAAGTTGCTTAAATTGCATGCTCTGGGGGATATTTATCAAAGCGTCAACTATGTTGTATTCGTCGGCATCAATACGCTCGCCTAACATCGCCAAACATTGCGGACGCGGATCTCAATATGCTCTCCATATTTATAAAAAAAAGTCATTAAAAACACGCGCACCAAGTACGGGGCGATGAGCATTGGACTGTTGTTAACTAGCAGTCATCGATCTCGCGTCCATTTGGCTTTTTTCCAACCTCATTTATACCATTTCACTAAACGCTGCCGCTATACTAAAATGTTTTAACCCCTATCCTGCCACTCCCCGACACAGTCGCAACCTAAATAAAGTTATTAACCCCTATCCTGCCGCTCCCCGACACTGCCGCAACCTAAAAAAATATTTATTAACCCCTATCCCGCCACTGTCTGACACCGCTGCGACATAAATAAAGTTATTAACCCCTATCCCGCCGCCCCCCGATACCGCCGCAACATAAATAAAATATTTATTAACCCCTATCCCGCCACTCTCTTACACGGCCGCAACATAAATAAAGTTATTAACCCCTATCCCGCCGCCCCCCGATACCGCTGCAACTTAAATAAAATATTTATTAACCCCTATCCCGCCACTCTCTTACACGGCCGCAACATAAATAAAGTTATTAACCCCTATCCTGCCGCAACCTAAAAAAATATTTATTAACCCCTATCCCGCCACTGTCTGACACCGCTGCAACATAAATAAAGTTATTAACCCCTATCCCGCCGCCCCCCGATACCGCCGCAACATAAATAAAATATTTATTAACCCCTATCCCGCCACTCTCTTACACGGCCGCAACATAAATAAAGTTATTAACCCCTATCCCGCAGCGTTCCCCGATACCGCTGCAACATAAATAAAGTGATTAACCCCTAAACCTCTGGCCTCCCAAATCACCACCACTAACTAAACCTATTAACCCCTAAACCGTCAGCCCCCCACATCGGAAAAAAAAAAAATTAAGCTATTAACCCTTAAACCTAACAACCCCTTAACTTTAAATTAAAATTACAACATCCCTATCTTCAAATAAATTAAAACTTACCTGTAGAATTAAAATAAATTAATTTTAAACTATTAATTAACCTACCCTAACTATTATACTACAATTAAATTAAACTACCAATTAAATAAACTAAATTACATATTAAAAAACCCGAACCCTAGTAAAATTATTTAAATATAAAATTAAACATTATTTCAAAGTCCTAAATTACAAATAAAAAAAAACAAAGTTACAAAAATTATGAAAAATAACAAATTATCAAAAATATTTTTTTTACACCTAATCTAATAGCCCTATCAAAATAAAAAAGCCCCCCCCCCAAAATAAAAAAACCCTAGCCTACAATAAAACTACCAATGGCCCTTAAAGGGGCCTTTTGTGTGGCATTGCCCCAAAGATAATAGCTCTTTTACCTGGCAAAAAAAAATACAAACACCGCCCCAACAGTAAAACCCACCACCCAACCAACCCCCCCAATAAAAAAAACGATCTAAAATAACCTAAGCTTCTATCTTCATCCAGACTTTTGTGGGGCATTGCCCCAAAGATAACAGCTCTTTTACCTGGCAAAAAAAATACAAACACCCACCCAACAGTAAAACCCACCACCCAACCAACCCCCCCAATAAAAAAAAACATCTAAAATAATCTAAGCCACCCATTGCCCCGAAAAGGGCATTTGTATGGGCATTGCCCTTAAAAGGGCATTTCGCTCTTTTACTGCCCAGACCCTAATCTAAAAATAAAACCCACCCAAAAAAAACCTTAAACCCTTGAGCTCTCATCCTATTGGCTGTTCCGATCAGCCAATTGGAATGCAAAGGACGCCATCTTGGATTATGTCACTTGCATTGAAGAATAAGTGTATGGCGGAGACCTTATGAAGAGGATGAAGAGGATGCTCCGCGCCGGATGTCTTCAGGATGGACCCCCTCCGCGGTGGCTGGATGAAGATAGAAGAGGCCGTCTGGATGAAGACTTCTTGCCGCATGGATGAAGACTTCGCCGGGTGGATGAGGACTTTGCCGGCTGGATGGATCCTTCAAGCGGGACTTCAAGAACTGTAAGTGGATCGTCGGGGGTTAGTGTTAGGTTTTTTTAAGGGTTTTTTGAGTGGGTTTTATTTTTAGATTAGGGTCTGGGCAGTAAAAGAGCTAAATGTCCTTTTAAGGGCAATGCCCATACAAATGCCCTTTTTGGGGCAATGGGTAGCTTAGATTATTTTAGATGTTTTTTTTTATTGGGGGGGTTGGTTGGGTGGTGGGTTTTACTGTTGGGTGGGTGTTTGTATTTTTTTTGCCAGGTAAAAGAGCTGTTATCTTTGGGGCAATGCCCCACAAAAGTCTGGATGAAGATAGAAGAGGCTGCCTGGATGAAGACTTCTTGCCGCATGGATGAAGACTTCTTGCCGCATGGATGAAGACTTCTTGCCGCCTGGGTGAGGACTTCGCCGGCTGGATGGATCCTTTAAGCGGGACTTCAAGAACTGAAAGTGGATCGTCGGAGGTTAGTGTTTTTTTTTATTTTACATAGTTTTTTTTTATTTGGGGGGTTGGTTGGGTGGTGAATTTTACTGTTGGAGGGGGATGTTTGTATTTTTTTTTTGCCAGGTAAAAGAGCTGTTATCTTTTAAGGGCCATTGGTAGTTTATTGTAGGCTAGGGTTTTTTTTTTATTTTGGGGGAGCTTTTTAATTTTGATACGGCTATTAGATTAGGTGTAAAAAAATATTTTTGATAATTTGGTTTGTTATTTTTCGTAATTTAGTGTTTGTTTTTTTTGGTAATTTAAGACTTTGTAATAATGTTTAATTGTATATTTAAATATTTGTAGTAGGATTAGGTTTATTTAATATGTAATTTAGTTTATTTAATTGGTAGTTTAATTTAATTGTAGTATAATAGTTAGGGTAGGTTAATTAATAGTTTTAAATTAGTTTATTTTAATTCTACAGGTAAGTTTTAATTTATTTAAATATAGGGATGTTGTAATTTTAATTTAAAGTTAAGGGGTTGTTAGGTTTAGGGGTTAATAGCTTAATTTAGCTTTTTCCGATGTGGGGGCTGATGGTTTAGGGGTTTATAGGTTTAGTTAGTGGTGGTGATGTTGGAGGCCAGAGGTTTAGGGGTTAATAAGATTATTTAGTGGCGGCTGTGTCGGGGAGCGGCAGAATAGGGGTCAATAACATTATGTAGGTGGCGGCGATGTCAGGGGCAGCAGATTAGGGGTGTTTAGATTTGGGTTTATGTTAGGGTGTTAGGTGTAAACTTAACTTTTTTTCTACCATAGAATCAATGGGGTATGAATCCGCAGACTCAAGGGTGGCGGATTGAAAAACGGGTACGATGCTTCAGAATAGCCGCGAGCGTACCTGTTAGAAGTTTGATAAATTGGAAAAAGTGTCAAATAGAGCCGATTGTGTATTCGGAACATCTGTAATGACGTAAGCATCGATCTGCGTCGGATTGCGATCGCGGGATCGTATGTAACGTCACAAATTTCAGCCGATCTTGAGGCTTTGATAACTAGGTCGGATCAATCTTGCAACAATTACAATGCGGAATTCCGGTGTATTTTCGGTTGACACTTTGATAAATAGGCCCCTCTATCTGAATCATGAAAGAAACAATTGGGTTTAGTATCACTTTAATAAATATTGTATTTAATTATTTACAGTTATGCTTTTTTACTACAATGCATGATAAAGCAATGGGAATTAATATGTTATTTTCTCCGGCAGTAAAAGTCCAAGGAAACCCTGTGAACCCTGGTAAGAACATTTTCCACCAAAGGCAAATACAATAAATAATGGCTATACTGTATATTGCAATGCTGTTTATTTTTATTCATTAATACATTTATGATTTTGAGTGTAATGTTCATTTTACTTCTATGATCCGCACTGTCAGATCAGGTCCGCCAGACTTTCATAAATAGGGGCCAATGCATCAAAATGCATGACAGAGCTCTTTTCCTTTTTTAATAAAAATATGTTTAGAAACTGAATAATAATATTTTTTTATCTGTAGGAGTTGCCGCTATTAGCCAGTAAGCAGTAGAATCTCATACAAATATATTTTTATCATACGCAATAAACATTTTGAGTGCCACATCCCTTTCATTTAAAGATGAGAGCCCTGGCAAGTATTTATTTTACTGAACTATAAACTATTGAAATAAAAATAGATCCAATTATGGATGTGGAATATTTACACTAATTTCTTAATATTTAAAGGGACATAAAACCCAAACATTTTCTCATGATTCAGATAGAGAATACAATTTTAAACAACTTTCTAATTTACTTCTATCATCTAATTTGTTTCATTATCTTGGTATTATTTGCTGAAGTAACAGCAATGCACTACTGGTTTCTAACTGCTCACATGGGTGCCAATGACAATCTTTATATATATTCAGCCACCAATCAGCAGCTAGAACCTAGGTTCTTTGCTGCTCCTGAGCTTGCCTAGAAAAACATTTAAGCAAAGGATAACAAGAGAAAGAAGCAAATTAAATAATTGTATTCTCTATTTGAATCATGAAAGAAAATGTTTGGGTTTCATGGCCCTTTAAGCTTAAAAATACATCTGCATATTATTCTCTGTACATTTTTTGCTCTGCCTACAGCACAACATCTAGAATTTATTTTCTGTTTAATGTCCCTTTAATATTAAGAAAAATATGAATAGGTATTTTTGAAAGATGGCTGAGCATAACAGTCACTTTTATGTAAATTTAGTACAGTCGTTTATAATAAAGACAACTGAGCATTAAAGGGACACTGAACTCAAATTTTTTCTTTTGTGGTTCAGATAGAGCATGCAATTTTAAGCAACTTTCTAATTTACTCCTATTATCAGATTTTCTTCATTCTCTTGGTATCTTTATTTGAAAAGCAAGAATGTAAGTTTAGATGCCGGCCCCTTTTTGGTGAACAACCTGGGTTGTTCTTGCTGATTGGTGGATTAATTTAACCGACCGATAAACAAGTGCTGTCCAGCATACTGAACCCAAAAAAAGCTTAGATGCTTTCTTTTTCAAATAAGGATAGCAAGAGAACGAAGAAAATTTGATAATAGGAGTAAATTAGAAAGTTGCTTAAAATTGCATGCTCTATCTGAATCACAAAAGAAAAAATTAGGTTCAGTGTCCCTTTAACATTATTTTTGCCCCACAGCTTCTGTTACTTCCACAAATATTCCATTAAAGTAATATGAAACCAAACACAATTTCTTTTGTGATTCAGGCAAAGCATAGAATATACATAAACCAAAAAGTTTCTAATTTACTTCTATTATCAAATTTGCTTTGTTCCCATGTTATTCTTTGTTTTGTTGAAGAGATACCTAGGTAGGCATCTGCAGCGCTACATGGTAGGAAATAGTGCTGCCATCTAGTGTTATTGCAAATGGATAACCTTCTTGCAAAACTGTTGCCATATGGTGCGCCAGACACATGCACACTCCTGAGCCCACCTCCCTGCTTTTCAGCAAAAGATACCAAGAGAACAAAGAAATGTGATAATAGAAGTAAATTAGAAGGTTGTTTGCTCTATCTGAATCCTGAAAGAAAATGTTGGGGTTTGATGTCCCTTTGAGTGTATACCTACATAAGTGCATGTCATATATATTAATGCTATTAAAGAACACATTATACAGTATAAGCTCACAAGAGCTGCTGGTGCAACGCCGCCCCCTGCAAAGGTGTCAATCAACCCGATCGTACTCGATCGGGTTGAATTGTGGCGATTTTCTTAGCAAGTTTTCTCCAACATTGGTGTGTCCGGTCCACGGCGTCATCCATTACTTGTGGGAAATATTCTCCCCCACAGGGAAAGGCAAGGAGAGCACACAGCAAGAGCTGTCCATATAGCTCCCCCTCTGGCTCCGCCCCCCAGTCATTCTCCTTGCCGCTCTGAACAAGTAGCATCTCCACGGGGATGGTGAGGAGTTTGTGGTGTTAGTTGTAGTTTTTTATTCTTCTATCAAGAGTTTGTTATTTTAAAATAGTGCTGGCTTGTACTATTTACTCTACAACAGAAAAGTGATGAAGATTTCTGTTTAAGAGGGCTATGATTTTAGCACAAGTAACTAAAATCCATTTCTGTTACCACGCAGGACTGTTGAAACCAGAGAACTTCAGTTGGGGGTAACAGTTTGCAGACTTATCTGCTTCAGGTATGACTAGTCTCCTTCTAACAACACAGGCTAATGCTAGATGACAGTCATTTTTCCCTTCAGGGAAAACGGTAAGCCATTTTTCTTTCACCTCAGCAAAAAAGATAACAGGCTTCCCCTTTTTGATTTTTATGCTGGTAGACACTGTTAGGGGCCAAATCGATTGTTTTTTATTACAATATGATGGCAATTGAAATGTTTTATAAGCTCATATACACTTGGGGACGTTTTTTTATTGAACTGACTTGCTTTAGACACCTAAATCTAGTCAGGAAGGCCCCTTCACTCTAGTGTACTGAGGGAGGAGGCCTCATTTTGGCACTTCAGTTAATTTCAAGGCAGTGCATGCAGTTCCATGTGAGAGGGTCCTGTGGCTCAGAAAGTGACTCCAGAAGGCTTATTTCTGTGGATGATTGACCCCTAAGAAAGGTAAAAGCTGCAGCAATGCTGTAAGCAGGGATTGTGGTGTATAAAAACGGTTAAATACAACAATTAGCTCCGGTTTGCTTGTTTTAAGAGCTAGAGTCTCCATATTTGCTGTGCAATACTTTCTAAGCATTAAGACACTGGGGTACAAATTTCAGAAAAATCGGATATTGCCTTCATAGTTTTTTGAACATTCAGAAATAAAGTGTGTCATTTTATTATTTAAAGAGACAGTAACGTTTTTGTTTAAAATCGTTTTTATTGCATTGTTTGCCTGCCTAAATCTGTTTAACATGTCTGTGCCATCAGATAACCTATGTTCTGTGTGTGTAGAGACAAATGTGGTTCCCCCTTCGAGTGTTTGTGATAATTGTGCCATAGCGTCCAAACAAAATGAGGACAGCTCTGTTACATTTCATAATGTTGCCCAAGATGATTTATCTAATGAAGGTAGTGGGGATAGTTCTACATCCTCTCCTTCTGTGTCTACACCAGCTTTGCCCGCGCAGGCGACACCTAGCGCGCCAGTGCTTATTTCTATGCAACAATTAACAGCAGTAGTGGATAATTCTATAGCAAATCTTGTATCCAAACTGCCAGCATTTCAGAGAAAGCGTGATTGTTCAGTTTTAAATATAGATAAAAGGGATGAACAATCAGACGCTGACGATGCTTTATCTATTTTACCCTCACATCAATCGGAATTGGCTGTGAGGGAAGGGCTGTCTGAGGGTGAAATTTCAGACTCAGGAAAAATTTCTCAACAGAACCTGATATAGTAGCATTTAAGTTTAAGCTAGAACATCTCCGCACTTTGCTAAAGGAGGTATTAGCTACTCTGGATGACTGTGATTCTATGGTAGTACCAGAGAAGTTGTGCAAATTGGACACATTTTTAGAGGTCCCAGTGCACGACAACGCTTTTCCAATACCCAAAAGGGTAGCGAACATAGTGGAAAAGGAGTGGGAGAAGCCAGGTGTACCCTTTGCCCCACCTCCTATATTTAAGAAAATGTTTCCCATAGTAGACCCTAGAAGGGACGCATGGCAGACGGTCCCGAAGGTTGAGGGAGCTGTTTCAACACTAGCGAAGCGCACCACTATTCCTATAGAGGACAGCTGCGCTTTCAAAGATCCTATGGATAAAAAATTGGAAGGATTGCTTAAAAAGATTTTTGTTCAGCAAGGGTTCATCCTTCAACCAGCTACGCGTGTTATTACTGTCACTTCAGCAGCGTCCTTTTGGTTCGAGGAACTAGAAAGGTCGCTCCAGAAAGAGACTTCCTATGAAGAAGTCATGGACAGAATTCACGCATTAAAATTAGCTAATTCCTTTATATTGGATGCCGCCTTTCAAATAACGAAATTGGCGTCGAAAAACTCAGGTTTTGCTATAGTAGCGCGGAGGGCGCTTTGGCTGAAATCCTGGTCGGCAGATGTGTCGTCCAAGACTAAGTTACTTAATATTCCTTTCAAGGGTAAGACCCTTTTTGGGCTGGAATTGAAGGAAATTATTTCAGACATCACTGGGGGTAAGGGCCATGCCCTCCCACAGGATAGGCCTTTTAAGGCTAAGAACAAGTCTAATTTTCGTTCCTTTCGCAATTTCAGGAACGGACCGGCTAATAACTCCACTGCCGCTAGACAAGAAGGTAACGCGGCCCAGCCCAAACCCGCTTGGAAGCCCATGCAAGGCTGGAACAAGGGTAAACAGACCAAGAAACCTGCTGCTACCAAGACAGCATGAAGGGGTAGTCCCGATCCGGGACCGGATCTGGTATGGGGCAGACTATCTCTCTTCGCTCAGGCTTGGGCAAGAGATGTTCCGGATCCCTGGGCACTAGAGATAGTCTCCAAGGGATACCTGCTAGAGTTCAAGGGACTTCCTCCAAGGGGAAGGTTCCACCTGTCTCGCTTATCTTCAGACCAGATAAAGAAACAGGCATTCTTACATTGTGTAAGAGACCTATCAAAGATGGGAGTGATAAACCCAGTCCCCTCCGGGGAACAAGGTCTAGGTTTTTACTCAAACCTGTTTGTGGTTCCCAAAAAAGAGGGAACTTTCAGGCCAATTCTGGATTTAAAGATATTAAACAAGTTCCTCAGTGTTCCATCCTTCAAAATGGAAACCATTCGGACAATCTTGCCGACAATCCAGCAGGGTCAATGTTTGACTACCGTGGATCTAAAGGATGCGTATCTGCATATTCCAATCCACAAAACTCATCATCAGTTCCTGAGGTTCGCCTTTCTGGACAAACATTACCAGTTCGTGGCTCTTCCATTCGGTTTAGCCACCGCTCCCAGAATTTTCACAAAGGTGCTAGGGTCCCTTCTAGCGGTCCTAAGGCCGAGGGGCATCGCTGTAGCACCTTATCTAGACGACATCCTAATCCAAGCGTCATCTCTTTCCAAAGCAAGGGCCCACACAGACATTGTGTTGGCTTTTCTCAGATCTCACGGGTGGAAGGTGAACATAGAAAAGAGTTCACTGTCACCGTCCACAAGGGTTCCTTTTCTGGGAACAATAATAGATTCTGTGGAAATGAAGATCTTCCTGACAGAAATCAGAAAGCTAAAGCTTCTAAACGTTTGTCGAGTTCTTCATTCTATTCCTCAACCCTCCATAGCTCAGTGCATGGAAGTAATAGGACTAATGGTCGCAGCAATGGACGTGGTTCCTTTTGCTCGAATTCATCTAAGACCATTACAGCTGTGCATGCTCAATCAGTGGAATGGGGACTATACAGACTTGTCTCCCCAAATTCAAGTAGACCAGGTAACCAGGGACTCACTTCTCTGGTGGTTGACCCAGGATCACCTGTCTCAGGGAATGAGTTTCCGCAGACCGGAGTGGGTCATCATCACGACCGACGCCAGCCTCTTGGGGTGGGGCGCGGTCTGGGACTCCCTGAAAGCTCAGGGCCTATGGTCTCGGGAAGAGTCGCTTCTCCCGATAAACATTTTGGAACTAAGAGCAATATTCTATGCGCTCCTGGCTTGGCCTCAGCTAGCAGAAGCCAGGTTAATAAGATTTCAGTCAGACAACATAACGACTGTTGCGTACATCAATCATCAGGGGGGAACAAAGAGTTCCCTAGCGATGAAGAAAGTAACCAAGATTATCCAATGGGCAGAGAATCACTCCTGCCATCTATCTGCTATTCACATCCCAGGAGTAGACAACTGGGAGGCGGACTATTTGAGTCGTCAGACTTTCCATCCGGGGGAGTGGGAACTCCACCCGGAGGTCTTTGCTCAGTTAACCCAATTATGGGGCATTCCAGACATGGATCTAATGGCGTCCCGTCAGAACTTCAAGATTCCTTGCTACGGGTCCAGATCCAGGGATCCTAAGGCAACTCTAGTGGATGCATTAGTGGCGCCTTGGTCGTTCAACCTAGCGTATGTGTTTCCACCGTTTCCTCTCCTTCCCAGGCTCATAGCCAGGATCAAACAGGAGAAGGCCTCGGTGATTCTGATAGCTCCTGCGTGGCCACGCAGGACTTGGTATGCAGACCTGGTGAATATGTCATCGGCTCCACCATGGAAGCTACCTTTGAGACAGGATCTTCTAGTACAAGGTCCATTCGAACATCCAAATCTAGTTTCTCTGCAGCTGACTGCTTGGAAATTGAATGCTTGATTTTATCCAAGTGTGGGTTTTCGAATTCTGTGATAGATACTCTGGTCCAAGCCAGAAAACCTGTTACTAGAAAGATTTACCATAAAATATGGAAAAAATATATCTGCTGGTGTGAATCCAAGGGATTCTCCTGGAGTAAGATTAAAATTCAAAAGATTCTCTCCTTTCTCCAAGAAGGTTTGGATAAAGGGTTGTCAGCTAGTTCTCTAAAAGGACAGATTTCTGCTTTATCTGTCTTGTTACACAAACGACTGGCAGCTGTGCCAGATGTACAAGCTTTTGTTCAGGCTTTGGTTAGAATCAAGCCTGTTTACAGACCCATGACTCCTCCTTGGAGTCTAAATTTAGTTCTTTCAGTTCTTCAAGGGGTTCCGTTTGAACCTTTACATTCCATAGATATTAAGTTATTATCTTGGAAAGTTCTGTTTTTGGTTGCTATTTCTTCTGCTAGAAGAGTTTCTGAATTATCTGCTTTGTAATGTAATCCACCCTATCTGGTTTTCCATTCAGATAAGGTTGTTTTGCGTACTAAGCCTGGTTTTCTTCCAAAAGTTGTTTCCAACAAGAATATTAACCAGGAAATAGTTGTTCCTTCTCTGTGTCCGAATCCAGTTTCAAAGAAGGAACGTTTATTACACAATTTAGATGTTGTTCGTGCTTTAAAGTTCTACTTAGAAGCAACAAAAGATTTTAGACAAACCTCATCTTTGTTTGTCGTTTACTCTGATAAGAGGAGAGGTCAAAAAGCTACTGCTACCTCTCTCTCTTTCTGGCTGAAAAGCATTATCCGATTGGCTTATGAGACTGCCGGACGGCAACCTCCTGACCGAATCACAGCTCACTCTACTAGGGCTGTGGCTTCCACTTGGGCCTACAAGAACGAGGCTTCTGTTGATCAGATATGTAAGGCAGCGACTTGGTCCTCTCTGCACACTTTTGCCAAATTCTACAAATTTGATACTTATGCTTCTTCGGAGGCTATTTTTTGGAGAAAGGTTTTGCAAGCCGTGGTGCCTTCCATTTAGGTAACCTGATTTGCTCCCTCCCTTCATCCGTGTCCTAAAGCTTTGGTATTGGTTCCCACAAGTAATGGATGACGCCGTGGACCGGACACACCAATGTGGGAGAAAACAGAATTTATGCTTACCTGATAAATTACTTTCTCCAACGGTGTGTCCGGTCCACAGCCCGCCCTGGTTTCCTAATTTTTTTTTCTTTATACACTACAGTCACCACGGCACCCTATAGTTTCTCCTTTTTCTCCTAACCTTCGGTCGAATGACTGGGGGGCGGAGCCAGAGGGGGAGCTATATGGACAGCTCTTGCTGTGTGCTCTCCTTGCCTTTCCCTGTGGGAGAGAATATTTCCCACAAGTAATGGATGACGCCGTGGACCGGACACACCGTTGGAGAAAGTAATTTATCAGGTAAGCATAAATTCTGTTTTTTTTCTCTGTGCTTTCTAATACTTATTGATCTAATAAAAAAATTCTCATTATCTCTTAAACTTATCTTGCAGAGCCAGAATGTGGGGTTAATCAACAATATTATTCTTTTTGCAAGCCCTGCCCCATATACTGTGAAGATAATCCTGTTTTTATTTGCGCTAAGATCTGCGCACCTGGCTGCGGCTGCAAACTTGGCTATGTTCTTCAGTCTCTCTCATCTCCAGCCTGCATCCCAGAAGCAAACTGTATTTAATGCCGAGAACTGGAAGTTTATGATCCTGCAATTCTCACTGCTATGATACCTGTGATGGTCCAGTTCCCTGTACATTCATATGTAAACACGGTTGCAGGAACATCTATGTCAAAGACAAGGGAAGGTGTATTATACCTAGGGTTGCCACCTCAGCAATGTTTTCCGGACACTTATAAGTTACACATGCTGAAGGGTGTGCAGCAAGAAACATGTATTATGTTTATGGACAGCACAATTTATATTCCACCCTGAAGCATGTGTAACTCATAAGTGTCCAGTAAAACATGGCTGAGGTGGAATCCCTTTCTATGCCCTCAAGGTGTCCAAAATATCCAACAACTAATTTTTATCATGATCTTTTTTGTTTGTTTTTTACACATTCACATACACTGTAGGTTACCTCCCAACATTTAAAAATTCATAAGAGGGACACACTCCCCCGGCAAAAATTTGAAATGTGGTGGGCAGGAGCAGGGGCGGGGCTTAAAACAAATCATAAGACCAAAGTAATATAAATAAAATTATAAATAAAGTCATATCAAATCAAACACAAGCTCAAAGCACTGGTATAGCTATGTGAGCTCTGTATTTAATTAACCTTCACAGAGACAGTGCTAAATATTTTTATCTTAATTGGACATTTAATAATAGATTCTTTAAAACTGCTCTCTGCTATCCTCAATAATATTCTAGATTCTGGCCTTTAAAGTTAGCAAGAATGCACAGTAACACACTACATTGCATACACTTACACATGCAGATGCACACACACTACATAGCATACACTTACACATGCAGGTACACACACACTACATAGCATACACTTATACATGCAGATACACACACACTACATAGCATACACTTATACATGCAGATACACACACACTACATAGCATACACTTATACATGCAGATACACACTTATACATAAAGTTACACACACTACATAGCATACACTTACACATGCACATACACACACTACATAGCATACACTCATACATGCAGATACACACACTACATAGCATACACTTATACATGCAGATACACACACACACACTACATAGCATACACTTATACATACAGATATAACACACTACATAGTATACACTTATACATGCAGATACACACACTTCATAGCTTACATTTATACATACAGACACACACACTACACAGCATACACTTATACATGCAGATACACACACACACTACATAAAATACACTTATAAATGCAGATACACACACACTACATAGCATACACTTATACATGCAGATACACACATACACACTACATAGCATACACTTATACATGCAGATGCAAACATACACACTACATAGCATACACTTACACATGCAGATACATACACACTACATTGCATACACTTACACATGCAGACACACACTACATATCATACACTTATGCATGCAGATGCACACACACACACTACATAGCATACACTTATACATGCAGATGCACACACACACTACATAGCATACACTTATACATGCAGATGCACACACACACACTACATAGCATACACTTATACATGCAGATACACACACACTACATAGCTTACACGTATACATGCAGATACACACACACTACATAGCATACACTTATACATACAGATACACACACACTACATAGCATACACTTATACATGCAGATGCACACACACACACTACATAGCATACACTTATACATACAGATACACACACACTACATAGCATACACTTATACATGCAGATGCACACACACACACTACATAGCATACACTTATACATGCAGATACACACACACTACATAGCTTACACTTATACATGCAGATACACACACACTACATAGCATACACTTATACATACAGATACACACACACTATATAGCATACACTTGCACATGCAGATACACACACACTACATAGCATACACTTACACATGCACACACACACACTACATAGCATACACTCATACATGCAGATACCCACACACAATACATAGCATACACTCATACATGCAGATACACACACACAATACATAGCATACACCTATACATGCAGATACACACACACTACATAGCATACACTTATACATGCAGATACACACACACTACATAGTATACACTTACACATGCAGATATACACACACTACATAGTATACACTTACACATGCAGATACACACACACTACATAGTATACACTTATACATGCAGATACACACACTTCATAGCTTACATTTATACATACAGACACACACTAAACAGCATACACTTATACATGCAGATACACACACACAGACACACACTACATAGCTTAAAGTTATACATGCAGACACACACACTACATAGCATACACTTATATATGCAGATACACACACACACACACACTTATACATACAGATACACACACACACACTACACAGCTTACACCTATACATGCAGATTCACACACACTACATCATATATGGGTATCTGTAACTCATTGTATGGGGTCCTGGGGTTGACAAGCACATTAGCTGGCAGTCTGAGGCTGCCACTGTTTGTTTCCTTGGTGTTAGCACTGCTCATCGTATAAAATTGAAGGCATGCTAGTATTATCACCAGGGTTTAGAGGTCATCATTACCTGAGGTCAGAGGGTATACAGCCTTCCTACTCCTGATTAACACACACACCATTACTTGTCCACAACAGGTATATATCCCTGGGAGAGAAAAGCCAGGTGCTTCTGAGTATGTGCCCAATAGAATTAAAAAATTAAAAAAAAAAAAAAATTATGCATGGGGCAATGCGGGACAGATGGCTAGCAACCCGGAACAGCGGGACAGACCCCTAAAATTAGGACTGTCCCGCGAAAATAGGGACAGTTGGGGGGTATGGGTTATGTACAATAATCATATTAGCTTCAGTTTTTGAAATGTGTTTCTATTGTCAAAATATCACTTTGGAAATCATTAAAAATTGTAACGTTTCTCAAATAAATAAAATGAGATTTATTGAGTAAATTCTGTGTTGCAACTCAAGTGCTAATTATCTTTTTTGTCATTAGGCATATTCTAACTCTTTAGGACTTTGGTCCATGTAATTCAACTTTAAACTCTGAAATTGTTTCTAGGTAAAACATAAAAGTTTTTTCCAATGTGTTATTCCCATTGTTTTACTAAAAGCTTTGTTTTAAATGTATCACACATTCTCTGGCACTTTCATTTTATTAAACATTTATTTTTATCTATGAAAAGTTTATATCCATCAAATTCAGGTAGACAGACTTAGGGCTAGTTTACGAGTGGCGCGCTAACTGTTGCATGCAAGCAAAAACATAATTTATGTAAGAACTTACCTGATAAATTCATGTCTTTCATATTGGCAAGAGTCCATGAGCTAGTGACCTATGGGATATACAATCCTACCAGGAGGTGCAAAGTTTCCCAAACCTCAAAATGCCTATAAATACACCCCTCACCACACCCACAATTCAGTTTAACGAATAGCCAAGTAGTGGGGTGATAAGAAAGGAGTAAAAAGCATCAACAAAGGAATTTGGAAATAATTGTGCTTTATACAAAAAAATCATAACCACCATAAAAAGGGTGGGCCTCATGGACTCTTGCCAATATGAAAGAAATTAATTTATCAGGTAAGTTCTTACATAAATTATGTTTTCTTTCATGTAATTGGCAAGAGTCCATGAGCTAGTGACGTATGGGATAGCAATACCCAAGAAGTGGATCTTCACACAAGAGTCACTAGAGAGGGAGGGATAAAAATAAAAACAGCCAATTCGGTGAAAAAAAATAATCAACAACCCAAATATAAGTTTATTCTCATAAATAAAAGGAAAAACTTAAATCATAAGCAGAAGAATCAAACTGAAACAGCTGCCTGAAGAACTTTTCTACCAAAAACTGCTTCCGAAGAAGCAAATACATCAAAACGGTAGAATTTAGTAAATGTATTCAAAGAAGACCAAGTTGCTGCTTTGCAAATCTGATCAACTGAAGCATCATTCTGGTAGAATGAGCTGTAATTCTCTGAGGCGTGGCTTACCTGACTCCAAATAAGCTTAATGAATCAAAAGCTTTAACCATGATGTCAAAGAAACTGCAGAAGCCTTCTGACCTTTCCTGGAACCAGAAAAGATAACAAATAGACTAGAAGTCTTCCTGAAATCTTTAATAGCTACAACATAATATTTCAGAGCTCTTACCACATACAAAGAATGTAAAGATCTCTCCAAAGAATTTTTAGGATTAGGACACAAAGAAGGGACAACAATTTCTCTATTAATGTTGTTAGAATTCACAACCTTAGGTAAGAATTTAAATGAAGTCCGCAAAACCGCCTTATCCTGATGAAAAATCAGAAAAGGAGAATCACAAGAGAGAGCAGATAATTCAGAAACTCTTCTAGCAGAAGAGATAGCCAAAAGGAACAACACTTTCCAAGAAAGTATTTTAATGTCCAAAGAATGCATAGGCTCAAATGGAGGAGCCTGTGAAGCCTTCAAAACCAAATTAAAGGGACAGTCTACACCAGAATTTTTATTGTTTTAAAAGATAGATAATCCCTTTATTACCCATTCCTCAGTTTTGCATAACCAACCCAGTTATATTAATATACTTTTAACCTCTGTAATTACCTTGTATCTAAGCCTCTGCAAACTGCCCCCTTATTTCAGTTCTTTTGACATACTTGCAGTTTAGCCAATCAGTGCCTGCTCCCAGATAACTTCACGTGCACAAGCACAGTGTTATCTATATGAAATACATGAACTAACACCCTCTAGTGGTGAAAAACTGTTAAAATGCATTCTGAAAAGAGGTGGCCTTCAAGGTCTAAGAAATTAGCATAAGAACCTCCTAGGTTAAGCTTTCAACTAAGAATACCAAGAGAACAAAGCAAAATTGGTGATAAAAGTAAATTGGAAAATTGTTTAAAATTACATGCTCTATCTGAATCATGAAAGTTTTTTTGACCTAGACTGTCCCTTTAAGACTCCAAGGAGGAGAGATTGATTTGATGACAGGCTTGATACAAACCAAAGCCTGTACAAAACAATGAATATCAGGAAGTTTAGCAATTTTTCTGTGGAATAAAACAGAAAGAACAGAGATTTGTCCTTCCAAGGAATTTGCAGACAAACCCTTATCCAAACCATCCTGAAGAAACTGTAAAATTGTAGGAATTCTAAAAGAATGCCAAGAGAATTTATGAGAGGAACACCATGAAATGTAAGTCTTCCAAACTCGATATTAAATCCTTCTAGTAACAGATTTACGAGCCTGTACATAGTATTAATCACTGAATCAGAGAAACCTCTATGACTAAGCACTAGGCGTTCAATTTCCATACCTTCAAATTTAATGATTTGAGATCCTGATGGAAAAACTAACCTTGAGACACAGGCCTCTAGTTATCAAGCCGTCAACCTCAAATACGCTGGAATTCCGCAGCGTATTTGTGGCGAGGCTGATTCGCCTAAGTTATCAAGCCCTGCTGCCAGGCAAAAGTAGAATATAGTGACATAAGCTTCGATCCGCCGGACTCGATTCTTACGTCACTCCAGATGTTCCAAACGCAAGTTCGGCACAATCTGACTACTTTTGGGAGTTATCAAATGACTACCAGGTACGCTCGGCACTTTTCTGGCCCAGCGTACCTGGTTTTCAATCCGCCGCCCTGGAGGTGGCGGATCCCATAGGAATCAATGGGAGTCTGACCATAGCGAAAGTTCATGTTTACTGCTGCCCGACATCCCATTGATTCCTATGGGAGATGTCTGCACCTAACACCCTAACATGTACCCCGAGTCTAAACACCCCTAATCTGCCCCCCTCTACACCGCCGCAACTAAATAAATGTATAACCCCTAAACCGCCGCTCCCGGAGCCCACCGCCACTCTAATAAACTAATTAACCCCTAAACCGCCGCTCCCGGAGCCCACCGCCACTCTAATAAACTGATTAACCCCTATACCGGCGCCCCTGGAGCCCCCCGCAACTAAATAAAGTTATTAACCCCTAAACCGCCGCTCCTAGACCCCGCCGCAACTATAATAAACTGATTAACCCCTAAATCGCCACTCCCGGACCCCGCCGCCACCTACATAATACCTATTAACCCCTATCCTGCCCCCCCTATACCGCCGCCACCTATAATAAATTTATTAACCCCTATCCTGCCGATCCCGTACCCCGCCGCAACGAAATAAATTGTTTAACCCCTAAACCACCGCTCCCGGACCCCGCCGCCACCTATATTAAACTTATTAACCCCTAATCTGCCCCCCCTACACCGTTGCCACCTATAATAAATTTATTAACCCCTATCCTGCCCACCCTATACCACCGCCATCTATATTAAACTAATTAACCCCTAAACATAAGTCTAACACTAACCCTAACACCCCCCTAACTTAAATATTATTTTAATAAATCTAAATAAAATTACTCTTATTAACTAAATTAATCCTATTTAAAACTAAATACTTACCTATAAAATAAACCCTAATATAGCTACAATATTACTAATAATTATATTGTAGCTATTTTAGGATTTATTTTTATTTTACAGGCAAATTTAAATTTATTTTAACTAGGTACAATAGCTATTAAATAGTTAATAACTATTTAATAGCTACCTAGTTAAAATAAAGACAAATTTACCTGTAAAATAAAAACTAACCTAAGTTACAATTACACCTAACACTACACTATCATTAACTAAATTATTCCTATTTAAAAATAAATACTTACCTGTAAAATAAACCCTAAGATAGCTACAATGTAATTAATAATTACATTGTAGCTATTTTAGGATTTATATTTATTTTACAGGTAACTTTGTATTTATTTTAACTAGGTAGAATAGTTATTAAATAGTTATTAACTATTTAATAACTACCTAGCTAAAAGAAATACAAAATTACCTGTAAAATAAATCCTAACCTAAGTTACAATTAAACCTAACACTACACTATCAATAAATAAATTAAATTAATTAACTACAAAATACCTAAAATTAAATTAAATTAAAAATAACAAAGCCCCCCCAAATAAAAAATACCCTACCCTATTCTAAATTACAAAAGTTAACAGCTCTATTACCTTACCAGCCCTTAAAATGGCCTTTTGCGGGGCATGCCCCAAAGTATTCACCTCTTTTGCATGTTAAAAAAAACACAATACCACCCCCCAACATTACAACCCACCACCCACATACCCCTACTCTAACTCAAACCCCCCTTAAATAAACCTAACACTACCCCCCTGAAGATCTCCCTACCTTGAGTCGTCTTCACCCAGCCAAGCACCGATGGACCAAAAGAAGACATCCGGAGCGGCAGAAGTCTTCATCCTATCCGGGCAGAAGAGGACATCTGGACCGGCAGACATCTTCATCCAAGCGGCATCTTCTATCTTCATGCATCCGACGAGGAGCGGCTCCATCTTCAAGACCTCCGGCGCAGAACATCCTTCTTGACCGACGACTAGACGATGAATGAACGTTCCTTTAAGTGACGTCATCCAAGATAGCGTCCCTCGAATTCCGATTGGCTGATCGGAACAGCCAATAGAATGCGAGCTCAATCTGATTGGCTGATTGGATCAGCCAATCCGATTGAACTTGAATCTGATTGGCTGATTCAATCAGCCAATCAGATTTTTCCTACCTTAATTCCGATTGGCTGATAGAATCCTATCAGCCAATCGGAATTCGAGGGACGCCATCTTGGATGACGTCACTTAAAGGAACCTTCATTCGTCGTCTAGTCGTCGGTCAAGAAGGATGTTCCGCGCCGGAGGTCTTGAAGATGGAGCCGCTCCTCGTCGGATGGATGAAGATGTCTGCCGGTCCGGATGTCCTCTTCTGCCCGGATAGGATGAAGACTTCTGCCGCTCCGGATGTCTTCTTTTGGTCCATCGGTGCTCGGCTGGGTGAAGACGACTCAAGGTAGGGAGATCTTCAGGGGGGTAGTGTTAGGTTTATTTAAGGGGGGTTTGGGTTAGAGTAGGGGTATGTGGCTGGTGGGTTGTAATGTTGGGGGGTGGTATTGTGTTTTTTTTAACATGCAAAAGAGCTGATTTCTTTGGGGCATGCCCCGCAAAAGGCCCTTTTAAGGGCTGGTAAGGTAATAGAGCTGTTAACTTTTGTAATTTAGAATAGGGTAGGGTATTTTTTATTTGAGGGGGCTTTGTTATTTTATTAGGGGGCTTAGATTAGGTGTAATTAGATTAAAAATCTTGTAATATTTTTTTATTTTTTGTAACTTAGTTTTTTTTTATTTTTTGTAACTTAGTTAGTTTATTTAATTGTATTTAATTTTAGGTATTTGTAGTTAATTAATTTAATTTATTTATTGATAGTGTAGTGTTAGGTTTAATTGTAACTTAGGTTAGGATTTATTTTACAGGTAATTTTGTATTTCTTTTAGCTAGGTAGTTATTAAATAGTTAATAACTATTTAATAACTATTCTACCTAGTTAAAATAAATACAAAGTTACCTGTAAAATAAATATCAATCCTAAAATAGCTACAATGTAATTATTAATTAAATTGTAGCTATCTTAGGGTTTATTTTACAGGTAAGTATTTATTTCTAAATAGGAATAATTTAGTTAATGATAGTGTAGTGTTAGGTGTAATTGTAACTTAGGTTAGTTTTTATTTTACAGGTAAATTTGTCTTTATTTTAACTAGGTAGCTGTTAAATAGTTATTAACTATTTAATAGCTATTGTACCTAGTTAAAATAAATTTAAATTTGCCTGTAAAATAAAAATAAATCCTAAAATAGCTACAATATAATTATTAGTAATATTGTAGCTATATTAGGGTTTATTTTATAGGTAAGTATTTAGTTTTAAATAGGATTAATTTAGTTAATAAGAGTAATTTTTATTTAGATTTATTAAAATAATATTTAAGTTAGAGGGGTGTTAGGGTTAGTGTTAGACTTAAGTTTAGGGGTTAATTAGTTTAATATAGATGGCGGCGGTATAGGGGGGGCAGGATAGGGGTTAATAAATTTATTATAGGTGGCGACGGTGTAGGGGGGGGCAGATTAGGGGTTAATAAGTTTAATATAGGTGGCGTCGGGGTCCGGGAGCGGCGGTTTAGGGGTTAAACAATTTATTTAGTTGCGGCGGGGTACGGGATCGGCAGGATAGGGGTTAATAAATTTATTATAGGTGGCGGCAGTATAGGGGGGGCAGGATATGGGTTAATAGGTATTATGTAGGTGGCGGTGGGGTCCGGGAGTGGCGGTTTAGGGGTTAATCAGTTTATTAGAGTGGCGGTGGTCTCCGGGAGCGGCGGTTTAGGGGTTAATACATTTATTATAGTTGCGGCGGGGTCTAGGAGCGGCGGTTTAGGGGTTAATAACTTTATTTAGTTGCGGGGGGCTCCAGGGGCACCGGTATAGGGGGTAGAACAGTGTAGTTTAGTGTGGGTGCTTAGTGACAGCTTATCAATAAAGCTTGGAAAAAGCCAGATGAGTGATAACTATCACAGTCCGCTGCTCATCGCCCCGTACTTGGTGCGCGGCTTTTGACAGCTTTTTTGATAACTTTGGCGAACGTATTCAGGTCCGTGGAGGCGATGTGAGGCGAGCTTAGGCGGGCGTATTGGGGCCGGCGATGGCAGGTAAGTAGACGGCTTGATAACTAGAGGCCAGAAGGTCCGGTCTTATTGGAGGTGGTCAAGGTTGGCAACTGGACATCCGAACAAGATCCGCATACCAAAACCTGTGAGGCCATGCTGGAGCCACCAGCAACACAAACGATTGCTCCATGATGATTTTGGAGATCACTCTTGGAAGAAGAACTAAAGGCAGGAAAATATAAGCAGGTTGATAACACCAAGGAAGTGTCAACGCATCCACTGCTTCTGCCCGAGGATCCCTGTACCTGGACAGGTACCTTGGAAAGCTTCTTGTTTAGATGAGATGCCATCAGAACTATTTCTGGAAGAATTTCTGAGATAATACGCTTCCCAAGTGTCTATACCTGGGATATGAACCACAGAAATTAGACAGGAGCTGGATTCCACCCAAACAAGTATCCGAGATACTTCTTCATAGCTTGAGGACTTTGAGTCCCACTCTGATGATTGACATATGCCACAGATGTGATATTGTCTGTCTGAAAACAAATGAACGGTTCTCTCTTCAATAGAAGCCAAAACTGAAGAGCCCTGAGAATCGCACAGAGTTCCAAAATATTCATTGGTAATCTAGCCTCTTGAGATTTCCAAACCCCTTGTGCTGTCAGAGATCCCCAAACAGCTCCCCAACCTGAAAGACTCGCATCTGTTGTGATCACAGTCCAGGTTGGACGAACGAAAGAGGCCCCTAGAACAATACGATGGTGATCTAACCACCAAGTCAGAGATAGTTGAACTAAGGATTGAACTAGGGATTTAAGGATATTGATTGTGATATCTTTGTATAATCCCTGCACCATTGATTCAGCATACAAAGCTGGAAAGGTCTCATATGAAAACAAGCAAAGGGGATCGCATCCGATGCTACAGTCATGAGACCTAAAACTTCCATGCACATAGCCACTGAAGGGAATAACTGAGACTGAAGGTTCCGAAAGGCTGCAACCAATTTCAAACGTCTCTTGTCCGTTAGAGACAAAGTCATGGACACTGAATCTATCTGGAAACCTAAAAAAGGTTACCCTTGTCTTTTGCCTTTTTGTAAATTGATCCTCCAACCATGTTTTTGAAGAAACAACACTAGTTGATTTGTGCGAGATTCTGCAGAACGTAAAGACTGAGCAAGTACCAAGATATCGTCCAAATAAGGAAACACCGCAATACCCCGCTCTCTGATTACAGAGAGTAGGGCACTGAGAACCTTTGAAAAGATTTTTGGAGCTGTTGCTAGGCCAAAAGGAAGAGCAACAAATTGGTAATGCTTGTCTAGAAAAGAGAATCTCAGGAACTGATAGTGATCTGGATAAATCGGAATATGAAGATATGCATCCTGTAAGTCTATTGTGGACATATAAATGCCCTTGCTGAACAAAAGGCAGAATAGTCCTTATAGTCACCATTTTGAAAGTTGGTACTCTTACATATCGATTCAAAATTTTTAGATCCAAAACTGGTCTGAATGAATTTTCTTCTTTGGGACAATGAATACATTTGAATAAAACCCCAGACCCTGTTCTTGAAAAAGAACTGGCATGATTACCCCTGATAACTCCAGGTCTAAAACACACTTCAGGAAAGTCTGAGCCTTTACTGGGTTTGCAGAGATGCGTGAGAGAAAAAAATCTTCTCACAGACGGTTTTACTCTGAATCCTATTCTGTACCCCTGAGAGGCAATACTCTGAATCCATTGATTTTGGACCGAATTGGTCCAAACATCTTTGAAAAATCTTAATCTGCCCCCTACCAGCTGAGCTGGAATGAGGACCGCACCTTCATGCTGACTTGGGGGCTGGCTTTGATCTCTTAAATGGCTTGGATTTATTCCAATTCGAGGAAGGCTTCCAATTGGAAACATATTCCTTGGGGAAGGGATTAGGTTTCTGTTCCTTTTTGTCGAAAGGAACGAGAATGGTTAGAAGCTTTAGATTTACCCTTAGGTCTTTAACCCTGAGGCAAAAAAACTCCCTTCCCCCCAGTGACAGTTGAAATTATTGAATCCAACTGAGAACCAAATAACTTATTACCTTGGAAAGAAAGAGATAGCAATCTGGATTTAGAAGTCATGTCAGCATTCCAAGATTTAAGCCACAAAACTCTTCTAGCTAAAATAGCTAAAGACATAGATTTAACATCAATTTGGATGAAATAAAAAAATGGCATCACAAATAAAATTATTAGCATGTTGAATCAAGTTAACAATGCTAGATAAATCATGATCCAATACTTGTTGCGCTAAAGATTCCAACCAAAAGGTTGAAGCAGCTGCAACATCAGCCAAAGAAATTGCAGGCCTGAGATGACCTGAATGAAAATAGGCTTTCTTTAGAAAAGCTTCAAGTTTCCTATCTAAAGGATCTTTAAAAGAAGTACTATCTTCCGTAGGAATAGTAGTACATTAAGCAAGAGTAGAGAAAGCCCCATCAACTTTGGGGATCTTTTCCCAAAACTCTAAAGTAACTGCTGGCAAAAGATACAATTTTTTAAACCTTGAAGAAGGAATAAAAGAAGTACCAGGCTTATTCCATTCCTTAGAAATCATATCCGAAATAGCATCAGGAACTGGAAAAAACCTCTGGAAAAACCACAGGAGGTTTATAAACAGAATTTAAACATTTACTAGTTTTAATATCAAGAGGACTAGTCTCCTCAATATCCAATATAATCAACACTTCTTTAACAAAGAATGAATGTACACCATTTTAAATAAAAAAGTAGATTTGTCAGTGTCAATATCTGAGGAAGGATCTTGTGAATCAGATAGATCCTCATCAGAGGAGGATAATTCAGTATGTTGTCGGTCATTTAAAATTTCATCAACTTTATGAGAAGTTTTAAAAGACCTTACATTTATTAGAAGGCGAGATGGCAGACAAAGCCTTCTGAATAGAATCAGCAATACTTTCTTATAAATTCACAGGTATATCTTGTACATTAGATGTTAAAGGAACAACAACAGGCAATGTACTATTACTGATGGACACATTCTCTGCATGTAAAAGTTTATCATGACAACTTAATACAAATCACAGCTGGAGATATAATCTCCACAAGATTACAACAAATGTACTTAGCTTTGGTAGAACTGTTATCAGTCAGCAGGGTTCCAACAGTGAATTCTGAGACAGGATCAGATTGAGACATCTTGCAAATGTAAGAGAAAAAACAACATATAAAGAAAATTATCAATTTCCTTATATGGCAGTTTCAGGAATGGGAAAAAATGCAAACAGCCTAGCCCTCTGATAGAGAAAAAAGGCAAGAGGCATATAGGAATGGGGTTTAAAATAATGAAAATATTTGGCGCCAAGTATCACGCACAAACAAGCAGAGACATTTTTTGGGGCGCTAACAACATCCGGAAATGACACACTTGCGTCATTGAAGACGCAACCTTGTGAAAGGACTCGGCGTTGACAAAGACGCCGTAAATTACGAATTTGCGTCATTGAACGTAACTTTGCGCCAAAAAAATCTTGCGCCAAAAATGACACAATATACTTTGGCAATTTGCGCCCTCGCAAGCCTAATTATGCCTCCAAATTTAAAATGACAGTCAATTGAAAAAAGACTATACCCCAAGTAAGAAATACATTTTCCTAAAAAATGCATTTCCCAGATATGAAACTGACAGTCTGCAAAAGGAAATATACTGAAACCTGAATCATGGCAAATATAAGTACAAAACATATATTTAGAACTTTACATAAATACATAAAGTGCCAAACCATAGCTGAGAGTGTCTTAAGTAATGAAAACTTACTTACCAAAAGACACCCATCCACATATAGCAGATAGCCAAACCAGTACTGAAACAGTTATCAGTAGAGGTAATGGAATATGAGAGTATATCGTCGATCTGAAAAGGGAGGTAGAAGATGAATCTCTACGACCGATAACAGAGAACCTATGAAATAGATCTCCCGTGAGGAAAACCATTGCATTCAATAGGTGATACTCCCTGACATTCAAAATGCTGAGAAGCGCATACCAACGTAGAAATCTAGCACAAACTTACTTCACCACCTCCATAGGAGGCAACGTTTGTAAAACTTAATTGTGGGTCTGGTGAGGGGTGTATTTATAGGCATTTTGAGGTTTGGGAAACTTTGCCCCTCCTGGTAGGATTGTATATCCCATACGTCATTAACTCATGGACTCTTGCCAATTACATGAAAGAAAGAGGTTTATCATAGCTCTTTTCGCATCAGAAGTATTACAGGTTGAAAGTAAATGCTTTGCTTGAGCGCAATTGAATTTAACGCGCGTTGAGGTAGCGTGACTTCAGAGCTCTTGTTAACTGCTACGCTCGACTAAAAAGTTGCACAAAATACATCAAAATTATATTTAAAAGAACAGTTACACTCATAATAACACTATTTAATAAAACAAATATATATTAAAAAAACTGCAATACAATGCTATAAGGGCTCAAAGATATAACGTCTCAGGTGTTAGAAGAAGAAAAAGGACTGCAAAGACCTAGAGATTCATACATACACATGTCTAAATATGTATATATATACGTGTGTGTGTGTGTGTATATATATATATATATATATATATGTGTGTGTGTGCATATGTATTTATGACTTTATATGTGTATTTATGTATATATGTATTTCCAGACATATATACAGTACATATATAAGCACATGGATGCATATATAGGCATATACAAATGCATTGGAGCCTCTTGCAGTCAAGTAGCTGAAAACATGAAAAATCCTTTTTATTCAATATTCATATTTAATAAAGTACAGGTAGCCCTCAGTTTACGCCGGGTTAGGTTCCAGAAGGAATGGTTGTAAATTGAAACCGGTGTAAATTAAAACCCAGTTGATAATGTAAATCAATAGGAAGTGAGGGAGTTAGGTTCCAGGCCCCTCTCAAAATTGTCATAAGTAACACCTAATACATTATTTTTAAAGCTTTGAAATGAAGACTTTAAATGCTAAACAGCATTATAAACCTAATAAAATAATCACACAACACAGACTTCACTTGCATTTTTCTGCAAACAGTTCTTTCTATGCATTCCAATCTGGACTGATTTATAGAAAGGAAGATCTTGTTCCTTTGAAAACTGCTCGGTAGCTCAGGTCTGGTTAAACTGATTAATTTCAGCTTGCTTGGCTTTGCTGCAACACAAGCGGACAGCTCCACCTACTGGCTATTTTAATAAATGCACTGCTTGTCAATGCTTTTCAATAGCAGTCACATGACTGAAAAAAAGGTTGTTATTCTGAAACGGTGTAAATTGAAGCGTTGTAAAACGAGGGCCACCTGTATTTAACTGTGTATGTAAATGTATTTTCTCACCTACACCATTCATTTTCATTTTCTAAACAATAAGTATACCATCACACTATGCATGCTTGTTCATTTTTCCACTTCTGTCTGAAATACTATAAATACTCTGCAATTGCTGGAGCAGTTTGGACTTTTATAAAATCATCTACATGTGCCTAGCACTTGTGCAACCAGAGTTGTATCAGCGAGATGTCCAGTAGGGAGATAATGAGCTCTTCTTGGCTTGCAATCCTGGTCTGCAGGCTGCTAATTTATTATTGAAGCTAAGAATAAGCAACACACATATACGTCACCTGGGCATTTTTGGTGTTACACACATTTAATTGTCTAAAATGTTTCTTCTATCCCAAACCTTAGTATAATTACTTCAAAAGAGGGTGATTTGTTTCTGCCAATATGGGCTGAGCACTAAGATGTGTATTTCCTTTTAACAATTTGCAGATAATGTTGTCCTTAACTTTTTATTTCCAGTGAATATTATCCACCTAACCAGGGCAAATGTTTTGTAACTGCTGTTTTATCCAGTCCTTTTTTTTTACATGGCAGTGCTATACCTAAGACAATGGACGTTTGAAAAGAAAACCTAACATATGTGCCCCTTGATGCAATAAGTTTATGGGGTACATAGGCAACAATGTCTCACTATATAAAGTGGATTGATATACCCTATACTGTTGCAGTCTGGTTTTGTACTTGTGTTTGATCAGACATTAAAGTATATTGATATGTGCAGATGTATGATGAGCGAGCATCTGCTTTACTTTCTCAGTGCTCAGCTGTAATCTTATAGGAGGGAGTAGATTTTTTTTATTTTAAGTGGTTTTCCTGGGTTGATAAAATGCATTTGTAAATTGATAGATCCATCCTTTTATTACTTCTATGGGAATGATACATTCTAGGTTTTACAGCTTAGTAGGTCAATGTAGATAATAAATATACATACAAATAAGGGTCCTGCTATGGTAAACACTTTTCTAACTTTTTTGGAATCTAAGCAATTGATTATTTCATGCCCTGGCAGTTCCAGTTTCCCAATTAAAGGGCCATGATACCCAAATGTTGAAACACTTGAAAGTGATACAGCATAACGACCGGGGAACTAAGATCGCGTATCAGAGAACACATCAGAGACACAAAGAATTACAACAAGGACTGGCAATAGCCAGACATTTTAATCTAGTTCATATGACTCATAAAGCCCATTTAACAGTTAAAGTAATAGACAGGATACAGTCTCTCATAAGAGGTGGTAACAAATTCAAAGGCCCATAGTTATCAAGGTCTGGCGGACCTGATCCGACACTGCGGATCAGGTCCGCCAGACCTCGCTGAATACGGCGAGCGATACGCTCGCCGTATTCAGCATTGCACCAGCAGCTCACAAGAGCTGCTGGTGCAACGCCGCCCCCTGCAGACTCGCGGCCAATCGGCCGCCAGCAGGGGGTGTCAATCAACCCGATCGTACTCGATCGGGTTGATTTCCGGCGATGTCTGTCCGCCTGCTCAGAGCAGGCGGACAGGTTATGGAGCAGCGGTCTTTGTGACGGCTGCTTCATAACTGCTGTTTCTGGCGAGCCTGATGACTAGCCAGAAACATGGGGCATCAAGCCCCAAAATGTTATTGAAACGTGAGTTATTTTGGATTTATAAATTTTAAAAACTATTACACTCTTAGGTTTAAATAGGGAATGGATTATATCATATTTTGTTGATTGATTTCATTCTGGCTATCATATGACTACACCATAGCCCATAATCCAGTATTGCAGCTGTGTGTGCTTATGCTACCATCTTGATACATATTGGCCTTTTTATAGGACTAATATGGTATAGTTTCAGTGAACTATGGTATATTGAACAGATTTCTTGTAATATTAATATTAAATATATTTGGCTAGATTACGAGTTTGGCGTTAGCCTTAAAAAGCAGCGTTAAGGGGTCCTAACGCTGCCTTTTAACGCCCGCTGGTATTAAAAGTCTGGCAGGTACAGGTGCACCGCTCACTTTTCTTCCGCGACTTTTCCATACCGCAAATCCCCTTACGTCAATTGCGTATCCTATCTTTTTAATGGGATTTTCCTAACGCTGGTATTACAAGTCTTGGAAGAAGTGAGCGGTACAGCCTCTACCTCCAAGACTCCTACCGCATTTAAAAGTCAGTAGTTAAGAGTTTTATGGGCTAACGCCGGAACATAAAGCTCTTAACTAAAGTGCTACAAAGTACACTAACACCCAAAAACTACATATTAACCGCTAAACCGAGCCCCCCCCCCAAATCGCAAACACTAAAATAATTTTTATCTGCCGACCGGACATCATCGCCACCTACATTATACCTATGAACTCCTAATCTGCTGCCCCTAACATCGCCGACACCTACATTATAGTTATTAACCCCTAATCTGCCCCCCCCAACGTCGTCGCAACTATATTAAATTTATTAACCCCTAATCTGCCGCCACCAACGTCGCTGCCACTAAAATAAATGTATTAACCCCTAAACCGCCGCACTCCCGCCTCGCAAACACTATAACATTTGTTATTAACCGCTAATCTGCCGTCCCTAACATCGCCGCCACCTACCTACAATTATTAACCCCTAATCTGCCGCCCACAACGTCGCCGCTACTATATTAAATATATTAACCCCTAAATCTAAGTCTAACCCTAACCCTAACACCCCCTAACTTAAATCTATTTTTAATAAATCTAAATAAAATTACTATAATTAAATAAATTATTCCTATTTAAAACTAAATACTTACCTATAAAATAAACCCTAATATAGCTACAATATAACTAATAGTTACATTGTAGCTATTTTAGGATTTATTTTTATTTTACAGGCAACTTTGTATTTATTTTAACTAGGTAGAATAGTTATTAAATAGTTATTAACTATTTAATAACTACCTAGATAAAATAAATACAAATATACCTGTAAAATAAACCCTAACCTAAGTTACAATTACACCTAACACTACTCTATAATTAAATTAATTACCTAAACTACCTACAATTAAATACAATTAAATTAAATAAACTAAATTACGAAAAAAAACCACTAAATTACAGAAAATAAAAAAGAAATTACAATATTTTAAACTAATTACACCTAATCTAACCCCCCTAACAAAATAAAAAAGCCCCCCAAAATAATAAAATTCCCTACCCTACACTAAATTACAAATAGCCCTTAAAAGGGCCTTTTGCGGGGCATTGCCCCAAAGTAATCAGATCTTTTACCTGTAAAAAAAATACAATACCCCCCCAACATTAAAACCCACCACCCACATACCCCTAATCTAAAACCCACCCAATCCCCCCTTAAAAAACCTAACACTAACCCCCTGAAGATCACCCTACCTTGAGCCGTCTTCACCCAGCCGGGCCGAAGTCTTCATCCAATCCGGCAAGAAGAGGTCCTCCAGAGGGTCCGAAGTCTTCATCCTATCCGGGCAGAAGAGGACATCCAGACCGCAAGAAGTCTTCATCCAAGCGGCATCTTCTTTCTTCATCCTTCTGGAGCGGAGCGGCACCATCTTGAAGACCTCCGACGTGGAACATCCTCCTTGACTGACGACTAGAAGACGAATGACGGTTCCTTTAAATGACGTCATCCAAGTCCCTCGAATTCCGATTGGCTGATAGGATTCTATCAGCCAATCGGAATTAAGGTAGGAAAAATCCAATTGGCTGATTCAATCAGCCAATCGGATTGACCTTGCATTCTATTGGCTGTTCCGATCAGCCAATAGAATGCAAGGTCAATCCGATTGGCTGATTGGATCAGCCAATCGGATTTTTCCTACCTTAATTACGATTACAAGCACGAGCACGTTTTAGCCAGCTTACCGCTACCGTAAGCAAGGATTTTTCCTACCTTAATTCCGATTATGAGCACAAGCACATTTTAGCCAGCTTACCGCTACCGTAAGCAACGCTGGTATTACAGTGAGAAGTGGAGCTAAATTTGTTCAACGCTCACTTTTCTGAGGCTAACGCAGCCATTCAGAAAACTTGTAATACCAGCGTTGTTTAAAGTGAGCGCTGGAAAAAAAAAGCTTGTTAGCAACGCAGGTCTTTACCGACAAAACTCGTAATCTAGCAGATTGGTAATTCATGTGTCGCTGAGTACATTACTCAGTGATTTCTAAATCTGTTTCATTTGTTTGCTTTGAGGATTGCCTGCCAGCACTGTGTCAAGGTTACTATGGTATATCTCACTTTTAATAAGTTACCTGGTGTTACCCTATACCATGAATAGCCTATCTACTAGTATATTGAGTTTTGATGGGCTTTAATATTGGTATGTCCTTTTATATAATACAGTTTATGGGCATCTTAGGTATCTTTATATACTTTTTTATATCCTTGCACATTCTATACCTGAACATGGGCCATCATTTAGATCTATGTGAGCTATAATATTCCATTTATAATAAGATACATACATATATGAAGTTTTTAGGTTCTGAGTAGTATAGAGTGACATATAACAACAATATTTACAAGGGTATTTAAGTTACTATCACCTAGATTACGAGTTTTGCGTTAGAGGCTATGTGGTGCTAACGAGCAGTTTATGCTCACTTACAGACAGGGCTGGTATTACGGGTTTTTACAAACCCGGCGTTAACCGCAAAAAAGTGAGTGTAGAGCAAAATTTTGTTCCACATCTCATCTCAAAACCAGCACTGCTTACGTTAGTGGTGAGCAGGTGAAACGTGCTTGTGCAAGATTTCCCCATAGGAATCAATGGGGGAGAGCCGGCTGAAAAAAACCTAACACCTGCAAAAAAGCAGCGTTTAGCTCCTAACACAGCCCCATTGATTCCTATGGGGAAATAAAAGTTATGTCTACACCTAACACCCTAACATGAACCCCGAGTCTAAACACCCCTAATCTTACACTTATTAACCCCAAATCTGCCGCCCCCGACATCGTCGGCACCTACATTATATTTTTAACCCCTAAACTTCTGCTCCGGACACCGCCGCCACCTACATTATACTAATGAACCTCTAATCTGCCGCCCCCAACGTCGCCGCCAATATAATAAAGTTATTAACCCCTAAACCTAAGTCTAACCCTAACCCCACCTAACTTAAATATAATTTAAATAAATCTAAATAAAATTACTACAATTAACTAAATTATTCCTATTTAAAACTAAATACTTACTTATAAAATAAACCCTAAGCTAGCTACAATATAACTAATAGTTACATTGTAGCTAGCTTAGGGTTTATTTTTATTTTACAGGCAACTTTGTATTTATTTTAACTAGGTACAATAGTTATTAAATAGTTATTAACTATTTAATAACTACCTAGCTAAAATAGATACAAAAGTACCTGTAAAATAAAACCTAACCTAAGTTACACTAACACCAAACACTACACTACAATTAAATTAATTCCCTAAATTAAATACAATTAAATAAAATTATCTAAAGTACAAAAACAAACACTAAATTACAGAAAATAATAAAGAAATTACAAGATTTTTAAACTAATTACACCTAATCTAATCCCCCTAACAAAATAAAAAAAGCCCCCAAAATAAAAAAAAGCCCTACCCTACACTAAATTACAAATAGCCTTTAAAAGGGCCTTTTGCAGGGCATTGCTCCAAAGTAATCAGCTCTTTTACCTGAAAAAAAAGTACAATTCCCCAGCCAATCGGAATTGAAGGGACGCCATCTTGGATGATGTCATTTAGAGGAACCTTCATTCTGTGTTTAGCCGTCGGAAGAAGAGGATGCGACGCGTCGGATGTCTTGAAGATGGACCCGCTCCGCGCTGGATGGATGAAGATAGAAGATGCCGTCTGGATGAAGACTTCAGCCCGTCTGGAGGACCACTTCGCCCGGCTTAGATGAAGACTTCTCCCGGCTTCGTTGAGGACTTCGGCCCGGTTGGGTGAAGACGTCTCCCGGTAAGGTGATCTTCAGGGGGTTAGTGTTAGGTTTTTTAAGGGGGGATTGGGTGGGTTTTAGAGTAGGGTTTGTTGTGTGGGTGGTGGATTTTAATGTTGGGGGGGAATTGTACTTTTTTTTCAGGTAGAAGAGCTGATTACTTTGGGGCAATGCCCCACAGGCAATGCCCCACAAAAGGCCATTTTAACGGCTCTTTATAATTTGGTGTAGGGTAGGGCTTTTTTTATGTGGGGGGGGGGGCTTTTTTATTTTGTTAGGGGGATTAGATTAGGTGTAATTAGTTTAAAAATCTTGTAATTTCTTTATTATTTTCTGTAATTTAGTGGGGGGGGGTTGTACTTTAGATAATTTTATTTAATTGTAATTAATTTTATTTAATTTAGGGAATTAATTTAATTGTAGTGTAGTGTTAGGTGTAATTGTAACTTAGGTTAGGTTTTATTTTACAGGTAAATGTGTCTTTATTTTAACTAGGTAGTTATTAAATAGTTAATAACTATTTAATAACTATTCTACCGAGTTAAAATAAATACAAAGTTGCCTGTAAAATAAAAATAAACCCTAAGCTAGCTACAATGTAACTATTAGTTATATTGTAGCTAGCTTAGGGTTTATTTTATAGGTAAGTATTTAGTTTTAAATATGAATAATTTAGTTAATGATAATTATTTTTATTTAGATTTATTTGGGGTTAGGGTTAGACTTAGGTTTAGGGGTTAATAACTTTATTATAGTGGCGGCGATGTTGGGGGCGGTAGATTAGGGGTTAATAAATGTAGGTAGGTGGCGTCGATGTTAGGGCCGGCAGATTAGGGGTTAATAATATTTAACTAGTGTTTGCGATGCGGGAGTGCGGCGGTTTAGGGGTTAATATATTTATTATAGTGGTGGCGATGTCCGGTTTGGCAGATTAGGGGTTAAAAAATGTTTTTTAGTGTTTGCGATGTGGGAGGGCCTCGGTTTAGGGGTTAATAGGTAGTTTATGGGTGTTAGTGTACTTTTTAGCACTTTAGTTAAGAGTTTTATGCTACGGCGTTGTAGTGTAAAACTCTTAACTACTGACTTTTAAATGCGGTACCAGTCTTGACAGGAGAGGGTCTACCGCTCACTTTTGGTCAGACTTGTAATACCGGCGCTATGCAAGTCCCATTGAAAATATAGGATACGCAATTGACGTAAGTGGATTTGCGGTATTTCCGAGTCTGGCCAAAAAAGTGAGCGGTACACCTGTACCTGCAAGACTCGTAATACCAGCGGGCGTTAAAAAGCAGCGTTGGGACCGGCCAACGCTGCTTTTTAAGCCTAAAGCAAGACTGGTAATCTAGCCGTATATCTTTAGTGTAAAGTCAGCAAGAGGAAAGGGTTGCATACAGCGATAATGTACCGGCATTTAGGGAGGCATCAGGCTTGTCCTTTGGATTGTTTGAGTGTGGGCTGAGTGTATGATCTGTCCTCTCATTGGAACAAATTTAGAAAGGGGTGTGAACCCGATGTCCAATGGGAGACAGGGCTGTTCTTTTTAAAGCGCACAAATTTTAAAGTTTTACTTTGGCTAGGAGTAAGGTGAATTGCCAAAATGCGTAAGCTGACCAGTTACACAGCTCCCAGTACACTCTGTATTTTACCCCGGGGTTATTTACCCCCATTCACTCTGATGTTGTTATTTGTCTGAAAATCTCTATGCTCTATGCAACTGTTTTTTGACAAGATATAATAAACTACACTGCATTGCAACCCCCTCTGTGCTCCTCTTTTCTTTTCATCTGTATATCTTTAGTGTACCTGCCTTTGCAGGGGATAATATTTTGGTTAATTTTTCTATGATATATTTAACATGTTTTTTCTTTCCCCTTTTTTTTTCATCCCTCAAATTAGTTACTCTTATAGTTTTTTTCTTTAGTTAATCTTTATTTTTCCATATTTTGATCTTATGTTTTGTGTATTTAAGATGTTTTTAAACGTAATTGCATACGTATAACATCTAGATCATGATTGGATACTGTCCCTTTAAATTGCAGGGGAGGTATCATGAACACTTTTCCTATGATTAAAGGACCAGTAAACACAGTAGATTTGCATAATCAACAAATGCAAGATAACAAGACAATACAATAGCATTTACTCTAAATTTCAAATGAGTAGTTATGTATATTTCCACTCCCCCTGTACCATGTGATAGCAATCAGCCAATCACAAATGCATATACGTATAGTCTGTAAATTCTTGCACACGCTCAGTAGGAGCTGGTGACTCAAAAAGTGTAAATATAAAAGACTGTGCACATTTTTTTTAATGGAAGTAAATTGGAAAGTTGTTTAAAATGACATGCTGTATCTGAATAATGAAAATTTTATTTGTCCTGAGTGTCCCTTTAAGTGCCAAGTGCAGGCACAAAACATGTAAGGAAGTTCATCTCTGCTGCCTTTTTTGTACCCTATCGCCTAGATTACGAGTCTTGAGTTAGCCTTAAAAAGCAGCGTTGAGGGGTCCCAACGCTGCTTTTTAATGCCCGCTGGTATTACGAGTCTGGCAGGTACAGGTGTACCGCTCACTTTTTTTCTGCGATTTCCGCAAATCCGCTTACGTCAATTGCGTATCCTATCTTTTTAATGGGATTTGCCTAATGCCGGTATTACGATTGCAGGAAAAAGTGAGCGGTACAGCCTCTTCTGTCCAGACTCCTACAGCATTTAAAAGTCAGTAGTTAAGAGTTTTATGGGCTAACGCCGTAACATAAAACTCTTAACTAAAGTGCTAAAAGTACACTAACACCCATAAACTACCTATTTACCCCTAAACCAAGGCCCCCCCACATCGCAAACACTAAAATAAATGTTTTAACCCCTAGTCTGCCGACCGGACATCGCCGCCACTTTAATAAATATATTAACCCCTAAACCGCCGCACTCCCACCTCGCAAACACTAGTTAAATTTTATTAACCCCTAATCTGCCGGCCCTAACGTCGCCGCCACCTACCTACATTTATTAACCCCTAATCTGCCGCCCCCAACGTCGCTGCTACTATATTAAATTTATTAACCCCTAAATCTAAATCTAACCCAAAGTCTAACACCCCCCTAACTTAAATTTAATTTAAATACATCTAAATAAATTTACTATAATTAATTAAATTATTCCTATTTAAAACTAAATACTTAGTTGTAAAATAAACCCTAAGATAGCTACAATAAACTAATAGTTACATTGTAGCCATCTTAGGATTTATATTTATTTTACAGGCAAGTTTGTATTTATTTTAACTAGGTACAATAGCTATTAAATAGTTATTAACTATTTAATAGCTACCTAGTTAAAATAAAAACAAATTTACCTGTAAAATAAATCCTAACCTAAATTACAATTACACCTAACACTACACTATCATTAAATTAATTACCTAAACTACCTACAATTAAATACAATTAAAATAAATAAACTAAAGTACAAAAAACAACAAACACTAAATTACAGAAAATAAAAAAATAATTACAAGTTTTTTAAGCTAATTACACCTACTCTAATCCCCCTAATAAAATAAAAAAGCCCCCAAAAATAATAAAATTCCCTACCCTAAACTAAATTACAAATAGCCCTTAAAAGGGCCTTTTGCGGGGCGTATTCGATTGGGTTGATTTCTGGCGATCGCTGTCCGCCTCCTCAGAGCAGGCGGACAGGTTATGGAGTGCTGCTCCATAACTTGTGTTTCTGGCGAGTCTGAAGGTTCGCCAGAAACACGGGGCTTCAAGCTAAATACGGAGCTTGATAGATATGCCCCCATGGAACTATTTTCAGTACTTTGGCTAGACATTGCTATACCCAAGACAATGGAAGCTTGAAAAGAAACCTAACATCTGCCTCTTGATAAAATATGTTTATGGGGTACATAGGTAACAATGTCTCACTATATAAAGTGTGTTTGATCAGACATTAAAGTATATTGATATCTGCAGATTTATGATGATTTAACATGACATCTGCTTTACTTTCTCAGTGCTCAGCCGATCTGAAGATGAATATTTTTTTTTAATTTTATTTACTATAAAGTGGTTTTCCTGGATTGATAAAATGCATTTGTAAATTTATAGATTTATCCTTTTATTGGAATTATACATTTTTGGTTTTACATCTTAGTAGGTCAATGTAGATAATAAATATACATCTACAAGGGTCCTGCTATGTTGAACCCTCTTCTTTGTTGGAATCTAAGCAAATGATTATTTCATGCCCTGACAGTTCCAGTTTCCAAGTTAGGCTGTATAATTATATATACAAATTTCTGCTAAATAATGTCCAGTAGTATGCCAGGAACTCAGCAACCCTATTGCTCAGGGAAAAATCCTGCATTAAGAATCAGGTACAATATGTAATGTGCTTTATAGATCCCATGGAACTATTTTCAGTACTTTAGCTAGAATTACACCAAGGAATGTGTAAAAGCATAATCCAATTAGATCTGCAGAATTTTAGGGGTTGGCAAATGTAAGAAATAGGTCATTATTATGCTACCTTATCTTCTTACAGACTGACACTCCCCTCCATCTGTACTAGAGCTCCCTGAGTATGGCAAACAGCAGCCTCTGAATATAAAATAAAGAGTTAAATAGTTTTCTGTATGTGTTAGCACTCTTTTGTTTGTAGTTAAAATAAGAAGTTAAAAGGACAGTAAACTTTTGAAGCTGGGAAGCACAGACTGCTCACGGCTTACCACCAACTTTTTTCAAACAATGTCCAAATGCTAATTTCACACAGGTCAGGCGTTCTTTGCTCACCAAAGCCTAAGCTTCCATGGCAACCAATGCTCCCTCTAACGAGCGCGCCTGCGCAGTAATTTGTGAGGCCCTGCGCACATGTCAATTAAGGCCGCACATCACAGGGGACATTTTCAATCAGCGCACTAAAAAGCAGTACTGTTTGAAGAGGTAAATGAGGATGAGGATTTTCAATTACCCACTCGTTACAAACTGTAGAAGCAGACCGTTCCACACAGACTGCTAACTGCACGGATCACAGTGATTTCATCCTCTGTGTTCCTTTGAGCAATTGTTTGAAGCAACACCGAGGAGGAAACCACTGTGATCAATCTAAATTAAAGGGACAATGTACTGTATAATTGAATAATTAACAAATACACAATAAAAAGACAATGCAATGTTGCTTACTTTGAATTTAAAATGAGTAGTATAGATGTGGAAATTATTATAACTTTTCTATAGACACTACACTACTACTGCTTTCTGCCCAGTTGTCAGGTCGTGTAAAAATGTTTGCTCAGAGCAGTAGCAGGTCCGCACAGCTCTAAAAAAAAATTAGAGGGAACATTGCTCCCAACCTAAGAAAAGATCCTTCAGGAGGCAAGATACGTGGCCGATGCCCAAACAGAGCAGTCAGATTCATGGCCCCTACTCCACGCGAACAGTCCAATCACAGAAGCGACTGTCAATGTCCCAAGGACAAAAAAGCCAAGTTCACTAACTTGGCTATACATTAAACTGAGGTATGGGTGAGGTGTATAAGGTGTATAAGGAGCAAAAGCATAAAAAAGAGGAACAGGATAAATAATGTGCTTTATAAAAAAAAAATCAGAACCCCTTAAAAATGGGTGGGTCTCGTGGACTCTCCCCACCATGAAATAAATTAATTTATCAGGTAAGTTCTTACATAAATGATGTCCACAAGCTAGTTACTGATGGGATATAACACCCAAGATGTGGAAGTCCACGAGTAACTATAGAGGAAGGGATAAAATAAAAACAGCTATTTCCGCTGAGAAATTAAATCCAAAAAAATAATTGTTTTCTTAAAAATTCAAAAAACTTAAATCATAGACACTAGAATCAAACTGAGACAGCTGCCTGAGGAACATCAAAAAGGTAAAATTTAGTAAATTTATGCAAAGAAGATCAAGTGGCTGCTTTGCAGATTTGATCAACTGAAGCTTCATTCTTGAAAGCCCAAGATGTGGCAACTGATCTTGTAGAATGGGCTGCTATTCTCTGAGGAGGAGACTGCCCTGCCTCCAAATAAGATTTGTGAATCAGAAGTTTCAACCAAGATGCCAAAGAAATGGCAGAGGCTTTCTGACCTTTCTGAGACTGAAACCAGAAAAAAACTACAAATAGACTAGAAGTCATTCTGAAATCTTTAGTAGCCACAACATAATATTTAAAAGCTCTTACCACATCCAAAGAATGTAAAGACCTTTCAAGAGTATTCTTAGGATTAGGACACAAGGAAGGAACAATAATTTCCCTATTGATGTTGTTAGAATTTACAACTTAAAGGGACAGTATACACTCATTTTCATATAACTGCATGTAATAGACACTACTATAAAGAATACGATGCACAGATACTGATATAAAAATCCAGTATAAAACTGTTTAAAAACTTACTTAGAAGCTTCCAGTTTAACTCTGTTGAAAAGGTAGTTGGAAAGCCCACTGCAAGTGGGAAATAAGACACTCCCCCCCCTCCCCCTTCTTTTTCATATGAAAAGACCCTTTACACAAACAGGAGCAAGCTGGAGAAGGTAGCTGACGGTATTCTCCTAAAACTTTGGGGCTTGGTTAGGAGTCTGAAAATCAGAGCAATGTTATTTAAAAATAAGCAAAACTATACATTAAAAAAAACAAAAAAACTTTATGGGTTATATAAATAGATCATCTACAAAACATTTATGCAAAGAAAAAATTAGTGTATAATGTCCCTTTAAGGCAAAAATTTAAACGAAGTTCGTAAAACAGCTTTATCTTGAAGGAAAATCAGATAAGGAGACTCACAAGAGAGAGCAGACAATTCAGAAACTCTTCTAGCAGAAGAGCTAGCCAAAATAATTCAAATTTAGAGATTTGAGATCCGGATGGAAAAACGGGCCTTGAGACAGAAGGTCTGGTCTTAGAGGAAGGGACCAAGGTTGGCAACTGGACATTTAGACAAGGAATGTATATCCCATCAGTAACTAGCTCCTGGACTCTCGCCACCTATATGAAAGAAATGTACCCATACAATACATTGTCAGCATTAAAGGGACACTCAAGTCAAAATTAAACATTCATGATTCAGATACATCAGCATTGTTAAACAACAATTTACTTCCATTAACAAACTGTGCACAGTCTTTTTATATTTACAATGTTTGAGTCACCATCTCCTACTGAGCATGAATATACTTATATGAATTTGTGATTGGCTGATGGCTGTCACATGATACAGGAGGAGTGGAAATAAACAAAACTTTGAAATTTGTTGGAAAAAAATCTACTACTCATTTGAAGTTCAGACTAAGTGCTATTGCATTGTCTTATTATCTTGCATGTGTTGATTATGCAAATCTACTGTGTTGAGTGGTCCTTTAACTTTGGTGATCACAATCGATCAGACCAAATGTTGTCAACTAAGTATTGTCAACAAAATGGACCCATCGAATAACTGCTCAAAACGTACAAATCTACCGATAATGCTCATATGATAAATGATAACAATATGGTCCACTAATCTATGCATGCTCAGACCCTAAAAACAAGATGGCGCTGCCCATGCCAATAACCATGACGGCCCTTTTTTATGATAATTGAATTGTGCTAAATAAAAAACTATTCTGAATACGTAATTTCCATGAAAAGTAAAATATTTCTACAAGATACTAACAGTTCAATACAGATATCGATGCCAATGTAGTAAATGACTTTAAAAATGTATTTTAATAAAAAAACAAAACATCATTTTATCCAACTGCAAAATACACTCAATTAACCACTTTAAAGGAATATTAAATCCAAAAATGTTCTTTTGTGACTCCGATAGAACATACAATTTTAAACAACTTTCTAATTTACTTATATTATCAATTTTCTTTGTTGTTTTGGTGTCTTTTTTTGAAAAACAGGGACGTAATGCTTATGTGCTGAATATTATCTATATTGTAAGAACACTATATAGCAGCACAATTTCCTGCCATGTAGTGTTCCAGACATCTCCCTTGGTATCTCTTTAACACAGAGGGGCGGATTTAATAAGCAGCAGATGCTACGTAATCCACCCGAAGTTTCCGGTGATCCAGAAACTGAAGTTAAGAAGCAGCGGTTATTAACTTGTCCACCACCTTTTAGGTGGTGGACTGCAATCATCCAATCAGATACGATCGGGATGATTGACACCCCCTGCTAGCAGCCGATTGGCAGCGAATGCGCAGGGGCGGCATTGCACAAGCATTTCACTAGAAGTGCTTGTGCAATGTTAAATGCCAACAGTGTATGCTGTCTGCATTTAGCGATGCAGGGCAGACATGATTCGCTATAGCGAATCATGTCCGCCCTGGGTTTAATAAATTGACCCCTATATATCATGGGAACAATGCAAATTTGATAATAAAAGTAAATTGGAAACTTTTTAAAATAGTATGCTCTGTCTGAATCACAAAATCATTGTTATTTTGTTGTCAATCCCTGTAACTTACTATAAAAGGAATCACTCACTGCCTTGATACTTGTGAGGACTGGACAGATACAGAGAGAGATGAGACTGTTATATTTTTTCTGTGTACTGATTTTGCTGTTTGCTGAGTGACAGCCATTATCATTTGTTAAGGGTGACTTTGTGGGGACTTAGAGATCAAATTAAATGGCAGTTATAAAGCTCAGCTGTGTACAAATTGGTAACATTGTGATCACGTTAATTAAAAAAACAAAATGGATATTGAAGAAGAAAATCAGAAAATACTGGAATTGACCACTATGTTGTATGTCCTAATACTGATTTCTTCGCTTCATTAAAGGAACAGTCTACACCAGAATTATTATTGTTTTAAAAGATAGATAATCCCTTTATTACCCATTCCCCAGTTTTGCATAACCAACACAGTTATAATAATACACTTTTAACCTCTGTGATTATCTTGTATCTAAGCCTCTGCAAACTGCCCCTTTTTTCAGTTCTTTTGACAGACTTGCAGTCTAGCCAATCAGTGCCTGCTCCCAGATCACTTCACGTGCACGAGCACAGTGTTATCTATATGAAATATGTGAACTAACACCCTCTAGTGGTGAAAAACTGTTAAAATGCAATCTAAAAGAGGTGGGCTTCAAGGTCTAAGAAATTAGCATATGAACCTCCTAGGTTAAGCTTTCAACTAAGAATACCAAGAGAACAAAGCAATTATTAATTATGTATCAAATTGATCAGATGAATTATCCTTAGTGAAATGCATGTGAACTCAAAGAAACTGCCTGAAAAGTATCTGGAAAATGTTTATCTTATTTAATTTGCTTTGACCAATTATGGACAGGTATACATGGGCTCCTGCACTGATCAAACAATGTTGCAGGGTTGAAAATCTAAAGCTACAAGATACACTGAAGCCTCTCTAAAGAGCAGTGGAAATAAAACATAATGTTGTGAGTTCAATTAAATAAAATGTGGGCAAAAAATAATTCAATTACATTGCATTGTTTTTTTACTACACATAATTAAATATTTAGTTAATTAATAATTAATAAGTTAATTATTTAAATAGTAACCAGCTTCTGTTTATGAAAAATTATTAATGAATTATTCCATTATTTTACCAGATTATTGAACATGTTATCAATACACAGAAAGAATACCCTTAATATTATTGCCACAGAATAATATCTGTCTATCTTTATATATATATATATATATATATATATATATATATATATATATATATATATATACATATATACATATATATATATATATATATATATATATATATATATAAATAACTGTGACAATTATATATATATATATATATATATATATATATATATAATTCTGTGGCAATTTTGTTATATATATATATATATATAATTGCCACATAATTATATATATATATATATATATATATATATATATACTGTATATATATATATATATATATATAATTGTCACGTAAATATATATATATATATATATATATATATAGAGCGAGAGAGAGAGAGAGAGAGAGAGAGAGAGAGTACAGGGATAGAAAGAATATCAAATCATGCTAGTCCACTCAACAAAAAAATAAGATAGAAAAAAAATCAAATTTCTGTATGAGACTGGTGAATTGGTGAAAATGTCAAGCCCTGTATATATATATATATAATTAATTATTATGTTTTCATTCTCTCACACACACATGTAAAATATCTATAATATAGTTTTAATAAACTACAGGGCCCTTTTCTGATTATATAATATTTTTATACCAACATTATTTATTTGAAGTCACATTTCCTATTCAATATTACAATACTACAAATATACATAAAGAAAAAAATACATAAAGATATTGTTAAAACGACTTACGATATGAAGACGCAGGAGACCAGGTAACTCCAAATATCTTGCTAAAACAGTCGCACATTTTCTCTCTTTTTTTTAATGCTTCTTAAAATTGTTCTGTTTTCCAAGCTTCTGTACCCCAAACGCTGCTCGACACCCAGTAGGACCATACGCCTGGTCATACAGAAAGAGAATACATTATAACTCCTGTAGATTAACACACATCCAATGTCAGCATTTCACAAAAGCCTCTCGCAAACATCCACTATTGTCCAGCACAGGCCGAGTTTAACGAGGCAGACCAAAATCCCTTGTCTACAGATTTGGGGACAGTGAGAATGGGGACAGGCTGCTGGATTAAAATGCAGAGTTGGTTTGTCTAGAGCATAACAGCTTACAAATGGGGCGAGCAGGTCATAAAAAGGTACTGTTAACTTTCATAAAGTTTAGAGAACAAAAAATAGTTGAGTTTGTTATCAGTGCTTATATATCTGTATATTAATGGGAAGTGAAACCCAGGTTTTTGACTGCTCATGTGCGCAATACCATTTCTTAGTTACAGGTCCGTCCACTAATAAAATTGATTAACCCCTATTCTGCCGCTCCCCGACATCGTCACCACTTTACTAAAGTTATTAACCCCTAAACCACCGCCCTCCCGCATCGCAAACATTATTTAAAAATTATTAACCCCTAATCTGCTGTCCGCCCACATCTCCCCTACTATACTAAAGTTATTAAAGGGACATGAAACCCAAAATTTTTCTTCCATGATTCAGATAGAGCCTACAACTTTAAACAACTTTATAATTTACTTCTATTATCTAATTTGTTTCATTCTCTTGGTATCATTTGTTGAAGGAGCCGCAATGCACTACTGGTTTCTAACTGAAGACATGGGTGAGCCAATGACAAAAGGAATATATATGCAGTGACCAATCAGCAGCTAGAACCTATGTTCTTTGCTGCTCCTGAGTTTGCCTAGATAAACCTTTCATCAAAGGATAACAAGAGCAGGAAGCCAATTAAATAATAGAAGTAAATGAGAGTTGTTTAAAATTGTATTCTCTATCTGAATCATGAAAGCAAATGTTTGGGTTTCATGTCCCTTTAAGCCCTACACTGCCACCACTATAATAAGCCCATTAACCCCTAAACCAAAAGCCCCCACAATGAAATATAATAAATGAAGCTATTAACCCCTAAACCAAAAGCCCCCCACATCGCAATAAACTAATTTAAACTAGTAAGCCCTAAACCTAACCCTAACACCCCCTAACTTTAACATAATTAAAATAGAGCTAAATTAAACTTACAATTATTAACTAAATAAACCTATTAACCCCTAAACCACCAGCCCCCCACATCACAAAAACCTAAATTAAACTATTAACCCCTAACCCTAACGTAACTCTAACCCTAACACCCCCTAACTTTAACATAATTAAAATATAGCTAAATTAAACGTATTAATACCTATTTAAAACTAAATACAAACTTACCTGTGAAATAAAACCTAAGATAGCTACAAAAGAACTAATAGTTATATTGTAGCTAGCTTAGGTTTTATTTTTTATTTCACAGGTAAGTTTGTATTTATTTTAACTAGGTAGACTAGTTAGTAAATAGTTATTAACTATTTAATAACTACCTAGTTAAAATAAATAAAAAATTACCTGTCAAATAAAACCTAAGCTACCTTACACTAAAACCTAAAATTACAAAAAATAAAAAACCTACAATTATAAAAAATTAAAAAAAACTACCATTACAAAAACAAACAAACGAAATTATCCAAAAAAATAAAAATTATTCCTATTCTAATACCCTTTAAACAAAAACATCCCAAAATAAAAAAGCCTAATCTAAAATAAACTACCAAGGGCCCTTAAAAGGGCCTTTTGTAGGGCATTGCCCTAAGATAAAGAGCTCTTTTGCTACAAAAAACAAACACACACCCCTAACACTATACAAACCCCCACCCCCCCAAACTACCAAGGGCCCTTAAAAGGGCCTTTTGAGGGGCCCTTAAAAGGGCATTTTGTAGGGCATTGCCCTAAGTTAAACAGCTCTTTTGCTATAAAAAAAAAAACATTGCACAAAATAACAAACAAATTATTAAAAATAATGAAAATTATTCCTATTCTAATACCCATTAAAAAAAACACACCCCAAAATAAAAACCCTAATCTAGAATAAACTACCAATGGCCTTTAAAGGGGTCTTTTGTAGGGCATTGCCCTAAATAAATCAGCTCTGTTTATGAAATAAAAATACAAATACCCACTAACATTACAAACCCCCACCCCCCAAACCCACAAAATAAAAAAAACTATCTTAAAAAACTAAGCTAACCATTGCCCTGAAAGGGCATTTAGATGGGTATTGCCCTAAAAAGGGCATTTAGCTCTTTTACTGCCCAAACCCTAATCTAAAAATAAAACCCACCCAAAAAAAACCTTAAAAAAAACTAACACTAACCCCAAGACGATCCACTTACAGTTTTTGAAGTCCCGCTTGAATGATCTTCATCCCGGCAGAGAAGTTTATTTTAGATTAGGCTTTTTTTTTTTTTTTTTTTTTTTTAAGGGTATTAGAATAGGAATAATTTTTATTTTTTTTTGGATGATTTCATTTGTTTTTTGTGCAATTATATATAATTATATTGTAGCGAGCTTAGGTTTTATTTTACAGAAAAGTTTGTATTTAGTTTTAAATAGGTATTATTTAGTTAATAATTGTAAGTTTAATTTAGCTCTATTTTAATTATGTTAAAGTTAGGGGGTGTTAGGGTTACGTTAGGGCTTAATAGTTTAATTTAGGTTGTTGTGATGTAGGGGGCTGGCGGTTTAGGGGTTAATATGTTTATTTAGTGGTAGTGATGTGGGAGGCCAGAGGTTTGAGGTTTAGGGGTTAATAGCTTTATTTAGTTGCAGCGATGTCGGGGAGCGGCGGAATAGGGATTAATAACTTTAGTATAGTGGCTGCTATATTGGGAGCGGCAGATTAGGGGTTAATACCTTTATTTAGGTGGCGGCGATATCGGGAGCGGCATATTAGGGGTTAATAACTGTAGACAGGCGTCGGCGATGTCGGGAGCAGCAGATTAGGCGTGTTTAGACGTGGGGTTTATGTTAGGGTGTTAGGTTTAAACCGTATTTTCATTTTCCCCATAGACATCAATGGGGCTGCGTTACAGAGCTTTTCTTTCTGTGATCGCAGGTGTTAGGTTTTTTTCTGCCCTGCTCTACCCATTGATGACTATAGGGAAACCGTTCACAAGCACGTCAAATCAGCGCTTGTTTTTGGTGAGATATAGAGCTTAAAAACCCCATACCGCGCGCACAAGCCTGTTTTTTTAAAGCTCATAATGGCTGCGCTATAGGGGATTAAATAACGCTTGTTGCGTTCGCTAATTTCCCTAGCGCATGTGCGCATGCTTGTAATTACATAATCCCATTCCACACATTCTTTTGAAACATATGTGGAGTGTGATTATGTAATTGTGCGCATGCGCACATGAGGTAACAAATTTCAACGAGGTAGCAAATTTCGTCTGAACACCGGCAATATTACTTTGAGGATCTTACAAGACCAAAGACATTTAGATAATCAGGTCCTTATTAGTTTTCCTATATTTAACATCTGGGGCCCGATCCGATAAAAATCGCCGCCCGCAAAAGCTGGCGACGCCAATATTTGCGCTGGTTTGGTATCACATATACGGCGTAACTTAGAAGTTACGCCCGTATATTTCTGCCGTCGCCCGTAGTTTTTTGGGCCATAGACAGTGCAGTTTGGTATCCAATATACAGCGTAAGGACTTACGTGGCGAAAATGGAGAAATCTTACTCCATTTTCACCTCTCCACAAAAAGCAGCTGTAAGAAGCCTTACGCTGACTATTGGAGCTCCGTAACTCCCTAAACTACCTGCTAAATAAAACCTAACACCTAACGCATGCGCAATGTCTATCTACCTGTCAACCGCGATCCCCCGCCGCAATCCCTAATAAAGCTATTAACCCCTAAACTGCCGCTCCCGGACCCCGCCGCCATCTACATAAACTAACCCCCTACTGTGAGCCTCTAAAACCGCCACCATCTAACTGATCTATCCCCTAATGTAAACCCCTAAAACCGCCGCCATCTACCTTATCTATCCCCTAATGTGAACCCCTTACACCGCCGCCATCTACCTTATCTATCCCCTAATCTGACCCCTTACACCGCCGCCACCTATATAAAAATGATTAAACCCTAATCTAATCCCCCTATACCGCCGCCAGCTATATTAATATTATTAACCCCTAATCTAATATCCCTAAAGTAATAAGCTCTATTACCAGCCCTTAAAAGGGCCTTTTGCGGGGCTTTGCCCCAAAGTAAACAGCTCTTTTGCCCTATAACCTGCCCTCCCTACACCGCTGCCACCTATATTAATAGTATTAACCCCTAATGTAAGCCCCTTACACCGCCGCCATCTATATTAAAATTATTAACCCCTAATTTAATCTACCTACCCCGCCACCAGCTATATTATCTATATTAACCCTAAGTATATTATAGTTAATATAGTTATTACATTATATATATTAACTATATTAACCCTAATTATATTAGGGTTAATATAGTTAATATAGTTACTATAGTATTTATATTAACTATATTAACTCTATCTAACCCTAACACCCCTAACTAAATTTTTATTAAATAAATCTAATTCATATTATAAACTAAAATATTCCTATTTAAATCTAAATACTTACCTATAAAATAAACCCTAAGATAGCTACAATATAATTAATAATTACATTGTAGCTATGTTAGGGTTTATATTTATTTTACAGGTAAATTGTTAATTATTTTAACTAGGTATAATAGCTATTAAATAGTTATTAACTATTTAATAGCTACCTAGTTAAAATAATTACCCAATTACCTGTAAAATAAATCCTAACCTAAGTTACAAATACACCTACGCTATCAATAAATTAAATAAACTACAAATATCTAACTAAAATACAATTAAATAAACTAAACTAAATTACAAACAAAAAAACACTAAATTACAAAAAATAAAAAAAAATTACAAGATTTTTAAGCTAATTACACCTATTCTAAGCCCCCTAATAAAATAATAAAGCCCCCAAAATAAAAAAAATTCCCTGCCCTATTCTAAATTAAAAAAGTTAGCTCTTTTACCTTACCAGCCCTTAAAAGGGCCTTTTGCGGGGCATGCCCCAAAGAAAACTGCTCTTTTGCCTGAAAAAAACCACAATACCACCCCCCAACATTACAACCCACCACCCACACCTAACCTAACCCAAACCCCCCTTAAATAAACCTAACACTACCCCCCTGAAGATCTCCCTACCTTGTATTCACCCCGCTGGGCAGAACTCTTCATCCGATCCGGGCGATGTCTTCAAGCAAGCTGCAGTGAAGTCTTCTTCCATCCGGTGATGTCTTCAAGCAAAGCGGCATCTTCAATCTTCTTTCTTCGCTCCTCCGCCGCAGAGCATCCATCCGGCACGACGACTTCCCAACGAATGAGGTTCCTTTAAATGACGTCATCCAAGATGGCGTCCGTCGAATTCCGACTGGCTGATAGGATTCTATCAGCCAATCGGAATTAAGGTAGAAAAATCTGATTGGCTGATTGAATCAGCCAATCAGATTCAAGTTCAATCCGATTGGCTGATTGGTTCAGCCAATCGGATTGAACTTGAATCTGATTGGCTGATTCACTCAGCCAATCAGATTTTTCCTACCTTAATTCCGATTGGCTGATAGAATCCTATCAGCCAATCGGAATTCGACGGACGCCATCTTGGATGACGTCATTTAAAGGTACCTCATTCCTCGTTCAGTCGTCGGCCGGGATGGATGCTCCGCGTCGGAGGAGCGAAGAAAGAAGATTGAAGATGCCGCTTGATGGAAGATGTCGCCGGATGGAAGAAGACTTTGCTGCCTCTTGGATAAAGACATCGCCGGGATGAAGACGTCTTCTTTGCCGCTTGGATAAAGACATCGCCGGGATGAAGACTTCTTCATTGCCGCTTGGATAAAGACATCGCCCAGATCGGATGAGGAGTTCAGCCCGGTTGGGTGAAGACAAGGTAGGGAGATCTTCAGGGGGGTAGTGTTAGGTTTTTTTAAGGGGGGTTTGGGTGGGTTTAGAATAGGGGTATGTGGGTGGTGGGTTGTAATGTTGGGGGGGGGTGTTGTGGTCTTTTTTTTTACAGGCAAAAGAGCTGTTAACTTGGGGTAAATACCCCGCAAAAAGCCCTTTTAAGGGCTGGTACAGAGCTGGTTATTTTAGAATAGGGTAGGGAATTTTTTATTTTGGGGGGCTTTATTATTTTATTAGGGAGCTTAGAATAGGTGTAATTAGCTTAAAATTGCTGTAATCTTTTTTTTGTAATTTAGTGGGGGGTTTTTTGTAATTTAGTTTAGTTTATTTAATTGTATTTTTAGATAGATATTTGTAGTTTATTTAATTTATTGATAGTGTAGGTGTATTTGTAACTAAGGTTAGGATTTATTTTACAGGTAATTGGGTAATTATTTTAACTAGGTAGCTATTAAATAGTTATTAACTATTTAATAGCTATTATACATAGTTAAAATAATTAACAATTTACCTGTAAAATAAATATAAACCCTAACATAGCTACAATGTAATTATTAATTATATTATAGCTATCTTAGGATTTATTTTATAGGTAAGTATTTAGATTTAAATAGGAATATTTTAGTTTATAATATGAATTAGATTTATTTAATAAGAATTTAGTTAGGGGTGTTAGGGTTAGATAGAGTTAATATAGTTAATATAAATACTATAGTAACTATATTAACTATATTAACCCTAATATAATTAGGGTTAATATAGTTGATATATATAATGTAATAACTATATTAACTATAATATACTTAGGGTTAATATAGATAATATAGCTGGCGGCGGGGTAGGTAGATTAAATTAGGGGTTAATAATTTTAATATAGATGGCGGCGGTGTAAGGGGCTTACATTAGGGGTTAATACTATTAATATAGGTGGCGGCGGTGTAGGGAGGGCAGGTTATAGGGCAAAAGAGCTGTTTACTTTGGGGCAAAGCCCCGCAAAAGGCCCTTTTAAGGGCTGGTAATAGAGATAATTATTTTAGGGGGATTAGATTAGGGGTTAATATATATACTATAGCTGGCGGCGGGGTAGGGGGATTAGATACTGGTTAATATAGTTTAATATAGCTGGCAGCGGGGTAGGAGCTCACATTAGGGGGTAGCTAACATAGATGGCGGCGGTGTTAGGGCTCACTTTAGGGGGTTATAGATTTAATATAGCTGGCGGCGGCGTCCGGGAGCGGCGGTTTAGGGGTTAATAACTTTATTAGGTGGCGGCGGGGTCCGGGAGCGGCGGTTTAGGGGTTAATACATTTTTTATTGTTAGGATAGTGAGGGGGGATAGCGGATAGAGGGTTAGACGTGTCGGCTATGTTTGGGAGGCGTGTTAGACAGTGCGGGTGAGTTAATAACTTACTCAGGTTTTGTAGGCGCCGGCAGTTTCTAAAGTGCCGTAAGTCACTGGCGATTCCAGAAATTTGTACTTACGCAGATTTCTGGACATCGCTGGTTTATCCGACTTACGCCAGTTTAGCATCTGACGGTGCCGTATATTGGATAGCTCGAGTTGCGAGCTGAAACTGCGGGCGACGCGGGTTCCCTCGCTTGCACCGAAAACTACGCTGTATATCGGATCGCGCCCTTTATCGGCAAACAACGTTCCCACCGAATAATAAATAAGTGATATTTTTTCACAAAAATGGAAACATAGAAAATACAATCCATAGTGTAAAAGACAACCAATCTACTGTCCATACGTGGGTAATTTATAAACAATCCAATGCTGATATGAGTGTAATTCACAACCAATCCAGAGACAATATGGGTTTAATCACAACCAATTTAGAACCTATTTAAGTATAATTTGAAACCAATCCACAACCAAAATCAGTGTAATTTACAAACAGTCCATAGGCCATATCATTGCAATTCACAATCAATCAAGAACTAATATCGCTGTTATTCACACCCAAATTCTGAGCCCATATGAGTGTAATTGACAGTATATCCAGTGCTTATATGAGTGTAATTCACAATCAATTCCTAAACTGATATATGTGTAATTCACAAGCAATCCACAGCAAATATCAATGTAATTTACAACCACTCCTCAGTTAATGAGTGCAATTCAGTCAATCCAGAGCCGATGTAATTCACAATCAATCCAGAGCTGATATTGATGCTGTTCACAACCAAATCAGACCCGATACGAGTGTAATTCACAGTCTGTCCAAAGCTAGTATGAGTGTAATTCCCAATTATTCCAAAAATTATAGTTGTGTAATTAATGAGCAATCCACAGCCAGTGCCGGCTAAAGTTATTGTGCTGCCTGGGTCCGAGAATTAAATGACGCCCCCCAGTAGTAATGTTACGTATTAACATATCAACCTACTAGCCTGGCTGATGACCTTACTAAGCCATCCTACCTGCATGCAACCAATGCTTATGCACAATTGCGCAATAAGTGGAAAGGCAGTTAGGGTAGAGATACAATTGTCCCACCTTGAATATCGCCCCTGACCGGTTCTGTGACTTTTTGCATGATGAGGTTAAATTGCTGGGAGCCTGTGACATCCCCCATGGACACAGAGGACAGGAGTAATCTGGGTCTGACAGTGACTGCCTCAGTCACTGAAGCGTTGTCCCTTGTCAAGTTCTGCCTGGGTCCGCAGCCGATATGACTGTAATTCCCTTTCAAATCCACAGCCGATATGAATGTAAATAACAATCAATCCACAACAGATATCAGAGCAATTGGCCCAAGCTGCTAAGAGTGTTATCTACAAACAGACCAGAGCTGATAAGAGTCAAATTCACAGCCAATCCACAACCTACAGTATATGAGTTCAATTTATAACCAATACAGAGCTAAAATGTGTGTAATTCACAAGAAATCCACAGCCTATATGAGTGTAATTCACAACCAATCTAGAGCTGATATGAGTGCTGATATGAGTGTAATTCACAACTAGTCCACAGCTGATATAAGTGTAATTCACAAGCAATACACAGCTGATGGGAGTGCAATTCACAACCAATTCACAGCAAATATGGGTGTAACTCACAACCAATTCAGAGCCAATATGAGTGTAACACAGCCAATTCAGAGCTGATATGAATGTAATTCACAACCAATCACAACCAATATTACTGTAACTCACAACCAATCCAGTCCAAAGCTGCTAACAGTGTAAGCTACAAACACACCTGAGCTGATATGAGTCAAATTTACAACCAATCGACAACCTATATGAGTTCAATTTACAACCAAAACAGGGCTAAAAATTGTAATTCCCAAGCAGCAATCCACAGATATTATCAGTGCAATTCACAACCAAGCCATAGCTGATAAAAGTGTAATTCACAACCAGTCTAGCTGATGGTAGAGTAATTCCCAACTAATTCAGAGCCAAAAATCGTTCTAAACTTACATTCTTGCTTTTCAAATAAAGATAGCAAGATAATGAAGAAAAATGAAGAAAAGGAGTAAATTAGAAAGTTGCCTAAAATTGCATGCCATTGGGAAGCTGATCATGGCTCCAAAGTTAATCTTTTCAATCTACCCTTTGAAGGTGACATGATATTTGGAAAACAGTTTCTAAGCGGACAATAGGTAAGAGTCCTTTTCTTCCACAGGCTTCCAGACGTCACAGGAATCCATCTTATGCTCACAGGCAGCGCTCTCAGTATCAGAACTATGTCTTCTTCAATGTGGGATTTCTTTTGTGCCTAAGAGGGAAAGTCTAACTTCCAAGCTAGATGATGTGGTAAGTCCTTTCCTTCCTTTCAGGCAAAGAAACAAGGATGGTGTGCAGACCCAGACTTCTCTTGGAGGAAGACTTTGCTATTTCAGAGACGTTGGACACCAGTATTTCGGACAAGTGGGCCCTCAGTCTTCTCTGCATGTCTACCTCGCTTGTTGAATTTGCCACTCCCCTAACATCCGGCAAAGCTGACAGCTATTCTACATTTTGTCAACAAGATCTAAAAACGAAGGTGTTATCCAGAAGTTTCTCATTCAAGCACAAAATAAGAGATTTTAGAAAAAGGAGGGGTCTTGGAGACCAGTTCTAGATCTTCATTCCCTGAACTAATTTCTAAAAGTTCAAAGCTTGAAACAGAATCTGTTCTTTCAGTTGTCAATCTAATTCCCCCAGAGGCTTATCTTCTCTCTGAAGATCTCAAGGATGCATAATTCCATGTGCCAATTGCAGATCCTCACAGAAAGTTTCTAAGTTTTTCTGTTGGAAATCGTCACAGTTTGCAGCACATCCTTTTGGTATATCTACGGCACCAAGGGTGTTCACAAAGGTCCTGGTTCCTCTAAAACCAGAGCTGTGTGTCAAGGAAATATTTGTCATTCATTATTTAGATGACATCCTTTTTTTAGCAGATTCATTGGAACAGGCCTGTCTTTACAGAAAGATTTTACTACAATCACTTCAAGAGCACAGATGACTTATTAAAGGGGACAGTCTCGCTTCCAAAGTCACGCATTCAATTCCTGAGGAAATATTTTCTGAAACTTCATCATGTGAGACACAAACAGCACGTCAGTGGATGAAACTGCTGGATCAAATGGCTTTATACACATGGTGAAAGGGGGTGTGTGTGGATTTTCTGGCGAATTTCAAGAGGTGCAGCAGTCTGTCTCATCAGATCCATTTTCCTGACAACCTAAGGAGGTCTTTATATTGGTGGATTCAGCCACAGAATTTGTCCAAGGGCCTTCCTCTTCAAGAACTAGGGTGGATTTATGTTCAGATGGATGCCAGCAATCTGGTTGGGGAGCTATTTGTCAAGGGATGTTTGCTCAAGGAACATGGAACAAGCAGGATCAATCTCTTTTGGAGGTCAGAGCTGTTTTTTAGGCTTTGCTGGCTTTTCAGTAGCATCTGGTAGGGAGGCAGTAAAGATCTTGTTGGACAACAAGACAACTATTGCTTTAATCCAGTTTCAAGGAGGGACAAGAAGTCTAGCTGCCTTAAACTAGGTTTCACCAATACTCAGTTGGGCCCAGTGTCATGTTTACCTGCTTGCTGCAGCTCATATTCCAGGGGTGGAATGTCACAGCAGATTTTCTAAGCAGAAAACAAGTTTCTCCAATGCAATGGCAGCTCAACAGATGGTTATTTTGGATGATTGTCAGCAGATGGGATCTTCCAGAGATTGACTTAATGGCATCCAATGTGAATCATCAGCTTCCAAGATTTTACAGTCACAGTCTAACACCTCAGGGGTGGATGCTCTTCTTCAGGAGAGGCCATTCAGTCTCAGCTATGTGTTTCCTCTGATTCCTCTTATTCTGTGTCTTCTGAGAAGGATCTTAAAGGAATCAGTGAAGTCCATAGTAATTCTTCCCTTCTGGCCTTGCAGACCTTGGCTTTCACTGGTTCAAAGATTGACCATTTATCCTCCATGGCATCTTCCGGTTTCTTGTGACATGCTGAGTCATGGTCTGGTTGTTCATCCAAGCCTGCAACGTTTTAGGCTAAAGGCATGGTTGCTGAGGTCTCCAGATTTCAACAGATGAATGTTTAGGCTCAACTTCTAAGACCTATTAAAGGACTTGGGACTTCTTTTCCTTTTTGATGGTTCAGCATAACATCTCTACAGCATCTTTTCAGCTTTCTTTTGGTGTTGAGCCGTTAAGTGAGATTTCCTTCTGGTTTCTTATGTTGAAGACCATTTTTCTTGTGGTTATCACATCAGCAAGGTGTGTTTCTGACTTATGAGCCCTTTCGGTTAAAGATACTTTTATTGCTTTTCATCAAGACATGGTTGTTCTTTGGAACGTAACTGAATTTCTTCCAAAAGTAGTATCTAATTTTCATAAAGATCGGGATATTGTGCTTCCTTCTTTCTGCCCAAGGAAACAGGATTCACAGGGAAAGACATTGTAATGATTAGATGTGGTTTGATGTCTTCATATATATGTTAAAAGAACTTATGATTTTCTTAAGACAGATCATCTGTTTGTAATTCCAAAGGGTCCTCGTCAAGGTCAAGCTCCCTCAAAATCTACCATTTCAGGCTGTATTGTGCAGACGATTACAAGAGCTAACAAACAAAAAAGGGAACAGGTGCCAGGCGGGCTGAGAGTACACTCTACTAGGGCAGTTGCTACTTCCTGGTCTCTTGAAACAGATGCTACACCACAGAAGATTTGTCAGGCTGCAGTCTGGAAATCTTTTAATACTTTTGCGTCTCATTATAAACTTAAAGGTAGCTGATGTCTGGCTATCAGCTTCTGCTAGATTTGGTCGGAAAATATTTTCTTCAGTTTTGTCTGACTAAAAGTTTTGTATTTTTTGCAGTATCTTTTGAGTCCTTGTTTTTATTCTTTCCTACCCTTTCTCTGTACTGCTATTTACTCTTACCATGAGAGGGGCAAAATAACTAGAGATAATCACTAAAATACAAGCAATTTCTATATCTTGGCCCATACCCTCCCTGGGTAATACTTGTTTGGTTCACCTATTTTAGGCTAAACATCCCTAGCAGGAGGAAGGGGAGGTGCTTCTGAGCTACCTTTGTACAGGTAGATAGAGGAGTGGACAGTTCTGTCCATGCCTCTTGGAAGAGGGCTTCTCGCTAGTATTTCCCAGGGTATGGGCCAAGATATAGAAATTGCTTACATATATATATATATATATATATTACAATAAAGTACAGCTGAAAAGTTGATCAAATATGAATGATTAGCCTATTAAACTGGATAGTTCATCTCCCAATAATTTAATTCATTGATTTCAATGATCTCTCTATGCATATGTAATAATATATAACCAAATGAGTAATAGTCTCATATAAATGGAAAAATAATCTGAAAAGTTAATATTCTAAAAATGAAAACCGTGATATAAATCGGTCTTACTGACTAGTTATTTAAATCAATTTGCGCGTGAAGAATTAACCAGAGGTCAGACCTCTGGGTAATTTTTTTAACTGTGCCCCAACTGGCCCCAAAGAAATATGTGTAACATAGTAAATTAGGTTGAAAAAAGACTGAAGTTCATCGAGTTCAACCTATACAAATCTATTATACTTACAAAAAAGCTCCAGTTGAGCTTAAATTAATCCATTAAAAAGGTGACTCATTTAACACAAGCAATTCTGTCTCTGGCCAGAAATGTATGCAAGGTTGTGTTCGCATTGCACCTAACTCGTAATACCAGCTCACATTTAAATGTGATGGTATTACTCAGTGGAGTGCAAATATTGCTTTAGCGAAAGCGATATTTTGTGCTCCACTTATAATCTAGCCCTTAGTTGGACATTTGGAAACACATAAACAAAAAAGGAAAACTTGATCATGACAGAGACAATTAGGGATACCTCATCCTGCAAAATTATACTTTTAAAGGGATATTGAACACCAAATCCGTTTAATGCAGCCATGTTGGAACCTAGGTTACACTGCAGGTATATGAAGGAGAGTTGCTGCACATGTGTAAACATGCCTTTGAAAAACCTCTGATGAATTGGCCGTCAGGCATGTGTCTGCCAAATTATGTCTGAATAATTTTTGTGCACTTTAATTTTGCTATATTTTGATCACACTGGTACCCATCCGGAGTAAGACTGTAGCCTTTGAACATATTTGTGACAATAATTTTGGTAATTCATTCTGTGAGAGTATATATATGTTAAGCCCAACAATAACCCACACTTGTGGGGCTCAATTAATCATAGTGGTAATTGCTACAGGGATCTTTTCTTTCCTAAGATATGGTAAGTCCACGGCATCATCAATTACTTTTTTTTTTTTTTTTTAAATATTTATTTATTTGAATCTCCAACAATCAAGTACATTCCACTTTAAAGTACCACGCAGGGTCCGGTAAACAGTAATATAGGAAGGACAAAGAAAGCAAGAAACAAAATACAGTATTTCTTATCATACAATATTCATAAAAAACGATAAGGCCATAACCCTGCATCGGATTTTTGTACAAGGTGTTGGAAATATTTTCTACCTTTTTATCCCAAATCCCACCCTCCCACCATACCCCACATTCATCCAGGGGAAAAAGAGAGAAAAAAAAAGGGGGGGAAAAGAGAAACACCTCACCCCATCCCTCTCCTACCCCCCCTCCCTCCCCTAACCTTCCCTATAATTTGTTATCCAAGAGTGTGGAAAAAGGTCCAGTGCCACTAAATCCATGAAAGGATTGGACGACAAAAATGGAGTAAGAATACTTTTTTGTATAGCTAATGAATAGGTTTTAATAATAGGAAACCATCCTACCAAGAAAAGTTTTATTTTATTTTCCGTAGTATTCTGCAAATGGAATGATTCATATATGATTTGATTTTGAATTTGTTTCATAATTTGTGAAAAACTTGGGACTATAGTGGATTTCCAATTTCTTACAATTTGATATCTAGTCGCTAGAATAATACTGTTCAAGATATTTACTTTAAAATCTCCATTAATAGAATCAGCTAACCACACTATATCATTCACTGAAAGAGTGATTACCGTCTTATAGTGTAAATTAAACCAGTATTCTATCTTACGCCATAGTTGTAAAATTTTTGGACAAAACCAAAACATGTGTATGGAGTCTGATTTAGTTTTCTTACAGCGAGGACAAGTTCCATCACTTGTAGGATATAATTTGACTAAGCGTGCTGGGGATAAATAATAATTATTAATTAGTTTTAAATGTGATTCTCTCCAGCTCCTAGGAATTACACATTTTTTTAAATTTAACATAGATTGTTTGATTTTTTTCCAGATCTATTAAAGGAAAGCTAGGCAGCCAAAGTAGAATTAATTTATTTAAAAAAATTTGGGCTTGTTTCGAAAGCATAATGTCATATAGGAGGGAAATAGAAGGACTACCTGACGCAAATTTTTGAATACATACATTGAGATCCGACCACGCAGCCATCTCACCCACTCTCCATTTTCTAGTATTGATAAAGTGGCGTACTTGTAAATATGCAAAAAAGTTTGCTTTAGGTAACTGATAACTACGGGATAAGCCTTCAAATGCCATTATCTGCCCCTCTTGTGTAAAAATCTGAGAGAAATATTTGAGATCTTTTTCTGCCCATTTTGTAAATTCTATTTGATCACATCCAGGTGAGAACTGAGGGTTTCCAATAATTGGCAGAAAGTGAGAAAATGTGAAATCTATACCAAGCATTGCACAACATTTCTGCCATGCTATAACTATATTCCTTATTGAGATTAATGCAGTTAATTTACCTGGTAGTAATTGAAAGGGGCAATGTAATATTGCCTTGAGCGTGTAAGGAGAGACCAAATAGGTCTCCATCTCAAATGTGGAAACTAGCTCAGTTTCCACAATCCAATCTATAGCTGTTTTTATTAAACAAGCCCAATTATAAAGTTTAAAATTAGGGAAAGCAAGACCTACAGCCTCAAATTTTTGCATTAATCTATCCAAAGAGATGCGCGCTTTCTTATTATCCCAGATGAACTTAGAACAGCAAGAATATAGTTTCCGAAGGTCCTTGCTAAGAATAAAAAGGGGAAGATTTTGGAGAGGATAAAGCAACTTAGGAAAGATGATTGTCTTAACCAGATTAATACGGGCTGTGATAGATAAACGAAATGAGGTCCACAATTCGAGATCAGTTTCAATTTTCTGAAAAAGAGGTGAGAAATTGAGCCGAAACCAATTTTTCGGGTTTTTATGTAGAACAATACCTAAATAGGTAATTTCTTCCACCAGTTTGAATGGGTGATCTAGAAAGCTGGTTCTGAGCTTATTTATCCACATGAGCTCGCTTTTATTGAAGTTGACTTTATAGCCAGCAAATGAACTAAATTCCTCTAAGCATTGTAATGTTGCCAGTATTGAATAAGAAGAGCCCTTTAAAAATAACAATAAATCGTCTGCATACAGCAAAGTTTTTAATGTATAAGGGCCCACATTAATTCCTCTGAGTAATGATCTCAAGCGAATCGCCAAAGGCTCCAATGCAAGGTTAAATAACAGGGGTGACAGTGGACACCCCTGTCTCGTTCCCCGCTCTAAAGTGATTTTTTGAGAAAGACATCCGTTAACAATAAGATAGGAAATTGGTTTTGTATAAATTTTTTGGACAAAATTCACAAATTGATTTTTAAAACCAAAATTCTCTAATACTTTAAATTAATTCCCCCACATGATGGCATCAAATGCCTTTTCGGCATCGAGCGAAAGAATGGCATAGTCATCTATGAGAGTTTTTTCCCCATCCTTTTGTTTTAAGTAGTAAAAATAGTCCAAGAAAGTCACTATTTTACGAATGTTTTTTGTCGAGGACCTTGCTTTAATAAAACCCGTTTGGTCTAAATGAATGAGATTGCCTAAGAATGATGAAAGTCTATCTGCTAAAATAGCCATTAGAATTTTGTAATCTGTGTTAAGAACAGATATCGGCCTATAAGAGGCCGGATCTTGAGGATTTTTCCCTTTCTAAGAATTAATGTGATATTAGCCGCGGAGAAATAAGAAGAGATAGCATTGTCAGAATTGAAATATTTATTAAACAGCTTTTCTAAGGTTGGGGTAATTTCTGGTGCCAAAATTCTATAAAATTCTACCGGAAGGCAATCCGGCCCGGGCGCTTTATTTAACCGCATCTTAGTGGTCATTCTATCAATTTCCTCTGCTGTGATTGGTGCATTAAGTAATCTCAACTCGTCCTCTTGGATTTGAGGCAACTGAATTTTAGACCAGAATCTTTCTTGATTGTTTTTATTAGTAGTCTGCATCGAGTATAATTTCTGAAAATAGGAGAAGAGGACTCTATTAATTTCTCCGGTATCCGTATAAGAGATATCATTCTCTTTGATGAGTGAAATGTAATTCTTCTTCTTCCTAATCATCAATTACTGTTGGGAATATCACTCCTGGCCAGCAGGAGGAGGCAAAGAGCACCACAGCCAAGATGTTAAGTATCACTCCCCTTCCCACAAACCCCAGTCATTCTCTTTGCTTTCGGTGCAAGGAGGAGGTGAAGTTTTTGTGTCTGAAGAAGATTGGATTTATTTCACTTCAATCAAGATTTTATTATTTTAAAAGCCAGAGTAGGTTTGCTCTGATCTTTTCTCTAAAGTTTGGGTCTAGCCATACTCCACGTTAGTCTCTTCAGTAGGGCAGTGGTGGCTTTAAAGCAGTTAGGAACTTGTAAGGTGGGCCTTACTGCCTTTTCCTAACATGTTTGCTGTCCTAGTATAGAATAACAGAGTAGGTTTACTGTGTTCTTTTTTTTCCACAGGTCTCTGTGAGGAGTGGCTTCCTCTCATACCTGGTGAGCTGTCCTCCTGCCGGACAGCTAGATGTACAGGTAAGTGCCATTTTGTCTTCTGGGGCTAGGAGGCTGGCACTGAAGGGGTTAAGGACTCTAAACTGAAAGCCTGTACTTAGTTTGGGACACTAATCCTAATGAAGGATGATTTATGGCAGTGGGCAGGCACAAATCTGGTATGTGTTTGTGTAGACTTAAGAGTTAATCTCTTTCAAGGAAGGAAGGAGTTAACTCTCTTTTGGGGCTCAGAGTTTTACAATCCCTCACTTGGCTGTGTTTCTGTTTATTACTAAGAATGGCTTAATTTCACATTAGGGCAGGACAAAATTGCAATGTATATCTACTAATTCTGCCTACACCATTTCTTGTGGCCGCAGCTAAGCCTAGTAGGAGAGCACTCTCTTCTTGTGGCGCCTTTAGTATGAGGAGAGTATGGGGTGCCTTTTCTCCCGCTTTTTAGAAGCGGAGAGGTGCAATCTTATTATGCTTATTGTGGCTGAGGGGATTTAGGCACAAATCTGTTAGTTTCAGCAAGTTTAGCATCTGAACCTGGCAGCAGTATGAAGCGCGATGTATGCGCGCTTCATCTCTATGCCGTTTTTAGTCCCCGCCCCCTTCTTGTCAGAGTGGTGCCATCTTGGGCTATGTTAAAGGGACACTGAACCCAATTTTTTTCTTTTGTGATTCAGATAGAGCATGCGATTTTAAGCAACTTTCTAATTTACTCCTATTATCATTTTTTCTTCGTTCTCTTGCTATCTTTATTTGAAAAAGAAGGCATCTAAGCTATTTTTAGGTTCAGTACGCTGGACAGCACTTGTTTATTGGTCAGTTAAATAAATCCACCAATCAGCAAGAACAACCCAGGTTGTTTACCAAAAATGGGCCTGCATCTAAACTTACATTCTTGCATTTCAAATAAAGATACCAAGAGAATGAAGAAAATTTGATAATTGGAGTAAATTAGAAAGTTGCTTAAAATGTCATGCTCTATGTGAATCACAAAAGAAAAAAATTGGGGTCAGTGTCCCTTTAATCTATATCCCTGCTTCTTTCTCCGCCTAAGAACGGAGCAGTGTTATTGTTTTGACAGTCTCTGAGCTGATTGGGAGTCATTAAGAATATGAATTAAAATTTGAAGTAAGCTAATGTATGTGCTTAAAAAGTATCCGGTTATGGAGGGGAGAAATTTTTCAACAGATAAGACGATTATGTTGTCAATCCCCAAGTTAAGATATATACCACTGTAGTTTAGTGGTACTCAGATCCGGTATAGCATTGATTTTTATTTTATTAAAACAAGTATGTATATTAATGCACTTATTCTGGTCTTGGAACATGGGTCTGTTCCTAAGAATATTTAGTGTGAATCTTTTAATAATAAAAATATTCCTTTTTTGTTTGATATGTCTTCAGAAAGAATTTGAGAAATATCCTATATACAATCAGTGCTGCTTGAATAGCATATTGGCTAAGTAAGCAGTTTAGTAACTGAGAATTATTGGATTGATTCCCTATTCTGGTTTGGCTATAATGTTTTTGCATGAACAGATAGGTTGTTGCCCTCTGAGCCTCATGTCTCCCAGGATGATGCTGTTCAGGCAATGCCACAGTTTTCTCCTTCTACGTCCCAAGCCTCTGTGGCGTCACATACTGTGGTTCCTCTCATACTAGAGTGTACTTGCCTGAAGATTTTTAAGCTCAGGTATCCTCTGCAGTATCTGTGGCTTTATCTGCTTTTCCCATCCTACAGGGAAAACACAAGAGGACATTTGTAGATTCAGATAGTAAGGTTTCTGCTCCTCGTTCGGCTACACAGGTTGTTCTCTCTCCTAAGTCTGGTGAGGGGAATCGCCGGTAGCTTCTGTGGGTAAAATCTCAGATTCGGACAGTATAATTCCTTCATCTGATGCTTAAGTGGTCTCCTTCAGATGTATGCTTGCACACCTCATGTACTGTTAAAGGAGGTTTTGGCTACTTGGACGACATTGATAACCCTGTCGTTGTTAACCTTCGAAAGTTTTGTGAACGTTATCATTGCTATGATGTTCCTTCCTATGAGGACGTGTTGCTAGACGTGCCTTGGAAATTTTCACAGGATAAGGAGAAGCTAGGGATACCTTTCTCCCTGTCTCCCTGTCGCTGACTCCATTAAAATGCACGGTGCCCTAAGTAGAAGGGAGTTTTGCTTCTAAGGCTCAGAGAACTTCGGTCCCTATGGAGGGTAGCTGCTTCTTTACGGATCCACGGATAAGAAGCTGGAGTTTTAATTGTTTCTTTAGAGCAACGCCTTGTCTTATTAGAGTTGCTGTGCTAGCCCGCCGGGCATTGTGGCTGAAATATTGGTCAGCTGAGAAGCCTATCTGTGGCTTAGTGGTAAATCCTAGGCGTTAAAGTTCTGCAGTTGCAGGTTTAATATTTTATGTTTCCTCCAAAACCTCGCTACTGGCGTTTCCTTTCAAGGATGAGATCTTGTTTGGACTTGGTCTAGCAGAATTCTCCTCTGACTTACGGGTGAAAAAGAGGTTTTTCTACCACACGTCAAGAGAGTAAGACTAAAGGAAAGTTTTCCTTTTCCTCTTTCTGCAGGGTCAGTCAAATCTTTTAGAGACAAATCTAAAATTTCCTCCCAGGGGCAGATTTCTCCTTCTAGAGTATCTGCAATTCAGGTATGATGAGAGACATTCCTTGAACTGGGTTCAGGATCTTCCTCTCTGGGAGTAATAGTTCCAGTCCCAGTCCCAGTCTGGGAACGGGATCTAGGTATTCACCTCAAGTTTCTCAGCTTCTGACCTTTAAAGTAGTATCCTTTCTCCTCTGGTCCAAGAGGATTTGTTCATAATGGACATAGACCTGAAGGACGTGTATTTATTACCCCATGATTCGGGATCTTCTCAAGTTTCTGAGTTTCACCATCCTAGAAAGACTTTTAGGTCTCAGGGTATTCTGGACAATATATGGTCCAGGTGCCATCCTTCCTTCGAGCAAACTCTCTTTCAAGAGATCTTGTCCAATCTACATTCCCATGGATGGGAAATGATTCTGGAGAAGGGTTCCCTTGTTCCATCTACAAGGATGATTTATTTGGGGACTTTATTAGATTCTCTATCTAAGAGAAGATTTCTAACAGAGGTCAGATAATCAAGGATTTTTTCCTTTTTCTCTCTCTGCAGTCTACTGTCCGGCCAACAACAAGCTCTAGTGGTCCGGTAGATAGCTTAGCTATCTTGCAATCAGAAGGTTGGGAGTTTCGATCCAGCTGCAGTTGTTTTTACCTTCACTTTTCAGTGATCCAATGTATGGAGGGAATTGGTCTGATGGTTTCCATGGACATCATTCCCTTTGCTATTTTCCATAAAATGGGGAACATTCAGATCTTTCTCAGAGGATAGATCTAGATCAGTCGCCGACAAGAGACTCTCTCCCGTAGTGGTTTTTCAGCTGTCTCAGGACGCTTGCTTCTGGGACATTCCTGGGTGATGTGACCACGGATGCCAACCTGCTGGGCTTGGAAGCATTCTGGGTCTTGTGTAAGGCGCAGGGATTATGGACTTGGAAGTGTCTTCTCTCCTCTTTAACATCTTGGATTTGAAAGCGATTTACAATGCTCTAATGGCTTGGCCACAGTCGTCCTTAGCTTGGTTCAAATTGGACTTCTGAACAGACGGATGTTTCATCCCAGGGAGTGGGCTCTACATCCGCAGGGGTTCTCTAGGTAAACCCTCAAGTGGGGGTTCCGGAGTTGGCTTCTGAGGGCGTTTCGGCAGATCGCCAAGCTTTCAAGGTACGGTTCATCATCAAGTGACCTGCATACCGCCCTGATAGAAGAACCTCTAGTGGCTCACAGCTAGAACACAGGGCTGGAAGCTAGAAGGCCTAGGTTCGATCCCAGGCTTTGGCATAAAATATACAGGCCCTTCAACCTGTGATGTGATTGCTAGACCCCTGAAATCACTATTTAAATTCAGTCTTGCATACCTTTTTCCTCCGTTTGCTCTCCTTCCACGAGTCATTGCTCGTATCAAACAGGAGAGAGCGTTGGTGATTCTAATAGACCCTGCGTGGTCGCAGGTTCTGGTTTGCAGACCTAGTGGAGATGTCGTCTCTCCCACTTGGGAGACTGCCTCTGAGGAAGGACCTTCTAGTTTAGGGTCCCTTCCATCATCTAGTTTTTGTTTCTCTGAAGCTGTCTGCTTGGAGATTGAATGCTTAGTTCTGTCTAAACGTGGTTTTTATAAGTAGGTCATTATGACCATGATTCAGGCTCACAAGCCTGTTACTAGAAGGATTTACCCTAAGATATAACGTAAATATCTTTATTGGTGTGAATCCAAGGGCCACTTTTAGAGTAGGGTCAGGATTTTTAGGATTTTGTCCTTTCTCCAGGAAGGTCTGGAGAAGGGTTTGTCGGTCAGTACCCTGAAGGGTCAGATTGCTGCATTTTCTATTTTGCTACATAAGCGTCTGGTGTACATGCCAGATGTGCAATCTTTTTGTCAGCTTGGCCAGAATCAGGCCTGTGTTTAAGTCAGTTGCTCCCCCTTGGAGATTTAATCCTGTTCCTAAGGTTTTACAGCAGGCTCTGTTTGAGTCTATGCATTCCATAGATATTAAGTTGTTCTCTTGTTTCTTATTGCTATCCCTTCTGCTCTGAGAGTTTCAGAACTCTCAGCTTTGCAGTGTGAGTCCCCTTATCTTATCTTTTATGCTGATAAGACGGTTCTTTGTACTAAGTTTGTTTCGGATAGAAATATTAATCAGGAGATTGTTGTTACTTCTCTATGTCCTAATCCTTCTTCTCATAAAGAACGTTTGTTGCACACCTTGGATGTTGTGCGTACTCTTACATTTAACCTTCAGGCGACTAAGGATTTTCGCTAGTCTTCTGCCCTGTTTATTCGTTTCTTTGGGAAACGTAAATGTCAGAAAGCTACTGCTACTTCTTCTTCTTTCTGGTTTAGAATTACAGCTCATTCCACTAGGGCTCTCTCTTCTTCTTGGGCTTTCAAAAATGAAGCTTCTGTAAACAGATTTGAAAGGCTGCAACTTGGTCTTCTCTGCATACTTTTTCCAAATTTGATACTTTTGCCTTGACTGAGGCTTCTTTTGGGAGAAAGGTTCTTCAAGTTGTGGTGCCTTCTATTTAGGTTACCTGTCTTGTCCCTCCCTAATCATCTGTGTCCTCTAGCTTGGGGATTGGTTCCCAACAGTAATTGATGATGCCTGAAAAATTTGTTTTAAGACTAAACCTCAGGCACCTCTAGACCTTGTGTTACTGGGGTTTGTGGGAAGGGGAGTGGTAATTAACAGCTTGGCTGTGGCTCTCTTTGCCTCTTCGTGCTGGCCAGGAGTGATATTCCCAACAGTAATTGATGATGCTGTGGACTCACCATATCCGTAAAGAAAGAAATTTATCAGGTAAGCATAAATTTAGTTTTTTAGTCACAGAGTGTGCTACAATGGGCATCTCAGTTGTAGTGAATCAAAGATGTGGGGAACAGCAACCAAAACAATTAGGCACAGGAGCAAGGAGTCAGCCACCCCTCCGTATCAGACAATCTTGAAAAAAGGAACTCCAGTCTTGGCAGATTTAATAAAATAAAGACCTTTATTATACCTTCGGCCACACAAAAACAACAATGTTTCAGACCTGTGCTAGGTCCTTAGTCATGTCTGCAAAAGTATACAGAGAGGCTACCTTTATACCTGTACTCAGGTGTAGGTCAACACCCATTAATAAGGTCACAGCACCACCTATTGGATATTACTTGTATCACTTAACAAAGAAGTATTTTTTGTTTTAAAGGGAATGTACATTTTTTGTTAATTCTTCTTCCCTATCAATTCTCAAACAAAAGATTAGTTAAATCGCCGCATTACTTTTAACAAAATCTTATAATTTCACATTATATTTTATTTTTCAAATTAGCTCCGTTTTTCAATCCAACTCCTCCCATCCAGTTCTTCCTGTATTTCTACCACATTACGTATAGAGCGGTCCGGCCCGCTCCATTACGAAGTTGAAAAGTGCGTTCACGAGGAGTACTCAATTTGCGCATGCGTTTACCATGTTCATGCTAATATGCGCATGACATCCATAATGCTTACGCAATCGCTATTGTCACTGCGATTTTCAGTGCGCATGCGTCCTTACAGCATATCTTGCAAATGAGTGCTGATAATTTCTGCGCATGCGCAAGTCGTGGACGCACATTGCTTCTGAATCGGGTCGTGGACGCGCATTGCTTCTGAATCGGTCATCAGTTTGTAAACGCATGCGCATTAACATTGCGTGACGTTTAAGAAAAGGGGCTGAACGCGCCGTGGAGGAAAAGTGGATTACTTTAATGAAGTGTCAATCGAAGTAGAAATGAGGGACAAAATGGCGGCGGAGGAAGCAAATAAAAGAATTGTCGGTAAATAACTGTATAATTCAATTTCAGGTTAGTTCGTAAAAAAAAGATGAATTAAAGTACACTTTATTTTTGGTGATACACAATAGGAGAATGAGCGATCCCATTGAGTTTACATCCACTTTAAGGTGACAGTGCTAAATGGGTTATGTAATCAATTTACAATATACAATAATAAAAATACATATAGCCACAATATATACAATTTAAAAAAATGGGAAGCAGCACTACAGGTTATGATTCCAGATTAATATATACAGAATATTGGAAGCAGAAAAATAGAAAACAAAAAAATGACCATGTGGCCTAAATTACATTGGCGAGTCTTGTAGAGAAGCCAGGGAGCGTATTACTGAACACAAATCTAACATAAGATGCCACAACAAAGATGCCCCTGTCTCCTCACATTTTTTAGAAGCAGGTCATAACATCAGCCAATTACGCTTTCAAATCATTGAGAGAGTAGATATACCTAGGAGGGGTGGTGACAGAGAGCACCTACTCAAGGTTAAAGAAATGTATTGGATAAATAAGTTACAAACTTTAAAACCAAGGGGCCTCAATAAGGATTTTGACTGGTCATTGTTTAGATAAATGTCTTCCTTCATGTAAACGTTGATAACATCTAAAATGAAAGCTGTCTTAAACTAGTTATGAGAATGCCTTATTTAACACTACATAGTTCATTTATCTTACCATACCTGTTGCTAATTTTTTAATTTTCTATTTTTCTGCTTCCAATATTCTGTATATATTAGTGTGGAATCATAATCTGTAGTGCTGCTTCCCATTTTTTAAATTGTATATATTGTGGCTAAATGTATTTTTATTATTGTATATTGTAAATTGTTTACGTAACCCATTTAGCACTGTCACCTTAAGACAAAAAATACTTCTTTGAAAAAGTGATACAAGTGATATCCAATATGTGGCACTGTGACCTAATTAATGGGTGTTGACCTACACCTGAGTACAGGTATAAAGGTAGCCTCTATGTATACTTTTGCAGACATAACTAAGGACCTAGCACAGGTCTGAAACGTTTTTGTGTGGCCCAAGGTATAATAAAGGTCTTTATTTTATGAAATCTGCCAAGGCTGGAGTTCCTTTTTTCAAGATCATCTCAGTTGTGGGCCAGTTACCCCGTTGAAGTGGACTAGTGTGTTTGTGAATTTTGAAATGTTATCCACTTGTATGGAATATTCATTGATATTCTTGGACAGACACCTCAGCAGTCCTGATTTGTTTTTTTTTGTACTATAAACTTTTTAAATGTTTTTAATGAGGGTATGTGTATACCCATTTTTAGAATCTGGGTGAATTAAAGGTTAAGTTTTATGTTTTCTCTCTCATCTATATATGTACAATTTGCACTGCTATTTAGCATTAACAAGTATGTACCAAAAAGGTGTTTCTTTTTAATTTTCTTTTAGGTGTTATTCACATGTGCAAACAGGTCAGCACTGGAAGGTAGTTAAAGCTTGATATCAAAATGGCAGCTCTCATGACTAGAGGCAGATGGAGAATAATCTTAATACTGTACAGGTGGCCCTCGGTTTACAACGGTTCAATTTGCACCGTTTCAGAATAACAACCTTTTTTTTCAGTCATGTGACTGCTATTGAAAAGCATTGAGAAGCAGTGCATTGATTAAAATAGCCAGTAGGTGGAGCTGTCCGTTTGTGTTGCAGCAAAGATGTGCAAACCAAGCACACAAGCAGGCTGAAATTAATTAGTGTAGCTAGCTAGACCTGAGCTATCGAGCAGCTTTCAAAGGAACAATATCTTCCTGTCTATAAATCAGTCCAGATTGGAATGCATAGAAAGAACTGTTTGCAAAAAAAATGCAAGTAAAGTCTGTGCTGTGTGATTATTTTATTAGGTTTATAATGCTGTTTAGCAAATGTTTTTGTTCATTTGACTTAGTTTAATTATATATTCTGTGTTGTTTGATTATTTTATTACGTTTATAATGCTGTTTAGCATTTAAAGTCTTCATTTTAAAGCTTTAAAAATAATGTATTAGGTGTAACTTATGACAATTTTGAGAGGGGCCTGGAACCTAACTCCCTCACTTCCCATTGACTTACATTATAAACTGGGTTTCAATTTACAACGGTTTTGATTTACAACCATTCCTTCTGGAACCTAACCCCGGCGTAAACTGAGGGCTACCTGTACTATGTTTATAATAATATGTAGTGTATATGAATTTACAGCGGCGACAAGCAAAGGTATTGGTGCATCTAATATTAAAATGTATTCGAGTAGAACTTGTCTATGCGGTTAGCCTTGATGATGCTAATATATTGTACTAAGAACCTCAGTTTTCATGTAAGTTTAGGGATAGTGCGCAGGTAGCTGTTTTCGCTTGCTTGCAGCAACTCATTAGTTTTGGGATTTGCTCTGACTTTGTCTCTTTTTCAGTGTTTCTATTCTCTGGAAATCTCCAAAGCAGTTGCACGCTAATCCAAAAGTATCTGCTGGTAAAGGAAAATAGGTCAAAATGGATCTCTTGTGATTTAAATATAGTGTATACTTTTAAATAGATTTTCCAGTTTACTTCCTATTATCCAATTGACCTATATTTCATAGTATCCTTCATTGAAACAAAGCTCCCTTCCATGAGAACATACTGAAGCAGGCTCAGGAGCATGCATGTGTCTTGAATATCATATGTATAACATTGTTATTGTCATGATCTGATCCGATCATCGCCGTGTCACCGTGGCTCCCGGATCGCTCTCTGTTATTGCGCATCACATTGCTTAGCAACGTGACGCGGCCTTCCTGTTTCCGCCCCCTGCACGTCATCAGGCATTCAAAAGCCTTGGCGGGACATCGCTCCGGTGCCCGTTTGTGTAGTATTTCTGCTTCGGCTTCCTGGCTTGTAATTCCTTGTATCTGATTTAAAGGGACACTGACCATTGCTTTGCCTGACCACTCTGCTGCCTCATCCTTGTATCTGATTTAAAGGGACACTGACCATTGCTTTGCCTGACCACTCTGCTGCCTCATCCTTGTATCTGATTTAAAGGGACACAGACCATTGCTTTGCCTGACCACTCTGCTGCCTCATCCTTGTATCTGATTTAAAGGGACACTGACCATTGCTTTGCCTGACCACTCTACTGCCTCATCCTTATACCTGATTAAAGGGACACTGACCATTGCTTTGCCTGACCACTCTGCTGCCTCATCCTTATACCTGATTAAAGGGACACAGACCATTGCTTTGCCTGACCACTCTGCTGCCTCATCCTTATACCTGATTAAAGGGACACAGACCATTGCTTTGCCTGACCACTCTGCTGCCTCATCCTTGTATGTGATTAAAGGGACACTGACCATTGCTTTGCCTGACCACTCTGCTGCCTCATCCTTATACCTGATTAAAGGGACACAGACCATTGCTTTGCCTTACCACTCTGCTGCCTCATCCTTATACCTGATTAAAGGGACACTGACCATTGCTCTGTCTAACCACTCTGCTGTCTCATCCTTATACCCGATTAAAGGGACACTGACCATTGCTTTACCTGACCACTCTGCTGCCTCATCCTTATACCTGATTAAAGGGGACACTGACCATTGCTTTACCTGACCACTCTGCTGCCTCATCCTTATACCTGATTAAAGGGACACAGACCATTGCTTTGCCTGACCACTCTGCTGCCTCATCCTTATACCTGATTAAAGGGACACAGACCATTGCTTTGCCTGACCACTCTGCTGCCTCATCCTTATACCTGATTAAAGGGACACAGACCATTGTTTTGCCTGACCACTCTGCTGCCTCATCCTTGTATGTGATTAAAGGGACACTGACCATTGCTTTGCCTGACCACTCCGCTGCCTCATCCTTATACCTGATTAAAGGGACACAGACCATTGCTTTGCCTGACCACTCTGCTGCCTCATCCTTGTACTTGATTAAAGGGACTCAGACCATTGCTTTGCCTGACCACTCTGCTGCCTCATCCTTATACTTGATTAAAGGGACACTGATCATTGCTTTGCCTGACCACTCTGCCGCCTCATCCTTGTACCTGATTAAAGGGACACAGACCATTGCTTTGCCTGACCACTCTGCTGCCTCATCCTTGTACTTGATTAAAGGGACTCAGACCATTGCTTTGCCTGACCACTCTGCTGCCTCATCCTTATACTTGATTAAAGGGACACTGATCATTGCTTTGCCTGACCACTCTGCCGCCTCATCCTTGTACTTGATTAAAGGGACATTGTCCACTGCTTCATTTGATCACTCAACTGCCTTATCCTCTACCTGTTTTAAAACTCCAATCCGAATACCTGCATCTGTGAGTACAGTTTACTTTTCTTTTTCGAATTAACCGTTTCATTTTATTTCCTGAGTGGGTCACGTCCTGGTTTTCTCTCAACGTGCTAGCATGTGTTTATTTTTTCACGCTAGCAGTTGGGTCCAATCCTGGACTGATTCTATACGGCTGACAGCTATAAATAGTTTTTAAAACACTGCTGCCATATAATTGCGTAAGACCTGTGCATGGGGGCTTACTTCTGGAGGTGTCTATCTTATGGTCTCATTTTTTACAATCTTTGATTTATTGTCTCTCCAGTGCACCATCTGCCTGGAATATCTGCACCATCACAGTTCTTCAGAGGTCTTATAACTTAGTTGAATGTAAATATTACTACAATTACTTAACTCTCTGCAAGGTATGGGGTCTGTAGTTGCTGTAAAAGGTAAGGTGATCATCAAATTAATAATTAGCCTTGCAATTCACTCATGTCAGGCTCCTAGTGTCTTACCTGAGCATGGTAGGGGCTGTTCTAATTCAAAGATTAAAAGTATGGTGAAGATCTGGGGTTGTGCTAAACTACTGCTGGATCTCGGGGCTACGCTAAAAGAGTTGCCTGACCTACCAGATCTGATCACTTGACTGCGGCTCCTCAGCTCGCCAGTTGGGTCCGAAATTGAATATGACCCAGCCTTTGAAGATCTGTATCTGGGGAAGATTTCTACGGAGTATTAGCTTGTCATATAATCACTTTGATATTTCTCCTCCTGCAATGAAAGCCTAGTTTGAGCAGGTCAGGGTAGTTGAATGAAAAACACCCAAAAATGTAAATATTACATTTGGAGAGATGGTACTGTGTTATGCTCAGTATATCATCTTCTGCAAGACAGGCTGAAAAAAATTGCTGAAAAATTGAGTTGAGAAATCTATGGAATTTAGTTGAGAATTGATGGAATTATCAAATGTTGAATAATGGTACTTTGCCCTTGTAACATTAAAAACCAGACATACAAAAAGGTGCACTTTATTATTCGTTTAAAGAAAAGAAGAAAAAAAAAAAGAATAATGAAGTTAGAATATTTTGCAGGTATTTCATCATAACACAATGACCAGAATGAATGAGTAAAATATTTGTTCATTTTGTTTCTATGAAGAAATGAACAAATACATAAACGAATTGATGTTATATCAAAAGGAATGCATACCCCCCCCCCCAACTGTCCTGATATTCGCGGGACAGTCCTTATTTTAGGTGTCTGTCCTGCTGTCCTAGGTTGCATGCCCTCTGTCCCGCATTGCTACATGCATTTAAAAAAAAATGTTTTAATTCTATTGGGCCCATACTCAGAAGCATCTGGCTTTTCTCTCCCAGGGTTATATACCTGTTAGATTCCTTGTGGAAAGGGAATGGTGTGTGGGTTAAACAGGAGTAAGAAGGCTGTAAACCCTCTGGCCTCAGATAATGGTGACCTCTAACCTCTGGTAGTGATGACGTCTAACCCCTGGTGATAATACTAGCATGCCCTCAGTTTTATACGATGAGCAGTGCTAACACCAGGGTAACGAACAGTGGCAACCTCAGACTGCCAGTTAATGTGCTTGCCAACCCCAGGACCCCATACAATGAATTACAGATACCCATTTATGATGTAGTGTGTGTGTATCTGTAAGTGTGTGTGTATCTGCATGTACAGGTGTGCTCATAAGTTTACATACCCTGGCAGAATTTATGATTTCTTGGCCATTTTTCAGAGAATATGAATGATAACACAAAAACTTTTCTTTCACTCATGGTTAGTGTTTGGCTGAAGCCATTTATTATCAATCAACTGTGTTTACTCTTTTTAAATCATAATGACAACAGAAACTACCCAAATGACCCTGATCAAAAGTTTACATACCCTGGTGATTTTGGCCTGATAACATGCACACAAGTTGACACAAAGGGGTTTGAATGGCTATTAAAGGTAACCATCGTCACCTGTGATCTGTTTGCTTGTAATTAGTGTGTGTGTATAAAAGGTCAATGAGTTTCTGGACTCCTGACAGACCCTTGCATCATTCATCCAGTGCTGCACTGACGATTCTGGATTCTGAGTCATGCGGGAAAAGATAGTTGAACTGTATAAAACAGGAAAGGGATATAAAAAAAAATATCCAAAGAATTGAGAATGCAAATCAGCAGTGTTCAAACTCTAATAAAGAAGTGGAAAATGAGGGGTTCTGTTAAAACCAAACCACGGTCAGCTAGACCAACTAAAATTTCAGCCACAACTGCCAGGAGAAATTGTTCGGGATGCAAAGACAAACCCACAAATAACTTCAGGTGAAATACAAGACATGTGGTGTGGCTGTTTCAAGATGCACAATAAGGAGGCACTTGAAAAAAGATGGGCTGCATGGTCGAGTCGTCAGAAGAAAGCCATTACTACGCAAATGCCACAAAGTATCCCGCTTACAATACGCCAAACAGCACAGAGACAAGCCTCAAACCTTCTGGCACAAAGTCATTTGGAGTCATGAGACCAAAATTTAGCTTTTTAGCCACAATCATAAACGCTACATTTGGAGAGGAGTTTGCCCTATGATGAAAGGTACACCCTTCCTACTGTGAAACACAGAGGTGGATCGCTGATGTTTTGGGGATGTGTGAGGTACAAAGGCACAGGAAATTTGGTCAGAATTGATGGCAAGATGAATGCAGTATGTTATCAAAAAGAATGCCTCATTTTCCACTTCTTGGTTAGAGTTTGAACACTACTGATTTGCATTCTCAATTCCTTGGATATCTTTTTATATCCCTTTCCTGTTTTATACAGTTCAACTACCTTTTTCCCACAGATCCTTTGACAATTCTTTTTCTTTCCCCATGACTCAGAATCCAGAATCGTCGGTGCAGCACTGAATGAAAGATGCAAGGGTCTGTCAGGAGTCCAGAAACTCATTGACCTTTTATACACACACACACTGATTACAAGCAAACAGATCACAGGTAAGGATGGTTACCTTTAATAGCCATTCAATCCCCTTTGTGTCAACTTGTGTGCATGTTATCAGGCCAAAATCACCAGGGTATGTAAAACTTTTGATCAGGGTATTTTCTGTTGTCATTATGAGTAAACACAGTTGATTGATAATAAATGGCTTCAGCCAAACACTAATCATGAGTGAAAGAAAAGTTTTTGTGTTATCATTCATATTCTCTGAAAAATGGCCAAGAAATCATAAATTCTGCCAGGGTATGTAAACTTATGAGCACAACTGTATAAGTGTATGCTATGTAGTGTGTGTATCTGCATGTGTAAGTGTAAGCTATGTAGTGTGTGTATCTGCATGTGTAAGTGTATGCTATGTAGTGTGTGTGTATCTGCATGTGTAAGTGTAAGCTATGTAGTGTGTGTATCTGCATGTGTAAGTGTATGCTATGTAGTGTGTGCATCTGCATGTGTAAGTGTAAGCTATGTAGTGTGTGTGTGTGTATCTGCATGTATAAGTGTAAGCTGTGTAGTGTGTGTGTATCTGCATGTATAAGCGTATGCTATGCAGTGTGTGTATTTGCATGTATTAGTGTACGCTGTTTAGTGTGTATATGCATGTATAAGTGTAAGCTATGTAGTGTGTGTGTGTGTGTATCTGCATGTATAAGCGTATGCTATGCAGTGTGTGTATCTGCATGTATAAGTGTAAGCTATGTAGTGTGTGTATCTGCATGTATAAGTGTATGCTATGTAGTGTGTGTATCTGCATGTATAAGTGTAAGCTATGTAGTGTGTGTATCTGCATGTATAAGTGTATGCTATGTAGTGTATGTGTATCTGAATGTATAAGTGTATGCTGTGTAGTGTGTGTATCTGCATGTGTAAGTGTAAGCTATGTAGTGTGTGTGTGTGTGTATCTGCATGTATAAATGTATGCTGTGTAGTGTGTATGTGCATGTATAAGTGTATGCTGTGTAGTGTGTGTATCTGCATGTATAAGTGTAAGCTATATAGTGTGTGTGTGTGTATCTGCTTATGTAAGTGTAAGCTATGTAGTGTGTGTATCTGCATGTATAAGTGTATGCTGAGTAGTGTGTGCGTATCTGCATGTATAAGTGTAAGCTATGTAGTGTGTGTGTGTGTGTGTGTGTATCTGCATGTATAATTGTAAGCTATGTAGTGTGTGTGTGTATCTGCATGTATAATTGTAAGCTATGTAGTGCGTGTGTGTATCTGCATGTATAAATGTAATGTAGTGTTTGTGTATCTGCATGTATAAGTGTATGCTGTGTAGTGTGTGTGCACATCTGCCTGTATAAGTGTTTGATGTGCAGTGTGTCTGTGTATCTGCATGTGTAAGTGTATAATATGTAGTGTGTGTGTGTGTGCATCTGCCTGTATAAGTGTTTGATGTGTAGTGTGTCTGTGTATCTGCATGTATAAGTGTATAATATGTAGTGTGTGTGTATCTGTATGTATAAGTGTATGCTATGAAGTGTGTGTATCTGCATGTATAAGTGTAAGCTATGTAGTGTGTGTATCTGCATGTATAAGTGTATGTTATATAGTGTATGTGTATCTGAATGTATAAGTGTATGCTGTGTAGTGTGTGTATCAGCATGTGTAAGTGTAAGCTATGTAGTGTGTGTGTATCTGCATGTATAAATGTATGCTGTGTAGTGTGTGTGTATGTGCATGTATAAGTGTATGCTGTGTAGTGTGTGTGTATCTGCATGTATAGGTGTATGCTGTGTAGTGTGTATCTGTATGTATACGTGTATGCTGAGTAGTGTGTGTGTATCTGCATGTATAAGTGTAAGCTAAGTATTGTGTGTGTGTGTATCTGCATGTAGAATTGTAAGCTATGTAGTGTGTGTGTGTATCTGCATGTATAAGTGTATGCTGTGTAGTGTGTGTGTATGTGCATGTATAAGTGTATGCTGTGTAGTGTGTGTGTATCTGCATGTATAGGTGTATGCTGTGTAGTGTGTATCTGTATGTATACGTGTATGCTGAGTAGTGTGTGTGTATCTGCATGTATAAGTTTAAGCTAAGTATTGTGTGTGTATCTGCATGTAGAATTGTAAGCTATGTAGTGTGTGTGTGTATCTGCATGTATAAATGTATATGTAGTGTTTATGTATCTGCATGTATAAGTGTATGCGGTGTAGTGTGTGTGTGCATCTGCCTGTATAAGTGTTTGATGTGCAGTGTGTCTGTGTATCTGCATGTGTAAGTGTATGTTTAGTGTGTGTGTGCATCTGCCTGTATAAGTGTTTGATGTGCAGTGTGTCTGTGTATCTGCATGTGTAAGTGTATGTGTAGTGTGTGTGCATCTGCCTGTATAATTGTTTGATGTGTAGTGTGTCTGTGTATCTGCATGTATAAGTATATGTAGTGTGTGATTCTGCCTGTATAAGTGTATGCTATGTAGTGTGCGTGTGTGTATCTGCATGCATAAGTGTATGCTATGTAGTGTGTGTGTCTGCATGTATACGTGTATGCTATGTAGTGTGTGTGTGTGTCTGCATGTATACGTGTATGCTATGTAGTGTGTGTGTGTCTGCATGTATACGTGTATGCTATGTAGTGTGTGTGTGTCTGCATGTATACGTGTATGCTATGTAGTGTGTGTGTGTCTGCATGTATACGTGTATGCTATGTAGTGTGTGTGTGTCTGCATGTATACGTGTATGCTATGTAGTGTGTGTGTATCTGCATGTATAAGTGTATGCTATGTAGTGTGTGTGTGTATCTGCATGTATAAGTGTATGCTATGTAGTGTGTGTGTATCTGCATGTATAAGTGTATGCTATGTAATGTAGTGTGTATCTGTATGTATAAGTGTATGCTATGTAATGTGTGTGTGTGTGTATCTGCATGTATAAGTGTATGCTATGTAATGTGTGTGTATCTGCATGTATAAGTGTATACTATGTAGTGTGTGTGTATCTGCATGTATAAGTGTATGCTATGTAGTGTGTGTGTATCTGCATGTATAAGTGTATGCTATGTAATGTAGTGTGTATCTGTATGTATAAGTGTATGCTATGTAGTGTGTGTCTGTATGTATGTGTGTAAGCAGTGTGTGTATCTGCATGTATAAGTTTATGATATGTAATGTAGTGTGTATCTGCATGTATAAGTGTATGCTATGTAGTGTGTGTGTGTGTGTATGTGCATGTGTAGTGTGAGTTTCTGTGTATTTGAGTGTGTGTACATGTATATTTATAGCTTGTGTTACTGTGCATTTTTGCTGACTTTAAAGGCCAGAGTCTAGAATATTAATTGGGAATGCAGAGTCGTTTTAAAGAATCTATTATTAAATGTCAAATTAAAGGGATAGTAAACCCAAAAATGTTCCTTTCATGATTCAGATAGAGCATGCAATTTTAAGCATCTTTCTAATTTACTCCTATTATCAATTTTTCTTCATTCTCTTGCTATCTTTATTTGAAAAAGCAGGAATGTTAAAGTGATGGTAAATTTCAGATTATAAGAATTTTACAATAAAACATAGATTAGTTTGCAAGTAAAACTACATAATTATTTTTCTTAAAGTGTATATATATTTTATAATAAAATGTTTATAATCCTAATTGGTATTGTCTGTTCCTCCACCCCCTTCATTTCCTCTTTTGGCTGGGCTGATATGTATACAGCAGTCACATCCACACTCTACATAGGCTTTCTATAGGCTTTAAAGGGGCTGGACTTCAAGATTGTCAATTGACACACATGTTGATTGGATGTTCACTGGAATTGTCATTAAAAAAAAAAAGTTAATCCATGTGGGCTGGCATAACATTGTAATATAAGCATTACTTTATGCACTAATTTAACCCTTTCACAGATGGATTTTTTTTAAAAAGGTACACACTTTTTTAATGGCATTTGATTATTTAAAGTTTACCATCACTTTAAAGGGACAGTCTAGGCCAAAATAAACTTTCATGATTCAGATAGAGCATTTAATTTTAAACAATTTTCCAATTTACTTTTATCACCAATTTTGCTTTGTTCTCTTGGTATTCTTAGTTGAAAGCTTAACCTAGGAGGTTCATATGCTAATTTCTTAGACCTTGAAGCCCACCTCTTTCAGATTGCATTTTAACAGTTTTTCACCACTAGAGGGTGTTAGTTCACGTATTTCATATAGATAACACTGTGCTCGTGCACGAGAAGTTATCTGGGAGCAGACACTGATTGGCTAGACTGCAAGTCTGTCAAAAGAACTGAAAAAAGGGGCAGTTTGCAGAGGCTTAGATACAACATAATCACAGAGGTTAAAAGTATATTATTATAACTGTGTTAGTTATGCAAAACTGGGAAATGGGTAATGAAGGGATTATCTCTCTTTTAAAACAATAAAAATTCTGGTGTAGACTGTCCCTTTAAGATAAAAATATTTAGCACTGTAAGCTATGTAGTGTGTGAGTGTGTGTATCTGCATGTATAAGCTATGTAGTGTGTCTGCATGTATAAGTGCATACTATGTAATGTGTGTGTATCTGTATGTATAAGTGTATGCTGTGTAGTGTGTGTATCTGCATGTATAAGTGTATGCTGTGTAGTGTGTGTATCTGCATGTATAAGTGTATGCTGTGTAGTGTGTGTGTATCTGCATGTATAAGTGTATGCTGTGTAGTGTGTGTATCTGCATGTGTAAGTGTAAGCTATGTAGTGTGTGTGTATCTGCATGTATAAGTGTATGCTGTGTAGTGTGTGTGTATCTGCATGTATAAGTGTATGCTGTGTAGTGTGTGTGTATCTGCATGTATAAGTGTATGCTGTGTAGTGTGTGTGTATCTGCATGTATAAGTGTATGCTGTGTAGTGTGTGTGTATCTGCATGTATAAGTGTATGCTGTGTAGTGTGTGTGTATCTGCATGTATAAGTGTATGCTGTGTAGTGTGTGTGTATCTGCATGTATAAGTGTATGCTGTGTAGTGTGTGTATCTGCATGTGTAAGTGTAAGCTATGTAGTGTGTGTGTATCTGCATGTATAAGTGTATGCTGTGTAGTGTGTGTGTATCTGCATGTATAAGTGTATGCTGTGTAGTGTGTGTGTATCTGCATGTATAAGTGTATGCTGTGTAGTGTGTGTGTATCTGCATGTATAAGTGTATGCTGTGTAGTGTGTGTGTATCTGCATGTATAAGTGTATGCTGTGTAGTGTGTGTGTATCTGCATGTATAAGTGTATGCTGTGTAGTGTGTGTATCTGCCTGTATAATTGAATGCTGTGTAGTGTGTTTGTGTGTATCTGCCTGTATAAGTGTATGTTATGCAGTGTATATCTGCATGTGTAGGATATGTAGTGTGTGTTTCTGTGTATTTGAGTGTGTGTACATGTATAAGTGTATGCTGTGTAGTGTGTGTGTATCTACATGTATGAGTGTATGCTGTGTAGTGTGTGTGTATCTACATGTATAAGTGTATGCTATGTAGTGTGTGTATCTGCATGTGTAAGTGTATGCTATGTAGTGTGTGTGTATCTGCATGTATAAGTGTATGCTATGTAGTGTGTGTGTGTATCTGCATGTATAAGTGTATGCTGTGTAGTCTGTGTGTATCTGCATGTATAAGTGTATGCTGTGTAGTGTGTATCTGCATGTATAAGTGTATGCTGTGTAGTGTGTGTATCTGCCTGTATAAGTGTATGTTATGCAGTGTATATGTGCATGTGTAGGATATGTAGTGTGTGTTTCTGTGTATTTGAGTGTGTGTACATGTATATACAGCAAATGAGAGCCTATAGCAATGTGGGAAAGTTAACATTTGCAACGTTTTTCCACCTTTACTGGGCAGAACACCTAAAAAACCTTGAGGATGCGAACAAGGTGCTGACTGAGTGTTGTAGTGCCTTCTGCATTTTATTTATTAACATTTATTTTCCCAATGATTTTAATGGAGCTGAACTCCCTCTTCTTTGCTCCGATATAGGGCGGGATCAAATCTTTCTTAAGTGATGGAAAATCAGAGTGTTTAACAAATGCTAGGATATACATATGTACACAAAATCTAGGAAACCCAATGGTACAAAATTATCGGAATTATCAAAGCTTCATTCCTACACCCATGACCATTTAATCACAGATTTTTTGTTTCAACAAATATTCAAGGAACTTGGCTTCAGTAAATGGTTATTTTTATCATTTGGTACCACCCAAATGTTGGTACATTAAATCTTTCATTTCAGACTCCTACTGTAATACGCACAAACATTTTATACAAAGTATATTTTCCACCTGAGCTACACCCTCTCCCTGCCCATTTTGGCTTGTCGATAGTCAAAAAAAAAAAAAAAGGACTATGGCAGTTTTCCGTACACTGTCGAGAAGCCACACCTTTTACTTGTTTTGAAATATATTACACTGGGTACAACGTACTCTATTTCCATCTAAAAACACGGACTAAAATATTCTATTTGTTTAAAACTCAATAAAATGTAAATTTTTTTTTTTTGTAAAAACAATACAATTAACAAAGAATATTCAACAGGAATGCAAATACATGAATACAATTTTAGAACAAGAATAAATGGCAGTGTATTGTGAAATATTCAGGATCAAAGTATAATACATAAAATACCAGTTAAATGATTAGAATATGAATATGTTGCGGGTAAAGTCAGATATCGGGTAATCCTACGATTACCGGGGTTACTGACATTACCCAGCTGCTGTGGGTAAAGCCCGATGTATAATCTTACATCAGGCTTTACCCGGGTAATCCTAGGATTATCAAAACGCTTCTGGATAAAGCTAATCACAGCACTATTTTTGTCCTTTGAAAACAATATTTCTTGCAAATCACTGCATCAAACATACAATGTGCTGTAATTCTCCATCTTAACTATGTTTTTTTGCCTCCGCCCCCCTTGTAAACCTCATTCCCCAGAGGGTGCCAGAGGATCTGCAGGGCTACCCCCAGACACACAGCATGATGTGTATTGCCCCTTTGGATGACTTCTGAAGTGTTCCTGATGTCGGGAGTGGGTGAGCTGATACACCATAAACTATCAGCCTGTATCCACAGACACACTAGGGTGCTTTTGCTAAATGTGAGTACCTCTTTGCATGCTTCGATCCATCTCGCTAGATGAAACTGATACGAGGCACCTCTGTTTGATATTTTAGAATTTATCCACCACTAATGTGAGGGAGTGTCGCCTACCCATCTATTACAGAAGAATCTGAGTTATACCAGTTTCATCAAGACTACAGTCTCTAACTTGGGACTTAACCATTAGAGCTGTATTTATGTTTAGGATTTTAACATATACCGGTATACATTTCTTTGATTTTTTTTTAGTATTGATATAGAGCTCCCCTATCAGCTAATTTTTGGGCTTGTTTTCTAAATGCAACATGAAGGTAAAGCACCAATTTCTTAAACAGAAATTGAAAATAGATCTAGTTCACAACTTCCAGAGGGGAGGAGGAAAAAATCCTAACAAAACACAGACAGCAACATTATGATGGTTATGATTAATATGCTCTTCCCAGCAGAAGCCGGCCATGTGAAATTCCGATTATCCTAGCTTTGTGAAAGAATAATCTAGATTTTATTAAAGAGACAGAGACGAGTATTTTGCTATATATCTTCTCTCTTTACTGCAGACAGCATTTTAAAGTACAGATGGCCCTCAGTTTACGCCGGGGTTAGGTTCCAGAAGGAATGGTCGTAAATCGAAACCGTTGTAAATTGAATCCCAGTTATAATGTAAGTCAATGGGAAGTGAGGGAGATAGGTTCCAGGTCCCTCTCAAAATTGTCATAAGTAACGCCTAATACATTATTTTTAAAGCTTTGAAATGAAGACTTTAAATGCTAAACAGCATTATAAACCTAATAAAATAATCACACAACACAGACTTCACTTGCATTTTTCTGCAACAGTTCTTTCTATGCATTCCAATCTGGACTGATTTATAGACAGGAAGATCTTGTTCCTTTGAAATTTGCTCAATAGCTCAGGTCTGGTTAAACTGATTAATTTCAGCTTGCTTGGCTTTGCTGCAACACAAGCTGACAGCTCCACCTACTGGCTATTTTAATAAATGCACTGCTTCTCAATAGCAGTCACACGACTGGAAAAAAGGTTGTTATTCTGAAATGGTGTAAATTGAACCGTTGTAAAACGAGGGCCACCTGTACATTAAATTTAAATAAACAATAAAGACAAGCATGAATAAAACATATTAACCAATGAGAACAAAGTTTGAAATGTGAAGGACAAAAATGACCAATGGGAAGAGTCCAGCAATTCATAAAATAACCAGTAACTGTCAAATCTTCCTCTTTGATCTTTGTAGCCAAAACCCATTAAGGATATTGTCAGAAAAATAATACAAAAGTCCTAGAAACATCAGGATGAATAGAAACAGGAACACTGAAGAAAAACAATTTTGATTGAAGAACTTCATAGAGTCTGGAGTAGTAGAGAACTTGCTTGCAGATAAATCAAATCTTAGGGATGTTGATTGTAGAATTCGTATAGTATAATCAGAAGGTTCCTGGAAAACCTGAAGAGGAATTTTGCACTAAAAAAAAAAAAAAAAACTTTTCATATAGGGAGGGTAAAATTGTAATACAAACACAAAGATAACAAAATATGGGTGGGAAAATACTTGTCTCTGTCTCTTTAATAAAATCTAGATTATTCCTTCACAAAGCTAGGATAATCGGAATTTTATTACAAAGGACAGAGACTCCTATTTTGCTAGTTTAAAGTAAAGAACTTATGAAACTAAATTAAAAGGAATAGAATGAATAGGTTTAAAATAAAATTGTCTAAAAACTGAATCTGATGACCAATCGGCAGCATTAAGAATGTCTTGAAGGGAAGCAGATTTGGAAAATGCTTTCGAAGCAGAAGCTCCTCTTATTGAATGTGAAGAAAAATTATTGTCAACACCTGCTTGATTCATCACCCATTTCACCCATCTACTGATAGTAGGAGAAGAAACAGGTAAACGAGGAGGAGCATAAAAAATTAGAAGTTGATTATGAGAGGACGATCTAAGAAAGGAAGTTCTTTGTTCATATTCCTTGAGACAAAGAACTACACAAAGTTTAGGATGTTCATAAAAATAAGGATAAAAATAGATGAAGATAGGGTCTTAGTCCTACGAGATATAGACAAAATTACACCCTGAGGAGAAAAGGATTTGGAATTAAAATCAATAGCTTTAATATCAGATACAGGTGAAAATATCCCAATAGAGGGATATAAAAGAGCGCTGATGTTTGTAAAGGAAAACAATAAACAATTTAAAACTAGATATTGTACTTTGAATATAGTAGATCAGGTCTACCGTGTTAGTCCCGTTTAATGTCCATATATTGGTGGTAAATAGGGAGTACAGATGTCCTCTTGAAAGAGATGATGATAAATCAGGCTGCTCCTCTTGATCCCAGAGAGTATGGAACAACTGTTGAAGAAGAATAGAAAGAGGGCGCCACAATAGCGTGATATCGTCTGGAATGCAGGTATAGATAAAAGTAGATATTATGCTTACCAGATGGTGTGGCACTGTACTGTGACCAGTGCAAGAGAGCAGGCTAGCACTTAACAGTGGCTAGTACACTGTAGGAGTCAGGCTCCAAAGGCACTTGCTCTGGTTGCAACTTGGTGTTTCTCTCCTGATGTCTGGACTTCAGGTGCTGCAAAGGAGTGATCTTATGTGTGTTGTTCAGTGGGTATATATGAACCACAACACAGACAACTTCAAATAAAAAAAGACTTAATATTTTATGACGCGTTTCTCAACCTACAAGGGTTGTTTCATCAGATAAAAAAAAGTGAGGCTCCAAAGATCACTCCTTTGCAGCACCTGAAGTCCAGACATCAGGAGAGAAACACCAAGTTGCAACCAGAGCAAGTGCCTTTGGAGCCTGACTCCTACAGTGTACTAGCCACTGTTAAGTGCTAGCCTGCTCTCTTGCACTGGTCACAGTACAGTGCCACACCATCTGGTAAGCATAATATCTACTTTTATCTATACCTGCATTCCAGACGATATCACGCTATTGTGGCGCCCTCTTTCTATTCTTCTTTAATATCAGATACTCTTTTACAAGATAAGACATAGGAGAGTGGTCAATTTAACTGCGAGTTGCTTGAGAGTTACATTTTCGTTATTAGGCCAGGAATTAAAAAGAGAAATAACTAAATCTACGTCCCAAAAGAAAGAATATTTAGAAGAAGGGGGACGTTTAAGACGAATAGATTTTAAAAGTCTACAGATAGTAGGATGTTGACCTATAGGGATATTATTAACTAATTCATGTCCAGCAGATAGAGTTGATCTAACTACATTAATATATCCGTAAGCTAAACCCGATTGGAAAAGGGAGGATAAAAAGTTAATAACTTGATTTAAAGGAGCTGAAATGGGATCCAGGTGTCTAGAATTGCACCAGCTATACCATTTAAGCCAGGAGGATAAATAAAATTTTTTGGTTCCAGGGGCCCAGGAATCTTGAAGGAGTTTAGCTTCTTCCGATAATCCATCGCCAGACCAGGATCCCCTGAAATCATCCAAGCGACTAAATGAAGTTGGTCTTGCAGGACCAGAGGATGAAATTGGTCTGAAGGATCTGTTAGAAGATCTGACCTGGATGGAAGTAGGATTGGATGAAGAAATGATAATTCTAGAAGAAGAGTATACCAAACTTGAGTTTGCCAAAAGGGGGTTATTAGAAGATAGATCCGTTGACGTTTGACAAAAAGTAATGTCCTGAGAATCATTGAAAAGGGGGGGGGAATGCATATGCTCCTGTTATCGGCCATTGTTGCAAGAAAGCATCTATTGCTAGAGCCTGGGGATCTGGTCTCCAACTGAAATAAGGATATATCTGGTGATTCAGACGAGAGGCAAAGAGGTCTATTGAAAAGGGACCTCTTAGAGATTGAATTTTTGGAAAATTACGGAATTCAATTTCCAATCGCTATAGTCTAAGATATCTCGATCCCCAATCTGCCATCTGATAGTTTAAACCCGGAATATATTCTGCCTGAATAGATATATTCTGAGATAAACAATCGTGAATGAAATATTTTGTTAAATCTGATAGAATTTTTGAAGCAGTACCTCCTAATCGATTGATATAACGAACAGCAGAAATGTTGTCCATACAAAGGAGAATTGTAATAGGATTCTTGTGTTTGACAAAACTTTGAACTGCAAAAGCCCCTGCTAGAAGTTCTAAACAGTTGATGTGAAGATTCTGTTCTTAAGGAGACCATTTCCCTCCTGTAATTAGAGGACCACATCTTGCACCCCAACCAGATTTTCTCGCATCTGACTCTATAATTATGTCTGGGGAATTCCCGAAAATTGCTTTTCCATTCCAAGCTTCTATATTCAGGAGCCACCTATTCAATTCCTACGAAGCTTCCTTTGATAAGGATATTTTGTCTTGATAGGAAAAACCCTGTCGAAGATAATAGATTTTCAGTCTTTGGAAAGCTCTGTAATGAAGGGGAGCTGGAAAAATTGCTTGAATGGAAGAAAGACCTATAATTCTGGCTAAAAAACGGATAGAGAAATCTTTCTTCAGAAGATAACTAATCTCTCTCTTGATTCTTTTGATCTTCTCCAAAGGAAGGCTGAGAGAAGCCGAAATACAGGTATACCCCGCTCATACAGCGGGTTAGGGACCGCAGCCCCGCTGTAAAGTGAAAACCGCCTTAAAGCGAAACAAGGCAGTTTTAGCTTTCTTTTCAGTGTTTAAAATCTTAAAAACATGTTTGAACTAACATATTAGGGGTGCAATAGTGCTACGTTTAGTTTAACACTAGCACAGCAAGTATTCAATTAGTATTCAATAAATACTGTACCTGCAAAATAGTGACAATTACTGTAGTAAAATTTGCCAGACTATAGCACTGAGACACAGATTGCACTGCAATGCAGTTAGAGTGAACTAAGCATAGCAAAATGGTGCCAGTCACTTTTCTCGCAATCTCACAATGATTTACAGCACTGTTTCAAAATCCTTGGAGATTGAACTTCAGCTCCACAAAGCGCTGTATTAGCGAATCGCTGTAAAGTGAATCGCTGTAAAGTGAGGTAAACCTGTAGTGTCCACATTGAAGCCAAGAAAAATCAGATTCTGGGAAGGAACTAAAACTGATTTTTTGAAGTTGATAATGAAACCCAAGTTTTGGAGGAAATTTATCGTAAGAGATAACTGATCCTTCAAAACAAGGGGAGATTGGTGGATAAGAAGGATATTGTCCAAGTATATTAGACAAATTCCTCTTTTCCTGAACTAGGCGGTGACTGGTTTTAGAATCTTTGTAAAAGCCCATGGTGCTGAAGAAAGGCCAAAAGGCAGACAAGAAAACTGCCATAATATGTTTTTTCAAAGGAATCTTAGATATTTCCTGAAATTTAAGTGGATTGGGACTGATAGTTATGCATCTTTAAGGTCTAGTCTTACAAGCCAATCTTTGTTGTAAAGACAATCCCTTAAAAGATGAATACCTTCCATCTTGAAGTGGTTGAAAACAAGGAATTGATTTAGTTCTTTGTAAATAAGAAAGAAGGTTCTCTTCGCCCTGTCATAAATTTAAGAGAACATGTTGCTGATGAAAGAGTCTACTGGAGAAGGTGCTAGTTCTATTGCATTCTTCTCCAGTAGCTCTGAAATTTCTGAATCTAGAAGGGATTGATCTTCTGTGGAAAATTTTATTGGGAGAGGGTGAAACTTTTGGAAGGTAATTTGAATAAAATCTAATTGCAGGCCGGATACAGCTTGAATAACCCATGGGTCTGATGTAATTTTTTTGCCATTCTTTTATAAAATACATAAGTCTGACACCTATTTTTTGATATGAAAAATTTGTGGAAATACAAATGGGAGAACTTACCTTGGAATGCTCTCCTATTATTCCTGAAAGCTCTGTTGAAATATGTTCTGCTTCTTGATGGAAAGAAGCTTGCATGTGATGAAGTGGAAGGGACAGAATTCTGGAAGTGGGACCTGGGGATATTTGAATAGCGGCTGGAAAAGCGATCCCTTCCTTTTCCAGCCCTGGAGAAAACCTTGGAAGGTTGAGATTGATAGAAAATCTTTTTGGTATTCGTCTTAATTTTGTTAAGACTGTTAAATGTATTAACGTAAGAGCTAAGTTGCTGTAAACCCGCATCGCCAAATAAGAAGCCATCAGCTTTAGGGCCCATTTCGGTGGGGGCAAAGTCTGCAATCTTTGGATCAAGGCATCTTAACAGAAGTCTTCTCCTTTAAGTAGATAAGGAGGTATTGGCGTCCCCTAAAAGGTAAACTAATCTTTGTATCCATTCCCTAAGATACATATGGGTCTAGCATAGAATCTTAAAGTTCGAAGAGTTTAGTTACAGGGCCTAAAGTATCTAACAATTTATCCTGACAAGATTTTAGAAATCTGTCAGGACCTCTTCTTAAATTGGTATTTTTATTACCTAGAAATTTTAATAAGTTTTCATCAATGTTAGGAGTCATATGGGTATTATGAGGCAGTTCAAGGCGAAGGCATTCAGCTTTTAAAATGTTTTTAGCTTTGGAAGTAAGGGGTCTGCGAATGTAATGATCTAAAAATTTTGAAACCCTTTTAGAAGGTTTCCAGTGAGATGATCTGGGATTGGGATGCTCTAAATCATTAGGATCAGTATATGGATCTCCAAAATTATCAAGAAGTTTGACTTTTTTAGATTTTGACATGAGTTTGGGTTTCTTTGATTTAAGAATTTCTTCTTCTGAAGAATTATCAATAAAATTATCCATAGAATCGTTAGAAAATTCTTCAAAGTCAGGGTAGTATTTTTCGAGTTGCATGTCTGAGACATCCATATTATCAGAGGAATCAGAAGAAATTAAAAATTCTCTTTTTCTAGTCAGTCTCTAACTTTTATGTTAAAATCACTTTCTGAGTCTGATGAGACATAGTTGCGCTGCAAGGCAGTCTGGGAAATGTCAGAACTGTGCTGACGTACATTAACTCTTTTATAAGGGACATGAGATTTGTCATAAGATTTAGATTTAACATTTAGTAAACGCTTCTTTTTGGATGAAGCTTTTCTAGGCATATTTTCTTTAATCTCATTGACAGAGTTAATTGCAGACTGAAACTGCATCATCTGCTGTTTGAAAGGCTCCAAAAAGCTGTCAATTAAATCTTACTGATTTCTCAGAAAACTGAGACTTATCAGACATTTTTTTGGTAGAATTAAGGCAATTATTGTAAAAAAGCCTAATAGAAATAAGGCTTAATAAAGTATTTCTAATTAAAGTAAAATTTGAGACTTTAAAATTTTTTGTAATATAATAAACTCTAATTTAAACAAAGATAAACTGCAAAATAACCCGAGCTAAAAGGTTAATACAAACGAATGAAGAAAACACAGTACTTGTAAACTAAATCAATACAAATGTTGCTAATTGCCAAGTTGCAACTAATCCGGTCACAGTGCGAGGAGAAAACTGAGGGCGGTAAAGAAAGACCTGTGATTGACAGGTAAAAGGGCGGGTAAAAAACGTCACGCAAAATGGAGGCGTGACAGAAGGAAAAGGAGACAGGCAAGATGGCGGCCACAACCGGAGAGCACAGAACACAAGGAGGAACAGCAGAGAGAGACACAGAGGTGTACAGCAGCTGTTAAAGTAATAGAAACATAAACCGGAAAGGTAGGATATAAAGTATTGGCAAAGGGGGGATATAACCAATGAAAATAACAAAAAATGTAAGAATAGGAATAAACTGGGAAAAGTTGCAAAAAAGGATAACCGGGAAAAGGAAAAAAAAAAAAACGGATAAAAAGAGAAACTGGAAATGAGATAGAATTAATAAAAAGAAATAAGAAATAGATTAAAGTAGAGAAAAATGAAAAACGAAGTTAATAGCGATAAAGAAAAAATAGAAATTACAGGAATTAAAGAATTAATATGAAAAATAGAAATAAAAAACGTATTTAGTTTTATTATTATTATATGCAATAAAACACAATATACTTATCTCTTGAGCAGCAAAGTGAAGAGAGGGAGATTTGACAGTTACTGGTTATTTTATGAATTGCTGGACTCCTCCCATTGGTCATTTTTGTCCATCACATTTCAAACTTTGTTCTCATTGGTTAATATGTTTTATTCATGCTTGTCTTTATTGTTTATTTAAATTTAATGTACTTTAAAAGGCTGTCTGCAGTAGAGAAGATATATAGCAAAATAGGAGTCTCTGTCCTTGTAATAAAATTTAGTTAAACTGTTCGATTGCATGAAGGAGCATTCTTCTATTGACAGTAGTGTAGAAGTCCTAGCCGGCCATGTCTCTTCTGTAGGATGGTCAAGGGATTGCAGTTTCTCACTAGAACAGATTTGGTGCTGTTGAGTATAATTTGTATTAAAGTGACATTCCGGTCAAAATTTAAATGCAGATAAATTACATAATGGAAGAGAAACTTATTTGCAATAAATCTGTATTGGCAAAAATGCTTCTAGTAAAAGTTATCACTGCATAGTGTGAACATTGTTCTCTGCATGTGCAGCATACATAGATATACTCAATGCACCATTCATTTTAAAAGGGAAAGTAATGTCAAAATTAAACTTTTATGACCCAGAGCATGCAATATAAAAAAAATTCCAATGTACTTCTGTTCTCAAATTTGCTTTGTTCTCTTGGTATCTTATTGAACAGTCAAATTAGGTAGGCTCATAAGAGCTCAGGGGTGTGCACGTGTCTTAGTACTATATAACAAAGCTAGAAATAATGTTGCTATCCCTTTTTACATCGGGGGGGGCGGGGGGACAAAAAAAAAAAAAAAAAAAAAAAAAAAAAACACACCACAGCTAAAATTATGCAAACTTTTTTTATTATTTAGTTTTTTTTATACAAGATAGTGCAATGTGATACAAAATAGTGCAGAGCAAATTCTCCAATATACCTAGATATTTAAGCAATTACAGTGATAACCTGTTTAAGGATCAGTATCATTAGACAACAGCACAACCAATCAGCCTCCACAAAGACTATTAGAGGGAAAACAGACCAAAATAAATATCCAGCACTGGGTTGCAAAATATCTGACCAGTCCTAAATGTCCAGATTAAGGTTTGAAGAAGAATCATTAAGGCACCTGGTGGTAAGTCAAAATGAGGAAGGGAACAGGTTTAATTCACCCTCAAGAAGAGTCTGTGCCAACTTGCAAAGCGATGATTCAGAGCTGGAGAAAAAAATAAAATCGAACAGAATATTAAAATAAAAATCAATTTTGTATTTATCTGTAGATCTTTTATTCAGATCATGACCCCTACCAATTAGGCCAATTATGCCTTCACTTTGTTGAAGCAGAAACTTTCTTTCAGTACATAAAACCTCCTAGAAGTATCAGTTCTCTGAACTCAACATGGTGTCTGCCTGAACCAGGAACAAGTTTCCAAATTGTTGCTCTTATAAGGCACTAGATATTAATCTGGTTCTGTATAAACACAGGTGCATCATATTACCAGGCAAACTGGCATTTCTTCAATTATAGTATGGATAATAGTGTTTCAGTTTATAACATTTCTAAAAAAAAAAAAAAAAAAAAAAAAAAAAAAAAAAAAAAAAAGTTTCCTCTTCTGCCCCCCACATGGACAAAAATTCTGTGGACCATAGCGTAAAAGAGTCCTATGGCCTTCAGTTCTATGATCCTGCACGTGTCTCTAAATGTCACAAATTCTTTGTTTGCCAGTACAATGAAGGGAGGATAACCATTTAACCAAATCTGACAGAAGTGGGGAAAATTACTCAATAGAAGATTGTAAATGTCAAGTGCTGCTATGGACAAACATATGCTGGGCAGTAATCTCTAGGGCTAATACAAGTAGAAGTTTTAGAAGAAGCACCTGGTATAAACATCTGAGGCTATAAAGAATACAGCACAAATATGAGGGGATGAAATGTGGGGGGGGGGGGGGGGAGGAAGGGAAGTAGAAAGGTTTAAGGAGATTAAAGTAATGCTTTAAAAATTATAAAATGAATGGATATATTAAAAAGCTTTATACCTGTCACTCTTGTGGTTTCCCAAATGGCACAAAAATCTTCACAGGACACCCTTCTGCAAAAAAACAAACATTGTGTGTGTTAGAGCATAAACCATGGTAACTCCCCTGCAAAAGTGGTTGAAAAAAACATTTAAAGTGATGGTAAATTCCAGAATTTGACAATAGGATTTACCAGTGCTACAGATAAAATTGACATTCAGTCATTCAAAAAAAAAAGTACCTTTTTTGCTGTAACCTTACTCCTAAACTTAGGACCTCCAGCTGCCCATGGCAAAATATTTTCTCTTTCCTATGACATGGAGTCCACAACGTCATTTCAATTACTAGTGGGATATTCAACTCCTGGCCAGCAGGAGGAGGCAAAGAGCACACCAGCAAAGCTGTTAAGGACACGAAACCCAAATTCTCTTTTGATTTAAAGAGCATGCAATTTTAAACAACTTTCTAATTTACTTCTATTATCTAATTTGCTTCATTCTCTTGATATACTGTGCTGAAAAGCATATCTAGATATGCTCAGTAGCTGCTGATTGGTTGCTGTAAATAAATGTATAGTATGATTGGCTCACCCATGTGCATTGCTATTTCTTCAACAAAGGATAGCTAAATAATGAAGCTAAAAAAAATAGAAGTAAATTTGAATGTTTAAAATTGTATTCTCTACTTGAATCATGAAAGAAAATATTTGGGTTCAGTGTCCCTTTAAGTGTAACTGCCTTACCCATAACCCCCAGTCATTCTCTTTACCTCTGTCAATGGAGGTTGTGCAAAGTTGATGTCTGAAGATTGTAATCATTTTATGGGCATTTTCCAAACAAGCAAGGATTGGGGTCTAGCTGTGCCCAAGCCAATCTTTTGAGTAAAAGTAGTGGTGGCTTTTAGCAGTTAGAAGACGGCAAGGAAGTTTACTTTTAACATTTTGCTACCCCTTGGTAGAAAGCCAGAGTTACTCTTTTCTTTTACTACAGGTTCCTGACGGGAGAGTACCATTCACACCTATGTAGTGGTTACCTGCTCTGCAGCTGGATCAGGTAAGTGCATTTTCCTTCTAGGTTCTGAAGGATAGCACTTTAGAGGTAAAACCACTAGTATATCAAATTTGGGACATAAATTATCTAAGTGGTCTTAGATAAAAAAATTTTTTTGGGGGGGCGCAAATTTATATATATAGGCTATATGCATGCTTAACACTGGCAAGAGAGTCTAAGGGGTTAATACAAGCTGTGGGCTTACGATTATACAAACTGTGTGGAAAGTTTTTACATCTAACTTTATTGAACAAAGCATATGGCAAGGGGCACTTTTGTTTAACGGATTGAAAGAATCGTCAGAACTTTATAAAGGTTGTTACGGCTCGGTTAGATATTTACGCTTTGAGCCGTTTTTGAATGAGCGCCTATATCAAAGGCTTGTGGTGCAGTTTCAATTTTCACACAGCCCGCTCACGTGACTATCTGCTCTTCCGTGTGTGTGAGGAGTTAGTCTCCAGTACGGTAGGAGCCTGTCACTGCGGATTTTTATATTAAAGTGACAGGTACTGTTTTTTGGATAAATTTATTTCGGAGTTAAAAAAAAAAAAAAAAAAAATATTCATTTATTTCTGTCTATAACAAAAGATTTTAATTTTGAAAGGTATCATTTACAATGGAATCTGAAAAATTCTTCATTGAACATGGATAAATGTTTGAAGTCCCAATTGTGCTGCCTATGCAATTTTGTTCAAGTTGCTTAGCTAAGACCTTAAAATAAGGATAAATTAACCCCTCGTGAACCTAATCTCAGGATACAGCCGTTTCTAGATATGCCTAAGCTTTCTCCTCAAACGTCCCAAGCCTGATCAGTTTCGCATAGTGCCTTGCGTGTCCTCTCAACCTCCTGGGGGTGTATATTTGCCACGCAGATAACTTCTGCTGTACCGGCGGCTTTGTCTGCTTTCTCTACTTCGGGTAAGCGTAAGAAGAAATCTAAACATTTGTCTGCTAGTAAGGCTTCTGACCCCTCTAAGTCTCATTTGTCTGAGGAGCATACTTTAGTAGCTTCTGAATGTGAAATCTCAGACTGATACTTTAGTAGAAAAATCTTCAGAATCTGAATTTTAGATTTAAACTAGACATCTGGTTATTACTGTAGGAGGTTCTAGCTACTTTAGACGACTCTGAACCTTCAGTTGCCGTCAACCCTACAAAGTTTCCTAAATTGAATAGAGTTAACGATTCCCCATCGTCAGAGGAAGTTTCCAGTTCCTTGGAAGATGTCTGAAATTATAGCTCAGGAATGGGATAAGCCAGGGGTTCCTTTTCCCCCTGCTCCTGTTTAAAAAAAAACCCCCAATGTTTACGGTTGCCGACTATTTGTGACACTTGGCGCACTGTGCCTAAAGGAGCTATTTCTACTCTTGCCAAGAGAATTACAGTTCTTATAGAGGATAGTTGCTCTTTTAAGGATCCCATAGATAAGAAGCTTGAGGCTTACTTAAGACGTATATCCATCAAGGATTACAGTAGCAACCTGCAGCAAGTATCACCACATTTGCGGGAGCAGCATCTTATTAGTGCGATGCCTTGGCTGATCTAAATTAGAGGAAACTACGGTTGAGGAGATCCAAGATAGGTTCAAAGCTCTCAAACTGTTGAATACCGTTATCTGTGATGCCAATATGCAGATAGACTAGGAGCTAAGATGTCTAGCGTCACTGTACTAGCACGCAGGGTTTTGTGGTTAAAGTCCTGGTCGGCTGATGTTTCTTCTAAGGCCAAGCTTTTGGCTTTAACCTATAAAGAGTAAGATTGTTTGGACCGGGTCTGGCAGAGATAATTTCAGAAATTACGGGTGGAAAGGGTTCTTTCCTGCCTCAGGATAAGAATAGACCTAGGGGTCGGCAGACTTCTAATTTTGTTCCTCTCGCAACTTTAAGGGACAGAAGTCATCCTCTTCCTCTGCAAAACCATACCAATCCAGGTCCTCTTGAAAATCCAGTCACCCCTGGAATAAAGGTAAAGCAGAACAAGAAGCCTTCTGCTGACTAAATCAGCATGAAGGTTCCGCCCCCGATTCAAGTTTGGATCAGGCTCTCTTTTTCGTCAAGCATGGATATGCGATGTCCCAGACCCATGGGCTGTGGACATAGTATCCCTGGGTTACAGAATGGGATTCAAGTCTTGCCCTCCAAAGGGCAGATTTTTACCGTCAAGACTATCCTCAAACCAGGCAAAGAAGGCCTTCTTAAATTGCGTAAAGGACCTATCCTCCATGGAATTATTGTACCAGTCCCACAATAGGAACAGGGTCTAGGATTTTATTCAAATCTATTAGTGTTTCCCAAAAAGGAGGGAACTTTTCGGCCAATCCTAGATCTCAAGTGCCTCAACAAGTTCCTCAGGGTCCCGTCCAAGATTGGAACTATTCGTTCCATTCTTCCTTTGGTACAGGAAGGTCAATTTATGACAACTATAGACCTGAAGGACGCATACCTTCATGTTCCCATTCTCAGGAATCACCAGTTTGAGGTTTGCCTTTCTGGACAAGCATTTCCAGTTTGTTGCGCTTCTGTTTGGTCTGGCCACAGCTGCCAGAATATTCACAAAGTTTCTGGGTATGCTATTGGCAGTGATCAGATCCCAGGGAAATGCTGTGGCACCTTATCTAGAGGACATCTTGGTTCAGGCATCATCTTTTCAACTTCATACACAGATTGTTGTCTTTTCTACGTTTTTACAGATGGAAGATGAATTTGGAAAAGTGTAATCTAATTCCATCTACAACCGTTTCCTAGGGACAATAGATTCCATGTCCATGAATATTTTCCTGATGCAAGTCAGAAAATCCAAATTTCTTGCTTCCTGCCTTTCCCTCCAGTCTGCCTTTTGCCCATCCGTGGCTGAATGCATGGAGGTGATTGGTCCGATGGTTGCATCCATGGGCATCATCCCTTTTGTTCAGTTCCACCTGAGACCGCTGCAGCTTTGCATGCTCCGTCCATAAAACGGAGACCATTCAGGTTTGTCAGAAAGGATAAGTCTGGACCCCCTAACAAAAAACTCTTGTGGTGGACATCTCAGGAACATCTGTTTCAGGGCACTTGCTTCCTGAGACCTTCCCGGGAGATTGTGACTACGGACACCAGCCTGTCGAGCTGTTTGAGGTTCTCTGAAGGCTCAGAGCCTGTGGTCTCGGGAAGAGTCCTCTCTCCATAAACATCTTGGATTTGCGAGCAATCTTCAATGCCTTGACAGCGTGGCCTCAATCGTCTTTGGTCCGGTTGTTCAGATTCCAGTCAGACATCACCTCAGTGGCTTATAGCAACCACCAGGGAGGAACTCCGAGTTCCTTGGCCATGAAGGAGGTGACTTGCATTCTGCAGTGGGCAGAAGCTCACAATCGTCTTCCTTCCATATCCCAGGTGTGGACAACTGGGAGGCGGATTTCCTGAACAGGCAGACGTTTCATCCCCAGGAGTGGGTTCTTCATCCGGAACAGTTAACCCTCAGGTGGGGAGTTCCAGAGTTGGATCCGATGGCAAGGTTCCAAAGTACATAGTTTAGGGGGGGGGGGGGGATTGTTAAACGTTAAAGCGCAAACTTTCCTATATAGCCACTCTAAAATAAATATCTCCTTTCAAGATATTAAGTGCAAATCATTACTTTAAACATAGAATAGAGGGCGCTTACAGCTATAGGATGGTGGATTATATAACATTAGGTGTTTTAGATTAAACCTTATTTGATTGTCTTTAATTTAATACCTTTTAAAGCATATTTTGCAACAGTTATGATTTAGAAATCTCAGCAGGAAGTACACATGTATCTAAATATTTAAAAAAAAATTCTAACATGAGATACATTTTTAACAGTTCATAAGGGGAATTAGGAGTTGCAACTGTATAATAAATTGGGATACTAAAATTGATCTAAAAAAAAAATTAATGAAAATCCAAAATGTTCTAATAAAGTGCACTATTATTTGGGTGACATCACTTCCCAAAGTTAAAAACCATGTAAAAAAACACAAAAACAAACCACATAAGTCACATAAAAGGTATCACTTGAGAGCACCGCATAAAAAGGTTACTTTGAATCTTTTGAGACTATTTAGTTAATAAAGTGTTACGTTAAGTCTTGTATGTGTAAAAACATTGTTGAGATCTTGAAAAAGCCCTATAGACAGGGGGAAATGCGTAGAAAGCCGGGTGTGAGGGATTGGAGCTGAATATATACCCCCAGAGGATCCGTGTCTGTCATTGAGTCCATGACATTTTTTTTTATATTTTTTTATTATTCAGTTTGAGTAAACCTCAGGCACCTTTTCACCCTTGTGTTTCTCCCCCCCCTCCACATTTCCTTCAGCTGAATGACTGGGGGTTATGGGTAAGGCAGTTACACTTAACAGCTTTGCTGAGGTGCTCTTTGCCTCCTCCTGCTGGCCAGGAGTTAAATATCCCAATAGTAATTGGAATGATGTTGTGCACTCCTTGTCCAGAAGGAAATTTCAGGTAAGCATAAATTTTGTTTTTCAATATGTTTTTTTTTTTTTTACCTCTTAGCCAATAGCAGCCAAGTCTGCGGCACAGTGCCATATAGCTAGCGTGGCTATAGGTTAAGAGGTGGAAAGGTCACCTCATTGAGAATTTTTTTTTTGCCGTTGTGCTGCCAGAGGCACTTAGCTTAGGAGTAAGGTTACTACTGCATTTTATTCAATGTATTTTTTTTAATTTCATGACTGAAGGTCAACTTTCTAGCATGTGTTTGTAGCCACATTAGGCTCAAAAGCAGCAATGCACTAGTTAGGTATGCTTTTAAGAGGCTACTAATAGAACAAAGTAAATTGAGAAGTCTTAAAACTTAACCATGAAAGGTTAATTTTGAATTTAAAAATTGAATAAGGGACATTTCACAACAGCAGCAAGTGTGTTCTTTATTACCCATTCTCCAGTGAATATACTTAACCTCAAAGACTGACGGTTTCTAAGCCCCTGATTTTTTTTTTTTAAAGGGTTTTACAATTTTGTAGTAGACAGTTCTTGTCTGCCATATAGAATGATGTGTTTAAGAACCAACACTAATTTGCTAAAATACAAAATTGAAAACAAGAAAACCACTTAGATAAGAGTCAAGTCAGCAGGGCTTAATATACTTTACCTCTGATAAATGTGTATCTAACAGCGCTGGTTATGCAGAACTGGGTAATGGGTCCATAAAGGAATTATCTATCTTTTTAAAAAAAATTTTAAGTAGGCTGTTCCTTTTAACACTGATAAGCTAAACCTAACTTCACCAAGGTTGAAAATCTAAATAAGTCTAAAAATAAAAACAAATATAAAAATATTGATCTACAAATTAAAATACAAAACCAAGATCGAATGCTTCTCAGTATTACCTTTGAACTGATAAGCTTCTTTACACAGAGGGACATCTCCCAATACACTGGTGAATGCTGGGAAATTAACACACGTCTGGAACCAGCGATTGAGGTTGACATATGGTTCGCGGAAAGAAGGTTCGAAAACCTAAAATAAACAGGAATAGGTTCATGGCTGATTTAGATAGCTGTTGAAAGACACTCTAACAAGGTATTAAGTGAAATGTTTACAGTACAGGTATTACCATGACATAGGGCCATAAAAGTGCAGAGGCAACGACGATATCAGCTAGAGTGAGTCTCTCCCCAACTAGGAACGTGCAAGTGCGTAGGTAAGCGTCCAGTGCAGACAAGAGTTTGCAACAAGTTTCTTTAGCGTGTTCTGTGGACTGGAACAGCACAGTCAGCACACCATATTAAATACATAGGGTACAAAAAGTATACACACACTTGTTGTGATCTTACTCAAGTCAGACCAGTTAATTTTTCACTGGACAACGAAGAGAAGATCTCAATTTATGTACGCACCCTCGTCACCTCCTTGCAAGTGGCTGTTCCCGCAAGATGGTAATTATGATGCAAGTAACAGGTTTTAGAAATACACAAGTCAAAAAACATTTCTACAGAAACACATTGTGTGGTAAAAACAGATTAAATGCCAGCATCTTCCTGCACTGGACTAGATTACATAAATGCAAGTTACCAACTTCCTCCAAGAAGAGCACTGTAAATAGACAGATTGCTGGAAGTTCGTTTAGGGAATATGAGAAAGTTATGAATTATCAAAAGATAACTACACTCTTAATCCAGCAAGTAGCACTATAACAGAATATGCTTAACACAGGAGTTAACATACAATGTAGTTACCTGTTTATTAAATGGAAGACGTCCCATGATGGGATAAACCCAGGCATACAGAACTGGCACAATTTCCTTCTCAACAAAATGCATCCACATCTGGACAAGCGATTTCTCCTTGACCGCAGACCCTTGCAGATCGTCTGGTGCAACTGGAGGGAAAAAAATAAATTATATAGATAAAGTCAAGGGTCAGATAGGCGACACCATTGTCAGTCACCCTGAAAAAGGTCATAAATATGGGCTGAAGCCCCAACACTGATCAAGGGTATAATCAACTCTACCATACAGGATGTGGCATGAATGTGTAAATAGGTAAATTTGGTTAAGAATAGTTGATACTCTTGGGCTCAAGCCCCAGATCTGATCCCTACAATTACTAAGGATCTATACATTTTCAGATTGTCCTACAGGGACTTTACCACAGACACTAAAGGTTTTAAAACAGTCACAGGAAGCACAGAATAAGCAAGACTACACTCACATAAACAAGCAATACATTTCCTGTTGTCTGCAACATCCTGAAAGTGCTGCTATAAAAAGCCTGTTTATGTACAGATGATTAAAACATATTTCTGGGCTATATTTAGGAGCTGCAGGTAAAGGGCTTGGTCTGCCCCATTTCCCTGGGAGCTGCACATATCGCTGAGGAGAATATGCAATGAATTAACAGACTCCCATTTGTTAGAAACAGGACATCCTGATTACAGGAGATACACCCAGGATCGGAGGGAAAGGATGTGACATGTTTAAAAAAGGGCAATGAAAGTAAGTTAGGCAGTGCATATCAAAACTTAAGTATTCTAGCAATATATTCCTATTAGCAAAAACATACTTCAATAAAGTTAACACAACTTCATATTGTTGTTCACCCATGATACTTCTGTGTCTTTACAGAACCAACAATTCGCCTCCTGCACATGCCCTGAGATCAGCAGCAGTCATGGCTAAAAAAAAAAATTGTAGAAAGACTGCATTTCACATTCAAGCAACTCCTCTTAAAGAGTTCAGTCTGTACTAGGCGCAAAGTACACTATTAACAGTGACACTTATGGGCTCAGACCCCACTTAAAGCGTACTAATGACAGTGACATGTGTATGTACTCAGTCCCTGCTAGGACTAAAGTGTACTAATGACAGTGACATGTTTATGTGCTCAGTACCTGCTAGGACTAAAGTGTACTAATGACTAATGTTTATGTGCTCAGTCCCTGCTAGGACTAAAGTGAACTAATGACTAATGTTTATGTGCTCAGTCCCTGCTAGGACTAAAGTGTACTAATGACAGTGACATGTTTATGTGCTCAGTCCCTGCTAGGACTAAAGTGTACTAATGACAGTGACATGTTTATGTGCTCAGTCCCTGCTAGGACTAAAGTGTACTAATAACAATGACATGTTTATGTGCTCAGTCCCTGCTTGGACTAAAGTGTACTAATAACAATGACATGTTTATGTGCTCAGTCCCTGCTTGGACTAAAGTGTACTAATGACAGTGACATGTTTATAGGCTCAGTCCCTGCTAGGACTAAACTGTACTTATGACAGTGACATGTTTATGTGCTCAGTCCCTGCTAGGACTAAAGTGTACTAATGACAGTGACATGTTTATGTGCTCAGTCCCTGCTAGGACTAAAGTGTACTAATGACAGTGACATGTTTATGTACTCAGTCCCTGCTAGGACTAAAGTGTACTAATGACAGTGACATGTTTATGTGCTCAGTCCCTGCTAGGGCTAAAGTGTACTAATGACAGTGACATGTTTATGTGCTCAGTCCCTGCTAGGACTAAAGTGTACTAATGACAGTAACATGTTTATGTGCTCAGTCCCTGCTAGGACTAAAGTGTACTAATGAGTGACATGTTTATGTGCTCAGTCCCTGCTAGGGCTAAAGTGTACTAATGACAGTGACATGTTAATGTACTCAGTCCCTGCTAGGACTAAAGTGTACTAATGACAGTGACATGTTTATGTACTCAGTCCCTGCTAGGGCTAAAGTGTACTGATGACAGTGACATGTTTATGTGCTCAGTCCCTGCTAGGAATAAAGTGTACTAATGACAGTGACATGTTTATGGGCTCAGTACCTGCTAGGACTAAAGTGTACTAATGACAGTGACAGGTTTATGCGCTCAGTCCCTGCTAGGGCTAAAGTGTACTAATGACTGTGACATGTTTATGCGCTCAGTCCCTGCTAGGGCTAAAGTGTACTAATGACAGTGAAATGTTTATGGGCTCAGTCCCTGCTAGAAGCAAAGTGTACTAATGACTGACTTGCATATGCACTCAGTCCCCGATAGGAGCAAAGTGTACCAATGACTGACATGTTTAGATACTTTCTGGGGACCAATAAGAGCAAAATGCTGAAATGCTTATGGTCTCAGCTCCTGCTAGGATGGAGGGACACATCCAGCTACGTCACACTGCACCTCAAGAGGCAACAAAACAAGCTGCAGAGAATCGATTTTGCCAGCGTCAGATGTAGACTACACAGTGAGCTATTCAGTGAACAGGAATGTCAGTAGGCGTTTATAGGGAGGGGGGTTTCACATGTGTTAGTGGGAAGAAGCGGATTATGCAGAGCCAGCGTTAAAGCGGTTTTCTATAGCACCAGCAGCACTGATGTTATGAGATTAAGATACAGACAAACCCATCTGAACACACACAAAGCCATGCAGACAGCAGTATATAGCTATTACAGCGAGCAAGTAATGATGTTAGGAACATGCAACATGTTCTGGCTGTAAAACTAGCTGCTCCCCACAGACAGAGGATTAAGGAAACAAACATAACCACATGCTGGTTACAGATAATGCCCAGATCTTTTAGACAAATATTGGTGTGCTGTACTGTACCAGCCTAAGTGAGCTGCCACCATCTTTGATTTCGTGAGGCGAAACCCCAAAACTTTCCAGGGGTCAGAGAGAGCCAGACAGTCCTGTTTTGCCATGGTCTGGAAGCAGATAGAGGAATATATTAAAAGGGTAATAAAGCCTGGTTGTCCTGCTCCAAACGTATACAAATTAACATGGGAGAAAGCATTTCTCTAAAGCTTGTAGTTGGTGAACTGATGGTACCTGCGCAATACAGATAATCACTATGGTGCAAGGGTACATCTGAGGATGTAGAAAGGGCCAGTGACTGCCCTCTAGTGTTGTGTTTAAAGTTGTTCAGGCGACTAATCATGTAGGTCTCAATACATTAAACTCAAAATGTATCTCATGATTAAGACAGCAGCAATTTTAAACATTCCTAATTTACTTCTATTATCAATTTCTCTTTGTTCACTTGGTATCTTTTGTTGAAAAGCAGAAACATAAGCCCAGGAGCCAGCCAATTTCTGGAGCACTACAGGTCGATTTATCAAAGGCTTTCGCCAGCCATCCGACTCCCGCTTCTCACAAGAGAACCTGCAGTCTAATTAACAAGCAGCGGTCAGACTGCTGCTTTCCTAACCTCTCACCACCTCTTAAGGTGGAAAATTTCAATCTCCTCGGTCTCGTCCGACCTGGGAGATTGACAACTCCTGCCCGCACGTGATTGGCTGTGCGCAGGCAGCATTGCACAAGAGTGCAAGATTGCGGTTCTTGTACAATGATGAATCCCAGCAGCGGAATTCAGCCCGCTAGAGGCGAGCGGCGGACAGGGGCGCATATGTACACCCCTGTCCACCGTAGCTTGATAGATCGACCCCAATACGGCAGCAGTTTTGCTAGAGCACTAGATGACACCACTATTACTATTAACTGCCATGTAGTGCGACAGACAGATACAAATTAAAAAAAAATAAAAAAAAAAAAAAATAAATCATGGGAACAAAGCAAATTTGATAATAGAAGTAGATTGGAAACTTTAAAAATGTTATGCTCTGACTTAATCACAAGACTTTCTGGGTTTTATATCCATTTAGCCTCTTGGCTGCATGATAGGGCTGCACTGCAACACAGCCCTATCTTGTGTCCAAAGGGTTAAATGATTTTGCTACCATTCATAAACTTTCGCTCTGTCCAAAACATTTATCAATTACATTATTATTATTAACACTTTTCTGTAGCCCTGCAATATATTCATACTAGCAGAGCATGAACATTTTCAGAATACATTGACACATTGCTGCGTTTTTTTTTTTTAATGGCCACCCCCATGCCACCATTTGCAGGAGTCACTTTGGACTGGAGTAAACACAGCAAGCCACTCATCTTGTCAAATTGTTTTGTTGTGTAGTATCTTATCCATCCCCCATCAGCCAATTAGGGGCAGGTATGTGGCAGGGTTAGGGTTGCAAAGTCTACAGAGAGTATGCCAGTTATCAGAATTTGAGAACCCACAATCTTGAAAAAATTACAGGAAAGGGGGGGGTAAATAATTAATGTATACCAAAAATTTAACTGTCATTTTAATATATTAGCGTTTCATAATTTACTATTTTGCAGATTATAGCAATAGTAAGGAACTTACTGTAGTATAGGATTGATTGGTGACCGTGCAGTATTAATCCATCATCAGTAAGTTTTGGCTTCTGTAAAAATTAAGAATTAAAGGTCATAAAACAAAGTTAGTGCTTCAAGGGAACCCCCCCCCAGCTTTTAGCATACCTCTTTAAAAGGAGTTTTCATAAAAATGCTGAAAATGGTCTAAACCAGCCATCTGATTTGCAGCATTTTGAAACAAAGGGTTACAGATTTTTTAAAACACAAAATGTCTGTTAAAAAGGGACAGTGTACTGCAAAAGTTGCTTCCCCCTAAAGGGACATGAACCCCATTTTTTTCCGATCATGATTCAGAAAGAGCAGGCAATTTTAAACAAATTTACAGTTTACCTCTAATTTGTTTCATTCTCTAGGTATCCTTTGCATACCTAGGTAGGCTCAGGAGCTCACTTATTGGTGGCTGCACATATATGCAGCGTTATTGGCTCACTCATGTGCATTGCTGTTTCTTCAACAAAGGGTACCAAGAGAATGAAGCAAATTAGAAAGTTGTTTCAAATTGTTCTCCATCTGAAACATGAAAGAAAGATTCTGGGTTCAACATGCCTTCAATGTGTTTCCACTGACTATACTAGCTGCAGAGAATAAAACATGGGAAGTTGCTCATTTTGATTTAATTCTGTAAAAGAAAGAAGTTTCTGCTAATGGAAACCACAGCCCAATAAAATGTGCTGAACACAGATATCAATATTTTCTCTAAGGCAGGGATGGCTAACGGGCCATATGTGGTCATTTGCACTAGTTTGTGGCCCCTGAGAAAAATAAATAAGAATCTGTATGTTTGTGGCACCAAGAAAAAAAAAAAGGGGGGGGGGGGAAAGATTTGGGGACTTTTGATGAGTGGGCAACCAAGGAAATGGATATTTAATAGCCAAAAAAATATTGTGACCCTGTAGGCGTCTTAAGTCAGTGTGTTTAAAAATTAGGAGCCAGTAAGAATATTTAGGAGCCAGACAGTTGGATTTGTGTATAGACATATGGAGAATAACCCAAAAAGTTAGGAGCCAGGGGTGAAATTCTAGGAGCCAGTGGCTCCCAAGTTTGTCGAGCCCTGTCTTAAGTGTTTTCATTTTATTTACTCCCATTGAGCACAGATCAATACATAAGGCCTGATCAGCAAAAGCTTGCTGGCAAATTAAAACAAAAAACTCCACACAAAATAATTGGGGGTTTGTTTGCAACGCAAGTCCCTCACTCCTCCACAGGCAAAACCCTGCATATCAAAATAACTCTCAAGGTGAAATTTGCCTTTATTAGAAGGACCTTGCAGTACTGGCAAGTGGCAAGATTTCTTAGATAGATAATTTCCGACCAATACTTATGTACTGAAATTTTCATAATAGATGGGGACAACAGGAAAACAAAATAATAGCTATTTAAAATGACAAAATAAAGATAAATTACCTAAAGTGTAAACAATTTTATACACTACAGTAGGTAAAATGGATCATTATCACAAAAAGGATGGGGGATAACATCCTTTAACAAACACGCCCTGACAATACAGTTACATATTCCTGGTTTCAGTCTGTAGATGGCACCAACAAACAGAACACGTTAGCTGAATATTTTACCCCCCAAAAGCATAGACAGTGCCTGTAAATAAGTGCGTATGCCCATCGGAATACCCACCTGCCAAGGTTGGCTAACAGGACAGACAGTGGTCTCATCTCCCTGATGACATTCCAGCTCAATATCACACACACTGTGCTTAGCGGTAATGAGGATCGGCAAGATTTCCCAGTGGCCATGATAGTAACACACCTGTCAAGGAGGGGAAAAAAAAAATTGCTTTTTTCTATGCCCATGTGAAAAATAAACTTTTCCCAGTTCTTTAAAGGTTGCATGGAAATAAGCATTACAATTATGATGGTAATTAGAACCTGCAAATGTCCTACTACAACCTATAGTTTAACCCTATTGCACCCCTTTATCTGAGATCCACCTATACCACCATGTACATAGGTTGCCCCGCCCCTGTTAACTTCCTGAAGCAGTCAAACCATCACAATGCCCATTATAGCTGGGAGGTCATGTCATGCTCTTCCTTATCAAAGGAACCTGAAAAAAAATTGACCTGCTACACCCTCCAAAATCATACTCTCCAAGGTCAAACAATTATCACAGGATAGCTTCATGTTACATCCTCCCCTGCTGTCTATTCCCCACAAACAGTATTAGATCCTCACTAATAACCTACTACTGCATTATAACCTACACAAACCAGGAACATTGTTACCATGCACCCTTTCTCTGAATGACACCTTCCTCAAGGAGAACAGTCAGACCCTATCCTTGCTGTATTCCACCCCCCAAACCAGACATTTACTGCCTGCCATCAGCTCTCTATTACTCCCTCATCAACTAAGGCACATTGTATTAAAATTCCCTCCCACTGTATAACATGCACACTCTCACACCATTACCATCATGCTGCTACATTATGCAGGCAAAAGACTCACCCATCCCTCTCCCCACAGTCATACCCATCTTTAGCCCTTACTTGACTACACATTGCCCAAGCACAGCACCTGCTGCCACACCATCAATATGCCCCCCTCCCTCCTATTACACTCGCCCCAAGCAAGGGACAACCTGTCACTGTACATATCCCTCTCCACTAAATTACAAACTCTTCAAAGCAGGCACGCAAGCCCCACCCTCCATGCATTAAACTCTCCCCAAGAAAGGCATACACTGATATCCCATCTCACCCTTCATGAGCCATGCCCACACCACCCTTCATGAACACGCTTCCCCCCCCCCCCCAAATTACCCCACCCTTCGTGAGCCATGGGCACACTATCTCCCCAACCCCCAATTACCCAACATGATCCACATCACACTTAGTGAGCCATGGACAGGCTGTCCACCCACAATTATCCCACATTACACCGTTATTGAGCCACTCATACACTACCACACCGTGCCCAAGCAAGACGTATCCCCCGCATAATTACACCCCTCCCGTGCCAGATACGCGTTGCCACCCCATCAAGAAAATCACGCTGTCACAGATTCTCTCTCCCCACGCACGCAATACCACACCACCATGACCGTCCCCTACACAGCAACCCCACCCACCTCCAAGACACAACTGTCACACCAACCCTATCCCCTTCCCACACCTCGGCACACACTATCCCTCTTCTACCGCACTGTACCCTCCCCAACCAAACACTGACTGTCACACCGCCTCTTGTGTCCCTCACAGAAAAGCCATGACAAACACCCCCTCATATTCACCTTCATAATCCTATCCTCTGACTACACAAGCGCAACCTCTAGTTACTGTAAACCCGCCTTAAAAAGGCAAGACGAGCCCATGAATTACATCTACGCATGCGCAATACGTGTGTCCTATTTAAACTGCGCGTGCGTTGATGCTCCATTGGGTTTAGAGGAGCCAAAGAGCATGCGCGTTGCCAGTGCTGCTAAATTAAGCAAATGCACGTATTTAGCTACGCCCTTAAAAGGTAATAATAATAAAGCAGCTGTCAAATTATGCGCGTCATTGTAAAATGAGCGCGCGCCAGTACTAGTTATCACGAACGTAATGAGGTAGGTTTAGGTTAGTTGTGGTAGAGAACAAGAAAGTTGGTTTCTTATTCATGGAAGTTGGTTTCTTATTCAATTATTTTGTCAGACTGTTTTAAATTGAATTTAAAATAAAAATATAGGTTTTATTTAAATAATAATATATGATTCATATAATGTAGTTACCAGAGGTGGAATCCCTTTATACAACAATTGGGTATACAAACTGGAAAAAAGGGCATACGTTGGCACCAATACAAATATTACTATTTTTAATAAGTAACTGATATTTTCAAAGGATTAATAACCATTGTGCCACTGATTTCACTATAAATATATACAGGGTAGATCCCCCTCCATGACATGCAATTGTTTTTAGCCTGGCCCAATGGTGTTTTGGGCACAGAAATTGGGAACGGTGTAAAAGCCGGAACGGAACGGAACAGGCCGGAACAGGCCTTTTATGAAGGAAATTGATTTAAAATATAATGGGATGTGTTAGAGACTCTTGAGAACAATTTTAGGAACAAGAATATTTGTGATATAATAATTAATTAACCCTTTAACTACCAAAATAGTATCCGAAACCAAACATAACAGCCCGGAACAGCACCTTCCCAGAAAACCAGATACACCAACTTTACAAGTCACATGTGACTAAATGTAATAAGTGTAATCAGCCACAAACCATCCACAGAAACCACATTATGATAGCTGTTCCGGCCTTTAACACACTTTTTTATAAAAAGTGACGGAACGGCACCTACCCAGCAAAATATACAGACCAAATTCACCAGCCACACATAACTAGATGTGGTAAGTGTAATCAACCACAAACCATCCACAGAAACCACGTTCCAATACCCGTTCCGGCCTGTAAAACACTTTTTCGTGAAAATTGACGGAACGGCACCTTACCAGCAAACCAGATACACCAAATTCACCAGTTACACATAACTAAATGTTATAAGTGTAATCAGCCACAAACCACCCACAGAAACCACATTATGATATCTGTTCCGGCCTTTAATACACTTTTTTATAAAAAGTGACGGAACGGCACCTTCCCAGCAAAATATACAGACCAAATTCCCCAGCCACACATAACTAGATGTGCTAAGTGTAATCAACCACAAACCATCCCCAGAAACCACGTTCCAATACCCGTTCCGGCCTGTAAAGCGATTTTTCATGAAAAGTGACGGAACAGCACCTTACCAGCAAACCAGATACACCAAATTCACCAGTCACACATGACTAAATGTTATAAGTGTAATCAGCCACAAACCATCCACAGAAACCACATTATGATATCTGTTCCGGCCTTTAATACACTTTTTTATAAAAAAGTGACGGAACGGCACCTTTCCAGCAAAATATACAGACAAAATTCACCAGCCACACATAACTAAATGTGGTAAGTGTAATCAACCACAAACCATCCACAGAAACCACGTTCCAATACCCGTTCCAGCCTGTGAAACACTTTTTCATGAAAAGTGATGGAACGGCATCTTACCAGCAAACCAGATACACCAAATTCACCAGTCACACATGACTAAATGTTATACGTGTAATCAGCCAGAAACCATCCACAGAAACCACATTATGATATCTGTTCCGGCCTTTAATACACTTTTTTATAAAAAGTGACGGAACGGCAACTTCCCAGCAAAATATACAGACCAAATTCACCAGCCACACATAACTAGATGTGCTAAGTGTAATCAACCACAAACCCTCCACAGAAACCATGTTCCAATACCCGTAAAACGCTTTTTCATGAAAAGTGATGGAACGGCACCTTCCCAGCAAACCAGATACACCAAATTCACCAGTCACACATGAGTAAATTTAATAAGTGTAATTAGCCACAAACCATCCACAGAAACCACATTATGATATCATCTGTTCTGGTCTTTAATACGCTTTTTTATAAAAAGTGACAGAACTGCACCTTCCCAGCAACATATACAGACCAAATTCACCAGCCACACATAACTAGATGTGATAAGTGTAATCAACCACAAACCATCCACAGAAACCACGTTCCAATACCCTTTCCGGCCTGTAAAATGCTTTTTCATGAAAAGTGACGGAACGGCACCTTACCAGCAAACCAGATACACCAAATTCACCAGTCACACATGACTAAATGTTATAAGTGTAATCAGCCACAAACCATCCACAGAAACCACATTATGATAACTGTTCCGGCCTTTAATACACTTTTTTATAAAAAGTGACGGAACGGCACCTTCCCAGCAAAATATACAGACCAAATTCACCAGCCACACATAACTAGATGTGATAAGTGTAATCAACCACAAACCATCCCCAGAAACCACGTTCCAATACCCGTTCCGGCCTGTAAAGCGCTTTTTCATGAAAAGTGACGGAACAGCACCTTACCAGCAAACCAGATACACCAAATTCACCAGTCACACATGACTAAATGTTATAAGTGTAATCAGCCACAAACCATCCACAGAAACCACATTATGATATCTGTTCCGGCCTTTAATACACTTTTTTATAAAAAGTGACGGAACGGCACCTTCCCAGCAAAATATACAGACCAAATTCACTAGCCACACATAACTAGATGTGATAAGTGTAATCAACCACAAACCATCCCCAGAAACCACGTTCCAATACCCGTTCCGGCCTGTAAAGCGCTTTTTCATGAAAAGTGACGGAACAGCACCTTACCAGCAAACCAGATACACCAAATTCACCAGTCACACATGACTAAATGTTATACGTGTAATCAGCCAGAGACCATCCACAGAAACCACATTATGATATCTGTTCCGGCCTTTAATACCCTTTTTTATAAAAAGTGACGGAACGGTACCTTCCCAGCAAAATATACAGACCAAATTCACCAGCCACACATAACTAGATGTGCTAAGTGTAATCAACCACAAACCATCCACAGAAACCATGTTCCAATACCCGTAAAATGCTTTTTCATGAATAGTGACGGAACGGCACCTTCCCAGCAAACCAGATACACCAAATTCACCAGTCACACATGAGTAAATTTAATAAGTGTAATTAGCCACAAAACATCCACAGAAACCACATTATGATATCATCTGCTCTGGCCTTTAATACGCTTTTTTATAAAAAGTGACAGAACTGCACCTTCCCAGCAACATATACAGACCAAATTCACCAGCCACACATAACTAGATGTGATAAGTGTAATCAACCACAAACCATCCACAGAAACCACGTTCCAATACCCGTTCCGGCCTATAACACACTTTTTCATGAAAAGTGATGGAACGGCACCTTCCCAGCAACATATACAGACCAAATTTGGTCTGTATATGTTGTTGATAAGGTGCTGTTCCATCACTTTTCATGAAAAAGCATATTACCGGCCAGAATAGATATTGGAATGTGGTTTCTGTGAATGGTTTGTGGTTGATTACACTTATCACATCTAGTTATGTGTGGCTGGTGAATTTGGTCTGTATATGTTGCTGGGAAGGTGCTGCTCAAACACTTTACATGAAAAAGTGTATTACAGGCCGGAACAGGTATTGGAACATTGTTTCTGTGGATGGTTTGTGGTTGATTACACTTATCACATCTAGTTATGTGTGGCTGGTGAATTTAGTCTGTATATGTTGCTGGGAAGGTGCTGTTCCATCAATTTTCATGAAAAGCATATTACAGGCTGGAACAGATATCATAATGTGGTTTCTGTGGATGGTTTGTGGCTCATTACACTTTATACATTTAGTCATGTGTGACTGGTAAATGTGATGTATCTGGTTTGCTGATAAGGTGCCGTTCCGTCAATTTTCATGAAAAAGCATTTTACAGGTCAGAACGGGTATTGGAACGTGGTTTCTGTGGATCATTTGTGGTTGATCACACTTATCACATCTAGTTATGTGTGGCTGGTGAATTTGGTTTGTAAATGTTGCTGGGAAGGTCCTGTTCCATCAATTTTCATGAAAAGCGTATTACAGGCTGGAACATATATCATAATGTGGTTTCTGTGGATGGTTTGTGGCTCATTACACTTTATACATTTAGTCATGTGTGACTGGTGAATGTGATGTATCTGGTTTGCTGATAAGGTGCCGTTCCGTCAATTTTCATGAAAAAGCATTTTACAGGTCGGAACGGGTATTGGAACGTAGTTTCTGTGGATGGTTTGTGGTTGATTACACTTATTTCATCTAGTCAATGTGTGACTGGTGAATGTGATGTATCTGTTGCTGGGAAGGTGCCGTTCCGTCACTTCTCATGAAAAAGCGTATTACAGGCCGGAACAAGTATTGAAACATGGTTTCTGTGGATGGTTTGTGGTTGATTACACTTATCACATCTAGTTTTATGTGGCTGGTGAATTTGGTCTGTATATGTTGTTGATAAGGTGCCGTTCCGTCAATTTTCATGAAAAATCGTATTACCGGCCAGAACAGGTATTGGAATGTGGTTTCTGTGGATGGTTTGTGGTTGATTACACTTATCACATCTAGTTATGTTTTGTTGTTGAATTTAGTCTTTACATGTTGCTGGGAAGGTTCCGTTCCATCACTTTTCATGAAAAAGTGTGTTACAGGCCGTAACGAGTTTTGGAACATGATTTCTGTGGATGGTTTGTGGTTGATTAATCTTATCACATCTAGTAAAGTGGGGCTGGTAACTTTGGTCTATATATGTTTCTGGGAAGGTGCCGTTCCATCGCTTTTCATGAAATAGTGTGTTACAGGCCGTAACGGGTTTTGGAACGTGGTTTCTTTGGATGGTTTGTGGTTGATTACACTTATCACATATAGTTATGTGTGACTGGTGAATTTGGTGTATCTGGTTTGCTGGGAATGTGCCGTTCCGTCACTTTTCATGAAAAAGCATTTTACAGGCCGGGACGGGTATTGCAACGTGGTTTCTGTGGATGGTTTGTGGTTGATTACACTTATCACATCTAGTTATGTGTGGCTGGTGAATTTGGTCTGTATATTTTGCTGGAAAGGTGCCGTTCCGTCACTTTTTATAAAAAAAGTGTATTAAAGGCCGGAACAGATATCATAATGTGGTTTCTGTGGATGGTTTGTGGCTGATTACACTTATAACATTTAGTTATGTGTAACTGGTGAATTTGGTGTATCTGGTTTGCTGGTAAGGTGCCGTTCCGTCACTTTTCATGAAAAAGCGTTTTACAAGCCGGAACGGGTATTGGAACGTGGTTTCTGTGGATGGTTTGTGGTTGATTACACTTACCACATCTAGTTATGTGTGGCTGGTGAATTTGGTCTGTATATTTTGCTGGGTAGGTGCCGTTCCGTCACTTTTCATGAAAAAGCGTTTTACAAGCCGGAACGGGTATTGGAACGTGGTTTCTGTGGATGGTTTGTGGTTGATTACACTTACCACATCTAGTTATGTGTGGCTGGTGAATTTGGTCTGTATATTTTGCTGGGTAGGTGCCGTTCCGTCACTTTTCATGAAAAAGCGTTTTACGGGTATTGGAACATGGTTTCTGTGGATGGTTTGTGGTTGATTATACTTAGCACATCTAGTTATGTGTGGCTGGCGAATTTGGTCTGTATATTTTGCTGGGTAGGTGCCGTTCCGTCACTTTTTATAATAAAGTGTATTAAAGGCCGGAACAGATATCATAATGTGGTTTCTGTGGATGGTTTGTGGCTGATTACACTTATAACATTTAGTCATGTGTGACTGGTGAATTTGGTGTATCTGGTTTGCTGGTAAGGTGCTGTTCCTTCACTTTTCATGAAAAAGTGTTTTACAGGCCGGAACGGGTATTGGAACGTAGTTTCTGTGGATGGTTTGTAGCTGATTACACTTATAACATTTACTCATGTGTGACTGGTGAATTTGGTGTATCTGGTTTGCTGGTAAGGTGCTTTTCCGTCACTTTTAATGAAAAAGCGTTTTACAGGCCGGAACGGGTATTGGAACGTGGTTTCTGTGGATGGTTTGTGGTTGATTACACTTATCACATCTAGTTATGTGTGGCTGGGGAATTTGGTCTGTATATTTTGCTGGGAAGGTGCCGTTCTGTCGCTTTTTATAAAAAAGTGTATTAAAGGCCGGAACAGATATCATAATGTGGTTTCTGTGGGTGGTTTGTGGCTGATTACACTTATAACATTTAGTTATGTGTAACTGGTGAATGTGGTGTATCTGGTTTGCTGGTAAGGTGCCGTTCCGTCACTTTTCACGAAAAAGCGTTTTACAGGCCGGAACGGGTATTGGAACGTGGTTTCTGTGGATGGTTTGTGGTTGATTACACTTACCACATCTAGTTATGTGTGGCTGGGGAATTTGGTCTGTATATTTTGCTGGGTAGGTGCCGTTCCGTCACTTTTTATAAAAAAGCGTTTTACAGGCCGGAACGGGTATTGGAACGTGGTTTCTGTGGATGGTTTGTGGCTGATTACACTTATTACATTTAGTCACATGTGACTTGTGAATTTGGTGTATCTGGTTTTCTGGGAAGGTGCTGTTCCGGGCTGTTATGTTTGGTTCCGGACACTATTTTGGTAGTTAAAGGGTTAAATAATTATTATATCACAAATATTCTTGTTCCTAAAATTGTTCTCAAGAGTCTCTAACACATCCCATTATATTTTAAATCAATTTCCTTTATAAAAGGCCTGTTCCGGCCTGTTCCGTTCCGTTCCGGCTTTTACACCGTTCCCAGAAATTGATGCCAACCCGGCATAGGTGCTCTAATTCTCATTTTTTAATAAGTCACAGATATTTTCAAAGGGTTAATAACCATTGGGTCACTGATTTTACTATGACTATATACAGGGTAGATCCCCCTCCATGCCCTGCAGTTGTTTTTAGCCTGGCCAAATGGTGTTTTGGGCACAAAAATTGATGCCAGCACTGGCATTTGTTCTGAAACTACCATTTTTGAATAAGTAACATATATTTTCAAAGGGTAAATAACCATTGGGCCACTGATTTTACTATGAATATAAACAGGGTAGATCTCCCTCCATGACATGCAATTGTTTTTAGCCTGGCCCAATGGTGTTTTGGGCATAGAAATTGATGCCAACCCTGGCATAGGTGCTCTAATTCTCATTATTTATTTATTTTTTATATTTTTATTGAGGATTAAAAGAAAAATAACATACAGTTATTCCATCGTGAGATAGCAGAGATATACAGGCTATAAGTGTCATAACAATGAAATGACATATGATCAGATAGGTACAGAGACTTAAAAAAAAATAAAAGTGGAATATCATACTGTATCCAACTATCTAAGTAGTACCTGTAGATTAGAATACAAGAATAAAGAAAATATCAAGTGTTCATCCTCAGTTTTCCACCTCCATAACATAGGTGAGGCTGCTTATGGACCTCAAACACGTCTGTTATGAAAAATAAAAGGAGGATTACTTTAATATAAGGTCTCTTTTGGACCTTTTAAGCACTGTTGAAACATATTAATCATAGTTATAGCATATATGGTATATAGTACAAGGTATATAGTACCATCAAACATAGGGGAAGGGATAATATTAAGGGCAAGAAGCTTATTAACATCTAGATATAGAATAATCCGGCGACATAAGAGTATAGTAAAAGATAGCTGTCTCTGGTTAGTAACTTGTAATGGACAAGATTAATATCCTGCCTGATGAATACTGGATATAAACTATGGGAGCATAGTAATCTAAAGTAGAAACAACAATATTGTCACATATTCTTGATATGTTATCCACACCTCAAGTAAAATATCCCTAATTGTCATTGTATTATTCACATGCCATATGAACTCATATCACCTAGAGTAATCAATATAAATACATACTTCTTAAGAATAGAACACTTAATTTTAAAGTTAAAGGGAAAGGTTTCTTGGAATCTGCGTTCCTTTGTTTATCAAATAAACATAAAAGGTAAGGGGGGCGAAGTGATAATTAGGTGAACCATGGTTACAGAAGGGTAAAGATATTAAAATTACAATTATATGGAAGCCAATATACCAGGATTTTTTCTAGTCCCTAGAAAGATATATGTATAGGATGTCTCTAGTTTTTCCTTGGGAATCTTTTGATATAACGTTTTAAATGTGTGGTGTTCTTTTAGGGCTAATCATATATGGTATGTTGTTAACCCTCTGAAGATGAGTCTATTTGATAGCAAATTAATTATCGTGGGTAAGCAGCTCCAGCTTCACAAATACATATATATAAATGCGGCTGCAGAAGCCAGTCACACTAGATAGACTTGTTAAGTAGATATGATGGATATTAGATTACCCTGGTTTGATAGCATAGATTAGATAGTATGGCATTCATATCTGGGGAGGTATATAGTTCTTTTGTTACTTAGATAGATATGATTGTCTCTATAACACTATTATTTGCTTTAATATAAGTGGTCTAGGAAACTTTGTTGTAGTTGTGCATGTAAAGTACAACTATATCTGTACATATGTGTGATCTTTACTAGGCCACCCCGGCCGCAGGTAGCCCAGCAGAGTGGGTGAAAGAGTATTGTACTGTCTCAAACCTGTCTCCACTTGTATTATACATTAGAGTTACTGGTATATGAGGCATTAACCATATACCACTACATCAAATTCTAACTATATGATAGGTCTAAAAAGGCATAACATACCTACATTTAATAACCAGATAAGAACTGTTACCACCAAACATATATAACTGCAGAAACCAGAGGTAATATTAGATTTCGGAACCTTTTCCAGTGCAGAGTAATGTCATGTGTACGGCCTCAATAAAGTATATGTGGTCTCTAAGTCTTAGAATAAGATCCAGTGTTGCTGGCAGCACAAGCAGTAGTTATCATATCAAACAAGAACACTATAATATACAAAACAGATATAATAAAATATATTGAACATCAACTATTATGACTCACCATTTGTGTCTTATCTTTTCCATGACATATTCTGTATCTAATTAATTAACTACTAAAGACTGCCATCAGTCATATGAATGAGTTTAAAAGTCCCAATGCCTATCAAATAAATGAAACTGGGGATAGCTATAAATGCATAAAAAAGTCCCTTTAACAGAAGTTTAGGTGACTCAGCACCTGTAACGTGAGCTGTAGAAATGAATTATGTCCCAAGACAATAGAGGAGAATCTTTTTCCGGAGCGTAGAAACAGAAACTCTTCCTCCTATTTACTTCAAGAGCACAATCCTGGACAGATATGAGCCAAACGCTCTCCCTCATCAACGGCATCAAGGGACCTCGCTGTGGAGGTGTGGGAGAATCATCGCCGCTTATTGGGATCATTTTGCCACATGACTCCCAGCTAAGAAGGAAGGTAGGTATTAGCAGGAGGTCTCCAGATTGACATATACCAATTAGGTTGCGGCGGTTGAATGTAGAGCCTCTCATACTGGATCATGTATATATCCAAGGGAACAACCGCCTCGTCCGGTAGCAGGGTGCTTAGTATAAGGGAGACCCTTTCAGCTCGCATCTTGGCAGCTTTGTCATAACCGGCCTTAGGAAAGTGAGGCTCAGGGTGAGTGCCGAGATTATCCTCAAAAGAGCCCATTAACTTCTCCAAGTGTTCAGAGTATGCAGGCCCGGCGCTTGCATAAAGGCAAGCTAGGCCTTGCCTTTATGTGGCAGAACTTCCAGGTCACATAAATAATTTGCGGCCACCGGCCCTGGAGATCCGCCACTTGCGAGGACCCAGCAGCACCGTTTCTTCCCTCTAAGGTGCCTTTAACTCAGTGCCGCCCGATATAAGCTGCTCGTGCTCTGTTACCCACACCACTCTCCTCCCTCTTACATCCCAGCACTGTCTGTTACACAGCAGTCCATGCGTTCTTCTTCCACCCTATCTACTCTACTGTCTAGCAGCTTTGAATGATAGTAGCTACACAGGCTGAGGCAAGACATCTGAGCACCTGGCTACCCTGAGCTTTACTCCCCTCAGGATAATACAATTACAGTCAGCCATGAGGCTGCTCCCCTCCTACAGCTGTTACCCAGGCAGCATCAGAGGGTCTCTCCTCCTCGCCCTCCGCACACCTACTCATTGCGGTATATGTTGCCGCTATGATAATTCTGGGGGTAGCTCCGCCTCCACCATATTTGCTGGCCTGGGGCTGCTGGAGGGTCTTGAGCGCCTTGCTCCCTGAACGGCTTTACCGGCGGGGAGATTACTTCTACAACCTCTAGTACCAGAGTATGGTGCTCTTCTTCCAGCACTACACCGGTGTGCAGGTCAGGGTCATTGTGATGATATGGTAAGGACTTCAGTTTCTGATAATAAACGTGTTAAGTGAAGCTTGAGTGGTGTCAGCTTTGTGGTGAGCAAGGTGAGCTAAGATTATAGTTATAAACACTGGTAAACGTAAAGGAGAGTGCATGGGGTGGGACTGGGAGTGGGAGCAAAACTCAGTAAAAGTCCAATAAAGCAAGGAGGACTACTGAAGACTGCTGTTTGATTTATGTTAATATAATAGATGCCTATTGGTTGTCAAAATGTTAACGATATCTGGAGGCTGGCTGGTACCTTATCTCGCTAACGTGACCAATGTCCCACTAACCTTTATGACAGGTATCATATAGGTGCATGTTTATGTTAAATATTAAGCATGATGTCATACAGTTTTCAAATCAGTACAACATGATGTAGCATTTAGTTCCCTCTACTTCAGGCAGCTCTTAATGGATTATTCTGCCCCATTAATCAGTTTTACACTTGCTGATTTATTTACACTTTACTAGTTCCATCAAGAAAAATAAACACCCTTACACAATGCCATAAAATCATTCATTGTTTATTATATGTCTTGCTTTTTTCCAGCCTTTATTTCCTACCCAAAGGTAAGAGAAATAAAAACTAAAACACACTAAGGTCAGTCATGGTTGGAAAACAAAGGTTTGAAAGAAATATGCTAAAAAAAAAACCACTAGGTTTGTATGGGCATTTGACGTATAGGTAACCTAAGGGGTTAACAGCCCGAAACGTAGTCTTGTTACTTTGTACCTACTCCTGATATAAGAAAATAAAGAATCTATGCTGATTTATTTGGTGGTTTTGCCTTTTCTTGGACTATGGTATGTAATGGGGAGGGGCGCAAAATGTATCCTCCCCTGTGTGGCCAAAAATCCTAGCACCGGCCCTGCAGAGAGGATACTATTTCCATCAACTTCATAATTTACATTGATTATCTCAGTTTAATAATCTTGGGATCATTTGTTAAAGATGCATCAATTTACGAATAGTTTATAAATGAACATATGGATGAGCCAACAACAACCAATATATATATGCAACCAACAATCAACATCTAGAACCTTGGTTCTTTGCTACTCATGATCTTGCAAAGATAAACCTTTCTGCAAAGTATATCAAGAAAATGAAGCAAATTAAATAAGAGATGTAAATATGAAATTTCTTAAAAATTGTATTATATATCTGAATCATGAAAGAACATTTTTTGGTTTCATGTCCCTTTAAGAATTAACCACAATAAATAAAGAGTTAAAATAATATATTGACATTTTTTTATTATGATGTCATAAAACATAAAGAAATAAGATAACTTTTAAAAAAGTCATATTGATAAATCAGCCCCATTGGAGCCATCTGACCAGGTGAAATAGTGCATCACAGTCCTTGGAGGGAGTTGACAAGGCCAACACAGCCCCATTGGAGCCATCTGACAAGGTGACATAGTGCATCACAGTCCTTGGAGTGAGTTGACAAGGCCAACACAACCCCATTGGAGCCATCTGACAAGGTGACATAGTGCATCACAGTCCTTGGAGGGAGATGACAAGGCAAACACAGCCCCATTGGAGCCATCTGACAAGGTGACATAGTGCATCACAGTCCTTGGAGGGAGTTGACAAGGCAAACATAGGCCAACACAGCCCCATTGGAGCCATCTGACAAGGTGTCATAGTGCATCACAGTCCTTGGAGGGAGTTGACAAGGGCAAAGGCCAACACAGCCCTTAGTATAAATCTGACAAGGTGAAATAGTGCAACAGGCACAACAAAAACTAGAAAACTGGCCAAATGGCAATAATAAACATAAAAAAACAGCAAAATAACATATGGATGGAAGATTCATATCTGCTCCCTTGGACCATCTCCGGATCCTCCACTTATGGGGCATCAGCATCACCTTCATCATCCTGTGCATTTCCATCTGCGTCTTCATTCCTTGACCCTAAACGCATTACACATTCTAGAGTCAATTCCTGAAGCCGCAGATATACACGCATGGTGTCATGAATCCTTCCCAGCATCTGACTGTTACTCAGCATGGTCTGCTCAATCCTTGCTAGAGCCTCTAGCGTTAACCATGCTGAGTCACAACCTAAAAAAAAAAAACAATTACAGAACATAATAAAAATAGAGCAAAGAGACATTGTAATAATTAAAAGCAAAATCATTATTATAATTAAATCTGCTATATAGAAGATTTACACATTCAATATGTTCTGCAGAGATAAACTAATAAGATATTAAGACAAATCAAAACCCTCTCAATCTTCAAAAATATATTTCTTAAGTTTATGACACACTGTGAAAAGGGGAGTGATACCAAATCAAAAATATTGGCATATATACATAATCGATATCCAACATCTACGCAATATCATTTAGATATTTTAAAATGTGGATGTTGATTTTAAAAAATGAAGATCGTAAACATTTACATTAATAAAATAAAGAAAAGGTTTTTCAAAACTGTTTTCCCCAAAATTACGATTGATGTATAATTAGATCAGTCCCTTTACTAAAGTATGTTATAATGTTGATTTGTACTGATACTTACATCGGTGGCTGGGAAGGACTATCTGACACCCAGGACAATGAAGGTGGGTACTGGGGTAAAAGTCTTGATGGGGAGGGATGGGGCGAGGTGGGTGACTGGCTTGCCGCTCTGGTGGAGCCTGCACAGCTGGGGAGTGAGGGGCCTGGTGAGTTGGTGGCTGTGCAGGTGGGGGAGATCTAAGGGTGGCCAAACGGGGAGAGCGGCGAAGGGGGGCAATAATTCTTTTTTTAGAGGGACAGGGCACAAAGAAGAATGGGAAGGGCCGAGAGTGGGCTCTGGATGGGAAGGGGAGGGAGGGGCTTCTGGGTGGGGAGGGGTCAGAGGGGCTTCTGGCTGGGGAGGGGTGGGAGGGGCTTCTGGCTGGGGAGGGGTGGGAGGGTCTTCTGGCTGGGGAGGGATAGGAGGGACTTCTGGCTGGGGAGGGGTGGGAGGGACTTCTGGCTGGGGGGGGGTGGGACTCTGATGCCCAGAAGTGGAAGGTCCATCTGAAATATATTAAAAATATATATAATATATGATATTAAATTGCTTATCTTTAAAAAAAAACAAGATTCAACATTAATTTAAGTTTGGATTCTTGTTCTCTCAAAATATTTAGACAAAGTCACAATAATGACTATGTTTTAAGTGATCAATTGATTTGAATCCAATATAATTAATAAGAAGATTTAATTTCTCCTTTAAACTCTGACTGTTTACTGTTATTTTTCATGTAACATTTCATAAATACATTACAAATCATATTTTTCAAAGTCAACATTATGTGCTAATATTTATGATTTTATAATATATTTATGTTTTTGCAAAGATTTGGATATGCATGTATGCATTTGAGATTGAAATGATTTTTAGAAATCCAACAATTGAATAATATGGGAGTGTTTAATATGATCTAATTCAAATGGCCACTCCACCTAGCCTTTGAAACCATGTAAACACTGATTTACATATCTATTACTGTGATTGCCTTTGTAATCTTAAATGGACTAATGTGAGGCTTGATGCTTTAATCAATTACTATTCAGAAGATATACACAGTAGATACTGCCGTTCATATTAAATATTAAGAATATAATCTTCTCTATCTGAAATTCCATTTTCAGATTATTTTTTGTGAATCTCTCTTTACATTAGGCTTAAATGTATGTCATCCCAATATTAATAGACACATTCCTAAATGCCTGCTTTTTATTTGATGATTTTTTTTTGGATTAAAATGGACACTCTACACTTAAATTTAAAAAAAAAAATTACATATCATACATCCTGAAATTAAATACAGGAATTTAAACATGGTTCTGTTTTATGTATACTTAGAAGTGGTTTCAAAGTGCTAAACAATGATGACATAATGATATGGTCTGCATCTAGGCACTCAGATGAATAGCAATGACTGTCTGTACAATCAGAAGATGATTATTGTGGTTTTGCAAGGAATATACATGTGACATCATGCTGTCATTAATTAAAATTCAATACATACATTTTTAAAAACTGTTAAACATATGTTCATGCTGCATGATATAGAAAGGGGGGCAGTAGTGTATTGTAAATAATATTTAATAACATTTTTAATGGACAAAGCTGTAGAATTTATTTTTCTTCAAGAATATGATTTTTAAACAATAATACATGTTAGATTGTTAGATACATGTTACATATATTTGACATACCATCAGAATCCGAGGGAGCCACTTCCTCCTCCATCACACATGTTACATCAATCTCTGAAAAACATAATATGTTGTGTACACGTTACAAAAACATTCTTATAACATATGTTACTGGTGCTCAAGGACACACATCAATGTTGCATTGAAGAGATACTGAACCAAAGTTAGGAATTCCATAATTTTGATGGAGCATGCAAATGAAATTAGATTTGTAATTATCGATGAGCAAGAATTAGTGATGTCGCGAACAGTTTGCCGGAGAACAGTTCCCGGCAATCTTAGCTTGTTCGCGTTCGCCGCGTTGGGCAAACATATGCGATGTTCGATCCGCCCCCTATTCGTCATCATTGAGGAAACTTTGACCCTGTATCTCACAGTCTGCAGACACATTTCAGCCAATCAGCAGCAGACTCTCCCTCCCAGACCCTCCCAGCTACTGGGCAGCAGCCATTTTAGATTCATTTGGAAGCTGCATTCTTAGGGAGAGGAGGGACAGTGTAGCTGCTGCTGATTTTTTAGGGAAATTGATAGCTAGGCTAGTGTATTCAGTGTCCACTACAGTCCTGAATGACTCATCTGATCTCTGCTGTAAGGACAGCACCCCAAAAAGCCCTTTTTAGGGGTAGAACTTCAGCCCAAAAAGCCCTTTTTAGGGCTAGAACTTCAGTCTTTTTTTTTTGATAATCTAATTGCATTTGCCTGCCTGTCAGCCTGTGTGTGAGGCTCACAGCATATACTGTGATTAATTGCTCTGTGCCACCACTGATATCTGGTGTAACATTAGTGTAAATTTAAAAAAAAAAAACTTTTACATCAGTTTGCTATTGTAATCTAATTTCATTTTCCATCAGTCCTGTGTGCCAGGCCCACAGCATATACTGTGATTAATTGCTCTGTGCCACCACTCATATCTGGTGTAACATTAGTGTAAATTAAAAAAAAAAAAACCTTTTACATCAGTTTGCTAGTGTAATCTAATTTCATTTTCCATCAGGCCTGTGTGCCAGGCCCACAACATATACTGTGATTAATTGCTCTGTGCCACCACTAATATCTGGTGTAACATTAGTGTAAATTAAAAAAAAAAAAAAACTTTTACATCAGTTTGCTAGTGTAATCTAATTTCATTTTCCATCAGGCCTGTGTGTCAGGCCCACAGCATATACTGTGCCTAATTGCTCTGTTTTCCACCACTCATATCTGGTGTAACATTAGTGTAAATGTTTTTATAAAAAACTTTTACATCAGTCTGCTAGTGTAATCTAATTGCAGTTGCCAGGCCAGCCTGCCACTGCCAGCCTCAGTGCCACCACTCATATCTGGTGTAACATTAGTGTAAATTTTTTTAACATTTTTTTTTACATCAGTCTGCTAGTGTTATTTAATTGTAGTTTCCAGGCCAGCCTGCCACTAGTGCCAGCTTGTGTGTCAGGCTCCCAGCATATACTGTGCCTACTTCCATCCTCAGTGCCACCACTCATATCTGTTGTAACATTTGTGTAACTTTTGAAAAAAAAACTTTTACATCAGTCTGCTAGTGTTATTTAATTTTAGTTGCCAGGCCAGCCTGCCACTAGTGCCAGCCTGTGTGTCAGGCTCCCAGCATATACTGTGCCTACTTCCATCCTCAGTGCCACCACTCCTATCTGTTGTAACATTAGTGTAATTTTTTAAAAAAAAACTTTTACATCAGTTTGCTAGTGTTATTTAATTTTAGTTGCCAGGCCAGCGTGCCACTAGTGCCAGCCTGTGTGTCAGGCTCCCAGCATATACTGTGCCTACTTCCATCCTCAGTGCCACCACTCCTATCTGGTGTAACATTAGTGTAAATTTTTAAAAAAAAAACTTTTACATCAGTCTGCTAGTGTTATTTAATTTTATTTGCCAGGCCAGCGTGCCACTAGTGCCAGCCTGTGTGTCAGGCTCCCAGCATATACTGTGCCTACTTCCATCCTCAGTGCCACCACTCCTATCTGTTGTAACATTAGTGTATATTTTTTCAAATTTTTTTTTTACTTCAGTCTGCTAGTGTTATTTAATTGCAGTTGCCTGCCTGCCAGCGTGTGTGCCAGGCCCAGTTGCCAAGTTAGTGGCACCACTCATATTTGTTGTAACAGTAGTGTAAATATTTAAAAAAAAAACTTTTTTGACTGTGAAACATCAGTCTGCTAGTGCAATCGAATTGCAGTTGCCTGCTTGCCAGCGTGTGTGCCAGGCCCATTTGCCAACTAGTGCCACCAATCATATTTGTTATAACAGTATTGTAAATATTAAAAAAAAAAAATACTTTTTGGACTGTGAAACATCATTCAGCTAGTGTAATCTAATTGCAGTTGCCTGCCTGCCAGCGTGTGTGCCAGGCCCAATTGCCAACTAGTGCCACCAATCATATTTGTTATAACAGTAGTGTAAATATTTTTTAAAAAAAACGTTTTTGACTGTGAAACATCAGTCTGCTAGTGTAATCTAATTGCAGTTGCCTGCCTGCCAGCGTGTGTGCCAGGCCCACTTGCCAACTAGTGCCACCAATCATATTTGTTATAACAGTAGTGTAAATATTTAAAAAAAAAACTTTTTTGACTGTGAAACATCAGTCTGCTAGTGTAATCTAATTGAAGTTGCATGCCTGCCAGCGTGTGTGCCAGGCCCAGTTGCCAAGTTAGTGGTACCACTCATATTTGTTGTAACAGTAGTGTAAATATTTTAAAAAAAAACTTTTTTGACTGTGAAACATCAGTCTGCTAGTGCAATTGAATTGCAGTTGCCTGCCTGCCAGCGTGTGTGCCAGGCCCATTTGCCAACTATTGTCACCAATCATATTTGTTATAACAGTATTGTAAATATTTTAAAAAAAATACTTTTTGGACTGTGAAACATCATTCAGCTAGTGTAATCTAATTGCAGTTGCCTGCCTGCCAGCGTGTGTGCCAGGCCCAATTGCCAACTAGTGCCACCAATCATATTTGTTATAACAGTAGTGTAAATATTTAAAAAAAAAAACTTTTTGGACTGTGAAACATCAGTCTGCTAGTGTAATCTAATTGAAGTTGCCTGTCTGCCAGCGTGTGTGCCAGGCCCACTTGCCAACTAGTGCCACCAATCATATATGTTGTAACAGTAGTGTAAATATTTAAAATAAAAACTTTTTGGACTGTGAAACATCAGTCTGCTATTGTAATCTTATTGCATTTGCCTGCCAGCGTGTGTGCCAGGCCCACTTGCCAAGTTAGTGGCACCACTCATATTTGTTGTAACAGTAGTTTAAATATTTTAAAAATACACATTTTTGACTGTGAAACATCAGTCTGCTTTTTTGTGTCAGGCTCACAGCGTATACTGTGCCCACTTGCCCAGTGCCACCTCTCATATCTTGTTTAATAGTAGTGTAAGTGTACATTTAAAAAAAATAAACTTTTTGGATTGTGAAACATCAGTCTGCTTTTTTGTGTCAGGCTCACAGCGTATACTGTGCCCACTTGCCCAGTGGCACCACTCATATTTTTTTTAATAGTAGTGTAAGTCTACATTTAAAAAAAAAATGACAGGCAGAGGCAGGCCACCCCGCAGGTGCCGTCGTGGTCGTGGTGCTGTGATTCCCTTTGACCCTACAATAATGCCCAGTGTTCAGAGGCAACGTGCCATGAACGCGAAAAGTTCTGAGGAGGACCTAGTTGAATGGCTAACACAGGACACCCAATCTTCTACAGCTTCCGCTCCTAACCTTGACGCACCATCCACTTCCAGCTTAGCTGCGGGCACCTCTCAAGTGACCAGTGCCACTCGCCCGCCTGCCGCCACCACCAACACTAGCACCACAGCCGCTTCACTTGATCTGTCAGAGGAGTTATTGACACATCAGTTGGAAGAAATGAGTGATGCGCAACCATCATTGACAGAGGATGTAGATAACAGTGATATGTCTCAGTCAGGCAGCATTACAGACATGGACGTACGGTGTGATGATGATGGTGATGTTGTACCATCTGCTGCTTCCTTTGTTGATTTGTCAGATACAAGTGAAGCGGTTGATGATGTGTCTGTGGATGTCACGTGGGTGCCCGCTAGAAGAGAAGAAGAAGAGGGGGAAAGTTCAGATAGGGAGACAGAGAGGAGGAGGAGGAGACGAGTTGGAAGCAGGGGAGGTCGTCGCAAGGAGCTAGTGGCACAGTCAGACAGCATGCATCGGCACCCGGGGTCAGCCAGACAGCACGCCAATCAACGCATGCTGTTGCCACCACCAGAATGCCGTCATCGCAGAGCTCAGCAGTGTGGCATTTTTTGTGTGTGTCTGCCTCTGACAACAGCGATGCCATTTGCAACCTGTGCCAAAAGAAACTGAGTCGTGGGAAGTCCAACACCCACCTAGGTACAACTGCTTTGCGAAGGCACATGGTCTCACATCACAAATGCCGATGGGATGAACACATGAGTAGAAGCAGCACACAAACTCAAAACCGCCATCCTCCTCCTGGTCCAGCATCTTCAGCCACGTCAACCCCTGCTGTCCTCCTCTACTCCTCCTACTCCATCCTCTTCCATAACCTCTTCCTCGGCTGAGTCCTCTTCTGCTGCTGCGTCTTGCTCCACATCAACGGCACCCCTCCCAGCTCCCCAGGTACTATTCAACATCCCGGATACGGCAGTGTCACGCTGTCTTGGGGTTGACTTGCCTGAAGGCCGAGAGTCACACCGCACCAGCACTCCTGTCCGCCCTGAACGCACAGGTGGATCAGTGGTTAACTCCGCACCAACTGGAGATTGGCAAAGTTGTTTCATACAATGGAAGTAATTTGGTGGCGGCATTGAAATTGGGCAAGTTGACACATGTGCCGTGCATGGCACATGTGTGTAATCTGATTGTACAACGCTTTGTGCATAAGTACACAGGCTTACAGGACGTCCTGAAGCAGGCTAGGAAGGTGTGTGGCCATTTCAGGCATTCCTACACGGCCATGGCGCACTTGTCAGATATCCAGCGGCGAAACAACCTACCAGTGAGGCGCTTGATTTGCGACAGCCCAACACGTTGGAATTCAACACTCCTAATGTTCGACCGCCTGCTACAACAAGAAAAAGCTGTTAACGAGTATTTGTATGACCGGGGTGCTAGGACAGCCTCTGGGGAGCTGGGTTTTTTTTTTGCCACGTTACTGGACGCTCATACGCAATGCCTGTAGGCTTATGCGTCCTTTTGAGGAGGTGACAAACCTAGTTAGTCGCACCGAAGGCACCATCAGCGACATCATACCATTTGTTTTCTTCCTGGAGCGTGCCCTGCGAAGAGTGCTGGATCAGGCCGTAGATGAGCGTGAAGAGGAAGAGTTGTGGTCTCCATCACCACCAGAAACAGCGTTATTAGCATTGCTTGCTGGACCAGCGACAACGCAGGAAGAGGATTGTGAGGAAGAGGAGTCAGAGGAGGAATGTGGCTTTGAGGAGGAGGAGGAAGACCAAGCACAACAGGCATCCCAGGGTGCTCGTTGTTGTCACCTATCTGGTACCCGTGGTGTTGTACGTGGCTGGGGGAAGAAGATACCTTCAGTGAGATCAGTGAGGACGAGGAACGGGACATGATTAGCTCTGCATCCATCCTTGTGCAAATGTGGTCTTTCATGCTGTTGTGCCTGTTGAGGGACCCTCGTATAAAAAAGCTGAAGGAGAATGACCTGTACTGGGTGTCCACGCTACTAGACCCCCGGTATAAGCATAAAGTGACAGAAATGTTACTGAATTTGCGGAAGTCGGAAAGGATGGAGCAGTTCAAAAATAAATTAAAAACTATGCTTTACACAGCGTATAAGGGTGATGTCACAGCACAACGGGAATCTAACAGGGGAACAGATTAAATTAATCCTCCTCCTACGACCACGCCGGCAAGGACAGGACGCTTTCCAGACGTGTTGTTGATGGAGGACATGCTGACCTTTTTAACTCCTATGCATCGCCACAGCCCTTCGGGATCCAGCCTCAGAGAAAGACTCAACCAACAGGTAGCAGACTACCTAGCATTAACTGCGGATCTCGACACTCTGAGGAGCGATGGACCCCTTGACTACTGGGTGTGCAGGCTTGACCTGTGGCCTGAGCTATCCCAATTTGCAATCGAACTTCTGGCCTGCCCCGCTTCTAGTGTACTGTCAGAAAGGACCTTCAGTGCAGCAGGAGGTATTGTCACTGAGAAGAGAAGTCGTCTAGGTCAAAAAAGTCTTGATTATCTCACCTTTATTAAATTGAATGAGGGATGGATCCCGAAGGGACTGACATTGTGCGATACATTAGAGTAAAAAAGGCCTGATGAGATGAGCTGCCTTGGGCTACAAATGGTACACACGCTGCTGTATTTTATCTTCGAATGCCGGATGACTAGGGTTCAAGCCGCAATGTTTTAGGGCACTTTCTAACTGTCAAACATACATCAATTTTTCTGGCCGCTGCTACAGCAGCGGCTGCAACAATACCTAATTTTTCAGGCATTTGTTCATGCCTAATTTTTCTGGCCTCTGGTGCTGCACTGTGGCTACAAAACCCAAACAAAAAAAAGGCACATAACAGTGATTAAACTGTTAAGAATAGTACTACTTAACACACCACTCATATCTGGTGGCACAGCAGATTGCACGCGCAGTGCCCCAAATTTGAAGTAGGAGGACCGACCAAGCATCTTTTTCCATCTCCCGGTTCATAAAAATTATCTCCGGGTTCCTAAAATCGATGCCATACCTGTACTCGATTGTGCAAAATTAAGTCATGGCAAATGGGGTCTTTCATGCTGTCATGCCTGTTTGGGGTCGGGGACCCTCGTATAAAAAGGCTGAAGGAGAACGACCTGTACTGGGTGTCCAAACATCTTTTTCCATCTCCCGGATGTAGCGGTACTTCACTAGGGGGTCTCCCTTCCTCTGTCCAAACCCAGGGGTGGCCACCGGATAGTGGGACCAGAGATATAGTTGCTGAGACCGGGGTCAAGCCAGCGGGTGTATCTCCCCCAGCTGGGCTGGTCTCAGTGGACTCCCAGTCAGGTAGCGTCCTCTCTGCCCTGCAGCTCTTTCTTTGCAGGTATCGTCCCCTCTGCCTGTCTGCTTATAGGCAGGAATAAATCCCCCTGCCAGGCTGCTTCTTGGCAGGAATAGATCCCTCTGCCTCCAAATAGTGGGACCAGGGCTATCGTGGCTGAGACCGGGGTCAAGCCAGCGGCTGTATCTCCCCCAGCTGGGCTGGTCTCAGTGGGCTCCCAGGCAGGTAGCGTCCCCTCTGCCTGTCTGCTTCTAGGCAGGAATAGATCCCTCTGCCTCACTGCACACTTCCAGCAGGTAGCGTGCCCTCTGGTTTCTTATAGACAGGAATTGATTCCTCTGCCTTGCTGTTCCTTTCAGGCAGGCCAGCTCTTTGCATACAGGCCCACAGACTCTGTAACAGATCTCTCTTGCAGGGAGAGGTGAAGCCAGAATGCAGGGTCAGAACCTCTACAACTGGTATACCTGAAAGAATCAGACAGCACAAAAAGGCAATCCCGGACCCCAACCTGTACTAGATTGTGCAAAAGGAAGTAACCTTACCATGGGTCACAGACCGCACATCTTTGTAATTCTCTGCCTGGGAAATTATATATCTTTCAAATTATCAATTTATCTATCAAATCTATCTAACTATCAATCATATCTATCAAATGTATATTGCATCTATTGATCTATGCAATTTTTATCTATCAAATGTATATTGCATCTATTGATCTATGGAATTCGTATCTATCAAATGTATATTGCATCTTTTGATCTATGTAATTCGTATCTATCAACTAACTGTATATTGCATCTTTTGATCTATGTAATTTGTATCTATCAAATGTATATTGCATCTATTGATCTATGTAATCTATGGGGGGTAGTTATCAACGTGTCAACTTTCCTGCCTTCGCCGGCCCAATACGCTCGCCTAAGCTCGCCTCACATCGCCGCTGCGGACCAGAAAAAATTTGCCTAAGTTATCAAGTAAAGCTGTCAAAAAGCCGCGGGGCGATGAGCAGCGGACTGTGAGAGTTATCACTCATCCGATCTCGCTGCTCTTCGGCTGTTTGATAGCTTTCTTGCTAGCCTGTCACTAAGCACCCACACTAAACTACACTGTTCTACCCCCTATACCGGCGCCCCCGGAGCTCCCCGCAACTAAATAAAGTTAGTAACCCCTAAACCGCCGCTCCTAGACCCTGCCGCAAGTCTAATAAATGTATTAACCCCTAAACCGCCGCTCCCGGACACCGCTGCCACCTACATTATACCTAGTAACCCCTATCCTGCCCCCCCTATACCGTCGCCCTCTATAATAAAGTTATTAACCCCTATCCTGCTGATCCCGCACCTCGCCGCAAATAAATAAATAGTTTAACCCCTAAACCGCCGCTCCCTGAACCCGCCGCAACCTATATTAAATTTATTAACCCCTATCCTGCCCCCCCTACACCTTCGCCACCTATAATAAATTTATTAACCCCTATCCTGCCCCCACTACACCGCCGCCACTGTAATAAAATTATTAACCCCTAAATATTAATTAAATAAATCTAAATAATATTTCTATTATTAACTAACGCCTAGATTTAGAGTTCTGCGGCCAAAGGAGTGCGTTAGCTACGCGTGCTTTTTTTCCCACGCACCTTTTAAATACCGCTGGTATTTAGAGTTCACAGAATGGCTGGGTTTTCAGTGCGTTAGGCTCCAAAAAGGGAGCGTAGAGCATAATTTAACGCCACTGGAACTCTAGATACCAGCGGTGCTTACGGAAGCGGCCAGCTTCAAAAACGTGCTCGTGCACGATATCCCCATAGAAAACAATGGGGCTGTTTGAGCTGAAAAAAAACCTAACACCTGCAAAAAAGCCGCGTTCAGCTCCTAACGCAGCCCCATTGTTTTTTATGGGGAAACACTTCCTACGTCTGCACCTAACACTCTAACATGTACCCCGAGTCTAAACACCCCTAACCTTACACTTATTAACCCCTAATCTGCCGCCCCCGCTATCGCTGACACCTGCATATTTTTTTAACCCCTAATCTGCCGCTCCGTAAACCGCCGCTACTTACATTATCCCTATGTACCCCTAATCTGCTGCCCCTAACACCGCCGACCCCTATATTATATTAATTAACCCCTAATCTGCCCCCCACAACGTCGCCTCCACCTGCCTACACTTATTAACCCCTAATCTGTCGACCGGACCGCGCCGCTATTATAATAAAGTTATTAACCCCTAATCCGCCTCACTTCCCGCCTCAATAACCCTATAATAAATAGTATTAACCCCTAATCTGCCCTCCCTAACATAGCCGACACCTAACTTCAAACATTAACCCCTAATCTGCCAACTGGAGCTCACCGCTATTCTAATAAATGTATTAACCCCTAAAGCTAATTCTAACCCTAACACCCCCCTAAGTTAAATATAATTTCTAACTATTATTAAATAACATTCCTATTTAAAGCTAAATACTTACCTGTAAAATAAACCCTAATATAGCTACAATATAAATTATAATTATATTATAGCTATTTTAGGATTAATATTTATTTTACAGGCAACTTTGTAATTATATTAACCAGGTACAATAGCTATTAAATAGTTAAGAACTATTTAATAGTTACCTAGTTAAAATAATTACAAAATTACCTGTAAAATAAATCCTAACCTAAGTTACAATTAAACCTAACACTACACTATCAATAAATTAATTAAATAAAATACCTACAATTATCTACAATTAAATCTAACACTGCACTATCAATAAATTATTTAAATACAATACCTACAAATAACTACAATGAAATAAACTAACTAAAGTACAAAAAATAAAAAAGAACTAAGTTACAAAAAATAAAAAAATATTTACAAACATCAGAAAAATATTACAACAATTTTAAACTAATTACACCTACTCTAAGCCCCCTAATAAAATAACAAAGCCCCCCAAAATAAAAAAATGCCCTACCCTATTCTAAATTAAAAAAGTTCAAAGCTCTTTTACCTTACCAGCCCTGAACAGGGCCCTTTGCGGGGCATGCCCCAAAGAATTCAGCTCTTTTGCCTGTAAAAAAAACACATACAATACCCCCCCCCAAACACAAATCTCCATGGCAAAAATGATACAGCAAAAAAGATTTGCCGGCTTTGCTATGCCTAGTTTAGAGTATTATAATTGGGTTTGTATGGTAAAATTCGCAATCGATTGGATAACTGAGGCAAATTATGTTACATATCTAGATATTGAGTCAAATTTAGTAGAACCTTTTGACTTAAGGGCACTGCTACATAATCCCACTTCCAGATTGCCAGAGAATATCGCTCATATGCAGACTTTTGTTAATATAATTGCCGCTTGGCAAAAGTATTGCAAGTTAATGGGACATAATCCATCTGTCTCTTTAATTTTACCTATTACAGGCAATCCCGATTTCGCTCCTGGCCTGCATGATTCGGTTTTTCAAGAATGGAAGGGGAAAGGAGTTTTGCTTTTGTCACATTTATTGCAAGAAAATAATCAGACACTTCAGTCTTTTTCTGAACTATCAAGAAAGCATAACCTTTCGTCAAAAGATTTCTATGTCTTTTTACAGATCAGGAGCTATAGCTCAACTGACTAGATTGCATAGTTTCGTATGGGGAGCTCCCAAGATCCCTAATGGATTTAAGTTATATAGAGCAGGTCAACGATCAGTATCCTACTGGTATGGATCCTTGCTGATCAAGCTAGGGCAAGATAACATTTAGAATCTTAAAGATAACTTGGTAAAACATTTCCCGAACATTACAGAACAGGATATTACAAAGGGTATTTCCCTATCAGTGACTGCGACGGCCAATATTAGTTGGAGGGAATCTCAATTAAAACTATTGAATAATTATTACTTTACCCCATATAGATTATATAAAATCTCCAAAAATATGCAATCCAGTCATTGTCATAAGTGTCAGGCACAAATGGCAGATATCATACATTGTATGTGGGCATGTCCTAAAGTTATCCAATATTGGAACAAGGTAAATTTCTGGTTAAATGCACGCCTACAAAACAAAGTATGTATTACCATGTTTAAAGTTTTCTTCTTAGTGCCGGTTCATGATACACCTGGCGAACGATTGCTGATCAATTTCACCCTTTTAGCTGGCCATAATACCCAAATGTTTAAACACTTGAAAGTGATGCAGCATAGCTTTAAAAAGCTGACTAGAAAATATCTCCTGAACATCTCTATGTAAAAAAGAAAGATATTTTACCTCAAAAGTTCCTCAGTAGCCACCTCCCATTGTAAAGGATTTCTAAGCAGCATTTTAGTGTGTCTGTCCTAGGACAGCTTAGGGGATGAGCCTCGTGAACTCTCATATTATTTCACCAATCAGGTAAAAGAAGCTTACTATGAAATCTCATGAGAGTTAAGTCAAATCTCATGAGATCACTATAAGAGTTCATGACCTCAGCACTGCTGATGCTGATTTTTTTTTATTTTTTTTTTACCTGCAGCTGGGAGCAGGTGAAGTATAACTTTTTACACAGAACTTACTCTGCTGAACTGAGGAGATTGTGAGGTAAAATATCTTCCTTTTTTACATAGAGATGCTCAGGTGATATTTTCCTGTCAGCTTTTTACAGTTATACTGCATCAGTTTCAAGTGATTTAGCATATGAGTATTATGTCCCTTTAAGGGAGTGGAAATCGGCCAAGGTTCCGAAAATAAGTGCATTGTCTAATTTGCTGAATCTACAAATGGTCATTGAATCTCACGATGGCACATTTCAGAGCTTTTTTTGCCAAATGGAAATATTTACTGATGGCTTGGCCGATACAACAGCAACATCAATTTATAGAACCCTTTAGAAATTCTCATGCTCTGATATCTCTTGTACTTGAGGGGGAACTGCCTCAGCATTGGTTGGAGCCTGACTGGAGAATTGACCAGGGGAATGGGGCGGATTAGATATTACTTGTTTACTCCATGATTCCATGGTTTGGAACAGTCCAGCGGGGGAGGGGGGGAGGGTTTATCTTTTTTTTAAGCATATTATGATTGTTCTGCCCTGTATGGTCCAATATATTTGTACTTATTAGTTTGTTTTTTCTTTAAACTTGAATCAATTATGAGGCAGATTAATATGTGTAGCTATCAAATGATCATTGCTTTTTGTTTGGATATAAGTAATTCTGTAACACAGTAATGTTTCAAGGTAAATGTAACATAAGTGTGTTTTTGTTGTTGTTATTTTTTGTTCTTTTTCCCGTTTCCTTGTAATGTTGAGAATAATTGTGTCACAATTATACCTCAAGTATAGTATTGTTTGTTACACGCCACTGAACTTTACTTTTTGACTATACCACCACACGGCATTAATAAGTATTTATGGGATATACTTTTTATTTTCTTTAATAGTACATTATATCCTTTTACACATCCAACCCTCCCCCTTCCCTCTTAGATTGCATCACTGCCATCTATATACAATTGATACACTTTCACATCACATCCTAGACTTTGTATTTTATCTAACACACTTTATCGTCACTTTATTGTTACTTTATCGTCCCTTGTTACAGACTTTGTATTTATACACACATATTTACCTGGGCCAATATAAGCTATATCTATTTTTTTTTTCTCTTTGAGGTTGTTTCCAGTTTCTATCCTCTCTTAGGCTAGGACACCTTTTAATACGACTAACTTGTCCTATGAGTGTTCTTTGACATCTGTGACACCATTATCTAGTAATCTTTTATTTCTACTGTCTCTAGTCTACTTAAGCCTCTCTTGGGACTCTCCTTCATATATTTAATCATTCTTATTTAGTACATAGAACAGCCTTATCCACATTAAAAATAAGATAAGGGGATCACACTGTAAGACAAATAATTCTGAAATTCTACGAGCAGAAGAAAAGCCAACCAAACAAATCTTTAGAAAACAACAGCTATTATTAACAGCATGCATAGGCTCAAGCAGAGCCTGCCACAGAACACGAAGAACTAGATAAAGGCTCCAAGGAAGGGCAACAGATTCAAACAAAGGCCTGAATCTGACCAGAACCTGAATAAAGGATTGGACATCCAGCAAATTGGCTAACATCTCCTGTAACCAAACCAAAAGGGCAGAGATCAGTCCCTTCAGAGAACTGGCTAACAAACCCTATCTCCAACCCTCTTGGAGAAACAACAGAATATGAGGTATTCTCACCTTGTGCCAAATGAAACCCCTAGACTTGCACTCAGATATATAGGTGCACCAGGCCTTGTGATACATCTGGCGAGTCATCGGCTCACGAGCCTGGATTACAGTGTCAATTACCCTAACTGAAACACTTCTTAGACAGGACTAAGCATTCAATCTCCATGCAGTAAGCCCCAAAGAGTTTAGATTTTGATTGAGGAACGGGCCTTGAAGTAGAAGAACCGACCTCAGCAGGAGGCTTCACAGAGGGGAGAACAACATTGTCACCAGATCCGCAAACCAAGTTCTGCAAGGCCATGGTGGAGTAATTAGGATCATGAGGCCCGCTCTAGTTTGGAGCGGGCTATGACCCTGGGAAGAATGGCAAACTGATGACATTTTTTAAAGGAGCAAGTAGACATTTTTTGGTGGGGTTTTAAAAGCTGATTTTGGCAACTTGTTGGAAGGCTATTCATAATACATCAGTGAAAGGACATGTACTGTGAAGAACATATAGCTATAGCTGGAAGTGAACTCTGAACCTTACAAGCCTGCAAAGCTTACCACTAAGCCATCATGGGACACTTTCCTTACAGATTTGTCCCCTGGAAGCTTAGAAGAAACAGCACGTGTAAAGAGAGCCTTAATCCTCTCAGGAGACTGATGTTCAGTTCCTTATAAGCCAACTGAATACACTTCAAAACTAAAAAGAAAGAGTAGTTGCAGAGTCCAATTGACCCCTGCGCCTACCGGAGTACACCACAAACAAGGCAGAAGAATGTCCAAAATCCTTGGTAGCCTGGAGATAGATCTTAAGAGTACGAACCACATCCAGATGGTGTAACAAACTTTCCTTCTGAAAAAAAGGATTAGAGCAAAAAGATAAATCAGACTGAGTTCCCACGTAACCGCTAATGCGTCAACTAGCACTGCCTGAGGGTCTCAGGATCTGGACCTGTGTCTGGGCAGCTTGGTACTAAGGCGAGAAGCCATGAGCTCTATCTCCGGAACATCTCCAGATTAGGAGCCCACTCCCCTGGGTGGAACGTCTGCCGACTCAGCCCGCTTTCCAGATGTCCACTTCCGGGATGAAAGGCCAAATAGTGGCAATTGTGGAACTCTGCTCACTGAAGGATGCGTTATACCTCCTTCATAGCTAGGAAACTCGCTTGTTCCTCCTTATGGATGACATAAGCCCCAGAAGAATGTTGACCGATTGATCTTTGGTAAAAACGGACAGAACTCAGTTGAGGCCACATTACTAGAGCATTGTATTTCAACTCCAGAATATTTATTGGGAGGACGGATTCCTTCGGAAACCAAGATCCCTGAGTTCTTAAGGGACCCAAAAATGTTCCCCAGCCTGAGAGGCTGGCATCCATAGACACAATCTCACAAGATGATCTCAAAAGGAACATACCCTGAGCCAGAGATCCTGACAGAGCCACCAAGAGAGATTCTGTTGTGTGGTTGTCTAAGACGATCCACTGAGATGGGTCAGAATGATTGCCTTTCCATTGTCTGAGCATATATAATTGAAGAGGCCTCAGACGGAAGCATTTAACAAACCGTCAGAGCATACTCTGCTCATTGCAATGCCTGGAGATGAACCTGGAACTTCCAGTCTCTGGCTGCTTGCCCTACTCCTTGAGCCACTGGAGGGCTGAGCAAAAAGAAAATTATCAATGGAGTCCACTATGAGGCCAATTAATTTCAGGAGTGAGCAGAAGATTGAATGGAAAGACAGGCAGAGAGAGATTGGACTGTCTCACATCTGGTAGGAAGATCTTAATGGAGACTGAATCTATGATTGTCCCCAAAAAAAATCCCTGATAACTGGAACTAGGGAACTTTTGTCCTGAATTATCTTCCTCCTGTGAGTGTGAAGAAGAGACAACAGAGAGATTGAGTGAGATCTTAACAAAAGAAAAGCTGGAGCCTGAACCAGATATCATCCAGGCATGGGGCCTCAGCGATTCCCTGAGATTTGTCTACTGATAAAAGAACCCCCAGCACCTTCGTAAAGATTCTGGGAGCTGAAGCGAGACCAAAAGGGAGGGCTACACATTGAAAGAGTTTGTCTAGAAAGACAAACCACAAAAAACTGAAAACCATCTAGAAGGACGGGACCTTGAGAGATCTGTAGAGACCCTTAGATCTAAAATAGGGCGGAAGGGACTCTCTTACTTGGATAAGACCCTAAGCCCTGATCTGCCGGAAAGGAGATCCTCTTCCATTTAAAAAAGCCACTCCTATCACTGGGTTAGAAGATAGACTAGGATAAATCTGTTGTCAGCCGTATATAATCAGTCCAGGATTGGTCCCAACTGCTAGTGTGAAAATATAAACACACACTAGCACACTGAGAGGAAACCAGGACGTAACCCACTCAGGAACAATAAAAATGAACAGGTTAATTTGTAGAAAAAGAAAACTGTACTCACAGATGCAGGAATTCGGATTGGAGTTTTAAAGCAGGCAGAGGATAAGGCAGTAGAGTGATAAAATGAAGCAGTGGACAATGTCCCTTTAATCAAGTACAATGATGAGGCAGCAGAGTGGTCAGGCAAGGCAATGGTCAATGTCCCTTTAATCAAGTACAAGGATGAGGCAGCAGAGTAGTTGGGCAAGGCAATGGTCAGTGTCCCTTTAATCAAGTATAAGGATGAGGCAGCAGAGTGGTCAGGCAAGGCAATGGTCAATGTCCATTTAATCAAGTACAAGGATGAGGCAGCAGAGTGGTCAGGCAAGGCAATGGTCAGTGTCCCTTTAATAAAGTACACGAATGAGGCAGCAGAGTGGTCAGGCAAAGCAATGGTCAATGTCCATTTAATCAAGTACAAGGATGAGGCAGCAGAGTGGTCAGGCAAGGCAATGGCCAGTGTCCCTTTAATCAAGTACAAGGATGAGGCAGCAGAGTGGTCAGGCAAGGCAATGGTCAATGTCCCTTTAATCAAGTACAAGGATGAGGCAGCAGAGTAGTCGGGCAAGGCAATGGTCAGTGTCCCTTTAATCAAGTATAAGGATGAGGCAGCAGAGTGGTCAGGCAAGGCAATGGTCAGTGTCCCTTAAATCAAGTACAAGGATGAGGCAGCAGAGTGGTCAGGCAAGGCAATGGTCAGTGTCCCTTTAATCAAGTACAAGGATGAGGCAGCAGAGTGGTCAGGCAAGGCAATGGGCTGTGTCCCTTTGATCAAGTACAAGGATGAGGCAGCAAAGTGGTCAGGCAAGGCAATGGTCAGTGTCCCTTTAATCAAGTACAAGGATGAGGCAGCAGAGTGGTCAGGCAAGGCAATGGTCAGTGTCCCTTTGATCAAGTACAAGGATGAGGCAGCAGAGTGGTCAGGCAAAGCAATGGTCAGTGTCCCTTTGATCAAGTACAAGGATTAGGCAGCAGAGTGGTCAGGCAAGGCAATGGTCAGTGCCCCTTTGATCAAGTACAAGGATGAGGCAGCAGAGTGGTCAGGCAAGGCAATGGTCAGTGTCCCTTTGATCAAGTATAAGGATGAGGCAGCAGAGTGGTCAGGCAAGGCAATGGTCAGTGTGCCTTAAATCAAGTACAAGGATGAGGCAGCAGAGTGGTCAGGCAAGGCAATGACCAGTCTCCCTTTAATCAAGTGCAACAAAGTACTCACTAGCCAGGAAGCAGAAGCTGGAATGCTATCAAACAAACGGGCACCGGAGCGAAGTCCCGCCAAGGCTTTTAAAAGCCTAGTGACGTGAGGGGGGCTGAAACAGGAAGGCCGTGTCACTTTGCTAAGCAACATGACGGGCAGAAACAGAGAGAGATCCGGGAGCCGCAGCGACACGGCAATGATTGGATCAGATCATAACATCTGTCCTATGGAGGAACAGACTTGAAAACCCATATTGTATCATGAACAAATATTTGTTGCAACATCATTAACAGAAATTCAACTCTGTATTAGAGAGATAGAATACTGCACACATACATAAAATATATAAGTATAATTTTAATCATATCAGTGACTTAAGATCACTAAGATAAAAAGTATTGTAAATAATATAAATAGGGGCTGAAACAGACAGACCGGGAAATCTCCTCACCAGAGAGAATATATAATATTGTCCACAAACACATACGTATATAAGAAATAAACATATAAGTGACCTAAAAATAACTAAGATAATTATGTAATTTACATCAAACAATAGAAGTTGCAACGGTCAGAGCTATATGCATTGAACAGATCTATAAAGCTCCTCATTAAGAGGGAGATAGAAATATAGTACATATAACAATATATAAATATTAGTGCCCTAAGATTCACTAGAATAACTAGATATTTTACATAATAGAAAGGATGCTGTCACCATCAGCGCTGTGAATCTCTTCATTATGAAAGAGATTGTAAAATTTGCACTCCTATACTTACAGTATATATGAATGAACATCCTATATATCAATATACATATAGCCTTCAGAGGTAATAACAGTTGAAAACCTTAGAGAAGGATAACCTTTCAACATATAAATAATTATATGAACATCATATACAATTTATATCCCTCAGAGAAATCAAAATCTCAGAAAATTATTGAGAAATAGAATTTAAGGTATAATAAAATAGATTTAATAACATCAAATCACCACAAGATGGCACCAAACACCAAGGAATAACTGATAAAAATAAATTCTCACATTCCAAATACCAGAATACGGGCAAAGAGAAGCCCAACATTCAGAGAGGAAATAAAATGTGTTGAATAAAGGAGCAACGAGTCCGGCTCGCAGCGTATTAAATGTAAGCCCACTGTGCACGTTGAGTAAAAAGTTTCTGAGATAAGGGAGCTTATTGACAGCTGCTTTCTAAACAGCTTCTCAAGTGACTGACCCCTCTATCACCAGGGCGTTAAACAACATTGCACCGGAGGTCATTACAGAAACCCCCCATGGTGCCGATACAACAAAGGGTGCCAAAAACACTGCCCGTGGCGGGAAGTGCATTTCTGAAGTGCAAACCGCCACAAGATAGATAAAAGATGAAGCCAAAAAAATTAAACAAGCTATTGCTGCGTATTGCGAGCACCGCCATTAAGCGGAACGTAGCATGAATAAATATCACTTAGATTACGAGTTTTGCGTGCGAGTTTGAACGATGAAAAAATGGCCATTTCAGCGTAAAAACCAGGATGCAGCCATTCCGAGTCTTGTCGGTATAGCTGTACCAAAAGCATTTTAGCCTGTAACGCAACGTGCGGTGAGGCCAAAAAGCTTGCGTTACAGCCTTTACCGACACGATCCATACCGCCATCTGAGACCAGTAAGTTATGAGTTTTGCGCCACAAAACTGTTACACAAAACTCATAACTAAAGTGTTACAAAGTACACTAACACACATAAACTACCTATTAACCCCTAGGTGGGTTTTACTGTTGGGGGGGGTGTTTGTATTTTTTTTACAGGTTAAAGAGCTGATTTCTTTTAAGGGCCATTGGTAGTTTATTGTAGGCTAGGTTTTTTTTATTTTTTGTAACTTAGCGTTTATTTTTTTGTAATTTAGTAATTTTTAATATATTTAAATAGTAGATTTAAATAATTTGAGTAGGGTTAGGTTTTTTTTTAATATGTAATTTAGTTAATTTAATTGCTAGTTTAATTTAATTGTAGTATAATAGTTAGAGTAGGTTGATTAATAGTTTAAAATTAGTTTATTTTAATTCTACAGGTAAGTTTAAATTTATTTTAAGATGGGGATGTTGTAATTTTAATTTAAAGTTAGGGGGTTGTTAGGTTTAGGGGTTAATAGCTTAATTTAGTTTATGGCGATGTGGGGGCTGGCGGTTTAGGCGTTAATAGGTTTAGTTAGTGGTAGTGATGAAGAAGGCCAGAGGTTTAGGGGTTAATACTTTTATTTAGGTTGCGGCGTGGTCGGGGAGCAGCGGAATAGGGGTTAATACATTTTATTTAAGTTGCGGCAATGTCGGGCCGGCAGATTAGGGGTGTTTAGACTCTGGGCTTATGTTAGGGTGTTAGGTATAAACGTAACTTGTTATCTAACATATAAATCAATGGGATATCTGGCAGCATTGAACATAAGCTTCGGTGCTTTCAGCCTCCCATTGATTTCTATGGCATCCGCGGCCTCCAGGGTGGCAGATTGAAAACCAGGTACGCTGGGTCGGAATAGCCGCGAGCATACCTGTTTGATAACTTTGAAAAAGTGTCAAAGAGAGCCGAATGTGTATTCGGAACATCTGTCATGACGAAAGTATCGATCTGCGTCGGATTGAGACCGGCGGATCATATGTTACGTCACAAATTTCAACATTTGGCGGTCTGTAGGCTTTGATAACTACGTAGTTATCAAAGCCTACAGACCGGCAAATGTTGAAACTATTATACTACATTTAAATTAAACTAGCAATTAAATTATCTAAATTACATAATAAAAAAAACCTATCCCTACTCAAATTATTTAAATCTACTATTTAACCTTATTAAAAATTACTAAATTACAAAAACAAACAAACGCTAAATTACAAAAAAAAAACAAAAAAAATAGCCTACAATAAACTACCAATGGCCCTTAAAATAAATCAGCTCTTTTACCTGTAAACAAAAATACAAACACTCCCCAACAGTAAAACCCACCACCCAACCCCCCCAAATAAAAACCCTATCTAAAATAACCTAAGCTCCCCATTGCCCTGAAAAGGGCATTTGTATGGGCATTGCCTATTCGATCTTCATCCAGCCGGAGAAGTCTTCATCCAGACGGCATGTTCTATCTTCATCCATCCGGCGCGGAGCGGGTCCATCCTAAAGACATCCGGCGCGAAGCTCGTCTTCAATACGGTCGCCGCCGTTAACTGGATCTTCAATGCAAGTGACGTCATCTAAGATGCGTCCCTTGCATTCCTATTGGCTGAAAGGTTCCAATCAGCCAATAGGATTAGAGCTGCTAAAATCCTATCGGCTGTTCCAATCAGCCAATAGGATTTGAGCAGCTCTCATCGTATTGGCTGTTCCAATCAGGGGTTAATAGGTTAATAGGTTTATTTAGTGGCAGTGGTGTGAAAGGCCAAAGGTTTAGGGGTTAACTTTATTTAGTGTCGGCGATGTCGGGAGCAGCGGAATAGGGGTTAATATCTTTATTATAGTGTGGGCGATGTTGGGATGCGGGGGAATAGGGGTTAATAAGTTTATTATAGTGGTGACGATGTTGGGGAGAGGCAGAATAGAGGTTAATAAATTTTATTAGTGGTGGCGATGTCGGGAGCAGCAGATTAGGGGTTAATAACTTTAATATAGTGTTTGCGAAGCGGGAGGGCCTCGGTTTAGGGGTTAATAGGTAGTTTATGGGTGTTAGTGTACTTTGTAACACTTTAGTTATGAGTTTTGTGTAACAGTTTTGTGGCGCAAAACTCATAACTTACTGGTCTCAGATGGCGGTATGGATCGTGTCGGTAAAGGCTGTAACGCAAGCTTTTTGGCCTCACCGCACGTTGCGTTACAGGCTAAAATGCTTTTGGTACAGCTATACCGACAAGACTCATAATGGCTGCATCCAGGTTTTTACGCTGAAATGGCCATTTTTTCAGTGTTCAAACCCGGACGCAAAACTCGTAACCTAAGTGATATTTATTCATGCTACGTTCCGCTTAATGGCGGTGCTCGCAATACGCAGTAATAGCTTGTTTAATTTTTTTTTGCGCCATCTTTTATCTATCTTGTGGCGGTTTGCACTTCAGAAATGCACTTCCCGCCACGGGCAGTGTTTTTGGCACCCTTTGTTGTATCGGCACCATGGGGGGTTTCTGTAATGACCTCCAGTGCAATGTTGTTTAACGGCCTGGTGATAGAGGGGTCAGTCACTTGAGAAGCTGTTTAGAAAGCAGCTGTCAATAAGCTCCCTTATCTCAGAAACGTTTTACTCACCGTGCACAGTGGGCTTACATTTAATACGCTGCAAGCCGGGCTCGTTGCTCCTTTATTCAACACATTTAATTTCCTCTCTGAATGTTGGGCTTCTCTTTGCCCGTATTTTGGTATTTGGAATGTGAGAATTTCTTTTTATCAGTTATTCCTTGGTGTTTGGTGCCATCTTGTGGTGATTTGATGTTATTACATCTATTTTATTATACCTTAAATTCTGTGTGTCCGGTCCACGGCGTCATCCATTACTTGTGGGATATTCTCCTCCCCCACAGGGAAAGGCAAGGAGAGCACACAGCAAGAGCTGTCCATATAGTCCCTCCCAGGCTCCGCCCCCCCAGTCATTCTCCTTGCCGCTCTGAACAAGTAGCATCTCCTCGGGGATGGTGAGGAGTTTGTGGTGTTTAGTTGTAGTTTTTTATTCTTCTATCAAGAGTTTGTTATTTTAAAATAGTGCTGGTATGTACTATTTACTCTGAAACAGAAAGAGATGAAGAGTTCTGTTTAAAAGAGGATTATGATTTTAGCAGACAGTAACTAAAATCAGTTGCTGTTCCCACACAGGACTGTTGAGATGAGAGAACTTCAGTTGGGGGAAACAGTTAGCAGACTTTTCTGCTTAAGGTATGACTAGCCATTTTTCTAACAAGACTGTGTAATGCTGGAAGGCTGTCATTTTCCCTCATGGGGATTGGTAAGCCATTTTCTTAGTCTCAAACAGAATAAAGGGCTTATTATGGGCTATACACTGGTAGACACTCTTAAGGGCTAAATCGATTGCTTTATTTAAGTATTATATGCAGTTTGAAGTTGAATTTCACACTTTTATAACATTGGGGAACGTTTTTTAGCACCAGGCACTTGTTAAGACACCTTCCCAGTCAGGAAGGGCCTTTCTCTGTAGTAGGCAGAGCCTCATTTTCGTGCCATTACTGTGCAGTTACTTTTGAGTACAGTACATGCAGCTGCATGTGTGTGGGTCTGGAATCCACTAAAAACGTTCCTAGAAGGCTTCATTTGATATCATATACCCCCCTGGGATTGGTGAAGTCGCAGCAAAGGCTGTAGCTGGGACTGTAAGGGGGTTAAAATTAAAAACGGCTCCGGTTTCCACATTTTAAGGGTTAACAGCTTGAAAATTGGGGTGCAATACTTTGAATGCATTAAGACACTGTGGTGAAAATTTGGTAAAGATTGGATAATTCCTTCATAGTTTTTCACATATTCAGTAATAAAGTGTGCCCTGTTTAACATTTAAAGAGACAGTAACGGTTTTGTTTTAAAACGTTTTTTGTGCTTTATTAACCAGTTTAAGCCTGTTTAACATGTCTGTACCTTCAGATAGATCATGTTCTGTATGTATGGTAGCCAATGTGGTTCCCCCTTCAAATATGTGTGATAATTGTGCCATAGCGTCCAAAGTAAGGACAGTACTGTCACAAATTGAAAAGTTGCCCAGGATGATTTCTCAGATGAAGGAAGTAGACATAGTTCTACATCATCTCCTTCTGTGTCTATACCAGTTATGCCCGCGCAGGCGACCCCTAGTACTTCTAGCGCGCCAATGCTTGTTACTATGCAGCAATTGACGGCAATAATGGATAACTCCATAGCTAATATTTTATCCAAAATGCCAGCATTTCAGAGAAAGAGCGATTGCTCTGTTTTAAACACTGTAGAGCAGGAGGGCGCTGATGATAATTTTTCTGTCATACCCTCACACCAATCTGAAGTGGCAGTGAGGGAGGGTTTGTCAGATGGGGAAATTTCTGATACAGGAAGAATTTCTCAGCAGGCAGAACCTGATGTTGTGACATTTAAATCAAAATTAGAGCATCTCCGCGCATTACTTAAGGAGGTGCTATCTACTCTGGATGATTGTGACAATCTGGTCAACCCAGAAAAATTGTGCAAGATGGACAAGTTCCTTGAGGTCCCGGTGCACCCTGATGCTTTTCCGATACCTAAATGGGTGGCGGACATAGTGAATAAGGAGTGGGAGAAGCCAGGCATACCTTTTGTCCCTCCTCCTATATTTAAGAAATTGTTCCCTATGGTCGACCCCAGGAAGGACACATGGCAAACAGTCCCTAAGGTCAAGGGGGCGGTTTCTACTCTAGCCAAGCGCACGACCATTCCTATTGAGGACAATTGTGCTTTCAAAGATCCTATGGATAAAAAATTGGAGGGTTTGCTTAAAAAGATTTTTGTACAGCAAGGTTACCTCCTTTAACCTATTTCGTGCATTATTCCTGTCACTACAGCGGCATGGTTCTGGTTCGAGGAACTGGAAAAGTCGCTCAGTAGGGAGACTCCGTATGAGGAAGTCATGGACAGAATTCACGCACTTAAGTTAGCTAATTCCTTTATTTTAGACACCGCTTTGCAGTTAGCGAGGTTAGCGGCGAAAAATTCAGGGTTTACAATTGGGGCGCGTAGAGCGCTCTGGCTAAAGTCTTGGTCGGCGGATGTATCTTCCAAGACAAAATTGCTTAATACCCCTTTCAAAGGTAAGACCCTTTTTGGGCCAGAATTGAAAGATATTATTTCAGACATCACTGAGGGAAAGGGCCATGCCCTCCCACAAGATAAACCTTTCAAGGCTAAGAATAAGTCCAATTTTCGTTCCATTCGCAATTTCAGGAACAGACCGGCTTCCAACTCGGCAGCCTCTAGACAAGAGGGTAACGCTTCCCAGACTAAACCAGCTTGGAAATCAATGCAAGGCTGGAACAAGGGTAAACAGGCCAAGAATCCTGCTGCTGCTACCAAAACAGCATGAAGGGGTAGCCCCCGATCCGGGACCGGATCTAGTAGGGGCAGACTCTCTCTCTTTGCTCAGGCTTAGGCAAGAGATGTTCAGGATCCCTGGACACTAGAAATAGTCTCTCAGGGTTTTCTTCTGGAGTTCAAGGAACTACCCTCAAGGGGAAGGTTCCACATGTCTAACTTATCTTCAAACCAAATAAAGAGACAGGCATTCTTACATTGTGTAGAAGACCTGTTAAAGATGGGAGTGATACACCCAGTTCCAACTGTGGAACAAGGTCGGGGGTTTTACTCAAATCTGTTTGTAGTTCCCAAAAAAGAGGGAATTTTCAGACCAATTCTGGATTTAAAAATTCTAAACAAATTTCGCAGAGTTCCATCGTTCAAATGGAAACCATTCGAACAATTTTATCTACAATCCAGGAGGGTCAATTTATGACTACCGTGGATTTAACCCCTTAATGACCAAGGACGTGCAGGGTACGTCCTCCAAAAAAATGTCCTTAACGACCAAGGACGTACCCTGCACGTCTTTGGTCTTTGAAAGCAGTGGAAGCGATCCTGATCGCTTCCAGCTGCTTTCATGTTATTGCAGTGATGCCTCGATATAGAGGCATCCTGCAATAACTTTTTTAAGCAGTCCGATGCAGAGAGAGCCACTCTGTGGCCCTCTCTGCATCGGCTATTGATGGCTATGATCGTTGGTGGGTGGGAGCGTGTCCAGGGAGGCGAGTGGGTGGCCATCAGTAGAGGAGGGGGGCGGGATCGCGTGCGCGCGCGTGCACGGGAGCGTGCGCGCGCGTGCACGGGGAGCGTGCGCGTGCATGTGTGAAACGCCATAAGTTAGCATTTTTAGTTGAAGAGGCACAAGGTGGGACTCAGTGGGAGAGAGGGTGGGAATAAAAAATATTAATGATCTGGGAGAGGGTGGGGGGTTGGGTGTTAAGGGGGGGCAGCTACACTACAGAAAAACTCAAAATAAACATTTGATTTAAAACTGGGTACTGGCAGACAGCTGCCAGTACCCAATATGGTGCACAATAAGGCAGAGGAGGGGGGTAGAGAGCTGTTTGGGGGGGGATCAGAGAGGTTGGGGCTTAGGGGGGGGTCCTACACAGCAGAATTATTTTTTTTTTAAAACAAAACAAAACAAAACTTTTATTTTAGTACTGGCAGACTTTCTGCCAGTACTTAAGATGGCGGGGACAATTGTGGGGTGGGGGAGGGAAGACAGCTGTTTGGGAGGGATCAGGGGGTGTGATGTGTCAGGTGGGAGGCTGATCTCTACACTAAAGCTAAAATTAACCCTGCAAGCTCCCTATAAGCTACCTAATTAACCCCTTCACTGCTAGCCATAATACACGTGTGATGCGCAGCAGCATTTAGTGGCCTTCTAATTACCAAAAAGCAACGCCAAAGTCATATATGTCTGCTATTTCTGATTAAAGGGGATCCTAGAGAAGCATTTACAACCATGTGTGCCATAATTGCACAAGCTGTTAGTAAATAATTTCAGTGAGAAACATAAAATTGTGAAAAATATTTGCGTTTTTTTCAATTTGATCGCATTTGGCGGTGAAATGGTGGCATGAAATATACCAAAATGTGCCTAGATCAATACTTGGGGTTGTCTACTGCACTACACTAAAGCTAAAATTAACCCTGCAAGCTCCCTACATGCTCCCTAATTAACCCCTTCACTGCTGGGCATAATACACGTGTGGTGCACAGTGGCATTTGGCAGCCATCTAATTACCAAAAAGCAACGCCAAAGCCATATATGTCTGCTATTTCTGAACAAAGGGGATCCCAGAGAAGCATTTACAACCATTTATGACATAATTGCACAAGTTGTTTGTAAATAATTTCAGTGAGAAACCTAAAATTTGTGAAAAAGTGAACGATTTTTTTTATTTGATGGCATTTGGCGGTGAAATGGTGGCATGAAATATACCAAAATGGGCCTAGATCAATACTTTGGGATGTCTTCTAAAAAAAAATATATACATGTCAAGGGATATTCAGGGATTCCTGAAAGATATCAGTGTCCCAATGTAACTAGCGCTAATTTTGAAAAAAAGTGGTTTGGAAATAGCAAAGTGCTACTTGTATTTATGGCCCTATAACTTGCAAAGAACATGTAAACATTGGGTATTTCTAAACTCAGAACAAAATTTAGAAACTATTTAGCATGGGAGTTTTTTGGTGGTTGTAGATATGTAACAGATTTTGGGGATCAATGTTAGAAAAAGTGTGTTTTTTCCATTTTTTTCCTCATATTTTATAATTTTTTTTATAGTAAATTATAAGATATGATGAAAATAATGGTATCTTTAGAAAGTCCATTTAATGGCGAGAAAAACGATATATAATATGTGTGGGTACAGTAAATGAGTAAGAGGAAAATTACAGCTAAACACAAACACCGCAAAAATGTAAAAATAGCCTTGGTCCCAAACGGACAGAAAATCGAAAAGTGCTGTGGTCATTAAGGGGTTAAAGGATGCGTATCTACATATTCCTATCCACAAAGATCATCCAAGGATTTTCACAAAGGTGCTAGGGTCCCTTCTAGAGGTTCTAAGACCAAGGGGTATTGCAGTGGTACCTTATCTGGACTACATTCTAATCCAAACGTCGTCTCTTTGCAAAGCAAAGGCTCATACAGACATTGTTCTAGCCTTTCTCATATCTCACGGGTGGAAGGTGAACGTAGAAAAGAGTTCCCTGTCTCCGTCGACAAGAGTTCCCTTCTTGGGAACGATAATAGATTCTTTAAAAATGAAGATCTTCCTGACAAAAGTCAGAAAGTCAAAGCTTCTAAAGCTTGTCAAGTTCTTCACTCTATTCTGCAGCCTTCCATAGCTCAGTGCATGGTAGTAGTAGGGTTGATGGTTGCAGCAATGGACATAGTTCCTTTTGCTCAAATTCATCTAAGACCATTACAACTGTGCATGCTCAAGCAGTGGAATGGGGACTATACAGACTTGTCTCCAAAGATTCAAGTAGACCAGATGACCAGAGACTCACTCCATTGGTGGTTGTCACAGGATCACCTGTCTCAGGGAATGAGTTTCCGCAGACCAGAGTGGGTCATTGTCACGACCGACGCCAGTCTATTAGGCTGGGGCGCGGTCTGGGATTCCCTGAAAGCTCAGGGTCTATGGTCTCGGGAAGAGTCTCTTCTCCCGATAAACATCCTGGAACTGAGAGCGATATTCAATGCTCTCCGGGCTTGGCCTCAACTAGGCCGGATTCATAAGATTCCAGTCAGACAACATGACGACTGTAGATTACATCAACCATTAGGGAGGAACAAAGAGTTCCTTGGCGATGAGAGAGGTATCCAAGATCATCAAATGGGCGGAGGATCACTCCTGCCATCTATCTGCAATTCACATCCCAGGAGTAGACAACTGGGAGGCGGATTATCTGAGTCGTCAGACTTTCCATCCGGGGGAGTGGGAACTCCACCCGGAGGTTTTTGCCCAGTTGATTCAATTATGGGACATTCCAGACATGGATCTGATGGCGTCTCGTCAGAACTTCAAGGTTCCTTGCTATGGGTCCAGATCCAGGGATCCCAAGGCGACTCTAGTGGATGCATTAGTGACGCCTTGGTCGTTCAACCTAGCTTATGCATTTCCACCGTTCCCTCTCCTTCCCAGGCTTGTAGCCAGGATCAAACAGGAGAAGGCCTCAGTGATTCTGATAGCTCCTGCATGGCCACGCAGGACTTGGTATGCAGACCTGGAAGCTACCTTTGAGACAGGATCTTCTAGTGCAAGGTCCATTTGAACATCCAAATCTAGTTTCTCTCCAGCTGACTGCTTGGAAATTGAACGCTTGATTTTATCCAAGCGCGGGTTTTCAGATTCAGTGATAGATACTCTGGTCCAAGCCAGAAAACCTGTGACTAGAAGGATTTACCATAAAATATGGAAAGGATATATCTGTTGGTGTGAATCCAAGGGATTCTCATGGATTAATATTCCCAGGATCCTCTCCTTTCTAACAAGAAGGTTTGGATAAGGGATTGTCAGCGAGTTCTCTAAAAGGACAGAGATCTGCTTTATCTGTCTTGTTACACAGACGACTGGCAGCTGTGCCAGATGTACAAGCTTTTGTACAGGCTTTGGTCAGAATCAAACCTGTTTACAGACCTTTGACTCCTCCCTGGAGTCTAAATTTAGTTTTTTCAGTTCTTCAAGGGGTTCCATTTGAACCCTTACATTCCATAGATATCAAGTTACTATCTTGGAAAGTTCTGTTTTTGGTTGCTATTTCTTCTGCTAGAAGAGTTTCTGAACTATCTGCTTTGCAGTGTGATCCACCCTATCTGGTGTTCCATTCAGATAAGGTTGTTTTGCGTACCAAGCCTGGTTTTCTTCCAAAAGTTTTTTCCAACAAGAATATTAACCAGGAAATAGTTGTCCCTTCTTTGTGTCCGAATCCAGTTTCAAAGAAGGAACATTTGTTACACCATTTAGATGTAGTCCGTGCTTTAAAGTTCTATTTAGAAGCAACAAAGGATTTCAGACAAAACTTCTTTTTTGTTTGTCGTTTATTCTGGTAAGAGGAGAGGACAAAAAGCTACTGCTACCTCTCTTTCTTTCTGGCTGAAAAGCATTATCCGATTGGCTTATGAGACTGCCGGACGGCAGCCTCCTGAACGAATCACAGCTCACTCTACTAGGGCTGTGGCTTCCACATGGGCCTTCAAGAACGAGGCTTCTGTTGATCAGATATGTGAGGCAGCAACTTGGTCTTCTCTGCACACTTTTGCCAAATTCTACAAATTTGATACTTTTTGCTTCTTCGGAGGCTATTTTTGGGAGAAAGGTTTTGCAAGCCGTGGTGCCTTCTGTTTAGGTAACCTGATTTGCTCCCTCCCTTCATCCGTGTCCTAAAGCTTTGGTATTGGTTCCCACAAGTAATGGATGACGCCGTGGACCGGACACACCAATGTTGGAGAAAACAGAATTTATGCTTACCTGATAAATTACTTTCTCCAACGGTGTGTCCGGTCCACGGCCCGCCCTGGTTTTTTAATCAGGTTTGAAAAATTTCTCTCTCTATACACTACAGTCACCACGGCACCCTATAGTTTCTCCTTTTTTTCTCCTAACCGTCGGTCGAATGACTGGGGGGGCGGAGCCTGGGAGGGACTATATGGACAGCTCTTGCTGTGTGCTCTCCTTGCCTTTCCCTGTGGGGGAGGAGAATATCCCACAAGTAATGGATGACGCCGTGGACCGGACACACCGTTGGAGAAAGTAATTTATCAGGTAAGCATAAATTCTGTTTTCTCATATCCTGAATTTGCATTCACAGTGCTGATCCTTTTTTTTTTTTTTAAGGATTTTTACTTCTGACATCATGTAGCATATTTTTGATTACATCTCAGGTCCATAATCATGATCATTTAGCATAATTAAGCTTAAGCTTTCATTTCTTTTACATTGCCAGTGTGTTTTTATGTTTCACTTATCAACGTATTATTCTTATTTTATTTTGTCTCTTATTTAAGAGATAATTTTCTGAGATTTTGATTTCTCTGAGGGATATACATTGTATATGATGTTCATATAATTATTTATATGTTGAAAGGTTATCCTTCTCTAAGGTTTTCAACTGTTATTACCTCTGAAGGATATATGTATTGATATATAGGATAGAGAGGCTTAAGTATACTAGAGACAGTAGAAATAAAGGATTACTAGATAATGGTGTCACAGATGTCAAAGAACACTCATAGGACAAGTTAGTCGTATTACAAGGTGTCCTAGCTTAAGAGAGGATAGAAACTGGAAACAACCTCAAAGAGAAAAAAAAAAAATTAGATATAGCTTATATTGGCCCAGGTAAATATGTGTGTATAAATACAAAGTCTATAACAAGGGACGATAAAGTAACAATAAAGTGACGATAAAGTGTGTTAGATAAAATACAATGTCTAGGATGTGAGGTGAAAGTGTATCAATTGTATATAGATGGCAGTGATGCAATCTAAGAGGGAAGGGGGGGGGGTTGGATGTGTAAAAGGATATAATGTACTATTAAAGAAAATAAAAAGTATATCCCATAAATACTTATTAATGCCGTGTGGTGGTATAGTCAAAAAGTAAAGTTCAGTGGCGTGTAACAAACAATACTATACTTAAGGTATAATTGTGACACAATTATTCTATAGTTCTAAAGTGGTAACAGTAAAATATATTCATTAAATAGCAATAGTGTTGCAATTGAATTCGACAAAATAGAAACAGAATAGCAACAAACAGTTAGCTGAGAACCGGACAGCAATACTCTGGTAAGTGACACAGTTGTATTCAAATAGAGATGAAATGTAAGCGTTCTGGTGAAAATAAAAGTTCAAGTGAAGATCCAGTTCCTAAGGGTGAAGATCCGGTTCCGTTTACAGAAAGAATCACTCGGGCTGGTATGTCAAATGAATGCAGAGGTCAACACGTTTCAGCCTATTACGAGGCCTTTATCAAGATTATACCAGCTCAGACAGTGAACACAAGAAAAGAACAGAGCGCAACCGCGACTCAAGGTAAAAGTTTTATTACTTATTTGAGCGCTAAAAACAAATTGCACTTACAAGAAGTTAGCAATATTTAAGCCTTTAGGTTTAACAATCCACTGGACCACTCTTCTCCAAGTTAACCTTCCACGCCGGAATCGGATATGGCGTCTCCGGGAAGTCCGCAGGCTTAGAAATCAATATCTCAATAGTAAACGGTAAAAAAGTACTTGTAAAGGCAATAGGAATTAATGTCTTTCAACAGTGTCCCTTTGTGTAGTCTACGCGTTTCGTCCTCATTGATCGGGACTTTCTCAAGACTCAGGGTTTAATATCCTTGTTCGCGGGGATCCTCTTCTTAAAACTCCAACTGCGTTCCTATTGGTTAGACTATGGACCAATCGCGAGCGCCAATCTGACACACCCACTCTAAATCCATTTCTCTCAATTGCGGTGAGTCAGACTGGACTCGCCGGTCTCCAGTCTAATTTTCATTCTCATTCAGAACAACCGTATATCAAATACACATATAACTATTAGATCTTGTGAATATATAAAAAGGTTATGAAAAAGTTATAAAAAAACACAAACCAACATTTAAACTCAAACTAGTCATAATATTCTACTAACACCTAACGATTATAAGGCTTCTACCTACGATACACATAGCTAACAGTTCTTAAAGAGATATTTTCATTATCTTAAAGGGATATTATCATTTTCATAAAGGGATATTAACATTGCCTTCTCCTTTCTACTACTTTCTATACCTGATAATGATGATGTACCAACACCAATCTTAAAATTTAAGTGATATGTGTTTACCCTTAACAATTTAAAAGAATCTTTATTGGTATAAATTTTTTTTTAAAAAACATTGTTTAAAAAACATTGATTTGCACTTCAAAAATATAATAGTAAATATCATTTTTATTAATATTAAAAAATTAGTTCATTCAGATTATTTTAATCTAAAAAATTACTGCTTCCATGTATTTATTCTGCACTTATAGGAATTATTGAATTATTAAAATTAAATCATGAATGCTTGGAGATCTAAATCTATATTTAACCCTTTTGGGGCCAAGCAGTCTAAAGATTGAATCCACTTTGTTTCTTTTTTTCTCAGTTCTGTTAATCTCTGATGAGGGTTAGTGGACACAGATACTGTTTCTAAGATGCTGATTTTGAGGCTACTAGGGTCATTGTTGTGAAACACCCGAAAGTGATCGGACACACTATGTGTCTTCAAGCCTAATTCTATGTTATGAATGTGCTCATAGCATCTACGTTTCACTTTCCTTTTTGTCCTCCCTACATAGATACACCCACATTTGCACGTTAAGCTGTATACTACATATGTGGATTGGCAGGTACCTCGTGAAGTGATGGAAAATACTTTTGAATGACTCGTATCCTCGATGGAGTCCCTGTTCCAAATTAAGGGGCACATACAACATTTTTTTCGACCACATTTGAAGGTCCCTGGTTTCCCTTTGACCCATTTGTCTAATGTACCTAGGCCACTATGTTTATTACTTTCTACTATAGGCAATTTGGAAGGGGCTAGGATATTCTTGAGGTTCCTATTTTTCTTATAAACAATATTGGGTTTGTCTTTAATTGCATCCTTAAGTAGGGGGTCTGCCTGTAGAATACCCCAATGTTTATTCAGGATTCTCTTAAAGAAACCAGCACCTTCATTATACGTGGTTATAAACCTGATTGTATTATGCTCAGACCCTTCACTAGTTGTTATCTCTTTAAGGCATAACAGTGCATCTCTACTGCACATTGTATTTCTATTTCTTGCTTCTATTATCAGATTTTTATCATACTCCTTCTCTAAAAACTTCTTTTCTAGCACATCAGCTTCCCTACTAAAATCCTCTATTTTGGTACAGTTTCTTCGTACCCTACGAAACTGCCCGTAAGGGATATTTTGTATCCATGATCTCTTGTGGCCACTGTTGGCGTTTAAGAATCCGTTACCATCAGTGGGTTTGCGGAAATTTTTTACCATTACAGTGTTTGGGGTACCTTCACTAAAAAATTCCACATCCAAGAATTCAATGCTAACTTTTGACATTTTACTAGTGAATGATAAATTAAACATATTGGTATTTATGTAATTGATAAATTCTGTAGCCAATAGTTCTTCTCCTTGCCAAATAATGATGATATCGTCAATGTATCTCAGATACTTGACGATATAATTTGCATAGGGATTATTGTTCCATATTTTCTCATCCTCAAACTGGGCCATGTATATATTGGCATAAGAGGGCGCCATTGGAGTGCCCATGGCTGTCCCTTGGGTTTGTCTGTAGAATTTACCCTGGAAATTAAAGTAATTCTTACTTAATATAAAGTCTATCACTTTGATTAAAAACTCCAGATGTTTATTAGAAATGCCACTATTTGCACCCACAATATTAAAAGCTTCTATTCCTTCCTTGTGGGGAATACTAGTATACAAAGATGATACGTCGCATGTTATCCACACATAATTTTCTTTCCATATTAAACCTTCTAACTGTGTGATAACATCCAACGTATCCTTAATGTAAGATTTGATCTTTTTCACAATTGGCTGCATATAAAAATCGATATAGGTCGATAGATTGCTGGTAATGGACTCTACCCCTGAAATGATGGGGCGACCAGGGGGGTTACAGGGGTCTTTATGCAGTTTGGGAATATGATAAAAGACAGGTATTTTCGGATGGGGATTATATATAAATCCAAATTCATCATTGTTCAGGATTGATTCATTTTTGGCTTCACTCAAGATTTTTAACAGCTGTTTATTGTATTCAATTGTGGGATCTCTACATAATTTTTCATAAGTTTGTGTATCTCCCAAAAGTCTAAAAGCTTCATTTAAATAATCAGCCCTATTCTGGACAATAATCCCCCCGCCCTTGTCCGCTTGTCTTATGACCAACTGTTTATCATTTTTCAACTTATTAAGAGATATTCTTTCCACGGGTCAAGGTCCTCATCACCCGTGGCCACAAACAAACAGCTGGGGAGAACCGCTAATGGCAAACAGGGAGAACAGGAAAAGGCAAAGAGAGGGAAGAGATTGGGAACTAAACGAGGAAAACGAAGTGGCAAAAGAACCAAAGAAACAGAGAGAAAGGAACAACATTTAGAGAAAGCTAAAGAAAATATTTACAATTTATCCAATACTGAATTAACTAATTCAGATCTATTGTTGTTAAACTAAGGGCTCAAATTTGCCCCTAAACAACTTCCAAATAAATTTGAGACTTACATTGATCTTCAAAAATTTGTACGTAAATTAAACCTTAAGAGGTATTATGCAAAGACCAGTATGACATACAAAGTAGTAAAAATGAAAGATCAAATGGAAAATATTTGGGATAAAAAAGATATTGAAACTTTAAGGATACTTAATGAATTAAAAGAGACAAGAGAGGTAGAAAACAGTGTGAATCCAGAATTGGAGGATTTGTTAGAATTGAGTCTACATGATTCTGAAGTTGAAATTAAACACAGTAATTTCAAACGCACATCATCTTTTAATCCTACGTCTACACAAGGAGAATACATTCCAGTGTTTAATGCACTAATGACTGAAGAATTGAATAAATATTTTGATTCAGGTTCCTTTAAGAACAAATTTAAATTTAAAGACAATCTAAACCAGCAGGAAAGAATATCTCTTAATAAGTTGAAAAATGATAAACAGTTGGTCATAAGACAAGCGGACAAGGGCGGGGGGATTATTGTCCAGAATAGGGCTGATTATTTAAATGAAGCTTTTAGACTTTTGGGAGATACACAAACTTATGAAAAATTATGTAGAGATCCCACAATTGAATACAATAAACAGCTGTTAAAAATCTTGAGTGAAGCCAAAAATGAATCAATCCTGAACAATGATGAATTTGGATTTATATATAATCCCCATCCGAAAATACCTGTCTTTTATCATATTCCCAAACTGCATAAAGACCCCTGTAACCCCCCTGGTCGCCCCATCATTTCAGGGGTAGAGTCCATTACCAGCAATCTATCGACCTATATCGATTTTTATATGCAGCCAATTGTGAAAAAGATCAAATCTTACATTAAGGATACGTTGGATGTTATCACACAGTTAGAAGGTTTAATATGGAAAGAAAATTATGTGTGGATAACATGCGACGTATCATCTTTGTATACTAGTATTCCCCACAAGGAAGGAATAGAAGCTTTTAATATTGTGGGTGCAAATAGTGGCATTTCTAATAAACATCTGGAGTTTTTAATCAAAGTGATAGACTTTATATTAAGTAAGAATTACTTTAATTTCCAGGGTAAATTCTACAGACAAACCCAAGGGACAGCCATGGGCACTCCAATGGCGCCCTCTTATGCCAATATATACATGGCCCAGTTTGAGGATGAGAAAATATGGAACAATAATCCCTATGCAAATTATATCGTCAAGTATCTGAGATACATTGACGATATCATCATTATTTGGCAAGGAGAAGAACTATTGGCTACAGAATTTATCAATTACATAAATACCAATATGTTTAATTTATCATTCACTAGTAAAATGTCAAAAGTTAGCATTGAATTCTTGGATGTGGAATTTTTTAGTGAAGGTACCCCAAACACTGTAATGGTAAAAAATTTCCGCAAACCCACTGATAGTAACGGATTCTTAAACGCCAACAGTGGCCACAAGAGATCATGGATACAAAATATCCCTTACGGGCAGTTTCGTAGGGTACGAAGAAACTGTACCAAAATAGAGGATTTTAGTAGGGAAGCTGATGTGCTAGAAAAGAAGTTTTTAGAGAAGGAGTATGATAAAAATCTGATAATAGAAGCAAGAAATAGAAATACAATGTGCAGTAGAGATGCACTGTTATGCCCTAAAGAGATAACAACTAGTGAAGGGTCTGAGCATAATACAATCAGGTTTATAACCACGTATAATGAAGGTGCTGGTTTCTTTAAGAGAATCCTGAATAAACATTGGGGTATTCTACAGGCAGACCCCCTACTTAAGGATGCAATTAAAGACAAACCCAATATTGTTTATAAGAAAAATAGGAACCTCAAGAATATCCTAGCCCCTTCCAAATTGCCTATAGTAGAAAGTAATAAACATAGTGGCCTAGGTACATTAGACAAATGGGTCAAAGGGAAACCAGGGACCTTCAAATGTGGTCGAAAAAAATGTTGTATGTGCCCCTTAATTTGGAACAGGGACTCCATCGAGGATACGAGTCATTCAAAAGTATTTTCCATCACTTCACGAGGTACCTGCCAATCCACATATGTAGTATACAGCTTAACGTGCAAATGTGGGTGTATCTATGTAGGGAGGACAAAAAGGAAAGTGAAACGTAGATGCTATGAGCACATTCATAACATAGAATTAGGCTTGAAGACACATAGTGTGTCCGATCACTTTCGGGTGTTTCACAACAATGACCCTAGTAGCCTCAAAATCAGCATCTTAGAAACAGTATCTGTGTCCACTAACCCTCATCAGAGATTAACAGAACTGAGAAAAAAAGAAACAAAGTGGATTCAATCTTTAGACTGCTTGGCCCCAAAAGGGTTAAATATAGATTTAGATCTCCAAGCATTCATGATTTAATTTTAATAATTCAATAATTCCTATAAGTGCAGAATAAATACATGGAAGCAGTAATTTTTTAGATTAAAATAATCTGAATGAACTAATTTTTTAATATTAATAAAAATGATATTTACTATTATATTTTTGAAGTGCAAATCAATGTTTTTTAAACAATGTTTTTAAAAAAAATTTTTATACCAATAAAGATTCTTTTAAATTGTTAAGGGTAAACACATATCACTTAAATTTTAAGATTGGTGTTGGTACATCATCATTATCAGGTATAGAAAGTAGTAGAAAGGAGAAGGCAATGTTAATATCCCTTTATGAAAATGATAATATCCCTTTAAGATAATGAAAATATCTCTTTAAGAACTGTTAGCTATGTGTATCGTAGGTAGAAGCCTTATAATCGTTAGGTGTTAGTAGAATATTATGACTAGTTTGAGTTTAAATGTTGGTTTGTGTTTTTTTATAACTTTTTCATAACCTTTTTATATATTCACAAGATCTAATAGTTATATGTGTATTTGATATACGGTTGTTCTGAATGAGAATGAAAATTAGACTGGAGACCGGCGAGTCCAGTCTGACTCACCGCAATTGAGAGAAATGGATTGAGAGTGGGTGTGTCAGATTGGCGCTCGCGATTGGTCCATAGTCTAACCAATAGGAACGCAGTTGGAGTTTTAAGAAGAGGATCCCCGCGAACAAGGATATTAAACCCTGAGTCTTGAGAAAGTCCCGATCAATGAGGACGAAACGCGTAGACTACACAAAGGGACACTGTTGAAAGACATTAATTCCTATTGCCTTTACAAGTACTTTTTTACCGTTTACTATTGAGATATTGATTTCTAAGCCTGCGGACTTCCCGGAGACGCCATATCCGATTCCGGCGTGGAAGGTTAACTTGGAGAAGAGTGGTCCAGTGGATTGTTAAACCTAAAGGCTTAAATATTGCTAACTTCTTGTAAGTGCAATTTGTTTTTAGCGCTCAAATAAGTAATAAAACTTTTACCTTGAGTCGCGGTTGCGCTCTGTTCTTTTCTTGTGTTCACAGCTACCAGTTGTTTGGGCGCTCTTCAGCGTCCAACGATCAGTAAAGCAGCACCGCTCTCAGCAACAGAGTCAGGAGGATTCGTATTCAAGCACCAGAACACAGAATATATTTTACCATACTCCTGGGGACATCGAGGTGAGATAGGTAGCATTTTCAATGCTATAGTACTTTGTGTCAGTTTTTAGAGTACCGTGTATCACTTGCAATTGATTTACAATAGTGTGTTTGTGATTGTCATTTTTCAGTGTTATCTATAGGTATTATTGACACAAATAGGTGTTACTCTCTGTTTGAAACAATATAGTTTTTTGCCGGAAATGTATGTGTAGAGATTAATAGACAATACTGATATTGATATAAGGAACGGCATTGAGAGTACATCTAGGCAATAAAGAGTGCTTAACGTTCAGCTCACTTAGACAATTTTTATTGTGAACCTTGCTTTGTATTTTAATTTTGTAAATCAGTCAAGTGTGTAGAGTACAGCCAGATACACAATAGGTGCTATTAGGCTCTGCACCAGTGGTCAGTTAGCGCAGTGTTAGAGTAACAGTGTAGAGCTCAGACAGTACACAATGGGGGGTAGTTATCAAGCCGTCAACCTCAAATACGCTGCGTATTCCGCAGCGTATTTGTGGCGAGGCTGATATGCCTTAGTTATCAAAGGCTCGAGACCGGCAAAAGTAGAATTTTGTGACGTAAGCTTCGATCCGCCGGACTCAGTACGACACAGATCGATTCTTACGTCACTCCAGATGTTCCGCACACAAGTGCGGCACATTCTCACTACTTTTGCTAGTTATCAAAAAACTAGCAGGTACGCTCGGCACTTTTACGGCCCAGCGTACCTGGTTTTCAAAGCGCCAGCCTGGAGGCGGCGGATCCCATAGGAATCAATGGGAGTCTGACCATAGCGAAAGTACAAGTTCGCTGCTGACAGACATCCCATTGATTTCTATGGGAGCTGTCTACACCTAACACCCTAACATGTACCCCGAATCTAAACACCACTAATCTGACCCCCCCTACACCGCCGCAACTAAATAAATGTATTACCCCCTAAACCGCCGCTCCCGGAGCCCACCGCAAGCTACTCTATACATATTAACCCCTAAACCGCCGCTCCCGGAGCCCACCACAACTATAATAAATGTATTAACCCCTAACCCGCCGCTCCCTGAACCCGCCGCAACCTATATTAAATGTATTAACCCCTATCCTGCCCCCCCTACACCGTCGCCACCTATAATACATTTATTAACCCCTAATCTGCCCCCCCTACACCGTCGCCACCTATAATAAATTTATTAACCCCTATCCTGCCCCCCACTACGCCGCCGCCACTGTAATAAAATGATTAACCCCTAACCCTAACGCCCCCTAACTTAAATATTAATTAAATAAATCTAAATAAATTAACTCTTATTAACTAAATGAATCCTATTTAAAACTAAATACTTACCTTTAAAATAAACCCTAATATAGCTACAATATAAATAATAATTATATTCTAGCTATCTTAGGATTTATTTTTATTTTACAGGTACCTTTCAATTTATTTTAACCATGTACAATAACTATTAAATAGTTATTAACTATTTAATAGCTTACCTAGCTAAAATAAAGAGAAATGTACCTGTGAAATAAATCCTAACCTAAGTTACAATTACACCTAACACTACACTATACTTTAATAAATTATTCCTATTTAAAAATAAATACTTACCTGTAAAATAAACCCTAAGATAGCTACAATGTAATTAATAATTATATTATAGCTATCTTAGGATTTATATTTATTTTACAGGTAACTTTGTATTTATTTTAGCTAGTTAGAATAGTTATTAAATAGTTATTAACTATTTAATAACTACCTAGCTAAAAGAAATACAAAATTACATGTAAAATAAATCCTAACTTAAGTTACAATTAAACCTAATACTACACTATCATTAAATTAACTAAATAAACTACCTACAAAGAACTACAATGAAATACAATTACATAAACTAACTAAAGTACAAAAAATAAAAAAAGCTAAGTTACAAAAAAATAAAAAATTAAGTTACAAACATGTTAAAAATATTACAACAATTTTAAGCTACTTACACCTAATCTAAGCCCCCTAATAAAATAACAAACCCCCCCAAAATAAAAAAAATCCCTACCCTATTCTAAATTACATAAATTTCAAAGCTCTTTTACCTTACCAGCCCTTAAAAGGGCCATTTGTGGGGGCATGCCCCAAAAAGTTCAGCTCTTTTGCCTGTAAAATAAAAATACAACCCCCCCCCCAACATTAAAACCCACCACCCACATACCCCTAATCTAACCCAAACCCCCCTTACAAAAACCTAACACTAATCCCCTGAAGATCATCCTACCTTGAGTCGTCTTCACTCAGCCGAGCCACCGATGGAACTGAAGAGGACATCCGGAGCGGAAGAAGTTAATCCTCCAAGCGGCGCTGAAGAAATCTTCCATCCGATGAAGTCATCATCCAGGCGGCGCTGAAGAAGTCTTCGATCCGGCCGATGTCATCTTCAAAGAGGCGCTGAAGAGGTCTTCTATCCGGGCGAAGTCATCTTCCAAGCCGGGTCTTGAATCTTCCTTCCGCCGACGCGGAACCACCTTCTTCACCGACGGACTACGACGAATGACGGCTCCTTTAAGGGACGTCATCCAAGATGGCGTCCCCTCAATTCCGATTGGCTGATAGGATTCTATCAGCCAATCGGAATTAAGGTAGGAAAATCTGATTGGCTGGTGGAATCAGCCAATCAGATTGAGCTCGCATTCTATTGGCTGTTCCGATCAGCCAATAGAATGCGAGCTCAATCTGATTGGCTGATTGGATCAGCCAATCGGATTGAACTCATGGAGCGGCGGTTTAGGGGTTAAACTATTTATTTAGTTGCGGAGAGGTGCGGGATCAGCAGGATAGGGGTTAATAATTTTATAATAGAGGGCGACGGTATAGGGGGGGCAGGATAGGGGTTACTAGGTATAATGTAGGTGGCAGCGGTGTCCGGGAGCGGCGGTTTAGGGGTTAATACATTTATAAGAGTTGCGGCAGGGTCTAGGAGCGGCGGTTTAGGGGTTAATACATTTATAAGAGTTGCGGCGGGGTCTAGGAGCGGCGGTTTAGGGGTTAGTAACTTTATTTAGTTGCGGGGGGCTCCGGGGGCGCCGGTATAGGGGGTAGAACAGTGCAGTTTAGTGTGAGTGCTTAGTGACAGGCTAGCAATAAAGCTGGGAAAAAGCCGAAGGGCAGCGAGATCGGATGAGTGATAACTGTCACAGTCCGCTGCTCATCGCCCCGCGGCTTTTTGACAGCTTTATTTGATAACTTAGGCGAACGTATTCAAGGTCCGCGGCGGCGAAGGTAGGCGAGCTTAGGCGGACGTATTGGGCCGGCGAAGCCAGAAAAGTAGACGGCTTGATAACTAGCCCCCAATATTTTCACTGGAATGACATGTCACATTGAGTGTGAGTTATGTCAGAAAGGGTATGCTTCTATACACTGTCATATATATATATATATATATATATCAAGTGTAGAAAATTAAAGTTGACTTATAAAATATAACTTTTATTAATATTGATTAAAAAGACAGCTCTTTTTTGTGTTTTGCTGTTCTCACATTAAATTAAAAACACATCTCCTTTACATTGATATCCATAGTTTGTTCATTTTCAAGTTGGATATAGTTATGAGATCTATAGGTTATTATGAGATATTTAAGTGGTTTTAATTATATTTTCTATATAGTTCTTAGCCTTGTGTGGCTTGTCAGAAAATTGAAATTAAAGAATATATCAACTAAATATATTATTTCTTAACAGGTTTGATATTCCTGTATGTAACCTTTAGTTCTTGTATATTGGTCTTCAAAAAATTGATTTCATAGTGACATTTCAATATTAATATGGTTTATGTGGTTTTCCAGGGTGGGTAACAGTATCAATATACTTAGAATAGGGTATATGCTTCTTATATTGTATATATATTCTTAAATTGTCACTTTAATAAAGTGACAATTTAAGAAAACAGAGAGTGCCTTCCTGACTGGAACTATTTTGTGTATTGATTCTGAAGTGCACCCCGACAGTTGTGTTTATGAAGTGAGTGCTGGATCTCAGCTTTTTACTATATATATATATATACACACACACACATATACATATATACAGTATATATAGCTTTTTCACAAAATTTGGGTTTCTCGCTGAAATTATTTACACACAACCACTGCAGTCATAAGTCCGATGGTTGTAAAAGGTTCTCTGGGGTCTCCTTTGTTCATAAATAGCAAACATGCATGGCTTTGCACTTCTTTTTTAGCAATTAGAAAGCCTCTACTTGCAGCTGTGCACTACTCTTCTAAAATTCCCAACAGTGAAGGGGTTAATTAGTTTTCTGGTAAGGGTAGTAGTATTTTAATACAGAAATTACCCTCCCACCTGACACTTCCCACCCCCCTCTTAGAAGCCAGTTCTTAATAAATAAATTAATTAATTAATCAAATTAAATCTGAAGGGTTTTGTTTGTGACATTCTTCTAATGTTTCTACATTTGATAACATGGTTAACATTGCCAATCTCTTTTAGTAAGTATTGCTTTTTTCACTATAAGTTTCCCCCTAATCACACATTTTTGGGGTTCCCAGATCACGTTTATGTCTGAGGTCCCTGATTAAATTGGAAACATTCCTGTATGGCTGTTGTGATTTCCTGAACTACTAATGTGTCTGATAAAAGGCTTTCATCTTAACACCATATATAATCTTTAATTGGCTTGGTGGGCCAGCTTAATGAACGTAATACCATGGTGTGATCGGACCAGGTTTGGGGTAAAATAGTTGTCTTTTTGAATAGAGACTATGCACGTCTGTGAATAAATAATCTATTCATGTGTAGACCTTGTGGGGATTGGAATAAAAAGTGTATTCCTTGGTGTTTAAATGGAAATGTCTCCATGTATCCTGTAATGTTATGAATTTTAAACACTGAATGACTTTACATATGGACTTACTAGATTGAGAAGTTCCAGTCGAAAAGTCAATTTTTTGCCTCTAGTGTAAAATTAAAATTGCCTCCTAGAATAGATCCTGTTTGATGGTCTAGTTTGTGAGGGATTGAATAAAAACATGCTGTTTAGTATTAGGTTTATAGGTCAATACTAATGTAATAGGTCTTCCACATAGTATACCTACTAGGATAAGGTATCTTCCATCTCTATTATGTATTACTAGACCTAAAGCCCGTGTACATGGGACAATTTTTTTAAGTACCGCGGTTCCAACCCTTGCTCCCTCTCTCTACCCCCTCTCTTTTGAGCTCTCTCCCCCTCTCTTGCGCTCTCTCCCCCTCTCTTTTGAGCTCTCTCTCCCCCTCTTTTTTGCTCTCTCCCCCCTCTTTTGCACTCTCTCTCCCCCTCTTTTGTGCTCTCTCTCCCCATCTTTTGCGCTCTCCCCCCCTCTTTTGCTCTCTCCCCCTCTTTTGCTCTCTCTCTTCCCCCTCTTTTGCTCTCTCTCTCTCTCCCCCTCCCCCCTCTTTTGCTCTCTCTCTCCCCCCCTCTCTTTTTCTCTCTCTCTCGCCCCCCTCTTTTGCTCTCTCTCTCCCCCCTCTTTTGCTCTCTCTCCCCCCCCTCCTTTGCTCTCTCTCCCCCTCTTTTCCTCTCTCTCCCCCCCTCTTTTCCTCTCTCCCCCTCTCTTTTGGTCTCTCTCTCCCCCTCTCTTTTGCTCTCTCTCTCTCTCACTCCCCCTCTCTTTTGCTCTCTCTCTCACTCCCCCTCTCTTTTGCACTCTCTCCCCCCTCTCTTTTGCGCTCTGTCCCTCTTTTGCGCTCTCTCTCCCCCTTCTCTTTTGCACTCACTCTCTCCGTCTTTTGCGCTCTCTCTCACCCCTCTTTTGTGCTCTCTCTCTCCCCCCTCTCTTTTGCACTCTCTCTCCCCCTCTTTTGCGCTCTCTCTCTCGCCCTTTTTTGTGCTCTCTCCCCCTCTTTTGCTCTCTCTCCCCCCCTCTTTTACGCTCTCTCTCCCCCTCTTTTGCTCTCTCTCCCCTCTTTTGGTCTCTCTCTTCCCCCTGTTTTGCTCTCTCTCTTCCCTCTCTTTTGCTCTCTCTGTCCTCCTCTGCTCTCTCCCCCCCTCTTTTGCTCTCTTTCTCCCCCCTCTTTTGCTCTCTCCCCCCCTCTTTTGCGCTCTCTCTCCCCCCCTCTTTTGCGCTCTCTCTCCCCCTCTTTCTTCTGTTAAGTGTGATCAGTCCACGGGTCATCATTACTTCTGGGATATTACTCCTCCCCAACAGGAAGTGCAAGAGGATTCACCCAGCAGAGCTGCATATAGCTCCTCCCCTCTACGTCACTCCCAGTCATTCTCTTGCACCCAACGACTAGATAGGATGTGTGAGAGGACTATGGTGATTATACTTAGTTTTATATCTTCAATCAAAAGTTTGTTATTTTAAAATAGCACCGGAGTGTGTTATTACCTCTCTGGCAGAGTTTGAAGAAGAATCTACCAGAGTTTTGCTATGATTTTAGCCGGAGTAGTTAAGATCATATTGCTGTTCTCGGCCATCTGAGGAGTGAGGTAAACTTCAGATCAGGGGACAGCGGGCAGATGAATCTGCATAGAGGTATGTAGCAGTTTTTATTTTCTGACAATGGAATTGATGAGAAAATCCTGCCATACCGATATAATGTCATGTATGTATACTTTACACTTCAGTATTCTGGGGAATGGTACTTCACTAGAATTACACTGTAAGAAATACATAAAGCTGTTTAATAACTAGAGATTATGTTTAACGTTTTTGCTGGAATGTAAAATCGTTTTCATTTGCTGAGGTACTGTGTGAATAAATGTTTGGGCACTATTTTTCCACTTGGCAGTTGCTTAATCTGTTTTTCTGACAGTTTCTGTTCTCCCTCACTGCTGTGTGTGAGGGGGAGGGGCCGTTTTTTGGCGCTTTTTCTATGCATCAAATATTTCAGTCAGCAACTCTTTGTATTCCCTGCATGATCCGGTTCATCTCTACAGAGCTCAGGGGTCTTCAAAACTTATTTTGAGGGAGGTAATTTCTCTCAGCAGAGCTGTGAGAATTATAGTTTGACTGAGATAAAAAACGTTTATTCTGTAATTTGTTTCCTGCTTTCAGAATTTGTTATCTTTGCTAATGGGATTAAACCTTTGCTAAAGTTGTGTTGTTTACAAGGATTGAGGCTATAACTGTTTCAATTTATTAATTTTCAACTGTCATAGATCTTCTGTGCTTCTTAAAGGCACAGTACATTTTAATATTATTCTAATTGAATTGTATTTCCAAGTTGCAAGTTTATTTGCTAGTGTGTTAAACATGTCTGATTCAGAGGATGATACCTGTGTCATTTGTTGCAATGCCAAAGTGGAGCCCAATAGAAATTTATGTACTAACTGTATTGATGCTACTTTAAATAAAAGTCAATCTGTACAAATTGAACAAATTTCACCAAACAACGAGGGGAGAGTTATGCCGACTAACTCGCCTCACGTGTCAGTACCTACATCTCCCGCTCAGAGGGAGGTGCGTGATATTGTAGCGCCGAGTACATCTGGGCGGCCATTACAAATCACATTACAGGATATGGCTACTGTTATGACTGAGGTTTTGGCTAAATTACCAGAACTAAGAGGTAAGCGTGATCACTCTGGGGTGAGAACAGAGTGAGCTGATAATATTAGGGCCATGTCAGACACTGCGTCACAGGTGGCAGAACATGAGGACGGAGAACTTCATTCTGTGGGTGACGGTTCTGATCCAAACAGACTGGATTCAGATATTTCAAATTTTAAATTTAAACTGGAAAACCTCTGTGTATTACTAGGGGAGGTGTTAGCGGCTCTGAATGATTGTAACACAGTTGCAATACCAGAGAAAATGTGTAGGTTGGATAAATATTTTGCGGTACCGACGAGTACTGAGGTTTTTCCTATACCTAAGAGACTTACTGAAATTGTTATTAAGGAGTGGGATAGACCCGGTGTGCCGTTCTCACCCCCTCCGATATTTAGAAAAATGTTTCCAATAGACGCCACCACAAGGGACTTATGGCAAACGGTCCCTAAGGTGGAGGGAGCAGTTTCTACCTTAGCTAAGCGTACCACTATCCCGGTGGAGGATAGCTGTGCTTTTTCAGATCCAATGGATAAAAAGTTAGAGGGTTACCTTAAGAAAATGTTTGTTCAACAAGGTTTTATATTGCAACCCCTTGCATGCATTGCGCCGATCACGGCTGCAGCGGCATTCTGGATTGAGTCTCTGGAAGAGAACATTGGTTCAGCTACTCTGGACGACATTACGGACAGGCTTAGTGTCCTTAAACTAGCTAATTCATTCATTTCGGAGGCCGTAGTACATCTTACTAAACTTACGGCGAAGAATTCAGGATTCGCCATTCAGGCACGCAGGGTGCTGTGGCTAAAATCCTGGTCAGCTGATGTTACTTCTAAGTCTAAATTGCTTAATATACCTTTCAAAGGGCAGACCTTATTCGGGCCCGGGTTGAAAGAGATTATCGCTGACATTACAGGAGGTAAAGGCCATGCCCTGCCTCAGGACAAAGCCAAAGCCAAGACTAGACAGTCTAATTTTCGTTCCTTTCGTAATTTCAAAGCAGGAGCAGCATCAACTTCCTCTGCACCAAAACAGGAAGGAGCTGTTGCTCGCTACAGACAAGGCTGGAAACCTAACCAGTCCTGGAACAAGGGCAAGCAGACTAGGAAACCTGCTGCTGCCCCTAAAACAGCATGAATTGAGGGCCCCCGATCCGGGATCGGATCTAGTGGGGGGCAGACTTTCTCTCTTCGCCCAGGCTTGGGCAAGAGATGTTCAGGATCCCTGGGCGCTAGAGATAATATCTCAGGGATACCTTCTGGACTTCAAATACTCTCCTCCAAGAGAGAGATTTCATCTGTCAAGATTGTCAACAATCCAGACAAAGAAAGAGGCGTTTCTACGCTGCGTACAAGAGCTCTTGTTAATGGGAGTAATCCATCCAGTTCCACGATCGGAACAGGGACAGGGGTTTTACTCAAATCTGTTTGTGGTTCCCAAAAAAGAGGGAACTTTCAGACCAATCCTGGACTTAAAGACCCTAAACAAATTCCTAAGAGTTCCATCGTTCAAGATGGAGACTATTCGGACAATTTTACCTATGATCCAAGAGGGTCAATACATGACCACTGTAGATTTAAAAGATGCTTACCTTCACATACCGATTCACAAAGATCATTATCGGTACCTAAGGTTTGCCTTCCTAGACAGGCATTACCAGTTTGTGGCTCTTCCATTCGGATTGGCTACAGCTCCAAGAATCTTCACAAAGGTTCTGGGTGCTCTTCTGGCGGTACTAAGACCGCGGGGAATCTCGGTAGCTCCATACCTAGACGACATTCTGATACAAGCTTCAAGCTTTCAAACTGCCAAGTCTCATACAGAGTTAGTGCTGGCATTTCTAAGGTCACATGGATGGAAGGTGAACGAAAAGAAAAGTTCACTCGTTCCACTCACAAGAGTTCCCTTCCTGGGGACTCTTATAGATTCTGTAGAAATGAAGATTTACCTGACAGAGGACAGGCTAACAAGACTTCAAAGTGCTTGCCGCACCCTTCATTCCATTCAACACCCGTCAGTGGCTCAATGCATGGAGGTAATCGGCTTAATGGTAGCGGCAATGGACATAGTACCCTTTGCACGCTTACACCTCAGACCACTGCAACTGTGCATGCTAAGTCAGTGGAATGGGGATTACTCAGACTTATCCCCTTCTCTGAATCTGGATCAAGAGACCAGAAATTCTCTTCTATGGTGGCTTTCTCGGCCACATCTGTCCAGGGGGATGCCATTCAGCAGACCAGACTGGACAATTGTAACAACAGACGCCAGCCTTCTAGGTTGGGGTGCCGTCTGGAATTCTCTGAAGGCTCAGGGACAATGGAGTCAGGAGGAGAGTCTCCTGCCAATAAACATTCTGGAATTGAGAGCAGTTCTCAATGCCCTCCTGGCTTGGCCCCAGTTGACAACTCGGGGGTTCATCAGGTTTCAGTCGGACAACATCACGACTGTAGCTTACATCAACCATCAGGGAGGGACAAGAAGCTCCCTAGCTATGATGGAAGTATCAAAGATAATTTGCTGGGCAGAGTCTCACTCTTGCCACCTGTCAGCAATCCACATCCCGGGAGTGGAGAACTGGGAGGCAGATTTCTTAAGTCGTCAGACTTTTCATCCGGGGGAGTGGGAACTTCATCCGGAGGTCTTTGCCCAAATACTTCGACGTTGGGGCAAACCAGAGATAGATCTCATGGCGTCTCGACAGAACGCCAAGCTTCCTCGTTACGGGTCCAGATCCAGGGATCCAGGAGCAGTCCTGATAGATGCTCTGACAGCACCTTGGGACTTCAGGATGGCTTACGTGTTTCCACCCTTCCCGTTGCTTCCTCGATTGATTGCCAGAATCAAACAAGAGAGAGCATCAGTGATTCTAATAGCACCTGCGTGGCCACGCAGGACTTGGTATGCAGACCTGGTGGACATGTCATCCTGTCCACCTTGGTCTCTACCTCTGAAACAGGACCTTCTGATACAGGGTCCCTTCAAACATCAAAATCTAACTTCTCTGAAGCTGACTGCTTGGAAATTGAACGCTTGATTTTATCAAGACGTGGATTTTCTGAGTCAGTTATTGATACCTTAATACAGGCTAGGAAACCTGTTACCAGAAAGATTTACCATAAGATATGGCGTAAATACCTATATTGGTGTGAATCCAAAGGTTACTCTTGGAGTAAGGTTAGGATTCCTAGGATATTGTCTTTTCTACAAGAAGGTTTAGAAAAGGGTTTATCTGCTAGTTCATTAAAGGGACAGATCTCAGCTCTGTCCATTCTGTTACACAAACGTCTGTCAGAAGTTCCTGACGTCCAGGCTTTTTGTCAGGCTTTGGCCAGAATTAAGCCTGTGTTTAAAACTGTTGCTCCACCATGGAGTTTAAACCTTGTTCTTAATGTTTTACAGGGCGTTCCGTTTGAACCCCTTCATTCCATTGATATAAAGTTGTTATCTTGGAAAGTTCTATTTTTAATGGCTATTTCCTCGGCTCGAAGAGTCTCTGAATTATCAGCCTTACATTGTGATTCTCCTTATTTGATTTTTCATTCGGATAAGGTAGTCCTGCGTACTAAACCTGGGTTCTTACCTAAGGTAGTTACTAACAGGAATATCAATCAAGAGATTGTTGTTCCTTCTTTATGCCCAAATCCTTCTTCAAAGAAGGAACGTCTACTGCACAACCTGGATGTAGTCCGTGCTCTAAAATTTTACTTACAGGCAACTAAGGAATTTCGACAAACGTCTTCTCTGTTTGTCATTTACTCTGGGCAGAGGAGAGGTCAAAAAGCTTCCGCTACCTCTCTTTCTTTTTGGCTTCGTAGCATAATTTGTTTAGCTTATGAGACTGCTGGACAGCAGCCTCCTGAAAGAATTACAGCTCATTCTACTAGAGCTGTGGCTTCCACTTGGGCCTTCAAGAATGAGGCCTCTGTTGAACAGATTTGCAAGGCTGCAACTTGGTCTTCGCTTCATACTTTTTCCAAATTTTCCAAATTTGACACTTTTGCTTCATCGGAGGCTATTTTTGGGAGAAAGGTTCTTCAGGCAGTGGTTCCTTCTGTATAAAGAGCCTACCTATCCCTCCCGTCATCCGTGTACTTTTGCTTTGGTATTGGTATCCCAGAAGTAATGATGACCCGTGGACTGATCACACTTAACAGAAGAAAACATAATTTATGCTTACCTGATAAATTCCTTTCTTCTGTAGTGTGATCAGTCCACGGCCCGCCCTGTTTTTAAGGCAGGTAAATATTTTTTAATTTATACTCCAGTCACCACTTCACCCTTGGCTTTTCCTTTCTCGTTGGTCCTTGGTCGAATGACTGGGAGTGACGTAGAGGGGAGGAGCTATATGCAGCTCTGCTGGGTGAATCCTCTTGCACTTCCTGTTGGGGAGGAGTAATATCCCAGAAGTAATGATGACCCGTGGACTGATCACACTACAGAAGAAAGGAATTTATCAGGTAAGCATAAATTATGTTTTTTCTCTCTCTCTCTCCCCCCCTCTTTTGCTATCACTTTCTCTCCCCTCTTTTGCTCTCTCTCTCCCCCTCTTTTACTCTCTCTCTCCTCCCCTCTTTTTCTCTCTCTCCCCCCTCTTTTGCTCCCCCCTCCTCTTTTGCTCTCTCTCCCCTCTCTTTTGCTCTCTCTCTTTCCCCCTTTCTTTTGCTCACTTTCTCTCTTTCCCCACTCTCTTTTGCTCTTTCCCTCCTCTCTTTTGGTCTCTCCCCCTCCTCTCTCCCCTCTGTTTTGCTCTCCCCTCTGTTTTTTTCTCTCACTTGACCATGCCGCTGCCACCACGGCTGCTCCCGTCAGCCACGCCCCTTCACACACTCCCGTCCGGCCACGCCCGCCGACCACGCCTCCATCACAGCAGCCAGGCCACACCCCCATCACGGGACGCTCGGCCACGCACCCATCACGGCACGCCCTGTCATGCCCCCACCAGGCAGCTTCCGGAGAAACAGAAGTTATGAAGCATCGGTCTAAAGACCGCTTCATAACTTGTCCACCTGCTCTGAGGCCGTGGACAGAAATCAACCCGATTAAATATGATCGGGTTGATTGACACACCCTGAATCTGCAGGGGGCGGCAGCATTGCACCAGCAGTTTACAAGAACTACTGGTGCATTAATAAATGCCAAAAGGTTAGAAAAACAGCACACCTTCTCTGCTTGTAGTGGGGCACGGAATAAAGGACTTGCCAGGTCCCAGTCAATCCAAGTATAAAGAATATTCCAGCCTCCAATTTCTTTAAAAGACCTTTATTTCATATAGGGTCCTGAGTAGAAATTACAACGTTTCAAGCCTAAACAGGCTCTTAATCATGTATCATGTACAGGATTAAGAGCCTGTTTAGGCTTGAAACGTTGTAATTTCTACTCAGGACCCTATATGAAATAAAGGTCTTTTAAAGAAATTGGAGGCTGGAATATTCTTTATACTTGCATTAATAAATGCTGACAGCGTATGCTGTCGGCATTTATCGATGTGCAGCGGACATGATATGCTACATCGTATTTACATTTCTTTTTGCATTTAATAGATAAAACATTAATGTTATTGTTATTAAGAGGGGGGTGCGTTATTATTAAAACAAGAAGAAGACATTTCTATAGAATTAATGAAGACAAACTGATAATGGTATCTGTGTAAGTTTCTGTGTCTGTTTAAATGGGATTCAAAAAAAGAAGGTAAAGTTGTCCATAACGAGATATTGCAATGATGGGGAGTGGTTAATCCCCTTTGTTCACTAAGTAAATATCAATGTTAACTTAAAATCCTAGAAACATTTGAAATTCAAGTAGATAACCAAACAGTGTAAAAAAAGATATCTATAGGTTATAAAAATGAGTGAATATAAACTATACCTGTGTACCAAACAAGTAGAAATATTACTACTAATATCTTAAGAAAAGAGATAGGTTGTACATGTGTAGGTAACTTCTGTAGTTATGCAGAAATAAAGTTTAGAATACGTATCCATTATCTGTCCCTACTGTTGGGAATTATGTCACAATTCTTCATATCACTGGTTTCTTGACTTGAGAAGATGCAGTTTTCTTTCTTTTTTTTATGAACTGTGGACCACCGTAGACATTGACCCTTGGCCAAATTTTCTGATGTATGTTTTTTTGACATTTGTAGAGGTTCAGTGGGAGTCATTGTATCATTTAGATGTATATTTAGGGTTTTAGTGATCATATATAGATCGCTTGGAGATTTGTAAGGCCTAGATTTAGAGTTCGGCGGTAGCCGTCAAAACCAGCGTTAGAGGCTCCTAACGCTGGTTTTGGCCGCCCGCTGGTATTTGGAGTCAGTGATTAAAGGGTCTAAAGCTCACTTTACAGCCGCGACTTTTCCATACCGCAGATCCCCCTACGCCATTTGCGTAGCCTATCTTTTCAATGGGATCTTTCTAACGCTGGTATTTAGAGTCGTTTCTGCAGTGAGCGTTAGAGCTCTAACGACAAGATTCCAGCCGCCTGAAAAAAGCAGGAGTTAAGAGCTTTCTGGCTAACGCCGGTTCATAAAGCTCTTAACTACTGTACCCTAAACTACACTAACACCCATAAACTACCTATGTACCCCTAAACCGAGGTCCCCCCACATCGCCGCCACTCGATTAAAATTTTTAACCCCTAATCTGCCGACCGCCACCTACGTTATACTTATGTACCCCTAATCTGCTGCCCCTAACCCCGCCGACCCCTATATTATATTTATTAACCCCTAACTTGCCCCACACAACGTCGCCGCAAGCTACTTAAAATAATTAACCCCTAATCTTCCGACCGCAAATCGCCGCCACCTACGTTATCCCTATGTACCCCTAATCTTCTGCCCCTAACATCGCCGACCCCTATGTTATATTTATTAACCCCTAATCTGCCCCCCACAACGTCGCCGACACCTACCTACACTTATTAACCCCTAATCTGCCGAGCGGACCTGAGCGCTACTATAATAAAGTTATTAACCCCTAATCCGCCTCACTAACCCTATCATAAATAGTATTAACCCCTAATCTGCCCTCCCTAACATCGCCGACACCTACCTTCAATTATTAACCCCTAATCTGCCGACCGGAGCTCACCGCTATTCTAATAAATGTATTAACCCCTAAAGCTAAGTCTAACCCTAACCCTAACACCCCCCTAAGTTAAATATAATTTTTATCTAACGAAATAAATTAACTCTTATTAAATAAATTATTCCTATTTAAAGCTAAATACTTACCTGTAAAATAAATCCTAATATAGCTACAATATAAATTACATTTATATTATAGCTATTTTAGGATTAATATTTATTTTACAGGTAACTTTGTATTTATTTTAACCAGGTACAATAGCTATTAAATAGTTAAGAACTATTTAATAGTTACCTAGTTAAAATAATTACAAATTTACCTGTAAAATAAATCCTAACCTAAGATATAATTAAACCTAACACTACCCTATCAATAAAATAATTAAATAAACTACCTACAATTACCTACAATTAACCTAACACTACACTATCAATAAATTAATTAAACACAATTGCTACAAATAAATACAATTAAATAAACTATCTAAAGTACAAAAAATAAAAAAGAACTAAGTTACAGAAAATAAAAAAATATTTACAAACATAAGAAAAATATTACAACAATTTTAAACTAATTACACCTACTCTAAGCCCCCTAATAAAATAACAAAGACCCCCAAAATAAAAAATTCCCTACCCTATTCTAAATTTAAAAAGTTACAAGCTCTTTTACCTTACCAGCCCTGAACAGGGCCCTTTGCGGGGCATGCCCCAAGAAGTTCAGCTCTTTTGCCTGTAAAAGAAAACATACAATACCCCCCCCCCCAACATTACAACCCACCACCCACATACCCCTAATCTAACCCAAACCCCCCTTAAATAAACCTAACACTAAGCCCCTGATGATCTTCCTACCTTGTCTTCACCATGCCAGGTTCACCGATCCGTCCTGGCTCCAAGATCTTCATCCAACCCAAGCGGGGGTTGGCGATCCATAATCCGGTGCTCCAAAGTCTTCCTCCTATCCGGCAAGAAGAGGACATCCGGACCGGCAAACATCTTCTCCAAGCGGCATCTTCTATGTTCTTCCATCCGATGACGACCGGCTCCATCTTGAAGACCTCCAGCGCGGATCCATCCTCTTCTTCCGACGACTAGACGACGAATGACGGTTCCTTTAAGGGACGTCATCCAAGATGGCGTCCCTCGAAATCCGATTGGCTGATAGGATTCTATCAGCCAATCGGAATTAAGGTAGGAATTTTCTGATTGGCTGATGGAATCAGCCAATCAGAATCAAGTTCAATCCGATTGGCTGATCCAATCAGCCAATCAGATTGAGCTCGCATTCTATTGGCTGTTCCGATCAGCCAATACAATGCGAGCTCAATCTGATTGGCTGATTGGATCAGCCAATCGGATTGAACTTGATTCTGATTGGCTGATTCCATCAGCCAATCAGAAAATTCCTACCTTAATTCCGATTGGCTGATAGAATCCTATCAGCCAATCGGAATTCGAGGGACGCCATCTTGGATGACGTCCCTTAAAGGAACCGTCATTCGTCGTCTAGTCGTCGGAAGAAGAGGATGGATCCGCGCTGGAGGTCTTCAAGATGGAGCCGGTCGTCATCGGATGGAAGAACATAGAAGATGCCGCTTGGAGAAGATGTTTGCCGGTCCGGATGTCCTCTTCTTGCCGGATAGGAGGAAGACTTTGGAGCACCGGATTATGGATCGCCAACCCCCGCTTGGGTTGGATGAAGATCTTGGAGCCAGGACGGATCGGTGAACCTGGCATGGTGAAGACAAGGTAGGAAGATCATCAGGGGCTTAGTGTTAGGTTTATTTAAGGGGGGTTTGGGTTAGATTAGGGGTATGTGGGTGGTGGGTTGTAATGTTGGGGGGGGGGTATTGTATGTTTTTTTTTACAGGCAAAAGAGCTGAAATTCTTGGGGCATGCCCCGCAAAGGGCCCTGTTCAGGGCTGGTAAGGTAAAAGAGCTTGTAATTTTTGTATTTTAGAATAGGGTAGGGAATTTTTTATTTTGGGGGTCTTTGTTATTTTATTAGGGGGCTTAGAGTAGGTGTAATTAGTTTAAAATTGTTGTAATATTTTTCTTATGTTTGTAAATATTTTTTTATTTTCTGTAACTTAGTTCTTTTTTATTTTTTGTACTTTAGATAGTTTATTTAATTGTATTTATTTGTAGCAATTGTGTTTAATTAATTTATTGATAGTGTAGTGTTAGGTTAATTGTAGGTAATTGTAGGTAGTTTATTTAATTATTTTATTGATAGGGTAGTGTTAGGTTTAATTATAACTTAGGTTAGGATTTATTTTACAGGTAAATTTGTAATTATTTTAACTAGGTAACTATTAAATAGTTCTTAACTATTTAATAGCTATTGTACCTGGTTAAAATAAATACAAAGTTACCTGTAAAATAAATATTAATCCTAAAATAGCTATAATATAAATGTAATTTATATTGTAGCTATATTAGGATTTATTTTACAGGTAAGTATTTAGCTTTAAATAGGAATCATTTATTTAATAAGAGTTAATTTATTTCGTTAGATAAAAATTATATTTAACTTAGGGGGGTGTTAGTGTTAGGGTTAGACTTAGCTTTAGGGGTTAATACATTTATTAGAATAGCGGTGAGCTCCAGTCGGCAGATTAGGGGTTAATGTTTGAAGGTAGGTGTCGGCGATGTTAGGGAGGGCAGATTAGGGGTTAATACTATTTATGATAGGGTTAGTGAGGCGGATTAGGGGTTAATAACTATTATAGTAGCGCTCAGGTCCGGTCGGCAGATTAGGGGTTAATAAGTGTAGGTAGGTGTCGGCGACGTTGTGGGGGGCAGATTAGGGGTTAATAAATATAACATAGGGGTCGGCGATGTTAGGGCAGCAGATTAGGGGTACATAGGGATAACGTAGGTGGCGGCGGTTTACGGAGCGGCAGATTAGGGGTTAAAAGTGTAATGCAGGGGTCAGCGATAGCGGGGGCGGCAGATTAGGGGTTAATAAGTGTAAGGCTAGGGGTGTTTAGACTCGGGGTACATGTTAGAGTGTTAGGTGCAGACGTAGGAAGTGTTTCCCCATAGGAAACAATGGGGCTGCGTTAGGAGCTGAACGCTGCTTTTTTGCAGGTGTTAGGTTTTTTTTCAGCTCAAACAGCCCCATTGTTTCCTATGGGAGAATCGTGCACGAGCACGTTTTTGAGGCCGGCCGCGTCCGTAAGCAACTCTGGTATCGAGAGTTGTATTTGCGGTAAAAATGCTCTACGCTCCTTTTTTGGAGCCTAACGCAGCATTTGTTTGAACTCTCGATACCAGAGTTAAATTTATGGTGCGGCCAGAAAAAAACCCGCGGAGCGTTAACAGCCCTTTTACCGCCGAACTCTAAATCTAGCCGTCTGTGAATGATTTACCACCAATGCTTAACTTAAGTCTCTAAATCATTTTCTCTTCTCTATTGTTGTTGGAGATAAGTCCAAAAAAGGTCTGAATGTTATGGTCTTGAAATTGGAGGATTGTATTTAAGGCCCATATAGCATCCTTGTCCTTAAAATTAAGAAACTGTACAATAATATCCTGTGGTGGAGATAATTGAGGTGGCTTGTTTAGTGCAAAGCTCTATGGACTCTTTCTAGAGATTGTGCATTTATCTAATGAGAGAAAAAAATTCCAGAAGATAATCAGTCAGTTGTTCTGGCTCATTGTTTTCTAGGATTCCACTAAATCTTAAATTATTTCTCCACACGCTGTCTAAATCTTAAATTTTATCTTGAAGGGTTTTTATTATGATATCATGTTGATTTAGATACTACTGTTACTGACATGTGTATTTACAGTATCCTGTCCTTCTTTGAGGGCATCAAGGTGATTGCCCATCTCTTTTTAGATCTGACAATTCTCATTTAATAAATTACTTCAATGTCAGATTTGGAGGGTAAATTAGCTATAGTAGATTGAATTTGTAAAAGTTGGAAAGTTTTAGGTAATTTCTCCTTGTTTTTTGTTTTGGTTTGTTTGCTATATTTGATGACGGGGAGTTGTTTTGTCAATTATTTCCAGAGAAATATGTTGAAAAAAAGGAAGCACACAGGGTGCTGAGTAGTGATGTCGCGAACCTAAAAATTTCGGTTCGCGAACGGCGGACTCGGACTTCCGCTACTGTTCGCGAACCGCCATTGACTTTAATAGGCAGGCGAACTTTAAAACCCACAGGGACTCTTTCTGGCCACAATAGTGATGGAAAAGTTGTTTCAAGGGGACTAACACCTGGACTGTGGCATGCCGGAGGGGAATCCATGGCAAAACTCCCACGGAAAATTACATAATTGATGCAGAGTCTGTTTTTAAGCCATAAAGGGCCAAAATCACCTAACATTCCTAAATTGTTTGGAATAACGTGCTTTAAAACATCAGGTATGATGTTGTATCGATCAGGTAGTATAAGGGTTACGGAAAAGTTTACAGAAAAAATCTGACAGCGTTCAACCTGCTTCCTCACAGCTCCTGGATAAAAGGGTATCTAGCTTACCCTGATAAGACTACAGAAAAATAATAAAATAATCCAAGAGCGCCAACTAGAGGCAAAGGAAGATTCTAACAGAAAAATAAATTACGTCAAAAACATTTATTTAAACATATAGTAAAAAACATGGATCCATGTAACATATACTAAAATCAAATACAGTTAAAAAATACAATAATCAATACAGTAAAAAATAAAATAGTCAACAAATTAGTATCACCAATTGCGGGGATAAATAGAATAAGAGTCACATTAAATGATCTCTTAAGGAGAAAGAGTTCTGAAAAAAGTCCAAAGGAACAGTGATACAATTCCTAGGTATAAATGTCAAGTCCAGAAATCCAGTGAAAAATCCAGTGAAAAAAAGGGTCAGTGGTAAAAAATCCAGTAGAAAAGTCTAATAAAATGGTGTATATAAAGAATCCAATGAAAAAAGTGTTATAATCCAAGTGTATATATATATATATAAAAAAGTGTAATATGAACGGGGGATCCCCTAAAATTGGTGAAATGTGTAAAAGTGTCTGAAAAAATGAAAAAAAAAAAAAGTAAAAAAGTATATAAAAAAGTAAAATATATATATATATATGTGTATAAAATCCAATTTAAAGTCTTAGGCCTAGATTTGGAGTTTGGCGGTAGAAGGGCTGTTAACGCTCCGCGGGCTTTTTTCTGGCCGCACCATAAAATTAACTCTGGTATCGAGAGTTCAAACAAATGCTGCGTTAGGCTCCAAAAAAGGAGCGTAGAGCATTTTTACCGCAAATGCAACTCTCGATACCAGAGTTGCTTATGGACGCGGCCAGCCTCAAAAACGTGCTCGTGCACGATTCCCCCATAGGAAACAATGGGGCTGTTTGAGCTGAAAAAAAACCTAACACCTGCAAAAAAGAAGCGTTCAGCTCCTAACGCAGCCCCATTGTTTCCTATGGGGAAACACTTCCTACGTCTGCACCTAACACTCTAACATGTACCCCGAGTCTAAACACCCCTAACCTTACACTTATTAACCCCTAATCTGCCGCCCCCGCTATCGCTGACCCCTGCATATTATTATTAACCCCTAATCTGCCGCTCCGTACACTGCCGCAACCTACGTTATCCCTATGTACCCCTAATCTGCTGCCCCTAACACCGCCGACCCCTATATTATATTTATTAACCCCTAATCTGCCCCCCACAACGTCGCCGCCAGCTACTTACAATAATTAACCCCTAATCTGCCGAGCGGACCTGAGCGCTACTATAATAAAGTAATTAACCCCTAATCCGCCTCACTAACCCTATCATAAATAGTATTAACCCCTAATCTGCCCTCCCTAACATCGCCGACACCTAACTTCAATTATTAACCCCTAATCTGACGACAGGAGCTCATCGCTACTATAATAAATGGATTAACCCCTAAAGCTAAGTCTAACCCTAACACTAACACCCCCCTAACTTAAATATAATTTACATCTAACGAAATTAATTAACTCTTATTAAATAAATTATTCCTATTTAAAGCTAAATACTTACCTGTAAAATAAATCATAATATAGCTACAATATAAATTATAATTATATTGTAGCTATTTTAGGAATAATATTTATTTTACAGGCAACTTGGTAATTATTTTAACCAGGTACAATAGCTATTAAATAGTTAAGAACTATTTAATAGTTACCTAGTTAAAATAATAACAAAATTACCTGTAAAATAAGTCCTAACCTAAGTTATAATTAAACCTAACACTACCCTATCAATAAATTAATTAAATAAACTACCTACAATTACCTACAATTAACCTAACACTACACTATCAATAAATAAATTAAATACAATTGCTACAAATAACTACAATTACATAAACTAACTAAAGTACAAAAAATAAAAAAGAACTAAGTTACAAAAAATAAAAAAATATTTACCAACATTAGAAAAATATTACAACAATTTTAAACTAATTACACCTACTCTAAGCCCCCTAATAAAATAACAAAGACCCCCAAAATAAAAAATTCCCTACCCTATTCTAAATTAATAAATGTAAAAGCTCTTTTACCTTACCAGCCCTGAACAGGGCCCTTTGCGGGGCATGCCCCAAGAAAATCAGCTCTTTTGCCTGTAAAAAAAAACCATACAATACCCCCCCCAACATTACAACCCACCACCCACATACCCCTAATCTAACCCAAACCCCCCTTAAATAAACCTAACACTAAGCCCCTGAAGATCTTCCTACCTTGTCTTCACCATCCAGGTATCACCGATCCGTCCTGGCATCCGGTGCTGAAGAGGTCCAGAAGAGGGTCCAAAGTCTTCCTCCTATCCGGCAAGAAGAGGACATCCGGACCGGCAAACATCTTCTCCAAGCGGCATCTTCGATCTTCTTCCATCCGGTGCGGAGCGGGTCCATCTTGAAGCAGCCGACGCGGATCCATCCTCTTCTTCCGTTGTCTCCCGACGAATGACGGTTCCTTTAAGGGACGTCATCCAAGATGGCGTCCCTCGAATTCCGATTGGCTGATAGGATTCTATCAGCCAATCGGAATTAAGGTAGGAATATTCTGATTGGCTGATGGAATCAGCCAATCAGAATCAAGTTCAATCCGATTGGCTGATCCAATCAGCCAATCAGATTGAGCTCGCATTCTATTGGCTGATCGGAACAGCCAATAGAATGCGAGCTCAATCTGATTGGCTGATTGGATCAGCCAATAGGATTGAACTTGATTCTGATTGGCTGATTCCATCAGCCAATCAGAATATTCCTACCTTAATTCCGATTGGCTGATAGAATCCTATCAGCCAATCGGAATTCGAGGGACGCCATCTTGGATGACGTCCCTTAAAGGAACCGTCATTCGTCGGGAGACAACGGAAGAAGAGGATGGATCCGCGTCGGCTGCTTCAAGATGGACCCGCTCCGCACCGGATGGAAGAAGATCGAAGATGCCGCTTGGAGAAGATGTTTGCCGGTCCGGATGTCCTCTTCTTGCCGGATAGGAGGAAGACTTTGGACCCTCTTCTGGACCTCTTCAGCACCGGATGCCAGGACGGATCGGTGATACCTGGATGGTGAAGACAAGGTAGGAAGATCTTCAGGGGCTTAGTGTTAGGTTTATTTAAGGGGGGTTTGGGTTAGATTAGGGGTATGTGGGTGGTGGGTTGTAATGTTGGGGGGGGTATTGTATGTTTTTTTTTACAGGCAAAAGAGCTGATTTTCTTGGGGCATGCCCCGCAAAGGGCCCTGTTCAGGGCTGGTAAGGTAAAAGAGCTTTTACATTTATTAATTTAGAATAGGGTAGGGAATTTTTTATTTTGGGGGTCTTTGTTATTTTATTAGGGGGCTTAGAGTAGGTGTAATTAGTTTAAAATTGTTGTAATATTTTTCTAATGTTGGTAAATATTTTTTTATATTTTGTAACTTAGTTCTTTTTTATTTTTTGTACTTTAGTTAGTTTATGTAATTGTAGTTATTTGTAGCAATTGTATTTAATTTATTTATTGATAGTGTAGTGTTAGGTTAATTGTAGGTAATTGTAGGTAGTTTATTTAATTAATTTATTGATAGGGTAGTGTTAGGTTTAATTATAACTTAGGTTAGGACTTATTTTACAGGTAATTTTGTTATTATTTTAACTAGGTAACTATTAAATAGTTCTTAACTATTTAATAGCTATTGTACCTGGTTAAAATAATTACCAAGTTGCCTGTAAAATAAATATTAATCCTAAAATAGCTACAATATAATTATAATTTATATTGTAGCTATATTAGGGTTTATTTTACAGGTAAGTATTTAGCTTTAAATAGGAATAAGTTATTTAATAAGAGTTAATTAATTTCGTAAGATTTAAATTATATTTAAGTTAGGGGGGTGTTAGTGTTAGGGTTAGACTTAGCTTTAGGGGTTAATCCATTTATTATAGTAGCGATGAGCTCCGGTCGGCAGATTAGGGGTTAATAATTGAAGGTAGGTGTCGGCGATGTTAGGGAGGGCAGATTAGGGGTTAATACTATTTATGATAGGGTTAGTGAGGCGGATTAGGGGTTAATTACTTTATTATAGTAGCGCTCAGGTCCGCTCGGCAGATTAGGGGTTAATAAGTGTAGGCAGGTGTCGGCGACATTGAGGGGGGCAGATTAGGGGTTAATAAATATAATATAGGGGTGGGCGGGGTTAAGGGCAGCAGATTAGGGGTACATAAGTATAACGTAGGTGGCGGTCGGCAGATTAGGGGTTTAAAAATTTTAATCGAGTGGCGGCGATGTGGGGGGACCTCGGTTTAGGGGTACATAGGTAGTTTATGGGTGTTAGTGTACTTTAGGGTACAGTAGTTAAGAGCTTTATGAACCGGCGTTAGCCCAGAAAGCTCTTAACTCCTGCTTTTTTCAGGCGTCTGGAGTTTTGTCGTTAGAGCTCTAACGCTCACTTCAGAAACGACTCTAAATACCGGCGTTAGAAAGATCCCATTGAAAAGATAGGATACGCAAATGGCGTAGGGGGATCTGCGGTATGGAAAAGTCGCGGCTGAAAAGTGAGCGTTAGACCCTTTAATCACTGACTCCAAATACCGGCGGTAGCCTAAAACCAGCGTTAGGAGCCTCTAACGCTGGTTTTCACGGCTACCGCCAAACTCTAAATCTAGCCGTTAATTAATAAATAAAATCCAAGTGAAACTTAGTGAATAAAAATAGTGGTTATTAGTGAATGATCCTCCTTATGAATGTCTCCATATGGGTGATAGTAATAGACTTTTGTGTGCTAGATGCTTTGTCTTTTCAATATAAACTTCGGTTATCCCTGTAATTTAAAAAAATAACATAGTGCAATAACGTTTTAACATGTGAAAAATAATGAAATAATGCTCACCAAATTTGTCAACGCGTTTCTGCCTCTATAAAAGGCCTTTCTCAAGACTAACTAAAGGTGAGTATTGGTGGCTCTATTTGTATATGTCAACAGCCAATGAATTATCATAGTTTTGGCGCCGAAAATCAATTTTAGCGCCAAAGAAACCGGAAGTTCTCTTACTGTTATGCTTCCTTTTTTAAAGTGATATTTTTACCTACCAAATTGATCAGTATTTTTCTTACTGGTCAATATTGTTCCATTGTTTGGGAAATAAAAGTTTTATCACGCTAAATCCTTAGCGTGATCCGTTTCTAACCTCGTGAGCATCGGACCGGAAGTGACGTCATGTTTGTTTACTTCCGGTTATTTGTACTTCCGGTTACGGTATTACTATAGTGGCTTGGCAAATAGCGATATTCGTAATAGGGGCATTTGTGCTGTATATAATACCGGAAATCCCACATAAACATGTTCAACAAATACAAGGTCCATGCAAGGTAGTCATATTTGGGGTGTATAAATAATATGATGAGCAATATTTGAGATGTGTACATAAATATACAGTCATAATACAATGGATGATACTCTTAAAACTCTTAAAACATAATTCATAATACAATTGATGACAATCTTAAAAACATTTTATACTACTTTAGAATATAATAAAAATATAGATAATAATATATGCTATGGTCATAAAAGTATAAAATACACGAGTAAGACCGGAGAAAGGTGTATTATAATATTAAAAAAATTAAAAAGGGGAAATAGAATAAATGTACACATAGTATTGGTATTCATGATACAAAAAAGATAACTTAAAACTTACATTATAATGTCTAAAAGAAACAGAAAGATCCGTCTATTCTTCATCTAAAATCCGACTAAAATTGGGCTAAAAGATGGGACTTAGAAATGGGATACAGATACTGGGTTCTATATATAAAGAGCCTATTTTCCAGGGTATACTTAGGGTAGTAACGCTTGGCTAAAAAAAGCTAGTATGAAGATACATGCTAACTAGCTGAGTGTCACACGATATTACTTAGTACTTAGTAAATGTGAGAGGTCCTCTCTGTTATTCAAACCTCTAGGGTAAAGACAGTCAATGTTAAAAATACATTTGGATACTACAGTCAGTAGGCGTCTCTCATAGTCACCGCCCCTCCAGTTTGGTTTCACTAGTTGTATGCCTATGTAGTTAAAATCTTTGTGACTGGCTCGATGGTAAGTAGTGAAGTGTCTATAGAGGGCTGTCTCAGTGCTTTCGTGTTCTATCTTTAATAGATGTTCCCTAATGCGATCTTTAAGATTTCTGGACGTTTGTCCTATATATTGAAGTCCGCAGCTGCACCATATCATATAGACAACTCCTCTGTCACTGCATCTTATAAGATCGTTGATCTTATATTTAACTTTTGAGTTAAAAGAGGTGAATTCTTTGGTTTTAACTCCTCTTTTACAGGCTTTACAACTCAGACATGGGAAGAATCCTTTGATTTCTTTACCAAATACATCCCTTATTTTATTCGATATTCCCTTAGGTATACTTGGGGATAGTCTGCTCTTAAGGTTGTCTGTCTTCCTATATATGAAGACAGGTCGAGTTGTCAATTTGTCCCCTATGATTTTGTCATTCTTTAAAAGTGACCAGTGCTTCTCTATGATTTTCTCCACAATGTGTCTGTTCTCACTATACTCGGTTATAAACGGAACAGTGAGTAGGTTATTTTCAGAATGGTGGATTTTTTTTTGGGTTTATATACCAGGAGATCTTTCCGGTCTTTATTCCTGACTTCTTCCATAGTTTCGATTAGAGACTCTTCTTCATAACCCCTTTCTAAAAAATTTTCTTTAAGAGTGGCAGCTTGTTCTTCCCACTTATTGGGATTGGAGCAATTTTTCTTCAATCTAAGGAATTGACCTTTTGGTATATTTGTCTTCCATCTGTTGAGGTGACAGCTTTCTCTGTGTATATAATTATTGCAGTCCACTTTTTTTTAAAAAAAGTGGACGTCTCCAGTTTGCCTTCAATGATGTCAATTTTTAAATCTAAGAAATTGATCGTTTTATTGCTCATCTCATATGTAAATTTAAGATTGTGGGTGTTTTCATTCATGACTTTTAAGGTATGTTCTAAGTCTTCTCTAGACCCCTTCCATATCAGAATGATATCGTCTATATACCTGTTATAGAGGACCAGGTCCGCGCTAGCTGGGCATGATTCCCAAAAAACTAGTTCCCAGTAGCCCATATACAAATTAGCATAGCTAGGCGCAAACCTGGTCCCCATCGCTGTGCCACATATTTGTTTAAAAAAAGTCCCATTATTGCTAAAATAGTTGTGGGTTAAAATAAAACGTATCCCTCTAAGGATAAATTCTCTTTGTAGTTCAGGTAACTTGGGATCTTTCTTTAGGAAGAAGTCCACTGCTTCTATACCGCCCTCATGTGGAATGCTGGTATAGAGGGACATGACATCACATGTGACGAGTATATAATTCTCTCCCCATTGAACATTCTCCAATTTATTGAGAATCTGGGTAGAATCCCTCAAATACGACGGTAATTGTGTGACGTATTTCTGTAATAGTCTGTCTATATATTCGGACAGATTACTAGACAGACCCCCTATCCCTGATATTATTGGTCGACCGGGGGGCTTTTCGAGGGATTTGTGAACTTTGGGGAGGTAATATAGGACTGGGGTTATGGGATATTTAATATTGATATATTTATACTCTTTCTCATTAAGGATCCCAATGTTTTTAGCTTCCCCCAACATTTCTTCTAATTCTCTTTTGAAGATTTCAACTGGATTTTTCTTTAATACTTCGTATGTCTGTTGGTCCGATAAAATCCGGTTACACTCGTGATTGTAGTCTGTTTTATTCAGGACCAAGATGCCCCCACCTTTATCTGCTGGTTTAATCACCATGTCAAGGTTCTTCTCGAGGGTCTTTATAGTATTCATTTGTTCTCTAGACAGGTTATGTTTATGTCTATTCAATTTCTTATAATTGATGTCCCTGATCTCATTGCAGATCATGGTATCGAATGTGTCTATAGCATTACCCTTACTTGCTAATGGGTAAAAATTTGATCTTGGTCTTAGATCCGTATGAAGGTAAATGTTTTTGTTGGTGGTTTGGGTATCTGAAATAACATTTTCATGTCGAATAGATTGTATTTCCAATGGAGTTCTCATAAAATGTCTTTTTAAAGTCAGTTTCCTGACTAATTCTTTTGCGTTTATGAAGGTGTTGAATTTGTTCAAACCCTTTGATGGGGCGAACGACAGTCCATAATTTAACACAGATGATTCCTTTTCAGTGAGTTCCTTTGAGCTTAGGTTAAAGATACCTGTAGTAGTTGCCTTGACATTTAGTGGAGAGAGGGATGATTTCTTCTTTCTTATTCTTCGTCCTCCTCTCTTGCCTCTATGGGTCTTCTTTTGTCTATTGGAGTTTGAAAGTCCTCTGAGTTTGGGTTCTTTCTCTTCATAGATCCTCTTTCTAATTCTTTGGGAGTTTTCTGAGGTATCCCTAAAAAAGAATGCCCTGATGTTGATGCTTGATATTCTTCATTCATACCTATATCTGGTATATGTTTATTGGGTTGTCTTTCTTCTTGTTTGGATTGTTGATTTGTCCCACGTATATTTGTATCTAATCGTGGTCCTGGGTAGTTAGATCTGGGAGGTTCATAATTATCGTTGTGGCGGTGATTGTACCAGTTTCCACCTCTGTTAAATGACTGTTGGTGTCTTCGATTAAAATGGGGGAATCTTCGGTATCATCTTTGTCCCCAAAACGAGTCTGTATTTTCTCTATTGTTACCATTTGTTCTACTATATTGCCTTGGGTAGTAGTTTGGATATGGATGTTCTCGTCTCTTATTGTCATATCTATATGGGGAGTGGATATAGCCTCGATTGTTATCCCCCTTAAAAAACTAACCATTATGAATTGCATCTGGTCTCTGATTATATTGATAACTAAAGTCTGGAGAATGGGACCAATGGGGTCTGTTATCACCCCCCCCAACCCCTATTGTGTCTATATTGACTAAACAGTGTTCTAGGGGTCCTATTGTCCTCTGGGTAGGGAGGTTCGTAGTTCCATCTATTATCTTTAGGTGTGTATACTGGATTCCAGGACCTATAATTATGTGTTTGTTGATTTCTGGTCTCATCGTATCTAATGTCCTCTTTTCTAGATGGTATCCTGGGTCTGTGCCCCCTCCTCTTATTAGTCACTTCTACCCATTCACCTTCATTATCATTTTCTTTTTGTGCGGTGTCATTATTATGAGTGTTGTTGTCATTTACTAATTGTTCATTTACCTGATTTTTGCTAAGCTTAATCAGTTCTAGTTCCCTGTACAGTTTTTTGGATTTTTTGTTGGTTATGTCTTCTCTTATCTTGGTTATCTTCTTGGTCAAATTTTCTTTTCTATCTAAAAAGTCCTTACATTCTATTATACAACCATCAGGGCCAATAAGATTATCCTCAGTACTCTTGATTTCAATATCTACCTTACTTAAAATAGATTCTCTATAGTCTATTATTGTCTGCATCAATTTCCTAGAGGTCTCTACCAGAGCTTCTGACCATTGGGTTAGAAATACTGGGTCCTCTGTTTGAAATGCACAGTCTTTTCTAATCACTAACCCTTTCGGGATGATGTTAAGTTCAAGACATTTCTTTAAAAACGATATTTCTGCTTTAAATTTGACTTCCTGTATGAGTAGCTTCTCTAAAGATTTAAAAATAGTGGCAAGATCTAAATTTTCCATAGTACTGTTTCCAGCATTGATGTTGGAATGATGGATATCCAATTGGATATCTTGTCTAATGGACCTTGTAATGTCCATACTTATTAAAAAGTGCTTGGTGCACTTGGTGCAATTCATAATGGTGAGTTTTTTAAGGGGGATAACAATCGAGGCTATATCCACTCCCCATATAGATATGACAATAAGAGACGAGAACATCCATATCCAAACTACTACCCAAGGCAATATAGTAGAACAAATGTTAACAATAGAGAAAATACAGACTCGTTTTGGGGACAAAGAGGATACCGAAGATTCCCCCATTTTAATCGAAGACACCAACAGTCATTTAACAGAGGTGGAAACTGGTACAATCACCGCCACAACGATATTTATGAACCTCCCAGATCTAACTACCCAGGACCACGATCAGATACAAATATACGTGGGACAAATCAACAATCCAAGCAAGAAGAAAGACAACCCAATAAACATATACCAGATATAGGTATGAATGAAGAATATCAAGCATCAACATCAGGGCATTCTTTTTAGGGATATCTCAGAAAACTCCCAAAGAATTAGAAAGAGGATCTATGAAGAGAAAGAACCCAAACTCAGAGGACTTTCAAACTCCAATAGACAAAAGAAGACCCATAGAGGCAAGAGAGGAGGACGAAGAATAAGAAAGAAGAAATCATCCGTCTCTCCACTAAATGTCAAGGCAACTACTACAGGTATCTTTAACCTAAGCTCAAAGGAACTCACTGAAAAGGAATCATCTGTGTTAAATTATGGACTGTCGTTCGCCCCATCAAAGGGTTTGAACAAATTCAACACCTTCATAAACGCAAAAGAATTAGTCAGGAAACACATTTTATGAGAACTCCATTGGAAATACAATCTATTCGACATGAAAATGTTATTTCAGATACCCAAACCACCAACAAAAACACTTACCTTCATACGGATCTAAGACCAAGATCGAATTTTTACCCATTAGCAAGTAAGGGTAATGCTATAGACACATTCGATACCATGATCTGCAATGAGATCAGGGACATCAATTATAAGAAATTGAATAGACATAAATATATTGAATAGACATAAACATAACCTGTCTAGAGAACAAACCCTCGAGAAGAACCTTGACGTGGTGATTAAACCAGCAGATAAAGGTGGGGGCATCGTGGTCCTGAATAAAACAGACTACAATCACGAGTGTAACCGGATTTTATCGGACCAACAGACATACGAAGTATTAAAGAAAAATCCAGTTGAAATCTTCAAAAGAGAATTAGAAGAAATGTTGGGGGAAGCTAAAAACATTGGGACTCTTAATGAGAAAGAGTATAAATATATCAATATTAAATATCCCATAACCCCAGTCCTATATTACCTCCCCAAAGTTCACAAATCCCTCGAAAAGCCCCCCGGTCGACCAATAATATCAGGGATAGGGGGTCTGTCTAGTAATCTGTCCGAATATATAGACAGACTATTACAGAAATACGTCACACAATTACCGTCGTATTTGAGGGATTCTACCCAGATTCTCAATAAATTGGAGAATGTTCATTGGGGAGAGAATTATATACTCGTCACATGTGATGTCATGTCCCTCTATACCAGCATTCCACATGAGGGCGGTATAGAAGCAGTGGACTTCTTCCTAAAGAAAGATCCCAAGTTACCTGAACTACAAAGAGAATTTATCCTTAGAGGGATACGTTTTATTTTAACCCACAACTATTTTAGCAATAATGGGACTTTTTTTAAACAAATATGTGGCACAGCGATGGGGACCAGGTTTGCGCCTAGCTATGCTAATTTGTATATGGGCTACTGGGAACTAGTTTTTTGGGAATCATGCCCAGCTAGCGCGGACCTGGTCCTCTATAACAGGTATATAGATGATATCATTCTGATATGGAAGGGGTCTAGAGAAGACTTAGAACATGCCTTAAAAGTCATGAATGACAACACCCACAATCTTAAATTTACATATGAGATGAGCAATAAAACGATCAATTTCTTAGATTTAAAAATTGACATCATTGAAGGCAAACTGGAGACGTCCACTTTTTTTAAAAAAGTGGACTGCAATAATTATATACACAGAGAAAGCTGTCACCTCAACAGATGGAAGACAAATATACCAAAAGGTCAATTCCTTAGATTGAAGAAAAATTGCTCCAATCCCAATAAGTGGGAAGAACAAGCTGCCACTCTTAAAGAAATTTTTTTAGAAAGGGGTTATGAAGAAGAGTCTCTAATCGAAACTATGGAAGAAGTCAGGAATAAAGACCGGAAAGATCTCCTGGTATATAAACCCAAAAAAACAATCCACCATTCTGAAAATAACCTACTCACTGTTCCGTTTATAACCGAGTATAGTGAGAACAGACACATTGTGGAGAAAATCATAGAGAAGCACTGGTCACTTTTAAAGAATGACGAAATCATAGGGGACAAATTGACAACTCAACCTGTCTTCATATATAGGAAGACAGACAACCTTAAGAGCAGACTATCCCCAAGTATACCTAAGGGAATATCGAATAAAATAAGGGATGTATTTGGTAAAGAAATCAAAGGATTCTTCCCATGTCTGAGTTGTAAAGCCTGTAAAAGAGGAGTTAAAACCAAAGAATTCACCTCTTTTAACTCAAAAGTTAAATATAAGATCAACGATCTTATAAGATGCAGTGACAGAGGAGTTGTCTATATGATATGGTGCAGCTGCGGACTTCAATATATAGGACAAACGTCCAGAAATCTTAAAGATCGCATTAGGGAACATCTATTAAAGATAGAACACGAAAGCACTGAGACAGCCCTCTATAGACACTTCACTACTTACCATCGAGCCAGTCACAAAGATTTTAACTACATAGGCATACAACTAGTGAAACCAAACTGGATGGGCGGTGACTATGAGAGACGCCTACTGACTGTAGAATCCAAATGTATTTTTAACATTGACTGTCTTTACCCTAGAGGTTTGAATAACAGAGAGGACCTCTCACATTTACTAAGTACTAAGTAATATCGTGTGACACTCAGCTAGTTAGCATGTATCTTCATACTAGCTTTTTTAGCCAAGCATTACTACCCTAAGTATACCCTGGAAAATAGGCTCTTTATATATAGAACCCAGTATCTGTATCCCATTTCTAAGTCCCATCTTTTAGCCCAATTTTAGTCGGATTTTAGATGAAGAATAGACGGATCTTTCTGTTTCTTTTAGACATTATAATGTAAGTTTTAAGATATCTTTTTTGTATCATGAATACCAATACTATGTGTACATTTATTCTATTTCCCCTTTTTAAATTTTTTTAACATTATAATACACCTTTCTCCGGTCTTACTCGTGTATTTTATACTTTTATGACCATAGCATATATTATTATCTATATTTTTATTATATTCTAAAGTAGTATAAAATGTTTTTAAGATTGTCATCAATTGTATTATGAATTATGTTTTAAGAGTTTTAAGAGTATCATCCATTGTATTATGACTGTATATTTATGTACATATCTCAAATATTGCTCATCATATTATTTATACACCCCAAATATGACTACCTTGCATGGACCTTGTATTTGTTGAACATGTTTATGTGGGATTTCCGGTATTATATACAGCACAAATGCCCCTATTACGAATATCGCTATTTGCCAAGCCACTATAGTAATACCGTAACCGGAAGTACAAATAACCGGAAGTAAACAAACATGACGTCACTTCCGGTCCGACGCTCACGAGGTTAGAAACGGAGCGATCGGCAACATATACCTCTAAGGATTTAGCGTGATAAAACTTTTCTTTCCCAAACAATGGAACATTATTGACCAGTAAGAAAAATACTGATCAATTTGGTAGGTAAAAATATCACTTTAAAAACGGAAGCATAACAGTAAGAGAACTTCCGGTTTCTTTGGCGCTAAAATTGATTTTCGGCGCCAAAACGATGATAATTCATTGGCTGTTGACATATACAAATAGAGCCACCGTTGCTGAAATACTAAGGCAGTCGGCGATTGAGCCCGAGCAAAACCCTTAGCCTTAACAGGTGACCACTGCACCTTGCCTGGCATCTTAAACTGCGGGAGCCCCCAAAAACGGCTTCCCCACCGGCAGGCTACCGACTACCGAAAAGAGCCGCGCTTAGGAGCGGCAGAAGACATAGGACGATAGTGGTGTCCTCGCGGCCCTCTGGCCTTACCTACTCTGCCGCATCAGAAGCTACACAGGCGAACCGGACTGTATCACAGCGGTAAGGTGGAAAGGAGCGTCGCACACACTGACCCTTGGCGCGCCCGCCATTTTGCCCCCAATCAGTCTACGCAGCTGCAATCTTTCCCCTATCTGAGCACACTGGAATACAGCACATAACTAAGGTGCATCTTGGAAGGGGACATTGAAGACACTTTAGCATTAACATAGAGCCTGTGGGTCAGGAGAGGAGGGTCACATAATAGTGCCGCTGGGGACATTTTTTTTTTTCTAACTTATTCCCAGGGACAGGCCTGACTGAGGCGCGCCACCGTAGTACAAAGTGGCAGGAACACCAATACTCATAAGGTTCTCCTCATAACTATCAGCGCTCCAGCCACTCTCCTGGGGTATACACCAGGCCTAACCTCCAGCTTTCAGTGAGGTCCCTTATATAGACATTAAAGCCTAACGCTCTCAGTCACACGGTCCTACACCATATTCCCTCCATCACTGTTATAACTACAACAGCAAAGCACAGGACTGAGCCGCTGTACCCCCCCCCCCCAGACTGACACTTATTTCTACAGCTATTGACCCCCCCTGAAAAATCTGAAACACTGGAAAACTACAGCTTCATTGCTAAGACGTTTTTGAAGCACACTTACTGAATACTGTTGTGGGGTGAAGCGACCACTAGGCTGCCTGCGCTTTCAGAACAGGGACCTGTTTCCACGTGGTCTAGGCCTCAGACCTCCCTAAGGCTGCAGAGAATCACAGTAACCAGAGCCAGCAAGAAACAAATATTAACCCTACACGCTACAACTGTCAGCGGACCTAACAGATGACCACCACCCCATCAGGGGGAAGATTGCTGCCCTTGCACTCCACACAAGGAACTTTGTCACTAACTTCTCTAACACAAGAGGAAAAAGAACTTGCAATCAAAGGGCATAGTGTTACTTGGAGAGTAAGAGAGACAGAGTTTTTCCTGCACGTCCTGTCCAAACATAACAAACCAGATATATTGCAATATTCTCTGCTGCTGCAGTGGCAGCTGCGTATCCTAACGCAAAACACTCTCTATGACCACGTATAGAAAGAAGGTAAAGAATATCATCCCTTATGAAAGTCGACAAATATTTCAAGGTATCAGCATCACAGGCTATACCCATCATGTCTGGTAGGCAAAAAGCAGCAGACAAGACTAAGAAGCATGTTGCAGAAATCCACCAGGATCCTCCCTCCCCCATCCAAAGGGACTTTAATTCTGACCCACCTCCTGACCTACTCCAAGACCTCAAGGCCTTTTTTCTGCCTAAGATGGAAACACTGCAGGCAGGAATGGACACCCTCACCACGGAGATCCGACAATATGCCAATAGACTACAACATGCAGAGCAAAGGATATCTGATGTGGAGGACTCTCAACAAACATCCACTCTGGCCATACAACGCCTAGAACGTCACAACTCCACATTGCAAGACAAGTTAGACGATCTCGAAAATAGATCCCGCCGCAACAACCTGAGGATTGTGGGGGTCCCCGAGTCAATTAAAAATAAAGACTTACTTGAATTCACAGCTTATACCTTGCCTAAATTATTGAAAATGGACCAGGAGACTATGCCGCTTGATATCGAAAGGGCACACAGAATAGGCCCAGAATCCCTGCCATCCAAGCCTAACCAGAGACCACGACAGGTCATCTTCAAACTGCTCAGATACCAAGAGAAACTGACACTCCTAAAGGCATATCGATCTAAACCTGACCTTCTCTACGAAGGCCACAAACTCCTCATCTTTCAAGACTTCTCTGCTGAGGTGGCTAGAAAGCGGAAAGAGTTCGCACCCCTCTGTTCCAAGCTACACTCCATGGGACGGCAAGCCTCACTGTTATACCCGGCCAAGCTGAGGCTGATGACACCTGGAGGCCCCAAGTTCTTCTTGAACCCACAACAACTACAAGAATTCCTGGATGCTGAAACCCGTAATGGCGAGGGTTGAAAGAACATTCTGCATACATCCACTCTCTGGCCTCACTTAGTTTGAGGAATGGATGACCTATACCAAAGACTCCTATTACCACCTAACCCAAGGACTAAGTATTTGCCCTTGTCTGTATATGTCTATGTTCATCTTTTTGCATTTCTTTTGTCTCGCATAATAACTCTGACAATGTGTATATCTAAACCTGCTGAGGGTTTACTGCTCAGCTTCTTACTTCTTTTCTTACCTCGTATGTTTTCCCCCTCCTCCCCAACCCTGACCCCGGCCTCTGTGTGTTCTCCTCACCCCCTTTCACTCTCTATGCTGATCAGTCCCCTACCTCTTTTCCTTCCTTTTGTGTCTTTCCCTCCCCCCCCTACCCTGACCTTGGCCCTTATATGTCTCTCTCACTCCCTTTCATTCTCTTTATGTCTTGAAAACCAGGATGTCAATCTTTTACTTACATGCATGTCTTTTTCCTCAGGCTGTGGGGGGAGCACCCGGATTCCGTTCTGCTTGATACCCGCAGATGCTTCAGACCGTAAGTTGCTAAAGCTCCAGACACACCTCTCTGAACACAACCCTCTTATCTCTCAATTCCCTAACAGTTCTACTACACAACCCACTACTAAATATAGACTCAAGCAGGGACACAATACACCTATAACTTGCACGTCTGTTATACGTCACCTATCAAGTACATCTTCCCCTCCCCAACAGTATGGCGCGTCCCCTTAAAATTGTATCTTGGAATGTGGGGGGGATTACCTCCCCAGCCAAGCGTAGCATCATTCTGCAACACCTGGGGCGACTTCAAACTGACATTGCTCTCCTACAGGAGACACGACTCACAGGGGCGGAACATGAGAAACTAAAAAGCAGATGGGTTGATCGAGTCTATTACACCCCTACAGAAGGACGTAAGAGAGGAGTTGCTATACTCGTTAGAAAAGGAATATCAGTACAAATCACCCCTACCACCATAGATCCTAGAGGCAGGTATATCATAGCAAGTCTACAGATAGATAATCGCACATACACCATATGTAACATCTATGGCCCAAACCAACTCAGACCATCGTTCTGACGCTCCATTCAGACCCACTTGGCTGCTCTCGCCGACTCTCCCATCCTAATGGGTGGAGACTTCAACCTGGCTCAGGAACTGCCACTAGACCGCAGAACTGACACACACACTAAGAGACAGGAAAAGACTATAGCTAAGACACGGAAAAAAGAAACAGATACCATAGCAACCTTTAAAAACTCACTAGACCTCATAGACGTGTGGCGCTCTCGCAATCCAACCAGGAGAGACTTCACGTGTGCCTCTAAAACACACAGCACTCTCTCGCGCATTGATTACTTCCTGTGTTCGGGCCAGCTACATACACAAATCCCACAGACAGACATTTCAGACATTATAATCTCAGACCATGCGCCCATATGGCTACTACTTGGTCCTAAACCCAACTCTCCTACCCAAAAGTCCTGGAGATTCCCTACTTACCTATACCACAACATTGAGTTCAGTAAACAAATAGAGCCACCAATACTCACCTTTAGTTAGTCTTGAGAAAGGCCTTTTATAGAGGCCGAAACGCGTTGACAAATTTGGTGAGCATTATTTCATTATTTTTCACATGTTAAAATGTTATTGCACTATGTTATTTTTTTAAATTACAGGGATAACCGAAGTTTACATTGAAAAGACAAAGCAGAGTCATCTAGCACACAAAAGTCTAATACTATCACCCATATGGAGACATTCATAAGGAGGATCATTCACTAATAACCACTATTTCTCCAACATAGGTGTGTCCGGTCCACGGCTTCATCCTTACTTGTGGGATATTCTCTTCCCCAACAGGAAATGGCAAAGAGCCCAGCAAAGCTGGTCACATGATCCCTCCTAGGCTCCGCCTACCCCAGTCATTCTCTTTGCCGTTGTACAGGCAACATCTCCACGGAGATGGCTTAGAGTTTTTTAGTGTTTAACTGTAGTTTTTATTATTCAATCAAGAGTTTGTTATTTTAAAATAGTGCTGGTATGTACTATTTACTCAGAAACAGAAAAGAGATGAAGATTTCTGTTTGTATGAGGAAAATGATTTTAGCAACCGTTACTAAAATCCATGGCTGTTCCACACAGGACTGTTGAGAGGAATTAACTTCAGTTGGGGGAACAGTGAGCAGTCTCTTGCTGCTTGAGGTATGACACATTCTAACAAGACGATGTAATGCTGGAAGCTGTCATTTTCCCTATGGGATCCGGTAAGCCATGTTTATTAAGATAGTAAATAAGGGCTTCACAAGGGCTTATTAAGACTGTAGACTTTTTCTGGGCTAAATCGATTCATTATTAATACATATTTAGCCTTGAGGAATCATTTAATCTGGGTATTTTGATAAGATTATATCGGCAGGCACTGTTTTAGACACCTTATTCTTTAGGGGCTTTCCCAAATCATAGGCAGAGCCTCATTTTCGCGCCGGTGTTGCGCACTTGTTTTTGAGAGGCATGACATGCAGTCGCATGTGTGAGGAGCTCTGATACATAGAAAAGACTTTCTGAAGGCGTCATTTGGTATCGTATTCCCCTTTGGGCTTGGTTGGGTCTCAGCAAAGCAGATACCAGGGACTGTAAAGGGGTTAAAGTTAAAAACGGCTCCGGTTCCGTTATTTTAAGGGTTAAAGCTTCCAAATTTGGTGTGCAATACTTTTAAGGCTTTAAGACACTGTGGTGAAATTTTGGTGAATTTTGAACAATTCCTTCATATTTTTTCGCAATTGCAGTAATACAGTGTGTTCAGTTTAAAATTTAAAGTGACAGTAACGGTTTTATTTTAAAACGTTTTTTGTACTTTGTTATCAAGTTTATGCCTGTTTAACATGTCTGAACTACCAGATAGACTGTGTTCTGAATGTGGGGAAGCCAGAGTTCCTTCTCATTTAATTAAATGTGATTTATGTGACAATGACAATGATGCCCAAGATGATTCCTCAAGTGAGGGGAGTAAGCATGGTACTGCATCATTCCCTCCTTCGTCTACACGAGTCTTGCCCACTCAGGAGGCCCCTAGTACATCTAGCGCGCCAATACTCCTTACTATGCAACAATTAACGGCTGTAATGGATAATTCTGTCAAAAACATTTTAGCCAAAATGCACACTTATCAGCGTAAGCGCGACTGCTCTGTTTTAGATACTGAAGAGCATGACGACGCTGATAATAATGGTTCTGAAGGGCCCCTAAACCAGTCTGATGGGGCCAGGGAGGTTTTGTCTGAGGGAGAAATTACTGATTCAGGGAACATTTCTCAACAAGCTGAACCTGATGTGATTACGTTTAAATTTAAGTTGGAACATCTCCGCATTCTGCTTAAGGAGGTATTATCCACTCTGGATGATTGTGACAAGTTGGTCATCCCAGAGAAACTATGTAAAATGGACAAGTTCCTAGAGGTCCCGGGGCTCCCAGAAGCTTTTCCTATACCCAAGCGGGTGGCGGACATTGTAAATAAAGAATGGGAAAGGCCCGGTATTCCTTTCGTCCCTCCCCCCATATTTAAAAAATTGTTTCCCATGGTCGACCCCAGAAAGGACTTATGGCAGACAGTCCCCAAGGTCGAGGGAGCGGTTTCCACTTTAAACAAACGCACCACTATACCCATAGAAGATAGTTGTGCTTTCAAAGATCCTATGGATAAAAAATTAGAAGGTTTACTTAAAAAGATGTTTGTTCAGCAGGGTTACCTTCTACAACCAATTTCATGCATTGTCCCTGTCGCTACAGCCGCGTGTTTCTGGTTCGATGAGCTGGTAAAGGCGGTCGATAGTGATTCTCCTCCTTATGAGGAGATTATGGACAGAATCAATGCTCTCAAATTGGCTAATTCTTTCACCCTAGACGCCACTTTGCAATTGGCTAGGTTAGCGGCTAAGAATTCTGGGTTTGCTATTGTGGCGCGCAGAGCGCTTTGGTTGAAATCTTGGTCAGCTGATGCGTCTTCCAAGAACAAGCTACTTAACATTCCTTTCAAGGGGAAAACGCTGTTTGGCCCTGACTTGAAAGAGATTATCTCTGATATCACTGGGGGTAAGGGCCACGCCCTTCCTCAGGATCGGCCTTTCAAGGCCAAAAATAAACCTAATTTTCGTCCCTTTCGTAGAAACGGACCAGCCCAAAGTGCTACGTCCTCTAAGCAAGAGGGTAATACTTCTCAAGCCAAGCCAGCTTGGAGACCAATGCAAGGCTGGAACAAGGGAAAGCAGGCCAAAAAACCTGCCACTGCTACCAAGACAGCTTGAAATGTTGGCCCCCGATCCGGGACCGGATCTGGTGGGGGGCAGACTCTCTCTCTTCGCTCAGGCTTGGGCAAGAGATGTTCTGGATCCTTGGGCGCTAGAAATAGTCTCCCAAGGTTATCTTCTGGAATTCAAGGGGCTTCCCCCAAGGGGGAGGTTCCACAGGTCTCAGTTGTCTTCAGACCACATAAAAAGACAGGCATTCTTACGTTGTGTAGAAGACCTGTTAAAAATGGGAGTGATTCATCCTGTTCCATTAGGAGAACAAGGGATGGGGTTCTACTCCAATCTGTTCATAGTTCCCAAAAAAGAGGGAACGTTCAGACCAATCTTAGATCTCAAGATCTTAAACAAGTTTCTCAAGGTTCCATCGTTCAAAATGGAAACCATTCGAACAATTCTTCCTTCCATCCAGGAAGGTCAATTCATGACCACGGTGGATTTAAAGGATGCGTATCTACATATTCCTATCCACAAGGAACATCATCGGTTCCTAAGGTTCGCATTCCTGGACAAACATTACCAGTTTGTGGCGCTTCCTTTCGGATTAGCCACTGCTCCAAGGATTTTCACAAAGGTACTAGGGTCCCTTCTAGCTGTGCTAAGACCAAGGGGCATTGCTGTAGTACCTTACTTGGACGACATTCTGATTCAAGCGTCGTCCCTTCCTCAAGCAAAGGCTCACACGGACATCGTCCTGGCCTTTCTCAGATCTCACGGATGGAAAGTGAACGTGGAAAAGAGTTCTCTATCTCCGTCAACAAGGGTTCCCTTCTTGGGAACAATAATAGACTCTTTAGAAATGAGGTTTTTTCTGACAGAGGCCAGAAAAACAAAACTTCTAGACTCTTGTCGGATACTTCATTCCGTTCCTCTTCCTTCCATAGCGCAGTGCATGGAAGTGATAGGTTTGATGGTAGCGGCAATGGACATAGTTCCTTTTGCGCGCATTCATCTAAGACCATTACAACTGTGCATGCTCAGTCAGTGGAATGGGGACTATACAAACTTGTCTCCGAGGATACAAGTAAATCAGAGGACCAGAGACTCACTCCGTTGGTGGCTGTCCCTGGACAACCTGTCACAAGGGATGACCTTCCGCAGACCAGAGTGGGTCATTGTCACGACCGACGCCAGTCTGATGGGCTGGGGCGCGGTCTGGGGATCCCTGAAAGCTCAGGGTCTTTGGTCTCGGGAAGAATCTCTTCTACCGATAAATATTCTGGAACTGAGAGCGATATTCAATGCTCTCAAGGCTTGGCCTCAGCTAGCGAGGGCCAAGTTCATACGGTTTCAATCAGACAACATGACAACTGTTGCGTACATCAACCATCAGGGGGGAACGAGGAGTTCCCTGGCGTTGGAAGAAGTGACCAAAATCATTCTATGGGCGGAGTCTCACTCCTGCCACCTGTCTGCTATCCACATCCCAGGAGTGGAAAATTGGGAAGCGGATTTTCTGAGTCGTCAGACATTGCATCCGGGGGAGTGGGAACTCCATCCGGAAATCTTTGCCCAAGTCACTCAACTGTGGGGCATTCCAGACATGGATCTGATGGCCTCTCGTCAGAACTTCAAAGTTCCTTGCTACGGGTCCAGATCCAGGGATCCCAAGGCGGCTCTAGTGGATGCACTAGTAGCACCTTGGACCTTCAAACTAGCTTATGTATTCCCGCCGTTTCCTCTCATCCCCAGGCTGGTAGCCAGGATCAATCAGGAAAGGGCGTCGGTGATCTTGATAGCTCCTGCGTGGCCACGCAGGACTTGGTATGCAGATCTGGTGAATATGTCATCGGCTCCACCATGGAAGCTACCTTTGAGACGAGACCTTCTTGTTCAAGGTCCGTTCGAACATCCGAATCTGGTCTCACTCCAGCTGACTGCCTGGAGATTGAACGCTTGATCTTATCGAAGCGAGGGTTCTCAGATTCTGTTATCGATACTCTTGTTCAGGCCAGAAAGCCTGTAACTAGAAAGATTTACCACAAAATTTGGAAAAAATATATCTGTTGGTGTGAATCTAAAGGATTCCCTTGGGACAAGGTTAAGATTCCTAAGATTCTATCCTTCCTTCAAGAAGGATTGGAAAAAGGATTATCTGCAAGTTCCCTGAAGGGACAGATTTCTGCCTTGTCTGTGTTACTTCACAAAAAGCTGGCAGCTGTGCCAGATGTTCAAGCCTTTGTTCAGGCTCTGGTTAGAATCAAGCCTGTTTACAAACCTTTGACTCCTCCTTGGAGTCTCAACTTAGTTCTTTCAGTTCTTCAGGGGGTTCCGTTTGAACCCTTACATTCCGTTGATATTAAGTTATTATCTTGGAAAGTTTTGTTTTTGGTTGCAATTTCTTCTGCTAGAAGAGTTTCAGAATTATCTGCTCTGCAGTGTTCTCCTCCTTATCTGGTGTTCCATGCAGATAAGGTGGTTTTACGTACTAAACCTGGTTTTCTTCCAAAAGTTGTTTCTAACAAAAACATTAACCAGGAGATTATCGTACCTTCTCTGTGTCCGAAACCAGTTTCGAAGAAGGAACGTTTGTTGCACAATTTGGATGTTGTTCGCGCTCTAAAATTCTATTTAGATGCTACAAAGGATTTTAGACAAACATCTTCCTTGTTTGTTGTTTATTCCGGTAAAAGGAGAGGTCAAAAAGCAACTTCTACCTCTCTCTCTTTTTGGATTAAAAGCATCATCAGATTGGCTTACGAGACTGCCGGACGGCAGCCTCCCGAAAGAATCACAGCTCATTCCACTAGGGCTGTGGCTTCCACATGGGCCTTCAAGAACGAGGCTTCTGTTGATCAGATATGTAGGGCAGCGACTTGGTCTTCACTGCACACTTTTACCAAATTTTACAAGTTTGATACTTTTGCTTCTTCTGAGGCTATTTTTGGGAGAAAGGTTTTGCAAGCCGTGGTGCCTTCCATCTAGGTGACCTGATTTGCTCCCTCCCATCATCCGTGTCCTAAAGCTTTGGTATTGGTTCCCACAAGTAAGGATGACGCCGTGGACCGGACACACCTATGTTGGAGAAAACAGAATTTATGTTTACCTGATAAATTACTTTCTCCAACGGTGTGTCCGGTCCACGGCCCGCCCTGGTTTTTTAATCAGGTCTGATAATTTATTTTCTTTAACTACAGTCACCACGGTATCATATGGTTTCTCCTATGCAAATATTCCTCCTTAACGTCGGTCGAATGACTGGGGTAGGCGGAGCCTAGGAGGGATCATGTGACCAGCTTTGCTGGGCTCTTTGCCATTTCCTGTTGGGGAAGAGAATATCCCACAAGTAAGGATGACGCCGTGGACCGGACACACCGTTGGAGAAAGTAATTTATCAGGTAAACATAAATTCTGTTTTTTATTCACTAAGTTTCACTTGGATTTTATTTATTAATTAAGACTTTAAATTGGATTTTATACACATATATATATATATATATATTACTTTTTTATATACTTTTTTTTTTTTTTCCATTTTTTCCATTTTTTCAGACACTTTTACACATTTCACCAATTTTAGGGGATCCCCCGTTCATATTACACTTTTTTATATATATACACTTGGATTATAACACTTTTTTCATTGGATTCTTTATATACACCATTTTATTAGACTTTTTTACTGGATTTTTTACCACTGACCCTTTTTTTCACTGGATTTTTCACTGGATTTCTGGACTTGACATTTATACCTGGGAATTGTATCACTATTCCTTTGGACTTTTTTCAGAACTCTTTCTCCTTAAGAGATCATTTAATGTGACTCTTATTCTATTTATCCCTGCAATTGGTTATACTAATTTGTTGACTATTGTATTTTTTACTGTATTGATTATTGTATTTTTTAACTGTATTTGATTTTAGTATATGTTACATGGATCCATGTTTTTTACTATATGTTTAAATAAATGTTTTTGACCGTCATTTATTTTTCTGTTAGAATCTTCCTTTGCCTCTAGTTGGCGCTCTTGGATTATTTTATTATTTTAGTGTAAGGGTTATGCCCGCTTCACAGTGACAGACCAAACTCACCGTGTAACGCACTGCAAACAACCGCAAACAGTCCATTTGCACAACCACGAGACAGATAGATTTGATAGATAGATACATAGATTACATAGATCAATAGATGCAATATACATATGATAGATACAAATTACATAGATCAATAGATGCAATATACATTTGATAGATACGAATTACATAGATCAATAGATGCAATATACATTTGATAGATACGAATTACATAGATCAAAAGATGCAATATAAATTTGATAGATACGAATTACATAGATCAAAAGATGCAATATAAATTTGATAGATACGAATTACATAGATCAATAGATGCAATATACATTTGATAGATACGAATTACATAGATCAATAGATGCAATATACATTTGATAGATACGAATTACATAAATCAATAGATGCAATATATATTTGATAGATACGAATTACATAGATCAATAGATGCAATATACATTTGATAGATACGAATTACATAGATCAAAAGATGCAATATAAATTTGATAGATATGAATTACATAGATCAATAGATGCAATATACATTTGATCGATACGAATTACATAGATCAATAGATGCAATATACATTTGATAGATACGATTTACATAGATCAATAGATGCAATATACATTTGATAGATACGAATTACATAGATCAATAGATGCAATATATATTTGATAGATACGATTGATAGTTAGATAGATTCGATAGATAAATAGATAGATTTGATAGATATATAATTTCCCTGACAGAGAATTACAATAAGACATGCGGTCTGACACCAATGGTAAGGTTCCCAGAGGCAGTTGCCCCGCCAGGGGACGTGTATATGGCATGGATTTTTGGAACCGGGAGATGGAAAAAGATGCTTGGTCGGTCCTCCTGCTTCAAATTTGGGGCACTGCGCGTGCAATCTATTGTGCCACCAGATATGAGTGGTGTGTTAAGTAGTATTATTCTGATCAGTTTAATACCTGTTACTCCCCCTATGGGGGGAGGTGTATATGGCATGGATTTTAGGAACCGGGAGATGGAAAAAGATGCTTGGTCGGTCCTCCTACTACAAATTTGGCCGAAACACAAGTGGCTGTCACAAAACAGTCCAGCCACGAGATAGATAGATTTGATAGATAGATAGATAGATACATAGATTACATAGATAAATAGATGCAATATACATTGGATAGATACAAATTACATAGATCAATAGATGCAATATACATTTGATAGATACGAATTACATAGATCAATAGATGCAATATACATATGATAGATACGAATTACATAGATCAATAGATGCAATATACATTTGATAGATCCGAATTACATAGATCAAAAGATGCAATATACATTTGATAGATACGAATTACATAGATCAATAGATGCAATATACATTTGATAGATACGAATTACATAGATCAATAGATGCAATATATATTTGATAGATACGAATTACATAGATCAATAGATGCAATATACATTTGATAGATACGAATTACATAGATCAATAGATGCAATATACATTTGATAGATACGAATTACATAGATCAATAGATGCAATATACATTTGATAGATACGATTTACATAGATCAATAGATGCAATATACATTTGATAGATACGAATTACATAGATCAATAGATGCAATATATATTTGATAGATACGATTGATTGATAGTTAGATAGATTCGATAGATAAATTGATAGATTTGATAGAGAACAGAATTTATGCTTACCTGATAAATTACTTTCTCCAACGGTGTGTCCGGTCCACGGCGTCATCCTTACTTGCGGGATATTCTCCTCCCCCACAGGGAAAGGCAAGGAGAGCACACAGCAAAAGCTGTCCATATAGCTCCCCCTCTGGCTCTGCCCCCCAGTCATTCGACCGATGGTTAGGAGAAAAAGGAGAAACCATAGGGTGCCGTGGTGACTGTAGTGTATAAAGAAAAGGAAAAATTTTTCAAACCTGATTAAAAAACCAGGGCGGGCCGTGGACCGGACACACCGTTGGAGAAAGTAATTTATCAGGTAAGCATAAATTCTGTTTTCTCCAACATTGGTGTGTCCGGTCCACGGCGTCATCCTTACTTGTGGGAACCAATACCAAAGCTTTAGGACACGGATGAAGGGAGGGAGCAAATCAGGTTACCTAAACAGAAGGCACCACGGCTTGCAAACCCTTTCTCCCAAAAATAGCCTTCGAAGAAGCATAAGTATCAAATTTGTAGAATTTGGCAAAAGTGTGCAGAGAAGACCAAGTCGCTGCCCTACATATCTGATCAACAGAAGCCTCGTTCTTGAAGGCCCATGTGGAAGCCACAGCCCTAGTAGAGTGAGCTGTGATTCGTTCAGGAGGCTGCCGTTCGGCAGTCTCATAAACCAAACGGATGATGCTTTTCAGCCAGAAAGAAATAGAGGTAGCAGTAGCTTTTTGACCTCTCCTCTTACCAGAATAAACGACAAACAAAGAAGAAGTTTGTCTGAAATCCTTTGTTGCATCTAAATAGAACTTTAAAGCACGGACTACATCTAAATTGTGTAGCAAACGTTCCTTCTTTGAAACTGGAACAACTATTTCCTGGTTAATGTTCTTGTTAGAAAAAACCTTTGGAAGAAAACCAGGCTTGGTACGCAAAACAACCTTATCTGAATGGAACACCAGATAGGGTGGGTCACACTGCAAAGCAGATAATTCAGAAACTCTTCTAGCAGAAGAAATAGCAACCAAAAACAAAACTTTCCAAGATAGTAACTTGATATCTATGGAATGTAAGGGTTCAAACGGAACCCCTTGAAGAACTGAAAGAACTAAATTTAGACTCCAGGGAGGAGTCAAAGGTCTGTAAACAGGCTTGATTCTGACCAAGGCCTGTACAAAAGCTTGTACATCTGGCACAGCTGCCAGTCGTTTGTGTAACAAGACAGATAAAGCAGAAATCTTTTAGAGAACTCGCTGACAATCCCTTATCCAAACCTTCTTGGAGAAAGGAGAGGATCCTGGGAATTTTAATCTTACTCCAGGAGAATCCCTTGGATTCACACCAACAGATATATCTTTTCCATATTTTATGGTAAATCTTTCTAGTCACAGGTTTTCTGGCTTGGACCAGAGAATCTATCACTGAATTTGAAAACCCGCGCTTGGATAAAATCAAGCGTTCAATTTCCAAGCAGACAGCTGCAGAGAAACTAGATTTGGATGTTCGAATGGACCTTGTACTAGAAGATCCTGTCTCAAAGGTAGCTTCCATGGTGGAGCCGATGACATATTCACCAGGTCTGCATACCAAGTCCTGCATGGCCACGCAGGAGCTATCAGAATCACTGAGGCTTTCTCCTGATTGATCCTGGCTACAAGCCTGAGAAGGAGAGGGAACGGTGGAAACGCATAAGCTAGGTTGAACGACCAAGGCGCCACTAATGCATCCACTAGAGTCGCCTTGGGATCCCTGGATCTGGACCCGTAGCAAGGAACCTTGAAGTTCTGACGAGACGCCATCAGATCCATGTCTGGAATGCCCCATAATTGAGTCAACTGGGCAAACACCTCCGGGTGAAGTTCCCACTCCCCCGGATGGAAAGTCTGACAACTCAGATAATCCGCCTCCCAGTTGTCTACTCCTGGGATGTGGATTGCAAATAGGTGGCAGGAGTGATCCTCCGCCCATTTGATTTTTTTGGACACCTCTCTCATCGCCAAGGAACTCCTTGTTCCCCCCTGATGATTAATGTAAGCTACAGTCGTCATGTTGTCTGATTGGAATCTTATGAATCCGGCCTTCGCTAGTTGAGGCCAAGCCCGGAGAGCATTGAATATCGCTCTCAGTTCCAGGATATTTATCGGTAGAAGAGACTCTTCCCGAGACCATAGACCCTGAGCTTTCAGGGAATCCCAGACCGCGCCCCAGCCTAATAGACTGGCGTCGGTCGTGACAATGACCCACTCTGGTCTGTGGAAACTCATTCCCTGGGACAGGTGAACCTGGGTCAACCACCAACGGAGTGAGTCTCTGGTCATTTGGTCTACTTGAATCATTGGAGACAAGTCTGTATAGTCCCCATTCCACTGCTTGAGCATGCACAGTTGTAATGGTCTTAGATGAATTTGAGCAAAAGGAACTATGTCCATTGCTGCAACCATCAACCCTACTACTTCCATGCACTGAGCTATGGAAGGCTGCGGAATAGAGTGAAGAACTTGACAAGCGTTTAGAAGCTTTGACTTTCTGACTTCTGTCAGGAAGATCCTCATTTCTAAAGAATCTATTATTGTTCCCAAAAAGGGAACTCTTGTCGACGGAAACAGGGAACTCTTTTCTACGTTCACCTTCCACCCGTGAGATCTGAGAAAGGCTAGAACAATGTCTGTATGAGCCTTTGCTTTGGAAAGAGACGACGCTTGGATTAGGATGTCGTCCAGATAAGGTGCCACTGCAATACCCCTTGGTCTTAGAACCGCTAGAAGGGACCCTAGCACCTTTGTGAAAATCCTTGGAGCAGTGGCTAGCCCGAATGGGAGAGCCACGAACTGATAATGCTTGTCCAGAAAGGCGAACCTTAGGAACTGATGATGGTCTTTGTGGATAGGAATATGTAGATACGCATCCTTTAAATCCACGGTAGTCATAAAATGACCCTCCTGGATTGTAAGTAAAATTGTTCGAATGGTTTCCATTTTGCACGATGGAACTCTGAGAAATTTGTTTTAGAATTTTTAAATCCAGAATTGGTCTGAAAGTTCCCTCTTTTTTGGGAACTACAAACAGATTTGAGTAAAACCCCTGACCTTGTTCCACAGTTGGAACTGGGTGTATCACTCCCATCTTTAACAGGTCTTCTACACAATGTAAGAATGCCTGTCTCTTTATTTGGTTTGAAGATAAGTGAGACATGTGGAACCTTCCCCTTGGGGGTAGTTCCTTGAATTCCAGAAGATAACCCTGAGAGACTATTTCTAGTGCCCAGGGATCCTGAACATCTCTTGCCCAAGCCTGAGCGAAGAGAGAGAGTCTGCCCCCTACAAGATCCGGTCCCGGATCGGGGGCTACCCCTTCATGCTGTTTTGGTAGCAGCAGCAGGCTTCTTGGCCTGTTTACCCTTGTTCCAGCCTTGCATTGGTTTCCAAGCTGGTTTAGTCTGGGAAGCGTTACCCTCTTGTCTAGAGGCTGCCGAGTTGGAAGCCGGTCCGTTCCTGAAATTACGAAAGGAACGAAAATTGGACTTATTCTTAGCCTTAAAAGGTTTATCTTGTGGGAGGACATGGCCCCTTCCCCCAGTGATGTCTGAAATAATCTCTTTCAATTCTGGCCCAAAAAGGGTCTTACCTTTGAAAGGGATCTTTAGCAATTTTGTCTTGGAAGATACATCCACCGACCAAGACTTTAGCCAGAGCACTCTGCGCGCCACAATTGCAAACCCTGAATTTTTCGCCGCTAACCTCGCTAACTGCAAAGCGGCATCTAAAATAAAGGAATTAGCTAACTTAAGTGCGTGAATTTCTGTCCATGACTTCCTCATACGGAGTCTCCCTACTGAGCAACTTTTCCAGTTCCGCGAACCAGAACCACGCCGCTGTAGTGACAGGAATAATGCACGAAATAGGTTGAAGGAGGTAACCCTGCTGTACAAAAATCTTTTTAAGCAAACCCTCCAATTTTTTATCCATAGGATCTTTGAAAGCACAATTGTCCTCAATAGGAATGGTTGTGCGCTTGGCTAGAGTAGAAACCGCCCCCTCGACCTTAGGGACTGTTTGCCATAAGTCCTTCCTGGGGTCGACCATAGGGAACAATTTCTTAAATATAGGAGGAAGGACAAAAGGTATGCCTGGCTTCTCCCACTCCTTATTCACTATGTCCGTCACCCGTTTAGGTATCGGAAAAGCATCAGGGTGCACCAGGACCTCAAGGTGCTTGTCCATATTGCACAATTTTTCTGGGATGACCAGATTATCACAATCATCCAGAGTAGATAGCACCTCCTTAAGTAATGCGCGGAGATGCTCAATTTAAATTTAAATGTCACCACATCAGGTTCTTCCTGTATCAGAAATTTCCCCATCTGACAAACCCTCCCTCACTGCCACTTCAGATTGGTGTGAGGGTATGACAGAAAAATTATCATCAGCGCCCTCCTGCTCTACCGTGTTTAAAACAGAGCAATCGCGCTTTCTCTGAAATGCTGGCATTTTGGATAAAATATTAGCTATGGAGATATCCATTACTGCCGTCAATTGTTGCATAGTAACAAGCATTGGCGCGCTAGAAGTACTAGGGGTCGCCTGCGTGGGCATAACTGGTATAGACACAGAAGGAGATGATGTAGAACTATGTCTACTTCCTTCATCTGAGGAATCATCCTGGCCAACTTTACTATTTGTGACAGTACTGTCCCTACTTTGTTTGGACGCTATGGCACAATTATCACACATATTTGAAGGGGGAACCACAGTGGCTTCCATACATACAGAACATGATCTATCTGAAGGTACAGACATGTTAAACAGGCTTAAACTGGTTAATAAAGCACAAAAAAACGTTTTAAAACAAAACCGTTACTCTTTAAATGTTAAACAGGGCACACTTTATTACTGAATATGTGAAAAACTATGAAGGAATTATCCTATCTTTACCAAATTTTCACCACAGTGTCTTAATGCATTCAAAGTATTGCACCCCAACTTTCAAGCTGTTAACCCTTAAAATGTTTTAACCCCCTTACAGTCCCAGCCACAGCCCTTGCTGCGACTTCACTAATCCCAGGGGGATATACGATACCAAATGAAGCCTTCTAGGAACGTTTTCAGTAGATTCCAGACCCTCACACATGCAGCTGCATGTACTGTACTCAAAAGTAACTGCGCAGTAATGGCGCGAAAATGAGGCTCTGCCTACTACAGAGAAAGGCCCTTCCTGACTGGGAAGGTGTCTTAACAAGTGCCTGGCGCTAAAAACGTTCCCCAATGTTATAAAAGTGTGAAATTCAACTTCAAACTGCATATAATCCTTAAATAAAGCAATCGATTTAGCCTCTAAAAGTGTCTACCAGTATATAGCCCATAATAAACCCTTTATTCTGTTTGAGTCTAAGAAAATGGCTTTCCGATCCCCATGAGGGAAAAATGACAGCCTTCCAGCATTACACAGTCTTGTTAGAAAAATGGCTAGTCATACCTTGAGCAGAAAAGTCTGCAAGCTGTTCCCCCCAACTGAAGTTCTCTCAGCTCAACAGTCCTGTGTGGGAACAACAACCGATTTTAGTTACTGCTGCTAAAATCATACACCTCTTTTAAACAGAACTCTTCATCTCTTTCTGTTTCAGAGTAAATAGTACATACCAGCACTATTTTAAAATAACAAACTCTTGATAGAAGAATAAAAAACTACAACTAAACACCACAAACTCCTCACCATCCCCGTGGAGATGCTACTTGTTCAGAGCGGCAAGGAGAATGACTGGGGGGCGGAGCCAGAGGGGGAGCTATATGGACAGCTCTTGCTGTGTGCTCTCCTTGCCTTTCCCTGTGGGGGAGGAGAATATCCCGCAAGTAAGGATGACGCCGTGGACCGGACACACCAATGTTGGAGAAATATAATTTCCCAGCGCCAGCGGACGTGTATATGGCATGGATTTTCGGAACCGGGAGATGGAAAAAGATGCTTGGTCGGTCCTCCTGCTTCAAATTTGGGGCACTATGCGTGCAATCTATTGTGCCACCAGATATGAGTGGTGTGTTAAGTAGTACTATTCTTAGCAGTTTAATACCTGTTACTCCACCTATGGGGGGAGGTGTATATGGCATGGATTTTAGGAACCGGGAGGTGGAAAAAGATGCTTGGTCGGTCCTACTACTTCAAATTTGGCCGAAACACAAGTGGCTGTCACAAAACAGTCCGGCCACGAGATAGATAGATAGATACATAGATTACATAGATCAATAGATGCAATATACATTGGATAGATACAAATTACATAGATCAATAGATGCAATATACATTTGATAGATACAAATTACATAGATCAAAAGATGCAATATACATTTGATAGATACGAATTACATAGATCAAAAGATGCAATATACATTTGATAGATACGAATTACATAGATCAATAGATGCAATATACATTTGATAGATACGAATTACATAGATCAAAAGATGCAATATACATTTGATAGATACGAATTACATAGATCAATAGATGCAATATACATTTGATAGATACGAATTACATAGATCAATAGATGCAATATACATTTAATAGATACGAATTACATAGATCGATAGATGCAATATACATTTGATAGGTATGAATTACATAGATCGATAGATGCAATATACATTTGATAGGTATGAATTACATAGATCAATAGATGCAATATACATTTGATAGATACGAATTACATAGATCAATAGATGCAATATATATTTGATAGATACGATTGATAGTTAGATAGATTTGATAGATATATAATTTCCCTGACAGAGAATTACAATAATTGAAGCTAGGAGGTGGTAGTAAGTGCGCTAGAGAAAGCTAAAGGTATCCGTTAGTTTGGAAATATATATATAAAAAATGAGGAAATATGTATATAAAATATATAAAATATAGTAATATATTCACCTATATTGAAAACTGTAGTGCAAAAAATATAATGCAAAATGGGGGGGGGGGGGGCCTTGGATGGTCTATATCAAATGTGATCGAAAGTTCCTGCAATCCTATTTATAGACAAATAGTGAAATGTGTATTCTACACAGGAGTGTGAAAGAAATCTAAAAAAAAATTTTTTAAGTGTGTCTAGGAAGATAATCTCTCTATCTCGATTATCAGTGAAAAATGTAAGAGTTTTTTCTAATGCCTACAATATGTGAAACTAAAAAACAATAAACAATAACTCTACTGTGTTATACTCTTATTGCTTAAAGACAAATGAAAGTGCTAATTATGTATAACAAATTGCAATATAAAAGTGAAAAAATATGTTTGCAATATAAGGTATTTGCAATACTCTTGCAATATAAGGTATTTTAATTATACTCTTATTGCTAAAAAACAAATGAAAAGTGCTAATTATATATAACAAGTGAAAAAATATGTTTGCAATATAATATATTTACAATACTCTTAGTACTCAAGAAGCGATATATCAAGTGCTAATAGTGTATACCAAATAGCCAAAAGTGAAGACTCAGTTTACAATATAAAAGTGAAAAAAATCTAAAAATTACTTGAAAACATGTACTGGTATAAATAAAGATTTATTTATACGATACAATATGAATAAAATTAAAACTAAAACAAGGGGACGTCTCCCCAAAGATAAAAATATCTATTAGAATCAATATTTATACAGAACAAGTTGATATTCCACACCAGGTATATTTAGGAAGCGTATATGTATTGTTTAAAACTGTATTTGTAATCCACTCTGTCTACACACAGACTTATAGTCCCAAAAGCAGTCTCTTTAGCAAACAGAAACTAGTTGGATGGTACAGTTATAGATGTCTGTACAAGTGCCGTGGAAGGTAGTTTTAAGGACCAGGCTTGTGTCTGATTAATGGAGCAATTATGAGACTTCTCTCAATACAACACAGTCAATTTACCTTATTTTCCTTATCTGGTAAAGTCCTTATTACTCCCTTTAACTCTCGTATGAGGCCGATATTATCTGTTTGACTCCAGGTTCCAAACCGAATCAGTGCGCCGCATGTGCCTCGGCGTCTGACATCATCGGTACACTTTCCAGCTGTCAGTACTGGTTGTCGGCTCTCACGGATGTTCAAATCACAAATAGTTATAGAGATGGTTATCGCTACTTTTGCAGCCAAATGTTATTCCCTGCACTTAGTGCTAGTGCACGCAGGAGAAAAGGAGTTTAAGCACAAAGGATTGTTAGACTTGCAGAATAACCCGGGTTACCATAAAATACTTAGAAAGTCCTCAAATTTAAAATGTCATCATTCATATGATATTATGACAGATATGCACAGCCACTTAGATCAACGCGTTTCACTCACCAGGGAGCTTTATCAAGATAAAGGTGACTGGCCAGGTATATCCTTATAAAGGTGTCTGAGAGTCCTTATTGGTTGTTCCTTAATTGTTGTTTATTAAGGTGGAATTTCAAATATACAAGGAAAACAATGTCTGGATGTATAGTACATGTCCTGATTTGTTAAGGTGGAAATTTTTTTCATTTCAGCTTAATAAAAGAATATCACCTTCATTCTGGCTTATATCTTATTCTGTTATTATTTATTTCTTTTCCTAGAGAAGTGGAATTTTTCATATATACTGCAACATTACAATCTTACATTAATAATATACATAAAAAATAAGAAATGTACAAATCAAACATTAAAAACATTTAAAAAGATTTTAAAAAAGTTTTCAAAAGTTTTTTATTGTTAATTATATGACCTCAAAACTTAAAAAATGTGATGTAAATTGTCTTTAACATTAGAAAGTGAATATATTCTCTCCTAGTGGATATAGATGATTTATCGTGTGCAACTGTAGTCTATCGCCTCATCATTCAAAAAGAAAAGGTGAGAGGTCTAATTCAGAGTTTAGACCTTTCGGGTATAAAGTATCATATTTATAGATTAATTCGGCCTCTTTTATTAATAACTTCTTCTCTATATTACCTCCTCTCCAATGTCTATGTACTTGTTGTACACCCCAATATTTTAGATCTTTAGTGTTCCCTTTATGGACTGATTTAAAGTGTTTATATAAATGGGTATCATCTCTCCCATTTTTTATGTTACCAATGTGTTCTCTTACTCGGTCCCTAACCATTCTTTTGGTTTCCCCAAAATAGAAAAGGTTACAAGAGCACTTTAAGACATAGATTATATTTTTATTAGTACATTTTATGGTGTCTTTAATGATAAGGGGTTTCTCTAGATTATTAATTCTAATATTTTTCAGTTTATTACTATGGCTGCATGCCTTACAAGAGTAGCATGGAAAAAAAACCATAATACTTTTCCCAGTTAAATCTTTTTGTTTTTGTATACTTTTCTTTGTTGTTTTCAGTTCACTAGGGGCCAAAAGTGTTTTTAAGTTAGCAACCTTTTTGAAAACAAATTTGGGGTTATCGGAAATTTTATCCCCTATTAGATCATCTTCTTTTATCAGGTGCCAGTGTTTTTTTATAATTCTTTTTACAAAATTTTGGTCAACACTATAATCTGTTATAAAAGGAACCATGATCTTATTGCTAATTTCCTTTTGTTTCTCTTTATACATTAGAAGGGACTCTCTATCTGTATTCTTAGCTCTTTCTATGGCTTTGTCTGTGGTATCATTTTTATAGCCCCTTACTTTGAATCTTTCTAATAAAATTTTAGATTGCTGTTCAAAGTCTACCATCCTGGAGCAGTTCTTTCTGATACGTAAAAATTGCCCTACCGGGATGTTCTTTTTCCATACATCTAGATGAAAACTGTTCGCGTGTATATAATTACTGCAGTCTACCTTTTTGAAATGGGTCTTAGTTTCAAGTTTATTTTCCACCTTCATTATTTCTAGGTCTAAAAACACCACTGAATCTTTACTGTAATTTGATGTAAAATTGAATCCCCAAGTATTTTTGTTCATTTCATCAAACATAGTCTTGAGTTCTTGTTCAGTACCCTTCCATACTATTAGAAGATCATCTATGTATCTTTTATAGAGCACAAGGTTTGCACCATAGCTGCCAGTGCCGAAGAATTGCGTTTCCCAGGCACCCATAAAAAGATTGGCATAGCTAGGTGCAAACCTTGTGCCCATAGCTGTACCTTCTACCTGAAGGTAAAATTTATCATTAAAAGAGAAATAGTTATTATCTAATATATATTTGATGCTTTTTAGAATAAAAGACCTATGTTGATCTGTCATATTTGGGTCAGATTTGAGAAACATTTCAACGGCTTTAATACCCTTAGAGTGGTCAATTACCATATATAGCGATGTGACATCGCATGTTGCTAGGTGCATCCCATCCTCCCAGTGTATAGATTTAAGCGTATTTAAGACTTGTGTAGAATCCTTAAGGTATGAATTTAGGTTTTTTACATGTTTCTGTAAAAAGAGTGGTCAATTACCGTATATAGCGATGTGACATCGCATGTTGCTAGGTACATCCCCTCCTCCCAGTGTATAGATTTAAGAGTATTTAAGACTTGTGTAGAATCCTTAAGGTATGAATTTAGGTTTTTTACATGTTTCTGTAAAAAGTTATCCACATATTTGGATAAATTTGCTGATAGTGACTCTATACCAGAAATGATTGGTCTACCAGGAGGGTTGACCAAGCATTTATGGATTTTTGGCAAATTAGCACTTTCATTTGTCTTTAAGCAACAAGAGTATAACACAGTTGAGTTATTGTTTATTGTTTTCTCCAACATTGGTGTGTCCGGTCCATGGCGTCATCCATTACTTGTGGGAAATATTGTCTTCCCCAACAGGAAATGGCAAAGAGCACAGCAAAAGCTTTCCATATAGCCCCTCCTCGGGCTCCGCCCCCCAGTCATTCTCTTTGCCGCTCTGAACAAGTAGCATCTCCACGGAGATGGTGAAGAGTATGTGGTGTTTAGTTATAGTTTTTTATTCTTCTATCAAGAGTTTGTTATTTTAAAATAGTGCCGGTTTGTACTATTTACTCTAAAACAGAAAAGGATGTAGAGTTCTGTTTATTGTTTAGTTCTGTGTATGATTTTAGCAGCAGTAACTAAAATAAATTGCTGTTCCCACGCAGGACTGTTGAGCCCAGAGAACTTCAGTTGGGGGGAACAGTTTGCAGACTTTTCTGCTCAAGGTATGACTAGTCCATTTTCTAACAAGACTGTGTAATGCTAGAAGACTGTCATTTTCCCTCTTTGGGATCGGTAAGCCATTTTCTTAGACTCTTAACAGAATGAAGGCTTATTATGGGCTATATACTGGTTGACACTCTTGTGGGCTAAATCGATTGCTTTATTTAAGTTTTTTATGAGGTTTGAAGTGATTTTCAAAACTTTTAGTGTTTAGGGAGGCAGAGCCTCATTTTCGCTCCATAATTGCGCAGTTTCTTTTGGATGCAGTGCATGCAGCTTCATGTGAGAGGGTCTGGTGGTCATTGAAAACATTCCTGGAAGGCTTATTTTGGTACCAAGGACAGGTGAAGTCGCAGCAAACGCTGTGGCTGGGACTGTAGTGGGGTTAAAATTGCTAATTGATAAAACAGCTCCGGTTTCCTCATTTAAGGGGTTACAAGCTTGAAAATTGGGGTGCAATACTTTAAAAGCATTAAGACACTAGGGTGAAAATTTGGTAAAGATTGGATATTTACTTCATAGCTTTTCACACATTCAGAAATAAAGTGTGCTCTGTTTAACATTTAAAGAGACAGTAACTTTTTTTTAAAAAACGTTTTTTTTGCATTATTAGCCTGTGTAAGCCTGTCTAACATGTCTGTACCTTCAGATAGAACATGTTCTGTATGTATGGAGGCCAAGGTGGTCCCCCCTTCAAATGTATGTGATAATTGTGCCATGGCGTCCAGACAAAGTAAGGACAGTACTGTCACATTTAATAAGGTTGCCCAAGATGATTCCTCAAATGAAGGTAGTGGGGATAGTTCTCCATCCTCTCCTTCTGTGTCAATACCAGTTATGCCCGCGCAGGCGACCCCTAGTACATCTAGCGCGCCAATGCTTGTTACTATGCAACAATTAACGGCAGTAATGGATAATTCCATAGCTAATATTTCTTCTGTTAAGTGTGATCAGTCCACGGGTCATCATTACTTGTGGGATATTAACTGCTCCCCTACAGGAAGTGCAAGAGGATTCACCCAGCAGAGTTGCTATATAGCTCCTCCCCTCTACGTCACCTCCAGTCATTCTCTTGCACCCAACGACTAGATAGGATGTGTGAGAGGACTATGGTGATATATTTAGTTTTTATATCTTCAATCAAAAGTTTGTTATTTTATAATAGCACCGGAGTGTGTTATTCCTTCTCTGGTAGAATTTGAAGAAGAATCTACCTGAGTTTTTCTATGATTTTAGCCGGAGTAGTTAAGATCATATTGCTGTTTCTCGGCCATCTGAGGAGAGGTAAACTTCAGATCAGGGGACAGCAGGCAGATTAATCTGCAAAGAGGTATGTAGCAGTTTATTATTTTCTGACATGGAATTGATGAGAAAATCCTGCCATACCGTTATAATGTAAACTCAGCCTTGAATGCAGTAGATGTAGCTGATATCAGGCTGTCATGTATGTATATTTTACACTTCAGTTTTCTGGGAAATGGTACTTCTCTGGCTTTTAAACTGTATACATAGACTTAACCTATTTTGCAGGGACTTGCAATAGGTTTTAAATGACAATTAATTATTGAGGTAAAACGTTTTTTTGCTGGCATGTAAAAACGTTTTTTTCTCTGAGGTACTGGGTGAAAAAATGTTTTGGGCACTTTTTTTCCACTTGGCAATAGTTTTGATTTAAATTAGAGCAGTTCTCACTGTTATGTGTGTGGGGGAGGGGCCATTTTGGTGCTTTCACTATGCATCAGAAAAACTCAGTCAGAGGTTCATTTTCTTCCTGCATGATCCGGTTCATCTCTACAGAGTTCAGGGATCTCAAGAGTCTTTTTTGAGGGAAGTAATCATTCACAGCAGAGCTGTGCTGATTGTATTGACTGTGATATAAAAAACGTTTATTTGTGTATTTTTTTCTGCTGCCTGGGTTAGTTATCATTTGCTGAGGGGAACAATCCTTTGCTAAAACTGTATATTCTGACAAAGATTGATGCTATAACTTAATTATTTTATCTGTTATAATATTTTCTGTGCTTCTTAAAGGCACAGTTCGTTTTCATATTATTTGTAAATTACTTTGAAAAGTATTTCCAAGTTGCTGTTTATTTGCTAGTGTGTTAAACATGTCTGATTCAGAGGAATATCTCTGTGCTATATGTGTTAATGCCAAAGTGGAGCCCAATAGAAATTTATGTACTAAATGTATTGATGCTACTTTAAAAAATAGTCAATCTGTACAAATTGAACATATTTCACCAAACAACGAGGGGAGAGTTATGCCGACTAACTCGCCTCACGTGTCAGTACCTGCATCTCCCGCTCAGGAGGTGCGTGATATTGTAGCGCCGAGTGCATCTGGGCGGCCATTACAAATCACATTACAAGATATGGCTACTGTTATGACTGAAGTTTTGGCTAAACTACCAGAACTAAGAGGTAAACGTGATCACTCTGGGATGAGAACAGAGTGCGCTGATAATGCAAGGGCCATGTCTGATACTGCGTCACAGTTTGCAGAACGTGAAGACGGAGAGCTTCATTCTGTGGGTGACGGTTCTGATCCAAATAAACTGGACTCAGACATTTCAAATTTTAAATTTAAGCTTGAGAACCTCCGTGTGTTACTAGGGGAGGTATTAGCGGCTCTGAATGATTGTAACACAGTTGCAATCCCAGAAAAAATGTGTAGGTTGGATAAATATTTTGCGGTACCGACGAGTACTGATGTTTTTCCTATACCTAAGAGACTTACTGACATTGTTACTAAGGAGTGGGATAGACCCGGTGTGCCTTTCTCACCCCCTCCTATATTCAGAAAAATGTTTCCAATAGACGCCGCCACACGGGACTTATGGCAAATGGTCCCTAAGGTGGAGGGAGCAGTTTCTACTTTAGCTAAGCGTACCACTATCCCAGTGGAGGATAGCTGTGCTTTTTCAGATCCAATGGATAAAAAATTAGAGGGTTACCTTAAGAAAATGTTTGTTCAACAAGGGTTTATATTGCAACCTCTTGCATGTATTGCGCCTGTCACGGCTGCAGCAGCATTTTGGTTTGAGTCTCTGGAAGAGACACTTCAATCATCCACACTAGATGACATCACACACAAACTTAAATTCCTTAAGTTAGCTAATTCATTTATTTCAGATGCCGTAGTACATTTAACTAAACTTGCGGCTAAAAATTCAGGATTCGCCATTCAGGCACGCAGAGCTCTGTGGCTAAAATCCTGGTCAGCTGATGTTACGTCTAAATCTAAATTGCTTAATATTCCTTTCAAAGGGCAGACCTTATTCGGGCCCGGCTTGAAAGAGATTATTGATGACATTACAGGAGGTAAAGGTCATGCCCTGCCTCAGGACAAGGCCAAAGCCAAGGCTAGACAGTCCAATTTTCGTTCCTTTCGTAATTTCAAAGCAGGAGCAGCATCAACTTCCTCTGCACCAAAACAGGAAGGAGCTGTTGCTCGCTACAGACAAGGCTGGAAACCTAACCAGTCCTGGAACAGGGGCAAACAGGCCAGAAAACCTGCTGCTGCCCCTAAGACAGCATGAATTGAGGGCCCCCGAACCGGGACCGGATCTAGTGGGGGGCAGACTTTCCCTCTTCGCCCAGGCTTGGGCAAGAGATGTTCAGGATCCCTGGGCGTTAGAGATCATATCTCAGGGATACCTTCTGGACTTCAAATCCTCTCCCCCAAGAGGGAGATTTCATCTGTCAAGGTTGTCAACAAACCTAACAAAGAAGGAAGCGTTTCTACGCTGCGTACAAGATCTTTTATTAATGGGAGTGATCCATCCAGTTCCGCGGTTGGAACAAGGACAAGGGTTTTACTCAAATCTGTTTGTAGTTCCCAAAAAGAGGGAACCTTCAGGCCAATCTTGGATTTAAAGATCCTAAACAAATTCCTAAGAGTTCCATCGTTCAAGATGGAAACTATTCGAACAATTTTGCCCATGATCCAAGAGGGTCAGTACTTGACCACAGTGGATTTAAAGGATGCTTACCTTCACATACCGATTCACAGAAGTCATTACCGGTATCTAAGGTTTGCCTTTTTAGACAGGCATTACCAGTTTGTAGCTCTTCCATTCGGACTGGCTATGGCTCCAAGAATCTTCACAAAGGTTCTGGGCACTCTTCTGGCGGTACTAAGACCGCGAGGAATTTCAGTAGCTCCGTACTTAGACGACATACTGATACAAGCTTCAAGCTTTCAAACTGCCAAATCTCATACAGAGATAGTACTGGCATTTCTAAGGTCGCATGGATGGAAAGTGAACGAAGAGAAAAGTTCTCTCTTTCCACTCACAAGAGTTCCCTTCCTGGGGACTCTGATAGATTCTGTAGAAATGAAGATTTACCTGACAGAGGACAGGTTAACAAAACTTCAAAATGCATGCCGTGTCCTTCATTCCATTCAAGAGACCAGAAATTCTCTTCTATGGTGGCTTTATCGGCCACATCTGTCCAGGGGAATGCCATTCAGCAGGCCAGACTGGTCAATTGTAACAACAGACGCCAGCCTACTAGGTTGGGGCGCTGTCTGGAATTCTCTGAAGGCTCAGGGACTATGGAATCAGGAGGAGAGTCTTCTTCCAATAAACATTCTGGAATTGAGAGCAGTCCTCAATGCTCTTCTGGCTTGGCCCCAGTTAGCAACTCGGGGGTTCATCAGGTTCCAGTCGGACAACATCACGACTGTAGCTTATATCAACCATCAGGGAGGGACAAGAAGCTCCCTAGCAATGATGGAAGTATCGAAGATAATTCGCTGGGCAGAGTCTCACTCTTGCCACCTGTCTGCAATCCACATCCCGGGAGTGGAGAACTGGGAGGCGGATTTCTTAAGTCGTCAGACTTTTCATCCGGGGGAGTGGGAACTTCATCCAGAGGTCTTTGCCCAAATACTTCCACGTTGGGGCAAACCAGAGATAGATCTCATGGCGTCTCGACAGAACGCCAAGCTTCCGCGCTACGGGTCCAGATCCAGGGATCCGGGAGCGGTCCTGATAGATGCCTTGACAGCACCATGGACCTTCAGGATGGCTTATGTGTTTCCACCTTTCCCGATGCTTCCTCGATTGATTGCCAGAATCAAACAGGAGAAAGCATCAGTGATTCTAATAGCGCCTGCATGGCCACGCAGGACTTGGTATACAGATCTGGTGGACATGTCATTCTGTCCACCTTGGTCGTTACCTCTGAAACAGGACCTTCTGATTCAGGGTCCTTTCAAACATCAAAATCTAACTTCTCTGAAGCTGACTGCTTGGAAATTGAACGCTTGATCTTATCAAAGCGTGGTTTTTCTGAGTCAGTTATTGATACCTTAATACAGGCTAGGAAGCCTGTCACCAGAAAGATTTACCATAAAATATGGCGTAAATACCTATATTGGTGCGAATCCAAAGGTTACTCTTGGAGTAAGGTTAGGATTCCTAGGATATTGTCTTTTCTACAAGAAGGTTTAGAAAAGGGGTTATCCGCTAGTTCCTTAAAGGGACAGATCTCAGCTCTGTCCATTCTGTTACACAAGCGTCTGTCAGAAGTTCCAGACGTTCAGGCTTTTTGTCAGGCTTTGGCCAGGATTAAACCTGTGTTTAAAGCTGTGGCTCCACCATGGAGTTTAAACCTTGTTCTTAACGTTTTACAGGGTGTTCCGTTTGAACCCCTTCATTCCATTGATATAAAGTTGTTATCTTGGAAAGTTCTATTTTTAATGGCTATTTCCTCGGCTCGAAGAGTCTCTGAGTTATCAGCCTTACATTGTGATTCTCCTTATTTGATTTTTCACTCGGATAAGGTAGTTCTGCGTACTAAGCCTGGGTTCTTACCTAAGGTAGTCACTAACAGGAATATCAATCAGGAGATTGTTGTTCCATCCTTGTGCCCAAATCCTTCTTCGAGGAAGGAACGTCTTTTGCACAATCTGGATGTAGTTCGTGCCCTTAAATTTTATTTACAGGCAACTAAAGATTTTCGACAAACGTCTTCCCTGTTTGTCGTTTACTCTGGTCAGAGGAGAGGTCAAAAAGCTTCTGCTACCTCTCTCTCTTTTTGGCTTCGTAGCATAATTCGTTTAGCTTATGAGACTGCTGGACAGCAGCCTCCTGAAAGAATTACAGCTCATTCCACTAGAGCTGTGGCTTCCACTTGGGCCTTTAAGAATGAGGCCTCTGTTGAACAGATTTGCAAGGCTGCAACTTGGTCTTCGCTTCATACTTTTTCCAAATTTTACAAATTTGACACTTTTGCTTCCTCGGAGGCTATTTTTGGGAGAAAGGTTCTTCAGGCAGTGGTTCCTTCTGTATAAAGAGCCTGCCTATCCCTCCCGTCATCCGTGTACTTTTGCTTTGGTATTGGTATCCCACAAGTAATGATGACCCGTGGACTGATCACACTTAACAGAAGAAAACATAATTTATGCTTACCTGATAAATTCCTTTCTTCTGTAGTGTGATCAGTCCACGGCCCGCCCTGTTTTTTAAGGCAGGTAAATATTTTTTAAATTATACTCCAGTCACCACTACACCCTTGGCTTCTCCTTTCTCGTTGGTCCTTGGTCGAATGACTGGAGGTGACGTAGAGGGGAGGAGCTATATAGCAACTCTGCTGGGTGAATCCTCTTGCACTTCCTGTAGGGGAGCAGTTAATATCCCACAAGTAATGATGACCCGTGGACTGATCACACTACAGAAGAAAGGAATTTATCAGGTAAGCATAAATTATGTTTTTATCCAAAATGCCAGCATTTCAAAGAAAGCGTGATTGCTCAGTTTTAAATACAGTGGAGCAAGAAGGCGCTGACGATAATTTATCTGTCATACCCTCACACCAGTCAGAAGTGGCAGTGAGGGAGGGTTTGTCGGAGGGAGAACTTTCTGATTCAGGAAGAATTTCTCAACAGGCAGAACCTGATGTTGTGACGTTTAAATTTAAGTTAGAGCATCTCCGCGCATTACTTAAGGAGGTACTAACTACGCTGGATGATTGTGACTCTTTGGTCATTCCAGAAAAATTGTGCAAGATGGACAAATTCCTAGAGGTCCCGGTGCGCCCTGATGCCTTTCCGATACCTAAAAGAGTGGCGGACATAGTGACTAAGGAGTGGGAGAAACCAGGCATACCTTTTGTCCCACCTCCTATGTTTAAGAAATTGTTCCCCATGGTCGACCCAAGGAAGGACACATGGCAAACAGTCCCTAAGGTTGAGGGGGCAGTTTCTACGCTAGCCAAACGCACGACTATTTCCATTGAGGACAATTGTGCTTTCAAAGATCCTATGGATAAAAAATTGGAGGGTTTGCTTAAAAAGATTTTTGTTCAGCAAGGTTACCTCCTCCAACCAATTTCGTGCATTATTCCTGTCACTACGGCGGCGTGTTTCTGGTTCGATGAACTAGAAAAGTCGCTCAATAAGGAGACTCTATATGAGGAAGTCATGGACAGAATTCACGCACTTAAGTTAGCTAATTCCTTTATTTTAGATGCCGCTTTGCAATTAGCGAGATTAGCGGCGAAAAATTCAGGGTTTGCAATTGTGGCGTGCAGAGCGCTCTGGCTAAAGTCTTGGTCGGCGGATGTATCTTCCAAGACAAAATTGCTTAATATCCCTTTCAAAGGTAAGACCCTTTTTGGGCCAGAATTGAAAGAAATTATTTCAGATATCACTGGGGGGAAGGGCCATGCCCTCCCACAGGATAGGCCTTTCAAGGCTAAGAATAAGTCCAATTTTCGTTCCTTTCGTAATTTCAGGAACGGACCGGCTTCTAACTCTGCAGCCTCTAGACAAGAGGGTAACTCTTCCCAGGCTAAGCCAGCTTGGAAACCAATGCAAGGCTGGAACAAGGGTAAACAGGCCAAGAAGCCTGCTGCTGCTACCAAGACAGCATGAAGGGGTAGCCCCCGATCCGGGACCGGATCTAGTAGGGGGCAGACTCTCTCTCTTTGCTCAGGCTTGGGCAAGAGATGTTCCGGATCCCTGGGCACTAGAAATAGTCTCTCAGGGTTATCTTCTAGAATTCAAGAAACTTCCTCCAAGGGGAAGGTTCCACATGTCTCACTTATCTTCAGACCAAATAAAGAGACAGGCATTCTTACATTGTGTAGAAGACCTGTTAAAGATGGGAGTGATACACCCAGTTCCAACAGTGGAACAAGGTCAGGGGTTTTACTCAAACCTGTTTGTAGTTCCCAAAAAAGAGGGAACTTTCAGACCAATTCTGGATTTAAAAATTCTAAACAAGTTTCTCAGAGTTCCATTGTTCAAAATGGAAACCATTCGATCAATTTTACCTACAATCCAGGAGGGTCAATATATGACTACCTTGGATTTAAAGGATGCGTACCTACATATTCCTATCCACAAAGATCATCATCAGTTCCTAAGGTTCGCCTTTCTGGGCAAACATTACCAGTTCGTGGCTCTCCCGTTCGGTTTAGCCACTGCTCCCAGAATTTTCACAAAGGTGCTAGGGTCCCTTCTGGTGGTTCTAAGACCGAGGGGCATTGCAGTGGCACCTTATCTAGACGACATTCTAATTCAAGCGTCGTCTCTTTCCAAAGCAAAGGCTCATACAGACATTGTTCTAGCCTTTCTCAGATCTCACGGGTGGAAGGTGAACGTAGAAAAGAGTTCCCTGTCTCCGTCAACAAGAGTTCCCTTTTTGGGAACAATAATAGATTCTTTAGAAATGAAGATCTTCCTGACAGAAGTCAGAAAGTCAAAGCTTCTAAACGCTTGTCAAGTTCTTCATTCTATTCTGCAGCCTTCCATAGCTCAGTGCATGGAAGTAGTAGGATTGATGGTTGCAGCAATGGACATAGTTCCTTTTGCTCGAATTCATCTAAGACCATTACAACTGTGCATGCTCAATCAGTGGAATGGGGACTATGCAGACTTGTCTCCACAGATTCAAGTAGACCAGGTAACCAGAGACTCACTCCGTTGGTGGTTGACTCAGGATCACCTGTCTCAGGGAATGAGTTTCCGCAGACCAGAGTGGGTCATTGTCACGACCGACGCCAGTCTATTAGCCTGGGGCGCGGTCTGGGATTCCCTGAAAGCTCAGGGTCTATGGTCTCGGGAAGAGTCTCTTCTCCCGATAAACATCCTGGAACTGAGAGCGATATTCAATGCTCTCCGGGCTTGGCCTCAACTAGCGAAGGCCGGATTCATAAGATTCCAGTCAGACAACATGACGACTGTAGCTTACATCAACCATCAGGGAGTAACAAAGAGTTCCTTGGCGATGAGAGAGGTATCCAAGATCATCAAATGGGCAGAGGATCACTCCTGCCATCTATCTGCAATTCACATCCCAGGAGTAGACAACTGGGAGGCGGATTATCTGAGTCGTCAGACTTTCCATCCGGGGGAGTGGGAACTCCACCCGGAGGTCTTTGCCCAGTTGACCCAATTATGGGGCATTCCAGACATGGATCTGATGGCGTCTTGTCAGAACTTCAAGGTTCCTTGCTACGGGTCCAGATCCAGGGATCCCAAGGTGACTCTAGTGGATGCATTAGTGGCGCCTTGGTCGTTCAACCTAGCTTATGTGTTTCCACCGTTTCCTCTCCTTCCCAGGCTCGTAGCCAGGATCAAATAGCAGAAGGCCTCAGTGATTCTGATAGCTGCTGCGTGGCCACGCAGGACTTGGTATGCAGACCTGGTGAATATGTCATCGGCTCCACCATGGAAGCTACCTTTGAGACAGGATCTTCTAGTACAAGGTCCATTCGAACATCTAGTTTCTCTGCAGCTGACTGCTTGGAATTTGAACGCTTGATTTTATCCAAGCGTGGGTTTTCAAATTCAGTGATAGATACTCTGGTTCAAGCCAGAAAACCTGTGACTAGAAAGATTTACCATAAAATATGGAAAAAATATATCTGTTGGTGTGAATCCAAGGGATTCTCCTGGAGTAAGATTAAAATTCCTAAGATTCTCTCCTTTCTCCAAGAGGGTTTGGATAAAGGGTTGTCAGCGAGTTCTCTAAAAGGACAGATTTCTGCTTTATCTGTTTTGTTACACAAACGACTGGCAGCTGTGCCAGATGTACAAGCTTTTGTACAGGCTTTGGTCAGAATCAAGCCTGTTTACAGACCCATGACTCCTCCTTGGAGTCTAAATTTAGTTCTTTCAGTTCTTCAAGGGGTTCCGTTTGAACCTTTACATTCCATAGATATCAAGTTACTATCTTGGAAACTTCTGTTTTTGTTTGCTATTTCTTCTGCTAGAAGAGTTTCTGAATTATCTGCTTTGCAGTGTGATCCACCCTATCTGGTGTTCCATTCAGATAAGGTTGTTTTGCGTACTAAACCTGTTTTTCTTCCAAAAGTAGTTTCCAACAAGAATATTAACCAGGAAATAGTTGTTCCTTCTCTGTGTCCGAATCCAGTTTCAAAGAAGGAACGTTTGTTACACAATTTAGATGTGGTCCGTGCTTTAAAGTTCTATTTAGACGCAACAAAGGATTTCAGACAAACTTCATCTTTGTTTGTCGTTTACTCTGGTAAGAGGAGAGGACAAAAAGCTACTGCTACCTCTCTTTCTTTCTGGCTGAAAAGCATCATCCGATTGGCTTATGAGACTGCCGGACGGCAGCCTCCTGAACGAATCACAGCTCACTCTACTAGGGCTGTGGCTTCCACATGGGCCTTCAAGAACAAGGCTTCTGTTGATCAGATATGTAAGGCAGCGACTTGGTCTTCTCTGCACACTTTTGCCAAATTCTACAAATTTGATACTTATGCTTCTTCGGAGGCTATTTTTGGGAGAAAGGTTTTGCAAGCCGTGGTGCCTTCTGTTTAGGTAACCTGATTTGCTCCCTCCCTTCATCCGTGTCCTAAAGCTTTGGTATTGGTTCCCACAAGTAATGGATGACGCCGTGGACCGGACACACCAATGTTGGAGAAAACAGAATTTATGCTTACCTGATAAATTACTTTCTCCAACGGTGTGTCCGGTCCACGGCCCGCCCTGGTTTTTTAATCAGGTTTGAAAAATTTCTTTCTCTATACACTACAGTCACCACGGCACCCAATAGTTTCTCCTTTTTTCTCCTAACCGTCGGTCGAATGACTGGGGGGCGGAGCCCGAGGAGGGGCTATATGGACAGCTTTTGCTGTGCTCTTTGCCATTTCCTGTTGGGGAAGAGAATATTTCCCACAAGTAATGGATGACGCCGTGGACCGGACACACCGTTGGAGAAAGTAATTTATCAGGTAAGCATAAATTCTGTTTTTTAGTTTCACATATTGTAGGCATTAGAAAAAACTCTTACATTTTTCACTGATAATCGAGATAGATTATCTTCCTAGACACACTTAAAAAAAAATTTTTAGATTTCTTTCACACTCCTGTGCAGAATACACATTTCACTATTTGTCTATAAATAGGATTGCAGGAACTTTCGATCACATTTGATATAGACCATCCAAGGCTCCCCCCCCCCCCCATTTTGCATTAAATTTTTTGCACTACAGTTTTCAATATAGGTGAATATATTACTATATTTTATATATTTTATATACATATTTCCTCATTTTTTATATATATATTTCCAAACTAACGGATACCTTTAGCTTTCTCTAGCGCACTTACTACCACCTCCTAGCTTCAATTACATGTGAAAAGAACGAAGGATCTTTTCTTATTTGTAAGTTGTATGGTATCCTCTCCCTAACCAACGCTCTACTTAAACATCCCTGAGAGAATTACAATAAGACATGCGGTCTGGGACCCAAGGTAAGGTTCCCAGAGGCAGTTGCGCCGCCAGGGGACGTGTATATGGCATGGATTTTCGGAACTGGGAGATGGAAAAAGATGCTTGGTCGGTCCTCCTGCTTCAAATTTGGGGCACTGCGCGTGCAATCTATTGTGCCACCAGATATGAGTGGTGTGTTAAGTAGTACTATTCTTAGCAGTTTAATACCTGTTACTCCCCCTATCGGGGGAGGTGTATATGGCATGGATTTTAGGAACCGGGAGATGGAAAAAGATGCTTGGTCGGTCCTCCTACTTCAAATTTGGCCGAAACACAAGTGGCTGTCACAAAACAGTCCGGCCACGAGATAGATAGATAGATAGATAGATAGATAGATAGATAGATAGATACATAGATTACATAGATCAATAGATGCAATATACATTGGATAGATACAAATTACATAGATCAATAGATGCAATATACATTTGATAGATACGAATTACAGAGATCAATAGATGCAATATACATATGATAGATACGAATTACATAGATCAATAGATGCAATATACATTTGATAGATACGAATTACATAGATCAATAGATGCAATATACATTTGATAGATACGAATTACATAGATCAATAGATGCAATATACATTTGTTAGATAAGATTTACATAGATCAATAGATGCAATATACATTTGATAGATACAAATTACATAGATCAATAGATGCAATATATATTTGATAGATACGATTGATAGTTAGATAGATTCGATAGATAGATAGATAGATAGATAGATAGATAGATAGATTTGATAGATATATAATTTCCCTGACAGAGAATTACAATAAGCCATGCGGTCTGGGACCCATGGTAAGGTTCCCAGAGGCAGTTGCGCCGCCAGGGGACGTGTATATGGCATGGATTTTCGGAACCGGGAGATGGAAAAAGATGCTTGGTCGGTCCTCCTGCTTCAAATTTGGGGCACTGCGCGTGCAATCTATTGTGCCACCAGATATGAGTGGTGTGTTAAGTAGTACTATTCTTAGCAGTTTAATACCTGTTACTCCCCCTATCGGGGGAGGTGTATATGGCATGGATTTTAGGAACCGGGAGATGGAAAAAGATGCTTGGTCGGTCCTCCTACTTCAAATTTGGCCGAAACACAAGTGGCTGTCACAAAACAGTCCGGCCACGAGATAGATAGATAGATAGATAGATACATAGATTACATAGATCAATAGATGCAATATACATTGGATAGATACAAATTACATAGATCAATAGATGCAATATACATTTGATAGATACGAATTACAGAGATCAATAGATGCAATATACATATGATAGATACGAATTACATAGATCAATAGATGCAATATACATTTGATAGATACGAATTACATAGATCAAAAGATGCAATATACATTTGATAGATACGAATTACATAGATCAATAGATGCAATATACATTTGATAGATACGAATTACATAGATCAAAAGATGCAATATACATTTGATAGATACGAATTACATAGATCAATAGATGCAATATACATTTGATAGATAAGATTTACATAGATCAATAGATGCAATATACATTTGATAGATACAAATTACATAGATCAATAGATGCAATATATATTTGATAGATACGATTGATAGTTAGATAGATTCGATAGATAGATAGATAGATTTGATAGATATATAATTTCCCTGACAGAGAATTACAATAAGCCATGCGGTCTGGGACCCATGGTAAGGTTCCCAGAGGCAGTTGCGCCGCCAGGGGACGTGTATATGGCATGGATTTTCTGAACCGGGAGATGGAAAAAGATGCTTGGTCGGTCCTCCTGCTTCAAATTTGGGGCACTGCACGTGCAATCTATTGTGCCACCAGATATGAGTGGTGTGTTAAGTAGTACTATTCTTAGCAGTTTAATACCTGTTACTCCCCCTATCGGGGGAGGTGTATATGGCATGGATTTTAGGAACCGGGAGAGGGAAAAAGATGCTTGGTCGGTCCTCCTACTTCAAATTTGGCCGAAACACAAGTGGCTGTCACAAAACAGTCCGGCCACGAGATAGATAGATAGATAGATTACATAGATCAATAGATGCAATATACATTGGATAGATACAAATTACATAGATCAATAGATGCAATATACATTTGATAGATACGAATTACAGAGATCAATAGATGCAATATACATATGATAGATACGAATTACATAGATCAATAGATGCAATATACATTTGATAGATACGAATTACATAGATCAAAAGATGCAATATACATTTGATAGATACGAATTACATAGATCAAAAGATGCAATATACATTTGATAGATACGAATTACATCGATCAATAGATGCAATATACATTTGATAGATACGAATTACATCGATCAAAAGATGCAATATACATTTGATAGATACGAATTACATAGATCAATAGATGCAATATACATTTGATAGATATGAATTACATAGATGCAATATAAATTTGATAGATACGAATTACAGAGATCAATAGATGCAATATACATATGATAGATACGAATTACATAGATCAATAGATGCAATATACATTTGATAGATACGAATTACATAGATCAAAAGATGCAATATACATTTGATAGATACGAATTACATAGATCAAAAGATGCAATATACATTTGATAGATACGAATTACATAGATCAATAGATGCAATATACATTTGATAGATACGAATTACATCGATCAAAAGATGCAATATACATTTGATAGATACGAATTACATAGATCAATAGATGCAATATACATTTGATAGATATGAATTACATAGATGCAATATAAATTTGATAGATACGAATTACATAGATCAATAGATGCAATATACATTTGATAGATACGATTGATTGTTAGATAGATAGATTTGATAGATAGATAAATAGATAGATTTGATAGATATATAATTTCCCAGACAGAGAATTACAAGACGTGCGGTCTGGGACCCATGGTAAGGTTACTTCCTTTTGCACAATCGAGTACAGGTTGGGGTCCGGGATTGCCTTTTGTGCAAAGAAATTGTGGCCGGGTACCTTCCACTGCGGTGTCCCCTATCAGGGGACGTGTATATGGCATGGATTTTAGGAACCGGGAGATGGAAAAAGATGCTTGGACACCCAGTACAGGTCGTTCTCCTTCAGCCTTTTTATACAAGGTTCCCGACCCTCAACATGCACGACAGCATGAAAGACCCCATATGCCATGACTTCCTTTTGCACAATCGAGTACAGGTATGGCATCGATTTTAGGAACCCAGAGATAATTTTTAGGAACCGGGAGATGGAAAAAGATGCTTGGACACCCAGTACAGGTCGTTCTCCTTCAGCCTTTTTATACGAGGGTCCCCGACCTTCAACAGGCACGACAGCATGAAAGACCCCATATGCCATGACTTCCTTTTGCACAATCGAGTACAGGTATGGCATCGATTTTAGGAACCCGGAGATAATTTTTAGGAACCGGGAGATGGAAAAAGGTGCTTGGACACCCAGTACAGGTCGTTCTCCTTCAGCCTTTTCATACGAGGGTCCCCGACCCTCAACAGGCACGACAGCATGAAAGACCCCATATGCCATAACTTCCTTTTGCACAATCGAGTACAGGTATGGCATCGATTTTAGGAACCCGGAGATAATTTTTAGGAACCGGGAGATGGAAAAAGATGCTTGGACACCCAGTACAGGTCGTTCTCCTTCAGCCTTTTTATAAGAGGGTCCCGACCTTCAACAGGCACGACAGCATGAAAGACCCCATATGCCATGACTTCCTTTTGCACAATCGAGTACAGGTATGGCATCGATTTTAGGAACCCGGAGATATTTTTTAGGAACCGGGAGATGGAAAAAGATGATTGGACACCCAGTACAGGTCGTTCTCCTTCAGACTTTTTATACGAGGGTCCCCGACCCTCAACAGGCACGACAGCATGAAAGACCCCATATGCCATGACTTCCTTTTGCACAATCGAGTACAGGTATGGCATCGATTTTAGGAACCCGGAGATAATTTTTAGGAACCGGGAGATGGAAAAAGATGCTTGGACACCCAGTACAGGTCGTTCTCCTTCAGCCTTTTTATACGAAGGTCTCCGACCCTCAACAGGCACGAAAGCATGAAAGACCCTATATGCCATGACTTCCTTTTGCACAATCGAGTACAGGTATGGCATCGTTTTTAGGAACCCGTAGATAATTTTTAGGAACCTGGAGATGGAAAAAGATGCTTGGTCGGTCCTCCTACTTCAAATTTGGGGCACTGCGCGTGCAATCTACTCTGCCACCAGATATGAGTGGTGTGTTAAGTAGTACTATTCTTAGCAGTTTAATCCCTGTTATGTGCCTTTTTTTGGTTTGGGTTTTGAAGCCACAGTGCAGCACCAGAGGCCAGAAAAATTAGGCATGTACACATGCCTGAAAAATTAGGTATTGATTGCAAATTGGGATAGCTCAGGCCACAGGTCAAGTCTGCACACCCAGTAGTCAAGGGGTCCATCGCTCCTCGGAGTGTCGAGATCCGCAGTTAATGCAAGGTAGTCTGCTACCTGTAGGTTGAGTCGTTCTCTGAGGCTGGATCCCGAAGGGCTGTGGCGATGCATAGGAGTTAAAAAGGTCCGCATGTCCTCCATCAACAACACGTCTGGAAAGCATCCTGTCCTTGCTGGCATGGTCGTGGGAGGAGGAGTATTACTTTCATCTCTTCCCCTGTTAGATTCCCGTTGTGCTGTGACATCACCCTTATACGCTGTGTAAAGCATACTTTTTAATTTATTTTTGAACTGCTCCATCCTTTCCGACTTGCAGGAATTTGGTAACACTTCATTCACTTTATGCTTATACCGGGGGTCTAGTAGCGTGGACACCCAGTACAGTTCGTTCTCCTTCAGCTTCTTTATACGAGTGTCCCTCAACAGGCACGACAGCATGAAATACCCCATTTGCACAAGGTTGGATGCAGAGCTACTCATGTCCCGTTCCTCATCCTCACTGATCTCACTGAAGGTATATTCTTCCCCCCAGCCACGTACAACGCCATGGGTACCAGATAGGTGACAACAACGAGCACCCTGGGATGCCTGTTGTGCTTGGTCTTCCTCCTCCTCCTCAAAGCCACATTCCTCTTCTGACTCCTCTTCCTCACAATCCTCTTCCTGTGTTGCCGCTGGTCCAGCAAGTGATGCTGATAAGGCTGTTTCTGGTGGTGATGCAGACCACAACTCTTCCTCTTCACGCTCATCTACGGCCTGATCCAGCACTCTTCGCAGGGCACGCTCCAGGAAGAAAACAAATGGTATGATGTCGCTGATGGTGCCCTCGGTGCGACTGACTAGGTTTGTCACCTCCTCAAAAGGACGCATGAGCCTACATGCATTGCGCATGAGCGTCCAGTAACGTGGCAAAAAAATCCCCAGCTCCCCAGAGGCTGTCCTAGCACCCCGGTCATACAAATACTCGTTAACAGCTTTTTCTTGTTGGAGCAGGCAGTTGAACATTAGGAGTGTTGAATTCCAACGTGTCGGACTGTCGCAAATCAACTGCCTCACTGGCAGGTTGTTTCGCCGCTGGATATCTGACAAGTGCGCCATGGCTGTGTAGGAACACCTGAAATGGCCACACACCTTCCTGGCCTGCTTCAGGACGTTCTGTAAGCCTGGGTACTTATGCACAAAGCGTTGTACAATCAGATTACACACATGTGCCATGCACGGCACATGTGTCAACTTGCCCAATTTCAATGCCGCCACCAAATTACTTCAATTGTCAGAAACAACTTTGCCAATCTCCAGTTGGTGCGGAGTCAGCCACTGATCCACCTGTGCGTTCAGGGCAGACAGGAGTGCTGGTGCTGTGTGACTCTCTGCTTTCAGGCAAGTCAACCCCAAGACGGCGTGACACTGCCGTATCCGGGATGTTGAATAGTACCTGGGGAGCTGGGGGGGTGCTGTTGATGTGGAGCAAGACGCAGCAGCAGAAGAGGACTCAGCCGAGGAAGAGGTTATGGAAGAGGATGGAGTAGGAGGAGTAGAGGAGGTAGCAGCAGGCCTGCTTGCAAGTCGTGGCGGTGTCACCAACTCCTCTGCAGAGCCACGCATTTCATGCTTGTCAGCCATCAGCAGGTTTACCCAATGCGCAGTGTAGGTGATATACCTGCCCTGACCATGCTTTACAGACCATCTATCAGTGGTCAGATGGACCCTTGCCTCAACGCTGTGTGCCAGACATGCCATTACTTCCTTTCGCACAATCGAGTACAGGTTGGGGATTGCCTTTTGTGAAAATAAATTTTGGCCGGGTACCTTCCACTGCGGTGTCCCAATAGATACAAATTTTTTGAACACCTCAGACTCCACCAGCTTTTATGGTAAAAGCTGGTGGGCTAAGAGTTCAGACAAGCCAGCTGTCAGACGCCGGGCAAGGGGGTGACTTTGGGAAATTGGCTTCTTACACTCAAACATGTCCTTGACAGACACCTGACTGTGGGCAGATGACCAGGAACTGCTACGTAAGAGAGACTGAGTGGCGGATATTTGAGAGGGGGCAAGGAGTACAGCAGTGGTTGACGTGGCTGAAGATACTGGACCAGGAGGAGGATGGCGGCTTTGAGTTTGTGTGCTGCTTCTACTCAAGTGTTCATCCCATCGACGTTTGTGATGTGAGACCATGTGCCTTCGCAAAGCAGTTGTACCTAGGTGGGTGTTGGACTTCCCACTACTCAGTTTCTTTTGGCACAAGTTGCAAATGGCATCGCTGTTGTCAGAGGCAGACACACACAAAAAAATGCCACACTGCTGAGCTCTGCGATGACAGCATTCTGGTGGTGGCAACAGCATGCGTTGATTGGCGTGCTGTCTGGCTGACCCCGGGTGCCGATGCATGCTGTCTGACTGTGCCACTAGCTCCTTGCGACGACCTCCCCCTGCTTCCAACTCATCTCCTTCTCCTCCTCTCTGTCTCCCCATCTGAACTTTCCCCCTCTTCTTCTCTTCTAGCGGGCACCCACATGACATCCACGGACGCATCATCATCAACCGCTTCACTTGTATCTGACAAATCAACAAAGGAAGCAGCAGCGGGTACAACATCACCATCATCATCACACCGTACGTCCATGTCTGTAATGCTGCCTGACTGAGACATATCACTGTTATCTACATCCTCTGTCAATGATGGTTGCGCATCACTCATTTCTTCCAACTGATGTGTCAATAACTCCTCTGACAGATCAAGTGAAGCGGCTGTGGTGCTAGTGTTGGTGGTGGCGGCAGGCGGGTGAGTGGCACTGGTCACTTCAGAGGTGCCCGAAGCTAAGCTGGAGGTGGATGGTGCGTCAAGGTTCCGAGCGGAAGCTGTAGAAGATTGGGTGTCCTGTGTTAGCCAGTCAACTAGGTCCTCCTCAGAACTTTTCGCGTTCATGGCACGTGGCCTCTGAACACTGTGCATTATTGTAGGGTCAAAGGGAATCACAGCACCACGACCACGACGGCACCTGCGGGGTGGCCTGCCTCTTCCTGTCATTTTTTTTTTTTTAAATGTAGACTTACACTACTATTAAACAAAATATGAGTGGTGCCACTGGGCAAGTGGGCACAGTATACGCTGTGATATATGATTGGTGCCACTAACTTGGCAAGTGGGCCTGGCACACACACTGGCAGGCAAGCAACTGTAATAAGATTACACTAGCAGACTGATGTTTCACAGTCAAAAAAAAATTTTTCTAAATATTTACACTACTGTTACAACAAATATGAGTGGTGCCACTAACTTGGCAAGTGGGCCTGGCACACACGCTGGCAGGCAGGCAACTTCAATTAGATTACACTAGCAGACTGATGTTTCACAGTCAAAAAAGTTTTTTTTTTAATATTTACACTACTGTTACAACAAATATGAGTGGTGGCACTAACTTGGCAAGTGGGCCTGGCACACACGCTGGCAGGCAGGCAACTGCAATTAGATTACACTAGCAGACTGATGTTTCACAGTCAAAAAAAGTTTTTTTTTTTAAATATTTACTCTACTGTTATAACAAATATGATTGGTGGCACTAGTTGGCAAGTGGGCCTGGCACACACGCTGGCAGGCAGGCAACTGCAATTAGATTGCACTAGCAGACTGATGTTTCACAGTTAAAAAAGTTTTTTTTTTAAATATTTACACTACTGTTACAACAAATATGAGTGGTGCCACTAACTTGGCAAGTGGGCCTGGCACACACGCTGGCAGGCAGGCAACTGCAATTAGATTGCACTAGCAGACTGATGTTTCACCGTCAAAAAAGTTTTTTTTTAAATATTTACACTACTGTTACAACAAATATGATTGGTGGCACTAGTTGGCAAATGGGCCTGGCACACACGCTGGCAGGCAGGCAACTGCAATTAAATAACACTAGCAGACTGATGTAAAAGTTTTTTTTAAAAAAAAGTTACACTAATGTTACAACAGATATGAGTGGTGGCACTGAGGAAGTAGGCACAGTATATGCTGTGAGCCTGACACACAGGCTGGCACTAGTGGCAGGCTGGCCTGGCAGCTAAAATTAAATAACACTAGCAGACTGATGTAACATTAGTGTAAATTTTTTAAAAAAAAACTTTTACATCAGTCTGCTAGTGTTATTTAATTTTAGCTGCCAGCCTGCCACTAGTGCCAGCCTGTGTGTCAGGCTCACAGCATATACTGTGCCTATTATGGGAGACCAAATTTTTCAACGAAGGTGGCTATGGTGCAAACCTTGTACTCTACAAAAGGTATATAGATGACCTTCTGCTTGTATGGAAAGGATCGGAATTAGGACTTTTAACCCTCCTTGAGGAAATGAATAACAATACCTATGGTCTAACCTTTACTCATAATTACAGTAAAACTGCTATAACATTTTTGGATTTAGAGATAATGACCATTAACAATACTATTGAAACTAAAACACACTTCAAAAAGGTAGACTGTAACACATATATTCATGCTGAGAGCTGCCATTTGAACACTTGGAAAGAGAATATCCCTGTTGGACAGTGTCTAAGAATTAGGAAAAAATGCTCAAGACTAATGGATTTTGAACAACAGGTTGAGATTCTAGAAGAGAGATTTAATTCTAGAGGCTATAATAAAGAACACACAAGAAAAGCCATACAAAGGGCCACAAACACTGAGAGGGAGACCCTGTTGACATATAAAGTGAAAACTAAAGATACTGATGATGAACAGATCAAAGTACCCTTTATTACAGAGTATAATGTAGATTACAACCTGGTAAAGAGAATTATAAAAAGGCACTGGCACATCCTAAAAGAGGATAACATCCTAGGAGAAAAAATTCCAAGCAACCCTACCTTTATTTTTAAAAAAGCTACAAACTTAAAATCGATCTTAGCACCAAGTGAGCTCAAAAGACAAAAAAGCAATAAAAAGCTGACAATACAAAAAAATCTATAGGGTATAAAACCAGTGGGGTTTTTTCCTTGCTATTCCTGCAAGGCTTGTGGCCACAGTAAAAAAATCAAAGAAATTAAGTTTAATAATTCTCAAGACATTTTTCAAATAAAGGAACTAATTAGGTGTACACATACTTGTGCAATATATGTTTTAAAATGCACGTGTAATTTGTTCTATATCGGAGAAACTAAAAGAGCAATAAGGGATAGAATTAGGGAACACCTAAGGAGCATAGAAAAAGGGTTGGAGGACACTTATTTATATAAACATTTTAAAACAGTTCACAAAGGGAGAACAAAGGACCTAACATACTGGGGAATTAAAACCATAAAAAAACATTGGAGAGGGGGAAACATTGAAAAAAAGCTGCTAATTAAGGAGGCTGAATTAATATTCAAATATGACACTCTGAACCCTAGAGGCTTAAATTCCGAATTAGATGTATCCCCTTTTATTTTAGATTAAAAGTTATATTGCAAAATAATACATCTTTGCTGGTATTTTACTAAATATATATTTATAATTTTTAGTTTTTAATTAATATATCACCATAAATTATATAACAAAGCGGTTGAAGGATACTGTTAAATATGATTTGTTTTTAACAATGAATAGATAATAAGAAAAGTGAAGCTTTCTTTTGAGAAAAGAACCTAAAGGATACAGTGAATCTTCCACTAAGGATATAAGAAAGAACAAAGAGTTAAATGTCAGAAAAATTCCACCTTTTAATCAAATAAAGCATTGACCAATAAGAATACAGAGACTCCTTGAAAAGGAGGAGGATAATGTGGGCTAGTCATTCTTGATAAAGCTCTGAAAGGAGTGAAACGCGTAGAAAAACTAGTACCACATACTATACTCTAAGAATTAACTACCATCATACAGAAGAAAATTATCAACCCGGGCTGTTACTTCACTTTTTATCCCCTGGCGGATAGCTGAAAAAGAGGTTGCGTGCACAGCACTAAGAGCAATCTCCAACTATAACCTAATCACTACGAACCGGATCGGACAACAGCGGAATAACAGACAGGGACCCACGGAGGTTCTAATTGGCTGAATAGAGGCGAGCCCTCGAGGCGGAAACCGTGACGTCAGACGCCGGATTCTCGAGGAACACACACGGAGCTGCCTGACAGAGACCGGCCACTGGTAAAGTTGTTGCCAAGTATTTGAGATAAGGTATAGACGTTTCTAACTCACAAAATCACAGATGAAGTAAAGATGTTCTATTCTGCAAATATTACATAGATCAGCAATCAAGATAACTTGTATATCTGACATTTGACTCTAGATATAGACACTGTATCATGCAAACGGCAATGTCCAAAGGAATGAACTTTTATATATAGTATCCACCGCTTAACTGAAATCTAGTTTTAAATCCAAGATTTTCTATATATATTTTTATGTTGAATTATTTTATTATACATTTTTGGGAGACGTCCCTTTTAAAGTTTATGTTCTTGTAATTTTCTATGGTATATTAAATATACAAATATTCTTTTGAAGTCCCTGGTTATTATACATTTATCTGTCAGCTTTAAGTGGTATTTTTAGATTTTTTAGCGCCCTTACTTTCTCTCTTACACTTGCTTAACTAATCACTCATCTCTCTCCCTGCCCGCTCTCTGGGCCCTGACCGACCGCCAGCTAGGGCACATACGACCAGCCCAGTAAGGTGACCCCCCCCCCCCCGGTACGAGTCGTAAAACACGCTCCAAGCGGGTGGAAGACTAAATTACCCCCTGGACTTAATGAGCTAGTTCAATTAAACCTACCCAAGCCAGGGTGAGCCCTCAACATTACCCTAAGCCGCCACATCTTCATCCAGGGTTGGGTGGGCGGGAAAATTCTTCCTTGAAGTCTGGAACCAGGAACAAAAGAGGGCTGGATTCACTGCAGTCAGGACCTATAAAGGTAAGCAGAAACACCCGCCCCCCCACTTGCAACAATGTAACATCTAGTACCTTCCAGACTTCAACTCAGTTATCCCTTAATTTTGTTACAGGCCCAGTAGAGGGCCCTCCACTTCCATAAGGGATAAACCTCCTATTACGTCTTTCCTGTACCCACATGACTTAAATGAAATACTATACTTAACAATAGGTTACCTGAAATAAAGACACTCGACAACAGGTTAAATGGGCAAAAGACCGGTCACGGTCACATTTATTATCACATAAGCCTTTAAAACTAGGCCTATGTAAATATGCCAACTAGGCAACCAAAGTACTTCAAATAAGAGAACTGTAACAGTTCCTCGCTGGTGGCGGCAATGAACTAGCTAAAATTAACCCCTACTAACAGACGGTCAGAGCCCTACACAGTGTGTGCAGTGTGGCACGATTGCCACACCCAATTGGCAGAGAGAGAGAGCTGTAAGCTGAAAGAGGTGTTTGCCTAAGATTCGTAGGGGGGAGGAACCCCTAGGTCGGCACCTAGTGAGTGTCACCTCCCCCATCCCATGACATCACTCATCTCTCTCCCTGCCCACTCTCTGGGCCCTGACCGACCGCCACAAGAGTCAACTGCCTCTTGCCGCCACAACTGACAAGCTCTTACCATATATATTAACACTATAACAATACAACCTTAAACTTTAAAACATATAAATTCAAACAACCAATAACAACGCTTTTCTAATATCCCCCAGAAAAATGTCCAAGCCCACCTCCATCAGGTGAACACCATCAGGGCGATAGAGAGCTTTGTTGTCAGCCGTCAACTCGTCATGCCTAATGGCAAAACCACCTTACGCCGTGACCGTCCGCCCCATCTCCCTATTCAGCTTCTTCCTCACGTTATACGCTGCCCTCTGATTCACAATATACCTCCAACGCAGTCGTGCAACTACGTTGGACCAACCAATCTGTACCTCAGTAAGCGAAGCACAGATCCAGCGTATGTCAGAAGCCATCTTCCGAATCAAATCCAAAACAGGAACGTACCCCATGTCGTTCCCCCCCAAATGCAGCACAATAATGTGAGGCTTTCCCCACCGCCTGTGTGCATCCTGGAGCAAGGTGGGCAACTCATCCCAAGTTAACCCCCTGCGCCCTAGCCACCGCACATTAGCTCTGGATGCCGCCAATCCCAATTGCTGCCCGTCTGGCTGCTGCGACGCCCTGATGGACGCCCAGTGCACAAAGGAATGCCCCACTATCCATACTCGTTTCGCGGGGGCATTCATGCCTGAAAACATAGGATACAAAAACTGAGCCAACCATGACCTACCGTTGCTTCCCCAAACACCACAACTACCATCCAAGTCAGGACCCTTTTAATTAAACTTGCGAAACCCAGCCTAAATGGATTCGCCTCCCAAAGGGCGTATATATGCTTTAAAACGACCTGACTTCCAACGCCCCAATTTCTTGATACCTGATTCAGAAACACCACTGGTCGCCGCGCTAGTGGCAGCCCCGATCCTAAAGGAATGGGACGCAATTCTCAAAGGATCCAGCCCGGCAGCAGCCGCCGCCTTGGCCAGGACCCTTTTAAATTGAAACAACGATAACGCAGACCCATCTTCATGAATAAATAACTGACGAAAACCCTGTGGTCTAAGCTGGCAATAATCGTTGAAACTCCTAACCGGGCAACATTCAGGGAATTCGTTTTTGCCCAGCACGAGCCAAGCTCCCTTGCCTTCCGGATCCGTCTTGGACCTAGGCACTAGAAGCAGCAGCCCATCATCCGATGGCCGCACATGCTCCCATTGTATCCCGCCATCCTTATCCCTCTTCGATGCAGCCACAAGTTCGCCGACCCTCAATGCCCCAGCCAGGGCAAACGAGAAGGCTGCCCTAAACAGTGCTACCTCGAACAATGATGAGCACACTGACTGCAGCGTACCCACAAGTTCGCGCAATCTTAGAGGTGTAATGGGTTCTCTGCGGTCTTTTTTCACGTGGGGACATCCGCCCCCAACCCTTCATTACCTGTTTCACTAGAAATGACCGGGAAAAATCCGCAATACCGAACGCCTTATTGAAGAACGCCACGGCCGAAAGCCTGCTCTGAGCAGCCAGCCTAGATACTCCCTGCCTATGTAACCCCACAAGCCAGTCAAGCACCTTTACCTGTGTAGCCGACTTCACGGTAAACCCCTGTTGGCCGGCGAAGCAGACCCACGATCTCCAGTGCTTCTCATATGCACACTACGGCCCGACGCACGCACGGGCTCATGGAGAGCCCTGACCACGTGGGCGCCCTGTTCTCCGGCCTGCACTGCTGATCCACCGCCCAGACCTCCCGGGGACAAGTTCCCCACAAGCGCCTGGGCCAGTGTAAGAACCGAGGCCAAGGCCTCAGGCGGAAGGGCCGTAAGCTGCTGCCATGACACCTGCCCGGCAGCAGCTTGGTCCGTTAGCACCCGCTCCCCCAGAGGGGGACCGGTAGGTGTAGCAGTCGCATCTAGGTGTGGGTAAAGGGATGGGGAGGAAGCCGCATGCACTAAGGGGCCCCTGGGAGGGGTATTTAATACAGGCCCCATAACCTCCCGACTGGAGGAAGGCACAGGCCCACCAACCAACTCAGGGACCGGGACCCCAGTAATCCCAGGGGGGTCAATCTGAGGGGGATGAGGGCCTGAGAGAGGGCCCTGGGATCCAGAGCCCACAGCAGTGGCCCTGGCTCCCAGCTCCCCCCTCGTGTTAGGCCTGCCCTGGGGGCTGACTTGGTTTTTTGAACCGGGGAAGGGGGTACCACATCCTCTGATGCTGATCCGCTCTCTCTTGCAGCTCCCCTCATGCCTGGAACCTCCTTCACAACTTCTCTGTAGTGCTTTGGCGGCACAGACTTTCTCTTGGCACGCTCCATCTCCACAGAAAAATTCTTCCTTGAAGTCTGGAACCAGGAACAAAAGAGGGCTGGATTCACTGCAGTCAGGACCTATAAAGGTAAGCAGAAACACCCGCCCCCCCCCCCCCACTTGCAACAATGTAACATCTAGTACCTTCCAGACTTCAACTCAGTTATCCCTTAATTTTGTTACAGGCCCAGTAGAGGGCCCTCCACTTCCAAAATGTTCCTAGAGACACCGTTGGAAGCATAGGTCGCAAGTTAAAGGAACAGTGGCTACACTATCTGGGCGGGGCAGAAAAAGGAAGCTATCAAGGGCTGCAACCAGATCCAATATGCTCAAAATCATATAAATAAGACACAGAAGTTTTGGGATTCTGTTCTGTGGAGCGATGAAACAATGATCCCAAGCATACCTCAAATTCCATCAAGGCTTGGTTGCAGAAAAAGTACTGGAAGATTCTAAAAGTGGCCATCACAGTCACCTGGTCATCTCTGGTGGGATTTGAAGAAGGCGGTTACAGCACGCAAACCCAAGAATATTTCTGAAATGGAGGCCATTGCTCATGAGGAATGCTTGCCATGAAGGGGTTGAATAATTTTGAGTCTGCAGAACTCATTAAAATTTGCAATTTCAGTTCAGTGAGCTATTTCAATCGCTTTTGTTTGATTTGTTCTTTGCAAAAAGCTGAAAGTCTGTAAATTTTGAAAATAAACCTGATTTGCCATGGGGGTTGAAATTTTTGGATTACAACTGTGTATATGTATTAAGGTATATCCCGCTCATACAGCGGGTTAGGGACCGGAGCCCCGCTGTAAAGTGAAAACCACCTTAAAGTGAAACAAGGCAGATTTAGCTTTCTTTTCAAAATCCTTGGAGGTTGAACTTCAGCTCCACAAAGCGCTGTATTAGCGAAGCGCTGTAAAGTGGGGTATACCTGTGTGTGTGTATGTGTATATATATATATATATATATATATATATTCATATTTAGACATGTAAATGTATGTATCTCTTTGCTAAAACTGAGACCTCATATCTTTGAGCCCTTGTAACATTTTTGTGCAATTTTTTTGTATTAATTTTTTATTAGATGGTGTTATTATGAATATAACTGTACTTTGTATTGTATTCTTGATGTATTTTGTGACACTTTTTTGTTTTGCAAAACAATTAACCAGAGCTCTGAAGTCACGGTAATCATTCTAGCGTAAATCGTGTTTGCTCGTATGCGATCTCATTTACTTTCAACTCGTAATACCAGCGGTGAGCCCGACCAAACATTTGCGCCCCACTTGTAATCTGGGCCTATATATATATATTTATGGTAAATATTTCACATTCCAATATTCTTCACATAGTGGAATACATATAGGGGTCAATTTATTAATGGTCAAGCAACATGATTCGCTGTAGCGAATCATTTCTGCTCGACCTCGCTAAATGCAGATAGCATATGCTGTCGGCATTTAACATTGCACAAGCATTTCTAGTGAAATGCTTGTGCAGTGCTGCCCCCTGCTCACTGGCGGCCAATCGGCCACTAGCAGAGGCCGTCAATTATCCAGATCTTTCGACCTCTGCTTCTTAACTTCCGTTTCTGGCGGACCAGAAACGATGGGGCTTCGACCCCTAAGTATTTTTATATATATATATATATATATATATATATATATATATATATATATATATATATAGTGAAGAAAAACAGGCAGACACTCAAAGACTTGAAATCCAAAATTCTTTTACTTCATGGGTAGCAGTACAAACAGAGCAACGTTTTAGAGCTAGCACCCCCTCCTCAGGCTCAATACAAATTAACTCATCTTCTGTCCTTAAATAGCTATATACCACGCCCCCCTCATCACTGACATCATAGAAGACCACATCTTAACAGGTGTCTCAAACCAGCAAGTATATAAAAATACATAAAAACTTTACTATATCCAACCTATCTATGAAGCAGATCATGAGATAATCACTTATCAGATACTCTATCAACTGAAAGATTATATTTAAATCTATTGTTTAAATTTTTATATATATATCTTTTTATTATTATTTTATATATATTTTTTATATTTAATTTTTTTAGCATTTTATTATTTTATAGTTTCTAATATATTTAAACCTATATTTCAACACTTTCAAATTTATAGATTGTTTAAAATATTTTGATGGTTTTTCATTATTTGCACATATCACAGCTATCTTAATGATGGAATTTACCATTAAACTAAATCATGCAATTTTTTATAACAAGATAGCTAGATTATAATCTCTGTTGAGGCCTTTAGGATGCATAGTACTCAACCTATGCATCCACAAAGCCTCTTTTCTAAGTAACATCCTACCCCTGTCAAAGCCAATATTACCCCTAGGGACATGATCCAAAACCATAAAAAACGCAGTTGATTAACCTGATGTCCCTTCTCATGAAAATGAAAGGGGACCGGTAAATGTCTCATTTTAGAGTTTCTAATAGTCTTATGCTGAGTTATGCAGTCCTTTATTGTCTGGGAAGTCTCCCCTATATATAATAAACTACATGGGCATTTAAGCGCATAAATCACATAAGTTGATTGGCAAGTGTAGTTAAATTTCTTCCCTGATAAGGGGTGTGTAATATAATTACCCTTAATTATGCTGTTACAATGGGAACAATTCAAACATGGGAATGTCCCATTTTCCACAGGTCTAAAGACTCTGTTGAGATTTGGAGGGCATAATTTTAATCCTTACTAGCTGCCTCCCAAGTGAATTTCCCTTCCTAAATGCTGAAAAAGGGGGTTGTTGAAATTTCTCAATCTCTGTTATATATATATATATATATATATATATATATATATATATATATACACACACCTATATATAATCACGCATCTATATATATGTGTATTTAAAAAAAAATCATATAAACAATATATAGAAATATGTATTTATGAATAAATAGAACATATTCTACTATGTGAAAAACATTGGAATGTGAAATATTCATATTTTCTTGTCGTGTTAGCGGACTTAAAGGGACACTGAACCCAAATTTTTTCTTTCATGGTTCAGATAGAGCAGCAATTTTAAGCAACTTTCTAATTTACTCCCATTATCAATTTTTCTTCCTTCTCTTGCTATCTTTATTTGAAAAGGAAGGCATCTATGCTAAGGAGCCAGCCAATATTTGGTTCAGAACACTAGACAGCACTTGTTTATTAGTGGGTAACTTTAACCACCAATCAGCAAGAACAACCCAGGTTATTCACCAAAAATGGGCCGGCATCTAAACTTACATTCTTGCTTTTCAAATAAAGATATCAAGAGAATGGTTTGATAATAGGAGTAAATTATAAAGTTGCTTAAAATTGCATGAATCATAAAAGAAAAAAAAAGGGTTCCATGTCCCTTTAAGAAAATGTGATCGGGTTTGCACGCGAGTAAGGGTGTTAGTTCCCCCCCACACTTTTCGTCTCCATTTTTGTGCACGTCGGGATAGCGGGCAAGCGAGCAAAAACAATTTACTTCAACTTGTAATATGCGCACAACCCATCGCATGCAAAAAGCCGAAGTCTAGCAGGGTTAATGCACAAGCAGGAGTGACAACTACCGTTCCACTCGTAATCCAAAATTTCTCCATAAAGACACTGTTAGCGATAATGGATGATGATTACCGAAAACCTACATGGTTTAATAAGATTAATAAAGCCCATGTGTATGTATTGCAGTTGTATATAGTGGTGTATCTGATAAGCGTTAAACTATCTGAATTCCATTTGTATATAGCCATGATAGATATAGATAGATATAGATAGATTAAAGGGATACTAAACCCAATTGTTTTCTTTCATGATTCAGATAAAGAATGCAATTTTAAGCAACTTTCTAGTTTACTCCCATTATTATCGTTTTGATGCTCTCTCTATTTGAAAAAGCAGGAATGTAAGCTTAAAGGGCCACTAAACTTAAAGCCAATCACATGAGACTTCTATGTGCAGCAACCAATCAGCAGCTACTGAGTATATCTAGATATGCTTTTCAGCAAAGAATATCAAGAGAATAAAACAATTTAGATAATAGAAGTAAATTAGAAAGATGATTAAAAATGCATTCTCTAAACTTGGGATAACTCAACCAATTATACTTGACGCCCTTAGATTTTGGGATAAAAACAGGCACAGAGGTCATCTAGCTCCACATCCCTCACCTATTCACCCGGTCGTGAGTGTGGCATGGTGTTTACAGGAACTATACATGACCATATGGTTGGAACGTAGAGATACGCTGGTAGCTGGCATACATGACGGATTAGACACCCTAACAGTAGACTCCTTTATGACAAAATATCATATTCCCGGAAAATACAGCTTTGAGACAATGAGACTACTTAGTTTCTTGAGGAGTTGGGGCCTGCTGGGCATTGAGTGGAGGGAAAAAACCAAATGGGAAATATGTTGGACATCACAACATAAACCTAGGGGTATGATGTCTTTTCTTTACTCGCTATTGATTGAGGAACAGACATTAACTAAAACTTCAACCCAGGTGGCCTGGGAGAGGGACTTACAAGAGACTTTTGATTTGGGAAGCTGGTGCAGGGCAATGGTGTTTGCTAGACGATACTTACATTGCTCAACCTTATGGGAAATTCATTATAAAATAGTTTCGAGATGGCACTTAGTGCCTGTGCGTTTGCACCAGTTTTATCCCTCTTCCTCCCCGGCTTGTTGGAGAAATTGTGGTCAGAGAGGCACCTGGATGCATGTGTGGTGGGAGTGCCCGCAGATTAGACCCTTCTGGCGTACTTGTATGAAATTACTGGGAGACCTGCACTACAATGTCTCTTTCTCTCCTTCACTCAGTCTGCTACATTTACATCTCCCTAGAATGCCCTTACCGAGAAAGATCTTTCTAGTTTACTTCCTTACGGCCATTAAACTAATTATTGCAAGAAAATGGAAACAGGTCTCACCTCCCTCCATTCAAAACGTTGTAGATCAGCTCTCACATATGAAAAATATGGAACAATACGTCTATAGCTCGATAGGGAAGATAGAATTACATTCTAGGATATGGGAGGGATGGTCAGAACTCTATGGGGAATAATTATTAGGTAGAAGATAGAGAGCAATAGAGAGTGGAGACTGTAACAACGTGCCCACTAATAAAGGAGATCCGCTCTTGTGACCATATCTTATTTCCCCCTCATCCTTATACCTATTTTATTCCTTCTTTCTTTTATCCCCCTTTTTTTTTTTTTTTTTTTCTCTCTGCTTGCGGGAAAGGACAGAGCATAACTCCTCTTGTTATGTCCTTTTCCATTATATTTTGGTTGGGAATTGCCTGTACTGACTTTCTCTATTATGAAAAGATTTAGATAATGAATACACTTTTATTGCATACAAAATATCATTCTATAAGAGGTATAGGTGTTAATGGTTGTTTAATTAGCATAAAGTTTATCTTGTCTCAACATAAGAAACAAAATGTAAAAGAGGTGAATATGATTTATGATTCAAACACTCTGTATTCACATGAAATGTCTTTGACTCTCCCTTTGTATGATAAAAAGGGTGAGGCAGTATTTGAGATGTTAGTTATATTTCATATTGATAAATGATATGTCATGAGTGAATACATGCTATAGCTCCACAAAATGTGTATTATCTTTGTTAATTGCATGTTGTTGAAACACTTCAATTAAAAAATCTTGATTTAAAAAAAAAAAAAAAATGCATTCTCTTTCTAAATCATGAAAGAAAAAATGTGGGTATCATGGCCCTTTAAGAGCCGGACTATTTTTTGTTCAGCACCTGGGTAGCGCTTGCTGATTGGTGGATAAATGAAGCAAACCAATCAGCAAGCTCTACTCAGCTGCTGAATCAAAAATGGGCCAGCTCCTAACCTGACATTGCTGCTTTTTCAAATTAAGATAGCAAGAGAACAAAGAATAATTGATAATAGGAGTAAGTTAGAAAGTTGCTTAAAATTGCATGCCCTATCTGAATCATGAAAGAAAAAAATGTGGGTTTAGTATTCCTTTAATAGATAGATAAACAGAGAACAGAACCATATAGAATATAAACAAAGGCACGTAAAGATACATAGATATAATAATAATATTATTATTATTATTATACTTTGCTTATGAAGCACCAACATAATCTGCAGCGCTGTCCATGGATACAATTCATTTAAATAAAACAATATAAAACTTGTAAGAGACAGGACAAAATTAACAAACACATACAGGAGGAATTGAGGGCCCTATTCCCGTGGGAACAATCTAGAAGGGTAGGAGGTTGAGAAACAGGAGGTGAGGACTGCAAGAGTGAGAAAGATATTAATACAGAGTTAGATGAGGGAAATATTAGGTAAGTGGAAATAATTTATTATTGAGTTGGGTGGTTGGCTTCTCTGAACAGAAAAGTCTTCAGGGAGCATTTAAAAGAAGAAAGATTAGGGAAAAGCCTGACAGCACGAGGTAGAGTGTTCCAGAGGGTAGGTGCTGCACAACAGAAGTCCTGCAGTCTAGCATGGAAGAGTATAACTAGAGAGAACTATTCAGCGCTAAGTTAGTGTAATACACAGTTTAAAAACACAAAATGAAAATTGCAATTCATAAGAACAAACTCATATAGAAAGTCCTTATAGGGGTATACTTAAAGGTCTCAAAAAAACAAACTCGTTAGACATATAAAGCATCCAGTATAGCCTTGTGCTTATTAATACATATGGTACCTTCAGTCCCCCAATTGGTAGAAGAGAACAATATATTTTTTAGATTTCTGGAGATCTTTAAATAGTTTCCACAATATGAAATTAGTTGTCTCCTTTTTTGCTGCTCCTTTTAAACCAAGCCTTTCTTGCCAGAAGTTGTGGGATCCAGGATCCAAATGTAGATACAGAAATAATGAAGCACAAAAGAAAGGATTCAAGTGTAGTTTTCTCTTGTTAAGTGTGTTCAGTCCACGGGTCATCCATTACTTATGGGATATATTCTCCTTCCCAACAGGAAGTTGCAAGAGGATCACCCAAGCAGAGCTGCTATATAGCTCCTCCCCTCACATGTCATATCCAGTCATTCTCTTGCAACCCTCAACAAAGAAGGAGGTCGCGAGAGGAGCTGGAGTTTTTACTTAACTATTCTTCAATCAAAAGTTTTTTATTTTAAATGGCACCGGAGTGTGCTGTTTTTCTATCTCAGGCAGTATTTGGAAGAAGAAACTGCCTGCGGTTTTTTTCTATGATCTTAGCAGGCGTAACTAAGATCCACTGGCTGTTCTCGACATTCTGAGGAGTGGGGTAACTTCAGAAACTGGGAATAGCATGCGGGGTCCTCCGCAAATGAGGTATGTGCAGTACTTTATTTTCTGGGAATGGAATTGACTAAGAAAATACTGCTGTTACCGTATGATGTAAGTACAGCCTTAAATGCAGTAGTAGCAACTGGTATCAGGCTAATAAATGTATGCGCAGTCGAGTTATATTCTAGGGACTAGAATTTGACTGAGAAAATACTGTTAACACTGAAATAATACTTAAGCCTTCTCTGCAGTGGTAGCGACTGGTAGCAGGCTTAGTGATAGCTTTGCATGACATTGAAAAATGTTGTTTTTTAATAAAACGTTTACTGGCATGTTATTCGTTTTTGTGAGGTACTTTGGTGATAAATCACTTTGGGCATGATTTTTTTCCACATGGCTAACATATTTTTCTGCATGGAAACCGTTATATCAGGGCTCCCACTGTTGTGATTGGAGTGGGAGGGCCCTTGTTTTAGCGCCTTGTTGCGCAGTTAAAATTATTGCACAGTCTTTCTGCTTCTTCCTCCTTGATCTAGGACGTCTCTAGAGAGCTCAGGGGTCTGCAAATTTCATTTGTGAGGGAGGTAATCAGTCACAGCAGATCTGTGACAGTGTGCTGACTGTGATTAAAAGCGTTAAATCTTAATTGATATCTGTTTTATCCGTTTTGGGTATTGAGGGGTTAATCATCCTTTTGCTAATGGGTGCAATCCTCTGCTAATAATACACTTCTTGTTAAGAATTGTTTAATTATATCTGTATTTTTGAAGCGCTGCAGCATTTTTTATATTGCTTGTAAACTTATTGAAAGTGATTTCCAAGCTTGTTAGTTTCATTGCTAAGTCTGTTTTAAACATGTCTGATTCAGAGGAAACTGTTTGTTCATCATGTTCAAAAGCCAATGTGGAGCCCAATAGAACGATGTGTACCAATTGTATTGATATTGCTTTGAATAAAAGTCAATCTGTACCGATAAAGAAGCTATCACCAGACAACGAGGGGGAAGTTATACCGCCTAACTCTCCTCACGTGTCAGTACCTGCGTCTCCCGCTCGGGAGATGCGTAGGATTGAGACACCTAGTACATCTAGGCCCTTACAAATCACTTTACATGATATGGCTAATGTTATGAAAGAAGTATTATATAATATGCCCGAATTAAGGGGCAAACGCGATAGCTCTGGGTTAAAGACAGAGCGCGCTGATGACACGAGAGCCATGTCTGATACTGCGTCACAATTTGCAGAACATGAGGACGGTGAGCTTCATTCTGTCGGTGACGGTTCTGATCCGGGGAGACCGGATTCAGAAATTTCAAATTTTAAATTTAAGCTTGAGAACCTCCGTGTGTTACTAGGGGAGGTATTAGCGGCTCTGAATGATTGCGAGACAGTGGCAATTCCAGAGAAATTGTGTAGGTTGGATAGATACTATGCAGTACCGGTGTGTACTGACGTTTTTCCTATACCAAAAAGACTAACAGAAATTATAAGTAAGGAGTGGGATAGACCCGGTGTGCCTTTTTCCCCTCCCCCGATATTTAGAAAAATGTTCCCTATAGACGCCACCACACGAGACTTATGGCAGACGGTCCCTAAGGTGGAGGGAGCAGTTTCTACGTTAGCCAAGCGTACCACTATCCCGGTGGAGGATAGCTGTGCTTTCTCAGATCCAATGGATAAAAAATTAGAGGGTTATCTTAAGAAAATGTTTGTTCAACAGGGTTTTATATTGCAGCCTCTTGCATGCATTGCGCCTGTCACGGCTGCAGCGGCATTCTGGTTTGAGTCTCTGGAAGAGGCGATTCGCACAGAGCCGTTGGATGAGGCCTTGAGCAAAGTTAGAACCCTTAAGCAAGCTAATGCGTTTGTTTCAGATGCCGTAGTACATCTAACCAAACTTACGGCTAAAAATTCCGGATTCGCCATACAGGCGCGCAGAGCGCTCTGGCTTAAATCCTGGTCAGCGGATGTAACTTCCAAGTCTAAACTACTTAACATTCCTTTCAAAGGGCAGACCTTATTCGGGCCCGGCTTGAAGGAAATTATTGCTGACATTACGGGAGGTAAGGGCCACGCCCTTCCTCAGGACAGGGCCAAACCAAAGGCCAAACAGTCTAATTTTCGTGCCTTTTGTAACTTCAAGGCAGAAGCAGCATCGACTTCCTCCGCTCCAAAACAGGAAGGAACTACTGCTCGTTACAGACAGGGTTGGAAAGGCAACCAGTCATGGAACAAGGGCAAGCAGGCCAGAAAGCCTACTCCCGCCCCTAAGACAGCATGAAGTCAGGGCCCCCTATCCGGAGACGGATTTAGTGGGGGGCAGACTTTCTCTCTTAGCCCAGGCTTGGGCAAGAGATGTGCAGGATCCCTGGACGTTAAAGATTATATCTCAGGGATACCTTCTGGATTTCAAAACCTCTCCTCCACAAGGGAGGTTCCATCTTTCGAGGTTATCGACAAACCTAGTAAAGAGAGAGGCATTTCTACAATGTGTACAAGACCTCTTAATCATGGGGGTGATCCACTCAGTTCCGCGATCGGAACAGGGACAAGGATTTTACTCAAATCTATTTGTGGTTCCCAAAAAAGAGGGAACCTTCAGACCAATCTTGGACTTAAAAATCTTAAACAAATTCCTAAGGGTACCATCGTTCAAGATGGAAACCATTCGAACCATCCTACCCATGATCCAAGAGGGTCAATATATGACCACGGTGGACTTAAAGGATGCTTACCTTCATATACCGATTCACAAAGATCATTATCGGTACCTGAGGTTTGCCTTTCTGGACAGGCATTACCAGTTTGTGGCTCTTCCCTTCGGGTTAGCCACGGCCCCGAGAATTTTTACGAAGGTTCTGGGCTCACTTCTGGCGGTACTAAGACCACGAGGCATAGCGGTGGCTCCGTATCTAGACGACATTCTGATACAAGCGTCAAGTTTTCAGAATGCAAAGTCTCATACAGAGATAGTTCTAGCATTTCTGAGGTCGCATGGGTGGAAAGTGAACGTGGAAAAGAGTTCTCTGTTACCACTCACAAGGGTTCCTTTTCTAGGGACTCTTATAGATTCTGTAGAGATGAAGATTTACCTGACGGAGTCCAGGTTATAAAAGATTCTCAATGCTTGCCGTGTCCTTCATTCCGTTCCAAGCCCATCAGTGGCTCAGTGCATGGAGGTAATCGGCTTAATGGTCGCGGCAATGGACATAGTGCCATTTGCGCGCCTGCATCTCAGACCGCTGCAACTATGCATGCTCAGTCAATGGAACGGGGATTACTCAGATCTGTCCCCTTTGCTAAATCTGGACCAGGAGACCAGAGATTCGCTTCTCTGGTGGTTGTCACCGGTTCATCTGTCCAAAGGAATGACCTTTCGCAGGCCAGATTGGACGATTGTAACAACGGATGCCAGCCTTCTAGGCTGGGGAGCAGTCTGGAATTTCCTGAAGGCTCAGGGATCGTGGACTCAGGAGGAGAAACTCCTCCCAATAAACATTCTAGAATTAAGAGCAATATTCAATGCTCTTCTAGCTTGGCCTCAGTTAGCAAAGCTGAGGTTCATCAGATTTCAGTCGGACAATATCACGACTGTGGCTTACATCAATCATCAAGGGGGAACCAGGAGTTCCCTAGCGATGTTGGAAGTCTCGAAGATAATTCGCTGGGCAGTCTCACTCTTGCCACCTGTCAGCGATTCACATCCCAGGCGTAGAGAACTGGGAGGCGGATTTCCTAAGTCGCCAGACTTTTCATCCGGGAGAGTGGGAACTTCAACCGGAGGTATTTGCTCAACTGATTCGTCATTGGGGCAAACCGGATCTGGATCTCATGGCATCTCACCAGAACGCGAAGCTTCCTTGTTACGGATCCAGGTCCAGGGACCCGGGAGCGGTGCTGGTAGATGCATTAGCAGCCCCTTGGGTTTTCAACATAGCTTATGTGTTTCCACCATTTCCGTTGCTACCTCGGCTGATTGCCAGGATCAAACAGGAGAGGGCATCAGTAATTCTGATAGCGCCTGCGTGGCCACGCAGGACCTGGTATGCAGACCTAGAGGACATGTCGTCCTGTCCACCATGGTCTCTTCCTCTGAGGCAGGACCTTCTAATTCAGGGTCCTTTCAACCATCCAAACCTAATTTCTCTGAGGCTGACTGCCTGGAAATTGAACGCTTGATTCTATCAAAGCGTGGGTTTTCGGATTTGGTTATTGATACATTAATACAGGCTCGGAAACCTGTGACAAGAAAAATTTACCATAAGATATGGCGTAAATATTTATATTGGTGCGAATCCAAGAGTTACTCGTGGCGTAAGGTTAGGATTCCTAGGATATTAGCTTTTCTACAAGAGGGTTTAGAAAAGGATTTATCCGCTAGTTCGCTAAAGGGACAGATTTCAGCTCTTGTCTATTCTTTTACACAAACGTCTGGCAGAGCATCCAGACGTCCAGGCCTTTTGTCAGGCTTTGGCTAGAATTAAGCCTGTGTTAGCTTAAACTTGGTGGAGCTTAAACTTGGTTCTTAAAGTTCTTCAGGGTGTTCCGTTTGAACCCCTTCATTCCATTGATATTAAGCTTTTATCTTGGAAAGTTTTGTTTTTTATGGCTATTTCCTCAGCTCGAAGAGTCTCTGAGTTATCTGCCTTACATTGTGATTCTCCTTATCTGATCTTTCATTCAGACAAGGTAGTTCTGCGTACTAAACCTGGGTTTTTACCTAAGGTTGTTTCTAACAGGAATATCAATCAAGAGATTGTTGTTCCATCATTATGTCCTAATCCTTCTTCAAAGAAGGAACGTCTTTTGCATAATCTAGACGTGGTCCGTGCTCTGAAGTTCTACTTACAGGCAACTAAAGATTTTAGACAAACTTCTTCTCTGTTTGTCGTTTACTCTGGACAGAGGAGAGGTCAAAAGGCTTCGGCTACCTCTCTCTCTTTTTGGCTTCGTAGCATAATACGTTTAGCCTATGAGACTGCTGGACAGCAGCCTCCTGAAAGAATTACAGCTCATTCCACTAGAGCTGTGGCTTCCACCTGGGCCTTTAAGAATGAGGCCTCTGTTGAACAGATTTGCAAGGCTGCAACTTGGTCTTCACTTCATACCTTTTCCAAATTTTACAAATTTGACACTTTCGCTTCTTCGGAGGCTGGTTTTGGGAGAAAGGTTCTACAGGCAGTGGTTCCTTCTGTTTAATGTTCCTGCCTTGTCCCTCCCATCATCCGTGTACTTAGCTTTGGTATTGGTATCCCATAAGTAATGGATGACCCGTGGACTGAACACACTTAACAAGAGAAAACATAATTTATGCTTACCTGATAAATTTATTTCTCTTGTAGTGTGTTCAGTCCACGGCCCGCCCTGTCTTTTTAAGGCAGGTTCTAAATTTTAAAATTATAACTCCAGTCACCACTGCACCTTATAGTTTCTCCTTTCTCGTCTTGTTTCGGTCGAATGACTGGATATGACATGTGAGGGGAGGAGCTATATAGCAGCTCTGCTTGGGTGATCCTCTTGCAACTTCCTGTTGGGAAGGAGAATATATCCCATAAGTAATGGATGACCCGTGGACTGAACACACTACAAGAGAAATAAATTTATTAGGTAAGCATAAATTATGTTTTTTAAAAACAGTATAATGCGCTATATAAATATGTACTCACCAAATGTATAAGTAAATTAAGCCTTTATTATAAACTCAAACATTTTAAAAGCAAATCTGTGTCCACAAACGCCAAATCACATAAAACTGGCAGCTGGAGTTCAAACAATGACAGGATGCAACCTGCGGCGGATATTCCGGACTCCCTGCCCTCAGCTGTTCAGTTGTGATCGTCAGTGCCGTGGTACAGTGGTGTGGATAAAGTCCTTATGTAGGAGTCTCCACTATTTGACTATTTCTAGGGTCAAATAGTGGAGACTCCTACATAAGGACTTTATCCACACCACTGTTCCACGGCACTGACGATCAGAACAGCTGAGGGCGGGGAGTCCAGAATACCCGCCGCAGGTTGCATCCTGTCATTGTTTGAACTCCAGCTGCCAGTTTTATGTGATTTGGCGTTTGTGGACACAGATTTGCTTTTAAAATTTTTGAGTGTATAATAAATAAACTTGTGCATGATCGAAAAATTTGTTTCGGTACGGATCGATTCAGATTTTTTCGAATTCCGGTTCGGATCGATTCAAATGAATTCGTTTCGGATTCGTTTCGGATTCATTCGGATTCAAATAAATTCGGCTGGATTCGGTTAGATTCGGTTAGATTCGGTTCGGTTAGGAAATTCGGAATTTCGGTATGTGTTAGGTGGGATGTGCTGTGTATTAGACTAGTATTATGTACTGTATATTAGGTGTAACCCATAGCCAAGTGATATAACCTAATCTACTGTACAATACTAGTGTAATCCATGGCCATCCGAATCTACCGAATAAATCCGAACGAATTCGGATTTATTCGGTAGATTTGGTATTACCGTAATTCGGAAATTCGAATCGATCCGAATCTCCGAATTTAACAAATTCGTCCGAATTTGGATTCGGAACGAATTGAAATGCACATGTCTAATAATAAAGGCTTAATTTACTTATACATCTGGTGAGTACATATTTATATAGCGCATTATACTGTTTTTAAAAAACTACACTTGAATCCTTTCTTTTGCGCTTCATTTTTTTCTGTATCTAGCATGGAAGAGGTTATAGTCGAAGATGCAAGGAGCAGGTCATTGTTGGATCTTAGTGGGCGGGTTGGAGTATACTTGTTTATTAGAGAGGATAGGTAGTGGGGAGCGGCTTTGGTAAGAGCTTTGTATGTAAGGGTGAAAAAAAAAAATTCTGCTGTGAATGGGGAGCCAATGAAGGGACTCGCAGAGAGGTGCAGCAGATACAGAGTGACAGGAAAGGTGAATTAGCCTGGTAGAGGCATTTAGGATGGATTGATGGGGGGAGAGGGGGAAAAGAGGAATGTTAGTAAGTAGGTTACTTTTAGCAGAAAAGAAGATTGTTAGTAACCTTGGTTAGGGCAGTCTAAGTTGAGTTTTTGGGGCAGAATCCAGATTGCAGGAGGTCAAGCAAGAAATTGGTGGACAGAAAGTGGGTTAGGCGGTTGTAAACTACTTTTTTCAGGAGTTTTGATGTTAGTGGAAGCAGTGATATGGGGCGGTAGCTTTCAGGAGAATTAGGGTCAAGGGAGGGTTTTTTTGAGTATGGGGGTGACCTTAGCATGTTTGAAAGAAGATGGGAATAAATCGGTAGATAGAGATATGTTGAAGATGTGAGTAAGAGCAGGAGTGAGGGTGGAAGACAGAGAGGGTATTAGATGGGAAAGGATAGGGTCGAGCGGGCAGGTAGTGAGGCATGAGGAAGATAGTAACAAAGAAACTTGATTCTCAGTGGCTGGATTGAAGATGCAGAGGGTGGCAGAGGGAGTAACTGGCCCTGGAGTTGGAAGATTGCTGGTTGGTGTTGGGATGTTGCTTCGGATAGTACATGTTTTGTTTAAAAAGTAGTCTGCCAGGTCTTGAGCACTAAAGACAGACGGAGGGGGTGGAGCAGGTGGATAGAGTTAAAGGTGGAGAAGAGTCGTTTAGGATTTGAGAAAAGAGTAGATATGAGAGAAGAGAAGTAGGTATGCTTGGCTAAGTGAAGGGCAGAAGTGTATGAATGAAAAATAAACTTATAGTGAATGGAAATCAGGTTCAGAGGGAGTTTTCCTCCAGACACGCTCAGCAGTACGGGAGCATTTTGGCAAATAGCGTGTTTTCTGAGAGTGCCAGGGCTGTAACTGACGGTGTGATGTTTTGCGCAGTTGGAGAGGAGCAAGTGTGTCTAGTGCAGAGGAGAAAGTTTTGTTATAGTGGGCTGTAGCGAGATCAGGGCAGGTTATAGTGGAAGTGTGAGGGAGAAGATCTTGAATGAATTTTGAAAATTGGAGCGGATCCATAGTGTGTAGATTTCTACAGGTGCGGGGGCAGGATGGAGAAGTGGGTTTAGCTGTTGCATTAATATTATAGGTGACCAGGTGATGGTCTGAAATGGGAAAAGGGTGACAGGTGAGGTCAGATATAGAGCAAAGGTAGGAAAATACCAGGTCGATGGAGTGTCCATCACAGTGAGTAGGGAATAGGGTGGATTGTGATAGACCCAAGGAGGATGTGAGTGAAAGAAGTTGAGACAGCAGGGGCAGATGGGTTGTCAATGGGAATGTTGAAGTAACCAATAATTAGTTTTTGGTATATTTGTAAAGAGAAAGTGAGGAAGCCAGGCAGCAAAGTTGTTGAGGAATTGGGAGGTTGGTCCAGGAGGGTGATAGATGACTGCCACTCTGAGGGAGAAGGGGAGAACAGGCGAATACAGTGGACTTCAAAGGAGGAGAAGGAGAGAAATGGGATTGGAGGTAAGTATTGATAAATGCAGGAGGGGGAGAGCAGGATGCCAACACCGCCGCCATGTTTCTCACCTGACCTTGGGGTATGGCTAAAGTGAAGACCACCATGTGTTAGAGTAGCAATGGAAACGGTATCAGAAGAAGATAGCCAGGTTTCGGTAATTGCTAAAAGGTGAAAGCATTTGATATAAACAGGTCATGAATGGTTGTAAGTTTGTTGCAGACAGAACAAGAGTTCCATAGGGCACAATTGAAAGGAGAGTGTGTGTATGGGATGCATTGGATAGAAATGAGGTTGTGTGTGTTGCTTTTGTTAAAGTTTCTATAAGTAATGCGTGATTGGGGAATAGGTGGGCCCAGGGTTTGGAGAGATGTCCCCTGATGCTAATAGCATCAAGATGGAAGGTAGGGGTAGGTGAGAATGAGATTAATAGCAGTGGGGGTATTTCTGTGAGGTTGTGCAGTTTAGTGACATAGATTTTAAAATAGAAAGCTGTTCATGAGAGCTAAGGTATGGAGAAGAAAGGAGATAGATAGATAAAGAGAACAGAACCAGATGGAATATAGATAGATATATATGATAGATAAGATAGATATAGACAGACAGATATATCATGAGGAAAGAGAGATTAACTGAATAAGTTAGATAAGAGATAGACAGATGGCTAGACAGATAAACAGAGAATAGAAACAGACAGATAAAAGATAGACAAAGACATGTAAATATAGATAGAAATATAATGAAGTAAGAGATAAACTGAATGCGATAGACAGACAGACAGATAGATAGATAGATAGATAGATAATATAGAAATATAGATATATAAGAAATAGACGTAGAATGATAGATACAGCATGAAGAGATAGATGGAAGCTCAAGAGAAAAGGAGAGAAATATACAGAGACTAAGGTAAATCACAGAAAGGGATAGCTAGATTATTCTATACATACACACATTAGAGAAACACAGATGTATTTATATCTTGCTATGTGTGAGATAATATGCTTAATTGGCTAGCTTGCTAGGTGGCACTGCTGCGGTTTGTAAAGAAGGAAGAAAAAAAAAAGAATCTTTTGTGATGCGAGAGGCAGAGAGATCTCAGAGCTGAGGAGGCAGCGTAGAGAGAGAGAGAACGACGGGGGAGTGCGAACACTGAGGGGGGAGGCAAAGCTACATGAATGCAGTATAAGCTGGGCTGATGCATACTGATAGCCCTAGCCACCGCAGCGCCTGAATGAGGATCTTACTGGGGTCCAAACCCCCCTTGCCCCTCTCCCTTACAAAAAATAATATTATCAATTTGCCTGAATCCCCTATAGACATGGAGAGCATCACCAGCGCTGCGGGGGCTATTCAACTGGGGAAAGAGCACGCAGAGAAAATAAAAACAGAGGAGAATGGAGAGGGGGGGACAGTCCAGTGGGGAGAATTTCAAGGGATTTGGGCAGGAGGAGGAGGTGAAATCTGGGGCACAAGGGGGCAACGTGAACTGCAGCATGATGGTGAGTATGACCCTATGTATACATAACAAATACATGCAGTCATTTATTTTATATATAGACATACACACAGACATATAAATAGATATATATATAACAAATACACACACACACACACACATATATATATATATATATATACACACACACACATACACACGCACATATATACACACATATGTAAATATATATATGTTTGTGTGTGTATTTATTTACCTCTATATACAATATATATAATGATATGAAATAAGCATGTGCTCAGACACATGTCAAAATATTGTATTTATATATGATTTAACAGATATTTTTTTTAACATTAATTTATGGTAGGGTGACAAATACACAGCTATTAGCGGTTTAAGCTCTGGGTGTCTGTTTACAAGATGTGTTAATCTATAGGTTTTATAGGTCTGTCTGGTTCTCTGTCCACATCTATCTGTCTGTCTAACTATCTATCTATATATCTATCTATCTATCATCTATCTATCATCTATCTATCTCTCTGTCTGTGTCTATCTATCATCTATCTATCTCTCTGTCTGTGTCTATCTATCATTTATCTATCATCTATCTATCATCTATCTATCTCTCTGTCTGTGTCTATCTATCATCTATCTATCCATCCATCCAATTATAACCATTCATTTTGTATTTGCATTGTCATGGTATGACAACATACATAATCTATATAAATATATATCTAAAGCTGTATACGTATATTTACATACAACTATTATTTTCTATGACATATGATAAGTTCCAGGTTTACGTTGAAACAAGTCTATTAGCTCAGTCAGGGGCTGTATATTGAGTCACGCTTTATTGCTTCATTTCTTAAACTGGATGAAAATACATTAACCTAAATGATTGTTTCCAGTATGAGCTAGCTTGGTTCTGCAGAAGCCATACTGACAGCAAACACTGCTGGTTTTAAATGGATATGCTGATATTAAGTAATCGTACGATGCAGCATCGTAAAGAGCTTAAAATGAAAGGATCTGACCCAATAAGCTTACAGTCTAGAGGTGAAAGGTGAGAGCCTGCCTTAAAGGGACAGTATACACCAATTTGTATATAACTGCATATAAAAGACCCTACTATAAAGAAGAATATGCACAGATACTGATCTAAACAGCCAGTATAAAACCTTTTAAAAACTTACTTAGAAGCTCCAAGTTTAGCACTGTTGATGATATTAGCTGGAACACCCAGTGAAAGGGGCTGGGTACAGATAGTCCCCCCTCCCTTCCCTGCATATGAAAAGACAGAGTAGACAAACAAGAGCCAGCAGTGGTCTGTAAACACATGTATACATCTGACACTTTGGGGCTTGGTTAGGAGTCTGAAAACCAGCACAATTTTATTAAAAAATAAGCAAAACTATACATTGTTACAAAAACACTCCCAGATGGGCTATATAAATAGATAATCTAGAAAACATTTATACAAAGAAAAATCTAGTATACAATATCCCTTTAAGGAGCTGACAGTATAGGGGTATAGTCAGAGACCCTCCCCAAAGGAGTTTAAAATCTAGTGGTATAATGGAAGACTCTGCTCCAAGGAGCTTACAATCTAGAAGTATAATGGTATTTAACTCCAGTTAACTTACAGGGGCCGAATGATCAATGTGCGGGCAGACATGATCCAGTCTAGTGGATCATGTCCACCGCACATCGATAAATGCCTACAGCATACGCTGTCGGCATTTATCATTGCACAAGCATTTCACTAGAAAGGCTTGTGCAATGCCGCCCCCTGCACATTTGTGGCCAATCGGCCGCTAGCAGGGGGTGTCAATCAACCCTACATATGCGATCGGGCGGATTGCTGTCCGCCGCCTCAGAGGTAGCAGATAAGTTAAGCTTTTTAACTCCTGTTTCCGGCGAGCCTGAAGGCTCTTGCAGAAACAGCTGCTTACAGCTCCATACAGAGCTTGAGGAATCAGCTCCACAGTCTTACTGGTATAATGGGACACCTTGACCCATACAGTAGAGAGATAAAACGGAATTTCCAACCAGTGGTGACTATAAAAAAGCAGGTAATACAATAATTTGTTGTTTATCATTAGTGAATCACACTAGGGGGTCAATTTATTAAAGTCTGGCGGACATGATACGCTGTAGCGTATCATGTCCGCCAGACATCGCTGAATGCGGACAGCATACGCTGCCCTATTCAGCATTGCACAAGCAGTTCTAGTGAACTGCTTGTGCAATAACGCCCCCTGCAGATTTGCGGCCAATCAGCCGCTAGCACAGGGTCTCAGAGGTGGTGTATGAGTTAAGGAGCAGCAGTCTATAGGCCGCTGCTTCTTAAATCCAGTTTCCGGCGAGCCTAAAGGCTCACGCAGAAACAGGGTGAATTGGTCCAATTCGGCCAATAATAAATTGACCCCAAAGAATAAAAAACAGTAAGTTCTGCATTCTTCTGTTTTCATCAGTTCCTGTGGTTTATAGGAAGCTGCTTGATTTTAGAATAGAAGTTTAGAATAATTTATATGCTAATATTTAACCCATTTATTGAAATTTTACAATCTAGTATCAAGTTGCACTAATAACATTATGAAGTTTAAAGGGACGTGACTTTGAGATTGTAAAATAAAATGTTTAATTATGTGAAGTAAAAAATAAATTATTTATTTTGCACCTTTAAAGCAGTGGTCTCAAAGTACAGGCCCTGGGGCCATATGCGGCCCCCCAAGATAGTTTCATGTGGCCCTCCCTTGTTTAAGGTAAACCATTAATTTGGGTTGTCAAATTTTTTTAGGGTTCTAAGAGGTGTAACTAGTTGATGTTCTATATAGGCACTCAAAAGATAAATATAAAGACAAGAGTCCAGTGTAGACTCCCACCATGCACTGCTTGGATAAATGTCACTTTTGATATTGTTATACAGTTCCAGAATAATCACTTTACAATTGGCACTCACAAGATAAATATAGACAATTGTGTATGTCTGTTGTGGGCTACAACTCCCACCATGCACTACTAAGTGGGTAAATGTAACTTCCAGTCCCTAGTATATCTAGCACTTTCTCAGTTCAAGCAGCCCCCATGAGCGCGCAGGACACTTGGCCAGTGGCCCCCAGATACATTGAGTTTGATACCCCTGCTTTTAAGGGACACTCAAGTCAAAGTGAAATGTTCATGAATCAGATAGAGCAGTAATTTTAAACTACTTTCCAATTTACTCCCATTAACAAAATGTGCACAGTCTTTTTATATTTACACATTTTGAGTCACCAGCTTCTACTGAGCATGAGCAAGAATTCACAGAATATATGCATATGTGATTGGCTGATGGCTGTCACATGATGCAGTGGTAGTGGAAATAGACATAACTTGTCAGAAAAAAAAAATCTACTATTCATTTGAAGTTCAGACTTAGGGGCCGATTTATCATGTGTCTGGTGGACATGATCCACTGTAGCGATCATGTCCGCCAGACATCAACGCTGTCGGCATTTATCATTGCACAAGCATTCCTTGTGAAAGTTGTGCAATGCTGCCCCCTGCAGATTTGCAGCCTAGCAGGGGGTGTCAATCAACTCGATCATATGTGATTGGGCGGACCGCTTCTTCTTAACTTATGTTTCCGGTGAGCCTGAAGGGTCGCGCGGAAATAGCAGCATTCGGGGCATAATAAATCTGCCCCTTAGTGCTATTGCATTGTCTTTTTATCATACATTTGTTGATTATGCAAATCTACTATATTTACTAGTCCTTCAATTTGTAAATTAATTCTGAAAACTGCAAGGTTTCCAATCCTAAAATCTGGAAGAGGCCCCTAACCCTGTAAAACTGGCTTCAGCAGGGGTGATTAGATAAGATGCTACTAAATAAAATGACCAGGGATAGCCTTGTCTATTCTAGTAACCAGTCTGGATTGGATCCTCCAAATAAGGCAAGTGTAATGAAAGGGGGAGTCTATTGAAAAACAAGTGTAGCAAAGAAGGTGTTAAACTATTTGGAAAACTTTCACACTTTGACTGTAAGTTGATTTGTTGCAACACTGAAAAAAAGTCTTGTAATTAAAAATGTATTTTATATCCCTACAAGAACTCATTCCCTGCTAGGACCAAAGTGTACTAATGACAGTGTTGTTTATAAATGTAATAATAATAGTCTTTCTTACCCAACACCTGTGTGTATAACGGGTGCAAACGCCATATAGGACACCACACCTATGTCCTCAGAATAAATTCCAAAAAGTGATAATGGCGGCACACCAAAACGGTTCCAATATCAAAATTTATTTTAACATCTCCATAAAACAAAAAAACACAACAACGTTTCGGGTGTTAACCCTTAATCATGTTCTATAAACACTATACTGAAAGCTCAACTTAAATACCATAAATCCCTCCCACATATAATAGAACACCTGTGATTAAAAAGATAGACACAATACTATACAATGCTATGTGGCTATGCCCTCTAGTGGTCAATTCCATAATAGAGCTTACTAATTTTACATATAAACACATAGGAGCCGATTTATGAATGTGCGGGCGGACATGATCCGCTCTATTTTCCGACTCACTGCTCTTTAACTTGTCTGACTCCTTTTAGGTGGCGGACTGGAATCATCCCGATCTGATCGAAATGATTAACACCCCTGTTAGTGTCCGATTGGCCGCAAATGTGCAGGGGCGGCATTTCACAAGAAATGCTTGTGCAATTTTAAATGTCAACAGCATATCATGTCCGCCCGGCATATAATTAATCTACGCCATGGTCTCAGCTCATACAAAGACCAAAGTGTACTAATTATATACTCATGGTCTCAGCTCATACAAAGACCAAAGTGTATTAATGATATATTCATGGTCTCAGCTCATACAAAGACCAAAGTGTACTAATGATATAATCATGGTCTCAGCTCATACAAAGCCCAATGTGTACTAATTATATTCTCATGGGCTCAGCACATACAAATACCAAAGTGTACTAATGATATACTCATGGGCTCAGCACATACAAAGACCAAAGTGTACTAATTATATATTCATGGTCTCAGCGCATACAAAGACCAAAGTATACTAATGACATACTCATGGTCTCAGCTCATACAAAGACCAAAGTGTACTAATGATATAATCATGGTCTCAGCTCATACAAAGCCCAATGTGTACTAATTATATTCTCATGGGCTCAGCACATACAAATACCAAAGTGTACTAATTATGTACTCATGGTCTCAGCTCATAAAAAGACCAAAGTGTACTAATGATATATTTATGGTCTCAGCTCATACAAAGAATAAAGTGTACTAATGACATACTCATGGTCTCAGCTCATACAAAGAACAAAGTGTACTAATGATATACTCATGGTCTCAGCTCATACAAAGAACAAAGTGTAATAATGATATACTCATGGTCTCAGCTCATACAAAGCCTACAGTGTACTAATGACAATAACACATTAAGGGAGTCAGTCCCTGTTAAGACAACATTGTACTGTGGCTCTAGGCTAATGCAAATACTTTAGATAGATCGAGATTTAGAAAAACAAAAAAAACAGCCAGTCAGACAGCTATTATACAGTTGAGAGAAATGTTCACGTTTGTTTGAAATGTGTAATAATACTATGGGGCCGATTTATCAAGGGCCGAATGGCCCCTGATGCCCCTGTTTCCGCGCGAGCCTTCAGACTTGCCGGAAACAGCAGTTATGAAGTAGCGGTCTTAAGACCGCTGCTCCTTAACTGGTCTGATGCCTTTGAGGCTGCGGACATCAATCCGCCCGATCCTATACAATCTGGTTGATTGACACCCCCTGCTAGCGGCCACAAATCTCCAGGAGGGCGGCATTGCACAAGCAGTTCACCAGAATTCAGCGATCTCTGTCGGACATGATACGCTACAGCGTATCATGTTTAACAGACATTGATAAATTGGCCCCATAACCCATTTGGTAAAGATTTTGCATTGGGTAGCAAATTTGAAGAGATAAAAATGAATTTGTGTACCCTGTGTAAAGAAATGAGAAACTTCTGTTACCAATACTGCACAAATGGCTAAATGCATTATTATGATATTTGGCTGGAGATGGAAGAGTGCTCTATTATATTTACTAAAGAAAAATATATATACAAAAAAAACAATTAATATTTTTAGAGATATTTTGCTCCAAATTGTTTAAATATTGACTTTTAGATGCATGCTCATTAAATTAAGAATATGATGGTTTTTGTGCACAAATTCTCTGAAGAAATTTGAAAGTAGATTTGTAGCTATTTCAATACTTTTAGATGTAATTATGAGATGATTTGATTTTATGTGTAGATATTATTATTATTATACTTTATTTATAAAGCAACAACATATTCCATAGCTCTGCCCATGGGTACAGGTCATTTAAATAAAACAATGATATAAAACTTGTAAGAGACAGGACAAAATTTACAAACACATACAGGAGGAATTGAGGGTCCTATTCCTGTGGGAATTTACAATCTAGAAGGGTAGGAAGTTGAGAAACAGGAGGTGAGGACTGCAAGATTGAGAAAGATGTTAATGCAGAGTTAGATGAGGGAAGTGAAATTAATTTATTATTGAGTTGGGTGGTCGGCTTCTCTGAACAAAAAAGTCTTCAGGGAGCATTTAAAGGAAGAAAGATTAGAGCAAAGCCTGACAGCACAAGGGAGAGTGTTCCAGAGGGTAGATGCGGCACAACAGAAGTCCTGCAGTCTAGCATGGGAAGAGGTGATAGTTGAAGATGCAAGGGCAAGGTCATTGTTGGATCTTAGTGGACGGGTTAGTGTATACTTGTTTATTAGAGAGAATAGGTATTGGGGAGCGGCGTTGGTTAGAGCTTTGTATGTAAGGGTGAGAAATTTGAATTTAATTCTGCTGTGAATGGAGAGCCAATAAAGGGACTCGCAGAGAGGTGCAGCAGATACAGAGCGATGGGAAAGGCGGATTAGCCTGGCAGAGGCATTTAGGATGGATTGAAGGGGGGAGAGGGGGGAAAGAGGAAGGCCAGTAAGTAGGTTATAGGAACTAGAAAATTCGCTCCAAAAGGAGACTCATATGATGAAGTCATGGACAGAATTCATGCACTAAAGTTGGCTAATTCCTTTATTTTGGATGCCGCCTTTCAATTGGCAAAATTAGCAGCGAAAAACTTTTGCAATAGTGGCGTGCAGGGCGCTTTGGCTAAAATCTTGGTCGGCGGATGTGTCGTCCAAAACTAAATTACTTAATATTCCTTTCAAAGGTAAGAACCTTTTCTGGCCAGAATTGAAGGAGATTATTTCTGACATCACTGGGGGAAAGGGCCATGCCCTCCCACAGGATAGGCCTTTCAAGGCTAAGAACAAGTCTAATTTTCGTTCCTTTCGCAATTTCAGGAACGGACCGGCTTCTAACTCTGCAGCCTCTAGACAAGAGGGTAACGCTTCCCAGCCTAAACCAGCATGGAAACCATTGCAAGGCTGGAACAAGGGTAAACAGGCCAAGAAGCCTGCTGCTGCTACCAAGACAGCATGAAGGGGTAGCCCCCGATCCGGGACCGGATCTAGTATGTGGCAGACTTTCTCTCTTTGCTCAGGCTTGGGCAAGAGATGTTCCGGATCCCTGGGCACTAAAAATAGTCTCTCAGGGGTATCTTCTAGAGTTCAAGGAACTCCCTCCAAGGGGAAGGTTCCACATGTCTCGCTTATCTTCAGACCAGATAAAGAGACAGGCATTCTTACATTGCGTAGGAGACCTATTAAAGATGGGAGTGATAAACCCAGTTCCAACAGCGGAACAAGGTCTGGGTTTTTACTCAAACCTGTTTGTAGTTCCCAAAAAAAAGGGAACTTTCAGGCCAATTCTGGATTTAAAAATTCTAAACAAATTCCTCAGAGTTCCATCATTAAAAATGGAAACCATTCGGACGATTTTACCAACAATCCAGGAGGGTCAATATATGACTACCATGGACTTAAAGGATGCGTACCTGCATATTCCTATCCACAAAGATCATCATCAGTTCCTGAGGTTCGCCTTTCTGGACAAACATTACCAGTTTGTGGCTCTTCCGTTCGGTTTAGCCACCGCTCCCAGAATTTTCACAAAGGTGCTAGGGTCCCTTCTAGCGGTCCTAAGGCCGAGGGGCATTGCTGTAGCACCTTACCTAGACGACATTCTAATCCAAGCGTCGTCCCTTTCCAAAGCAAGGGCTCATACAGACATTGTTTTAGCCTTTCTCAGGTCTCATGGGTGGAAGGTGAACATAGAAAAGAGTTCCCTGTCCCCGTCCACAAGGGTTCCTTTTCTGGGAACAATAATAGATTCTGTGGAAATGAAGATTTTCCTGACAGAGGTCAGAAAGTTAAAACTTCTAAAAGCTTGTCGAGTTCTTCAATCTATTCCTCAGCCTTCCATAGCTCAGTGCATGGAAGTAATTGGACTAATGGTCGCAGCAATGGACGTGGTTCCTTTTGCTCGAATTCATTTAAGACCATTGCAACTGTGCATGCTCAAACAGTGGAATGGGGATTATGCAGACTTGTCTCCCCAGATTCAAGTAGACCAGGTAACCAGAGACTCACTCCTCTGGTGGTTGACTCAGGATCACCTGTCTCAGGGAATGAGTTTCCGCAGACCAGAGTGGGTCATTGTCACGACCGACGCCAGCCTCTTGGGCTGGGGCGTGGTCTGGGACTCTCTGAAAGCTCAGGGTCTATGGTCTCGGGAAGAGTCTCTTCTCCCGATAAACATTTTGGAACTGAGAGCGATATTCAATGCGCTCCTGGCTTGGCCTCAACTAGCGAAGGCCAGATTCATAAGATTTCAGTCGGACAACATGACGACTGTAGCGTACATCAATCATCAGGGGGGAACAAAGAGTTCCTTGGCAATGAGAGAGGTATCCAAGATCATCAAATGGGCGGAGGATCACTCCTGCCATCTATCTGCAATTCACATCCCAGGAGTAGACAACTGGGAGGCGGATTATTTGAGTCGGCAGACTTTCCATCCGGGGGAGTGGGAACTTCACCCGGAGGTCTTTGCCCAGTTAACTCAACTATGGGGCACTCCAGATATGGATCTGATGGCGTCTCGTCAGAACTCCAAGGTTCCTCGCTACGGGTCCAGATCCAGGGATCCCAAGGCGACACTAGTGGATGCATTGGTGGCGCCCTGGTCGTTCAATCTGGCTTATGTGTTTCCACCGTTCCCTCTCCTTCCCAGGCTTGTAGCCAGGATCAAACAGGAGAAGGCCTCAGTGATTCTAATAGCTCCTGCATGGCCACGCAGGACTTGGTATGCAGACCTGGTGAATATGTCATCGGCTCCACCATGGAAGCTACCTTTGAGGCAGGATCTTCTAGTACAAGGTCCATTCGAACATCCAAATCTAGTCTCTCTGCAACTGACTGCTTGGGAAATTGAACGCTTGATTCTATCTAAGCGTGGGTTTTCAGATTCGGTTATAGATACTCTGGTTCAAGCCAGAAAACCGGTGACTAGGAAAATTTACAATAAGATATGGCAAAAATATATCCGTTGGTGCGAATCCAAGGGATTCTCTTGGAGTAAAATTAAAATTCCTAGGATACTTTCCTTTCTCCAAGAGGGTTTGGATAAAGGTTTCTCAGCTAGTTCTTTAAAAGGACAGATATCTGCTCTGTCTGTTTTGTTGCACAAACGTCTGGCAGCCGTGCCAGATGTACAGGCGTTTGTACAGGTGTTAGTCAGAATCAAGCCTGTCTACAGACCTATGACTCCTCCATGGAGTCTAAACTTAGTTCTTTCAGTTCTTCAGGGGGTTCCGTTTGAACCCTTACATTCCATAGATATTAAGTTATTATCTTGGAAAGTTCTGTTTTTGGTTGCTATTTCTTCTGCTAGAAGAGTTTCTGAATTGTCTGCTTTGCAGTGTACTTCACCCTATCTGGTATTCCATACGGATAAGGTAGTTTTACGTACCAAGCCTGGTTTTCTTCCAAAAGTGGTTTCCAACAGGAATATTAACCAGGAAATAGTTGTTCCTTCTCTGTGCCCGAATCCAGTTTCGAAGAAGGAACGCTTGTTACACAACCTAGATGTGGTCCGTGCGTTAAAATTCTATTTAGAAGCAACAAAGGATTTCAGACAGACATCATCCTTGTTTGTCGTTTATTCTGGTAAGAGGAGAGGGCAGAAAGCTACTGCTGTCTCTCTTTCCTTTTGGCTGAAAAGCATCATCCGATTGGCTTATGAGATAGCTTATACCACCGCAATCCATTCCGCTATCTGAGACCAATAGTTATGGATTTTGCGAAACAAAAATGTTTCACAAAACTCATAACAAAAATGTTACAAAGAACACTAACACCCATAAACTACTCTATTAACCCCTAAACCGCCATCCCCAGCATCGCAAATACTATATAAAACCTATTAACCCTTAATACACCGCCCAACCACATCGCCAACACTAAAATATAGTATTAACCCCTAAACCACCATCCCTCCGCATCACAAATACTATATTAAACCTATTAACCAATAAACCGCCGCCCCCCCCCACATCCCTACTACTATAGTAAACCTATTAACCCCTAAACCGCCGGCACCCCACATTACAACAGACTAAATTAAACTATTAATCCCTAAACCTAACACCCCCTAACTTTACAATATAATTACCTTCAAATAAATAAAAACTTACCTGTGGATTAAAACATTACTATTTAAAAAAAATAAAATAAAAATAAAAATAAAAAAATTACAAAAATAAAAAAAAATAACACTACGAAAAAATCAAAAAAATCTAACATTGCCAAAAAAAACAAACACTAAAATTACAAAAAATAGGGGAGCGGAGCCCATAGCTGTTGCGGCTGGACGTGTTTTGAAGAACTCCTGGTCTTAATCAGAGATTTAAGAGTTATTTTCTAACGTTAACTTTATTTTCTTTTTGGCAAATTAAAGCAACACAACCCTGTGTTGCTCGAGAAGAGTCTAGGAATTTCTGACATAAAACGGTCCTGCCTATGCTCCTCAGCTAACTTCACTGTGACTAGCCACGAGGTTGAGAGGCCTTCATTGTCTGCTTGTCAGTGCTGTTAGGGCTGCTGCGTACATACCCCCCCCAGAACTCTGGGTTACCAAACCAGTTACACTATAATTGGACAGTTCTTTGTTCTCAATAATTGACATTTGCAATTTCTAACGGTTATAATACATGAGGCTAAGTGACTAGAAATGACTACCGTGGAGGCAGTCGATAGATTTGAGTCCACAATATCTCAGCTGATTACTAAGCACTTTGACGCACTGGAGCACAGCATATCATTATTCTTTCTGCGACACAAGACTACAATTACACCACCCCTATGTGACAACAACTTTGATACGGAGCATAGAGAGCAGACTGATCCACATTCCCAGTTGGGAGGTAGTGACTGGGGGTTAACTGCACTCTCGGAAGGTAGCGCTATTCCTATTGTCCCTTTTGTGGGTAAAAAAAGTAAGTTCCATGGCCATCAAGCTGTAAGCAATGCAGACACAGCCACTGTAACAAGCAAGTACCCTTGCTCTCAGGGAGACCGGGCTGTACCTGGTTCCGTCTACAAGAGCAGAAAATCTAAGTCGCTCCTACAGGGTCTTTTTGATCACATGGAAGATAAGAACCCACAGATTGCGGTAGTGGCATACTGCGTACCTGAAGATACCAACATAAATATCCAGCTCAGCCTTATACCTACTGTCTGGAAACTGAGCAACTACTGAAAATCTAAGAGGTGACAAGAGAGGTTTTTTCCCCCATCCACATGCTTTGGGTTCCAGCTGTATACATCATGTTGGAAGGGATTTGCTGTGTTGGAGGTCTGGCGTGGGATGAACTTCACAGAGATTACAACAAACCACGCTATGATCTCTCCTGCTTGCTGCGCCCAAGGGCTTTGATCCGCAGGAGGACTTTATGTTTTATAACTGAACACTTCACCCCATATTTTCTCCTGTCCTCATATAAATAACAGGATGTGTTTTTCTTGTTGTTGTTTTGTTTGTTTGGTTTCTTTATTATGGTGGTTTAAATACCCGATTTGTGTACCAGTATCCTATGCGTAATGTATGATGTACTAATTGAGGGATGCTACATTCCCGGTTGTTGTGAAAAATTGTCATTGTCGTGCCTACTCTCCCAATTTCGTTAATTATTTCATTTAGTCCCCGTCATATCACATTATTTGGTGCCTTAGTACTATGGATATATACCTCAGAGTGCTGCAGCTTTCTCGTATCAGCAAATTGTACGTAGAATATCCCATGCTAGTGCTTCTCCCACTGATCATATAGTAACTACTCATCTTTATATGGTAGACATTACGTTACGCTTATAATAAATCTCATATTTACAGAGTAAGGATATCACAGATTAGCTGTAACTCTCTTCCCATTGAGCAAATCTATGGTCTTTCCAGCATACACTGGATAATATTCTGGATTGTCTATATAGGGCATAGTAAACTCTCCAGCCTTACAAAGTAATTTAGAAGCATTACTTCTATGAGCAACATGATAAAAAATGCAACCCTTTTTATTCCTTCTCCCCATATACCAGGTTGAATGGACTTATTCTCATATGGTTTTATATTTGCTAATAAGATGAATAGTAATCTTCTCCCCATATATCAGGTCGAATGGCCTTACTCTCATATTGTTATAAATTAGCATATGTTATATGACAGTAATGCAACAATAATTGTATTGTCTAAGATAGTAAGGTATGTCAAACGCAAAAGCTGTTTTAATTACCTGCTATCCATAGTGATCGTTTGATGCTAATGCATATATATTAAGCATGTGTTATATGACAGTGAGACGATAATAATCACACTGACTAAGATAGTAGATTGTGTTGGGGACAGAAGAGATTACAAAGTTAATATGTACTGTGTTTTGAATTCCATACATAGCTTTATCTTGTCTAGTAGTACTCCTACATTTATTAATTATACCTTCAGCTATGTCCTAAGTTCTATATTTGACATTTAAGCTAATTGATTTTAAAGTTATCTAAAATCTTTGAGTGTAATAGTTGTCAGTTATTACAGTAAAAAACATAATTTATGCTTACCTGATAAATTTATTTCTCTTGTAGTGTATCCAGTCCACGGATCATCCATTACTTATGGAATATATTCTCCTTCCCAACAGGAAGCTGCAAGAGTCCACCCACAGCAAAGCTGCTACATAGCTCCTCCCCTAACTGCCATATTCAGTCATTCGACCGAAAACATGCAGAGAAAGGAAAAACCATAGGGTGCAGTGGTGACTGTAGTTCAAATGAAAAAATTACCTGCCTTAAAGTGACAGGGCGGGCCGTGGACTGGATACACTACAAGAGAAATAAATTTATCAGGTAAGCATAAATTATGTTTTCTCTTGTTAAGTGTATCCAGTCCACGGATCATCCATTACTTATGGAATACCAATACCAAAGCTAAAGTACACGGATGATGGGAGGGACAAGGCAGGTACTTAAACGGAAGTTACCACTGCCTGTAAAAAACCCTTTCTCCCAAAAATAGCCTCCGAAGAAGCAAGGTATCAAATTTGCTAAATTTGAAAAGTATGAAGCGCAGACCAAGACTCCGTCTTGTAAATCTGTTCAACAGAAGCCACATTTAAAAAAGGCCCAAGTGAAAACCACAGCTCTAGTAGAATGAGCTGTAATCCCTTCAGGAGGCTGCTGTCCAGCAGTCTCATAAGCTAAATGAATTATGCTTTTTAACCAAAAAGACAGAGAGGCTGCTGAAGTCTTTTGACCTCTCCTCTGTCCAGAATAGACAACAAACAAGGTGAACGTTTGATGAAAACTGTAGTAGCTTGTAAGTAAAACTTTAAAGCACAAACCACGTCCAATATTGTGTAATAGACGTTCCTTCTTTGAGGAAGGATTAGGATACAAGCATGGAACAACTATCTCTTGAGTGATGTACTTGTTAGATACCACCTTAGGAAAAAACCCAGGTTGGTACGCAGGACTACCTTATCCGTACGAAGGACCAGATAAGGAGAATCACATTGTAACACAGATAACTTGGAGACTCTACGAGTCGAGGAATTAGCTACCCAAAAGGAACTTTCCAAGATAAAGATTGATATCTATGGAACAAAAAAGGTTCAAACGGAACTTCTTGAAGAACCTTAAGAATCAGGTTTAAGCTCCATAGCGGAGCAACAGTTTTAAACACAGGCTTGGATCTAACCAAAGCCTGACCAAATGCCTGAACGTCTAGAATACCTGCCAGACGCTTGTGCAAAAAAATAGACAGAGTAAAAATCTGTCCCCTTTTAAGGAATTAGCTGACAACCCTTTTCTCAAAAACATCTTGGAGAAAAGATAATATCCTGGGAATCCAGACTTTACTCCATGAGTAACCCTTGGATTCATAACAATCAGATATTTACACCATATCTATGTTCAATTTTCCTAGAGACAGGCTTTCATGTCTGTATTAAGGTATCAATGACTGACTCGGAGAAGCCATGCTTTGATAACATCAAGCGTTCAGTCTCCAGGCAGTCCATCTCAGATTGATTCTATTTAGATGGTTGAAAGGACCCTGAGGTAGAGGGACCTGTCTCTGAAGCAGAGACCGTGATGGAAAGGATGACATGTCCACCAGATCTGCATACCAGGTCCTGCGTGGCTACGCAGGCGCTGTCAAAAACACCAAAGCCCTCTCCTGCTTGGTCTTGACCTCCGGAGGAAATCCCACTCCCCCGGAAGAAAAGTCTGACGACTTAGAAAATCCATCTCCCAGTTCTCAACACCTGGGATATGGATAGCTGATAGACAAGAGTGAGTCTCTGTCCAGTGAATTATTGTAAGACTTCTAACATCGCTAGGGAACTTCTGTTCCCCCTTGATGGCTGATGTAAGCCACAGTCGTGTATATTGTCCGACTGAGTATGATGTACCTCAGAGTTGCTAACTGAGGCCAAGTCTGAAGAGCATGGAATATCACTCCCAGTTCCAGAATATTTATTAGAAGGAGGGTCTCCTCCTAAGTCCACTATCCCTGAGCCTTCAGGGAGTTCCAGACTGCATCCCAACCTAAAAGGCTGGCATCTATTGTAACAATTGTCCCATCTGACCTGCGGAAGGTCATACCCTTGGACAGATGGACCCGACATAGTCACCAGAGAAGAGAATCTCTGGTCTCTTGGTCCAGGTTTAACAGGGGGACAAATCTGTGTAATCCCCGTTCCTCTGACTGAGCATGCATAGTTGCAGCGGTCTGAAATGTAGACGTGCAAACGGTACTATGTCCCTTGCCGCTACCATTAAGCCGATTTCATTCATGTACTGAGCCACCGAAGGGCGCGGACAACCTGGACTCCGTCAGGTAAATTTTCATTTCTACAGAATTTATCAGAGTCCCTAGGAGGGAAACCCTTGAGATTGGGGATAGAGAACTCTTTCCTTGTTCACTTTCCACCCATGTGATCTCAGAAATGCCAGTACTACGTCTGTATGAGACTGGGCAATTTGGATGTTTGACGCCTGTATCAGGATGTCGTCTAAATAAGGGGCCACTTCTATGCCCCGCGGTCTAAGGACCGCCAAAGCGACCCCAGAACCTCCATAAAGATTCTTGGGGCTGTAGATATCCCAAAGGAAAGAGCTACAAACTGGTAATGCCTGTCTAGAAAGGCAAACCTGAAAAACGATGGTGATCTTTATGCATCACAATGTGAGGATAAGCATCCTTCAAATCCATTGTAGTCCTCTATTGACTCTCCTGGATCATAGTTAAGATGGTACAAATAGTTTCCATCTTAAATGACGGAATTCTGAGGAATTTGTTTAAGATCTTTAGATCCAAAATAGGTCTGAAGGTTCCCTCTCCTTGGGAACCACAAACAGATTTCAGTAAAAACTCTGTCCCTGTTCCTCTCTTACAACTGGATGGATCTCGTACACAATGTAAGAATGCCTCCTTCTTTATCTGGTTTGCAGATAATTGTGAAAGGCGAAATCTCCCCTTTTTTGGGGGGGAAATCTTTGAAATCCAGAAGATATCTCTGGGATATAAATTCCAATGCCTAGGGATCCTGGGCATCTCTTGCCCACGCCTGGGCAAAGAATGAAAGTCTGCCCCCTATAGGATCCGTTACCGGATAGGGGTCCGTTCCTTCATGCTGCCTTAGAGGCAGCAGCAGGCTCCTTGGCCTGCTTATCTTTGTTCCAGGTCCGATTGTCTCCAGACCGCCTTGGACTGAGCAAAAATTCCCTCTTGTTTTGCCTTAGAGGAAGAGGATGCCACACCTGCTCTGAAGTTTTTAAAAGGTACGAAAATTAGACTTTTTTTTTTTTTTTTTTTTTTGCCCTTGATTTAGACCTATCCTGAGGAAGGGCATGACCTTTTCCTCCAGTGATATAAGCAATAATCTCCTTCAAACCAGGCCCGAATAGGGTCTGCCCCTTGAAGGGAAGTTAAGTAGCTTATTTATTAAAGTCACGACAGCTGACCATGATATAAGCCATAGCGCTCTGCGCGCCAGTATAGTAAAAAACAGAATTCTTAGCCGTTAGTCTAGTCAAATGAACAAGGCATCAGAAAACAAAGGAATTGGCTAGCATAAGCTTGTCAAATATATTCATCCAATGGAGTCGCTTAACTGTAAAGCCTCATCAAGAGACTCAACCCAGAACGCCGCAGCAGCAGTGACAGAAGCAATGTATGCAAGGGGCTGCAGGATAAAACCCTGTTGAATAAACATTTTTTATCCATTGGATCTAAAAAGCACAACTGTCCTCGTCAGAGGTAGTGGTACGCTTAGCTAGAGTAGAAACTCTTCTCTCCACCTTAGGAACTGTCTGCCAGAAGTCCTGTGTGGTGGAAACTATTAGAAAACATTCTTCTAAAAAATAGGAGGGGAAGAGAACGGCACACCTGGTCTATCCCATTCCTTATTAAAAAAAATTTTAGTAAACCTCTTTAGGTATTGGAAAAACATCAGTACACACCGGCACTGCATATTATTTATCCAGTCTACACAATTTCTCTGGCCCTGCGATTGTACACATTCATTCAGAGCAGCCAAAGCCTCCCTGAGCAACAAGTGGAGGTTCTCAAGCATAAATTTTAAATGTAGAAATATCAGAATCAGGTTAAATCATCTTCCCTGAGTCAAAAAAAAAAAATCACCCACAGACTAAGCATATTGTGAGGTAGTATCATACATGGTTCTTAAAGCGTCTGTATGCTCTGTATCTACCCCCAGAGCTAACTGCTTTCCTTTAATTTCAGGTAGTCTGACTAATACTGCTGCCAGAATATTATTCACCACCTTTGCCATGTCTTGTAAAATAAACGCTATGGGCGCCCTTGATGTACTTGGCGCCATTTGAGCGTGAGTCTCTGAAGCGGGAGTCGAAGGGTCTGACACGTGGGGAGAGTTAGTCGGCATAACTTTCCCCTCGACAGAATCCCCTGGTAAAGAAACGCTATGGGTGCCCTTGATGTACTTGGCGCCATTTGAGCGTGAGTCCCTAAAGCGGGAGTCAAAAGGTCTGACACGTGGGGAGAGTTAGTCGGCATAACTACCCCCACGACAGAATCCTCTGGTGATAATGTTTTTAAAGACAAAAAATGATCTTTATTGTTTAACATGAAATCAGTACATCTGGTACACATTCTAAGATGGGGTTCCACCATGGCTTTAAAACATAATGAACACAGAGCTTCCTCTATGTCAGACATGTTAGAACAGACTAATAATGAGACTAGTAAGCTTGGAAAACACTTTAAATCAAGTTAACAAGCAAATATATAAAACGTTACTGTGCCTTTAAGAGAAACAAATTTTGCCAAAATTTGAAATAACAGTGAAAAAAGGCAGTTAAACTAACAAAATTTTTACAGTGTATGTAACAAGTTAGCAGAGCATTGCACCCACTTGCAAATGGATGATTAACCCCTTAATACAAAAAACAGATTAACAAAACGAAAAATATGTTTTAAACAGTCATAACAGCTCCTACTTTTGAAGCCCTTTTGAGCCCTTCAGAGATGTCCTATAGCATGCAGGGGACTGCTGAGGGAAGCTGAATGTCACTGTTTGTAATTTTAACTGCACCAACTGTAACTTTTATACTATAACAGTGGAAAGCCTCAGGAAACTGTTTCTATGCAAAATTTAAGCCAGCCATGTGGAAAAAACTTAGGCCCCAATAAGTTTTATCACCAAACATATGTTAAAAAACGATTAAACATGCCAGCAAACGTTTTAAAACACATTTTTACAAGAGTATGTATCTCTATTAATAAGCCTGATACCAGTCGCTATCGCTGCATTTAAGGCTTTACTTACATTACTTCGGTATCAGCAGTATTTTCTTAGTCAATTCCATTCCTAGAAAAATATTTTACTGCACATACCTTATCTGCAGGAAAACCTGCACGCCATTCCCCCTCTGAAGTACCTCACTCCTCAGAATGTGTGAGAACAGCAAATGGATCTTAGTTACGTCTGCTAAGATCATAGAAAAACGCAGGCAGATTCTTCTTCCAAATACTGCCTGAGATAAACAGCACACTCCGGTGCCATTTAAAAATAACAAACTTTTGATTGAAGAATAAACTAAGTAGAAAGCACCACAGACTCTCACAACCTCCTATCTATGTTGAGGCTTGCAAGAGAATGACTGAATATGGCAGTTAGGGGAGGAGCTATATAGCAGCTTTGCTGTGGGTGGACTCTTGCAGCTTCCTGTTGGGAAGGAGAATATATTCCATAAGTAATGGATGATCCGTGGACTGGATACACTTAACAAGAGAAATAGAAAACAAGGTTTGTTTTTCAGTAGAGGTCCAAAAGTGGTCTCCTTTGTCGGTATCAACCTTCACTAACTTGTTTTATTTAGCGTAGAGGTCCATTTTGGCCATTTTGACCATTTTGGAGGTGATTAGAGTATTAGATATACTAACTGCATATCATGTTCTTTTCTCTCTCTTTTCTCTAGGAATACATATTGTCAATTATAATGTTATGTCACATGCTGTCTGTATTCCAATACTGCTAATGTGTTACACTATTCCTTATTGTATGTATGCCTTATATCAAACCTCAAATAAAAATATTTTTTTTAAAAAAACAATTATGAAAAATGAAAAAGATTATAAAAATAATATTAAAACACCCCCTAACCTAACGATAAACTAACAAGAGCCCTTAAAAGGGCCTTTTGTAAGACATTGCCCTAAGTTAAACAGCTCATTTACCTACAAAAATTACAAACCCCCCCCCCTAAAAGTAACCCCACCCAACTAACACCCCAAAATAAAAAACCTAAGTCTAAAAAAAACCTAAGCTACCTATTGCCCTTAAAGGGGCATTTGTATGGGCATTGTCCTTAAAAAGGCATTCAGCTCTTTTGTGCCCATTAAAGTAAAAAAAAGTCCTAATCTACAAAAAAAACCCACCCAAAATGAAAAAAAAAAAAAACTAACACTAACCCCAGAAAATTTACTCACCGTTCCTGAAGTCCGGAAGTCCAGGCGGAGCAAAGTCTTCATCCAGGCGGCAAAGATCTTCTTCCAGGCGGCACCATCTTCCATCTTCTTCCCGGAGGTGTGGAGCGATCTTCAGTGATGCGGGGATCCTGAGCACTGGTCATCATTTGGAGCGCTGGTCCTCTTCAGCAGCGTCTTCAGCGACGTGGAACCTCCTCTTCTTGAGATTGTCCGCCGCACACTGAAGCTTGAATGCAAGGTACCCCTTTTATATTGGGGTACCATTGCATTCCTATTGGCTGGAATATTTAAATCAGTCAATAGGAGGAGAGCTGCTTAAATTCTATTGGCTTATTTGAACAGCCAATAGGATTTAAGCAGATCTCATTCTATTGGCTGATTTGAATATTTCAGCCAATAGGAATGCAACTGTACCCCAATATAGAAGCTTCAGTGTGCTGCGGATGATCGCATTAGGAGGATCATCCATGTCACTGAAGACCATCGCCGCTGAAGAGGACCAGCGTTCCAGATGACGACCAGCACTCTGAATCTGCGCATCTCCGAAGACTGCTCCGCACCTCCGGGAAGAATATAGAAGATGGTGCCGCCCTGGAGGAAGATCTTCATCGCCTGGACGGTGAGTATATTTTCTGGAGTTTAGGGTTTAATAGTTTTATTATAGTAGTAGCGATGCGGGGGGGGGGGGGGGGTTTAGGGGTTAATAGTTTTATTTAGTTTTGGCGATGTTGGAGGGGCAGCGGATTAGGGGTATTCAGACTAGGGGTTTACGTTACGGTGTTAGGGTTTTTACATAACTTTCTTTTCCCCATAGACAATAATGGGAATTGCCTTAATTTTTTTCTAACATTTTCTCTCCATTGATGTCTATGGGGGAAAATGTGCACGAGCACGTCAAGTCAGGCCAGGGGTTCTGTACGGTATGGAGCTTATTGCATAACAAAAGAAGGTTTTTCAGTAACTTGTAATAGCAGCGCTATGGAGAGTGCAATACCGCTTATTTTTTTGCGATATTTACGCACCCAGTTTAGCGCATAACTTGTAATCTTGATGTTTATTTGCTCAACTCCTGCTAGAAACAGACACACTAATGTTTAATATCTGCATACTGGAACAAATAAATCTATCTTTTTAAAGACAGTTGGGAGGCCTTCAGAGATGACGATCATGAAGAAACGACAACTATTGGCCAAGGAATATCAGTGGCGCAGAATGGACAATGGTGGTGTGACGAAAGCACAGAGTTGTGTACGAGGCCCTCAGCATATCTAATGAGCAAAGTGAGCTTGGAATTATTACATTTGGATGAGGAAATTGCTTAATTGTAGTACTTTAGATTAAAGTACAATTCGAGGAAAATTAAGAACATGTTTAAAAAAAAAAATATATATATATATATATATATATATATATGTTACGGGTAAAGTAAGATATCTGGGTAATCCTAGGTAAAACGGACATTACCCAAGTGGCTATTTTTTTTTGCCTTCACCTAGGGGGTTCAAGGAAGGCGCCCCACCAATCCTCTGGCATCCACCCCAAGTGACTCTTGGGGAAGGAAGTTTGCCCCTTTGAACCCCCCAAGGCGGAGGCAAAAAAGATAGTGAAGATGGGAGAATTACAGTGAATGGTATATATGTTTGATGCAGTGACTGAATGAAGCGCATGCACTCTGAGGGCATTTATGATCTTACATCGGGCTTTACCCACAGCTACTTGGGTAATGTCAGTTTTACCCAGGTATCTGACTTTACACATAACATATTATTATGGGTAATATATTATTAAATATATACTCTAAAATTTATGGAGTAGTTGGACAGCAGTAATGCAAATGGTATGTGTGTATATGTGTGTACAGGCAGTCCCCAGGTTACGTACAAGATAGGGACTTTAGGTTTGTTCTTAAGTTGAATTTGTATGTAAGTTGGAACAGGCACTTTTTTTAGGTGAAACTCTAGCCAAACATTTTTTTTTTGTTTTGGATAGCATAGGATAAAGTTTGTTTTGCTATCTGAGCCCCTGTTCAGAAAATTTCACATCACTTTCTGTCCTTGTGACAATTGGATTTTCAGTATTTTGGATTATCCTGGAAAGAAGGATTGTCGATAAAGCTCTATTTTCTCTGTATGTAAGTACGAGTTGTACTTAAGTCGGATGTCTGTAATCCGAGGACTGCCTGTATATATATATAATATACTTATTGCAAATAAGTCTGGAAAGTCATGTGTCTTTTCTGAATGCCGTCTATATTTCTGTTCCCCATCTCGCTCTAGAGCAGTTTGGAAAGGGTCTTTGAAGACTGTTTCCCTTCGTTGACAGTTCCTGAGGTAAAGGATGAAGTAAAGCCTCTTGTGCAGTTACTGTCTCAGATAACAGACCTAGAGGGAAACCAAACACACACAAGGTAGGACCATGTTCCTGAAGAATCCACTCTGAACCAGGTGATGGTGTGTTTTTGTTGTGAAATATCAGTTTCAGTTGATACATTTCTAAATATGATGCATTTATGAAATTATATTAAATGGGACAAATAGTCAATTATTGCCCATCCTAAAGTATCAGTTTATTAAAAGTGACTATTAAATAATTATTTTAGCTTCCCAGTCTTATACGGACTTTCTTGCACAGCATCCCACTTTCATCTCCATGTCATATTGTTCTCATGTCTTGGCTCCCCCTTCCCTCCCCTGATTTTCACATCTCTTACATAATTTTCTACATCTCTGTCCAATCTTCCATGTTTGTCACATCCCCTTTCCTCTTTTCTATTTCTTCCCCTCACCTTGTTCTTTGAATTTCTCCACCCTTTTCCCATCCTTATCTTCTTGTCCCATCTCTCACAATCTGACCTAATTTCTGTCTTTCTTCTCCCTTTTCCTTATCACTTTATTATTATTATCATTATCAACAGGTATTTGTAGATTGCCAACAGGTTCCACAGCGCTATGAACATAGGTGGTATATAAAAAAAAAACAATTACAGGGATCGAATAGTGCAGAGAGTTGCACTATTGTAGTCAGCTCTTATGAAGGTGATCTACAAACAGCTGGGCTCATAGGCTTACATGCTATGGGGTTTAAGGGGATAGCAGTGGAGATAGGAAGGTTAGTGTAGGTTGTATGCATCCCTGAATAGTAGAGTATCACTCATTCTCATCCGCTTTCTTGTCCTCCCCCCCCCCCCTCATTTTATTTTCTCATCTTGTGTCCTAACTTTCTCTCATCTTCACTTGCCATCTTTCTATGTTCCTCCTCCTTTCTCTTCCCAATGTCCCAACTTTCCTCCTATCATCCTGGGTCTGATGATCTAAAGCTCTCTGCTCTGACGAGATTATCTGAGAAGTCTCATCAGTACTGCAAGGTCCCTAATAGAATTTTAGAAATGCAAATTTTAGCTTGAGAGCTATTTATCTACCTATGCAAAGTTCTGCATGTCAAGCAGAAACATATACATTACAATATAATGCTCACACAAGCCCCCCCCCCCCATGGGGGTAACTACATGGGTTGCATGGACACTACTACTACATGGCCCATACTTTTAGGGTGCCCTCTTAAGTTGTGCAGCTTGTTCAGGTCACATTCCAGCTATTACAGCTTTCATGTGTGCTGTTATCTCTCCAAACAGAGGTAAGTGAGGCTAGACAGGCAATACATGCAATGTTTTTAAACCTTTCTTCTTTCTCATTATAAGTTGCTTTATAGCATTTAACATCTGTAGCTGCTGTTAAAATAATATACACATCCAATGAACTAAAGAAAAAAAGCACAAAGTGTACCCACAATTCACTGCAGCGTACAATTTATTCCAATATAGCACACAAACATATTCACCTACTAAATCATTAAAAATGTCAAGCTCCTCACATAAAACTGCAGTCCACACGGAACACCACAAGACCCACCTGCCGAGTCAAATCTTTTGAGTATTGTCCACCGTCAGTGGCGTTCTGCAAATTTTGCTGTCTGCAGCTGCAATTCCAGTTTTCCCGAGAAAGTCTGGGGAAACATGGATGAAAAGCGTAGAAGGGAATAGAAATATTGCGCTGCATTGGATTCCTGTTTTAGAATTACACACTGCATAATTTACAGAATGCCACTGACAGTCAACATTACTCGAAATACTGGACTCGACAGCTGGATCTTGTGTTGTTCTGTGTGGACTGCAGTTTTATTTGAGGAGCTTGACACTTTTAATGATCTAGTCAGTGAATATGTCTGTGTGCTATATTGGAATAAATTGTAGGCTGCTGTGAATATTGGATGTGTTTTGTGCTTTTTTTCTTCAGATCTTTGGTTGTGTATATGTGTTTGTATGTGTATGTGTGTATATGTGTATATACATGTGTATGTGTTTATATGCATGTGTGTAAATGTGTATATATGGGTGTATGTGTGTATATATATATATATATATATATATATATATTTGTGTGTGTATGTGTATACACATATGTGTGTGTGTGTGTATATATGTGTGTATGTATGTGTGTGTACACAGACTTTGACCTGGGGCCTAGTGAGTTCTAGTCACGCCCCTACATTTTTACACGATTTCTCTCCCTGCTGGTGAGTTTGTGATCATCAAGTCCCCTATCTCTTCTCTCTCTCTCTTCTCTTGTCGTTAATCTCCTCCCATCTTGTATCCACTCTTCTATTTTTGTGTCTTCCTATTATACTCTTTCTCTCTTTAAATCTGTGCTTGCATCTTCCCATTTCTTCAACCCCCTACCAGTTTCTCTCTTTCAATACCCCCTCTTTCCATCTCTCTTTTCTCTCTTCCCAGGTCTCTTACCTATTTTCACATCTTACAATATCTATCCTCACCATTCCCAATTCTCTATTCCATTCTTCTCTTATCTCATTTCCCTTTCCTTTTTCCTTTCTCTCTTTGCCCAGGTCTTCTCTTCTATAACCATGTCTTCTCTTCTATAACCATGTCTTCTCTTCTATAACCAGGTCTTCTCTTCTATAACCAGGTCTTCTCTTCTATAACCAGGTCTTCTCTTCTATAACCAGGTCTTCTCTTCTATAACCAGGTCTTCTCTTCTATAACCAGGTCTTCTCTTCTATAACCAGGTCTTCTCTTCTATAATCAGGTCTTCTCTTCTATAACCATGTCTTCTCTTCTATAACCATGTCTTCTCTTCTATAACCATGTCTTCTCTTCTATAACCATGTCTTCTCTTCTATAACCATGTCTTCTCTTCTATAACCATGTCTTCTCTTCTATAACCATGTCTTCTCTTCTATAACCATGTCTTCTCATCTTTACCCATGTCTTCTCTTCTATAACCATGTCTTCTCTTCTATAACCATGTCTTCTCATCTTTACCCATGTCTTCTCGTCTATAACCATTTCTTCTCATCTTCTCCACCAACTCTTTAATTTTCTATTCAAGTCTCCTCTCTCCTCTTCCCATTTGTTTATTTCATCTTCCCCTCCTTTTCTGGTCATTCTCTCTTCTAAGATGTTTTTTACTTCTTGGATACCCTTCTTTCTTGTCTTCCCTTTAAATGGCTTTGGGACATATCTTTTTTCTTCTTCTAGTAGACAGTGTAGCATTATACAAGAAAGCATTCTTTATCAGATTATTGTGACCCTTGTATTACACATTGGTTTTCAAAGTTTGATCCAACTTGTATTCTCAGTACTAACTGTTGTATCACTCCTCAGGCCGGCAGAGCAGCTCTTGGGGGACCTATGCTACAGACACTCACAAACAGATCTCTCATGGAAATGGGAACGTTCTTCTCTTCAAAACTCCTATCTCTCTTCTCTTCACATTGACCCTAACGAGGTAATTTCTAACGTACAACATTTTTTTATGGGATTAAATTTGTTCTCCACTAAAATTAGTACAGATGAAACATTTACATGTCAGGTAGGTGCAGTTCAAAACTACTGTTATTATTTATCTATGAAGTTGAAAACAAGCATCGCGGAACACTGGAGATTGAAAAGTGTACCTAGGTAGGCTCAGGAACAGCAATGCACCACTGGGAGCTAGCTAGTGATGCTTCTTGTCATTGGCTCACCAGATATGTTTAGCTAGATCTTAGTAGTACATTTCTGCTCTGTAGCCGACTTTAAATAACCATTAAATGCTATAGAATCACATAATCATGAAGTGCATAATAAGCGACTGCACTTACACTTAGTTTTAAATTATCAATAGATTTTTTTCTGACAAATTTCAAAATTTGTTTCAACTTACTGGTCCCCTATATCAAGTGACATCCATCAGCCAATCACAAACTCAAATACATATATACTGTGAACTCTTGCACATGCTCAGTAGGAGCTGGTTCCTCAAAAAGTATGCAAGTAAAACGATTTTGCACATTTTGATAATGGAAGTGAATTGGAAAGTTGTTAACAAAATGTGTGTTCTATCTGAATCATGAAATATTGCAATAGTGCAGCAATAAAGGGCTAGATTACAAGTGGAGGGCAAAATATTGCAGATGAGCGCTGTTATTACAAGTTAGTCATAATGCAAACGCAACCTTGCGTTCACATTGCATGGATGCATTGCGCTCACTAGCGTGCGCTTCCATAGGTTCTAATGGGAGCCTTGTTCTCATGCCGTGAGACACGGCATGAGATCCTTGCGCAGCGAAGGGGGTAAGTATCGCAGCGATGGGCAACAAATGTATATATATGATTATATACATATATATGTTGATGGTAATATGTGTATATACCCCTATTAACACATAAATATATATGTATATAAGCATATACATTTACAGGGAACACACAGTTCCCATAGACCACAATGTAAAGGCACTTTTACACCCCAAACCCGCCACTTTTAACCCCTAAAAACTGCTTCGTGCAATTGTTTTTTATTTTATAACAAATGCTAAATTTTTTAATAATAAACTACAAGACTCTAAAATTTGGGGGCAATTGGGGGACATTTAGAAAATTAACCAGAGATCTGATCTCTGGTTAATTTCCTGAGTGCTTATTGCTACCGTGAGCTAATAATGTAGCGCTCCACTTGTAATGGCTGGTTATTTACAGCGCGCCCGTACTGCTCGTTTACAGGTGCGCGATAAATTAACGCTCCACTTGTAATCTAGCCCAGAATGTTCCAAAACATAGTAGATGAGGTAGAAAGAAGACAGAAATCCATCTAGTTCAACCTATACAGAGACTACCTGATTTACACTAAAGAAGCTGATAACTTACATTAAATAATTACAAAGCTGACACATTTAACAAACAGGGGCCCATTTAACAAGCTCCGTAGGGAGCTTGTGGGCCCGTGTTTCTGGCGGTTCTTCAGACTCACCAGAAACACAAGTGCAATGCTGAATACGGAGAGCGTTTTGCTCTCCGCATTCAGCGAGGTCTTGCGGACCTGATCTGCACTGTCGGATCAGGTCCGCAAGACCTTTCTTAAATAGGGGCCACAGTCATATCTATGAATTCAGTTTTTATCTAGAAATATATCTAAGACATTTTTAAAAGTATCTATAGTATTAGCAGTTACCACCTACTTAGGCAAGATGTTCCATAATTTAATTGTTCTTACTGTGAAAAAACATTTACACTGCTAGAGATTAAACCTCCTTTCCTCTAGCCTTAAAGGGACAGTCTAGTCAAAATTAAACTTTCATAATTCAGATAGGATATGTAATTTTAAACAACTTTCCAAGTCACTTTTATCATCAAATTTGCTTTGTTCTCTTAGTATTCTTAGTTGAAAGCTAAACCTAGGTAGACTCATATGCTATTTTCTAAGCCCTTGAAGGCCACCACTTATCTCAATGTATTTCACAGTTTTTCACAGCTAGAGGGCGTTAGTTCATGTGTGCCATATAGATAACTTAGTGCTCACGCCCATGGAGTTACGAGAGGGCACCTATTGTCTAAAATGCAAATCGGTCAAAAGAACTGAAATAAGGGGGAGTCTGCAGAGGCTTAGATACAAGGGGGCCTATCTATCAAGCTCCGGATAGAGCTTGAGGCCCCGTGTTTCTGGTGAGCCTGCAGGCTCGCCAGAAACACCAATTATGAAGCAGCGGTCTAAAGACCGCTGCTCCATAACCTGTCCGCCTGCTCTGAGCAGGCGGAGAGACATCGCCGCAATTCAACCCGATCGAGTACGATCGGGTTGATTGACACCCCCCTGCTGGCGGCCGATTGGCCGCGATTCTGCAGGGGGCGGCGTTGCACCAGCAGCTCTTGTGAGCTGCTGGTGCAATGCTGAATACGGAGAGCGTATTGCTTTCCGTATTCAGTGAGGTCTGGCGGACCTGATCCGCACTGTCGGATCAGGTCCGCCAGACTTTGATAAATAGAGGCCAAGGTAATCACAGAGTTAAAAAGTATATTAATATAACTGTTGGTTATGCAAAACTGGTTAATTGGGTAATAAAGGGATTATCTATCTTTTTAAACAATAAAAATTCTGGAGTAGACTGTCCCTTTAAATTGTTATCTCTTGTTACAAACAACTGCCTTGGAAGAAACAGCTTTTCCACCATCTCTGTATGTGGACTTTGAATATATTTATATAGCATAATCATGTCACCTCTCAAGCACCTATTTTCTAGAGAAAACACACCCAGTTTGGCTAATCTCTCTTCATAATTTAAATCTTTCATTCCCTTTATTGGTTTTGTGACCCTTTTCTGAACATTTTCTAATTCTGCAATGTCCTTTTTTTTTTTTTTTTTACCCAGAACTGCACTCCATACTCAAGGTGAGGTTCTACCAGAGATGTGTACAGTGACAGAATTATGCTTTCCTCCCTTGCATCAATGCCCCTTTAAATACATTCTAGTATCTTATTAGCCCCAGAAACCGCTGCCTTGCATTGAACACTCATTTTTTGCTTGTTATCTATAAAACAGAATTTTCTTTCTTTTTTACAGTCTCTGCTTCTTATCCTAGGTGGCAGAGATAAATCACCCCAAACTCACTTGTTTGACAGGCCCTGCTCTCACACAATTGGTTTCCCAAGAGCAGGGGCCAGGATTAAACAGAGCTCTTTTGGAGTCTTAAATATTGGCAGTGACAATTGCAGCTGGACAGGTTGTCTGCATGTGAGCTTGTCCACCTGCAGCTTGATCAAATTTGTCATCCTGCCTCCAGGTTTGTGGTTTATTTATTGTCACACCTGTCTGATTCATTATGTAGAGCCACCACTCTGCTATGTTGTGCAGAGCCACCACTTTGGCAGAAATAAACCATTATAGCTATTATATGTATAATAAATTAGATTAAAGGGACAGTAAAGTCATAATTAGACATACGTGATTTAGACAGAGCATACCATTTTAAACAACTTTCCAATTTACTTCTATTATTTAATTTGCTTCCTTCTCTTGTAATCCTTTGCTAAAAGGTTTATGTAGGTAAGATCAGGAGAAGGAAAGAACCGAGGTACTAGCTGCTGATTGGTGACTGCATATATATATATATTGAATGTGATTGGCTCACCCATGTGTTCAGTTAGAAACCAGTAGTGCATTGCTGCTCCTTCAACAAATGATACCAAGAGAATGAAGCAAATTTGATAATAGAAGTAAACTGGAAAGTTGTTTAAAATGGTATGTTCTACCTAAATCATGAAAGAACATTTTGGGTTTTATGTCCCTTTAACAATCAAGAATTTGATGTGAAAACAAAAATCTATTTTCTCTTTCATTATAGATAAAATAGTTATAGTTGCTTAACAAATCACTAATTGGTAGGGTATATCAGTGCTTTGGGGATGGGGCACAAAATGTGTAACCAAAAATGCTAACACCGGTGTTGTGACGAAATCTGCGACCCGACGGAATGTGCGACCATGACGTCACCACATTCCTGAGCGCACACGTGACTGGTTGACCACCAATCACCTGCTAGAGACACCTCCTTCCCAGGCTGCTGGTTTATTGGGACTGAGTCGCACTGTCACTAAGCGACCTACGGATTCTTTTACAAAGATCTTTATGAGATATTGTGGAATATGCTTATCGAAACCATGACGCTGCAGTCCTATTCAATTTGATTAGAAATGTATGGTACCTAGATTAAATAGATACATTATGTATTATTTTATAGCAACTTGAAGCAAATGCTGAAATTAAGGTAATTATTATTAATAGGACTGCAGCGTCTTTGTTTCAATAAGCATATTCCACAATATCTCTTAAAGATCTTTGTAAAACAATCCGTAGGTCGCTTAGTGACAGTGCGAGTCAGTCCTAATAAATTATTAATATAACAAAGATTCCCAGTGAGATGGTTTTTGTTACCCAAAAATATACATGTGTTGGAAATATCAAGGGAGCAAGATTATTAGGATTTTGTAGTAGATTTGGTTAATTGTTACACTTTTATCTCATAAAGATGTTTGTAAAACAATCCGTAGGTCGCTTAGTGACAGTTTGAGTCAGTTCCAATAAACCAACAGCCTGGGAATGAGGTGTCTCTAGCAGGTGATTGGTGGTCAACCAGTCACATGTGCGCTCAGGAATGTGGTGACATCACAGTCGCACATTCCGTTGGGTCGCAGATTTCAACACTAAACGGCCCTGGGCACTTTTATGAACCTTCAGTAGCAGGGACCTCTGTCAGGATTTGGCATATACTATCCCAAAGAGGTTCTATTGCATTTTAGCTTTGAATCCTTAGATGCACTTTTTTTATGTGTGGGGGGGGGGGGGTTATTTTGCAAAGCAGCTTGGGTATTTTGTTTTTATCAGTTTCAATATTATTACATTCTCTATGTGAAACTGCAAAAGCAATGTAAATAGACAAACCTGTTACATGCAATATTTCTGTGATCCATTTATTTAAAGGGACACTCAAGTCAAAATTAAACTTTTATGATTTAGATATAATTTAAAACAACTTTCCAATTTACTCCCATCAATTATCTTTTTATATTTACAGTTTTGAGTCAGCAGCTCCTACTGAGCATGTGCCAGAATTCACAGACTATACGTATATGCATTTATGATTGGCTGACGGCTGTCACATGATACAGGAGGATTGGAAATAGACATAACTTTGAAAATTGTAAGAAAGAAATCTACTACTCATTTGAAGTTCAGACTATGGGGCATATGTATCAAGCTCCGTATGGAGACTCGCCAGAAAGACCGCTGCTCCATAGCCTGTCCGCCTGCTCTGAGCAGGCGGACATACATCGCAACAATACAACCCGATCGAGTACGATTGGGTTGATTGACACCCCCCTGCTGGCGGCCTATTGGCCGCGAGTCTGCAGGGGGCGGCGTTGCATCAGCAGCTCTTGTGAGCTGCTGGTGCAATGATGAATACGGCGAGCGAATTGCTCGCCGTATTCAGCGAAGTCTGGCGGACCTGATCCACACTGGCGGATCAGGCCCGCCAGACTTTCATAACTGGATGGAGGCCAATGCAGTCAATTTATTATTGTGCGGACTGACATGATACGATGTAGCGTATCATGTCCGCCACACATCGATAAATGCCGACAGCATACGCTGTTGGCATTTATCATTGCACCAGCAGTTCTTGTGAACTGCTGATGCAATACCACACCCTGCAGATTCGCGGCCAATCAGCCGCTAACAGGGGCTGTCAATCAGCCCGATAGTATTCGATCGGGCGGATTGCTGTCCGCCACCTCAGACAACTGCTGCTTCTTAACTTCCGCATCAGACGGAACTGAAGCGGAGTGGGTCGGAAGGAGCATCCCCTGCTTCATAAATCGACCCCTAAGTGCTATTGCATTGTCTTTTTATTATGTGTGTGTGTATTATGCAAATCTACTGTATTTACTGGTACTTTAATTGTTTATTTTTTGGATGTTGAGTAAGTAAGTGCACAGCAACCAAAACTATAAGAGAAACAAATAGGTACTAGCAAAGATTTTCATAGAACAATATATATGGTCAAAACAAAATTCAGCTAGGTAATTCAATCTAAAAAAATAATGAACGTCATAATTAACCGCTTAACGACCAGCGAATTTTTCAATAGCGCGTTCTCACCGGCAGCGGTGAGACTGAGTTATTTTAGGAACCCTGAAGGAGGGAGGAAGGGCCTCATAGTGCGGTCTTGCCATATACCCAGACAATCCCTTAATGACCAGCGACGTACAGGGTACGTTGTGGTCATTAAGGAGTTAAACTTTAATGTCTCAGACAGAGCATGCAGTTTTAAACAACTTTCCAAATTCTTTCTATTAGAAAATTTGCCTAGATCTCTTGGTATCCTTTGTTGAAAAGTACACTAGGTAGGCTGAGAAGAAACAAGGCACTATTGAGAGCTAGCTGTTGATTGGTGGCTGCACATATAGGGCTCACCTTGCGTTCAGCTAGCTCCTAGCAGTACATTGCTGCTCCTTCAACAAAGGATACCAAGAGAAAGAAGAAAAATTGATAATAAAATAAAATTGGAGGAAAGTTGTTTATGCGCTATCTGAATCATGACAGGATTCTCAGTTTTAAAAACGTGATTTGTCTCCATTATGGAATCTGAAACTTTGTGTTTACTTTCAAGATCCCTTGTACAGGATTCTAAAAATATCAAGACTAAAAATGCTGGTATGTAATAGACGCCATTTTGACGTGGACTCCTTGCCCAGTGTGCTTAGAGGGATATGGCTGCTCCTCTCTGACAAGGCCCACAGAAGGCCGAAACGATTGTGACAATAATAGAAACATGATGAGGTTTCATATCCCTATATTAAAGTAAATATTTTACACCCCCATAGGTGCAATGTTACTTAGTTAACCACCTCATCTAATTGCTTTGGCTATGACATGGCAGCTGGTACCATTAGTCACGCACTCTACTACCCCCCCCCCCCCCCCCTGTGCAAAGGAAGTAGACTGTGGGCCATCTGCTCTAGCTTCAGTTAGGCAATAGAACCTGGGCCGGGGGCCCGGTATATAAGGGGGCTCCTGGCTAGCCGCTTATGCTCACAGTCACAGTGTGTCAAAAGAGCAGGGGTGACATCTGAGCTACTCTAGTGGTTATGACAGAGAGAGCAGGCAGGCAAGTTTTAGTATAGAACAAGCTACTGAGCTGTTTGTTCCCTGTAGAAGCTTCTCTCTTTGTATGCATTTGTATTATGACCCTGGGGAGGTCTACCTAAGGGTGATGGGGGGAACCAGACGTGGACTCCTTGTCCAGTGTGCTTAGAGGAATATGGCTGCACCTCACTGACGAGGCCCAGAAGAGGCCAAAACAATTGTCTGGGGATGTCCTGTTCCTTGTTCAGAGGAGAATTGCCTGGTATTTCAGGGCTGGACTGACCATGTCGGCGGGATCAGACTGATATACTACAGGAACGTTTTCCTCTTTAAAAAGCAAAATGGGGCTAAACGATGCTGCCCCTAGGTGGTAACTCGCCATAGAACTAGCCACTGAGCTGTTGTTTGTTCCTGGTAGAGCGCTTCTCTCTTTGTATAAATTTTAGTATAGGACAACTGCACTAGAAAGTGTGAGTTGTGGCAAGCAGCAGATGATCAGGAGCTAGCGCAGTGCTGGCAGCCGCACTAGCAGTAACTAATCAGTTAAGGGTTGACAGAGTGGATTCCCTGTACCTGGATAGGTGGTCTGTTTTTTCGGGGCCCTGCAGTGTGGGGTCTGGCCCTGGAGGGTGGGAGGCCATTGAAGAGGTTCTGTGGTTGTGGGGGACCTGGAGTATGGGGAACTTTGCCCTTGATGTTGGGGGCTCGCTGTGGGGGGGGGCGACGCAGGCGGGCCATGGATTTAGGGAAGCGCATAGGAGACAGGGTGGGACATAGAGGGATTAGCGAGGGGCCCTTCACTAATTTTTGCCCGGGGGCTCTGGTCTGTCTCAGCCCACCCTTGCTTCAGTCTGTGCAACTTCTTATTTCTAAGACCCTGATATTTTTTATATAAATAATTCATTTCCTTTAACACAATATCATTTATTTAAAAGAGTATTTGTAAATTGAAATGTGAAATGATTCATTATACACCGATACATTAACCGGTTTAGGCTGTGGTTACAAAGTCGCCAATAATGAATTAATGGTGGCCATTCATTTTTTCTTCTTAACACTTTATGCCTTTTGCCAATTATTCCTTGCTTAGCGCTTCCTAAATATCGGCTGCAGTTTTACTATAATTGGCTCACTTTGAAATCAATTGGATCCGTTAGACGATAATTTGCATCATATTTATGTCACGCAAAATGATCGTTTTACCACCAACGAGCTTTGCAGGGCAAAATAGTGTGAAAAATGTTAGAACAAATATTAAAAATAATGTGATGTTTTAATTGTAAATTGTAAAACTGCTAAGTTACAAGATTTGAAATATAACCAAAAGTTCCAAACCTGTACAGAGGTTTGTCTTTGCCGAATAATATTAATTTTACTGTAGGAAGATGGCAACATGATTTTCTTGAGATTATAAATCGCAATTTTTGGGAGTTTTAAAAAAAATAAATATATTTTTAAAAACCCCATGCAAAAGATCTCAGTCGCAAACAAACAAGTCGGAAGTTCAAATGGTTAAATCTAGACATGTGCGTTTTGTTTCTTTCCGAATCGAAACTAATTAGTCAAATTCGGAGATTTGAATCGATTCTAATTTCCAAATTACCCTAGCAACGAAACTAAACTAATCCGAATGCATTTGTAACGAATAAATCCAAATTAGTTCGGATTTTTTCGTTACATTCGAATGGCCATAGACTAATCACAATTCAGTATAAAAATTAAATTTAGTGAGATAGAACATTGAAATAATTCCTTCTTTGTAACTTGGAACCATCTGAATCAACATAACACATACCGAATTTACTCATCAAATCCGAATACATCCAAATTGATTCAAATCTGAATGAAGCTGAAACAAATACATTCGAATGTATCCGAATTCGAATCGATCCAAAAAAATGCAAAAAGAACCAAAACAAATTTTTCCGCTGCGCACATGTCGTCAAGATTACAGTTGCAAGCTTTCTGATCAGACAAAAATATTGAAAATTACAATCATGAAAATGCGAGTATGAAATAAAAATAAACATTTTAAGAAGGGATTGCTAAACGCCATTTCTAGATGTTGCGGTATGATTTCCGTTATCTGGCGTTTCCTGCAGAGCTTGTTATTGGTGTGAGATATAAGGCTATTAAATACTTACATTTCTGTACCACCCAATACAGATGCAAACCTGTAGAAAAGGCCCATATTGCGCGTATTACCTACCGAGTTGGTAAAACGTAATGCAGAAGTATGTAAACTGTGTGTAAAATAAAAGCCGAATCTGGATTTGGTGAATTGTAATTTTACCGGTTTAGACCTGACAACTATCTGGACCTATATAAATGAGACCTATATATAGGTAACACTACGGATTCCATAATATACAAAAATATAATTGGTGACTTCTAAGAATTATTTATAAATTTAGGAGGATATTTTATATTAAATCAAGACACTATGGATATTATGAATTCAAACACTAGAGGGCAGCAAAACACTAAATATGTGTATCACGGATGTTGCAAAATATGAAGTTGCAATAGAAACCAAAATGTTTGTACTTCCTGGATTCAAAACAAAATAACCTTTGTAACATTTATTCTGTATTTCTCAAAAGTGTAAATCTATGTAAAATGAAAAAAACTAAACTTATTTTTATTCTTTTTTATTTATGCTGAAAGTTGATTTCAAGTTTTTATATAACTTATCAGTTTTAAAAATAGGAAGTTTAGCTTAAAGGGACAGTCTACACCAGAATGTTTATTGTTTTAAAAGATAGATAATCCCATTATTACCCATTCCCCAGTTTTGCATAACCAACACAGTTATATAAATACACTGTTTACCTCTGTGATTAACTTGTATCTAAGCCTCTGCAAACTGCCCCCTTATTTCAGTTCTTTTGACAGACTTGCAGTTTAGCCAATCAGTGCCTGCTCCCAGTGTTATCTATATGAAATACATGAACTAACACCCTCTAGTGGTGAAAAACTGTTAAAATGCATTCTGAAAAGAGGTGGCCTTCAAGGTCTAAGAAATTAGCATATGAACCTCCTAGGTTAAGCTTTCAACTAAGAATACCAAGAGAACAAAGCAAAATTGGTGATAAAAGTAAATTGGAAAATTGTTTAAAATTACATGCCCTATCTGAATCATGAAAGTTTATTTTGACCTAGACTGTCCCTTTATTAAAGGGATAGAAAAGTCAAAATTAAACTTGCATGATTCAGATAGAGCAGGTCATTTTAAGACACTTTTTTAAATTCACTACCCTTTTCAAATGTGCTTCGTTCTCTTAGTATCCCTTGTTAAAAAATGACTACGCACATATCATACACTAGTGGGAGCTGCTGCTAATTGGTGCCTACACATTTGTCTCTTGTGATTGGCTAAATAGATATTTTCAGCTTCCTGTCAGTAGTACAATGCTGTCCCTTCAGCAATGGATAACAAAAGAATTAAGAAAATTTGATAATAGAAGTAAATTGGAAAGTTGTTTAAAATTGTTTGCTCTATCTGAATCATAAAAGAACAATTTGGGATTTACTATCCCTTTAATTGCTGGCCAGGGGTGTACATTGGTGTAGGATACTAGACTCATGCTTAGTGTTACTCACTATTGCATACTTTATGTTTGTCTGTCAGGAATAAGTGAATACTTATTGTTTTTACAAATGTTTATACATAGTCAATTAAAGGGACACTGAAACCAAAAATTTTCATTTGTGATTCAGATAGAGCATTTTAAGCAACTTTCTAATTTACTCCTATTATCAAATTTTCTTCATTCTCTTGGTATGTTTATTTGAAAAGCAAGAATGTAAGCTTAGATGCCGGCCCATTTTTGGTGAACAACCTGGGTTGTCCTTGCTGATTGGACAGCACCAATAAACAAGTGCTGTCCATGGTACTGAACCAAACATTTGCTGGCTCCTTAGCTGAGATGCCTTCTTTTTCAAATAAAGATAGCAAGAGAACGAAGAAAAATTGATACTAGAAGTAAATTAGAAAGTTTCTTAAAATTGCATGCTCTATCTGAATCATGAAAGAAAAAAATGTGGGTTCAGTGTCCCTTTAACTTTGCAACATACTTTCATTATTTATTTTGGCCCCTCTTCATGTAATTATAATTCATGTAATTTACCGTATTTTCCGGCGTATAAGACGACTGGGCGTATAAGACGACCCCCTACTTTTCATTTTAAAAATATAGGGTTTGTGCTATACTCGCCGTATAAGACTACCCCCCTTACCCCCTCAATGAATGCAACAAGCACACCAAATAAAAATTAAAAAACATCAGATTTCATTTCAATATGGTAAATTTAATTCAAATGCTTATGACATGAAGGTACATAGCAGGAAAACTCTCACTTATAAACATAAGGCTGTTTTGCCATTAAGCATGTAAACTCACTTATAAACATAAGGCTGTTTGTCATTAAGCATGTAAACTCACTTATAAACATAAGGCTGTTTGCCATTAAGCATGTAAACTCACTTATAAACATAAGGCTGTTTGCCATTAAGCATGTAAACTCACTTATAAACATAAGGCTGTTTGCCATTAAGCATGTAAACTCACTTATAAACATAAGGCTGTTTGCCATTAAGCATGTAAACTCACTTATAAACATAAGGCTGTTTGTCATTAAGCATGTAAACTCACTTATAAACATAAGGCTGTTTGCCATTAAGCATGTAAACTCACTTATAAACATAAGGCTGTTTGCCATTAAGCATGTAAACTCACTTATAAACATAAGGCTGTTTGCCATTAAGCATGTAAACTCACTTATAAACATAAGACTGTTTGTCATTAAGCATGTAAACTCACTTATAAACATAAGGCTGTTTGCCATTAAGCATGTAAACTCACTTATAAACATAAGGCTGTTTGCCATTAAGCATGTAAACTCACTTATAAACATAAGGCTGTTTGCCATTAAGCATGTAAACTCACTTATAAACATAAGGCTGTTTGCCATTAAGCATGTAAACTCACTTATAAACATAAGGCTGTTTGCCATTAAGCATGTAAACTCACTTATAAACATAAGGCTGTTTGCCATTAAGCATGTAAACTCACTTATAAACATAAGGCTGTTTGCCATTAAGCATGTAAACTCACTTATAAACATAAGGCTGTTTGTCATTAAGCATGTAAACTCACTTATAAACATAAGGCTGTTTGCCATTAAGCATGTAAACTCACTTATAAACATAAGGCTGTTTGCCATTAAGCTTGTAAACTCACTTATAAACATAAGGCTGTTTGCCATTAAGCATGTAAACTCACTTATAAACATAAGGCTGTTTGCCATTAAGCATGTAAACTCACTTATAAACATAAGGCTGTTTGCCATTAAGCATGTAAACTCACTTATAAACATAAGGCTGTTTGCCATTAAGCATGTAAACTCACTTATAAACATAAGGCTGTTTGCCATTAAGCATGTAAACTCACTTATAAACATAAGGCTGTTTGCCATTAAGCATGTAAACTCACTTATAAACATAAGGCTGTTTGCCATTAAGCATGTAAACTCACTTATAAACATAAGGCTGTTTGCCATTAAGCATGTAAACTCACTTATAAACATAAGGCTGTTTGCCATTAAGCATGTAAACTCACTTATAAACATAAGGCTGTTTGCCATTAAGCATGTAAACTCACTTATAAACATAAGGCTGTTTGCCATTAAGCATGTAAACTCACTTATAAACATAAGGCTGTTTGCCATTAAGCATGTAAACTCACATATAAACATAAGGCTGTTTGCCATTAAGCATGTAAACTCACTTATAAACATAAGGCTGTTTGCCATTAAGCATGTAAACTCACTTATAAACATAAGGCTGTTAGCCATTAAGCATGTAAACTCACTTATAAACATAAGGCTGTTTGTCATTAAGCATGTAAACTCACTTATAAACATAAGGCTGTTTGCCATTAAGCATGTAAACTCACTTATAAACATAAGGCTGTTTGCCATTAAGCATGTAAACTCACTTATAAACATAAGGCTGTTTGCCATTAAGCATGTAAACTCACTTATAAACATAAGGCTGTTTGCCATTAAGCATGTAAACTCACTTATAAACATAAGGCTGTTTGCCATTAAGCATGTAAACTCACTTATAAACATAAGGCTGTTTGTCATTAAGCATGTAAACTCACTTATAAACATAAGGCTGTTTGCCATTAAGCATGTAAACTCACTTATAAACATAAGGCTGTTTGCCATTAAGCATGTAAACTCACTTATAAACATAAGGCTGTTTGTCATTAAGCATGTAAACTCACTTATAAACATAAGGCTGTTTGCCATTAAGCATGTAAACTCACTTATAAACATAAGGCTGTTTGTCATTAAGCATGTAAACTCACTTATAAACATAAGGCTGTTTGCCATTAAGCATGTAAACTCACTTATAAACATAAGGCTGTTTGCCATTAAGCATGTAAACTCACTTATAAACATAAGGCTGTTTGTCATTAAGCATGTAAACTCACTTATAAACATAAGGCAGTTTGCCATTAAGCATGTAAACTCACTTATAAACATAAGGCAGTTTGCCATTAAGCATGTAAACTCACTTATAAACATAAGGCTGTTTGCAATTAAGCATGTAAACTCACTTATAAACATAAGGCTGTTTGTCATTAAACATGTAAACATAAAACAGTGCAAGTGGATTAAACTTTTAGGAGGAAGATAATAAACAATAGAGAAAGAGCAAGTGCCGGGCAAGTTGCCCATCATACCGTAACTTCAAGCTACCGTATTTTTACCGGTTTTGCTGGCATTACAGTTTCCCTTTAAAAGCCTTCAAAATCCTCCTGTTCGTCATCTGATATCAGAAATAAATCAATGATATCTTGTGATACATTTGTAAGGCAGTCATCGTATGGATCTAATTCAGTATCAGATGGTGTGGTCTCAGCTTCGGCTTCCTCTTCATCTTGCCACAAGTAGTCATCCTCCATACCATCTAATGAATTTGATATGCCACACTTCTTGAAAGACCTGATTACTGTTTCTGCATTAATATCATTCCAGGCTTTTAGGACAAACTTGCATAAAACATCCAACTGTGGAGCACGCATGTTTCCTCCCTTTGTGAATGACTTTTCGCCGCTAACCATCCACTCATTCCACTGTTCTCGAATGCGATCTTTAAATGGCTTGTTTAGGCACACATCCAGTGGCTGTACCAACGATGTCAATCCTGCAGGAATAACTGCTGCATCTGTGTTTATTCTTGCCAGCCTTTGCTTGGTGCTGGGAGTTAAATGAGCCCTGAACATATCCCACACCAGTAGACTACGTTTTTGTATAAGTCCACCTGGTCGCCTGCTCCATACATTATCAAGCCATAGCTTTACCCCTTCTTCATCCATCCAGCCTTTTTCATTCACATGTACAAAACAACCAACAGGGAACTTGATTTTCGGCATTGTTTTCCTTTTAAAAATAATCATTGGTCTCAATTTGGCGCCATCAGCTGTGCATGCTAGTACTACTGTAAAACTGGACTTTCATGTCCTGTTGTTTTAATTAAAATAGTTTTTTCACCTTTTTGATGGACAGTTTTATTTCCAACCATATCAAAATTCATGGGAGTTTCATCCATATTTCCAATACTACTTAACATATAGCCATATTTATTGCGCTGTTTTATTACGTATCGATGGAAACTATTTACTTTGGCATCAAGATCTGCAGGTAATTTTTGTGCAATTTTCGTCTTTTGCCTCAGTACCAGATTATGCCTTTCCAAGAATCTACTACACCAGGATACAGTGGCCTTAAATCCGTTGCTGTGATCTGGGTTAGATTTGGCCCACTGAAGTGCAAACAAACGTATTTTATTTCGTGTCACCACATAACCGTTTTGGCGATGCTCATTCACCATGTCTGCAACATGTTTTTCGACTTCTGGCCAATGTGGGATACCTCTTCTTAAGGCACACTTACCCCTTGGCATACTCTTTAATGCTTTTTCATTTGCTTTCCAGTTCCGAACCATCTTTTCTGTTATTCCATATTGTCTTGCAGCAGCACAATTATTATGTTCCATGGCAAAGTTTATAACTTTAAGTTTGAAACTGACTTCATATTTCTTTCTTCTTGCTTGTAGAGCCATGACTGCTAGCTACCATATTTGTATACTGTACTGTATGTACCGTACTGGTGTTGTACTGTAAAAAAAAAGTTAAAATGAAGTACCGGTATAACAACTTTTAAGCACACACACACACACAGTACATACGGTACATACACATATACCGGTACATACCGTATATACCAGTATATATACGGTATATATAAGCTAGGACTGAGGGACACATTAGCCCAGTGTACAGGGGAACCTGGGTATAGCTGGCACACAGATCTTGTAGTAGTATTACCGTAAATTAAAATACAATATTATTGGTAGAGGAAGGAGGGAGGGAGAGGAAGGAGAGAGGGAGGGAGAGGAAGGAGAGAGGGAGGGAGGGAGAGGAAGGAGAGAGGGAGGGAGAGGAAGAGAGGGAGGGAGGGAGAGGAAGGAGAGAGGGAGGGAGGGGGAGAGGGAGGGATAGGGAGGAGAGGGAGGGATAGGGAGGAGAGTGAGGGATGGGGGAGAGGGAGAGAGGGAGGGATAGGGAGGAGAGGGAGAGAGGGAGGGAGAGAGGGAGGGGGAGAGAGAGGGAGGGAGGGGGAGAGAGAGGGAGGGAGGGGGAGAGAGGGAGGGAGAGAGGGAGGGATAGGGAGGAGAGGGAGGGATGGGGGAGAGGGAGAGAGGGAGGGGGAGAGAGGGAGGGAGAGAGGGAGGGAGAGAGGGAGGGGGAGAGGGAGGGGGAGAGAGAGGGGGAGAGGGAGGGGGAGAGGGAGGGAGGGAGGGGGAGAGAGGGAGGGAGAGAGGGAGGGAGAGAGGGAGGGGGAGAGGGAGGGGGAGAGGGAGGGATAGGGAGGAGAGGGAGGGATAGGGAGAAGAGTGAGGGATGGGGGAGAGGGAGAGAGGGAGGGGGAGAGAGGGAGGGAGAGAGGGAGGGGGAGAGGGAGGGGGAGAGGGAGGGGGAGAGGGAGGGATAGGGAGGAGAGGGAGGGATAGGGAGGGATAGGGAGAAAGGAGGCGAGAGAGAAAAAAAGGGAAAGTGAGAGGGATGGGGGTTGGAGAGAGAGGGGGAGAAAGAGGGAGAGTGAGCAAAGTTAGCAAAGAAATTCCTTAACCACTTAGGAGTCACATAATCCATATTACTCAGATGGGCAAGGGTTATCAGAGCAGAGGAGACATTAAGGCATAGTATATAGCAGCATGAAACAGTTCCCTTAGATTTGTAACACACAGACTAGCACAGTGTCTGTAAAACTTTCAGCAGAAAAAAAAAACACTCTAGTGGAAGACTGTCCCTTTAATCACATTTCTTCCCTGCGCAATTTGCTCCGTAGCAGATGTCACATGACCAGCTACACTACAGCCAGACATCCAAATTCCAGTGCGGTCATGTGACATCTGCTACGGAGCAAATTGTGCAGGAAAGAAATGTGATTAGCAGAGAAAGATACCGGGTACGGTATTTAAAGTACCGGTACGGTAAAGCCTTCCTAGTGTTTTGTTTTCAGCCCTTGTAGGGAGTGGGACCCCTCATCAGGACTGGACTCCTGACGGTGGGCTGACTGACTGTCTGACTGAGACTGCACAGCACATCGCAAAGCTCCAGCTACTAATATGATATACGGTATATGATTGATTACCGTATATCATATTAGTAGCTGGAGCTTTGCGATGTGCTGTGTCAAAATTTCTGCTGCGATGTGCTGCGTCAATATAACCCCCATATAACCTGTCCTGCTGCCCTGCTGTCACTGTGACCTACCTCGCTCACTCAGTCTGAACCAGTGCACCGCAGTCGCACAGACCACTTCTGCCTGAATCTGGATTCACTGTCGTCTTCGGCAGGGCAGGGCAGCACGCCACAAACAAGTTACTCTCAGCAGCTCCCTCCTGCTCACTCTTCTTCCCGCCTGAAGTCTGTGTCGGCGCGACCACTACGTCATGCTGCTCTGTGCAATCAAGGCGCATCATTGGCCAGCACAGCCGGGGGCCTATCTAGGGTGGTGTGGGCCAGGAGCTGCAACTCAGTCCATTCACAGTGTGACTAGCGTGTCCGACTCCTCCCCACACGTCACACAGCTCACTGGTGCTTAAATAACTCAGTAATAATAAGGGTTATAAAAAGTCACCCGGCGTATAAGACGACCCTCGACTTTTGAGAAGATTTTCAAGAGTTAAAAAGTCGTCTTATACGCCGGAAAATACGGTAGCTATAAAATGGTGGATTTTCTCATTCTCAGAGCTGGAATTAAACCCTGCTGACTTATCAAAGGTAACCTTGCTACATATCTTTCCCTAATTGGCTTAACAGATAACACCAAAACAATTCACCCAGATTGGCTCCTCCAGATAAAGGAAGTTAGGGGTTGGGTTTGGCAATTAAAAAACAATTGCAGTAAACACAATGTTAATGTGTTTAAAAAAATGTTCAGAGTTGGCTGGTATGTTATTCTATAGGAATAAAACAAATATATATTGTAATTACAAACGGCTAGATTACAAGTTTTGCATTAGGGTTAAAAAGCAGCGTTGCCCGGTCCCAACGCTGCTTTTTAACCCCTGCTGGTATTACGAGTCCTGCAGGTACAGGTGTACCGCTCTTTTTTGGCCAGACTTGGAAATACCGCAAATCCACTTACGTCAATTGCGTATCTTATTTTTTTAATGGGACTTGCATAACGCCGGTATTACGAGTCTGACAAAAAGTGAGGGGTAAACCCTCTCCTGTCAAGACTGGTAACGCATTCTAAAGTCAGTAGTTAAGAGTTTTACACTATAACGCCGTAGCATAAAACTCTTAACTAAAGTGCTAAAAAGTACACTAACACCCATAAACTACCTATTAACCCCTAAACCGAGGCCCCCCCCCCCCCCACCACATCGCAAACACTAAAATAAAAATTTTAACCCCTAATCTGCCGAACCGGACATCGCCACCACTATAATAAATATATTAGCCCCTAAACCGCCGCACTCCCGCCTCGCAAACACTAGTTACATTTTATTAACCTCTAATTTGCCGTTCCTAACATCGCCGCAAACTACCTACATTTATTAACCCCTAATCTGCCGCCCTCATCGTCGCCGCCACTATAAATTTATTAACCCCTAAATCTAAGTCTAACCCTAACACCCCCTAACTTAAATATAATTTAAATAAATCGAAATAAAATTACTATTATTATTACCTAAATGATTCCTATTTAAAACTAAATACTTACCTGTAAAATAAACCCTAAGATAGCTACAATATAACTAATAGTTACATTGTAGCTAGCTTAGGGTTTATTTTTATTTTACAGGCAAGTTTGTATTTATTTTAACTAGGTAGAATAGTTAAATAGTTATTAACTATTTAATAACTACCTAGTTAAAATAAATACAAAAGTACCTGTAAAATAAAACCTAACCTAAGTAACAATTACACCTACACCTAACACTACACTATAATTAAATAAATAAAATAAAATAAATACAATTAAATACAATTAAATAAAATTATCTAAAGTACAAAACCCCTCCCCCACTAAATTACAGAAAATAATAAACAAATTACAAGAATTTTAAACTAATTACACCTAATCTAATCCCCCTAACAAAATAAAAAAAGTCCCCCCAAAATAAAAAAAGCCCTACCCTACACTAAATTACAAATAGCCCTTAAAAGGGCCTTTTGAGGGGCATTGCCCCAAAGTAATCAGCTCTTTTACCTTTAAAAAAAATTACAAATCCCCCCCAACATTAAAAACCCACCACCCACACAACCAACCCTACTCTAAAACCCACCCAATCCCCCCTTAAAAAAAACTAACACTAACCCCTTGAAAAACACCTTACCAGGAGACGTCTTCACCCAACCGGGCTGAAGTCCTCAACGAAGCCGGGAATAGTGGTCCTCCAGACAGGCAGAAGTGGTCCTCCAGATGGGCAGAAGTCTTCATCCAGACGGCATCTTCTATCTTCATCCATCCGGCGCGGAGCGGGTCCATCTTCAAGACATCCGACGCGGAGCCTCCTCTTCCTTCCGACGGCTAACACTGAATGAAGGTTCCTTTAAATGACGTCACCCAAGATGGCGTCCCTTCAATTCCGATTGGCTGATAGAATTCTATCAGCCAATTGGAATTAAGGTAGAAAAAAATCCTATTGGCTGATGCAAAATAAATACAAACTTGCCAGTAAAATTAAAATAAACCTAAGCTAGATACAATGTAACTATTAGTTATATTGTAGCTAGCTTAGGGTTTATTTTATAGATAAGTATTTAGTTTTAAATTGGAATTATTTAGTTAATGATAATTATATTTATTTAGATTTATTTTAATTATCTTTAAGTTAGGGGGTGTTAAGGTTAGATTTAGGGGTTAATATGTTTATTATAGTTGCGGCGACGTTGGTGCAGCAGATTAGGGGTTAATAAATGTAGGTAGGAGTCGCCGATGTTAGGGACGGAAGATTAGGGATTAATAATATTTAACTAGTGTTTGCGATGCGGGAGTGCGGCGGTTTAGGGGTTAATATATTTATTTTAGTGGCGGCGGTCTCCGGAGCGGCAGATTAGGGGTTAATAATATAATGTAGGTGTCGGCGATGTCGGGGGCGGCAGATTAATAGGGGTTTAATTAGGGGTTAATAAGTGTAAGATTAGGGGTGTTTAGACTCGGATTCATGTTAGGGTGTTAGGTGTAGACATAAATTTTATTTCCCCATAGGAATCAATGGGGCTGCGTTGAGAGCTAAACACAGCTTTCTTGCAGGTGTTAGGTTTTTTTTTCAGCCGGCTCTCCCCCATTGATTCATATGGGGAAATCGTGCACAAGCACGTTCAGCCAGCTCACCGCTAACGTAAGCAGCGCTGGTATTGAGGTGAGATGTGGAGCAAAATTTTGCTCTACGCTCACTTTTTTGCGGTTAACGGCGGGTTTGTAAAAACCCGTAATACCAGCGTTGTCTGTAAGTGAGCGGTGAGCATAAATTGCTCGTTAGCACCGCACCCCTGTTAACGCAAAACTCGCAATCTACCCGAAAGTGTTTACAGTCCCTTTTAAATGCTTAGTACATTAGTAGGAAGCAAATATGAGCTAAAATCAGTGGAGGTGAGGAATGTGGGGGGCAGCAGATTACTTAGCGCCTAGGGAAGCACAAAAGAAAGCCATACCCCTGTTAAAATAATTGATGCATATTTTCCTAGGATGACATGGTTGGTAACTACGAAGAAAAAAAGCAGATTAAGAGGGTAGCAAATGGGTATTAGAGACCAGTTATGATAGAAGGAGACAGCTGTAGGCAGGTGTGCTGGGTGGGTGAGAGGGCTCACTATGGTTACTTGGAAGGAGCTATTGTGTGAATAGGACGTAACCTGCTCAGAAACAGGTAGCCTGAGGTTGCGAAATAGGTAGCCTGAGACTGAGAAATAGGTAGCCTGCGACTGAGAAATAGGTAGCCTGAGACTGAGAAATAGGTAGCCTGCGACTGAGAAATAGGTAGCCTGCGACTGAGAAATAGGTAGCCTGCGACTGAGAAATAGGTAGCCTGAGACTGAGAAATAGGTAGCCTGAGTCTGAGAAATAGGTAGCCTGAGACTGAGAAATAGGTAGCCTAAGGTTGAGAAATAGGTAGCCTAAGGTTGAGAAATAGGTAGCCTAAGGTTGAGAAATAGGTAGCCTAAGGTTGAGAAATAGGTAGCCTGAGACTGAGAAATAGGTAGCCTGAGAATAAGAAATAGGTAGCCTGAGAATAAGAAATAGGTAGCCTGACGTTGAGAAATAGGTAGCCTGAGGTTGAGAAATAGGTAGCCTGAAGTTGAGATATAGGTAGCCTGACGTTGAGAAATAGGTAGCCTAAGGTTGAGAAATAGGTAGCCTAAGGTTGAGAAATAGGTAGCCTGAGACTGAGAAATAGGTAGCCTGAGACTGAGAAATAGGTAGCCTGAGAATAAGAAATAGGTAGCCTGAGAATAAGAAATAGGTAGCCTGAGAATAAGAAATAGGTAGCCTGACGTTGAGAAATAGGTAGCCTGAGGTTGAGAAATAGGTAGCCTGACGTTGAGAAATAGGTAGCCTAAGGTTGAGAAATAGGTAGCCTAAGGTTGAGAAATAGGTAGCATGAGACTGAGAAATAGGTAGCCTGAGACTGAGAAATAGGTAGCCTGAGGTTGAGAAATGGGTAGCCTGAGGTTGAGAAATAGGTAGCCTGTGGTTAAGAAATAGGTAGCCTGTGGTTGAAAAGAGGACATGGAGTTGATGAGTATTGAGGAGCCTGTGGTTGAGAAGGTGGAAGCCATGCTTTGAGTAGCGGGAATCCTGTGGTTGCGGAAGACAGTGTGCAGTAGGAATCCTGTGACTGAGAGGGATACAGATACTGAGTAAATAGAGGGCTATGGTTAAGGAGGATCTGCCAGGTTAGACGTAGGGAAGTAGTGAGCTGCAGGAAGATTCTGGCTCAGGACCAGATTATCAATATATCCCCAGCAAAGGAAGAAATCACTCAAAACTTTGAGCACTGATGGATAAGTAAAAAGGAGCTGGTAGGTGACTAATAGAACATTGGTGGATAAGAATTAGCAGCTTTTTAGAGACTAGTAGAGCACTGACGGATAAGAAAGAGGATAGTGGCTAGTAGAGCACTGACAGATAAGAGGGAAGGAGCTAGTAGGTGACTAGTAGAGCACTGACAGATAATAGGGAAAGAGCTAGTAGGTGGCTAGTAGAACACTGACAGATAAGAGGGAAGGAACTAGTAGGTGGCTAGTAGAGCACTGACAGATAAGAGGGAAGGAGCTAGTAGGTGGCTAGTAGAGCACTGACAGATAAGAGGGAAGGTGTCTAATAGAGCATTAACAGAGGGAAGCTTGTTAGGTGAGATTGATAGGTGACTAGTGGAGCACTTGCAGATAAGAGTGAGGGGAGGAGGTGTTCAGTAAAAAGTAGAGCACTGATGGATAAGAGCGACAGAGGTGGTCAGTGACTAGTAGGGCACTGATGGATAAGAGGGACAGAGGTGGTCAGTGACTAGTAGAGCACTGATGGATGAGGGACAGAGGTGGTCAGTGACTAGTAGAGCACTGATGGATGAGGGACAGAGGTGGTCAGTGACTAGTAGAGCACTGATGGATGAGGGACAGAGTAGGTCAGTGACTAGTAGAGCACTGATGGATGAGGGACAGAGTAGATCAGTGGCTAGTAGAGCACTGATGGATAAGAGGGACAGAGGTGGTCAGTGACTTGTAAATCACTGATGGATAAGAGGGACAGAGGTGGTCAGTGACTAGTAGAGCACTGATGGATAAGAGGGACAGAGGTGGTCAGTGACTAGTAGAGCACTGATGGATGAGGGACAGAGGTGGTCAGTGACTAGTAGAGCACTGATGGATGAGGGACAGAGGTGGTCAGTGACTAGTAGAGCACTGATGGGTGAGGGACAGAGTAGGTCAGTGACTAGTAGAGCACTGATGGATGAGGGACAGAGTAGGTCAGTGGCTAGTAGAGCACTGATGGATAAGAGGGACAGAGGTGGTCAGTGACTAGTAGGGCACTGATAGATAAGAGGGACAGAGGTGGTCAGTGACTAGTAGGGCACTGATGGATAAGAGGGACAGAGGTGGTCAGTGACTAGTAGAGCACTGATGGATGAGGGACAGAGGTGGTAAGTGACTAGTAGAGCACTGATGGATAAAAGGGACAGAGGTGGTAAGTGACTAGTAGAGCACTGATGGATAAAATGGGCAGAGGTGGTAAGTGACTTGTATAGCACTGGTGAATAAGAGGGACAGAGATGGTAAGTGACTAGTAAAACATCGACCAATAAGAGGGACAGAGGTGGTAAGTGACTAGTAGAGCACTGATGGATAAGAGGGACAGAGGTGGTCAGTGACTAGTAGAGCACTGATGGATGAGGGACAGATGTTGTAAGTGACACACTGATGGATGAGGGACAGATGTGGTAAGTGACTAGTAGAGCACTGATGGATAAGAGGGACAGAGGTGGTCAGTAACTAGTAGAGCACTGATGGATAAAAGGGACAGAGGTGGTCAGTGACTAGTAGAGCACTGATGAATGAGGGACAGATGTGGTAAGTGACTAGTAGAGCACTGATGGATGAGGGACAGTGGTGGTCAGTGACTAGTAGAGCACTGATGGATGAGGGACAGAGGTGGTAAGTGACTAGTAGAGCACTGATGGATAAAAGGGACAGAGGTGGTAAGTGACTAGTAGAGCGCTGTTGATTGAGGTACAGAGGTGGTAAGTGACTAGTAGAGCACTGATGGATAAAAGGGAAAGAGGTGGTAAGTGACTAGTAGAGCACTGATAGGTAAGAGGGACAGAGGTGGTAAGTGACTTGTATAGCACTGGTGAATAAGAGGGACAGAGGTGGTAAGTGACTAGTAAAGCACTGATGGATAAAAGGGACAGAGGTGGTAAGTGACTAGTAGAGCACTGATGGGTAAAAGGGACTGAGGTGGTAAGTGACTTGTATAGCACTGGGGAATAAGAGGGACAGAGGTAGTAAGTGACTAGTAAAACATCGACCGATAAGAGGGACAGAGGTGGTAAGTGACTAGTAGAGCACTGATGGATAAGAGGGACAGAGGAGGTAAGTGACTAGTAGAACATCAACCGATAAGAGGGAAGGAGCTGGTAGGTGACTAGTAGGGATCTACTAATTAAGGAGGAAGTTGCAGGTTTGTGATCAGAGAGAATCTTCCAGTTGAGATGGAATTAGTTGGTGGGTGACTGATAGGAATCTGCCAGTTGAGAGAGAAGTTGGTAGGTAACTAGGGAGTTGCTTGTTGAGATCGAAGGCCTTGGTTGGTGAATAGTGAGGAGATTGCATTTGGAAAGGAAGGAGCTGGTAGGTTTTTAACAGTGAGCTGCCTGCTGAGACAACGTGGGTGAACAATAGGAAGCTTGCAGGGTAGTATTTGGGAGCTGATGTTTTATAGGTAACTGGGTGAGTAGTGGGGAACTAGTGATTTACTAGTGGATGGTTTTGCCAAAGCAGTAAGTAGACTGTGCTTATTTTGGTAGTGATGGTAGCTGTTGGGTAAATAGTTGGGGTTGAGAATGAAGCTTCTTCTAGATGAGTAGTAGGAACCCAGTCTATTTGGGAGGAGGGGAGCTTGTGGTTGAGTAGGCCCAAAACAAATTAATAGGAAGCCTTTGTGTAAGAAAGACAGAGCTTTTAGGTGAGTAGTTGGTAGCTGGTGGTTGACAGGGAAGACATTGAAAGGTAAGCAGTTTGGAACTAGCAGTCAGTAGTGTGGAGTCATTAATTTGACTGATCACTGGCAGCTGAGATGGAAAACTGGTGGTTGAGTAGTAGGACCCAGCCAGGTTAAAGATGGGGAGTGGCTTTTTAACAGTGAAGGAGGTGGTGGGTGAGATGTTCGGGATGTAGGAGTAAACCAGTGGCTAGTGTGTTTGTTACTAGGCAAGGATCTAATGTACACTGCACAACGATTATTTATGAGCAAGAAAACTTTAATCTGTACTCTGCTATATTCAAGAGTCACAGAAATATAAACACACTACAGAGATAGGGATACTTACCATTACATGCTCCAATGGTATATTTATCTTCAACGGGAGTAGGTAAATGGCAGTCTGAAGGTGATTAATTACTGCTAAATGAAGAGCCTTAACAATATTGTATAATTCCAAATATTATTTACTCTGTACAGTTTACAAATGAATTACTGATGTCACATTGTGCCATGCACCCTACCTGTTAAAAAATATCTAGACTCTTCAGTGCAGTGGCTAAAATTTTCTCAGATATTTCCAAGAAAAATATAGAAAGCATTAAAAGTATTGGGTGACAGTCATTTTATGTAGGTTTCAGTTTGATGCTTTTAACTATTTAGAATAATAATCTATGTCCTCCAAACTGTCTGTGAAAGTTAAAAAAAAGTTTGGCCTGCACAAAATCTGATGGACCTTGTCCCTTTACAGCCCCATCCACACAAAACCAAGACTCCCACGGTCTCTAAAGGAGCCAAAGAAAAGCTTCAGGCCCACAAACTTTGTGCTATTGTCGGGAAAGAACCAGAACTCAAGCTAATGAAGGTGAGAAACCTGGAGGACACGTGTTGACCATGTGAGGTGAGGTTTATGTCAGAGACGCTTGAGGGAACATAGAAAAAGTATAGACCAGGGGTGCTCAACCTTGGTGCTCCAGAGGTTTTGGAACTACATTTCCTATGATGCTCCTTCAGCTAATGCTCAGTGTCTGAGCATTATGGGAAATGTAGTCCCAAAACCTCTGGACCACCAAGGTTGAGCAACCCCAGTATAGACCATCCATGTAATGAAAATTCATAAAAGCAGGATAAAGGTATCTAGTTTAAAATCATTATGTAGAAATGGTTAAAGTATGTAAGACATCAGATACAATAAAGTGATTTTCATTCTATCTCTCATTATTTGCCTCTCCATTCCTCAAGATCCCCTAGACTCATGCTTACTCTACATACCCTATCTCTTCCCTTCAACCTCTTTTAATCACTTTGCTTTATTGTATCTCCAGGGACAGTAAACACCTTGATATTTTAACATAAAATGTTTAGTTATGAATAGTAAAACAAATTTACAGCATAGTGCATTTTTATTATGTTTTGTGCCCCGTTTCCGTATAATTTAGCTTGAAATTTGTGGCTTCTTTAAATCTCACATCTGGAAAGGCGCAGTTAACCCGGGTACATATCTTTCCCTAATTGACTTTAACAGGTAACAACTGCAAAACAATTCACCTTATACCAACAATACTTCTGTGGTTAGCCTTGTTGTCTGCTGAGTAAAGCCTGGAGTGGCTTCTCCAAATAAGGCAAATGATTGGTGGAGCTTGGCTATTCAGAAACAAATAATGCAAACACAATGTTAACTTGCTTTAAAAATGTTTAGACTTGGGTGGTATGTTATTCTATAGCAAAACAGAAATAATTTGTAATTACACTGTGCTTATTGTCCCTTTAACCTCATATGTATCTTGCTTCCCTCTGTCTAGTGCTACTTCTCTCTTCTTTATCTACCTCAAGTCAGTCTTTCTTCCTCTCTTTTGACCTCTCCTTTTATCAGTCTTTCTCTCTTTCTGTCACTCTACCTCTCCTTTGCATGCTTTCCTACTGTCCCTTAAAAGGGACATTAAACACCTGCAGAAATGCCTTAAATCTAGCTCCTTCTGATGAATTAAAACCAAGTTAGCATGGATGTCTATACCATTTTGTCAGCGTACACCAAATTGTTAAAAAAAAAAGTGTTTTCAATTACAATGTTGTACCTGCGCTTGATGCTCCTATGTATGCTGCCATAGTGTGACGTACGTTACACACGGGCACAGCAGTCACATGATGCGCAAGGCACATTGTTCTATTATGTATGCTGCTTAGAGGAATCATATTTGCAGCACGCGCTCACTGTGATGCATGCAGAGCGTGTGCTGCAGTGTTGGCGGAGATATTTTTTTAACTTTCCTGATATAGTCATAAAAAGTATTTTCAACACAGTATTATATAAGTGAGTAAATGCACAGCTTCAGAAACAATAATTGAAAATAGCAAGCTCTGGGGAGAGAGAGAGGGGGAGACCAGTCCTGGAGCCTTGCATAGGGAATTCCAAGCTCCGGTTATATCCAATGGTTGCCGAGTACTCCTGACCCTGCAGTGCATAATACTGCACTGTGAGATCCTTACTCTTCCAGCCTGAATGTTAGATCCCTCCTTGGGCTCCTTGACTCCTACTGCCAGCTAAGTGCTTAGCATTAGTTTGAAGATGCTCCCCGGTTTGTAGAGTTGCCAGATGCTCCTGGGTGATGATAGGCTGCAGTTGTGGATTTTGCACACGATCCCTGGCAATGACAGACTGTGTTATCCAGCAGTAGGAGTCACGCTTCAAGCCCAAGGAGGGATCATACTGTTGTTTATGAATCTAAGGAGTGTCCTTCAAGATTTGTTGACTCTATTGATTATGAATATTAATAATTAATAATAATAACAATAAAATGATAGTCAATTATCAATATTCAATCACAATTTAAAATATTTCCTAAGTTCTGACTGTGGTTAATTTTTATATACACATTGACTATATTTGTGCAGTAGATAGGGTATTGATTATGACTAAATAAATTATATCTATCTATCTATCTATCTATATATATCTATAGATATCTATCTATATATATATATATATATATATATATATATATATATATATATATAAATCAATGTAGATATTTGCATAGTAAATTAGCACATCTAGGCAAGAATCCCCGCTTGCTTTTGCCCCAGAAATAACGCATATACAATGTTACCAATGCACAAGAGAATTCTGGGTAAGCTATGCAAATTAGATATGCAAATTCTCAGTTTTTTTGCTTCAAAAATACTGTTTTAACACAGCTATCCTTTTAAAAGGATTATAGCAGCAAATCAGAAATTTGCATATCTAATTTGCATAGCTTACCCAGAATTCTCTTGTGCATTGGTAACATTGTATATGAGTTATTTCTGGGGAAAAAGCAAGCGGGGATTCTTGCCTAGATGTGCTAATTTCCTATGCAAATATTTACATTGATTTAATTTTGAGACATGGAGGATTTTAATTTCAGTTTTTTATCTCCCCCCATAATTTTAATGAAAAAACATATATATATATATATATATATATATGTTAATAAAAAGAGAATAAATCACATTTGAAATTCAGCGCAACAAACACCATATAGGAATTATAATCCAAATGAAGTTAGTCTCAATAGAAATAAAGTCTTAATATAAGAACACTTTTCTTTGATTAAGATGCTTATAAAGTCTTTTCTATCTCCAGTATTGGTGTGGGATAGAATATAAATCATACACTGTGATAGGTGTCTTCTTACCAGATTTACCCTCAATCGTATGAGGTAATGAATGATCTCAAAGGTTAGCTCAGGTTACTCTGGAACGGTGGTGATGTTTCGTCTGTAACTGTTCTTTACAGGGTGGTTTGGATGTTCTTTATACTCTGTTCTTGTGCGTGCCACTTGTTGAATGGAAACTTCCAAAGGATATTCTCCTTGTGATATGGATCCTTCTTGTGGTCTCTCGGGAGTATGGTATTCCTCCAATTCAGTGGTTATAGAGGAGAAAAGAACAAACAAGACATAGCGTGATACTGTATAAAAATAATTTATTACAGATACTCAAACGCTAAACACTTACATTAAAAGCCCTCAATCCATGATGAGGTAAGCATTCACATATATAATGGTATAAGATGTAGATTGAACCAGGCCAATCTAGTGGTGCAGGGCTGGATACAAGGTGCGCCTTATTACAGGTGAGTTGTATCCGTTAGTATACAAAAAGTCACTTTAAGGAATAATGACACTGAGGCTTCCAATAGGAGACTCCTTATAGGAAAATCCTTCGTGTGGATGAAATGGCAATTAATATAGTCTAAAAAGAGTTAGCTAATATTTGGTAATCTGGGATTGCAGTGCACTTGCAATACCAAATATTAAAACATTAAAACATGTATTGAACAGATACTGTGAAATAAAAGAGTCGCTATAATCCCAACAACACACTGTGAGTCTTTGTATTTTCTCGGGGTGGTTTGTCACCTGTCAGCGTGTGGGAGGCTTAGTGTGAGGCAAGCTGAAAAAAGCCGGACCGCTGGATGTAATGAAACTGCACTGCCGCTATTTTGAAAAGAACCTTACGCGTTTTGAAGTGTGTCCGTATGGTACTTCTTCGTCAGAGGTAATATGGTTGTGCAGTTAGTCCGGTATCCTATTTAAAGCCATCGAAGGGGAGTGGTTTCACTACGTCATACGTTTACGTCGATGCGTATCGGTCCTCAGGTGCCAATCCCAAGCCTTGTTGAAATTGTAACCGTGGTAACGGTAAAAGCTAATGTTTGATATTATCGATAATTTCTGTATTCGCTTAATGTGAATTCGATTTCAGTTTCCTTTGTCAGCAAAACCTAATTTAGGTGTACTTTGATGACTGTGCTATTGATTATTGTAAATATACAAAATCAAGGGTAAAAGATTGATATCTTGTATTCGAGGCGTCTATGGTAACTAAGGCAACCCCTCCGCTGTCTTTTAAAGGGATATTTTGCTCTGTTAGTATTGAGAGCCAAGTTGTCAAATACTGATAGTCGTTGTTATAGTATATATGAGTCGGTTTACTCTAAGGCGCTTTATATATATACACACATATACACACACACACCTCTATCTATCTAAGTGAAACAAAACATTATATAAACTTGCTCAAATCACAATCCAATAAAAATGGAAACACACAAAAATATGTGATAGTGCACTATCACATTTTATGTGTATATATATATATATATATATAATTTTTTTTATTACAATGTTAAAATATAAAGCCAGCTACAGAAATCTTTAGATCAATTAATATTCAATTAAATTGTCTGGAACCTCTATTATGGACACAATATAATCTATAAATCTACCTTAACTCAAAATTAACTATCAAATATCACAATTGAATTTTACTAGAACAATTTATAATTAGCCAGAAATATTAAGCAATTCAATAAATAGCTTATTTAACAACGTTTGGACATCGCATATATCCAAATCTCACAATGAAATCTTATCTTAACTCCCACAAATCTAATGGAATTTCCAGGAAAATATAATTAACTATTTAGGCCAAAATAATCTTATGTACTTCAATTAAACAACCATAGATTAAACACTATATTATCAATTTAACATATATCAATTAATATAGCATTAAATAAGTTCAATATAACCACAATAATAAATGCAATTTTTAAAATATATCACTGTAACCTCGATTTAACTTATGAACATTCAAATACAAAATCCTTTCCTCTTAATAGTAAATTACTTAGCACTAATATAATTATTTATAGACTACACATGTCTATGGAATATTAACTTATAAATTTAAAATACACTTTTAAATACAGCTTTGATTAAACTACTGCTATAAAGAATATCCTTGGAGATATTGCACAATTTTGGAGAGAAATTAGCCCAATAATCTCTTATCTAAGAACAGGGTTCCAACTGTTTTTGTCTTACAAAAGACTGTGTCCGCACACTAGCGTCTCTCTATAAGCAAAATGGCAGCAAAGCAGGGTTGCAACAAGACAGCAAAAAGAAAGGGGCCCTTCACTCCCTGTGCAGAGAGCTTTTGTCAGAGACAAACTCCTCCCCATTCTGAATCATTCAATAGAAGTCTCTGGGTACGCCCTTAGCTCTCATTGGCTACTGGTAATGTTTGCAGATCTGTTTACTTAATTAACCAATCAAGTATCTCTGGCCGCATTACCTGACTCGACCACTGGGGGGGCAACAATAATTGAAATGTGGTTTTATTAGTCAAATACTTAACTACAGAAAAATATATTTTCTTTATATATTTTTATAAAGTGTCTATTTGATGCACTTATGATACTCTAGTTCTACTAAAATATTGGATTAAATATATGGCCCATCTACTTTAACTGAGTATGTAATTTTAAGACTAAACATGGGTATAATTTAATATCTGTCTATGTTATATATATATATATATATATATATATATATATATATATATATATATATATATATATATTACAAATATACCTATCTAATGTGTATTTTCCACACAATTTTCTGTTTGTAGGGCTATCAAGGGATGAGTTTAAGAGTAATAATTCTATTAGGTAGATAAAAGGATTTTAATAATATTTTAGTAGTAGTTTTAATATATTAGTACTTAGTTTATGAAATTTAAAGTAGTATCACTTCATCAATATTTATAGTATATTTTGATTTTAATAGTATCATATTCCATATTCTGATATTATACTGCATTTTATCACATTTGTATGTCATCTTTATATTATACCATCTCATATGAGTAGAATTCTGTAGTTATTAATTATATAGCTATATTTATATTTGATTATTATTCCATTTTAATATAAATATATTCTATATTTAGTACATATCTTGATAATCTTATTTTGAATGACAACATAATTATGATATAATTCATAGCACAAGTTTATTTAGTATGTATTCATTTCAAACCCTCATTGGTACATCCGATTTCTGAAATAAGAAAAATTTTGTTGGTCAAATATTTCAAATCAATACAGTTACTTATTTAATTCACTTCATATTTAATGCTATTCCCACCTCCTATAACCTCCGATCCAATAACAGCACATTATTTAGCTTGCCTCAATACAAAAAGAAAGCAGCTCGATCCTCCTTTTCCTACAGAGCGCCACAATTATGGAATGACCTCCCTCACACTTTAAAAACTTCCCCAAGCCTAAAATCCTTTAAGAGATCCCTCTATACATATCTCAAAACAGAATGCACTTGTCATGGTTAAATATTTCATACCTGCTCTATGTTAAATGTTTGCATATAATGTGTATTTTTATTATTGTTTTTGTATTTTATTGTACCCTATTGTATCAATTGCAATGTTTTGTGATCCCAGGACATACTTGAAAACGAGAGAAATCTCAATGTATCCTTCCTGGTAAAATATTTTATAAATAAAATAAATTATAAATAAATATTGTGCAACATGTGTGAGACATGAGCTCTATATCTCAGAACATATACACACATATATATATATATATATATATATATATATATATATATATATATATATATACACACACACACACACATATACACACATTTATACATTACTGAGGTATCAATGAAACATATGAAATTATCTAAATAATTTATATTTTAAAATTTCAACTCTCATATACTGTAGATTCAACTTACACCAGGTTAAGATACTTTCTTTCCTATATTCAATAGAGACGCAACGTCTGGATTTTGTATATTTAGAAGGTTCTAAGAGGCTTGGTGATCATATTGATTATCACATGTATCTGTTAACTCACTATATCCGGGGATTCTCAGCTTCTCAAACACAAATCCAGACTGAATGTCCCCATCACCACAGGGGGGTGGCCATCTAGCTAGGATGTATATCTATAGACAGTGATCTAAAGGTTTCTTTGAAGTGACCTATCTTTACTATCTAAACAAATGTCTATCCCCTTTTGTTCTTGGAAACTTAAAGGGACACTCAAGTCAAAATTAAACTTCCATTATTCAGATAGAGCATGCAATTTAAACAACTTTCCAATTTACTTCCATTAAAAAAAGTGCACAGTCTTTTTATATTTAAACTTTTTGAGTCACCAGCTCCTACTGAGCATGTGCAAGAATTGGCAGAATAAGTGTATATGCATTTGTGATTAGCTGATGGCTGTCACATGGTACGTGTTTGCATTTGTGATTGGCTGATGGCTGTCACGTGGTACAGGGGGAGTGGAAATAGACATAACTTTTAAAATTGTCAGAAAAAAATATATACTATTAATTTGTAGTTCAGACTAAGTGCTATTGCATTATCTTGTTATCTTGCATTTGTTGATTATGCAAATCTACTGTGTTGACTGGCCCTTTAAGATTTGTTAGGTGTGTATCTGGCTTTTATTTGTAAATTACCTGGGTCATCCCTCAGGTCATTTACAAATGGTCAAAGCATTTGATATAATACTGAAATATTAATCTATGTGATATACAGTATATATGTATAGCATACAATTTTCACTCACCTATTCTATGACATAACGTTAGGGCTGGAAGAGTAAGGATCACACGGTGCAGTATTATGCACTGCAGGGTCAGGAGTACTCGGCAACCATTGGATATAACCAGAGCTTGGAATTCCCTATGCAAGGCTCCAGAACTGGTCTCCCCCTCCCTGTCTCCCCAGAGCTTGCTATTTTCAATAATTGTTTCTGAAGCTGTCCATTTACTCACTTATATAATACAATGTTGAAAATACTTTTTATTACTATATCAGTCAGAGTTAACACTGCAGCACACGCTCTGCATGCATCACAGTGAGCGCGTGCTGCAAATGTGACTCACTAAACAGCATACATAATAGAACAATGTGCCGTGCGCGTCATGTGACTGCTGTGCCCGTGTGTAACGTACGTCACAATATGGCAGCATGCATAAGAGCATCAAGCGCAGGTACAACATTGTTATTGAAAACACTTTTTTTAAATAATTTGGGGTAAGCTGACAAGATGGTATAGACGTCCATGCTTACTTGATTTTGATTATTCAGAAGGAGCTAGATTTAAAGATTATAGCAGGCAGGTGTTACATGTCCCTTTTAAAGTAATGGTAAATTTTACATTATCTTAAAGGGACATGAAACCCAAAAATTTTCTTCTGTGATTTAGGTAGAACATACAATTTAAAACAATTTTCCTGTTTACTTCTATTATTTCATTTGTTTCATTCTCTTGGTATCATTTGTTGAAGGAGCAGCATTGCACTACTGGTTTCTAACTAAACACATGGGTGAGCCAATAACAATCGGTATATATATTTGCAGCCACCAATCAATATATATGTATTGTCCACTGACATTTACAGATACCCTGACAAACATTTAATGTCACCCCTGACTCTTTGTCCATGATGAGGTTATGTTGCTGGGTTTCTGTGACTTCCCCCCACAGATACAGAGGACAGGATTGGTCAGGATTAGGGATGGGTGAATGTTTTGCAAAATTCGAAAAGTGAAACGAATGTTAATGCATTCATTCGTTTCGAATTTTGAATGTTTGTATAACATTCTAACATTCATTTAATGTAATTGTATTTCTAATGATTTCTTTAAATGTAATATTCGATTAGAATTTTTCTAATTTGATTCAAATTATGCAATATTCTAATTAAAAAAATTGAATCTTTATATTTGTAATATTATTTCTAATGGTCTCTTTAAATGTAATATTCGAATTATGCAATATTCAAAACAGAAACATTTTAATTGATATATTTGTATCTATTATGTATCAATTAACTTAATTCCCTTAATTTCGAATGTGAATATTCTATCTAGTTATGAACATTTGAAAATGAAAGTAACATTCAAAAACCAGAAACATTGAGAAGGGTCTAGCTGCAGACTGGAGCTCCACTCTAGACAGGAAACATGTGACCTCCACTGACTCTAGACAGGAAACATGTGACCTCCACTAACTCTAGACAGGAAACATGTGACCTCCACTCAAAGCTTTTTTTTTTTTTAATCAACTTTAATGTAACAGACAACCTATAGACAATCATTCTGAAAACGAAACATTTTGCAGCTTTCTTGTTCTTCTTAATGTACACTCACAGTGGTTACCTTATAAATGACAATCAGCATAAACCACTGCGAGTGCACATTAAGAAGAACAAGAAAGCTGCAAAATGTTTCGTTTTCAGAATGATTGTCTATAGGTTGTCTGTTACATTAAAGTTGGTTAAAAAAAAAAGCTTTGAGTGTAGGTCACATGTTTCCTGTCTAGAGTCAGTGGAGGTCACATGTTTCCTGTCTAGAGTCAGTGGAGGTCACATGTTTCCTGTCTAGAGTGGAGCTCCAGTCTGCAGCTAGACTACTTTGGAAACATTTGATTAATACATTTTATTGTTTTTTCATTCTTATCAACATTCGATTGTCCAAAACGAATCTCCACAGGACTATTCATTCTACCAAACAAATTACACTTTCAGCACATTCGCTTATCCCTAGTCAGGATCTGACACTGACGTGCTGCCCCTTGTCAAAAGCTGCCTGGGTCCATTGGACCCATTTATTCCCATGGTTGAGCCGTTCCTGTCTGAGTCTTCTGTAGTTTACATTATCACAGAATAATAAAATATCTAATTTGTTGACCTGGTATCCATCAATTTCCTGCAGTTCACAGATTACATTAAATAATAAATATTTACTTCTTTTTACATGCTGTGTGCAATTAACACTGTGTGTTTTGGAGTAAAATTAGAGTAGGCGGAGCTATGGAAACCATTAGTGGGCGTGGTCAATACTCTGTATCCTGCTAACTTTTTTTTTAGCTCACCCTATGCTTTTATTGGATAATGCAGATCTGACTTTTAGTGCGCTTATTGCACTCAAATTACAAATGGTGAGTTGAGTGTTGCACAATCCAAAATACAGTTTTGAAATTCACAATTTTTTTGAGTCCTTGCTAAATGGTATCACTTGCTAGTCTGCATTACAAAACACATGATAATACTATGGAAATAGTTATATTTAGTTGTAATACTTTTTAAATAAAGGTTTTCTTAATAAAAAAAAATAAAGTTCTGTTACAGAATGAAAGGGATGTGGTTTATGACAAGGAGTGTATGTACATGATTGTGTGTGTGTGTATATATATATATATATATATATATATATACTGTATATAGCAATCCAAGATGTGAATCCGCCCTCCTGGGGTCAACCACCCGGTCCCTCTGTGTACATAAAGCAAGCTTCAACAAAATCAGAGGCAAACCAGGTTTTCTTCAAAACAATTAGTCCAATTTATTGACATTTCGGGGAACAAAACTCCCCTTCTTCAGAACACAAATAGCACACACAAACCGTGCTTAAATAGAGTGAAACACAAACAGGTACCTCCTTCCTGTCAAAAAAGGCACCAAACTGACATAATTTCCTGCTTAGGTTAATGTGACCCTGGAAGTTTACAACATCCACATCTGGGTATAATATTAATACAATTTTTATACGTACAACAATTGGGAACAAAAAAGGGGGGATCACTTGTGTCTCCAGTGGCCCCGTGTATTTAAACAACTCACCATTAATAAACCTAATTCTACATTGTATTTTAAAGCACAATCTACAATGTACCTCATACCATATATTTCTTATATGACGCATAGTGTGTTTAATACTTCACTATGTGTGTTTACTTATACCGGAAGTTGCGTCACTTCCGGTTGCACCGGAACTGTACCATCGTGACGTCACTTCTGTGACAAATATTTACAATATCACACGTGCAGTGCGGTGTCAGTGACTGTTTATATAACAAGTAAGCCTAAACCATATCGATTTAAGCACGGTTTGTGTGTGTTATTTGTTTTCTGAAGAAGGGGAGTTTTGTTCCCCGAAACGTCAATAAATTTGACTAATTGTTTTAAAGAAAACCTGGTTTGCCTCTGATTTTGATGAAGCTTGCTATATATATATATATTGGGCGCGATCCGATATAGATCGTAGTTTGCGGCGCAAGCGAGGGAACCCGCGTCGCCCGCAGTTTCAGCTCGCAACTCGAGCCATCCAATATGCGGAGCCGTCAGTTGCTAAAGTGGAGCAAGTCTCACAAAGTAGCGATGTCCAGAAATCTGCGTAAGTACAGATTTTTGGAGTCGCCAGTGACTTGCGCCACGTTAGAAACTGCCGGCGCCTACAAAACCTGACTAAAGTCTAAATCACCCGCACTGTCTAACACGCCTCCTAAACATAGCCCGACACGTCTAACCCTCTATCCGCTATCCCCCCTCACTAGCCTAACAATAAAAACAAGTTATTAACCCCTAAACCGCCGCTCCCGTACCCAGCCGCAACCTAATAAAGTTATTAACCCCTAAACCGCCGCTCCCGTACCCCGCCGCCAGCTATATTAAATCTATAACCCCCTAAAGTGAGCCCCTAACACCGCCGCCATCTATATTAAAATGATTAACCCCTAATCTAATCCCCCTATACCGCCGCCAGCTATATTAATAGTATTAACCCCTAATGTAAGCCCCTTACACCGCCGCCATCTATATTAAAATGATTAACCCCTAATTTAATCTACCTACCCCGCCGCCAGCTATGTTATCTATATTAACCCTAAGTATATTATAGTTAATATAGGTATTACATTATATATAATAACTATATTAACCCTAATTATATTAGGGTTAATATAGTTAATATAGTTACTATAGTATTTATATTAACTATATTAACTCTATCTAACCCTAACACCCCTAACTAAATTCTTATTAAATTAATCTAATTCATATTATAAACTAAAATATTCCTATTTAAATCTAAATACTTACCTATAAAATAAACCCTAAGATAGCTACAATATAATTAATAATTACATTGTAGCTATGTTAGGGTTTATATTTATTTTACAGGTAAATTGTTAATTATTTTAACTAGGTATAATAGCTATTAAATAGTTATTAACTATTTAATATCTACCTAGTTAAAATAATTACCCAATTACCTGTAAAATAAATCCTAACCTAAGTTACAAATACACCTACACTATCAATAAATTAACTAAACTACAAATATCTATCTAAAAATACAATTAAATTAACTAAACTAAATTACAAAAAAAAACAAACACTAAATTACAAAAAATAAAAAAAAGATTACAAGATTTTTAAGCTAATTACACCTATTCTAAGCCCCCTAATAAAATAATAAAGCCCCCCCAAAACAAAAAAAAATTCCCTGCGCTATTCTAAATTAAAAAAAGTTCAAAGCTCTTTACCTTACCAGCCCTTAAAAGGGCCTTTTGTGGGGCATGCCCCAAAGAATTCAGCTCTTTTGCATTTCAAGAAATATACAATACCCCCCCCCCACACATTACAACCCACCACCCACATACCCCTATTCTAAACCCACCCAAACCCCCCTTAAAAAAGCCTAACACTACCCCCCTGAAGATCTCCCTACCTTGTCTTCACCACACCGGGCCGAACTCCTCATCCGATCCGGGCGATGTGTTCCTCCAAGCGGCAAAGAAGAAATCTTCATCCCGGCGACGTCTTCCTCCAAGCGGCAGCAAAGTCTTCTTCCTTCCGGCAGCATCTTCCATGAAGCGGCATCTTCAATCTTCTTTCTTCGCTCCGCCGCCGCGGAGCATCCATCCCGGCCGACGACTGAACGACGAATGAGGTACCTTTAAATGACGTCATCCAAGATGGCGTCCGCCGAATTCCGATTGGCTGATAGGATTCTATCAGCCAATCGGAATTAAGGTAGAAAAATCTGATCAGCCAATCAGATTCAAGTTCAATCCGATTGGCTGAACCAATCAGCCAATCGGATTGAACTTAAATCTGATTGGCTGATTCAATCAGCCAATCAGATTTTTCTACCTTAATTCCGATTGGCTGATAGAATCCTATCAGCCAATCGGAATTCGGCGGACGCCATCTTGGATGACGTCATTTAAAGGTACCTCATTCGTCGTTCAGTCGTCGACCGGGATGGATGCTCCGCGGCGGCGGAGCGAAGAAAGAAGATTGAAGATGCCGCTTCATGGAAGATGCTGCCGGAAGGAAGAAGACATTGCTGCCGCTTGGAGGAAGACGTCGCCGGGATGAAGAATTCTTCTTTGCCGCTTGGAGGAACACATCGCCGGGATGATTTCTTCTTTGCCGCTTGGAGGAACACATCGCCCGGATCGGATGAGGAGTTCGGCCCGGTGTGGTGAAGACAAGGTAGGGAGATCTTCAGGGGGGTAGTGTTAGGCTTTTTTAAGGGGGGTTTGGGTGGGTTTAGAATAGGGGTATGTGGGTGGTGGGTTGTAATGTGGGGGGGGGGGGTATTGTATATTTCTTGAAATGCAAAAGAGCTGAATTCTTTGGGGCATGCCCCACAAAAGGCCCTTTTAAGGGCTGGTAAGGTAAAGAGCTTTGAACTTTTTTTAATTTAGAATAGGGCAGGGAATTTTTTTTATTTTGGGGGGCTTTATTATTTTATTAGGGGGCTTAGAATAGGTGTAATTAGCTTAAAAATCTTGTAATCTTTTTTTTATTTTTTGTAATTTAGTGTTTGTTTTTGTAATTTAGTTTAGTTAATTTAATTGTATTTTTAGATAGATATTTGTAGTTTAGTTAATTTATTGATAGTGTAGGTGTATTTGTAACTTAGGTTAGGATTTATTTTACAGGTAATTGGGTAATTATTTTAACTAGGTAGATATTAAATAGTTAATAACTATTTAATAGCTATTATACCTAGTTAAAATAATTAACAAATTACCTGTAAAATAAATATAAACCCTAACATAGCTACAATGTAATTATTAATTATATTGTAGCTATCTTAGGGTTTATTTTATAGGTAAGTATTTAGATTTAAATAGGAATATTTTAGTTTATAATATGAATTAGATTAATTTAATAAGAATTTAGTTAGGGGTGTTAGGGTTAGATAGAGTTAATATAGTTAATATAAATACTATAGTAACTATATTAACTATATTAACCCTAATATAATTAGGGTTAATATAGTTATTATATATAATGTAATACCTATATTAACTATAATATACTTAGGGTTAATATAGATAACATAGCTGGCGGCGGGGTAGGTAGATTAAATTAGGGGTTAATCATTTTAATATAGATGGCGGCGGTGTAAGGGGCTTACATTAGGGGTTAATACTATTAATATAGCTGGCGGCGGTATAGGGGGATTAGATTAGGGGTTAATAATTTTTATATAGGTGGTGGCGGTGTAAGGGGTCAGATTAGGGGATAGATAAGGTAGATGACAGCGGTGTAAGGGGTTCACATTAGGGGATAGATAAGGTAGATGACAGCGGTGTAAGGGGTTCACATTAGGGGATAGATAAGGTAGATGGCGGCGGTTTTAGGGGTTCACATTAGGCGATAGATAAGGTAGATGGCGGCGGTTTTAGGGGCTCACAGTAGGGGGTTAGTTTATGTAGATGGCGGCGGGGTTCGGGAGCGGCGGTTTAGGGGTTAATAACTTTATTAGGGATTGCGGCGGGGGATCGCGGTTGACAGGTAGATAGACATTGCGCATGCGTTAGGTGTTAGGTTTTATTTAGCAGATCGCGGGTGACAGCTAGATAGACATTGCGCATGCGTTAGGTGTTAGGTTTATTTTCTAGCTAGTTTAGGGAGTTACGGGGCTCCAATAGTCAGCGTAAGGCTTCTTACGGCTGCTTTTTGTGGCGAGGTGAAAATGGAGTAAGATTTCTCCATTTTCGCCACGTAAGTCCTTACGCTGCATATTGGATACCAAACTGCGCTGGTTTGGTATACCTGCCTATGGCCCAAAAAACTACGGGCGACGGCAGAAATATACGGGCGTAACTTCTAAGTTACGCCGTATATAGGATACCAAACCAGCGTAAATATTGGCGTCGCCGGCTTTTGCGGGCGACGATTTTTATCGGATCGACCCCAACATCCTCAAAGCTGGAAACACCACTCAAGGTTGTAGCTTTATAAAATACAGTCTGTTTATTATCAGGTCTGGCAAAAACAGGCGACATAAACAAAACAAAAGAGGCTTGCTCCACTGAGCACTTACTAACAAGTACAACTGTTTGCACTAAGTAGCAATTCTCCTTGGGGTTGTCAGACCATACCCCGCACTGCAGCAGTTTTGAGGGAATATAGACACCTTCCATTACTATGCCTTGGGTTATGTCCCAATATACAGTATATATATATATATATATATATATATATATATATATACATACACACAATTGTATGCAAAGGTTTAGGCACCCCTGACAATTTCCATGATTTTCATTTATAGTAATTGGGTGTTTGAATCAGCAATTTCATTTTGATCTATCGAATAATTGAAGGACACAGTAATATTTCAATAGTGAAATGAGGTTAATTGGATTAACGGAAAATGTGCAATATGCATCCAAACGAAATTAGACAGGTGCATAAATGTGGGCATCCTTGTCATTTTGTTGATTTGAATACCTGTAACTACCTAGCACTGATTAATTGGAACACACAATTGGTTTGGTGAGCCCATTAAGCCTTGAACGTCATAGACCGGTGCATCCAATCATGAGAAAAGGTATTTAAGGTGGCCAATTGCAAGTTGTTGTTCTCTTTGAGGAAATGGAAGACCGCAGGCACAGTTCTTGTTAATGCCAGATGTGGCAGGCCAAGCAAAATATCTGAGAGAGGCAAAGGCAAAGGATGGTGAGAACGGTCAAAAACAGCCCACAGACCACCTCCAAAGACCTATAACATCATCTTGCTGCAAATGGTGTCACTGTGCATCGTTCAACAATTCAGCGCACTTTGCACAAGGAGAAGCTGTATGGAAGAGTGAAGCGGAAGAAGCCTTTTCTGCACAGACACTACAAACAGAGTCGCTTGAGTTATGCAAACGCACATTTGGACAAGCCAGATTCATTTTGGAAGAAGGTGCTGTGGACTGACGAAACAAAGATTGAGTTATTTGGTCATAACAAGGGGCGTTATGCATGGCGGCAAAAGAACACAGCATTCCAAGACAAACACTTGCTACCCACAGTAAAACTTGGTGGATGTTCCATCATGCTGTGGGGCTGTGTGGCCAGTGCCGGTACTGGGAATCTTGTTAAAGTTGAGGGTCGCATGGATTCCACTCAATATCAGCAGATACTTGAGAATAATGTTGAGGAATCAGTCACAAAGTTGAAGTTATGCCGGGGCTGGATATTTCAACAAGACAATGACCCAAAAAACTGCTCAAAATATACTCTGGCATTTATGCGGAGGAACAAGTACAATGTTCTGCAATGGCCATCCCAGTCCCCAGACCTGAAAATCATTGAAAATCTGTGGGGTGATTTGAAGTGGGCTGTCCATGCTCGGCAACCATCAAACCTAACTGAACTGGAGATGTTTTGCAAGGAGAAAAGGTCCAAAATACCTTCATCCAGAATCCAGACACTCATTACAGGCTATAGGAAGCATCTAGAGGCTGTTATTTCTGCTAAAGGAGGCTTTACTAAATATTGATGCAATATTTCTGTTGGGGTGCCCAAATTTATGCACCTGTCTAATTTCGTTTTGATGCATATTGCACATTTTCTGTTAATCCAATAAACCTCATTTCACTACTGAAATATTACTGTGTCCTTCAGTTTTGATAGATCAAAATGAAATTTCTGATCCAAACACCAATTATTTATAAATGAAAATCATGGAAATTGTTAGTGGTGCCTAAACATTTGTATACAACTGTATATGTGTATATATATATATGTGTGTGTGTATATATGTGTGTGTGTGTGTATATATATGTGTGTGTATATATATGTGTGTATGTATCTGTGAAAAAGTGACGGTAAAGTCAAAATTAAACTTTCATGATTTAGACAAAACACCCTTGCAGCAGCTGCCCTGGTGGAATTATCGTAAAAAAGGGGCAATCCCTGCGAGTGGCGAGATATCTTCTATTGAAAGTAATGGAGCTCGCTGGAAAGAGACTTTTCACTCCGAAGTCTGACAAATTTAATTTTTCTCCTATTTTCTGGCCCCTTGTATCATGTGACAGACATCAGCCAATCACAGAAACCCAAAAATTTTATTTCATGATTCAGATAGAAAATACAATTTTAAAAATCTTTCTAATTTACTTATTTGATCTAATTTGTTTCATTCTCTTGGTATAATTTGTTGAAGGAGCAACAATGCACTACTGGTTTCTAACTGAACACATGGGTGAGCCAATGAAAATCTGTATATATATGCAGCCACCAATCAGCAGCTAGAACCTAGGTTCTTTGCTGCTTTTTCTGAGTTTGCCTAGATAAACCTTTCAGCAAAGGATAGCAAGAGAAGGAAGCAAATTAAATAGAAATAAAGTGAAAAATTGTTTAAAATTGTATTTTCTATCTGAGTAATAAAAGAAAATTTTGGGTTTCATGTCCCTTTAAGTACAGCTGAGAAGCCTGAGTGCTTCCAGTACGCTTAAACCTGCAAGTGCCTAGATCCCAGTGGCTGCCCTGGTGGAATTATCTTAAAAAAGGGACAGTCCCTGCGAGTGGCGAGATATCTTCTATTGAAAGTAAAGGAGCTTGCTGGATAGGGACACTTCACTCTGAAAAAAAAAAAAAAATTCTCCTATTTTCCAGACCCCTGTATCATGTGACAGACATCAGCCAATCGCAGACTATCATACGTATACCTTGTGAGCTTGTGCACATGCTCAGTAGGATCTTGTTCCCCAGAAAGTGTGTATATAACAAGATTGTGCAAAATTTGATAATGGAAGTAAATTGGAAAATGTCTTAAAACTGCTGCTCTATCTGAATCATAAAAGTTTATTTTGACTTGAGTGTTCCTTTAAATTAAACAACTGTTACCTTTCTGATTACAATATTGTGCTATCTTTCTAAGGGTACTATGGGCTCTATTTAACAAGCTTGATGGCCCCTGTTTCTGGCGAGTCTTCAGACTCGCCAGAAACAGCAGTTATGAAGCAGCGGTCACAAAGACGGCTGCTCCATAACCTGTCCGCCTGCTCTGAGTAGGCGGACACACCGCCGGAAATCAACCTGATCGAGTACAATCGGGTTGATTGACACCCCCTGCTGGCGGCCCATTGGCCGCGAGTCTGCAGGGGGCGGCGTTGCACCAGCAGCTCTTGTGAGCTGCTGGTGCAATGCTGAATACGGCGAGAGTATTGCTCGACGTATTCAGCGAGGTCTGGCGGACCTCATCCGCAGTGTCGGGTCAGGTCCACCAGACCTTGATAAATATGCCCCTATGTATACAAAAGAATAAAAAATGTTGCTTAAAATTTCATGCTCTATCTGAATCACAAAAGAAAAAATGTGGGTTCAGTGTCCCTTTAAGTTACATGTATAAGCTGTATAATGATATGTAAATATTGCCTAGATCACATAAGATATTGCTGTTTACAATTGGTCCCATCCCTTCTTCAGGCTGTGCCATTGTACAGATCCAACTCTACAAATATTCCAAAAAATCCAAACTATTCCCGAAATCCAAACCTTTCCCCCCCCCAAGTAGCTTCTATAAAGGGTTTGTACCTCTACCATAGTTTTCTTTCTTAGTACATAAGCAACAACAAAATGTCCTTGATTTTGACCCACTGACCACAAAGTCTAAAATATTTACTTATCTGGCCCTTTACAGAAAAACTTTGCCAACCCCTGGTCTATATTAATATCTCCTCTTTTCTGGGTATTTCACTTTTTCATGTCACCTGTTTCACTGCATCATGGGAAATGTAGTTCCAAAACCTATGAAGGACCAAGTTTGGAAACCCCTACACTAGAGCATTTGTTTTTTGCTGCTTTAAGGGACATGAAACCCAAAATATTTCCTTCATACTTCAGATAGAGAATACAATTTTAAACAGCATTCCAACTTACTTCTATTATCTAATTTGCTTCATTCTTTGGATATCCTTTGTTGAAGAAATAGCAATGCACATGGGTGAATCAATCGCAAGAGGCATCTATATACAGCCACCAATCAGCAGCTACTGAGCCTATTTAGATATGCTTTTCAACAAGAGAATGAAGCAAATTAGGTAACAGAAGTAAATTGGAAAGATGTTTAAAATTGTATTCTCTATCTGAATCATGAAAGAAAACTTTTGGGTTTCACGTCCCTTTAATGTCCTTTTAAACTCAAAATTTAGCTGTCGATAAAGTAAAAAAATAGTATTTTTAAAAACCGGCACTCATTCATTCAACTTTACATTCACTTTAACGTCCTACTTTTCAACAAAGGATAACGAGAAAACAAAGAACATGTGATTATAGAAGTAATTTGGAAAGTTGTTTAAAACTGTATGTTCTATTTGAATCATGAAAGAAAACATTTGGGTTGTATTTATTTTTAACACATTGTTTATTAAAATTGTTTTTCAATGACCATACTGCTCCCCACCATCTGATTTGGAGGAGGCAAACAAGACTTAGTAGAGAAGGCACAGTTAGCCACAGTCATTTTGTCAGTAACAAATGTATAGTTTTACAGTATCTTCTCTAATCCCCCTGCTAAGGCCAATACGGATATTGCAGGGTTAGGCTTGTGATATCTGTAGTGTGCACTTCCAGTTCTCAGAAGTGGAAAACCAAAAATCTTCATACTTAAATTACAGGAAAAGGGGGGACAAAATAAATAATGTGATGTATATTGCAACGTTGTTTAACTACACAGAATTAAAACTTTTCTTTCAAGTGTATCATGCCACTTTAAATGTGTAGGAAATATTTATTTGGTATGCAGATTATCTGTTATGTAGTGCTTAGCTACTCATATATATTATGCCTATAAAAAATTGACTTTAAAGGGACATTAAACTGCTGGACACAACTACAGTAGCGGTTACTGGTTTTTCTCCTGCGCCTGCAGCTGTCTTTAAAGCTGTTCTCTTATTTTAACCCCTTACAATAATCAGTTAGTGAATCTCTGCATCTTCACACTGGGCCCGCCATCTTGGAACTTATATTTGTCATGTAACTTTTAAACTTAGCCATTCTCATTCGTGTCTTTCTATCTTCATGTTTCTCTTTTTTTATCTGACTCCTTACCTCTATAATGTTGTGCCTTTTCCCCATCTGTACTTTTAATTGTCTCTACCTTTCTGTGTCACTCTCTCCTCTCTCGCTCCAGGTGGCATCTGTCTCAGTACACGTAAGCGGTTTCAGCCCATCGTACCACCTGCAATCTCTCTTCCAGCTGTGGAACCAGCCAAGTGGGCGGCCAAGGCTCCGAACTACCCATGGGTGTAATCAAAGCTTGCTGGTCTAGAGACTGTCTCTTTTTACATTAAGGTGTACTGCCAATGACATGGAGTACCAAGATGGTGTATTGCTAACATAAAGCACTCATGTGCTATACCAGTATGGAAGACTTTTAACGTTAAGGTGTACCAACATGGTAATATTCTCAACCTTAGGGAGTACCAATATGGAGTACTACAAACACTATGGTGTACCAATATGGAGTATTCCTAACAATATGACGTACCAGTTGTATGTAACTCTCCTGAATACCACAAACAATACCTAATCTACCTAGATAAACATTTTCCTTTTTAATGTGTACCAATATAGAGCACTTGAACCTTAACAATAGTAGGGTTAATAATATGGAGTAAAAATAATATTACAGAGCACCCATATATTGTCCATTTGATATCGGGGAGTACCAATATGGAGTACATAAAACATTAGTGAGTACCTTTATGGAGTACACATACGTCAATTACTGAGTTTCAAAGTGTAACATTTGAGAATACTAATATAGAGTACTTACAACATTAGTTGAATATCAGCACTGAGTACATTGCAACCTTGGTGTAGCATCAATATGAAATACACAGAACCATGGGAGAATACAATTATTAGTGTTCTCCACAAAATATTATGATGAAGTAACTCGTGGGGGCAGTGTATTTCTTTGCAATACTATAAGAAAAACAATTTTTCTTTATAAATGTTACTTAAAGGGACATTAAACCCAAATTTTTTCTTTCATGATTCAGATAGAGAATGCCATTTTAAACAACTTTCTAATTTACTTATATAATCTAATTTGCTTCATTCTCTTTATATTCTTTCCTGAAAAGCATATCTAGATATGCTCAGTAGCTTCCGATTGGTGGCTGCACGTATTTGCCTCATGTGATTGGCTCACTGATGTGCATTGCTATTTCTTTAACGAAAGATATCTAAAGAATGAAGCAAATTAGATAATAGAAGTAAATTGGGATATTGTTTAAAATTGTATTCTCTGTCTGACTCATGATAGAACAATTGTGGGTTTAATGTCCCTTTAAGCTATCCAAAGCACAAATTAATTGCATCATTTAAATAAATTGATTCAATGATAATTTGTGCAAAAACAAAACAATATTAGCTCATTTTACCTTAATATTGGCCGAAAGGGATATAAAACAGTCTCCTTGTTGTTATAAAAAAGCACTAAGCAGTGGCTTATACTTAATAGAAATAATTTATATTATTTGTCATTTTAAATAGATTTGACCTTTTATTTCTTTTTTAAACTTCTTTTGTACAGTGTCCATTACTTCCTGTCACAATCCTACAAGGAGGCTGGTGTCTCTACAGAAGGCATTTATAGCTTAATGTCATAAAACTTCTAGAGTAACATGAGTTGGTTTACAGTTAAGTGAATGCTAGATAAACAGGGAGTCAGATTTGCCCATGCTCAGGAGAGGCAGAATGCAACCTAAGTTGCCAACATGTCAGCTCTATTATTCCCTGAGGGCAGTGGCTACACTGAGAATTTCTAAGTGCTCATTTAGCAAGAAAACAAGTAAGTTGTTTTTAACTTCTTTTTTTTACACAATCTTTTTATGTTTACTAAAGAAGACTGTTTAATATCCCTTTAAATGTTAGCCAGGTGCTCAGTAAAATCAACTGGGTGGTGTGCCCATTAAAAGATCCTGGGGAGAACACTGTACTATAGAGTAACCATAACAACAATACAGAGTACTGATATGAAGTACATATATCTCAAGGGTGTACTGGTATGGCATACACATATCTATAGGGAACACCAGTATGGAGCATTGGTAGCAGATGTTTTGGGGATTTTTATTGTTGCACAAAATTATATTTTCTAAAATAAAACAATATAGAAAATCAGCCGAGAAACTTGTGTGTTGTTTTACTAAACCTGCGTACTCTGTCACCCAAGGTAATTTAATACCAGAAGGTGCAATGTGACCTGCGAACTGTGTCATGCTGTGTAGTACGCTAACAAATACAGTAACACTGGCGTACATATTTGATTAGAAGTGCAACATGGTACCACAGTTTGAATTGGGTCACTCAGTATAGTATAGTATAGCATAGTATAGTATAGTGTAGCATACCATACTTCCCAACATTTGTGGCTGAGAATGAGGGACACAGGAGGTTGATAGGAGCCCATCACCATTTTGTGGGTGGAGCCATGTTGGGAGGGGAGGGATCATGGGTGGTTAATGAGTGGGGTTATGGGTGTTTCTTGGTGTTCCATGGGTGGTGCTAAGGGAAATTCTGTAAAGAGCAACATATGGCTGTCTCAGAGGGACAGAGGTCTAGCATAGCTAGCATAGTATATTATAAATATAGTACCACAGCACGCACCTTGACCTTGATGCGGGCGGAGGAATGGCGCAATGTTTACTTTCACAAAATAGTAAATATTTTTTAATAAAGCGTGTTACTTTAAGATCTTCGTGTCTTGTGTAAGGAAGTGGCAAATTTTGAAAATGTTTTTAAGGTGGAAATGGCAGAAGTTGGCCAAAGTTTGGATGTAAGGCGTGAAACAGAGATTTCAGTCATGTGACCCGAAGAGATCAGGCGTGTGGGGTTGTGGTAATGATGCTATTATCAACAGTTATAGAAAGATGCAGGTTGAGATTTTGGAAGAAGGGGGGGGGATAAGGAGCTTAGTTTGGAAAGTTTTAGCTTAAGGTAATGAGGGGATATCCAAGATGAAATATGAAAAAGTCAGTGACACAAGTTAGCAAGGAAGATAATAGGTCTGGTGCAGAAAGGTAGATTTGGGTGTCATCAGCAAATATATGATATTGAAACCCATGGGACTTTATTAAGGAACCTAATGATGATGTATAGATTGAGAAGAGAAGGGGGCCATGGACAGAGCCTTGTGGTATCCCAACATAAAGTGGTAGAGGGGCAGAGGATGCACCAGAGAAGGCTACACCAAAGATACATTTAGATAGGTAGGAGGAGAACCACAAGAGGGCTGTATCGAATGGAGGGTTTGAAGCAAAAGAGGGTGGTCAACAGTATGACCAGTGACTTCCTAGTTATGGTAGGAGGTGCCAAAGTGTCAATGATGTAAGAGTGGAGTTGTAGTGACAGATTGAGGAGGGCAGGAAAAGGAGTAGATGGAAGAGAGCAGAGGTTTGAGAGATTTTGTAGATCTAGTGTGGAGTTTGGTGAGATGGAGGGAGATATGTAGGGAGTGCTGTGACGTTGAAAGTAAAGAGTTAATGGTCAGAAAGAGGAAAAGGGGAATTTGTGAAGTTTGAAAAAGAGTATTGATAGCTTAAAGTCATATCAAAGGAAATGTCTATCTGTGAGTGCGAGAGTCAGTCCATTGTGACAGACTGAAACAGGAAGTGAGCTTGTGTACATTTCTGGCAATCAATGGGGTTAGCATATTTATAGCAATTAATTAACCCTTTGATTACCTATGACACAGCAGTAATTTAACCCCCTTGACTGACGAAAACACCTGCAACAGTAATTTAACCATTCATTGCCTGTAGCAAAAATGCAGAAATTATTTAATCCCCTTGATTACCAGAATCACATGCATTAGTGATTGACCTCCTTGATTGACAGGAAAACACATAATAGGGTTTTAACCCCTTAATTGCCTGTAACATATGCACCAGTGATTTAACCCCCTTAATTACCAAAAACCCATGCAGTAGTTATTTAAACACTATCGGCTAGATTACGAGTTTTGCGTTATGAGTGGTGCGGTACTAACTTGCACGTTATTGTCACCGCTCACTTACCTACAGCGCTGGTATTACAGGTTTTCCTAAACCCAGCGTTAAAAGGCAAGAAGTGAGCGTAGAGAAAATTGTGCTCCATACCGCACTCCAATACCAGCGCTGCTTAAGTCAGCGGTGAGCTGGTTGTACGTGCTCGTGCATGATTTCCCTATAGACATCAATGGGGAGAGCCGGATGAAAAAAAGTCTAACACCTGCAAAAAAGCAGCATAAAGCTCCGTAACGCATCCCCAATGATTCCTATGGGGAAACAAAACACCCTAACATGAACCACGAGTCTAAACACTCCTAATCTTACACTTATTAACCCATAATCTGCCGCCGCCGACACCTACATTATACTTTTTAACCCCTAATCTGCTGCACCCGACATCGCCGACACCTACATTATACGTATTAACCCCTAATCTGCTGCCCCCAACATCGCCGACACCTACATTATATTTTTTAACCCCTAATCTCCCGCCTCCAATGTCGCCGCAACCTACCTACACTTATTAACCCCTAATCTGCTGCCTCCAACGTAGCCGCCACTATATTAAATGTATTAACCCCTAAACCCAAGTCTAAACCTGAGCCTAACAACCCCTAACTTAAATATAATTAAACTAAATCGAACTAAAAATTCCTATCATTAACTAAATAATTCCTATTTAAAACTAAATACATACCTATAAAATAAACCCTAAGCTAGCTACAATATAACTAATAGTTACATTGTATCTATCTTAGGGTTTATTTTTATTTTACAGGCAAGTTTGCATTTATTTTAACTAGGTAGAATAGTTACTAAATAGTTATTAACTATTTAATAACTACCTAGTTAAAATAAATACAAATTTACCTGTAAAATAAAACCTAACCTCAGTTACACTAACACCTAACCTTACAGTAAAATTAAATAAATTACCAAAATTAAATACAATTCACTAAATTAAATACAAATACCTAAATTACAACCCCCCCCCCCCCACTAAATTACACAAAATAAAAACAAATTACAAGATATTTAAACTAATTACACCTAATCTAAGAAGTCTTCATCCAGACGGCATCTGTTTGCGATGTAAGACAGCACCAATGCAGATCTGCATGCTTTATCACACGGGGTGAAACAGTTACACAACACACACATACTTTATCACACGGGGTGAAACAGTTACACAACACACACATACTTTATCACACGGGGTGAAACAGTTACACAACACACACATACTTTATCACATGGGGTGAAACAGTTACACAACACACACATACTTTATCACACGGGGTGAAACAGTTACACAACACACACATACTTTATCACATGAGGTGAAACAGTTACACAACACACACATACTTTATCACATGAGGTGAAACAGTTACACAACACACACATACTTTATCACATGGGGTGAAACAGTTACACAACACACACATACTTTATCACATGAGGTGAAACAGTTACACAACACACATACTTTATCACATGGGGTGAAACAGTTACACAACACACACATACTTTATCACATGGGGTGAAACAGTTACACAACACACACATACTTTATCACACGGGGTGAAACAGTTACACAACACACACATACTTTATCACACGGGGTGAAACAGTTACACAACACACACATACTTTATCACATGAGGTGAAACAGTTACACAACACACACATACTTTATCACATGAGGTGAAACAGTTACACAACACACACATACTTTATCACACGGGGTGAAACAGTTACACAACACACATACTTTATCACATGGGGTGAAACAGTTACACAACACACACATACTTTATCACATGGGGTGAAACAGTTACACAACACACACATACTTTATCACATGGGGTGAAACAGTTACATAACACACATATACTTTATCACATGGGGTGAAACAGTTACATAACACACACATACTTTATCACACGGGGTGAAACAGTTACACAACACACACATACTTTATCACACGGGGTGAAACAGTTACACAACACACATACTTTATCACACGGGGTGAAACAGTTACACAACACACATACTTTATCACACGGGGTGAAACAGTTACACAACACACATACTTTATCACATGGGGTGAAACAGTTACACAACACACACATACTTTATCACACGGGGTGAAACAGTTACACAACACACACATACTTTATCACACGGGGTGAAACAGTTACACAACACACACATACTTTATCACACGGGGTGAAACAGTTACACAACACACACATACTTTATAACATGGGGTGAAACAGTTACACAACACACATACTTTATCACATGGGGTGAAACAGTTACACAACACACACATACTTTATCACACGGGGTGAAACAGTTACACAACACACACATACTTTATCACATGGGGTGAAACAGTTACACAACACACACATGCTTTATCACACGGGGTGAAACAGTTACACAACACACACATACTTTATCACATGGGGTGAAACAGTTACACAACACACACATACTTTATCACATAGGGTGAAACAGTTACACAACACACACATACTTTAACACATGAGGTGAAACAGTTACACAACACACATACTTTATCACATGGGGTGAAACAGTTACACAAAACACACATACTTTATCACATGGGGTGAAACAGTTACACAACACGCACATACTTTATCACATGGGGTGAAACAGTTACACAACACGCACATACTTTATCACATGAGGTGAAACAGTTACACAACACACACATACTTTATCACATGAGGTGAAACAGTTACACAACACACACATACTTTATCACACGGGGTGAAACAGTTACACAACACACACATACTTTATCACACGGGGTGAAACAGTTACACAACACACATACTTTATCACATGGGGTGAAACAGTTTCACAACACACACATACTTTATCACATGAGGTGAAACAGTTACACAACACACACATACTTTATCACATGAGGTGAAACAGTTACACAACACACATACTTTATCACATGGGATGAAACAGTTACACAACACACACATACTTTATCACATGGGGTGAAACAGTTACACAACACACACATACTTTATCACATGAGGTGAAACAGTTACACAACACACATACTTTATCACATGGGATGAAACAGTTACACAACACACACATACTTTATCACATGGGGTGAAACAGTTACACAACACACACATACTTTATCACATGAGGTGAAACAGTTACACAACACACACATACTTTATCACATGAGGTGAAACAGTTACACAACACACACATACTTTATCACACGGGGTGAAACAGTTACACAACACAGACATACTTTATCACATGGGGTGAAACAGTTACACAACACAGACATACTTTATCACATGGGGTGAAACAGTTACACAACACACACATACTTTATCACATGAGGTGAAACAGTTACACAACACACACATACTTTATCACATGAGGTGAAACAGTTACACAACACACACATACTTTATCACACGGGGTGAAACAGTTACACAACACAGACATACTTTATCACATGGGGTGAAACAGTTACACAACACAGACATACTTTATCACATGGGGTGAAACAGTTACACAACACACACATACTTTATCACATGGGGTGAAACAGTTACACAACACACACATACTTTATCACATGAGGTGAAACAGTTACACAACACACACATACTTTATCACATGGGGTGAAACAGTTACACAACACACATACTTTATCACATGGGGTGAAACAGTTACACAACACACACATGCTTTATCACATGGGGTGAAACAGTTACACAACACACACATACTTTATCACATGGGGTGAAACAGTTACACAACACACAGATACTTTATCACATGGGGTGAAACAGTTACACAACACACACATACTTTATCACACGGGGTGAAACAGTTACACAACACACATACTTTATCACATGGGGTGAAACAGTTACACAACACACACATACTTTATCACATGGGGTGAAACAGTTACACAACACACACATACTTTATCACATGAGGTGAAACAGTTACACAACACACATACTTTATCACATGGGGTGAAACAGTTACACAACACACACATACTTTATCACATGGGGTGAAACAGTTACACAACACACACATACTTTATCACATGGGGTGAAACAGTTACACAACACACACATACTTTATCACATGGGGTGAAACAGTTACACAACACACACATACTTTATCAAATGAGGTGAAACAGTTACACAACACACACATACTTTATCACATGGGGTGAAACAGTTACACAACACACACATACTTTATCACATGGGGTGAAACAGTTACACAACACACACATACTTTATCACATGGGGTGAAACAGTTACACAACACACACATACTTTATCACATGGGGTGAAACAGTTACACAACACACACACATACTTTCAAATGGGGTGAAACAGTTACACAACACACACATACTTTATCATATGGGGTGAAACATTTACACAACACACACATACTTTATCACATGGGGTGAAACAGTTACACAACACACACATACTTTCACATGGGGTGAAACAGTTACACAACACACACATACTTTATCACATGGGGTGAAACAGTTACACAACACACACATGCTTTATCACACGGGGTGAAACAGTTACACAACACACACATACTTTATCACATAGGGTGAAACAGTTACACAACACACACATACTTTATCACATGAGGTGAAACAGTTACACAACACACACATACTTTATCACATGGGGTGAAACAGTTACACAACACACACATACTTTATCACATGGGGTGAAACAGTTACACAACACACACATACTTTATCACATGGGGTGAAACAGTTACACAACACACACATACTTTATCACATGGGGAGAAACAGTTACACAACACACACATACTTTATCACATGGGGTGAAACAGTTACACAACACACACATACTTTATCAAATGAGGTGAAACAGTTACACAACACACACATACTTTATCACATGAGGTGAAACAGTTACACAACACACACATACTTTATCACGTGAGGTGAAACAGTTACACAACACACACATACTTTATATCATGAGGTGAAACAGTTACACAACACACACATACTTTATCACATGAGGTGAAACAGTTACACAACACACACATACTTTATCACATGAGGGGAAACAGTTACACAACACACACATACTTTATCACATGGGGTGAAACAGTTACACAACACACACATACTTTATCACATGGGGTGAAACAGTTACACAACACACACATACTTTATCACATGGGGTGAAACAGTTACACAACACACACATACTTTATCACACGGGGTGAAACAGTTACACAAAACACACATACTTTATAACATGAGGTGAAACAGTTACACAACACACATATACTTTATCACATGAGGTGAAACAGTTACACAACACACACATACTTTATCACACGGGGTGAAACAGTTACACAAAACACACATACTTTATCACATGAGGTGAAACAGTTACACAACACACACATACTTTATCACATGGGGTGAAACAGTTACACAACACACACATACTTTATCACACGGGGTGAAACAGTTACACAAAACACACATACTTTATCACATGAGGTGAAACAGTTACACAACACACACATGCTTTATCACACGGGGTGAAACAGTTACACAACACACACATACTTTATCACATGGGGTGAAACAGTTACACAACACACACATACTTTATCACATGGGGTGAAACAGTTACACAACACACACATACTTTATCACATGAGGTGAAACAGTTACACAACACACACATACTTTATCACACGGGGTGAAACAGTTACACAACACACACATACTTTATCACATGGCGTGAAACAGTTACACAACACACACATACTTTATCACATGGGGTGAAACAGTTACACAACACACACATACTTTATCACATGGGGTGAAACAGTTACACAACACACACATACTTTATCACACGGGGTGAAACAGTTACACAAAACACACATACTTTATCACATGAGGTGAAACAGTTACACAACACACACATACTTTATCACATGGGGTGAAACAGTTACACAACACACACATACTTTATCACATGGGGTGAAACAGTTACACAACACACACATACTTTATCACATGGGGTGAAACAGTTACACAACACACACATACTTTATCACATGAGGTGAAACAGTTACACAACACACACATACTTTATCACATGGGGTGAAACAGTTACACAACACACACATACTTTATCACACGGGGTGAAACAGTTACACAACACACACATACTTTATCACATGGGGAGAAACAGTTACACAACACACACATACTTTATCACATGGGGAGAAACAGTTACACAACACACACATACTTTATCACATGGGGAGAAACAGTTACACAACACACACATACTTTATCACATGAGGTGAAACAGTTACACAACACACACATACTTTATCACATGAGGTGAAACAGTTACACAACACACACATACTTTATCACATGGGGTGAAACAGTTACACAACACACACATACTTTATCACACGGGGTGAAACAGTTACACAACACACACATACTTTATCACATGGGGTGAAACAGTTACACAACACACACATACTTTATCACATGAGGTGAAACTGTTACACAACACACACATACTTTATCACATGAGGTGAAACAGTTACACAACACACACATACTTTATCACATGGGGTGAAACAGTTACACAACACACACATACTTTATCACATGAGGTGAAACTGTTACACAAAACACACATGCTTTATCACATGGGGAGAAACAGTTACACAACACACACATACTTTATCACACGGGGTGAAACAGTTACACAACACACACATACTTTATCACATGGGGAGAAACAGTTACACAACACTCACATACTTTATCACACGGGGTGAAACAGTTACACAACACACACATACTTTATCACATGGGGTGAAACAGTTACACAACACACACATACTTTATCACATGAGGTGAAACAGTTACACAACACACACATGCTTTATCACATGGGGTGAAACAGTTACACAACACACATACTTTCACATGGGGTGAAACAGTTACACAACACACACATACTTTATCACATGGGGTGAAACAGTTACACAACACACACATACTTTATCACATGGGGTGAAACAGTTACACAACACACATACTTTCACATGGGGTGAAACAGTTACACAACACACACATACTTTATCACATGGGGTGAAACAGTTACACAACACACACATACTTTATCATATGGGGTGAAACAGTTACACAACACACACATACTTTATCACATGGGGTGAAACAGTTACACAACACACACATACTTTATCACACGGGGTGAAACAGTTACACAACACACACATACTTTATCACATGGGGTGAAACAGTTACACAACACACACATACTTTATCACACGGGGTGAAACAGTTACACAACACACACATACTTTATCACATGGGGAGAAACAGTTACACAACACACACATACTTTATCACATGGGGAGAAACAGTTACACAACACACACATGCTTTATAACATGAGGTGAAACAGTTACACAACACACACATACTTTATCACATGGGGTGAAACAGTTACACAACACACACATACTTTATCACATGAGGTGAATCAGTTACACAACACACACATACTTTATCACATGGGGTGAAACAGTTACACAACACAGACATACTTTATCACATGGGGTGAAACAGTTACACAACACACACATACTTTATCACATGGGGTGAAACAGTTACACAACACACACATACTTTATCACATGAGGTGAAACAGTTACACAACACACACATACTTTATCACATGGGGTGAAACAGTTACACAACACACATACTTTATCACATGGGGTGAAACAGTTACACAACACACACATGCTTTATCACATGGGGTGAAACAGTTACACAACACACACATACTTTATCACATGGGGTGAAACAGTTACACAACACACAGATACTTTATCACATGGGGTGAAACAGTTACACAACACACACATACTTTATCACACGGGGTGAAACAGTTACACAACACACATACTTTATCACATGGGGTGAAACAGTTACACAACACACACATACTTTATCACATGGGGTGAAACAGTTACACAACACACACATACTTTATCACATGAGGTGAAACAGTTACACAACACACATACTTTATCACATGGGGTGAAACAGTTACACAACACACACATACTTTATCACATGGGGTGAAACAGTTACACAACACACACATACTTTATCACATGGGGTGAAACAGTTACACAACACACACATACTTTATCACATGGGGTGAAACAGTTACACAACACACACATACTTTATCAAATGAGGTGAAACAGTTACACAACACACACATACTTTATCACATGGGGTGAAACAGTTACACAACACACACATACTTTATCACATGGGGTGAAACAGTTACACAACACACACATACTTTATCACATGGGGTGAAACAGTTACACAACACACACATACTTTATCACATGGGGTGAAACAGTTACACAACACACACACATACTTTCAAATGGGGTGAAACAGTTACACAACACACACATACTTTATCATATGGGGTGAAACATTTACACAACACACACATACTTTATCACATGGGGTGAAACAGTTACACAACACACACATACTTTCACATGGGGTGAAACAGTTACACAACACACACATACTTTATCACATGGGGTGAAACAGTTACACAACACACACATGCTTTATCACACGGGGTGAAACAGTTACACAACACACACATACTTTATCACATAGGGTGAAACAGTTACACAACACACACATACTTTATCACATGAGGTGAAACAGTTACACAACACACACATACTTTATCACATGGGGTGAAACAGTTACACAACACACACATACTTTATCACATGGGGTGAAACAGTTACACAACACACACATACTTTATCACATGGGGTGAAACAGTTACACAACACACACATACTTTATCACATGGGGAGAAACAGTTACACAACACACACATACTTTATCACATGGGGTGAAACAGTTACACAACACACACATACTTTATCAAATGAGGTGAAACAGTTACACAACACACACATACTTTATCACATGAGGTGAAACAGTTACACAACACACACATACTTTATCACGTGAGGTGAAACAGTTACACAACACACACATACTTTATATCATGAGGTGAAACAGTTACACAACACACACATACTTTATCACATGAGGTGAAACAGTTACACAACACACACATACTTTATCACATGAGGGGAAACAGTTACACAACACACACATACTTTATCACATGGGGTGAAACAGTTACACAACACACACATACTTTATCACATGGGGTGAAACAGTTACACAACACACACATACTTTATCACATGGGGTGAAACAGTTACACAACACACACATACTTTATCACACGGGGTGAAACAGTTACACAAAACACACATACTTTATAACATGAGGTGAAACAGTTACACAACACACATATACTTTATCACATGAGGTGAAACAGTTACACAACACACACATACTTTATCACACGGGGTGAAACAGTTACACAAAACACACATACTTTATCACATGAGGTGAAACAGTTACACAACACACACATACTTTATCACATGGGGTGAAACAGTTACACAACACACACATACTTTATCACACGGGGTGAAACAGTTACACAAAACACACATACTTTATCACATGAGGTGAAACAGTTACACAACACACACATGCTTTATCACACGGGGTGAAACAGTTACACAACACACACATACTTTATCACATGGGGTGAAACAGTTACACAACACACACATACTTTATCACATGGGGTGAAACAGTTACACAACACACACATACTTTATCACATGAGGTGAAACAGTTACACAACACACACATACTTTATCACACGGGGTGAAACAGTTACACAACACACACATACTTTATCACATGGCGTGAAACAGTTACACAACACACACATACTTTATCACATGGGGTGAAACAGTTACACAACACACACATACTTTATCACATGGGGTGAAACAGTTACACAACACACACATACTTTATCACACGGGGTGAAACAGTTACACAAAACACACATACTTTATCACATGAGGTGAAACAGTTACACAACACACACATACTTTATCACATGGGGTGAAACAGTTACACAACACACACATGCTTTATCACATGGGGTGAAACAGTTACACAACACACACATACTTTATCACATGGGGTGAAACAGTTACACAACACACACATACTTTATCACATGAGGTGAAACAGTTACACAACACACACATACTTTATCACATGGGGTGAAACAGTTACACAACACACACATACTTTATCACACGGGGTGAAACAGTTACACAACACACACATACTTTATCACATGGGGAGAAACAGTTACACAACACACACATACTTTATCACATGGGGAGAAACAGTTACACAACACACACATACTTTATCACATGGGGAGAAACAGTTACACAACACACACATACTTTATCACATGAGGTGAAACAGTTACACAACACACACATACTTTATCACATGAGGTGAAACAGTTACACAACACACACATACTTTATCACATGGGGTGAAACAGTTACACAACACACACATACTTTATCACACGGGGTGAAACAGTTACACAACACACACATACTTTATCACATGGGGTGAAACAGTTACACAACACACACATACTTTATCACATGAGGTGAAACTGTTACACAACACACACATACTTTATCACATGAGGTGAAACAGTTACACAACACACACATACTTTATCACATGGGGTGAAACAGTTACACAACACACACATACTTTATCACATGAGGTGAAACTGTTACACAAAACACACATGCTTTATCACATGGGGAGAAACAGTTACACAACACACACATACTTTATCACACGGGGTGAAACAGTTACACAACACACACATACTTTATCACATGGGGAGAAACAGTTACACAACACTCACATACTTTATCACACGGGGTGAAACAGTTACACAACACACACATACTTTATCACATGGGGTGAAACAGTTACACAACACACACATACTTTATCACATGAGGTGAAACAGTTACACAACACACACATGCTTTATCACATGGGGTGAAACAGTTACACAACACACATACTTTCACATGGGGTGAAACAGTTACACAACACACACATACTTTATCACATGGGGTGAAACAGTTACACAACACACACATACTTTATCACATGGGGTGAAACAGTTACACAACACACATACTTTCACATGGGGTGAAACAGTTACACAACACACACATACTTTATCACATGGGGTGAAACAGTTACACAACACACACATACTTTATCATATGGGGTGAAACAGTTACACAACACACACATACTTTATCACATGGGGTGAAACAGTTACACAACACACACATACTTTATCACACGGGGTGAAACAGTTACACAACACACACATACTTTATCACATGGGGTGAAACAGTTACACAACACACACATACTTTATCACACGGGGTGAAACAGTTACACAACACACACATACTTTATCACATGGGGAGAAACAGTTACACAACACACACATACTTTATCACATGGGGAGAAACAGTTACACAACACACACATGCTTTATAACATGAGGTGAAACAGTTACACAACACACACATACTTTATCACATGGGGTGAAACAGTTACACAACACACACATACTTTATCACATGAGGTGAATCAGTTACACAACACACACATACTTTATCACATGGGGTGAAACAGTTACACAACACACACATACTTTATTACACGGGGTGAAACAGTTACACAACACACACATACTTTATCACATGAGGTGAAACAGTTACACAACACACACATACTTTATCACACAGGGTGAAACAGTTACACAACACACACATACTTTATCACACGGGGTGAAACAGTTACACAACACAGACATACTTTATCACACAAGGTGAAACAGTTACACAACACAGACATACTTTATCACACGGGGTGAAACAGTTACACAACACACACATACTTTATCACACGGGGTGAAACAGTTACACAACACACACATACTTTATCACATGGGGTGAAACAGTTACACAACACACACATACTTTATCAAACGGGGTGAAACAGTTACACAACACACACATACTTTATCACATGGGGTGAAACAGTTACACAACACACACATACTTTATCACATGGGGTGAAACAGTTACACAACACACACTCTGACATGCATGCCGTATCACAGGCTGTAATATACTAACAATACACCCTGACTCACGTACTGTGCCAATGGTAAAATACAGAAACCTAAAACACATCCTCAGCTGCTTGTTAGTGTGCCCCCTGACCTGTAACGCAGCCTGAACAGTGCCACACATAATGTGTCATGTAATGTAATGCAGTTACGTAATGCACACATGATCTGGGTACTCTAATACATTGACTAAAGAGCAAACTCTAGAGCACTGGTCTCCCTAACAGGCCAGATCTTGAGGATATCCGAACTGGAGCACAGGTGAAATAATCAGCTGATTAGTAAACATGGTTATTTTACCTGCTCTCCCCCAAGGTAATCCTGAAAATCTGGCCTGTTAGGGAGGCCTAAGAACAGATTTGAAAACCAGTGATCTAGAGGGGTCAGCAACCTTGGGCCCACAGATGTTTTGGAACTACATTTCCCATGATGCTCAGACAGCCTAAAGAGTGTCTCAGCATCATGGAAAATGTAGTTTCAAAACATCTAAGGACCCAAGCTTTCTGACCCCTGATCTAGAGTAACAAATAATAATCTCTGATTTGTTTGAGAACTTCTCCATATTAACCCTTTCATAGGCAATTGTCCAAGTTCTGAACGCAAACAAAACCTTGAATTTCAGCTATATGTCTTTTCAACCATAATTTACCCCTTTCACATTAAGTGCACCCACACTAATTATATATTTTAGAGGACAGATAGGGCTTTCTTTTGGCATCAAATATTTATTTCTAAACTATAATTTCTTCTGTTATGTGTGATCAGTCCACGGGTCATCATTACTTCTGGGATATAACTCCTCCCCAACAGGAAATGCAAGAGGATTCACCCAGCAGAGCTGCATATAGCTCCTCCCCTCCACGTCAGTCCCAGTCATTCTCTTGCACCCAACGACTAGATAGGATGTGTGAGAGGACTATGGTGATTATACTTAGTTTTTATGACTTCAATCAAAAGTTTGTTATTTTAAAATAGCACCGGAGCGTGTTATTACTTCTCTGGCAGAGTTTGAGGAAGAATCTGTCAGAGTTTTTTACTATGATTTTAACCGGAGTAGTTAAGATCATATTGCTGTTCTCGGCCATCTGAGGGAGGTAAAGGCTTCAGATCAGGGGACAGCGGGCAGATGAATCTGCATTGAGGTATGTAGCAGTTTTTATTTTCTGAATGGAATTGATGAGAAAATCCTGCCATACCGTTAAAATGACATGTATGTATACACTTCAGTATTCTGGGGATGGTATTTCACCGGAACTACTCTGTTAAAGGTCACTAATCCTTTTTAATAACTATTTATCATGTTAAACGTTTTTGCTGGAATGTAGAATCGTTTACATTGCTGAGGTACTGTGTGAATAAATATTTGGGCATTATTTTCCACTTGGCAGTTTTTTTGCTTTAATTGTGACAGTTTCGTTTCTCTTCACTGCTGTGTGGGAGAGGGAGGGGCCGTTTTTGGCGCTCTTTGCTACGCATCAAAAAATACCAGTCAGTTACTTTTATATTTCCTGCATGATCCGGTTCATCTCTGATAGATCTCAGGGGTCTTCAAACTTCTTTGAAGGGAGGTAAATTCTCTCAGCAGAGCTGTGAGAATTCTTATAGTGACTGTGAATAAAAACGTTGCTTTGTATTTTTTATGTCAAATTTAATTATTGTTATTTTACTAATGGGAACAAACCTTTGCTAAAAGTTTTGTTGTTTTAAAGTTTGATGCTATAACTGTTTTTCAGTTCATTATTTCAACTGTCATTTAATCGTTAGTACCTCTTTGAGGCACAGTACGTTTTTTGCTAAAAAAGATTATAACCAAGTTGTAAGTTTTTTGCTAGTGTGTTAAACATGTCTGACTCAGAGGAAGATATCTGTGTCATTTGTTCCAATGCCAAGGTGGAGCCCAATAGAAATTTATGTACTAACTGTATTGATGCTACTTTAAATAAAAGTCAATCTGTACAATGTGAACAAATTTCACCAAACAGCGAGGGGAGAGTTATGCCGACTAACTCGCCTCACGCGGCAGTACCTGCATCTCCCGCCCGGGAGGTGCGTGATATTTTGGCGCCTAGTACATCTGGGCGGCCATTACAGATAACATTACAAGATATGGCTACTGTTATGACTGAAGTTTTGTCTAAATTACCAGAACTAAGAGGCAAGCGTGATCACTCTGGGGTGAGAACAGAGTGCGCTGACAATGCTAGGGCCATGTCTGATACTGCGTCACAGCTCGCAGAGCATGAGGACGGAGAGCTTCATTCTGTGGGTGACGGTTCTGATCCAAACAGATTGGACTCAGATATTTCAAATTTTAAATTTAAATTGGAGAACCTCCGTGTATTACTAGGGGAGGTCTTAGCAGCTCTCAACGATTGTAACACCGTTGCAATACCAGAGAAACTGTGTAGGTTGGATAAATACTTTGCGGTACCGGCGAGTACTGACGTTTTTCCTATACCTAAGAGACTAACTGAAATTGTTACTAAGGAGTGGGATAGACCCGGTGTGCCGTTCTCACCCCCTCCAATATTTAGAAAGATGTTTCCAATAGACGCCACCACTCGGGACTTATGGCAAACGGTCCCCAAGGTGGAGGGAGCAGTTTCTACTTTAGCTAAGCGTACCACTATCCCGGTGGAGGATAGCTGTGCTTTCTCAGATCCAATGGATAAAAAATTAGAGGGTTACCTTAAGAAAATGTTTGTTCAACAAGGTTTTATATTACAACCCCTTGCATGTATCGCGCCGATTACGGCTGCGGCAGCATTTTGGATTGAGTCGCTTGAAGAGAACCTTAGTTCATCTACGCTAGACGACATTACGGACAGGCTTAGAGTCCTTAAACTAGCTAATTCCTTCATTTCGGAGGCCGTAGTACATTTAACCAAACTTACGGCTAAGAACTCAGGATTCGCCATACAGGCACGTAGGGCGCTGTGGCTAAAATCCTGGTCAGCTGATGTTACTTCTAAGTCCAAATTACTTAATATACCTTTCAAGGGGCAGTCTTTATTTGGGCCCGGTTTGAAAGAGATTATCGCTGACATTACAGGAGGTAAGGGCCACGCCCTACCTCAAGACAAAGCCAAAGCTAAGGCTAGACAGTCTAATTTTCGTCCCTTTCGGAACTTCAAAACAGGAGCAGCATCAACCTCCACTGCACCAAAACAGGAAGGAGCTGTTGCTCGTTACAGGCAAGGCTGGAAGCCTAACCAGTCCTGGAACAAGAGCAAGCAGGCCAGGAAACCTGCTGCTGCCCCAAAGACAGCATGAACCGAGAGCCCCCGATCCGGGACCGGATCTAGTGGGGGGCAGACTCTCTCTCTTCGCCCAGGCCTGGGCAAGAGATGTTCAGGATCCCTGGGCACTAGAGATCATATCTCAGGGATACCTTCTAGACTTCAAATTATCTCCCCCAAGAGGGAGATTTCATCTGTCAAGGTTGTCAACAAACCAGATAAAGAAAGAAGCGTTTCTACGCTGCGTACAAGATCTGTTAATGATGGGAGTGATCCATCCGGTTCCGCGGTCGGAACAAGGACAAGGGTTCTACTCAAACCTGTTTGTGGTTCCCAAAAAAGAGGGAACTTTCAGGCCAATCTTAGATTTAAAGATTCTAAACAAATTCCTAAGAGTTCCATCGTTCAAAATGGAAACTATTCGGACAATCTTACCCATGATCCAAGAGGGTCAGTACATGACCACAGTGGATTTAAAGGATGCTTACCTTCACATACCGATCCACAAAGATCATCACCGGTATCTAAGGTTTGCCTTCTTAGACAGGCACTACCAGTTTGTAGCTCTTCCATTCGGATTGGCTACGGCTCCAAGAATCTTCACAAAGGTTCTGGGTGCCCTTCTGGCGGTACTAAGACCGCGAGGGATTTCGGTAGCTCCATACCTAGACGACATTCTAATACAAGCTTCAAGCTTTCAAACTGCCAAGTCTCATACAGAGTTAGTTCTGGCATTTCTAAGGTCGCATGGATGGAAAGTGAACGAAAAGAAGAGTTCTCTTTTTCCTCTCACAAGAGTTCCATTCTTGGGGACTCTTATAGATTCTGTAGAAATGAAGATTTACCTGACAGAGGACAGGTTAACAAAGCTTCAAAATGCATGCCGTGTCCTTCATTCCATTCAACACCCGTCAGTAGCTCAATGCATGGAGGTGATCGGCTTAATGGTAGCGGCAATGGACATAGTACCTTTTGCACGCCTACACCTCAGACCTCTGCAATTATGCATGCTAAGTCAGTGGAATGGGGATTACTCAGATTTGTCCCCTACTCTGAATCTGAATCAAGAGACCAGAAATTCTCTTCTATGGTGGCTTCATCGGCCACACCTGTCCAGGGGGATGCCATTCAGCAGGCCAGACTGGACAATTGTAACAACAGACGCCAGCCTACTAGGTTGGGGCGCTGTCTGGAATTCTCTGAAGGCTCAGGGACTATGGAATCAGGAGGAGAGTCTCCTTCCAATAAACATTCTGGAATTGAGAGCAGTTCTCAATGCCCTTCTAGCTTGGCCCCAATTAACAACTCGGGGGTTCATCAGGTTTCAGTCGGACAACATCACGACTGTAGCTTACATCAACCATCAGGGAGGGACAAGAAGCTCCCTAGCAATGGTGGAAGTATCAAAGATAATTCGCTGGGCAGAGTCTCACTCTTGCCACCTGTCAGCAATCCACATCCCGGGAGTGGAGAACTGGGAGGCGGATTTCTTGAGTCGCCAGACTTTTCATCCGGGGGAGTGGGAACTTCATCCGGAGGTCTTTGCCCAAATACTTCGACGTTGGGGCAAACCAGAGATAGATCTCATGGCGTCTCGCCAGAACGCCAAACTTCCTCGCTACGGGTCCAGATCCAGGGATCCGGGAGCGGTTCTGATAGATGCTTTGACAGCACCTTGGAACTTCGGGATGGCTTATGTGTTTCCACCCTTTCCGCTGCTTCCTCGATTGATTGCCAAAATCAAACAGGAGAGAGCATCAGTGATTCTAATAGCGCCTGCATGGCCACGCAGGACTTGGTATGCAGATCTAGTGGACATGTCATCCTGTCCGCCTTGGTCTCTACCTCTAAGACAGGACCTTCTGATACAGGGTCCATTCAAACATCAAAATCTAACTTCTCTGAAGCTGACTGCTTGGAAATTGAACGTTTGATTTTATCAAAACGTGGTTTTTCTGAGTCGGTTATTGATACCCTGATACAGGCTAGGAAGCCTGTTACCAGAAAGATTTACCATAAAATATGGCGTAAATACCTATACTGGTGCGAATCCAAACATTACTCCTGGAGTAAGGTTAGGATCTCTAGGATATTGTCTTTTCTACAAGAAGGGTTAGAAAAGGGTTTATCAGCTAGTTCATTAAAGGGACAGATTTCAGCTCTGTCCATCTTGTTACACAGGCGTCTGTCAGAAAATCCAGACGTCCAGGCTTTTTGTCAGGCTTTAGCTAGGATCAAGCCTGTGTTTAAAGCTGTTGCTCCGCCATGGAGTTTAAACTTAGTTCTTAACGTTTTACAGGGTGTTCCATTTGAACCCCTTCATTCCATTGATATAAAATTGTTATCTTGGAAAGTTCTGTTTTTAATGGCTATTTCCTCGGCTCGAAGAGTCTCTGAGTTATCAGCCTTACATTGTGATTCTCCTTATCTGATTTTTCACTCAGACAAGGTAGTTCTGCGTACTAAACCTGGGTTCTTACCTAAGGTGGTCACTAACAGGAATATCAATCAAGAGATTGTTGTTCCATCCTTGTGTCCAAATCCTTCTTCAAAGAAGGAACGTCTTCTACACAATCTGGATGTAGTTCGTGCCCTCAAGTTCTACTTGCAGGCAACTAAAGATTTTCGCCAAACTTCTTCCCTGTTTGTCGTTTATTCTGGACAGAGGAGAGGTCAAAAAGCTTCTGCTACCTCTCTCTCTTTTTGGCTTCGTAGCATAATACGTTTAGCCTATGAGACTGCTGGTCAGCAGCCTCCTGAAAGAATTACAGCTCACTCCACTAGAGCTGTGGCTTCCACTTGGGCCTTTAAGAATGAGGCCTCTGTTGAACAGATTTGCAAGGCTGCAACTTGGTCTTCGCTTCATACTTTTTCCAAATTTTACAAATTTGACACTTTTGCTTCTTCGGAGGCTATTTTTGGGAGAAAGGTTCTTCAGGCAGTGGTTCCTTCTATATAATGAGCCTGCCTATCCCTCCCGTCATCCGTGTACTTTTGCTTTGGTATTGGTATCCCAGAAGTAATGATGACCCGTGGACTGATCACACATAACAGAAGAAAACATAATTTATGCTTACCTGATAAATTCCTTTCTTCTGTTGTGTGATCAGTCCACGGCCCGCCCTGTTTTAAGGCAGGTAAATATCTTTTAAATTATACTCCAGTCACCACTTCACCCTTGGTTACTCCTTTCTCGTTGATTCTTGGTCGAATGACTGGGACTGACGTGGAGGGGAGGAGCTATATGCAGCTCTGCTGGGTGAATCCTCTTGCATTTCCTGTTGGGGAGGAGTTATATCCCAGAAGTAATGATGACCCGTGGACTGATCACACAACAGAAGAAAGGAATTTATCAGGTAAGCATAAATTATGTTTTTATATGAAAAAAATCTAAGTAAGTGTGAGAAATTAAGAAATTTTAAGTTTTTCGAACAATTTTATTGTGAATATCATCATCATCCTGATATATATTACTGCAATAAACCACTGATACTTCTGTTCAGCGATGTCCCATGAGTATAACGATACCCCCCATGTACAGGTTTCTGAGATTTCTGGAATATACAAGGCCCAACATAGGGCCTACTCATTTACATAGAAATCTGGCACATTCATTTTCTGGGCTTAAGTCGCCTTTCATACATTATAGCAGTCCAGGAATGAAAATTACCCCGTCATGGCATACCATTTACAAAAGTAGACACCCCAGGGTATTCCAAAAGGGCCATGTCACATCTTTTTGTGATGCCCCTTAGTCACAACACCTGGCCAAATGTAGTGGACATTTTTGTTGTATGCGTTTTTTACACAAACACTGCACTTTGGCTGTTTCTGTCATCAACCTTTTACATTTTGCTGCTATAAAACACATATATTTGTGTTTGTCAATGTCCTCTGAGTACAACAGTACCCCCCATGTACAGGTTTTATGGGGTTTACAGAAGTTACAGGGCCAAATATAGGGTCTGCCCATTTACATGGAAATTTGGCACATTCATTTTCTGGGCCTATGTCCTCTTTGAGACATTATAGCAGCCCAGGAATGAAAATAACCCTATTATGTCATACCATTTACAAAAGTAGACACCCCAGGGTATTCCAAAAGAGCCATGTCACGTCTTTTTGTGAAGCTCCTTAGTCACAACACCTGGCCAAATGTAGTGGTCATTTTTGTTGTATGCGTTTTTTACACAAACACTGCACTTTGGCTGTTTCTATCATCAACCTTTTATGTTTTGCTGCTATAAAAACATAATTTATGTAAGAACTTACCTGATAAATTCATTTCTTTCATATTAGCAAGAGTCCATGAGCTAGTGACGTATGGGATATACATTCCTACCAGGAGGGGCAAAGTTTCCCAAACCTTAAAATGCCTATAAATACACCCCTCACCACACCCACAATTCAGTTTAACGAATAGCCAAGAAGTGGGGTGATAAGAAAAAAGTGCGAAAGCATATAAAATAAGGAATTGGAATAATTGTGCTTTATACAAAAAAATCATAACCACCACAAAAAAGGGCGGGCCTCATGGACTCTTGCTAATATGAAAGAAATGAATTTATCAGGTAAGTTCTTACATAAATTATGTTTTCTTTCATGTAATTAGCAAGAGTCCATGAGCTAGTGACGTATGGGATAATGACTACCCAAGATGTGGATCTTTCCACACAAGAGTCACTAGAGAGGGAGGGATAAAATAAAGACAGCCAATTCCTGCTGAAAATAATCCACACCCAAAATAAAGTTTAATGAAAAACATAAGCAGAAGATTCAAACTGAAACCGCTGCCTGAAGTACTTTTCTACCAAAAACTGCTTCAGAAGAAGAAAATACATCAAAATGGTTTAATTTGGTAAAAGTATGCAAAGAGGACCAAGTTGCCGCTTTGCAAATCTGATCAACCGAAGCTTCATTCCTAAACGCCCAGGAAGTAGAAACTGACCTAGTAGAATGAGCTGTAATCCTCTGAGGCGGAGTTTTACCCGACTCAACATAGGCAAGATGAATTAAAGATTTCAACCAAGATGCCAAAGAAATGGCAGAAGTTTTCTGGCCTTTCTAGAACCGGAAAAGATAACAAATAAACTAGAAGTCTTTCGGAAAGACTTAGTAGCTTCAACATAATATTTCAAAGCTCTAACAATATCCAAAGAATGCAACGATTTCTCCTTAGAATTCTTAGGATTAGGACATAATGAAGGAACCACAATGTCTCTACTAATGTTGTTGGAATTCACAACTTAGGTAAAAATTCAAAAGAAGTTCGCAACACCGCCTTATCCTGATGAAAAATCAGAAAAGGAGACTCACAAGAAAGAGCAGATAATTCAGAAACTCTTCTGGCAGAAGAGATGGCCAAAAGGAACAAAACTTTCCAAGAAAGTAAATTAATGTCCAATGAATGCATAGGTTCAAATGGAGGAGCTTGAAGAGCCCCCAGAACCAAATTCAAACTCCAAGGAGGAGAAATTGACTTAATGACAGGCTTTATACGAACCAAAGCTTGTACAAAACAATGAATATCAGGAAGAATAGCAATCTTTCTGTGAAAAAGAACAGAAAGAGCAGAGATTTGTCCTTTCAAGGAACTTGCGGACAAACCCTTATCTAAACCATCCTGAAGAAACTGTAATATTCTCGGTATTCTAAAAGAATGCCAAGAAAAATGATGAGAAAGACACCAAGAAATATAAGTCTTCCAGACTCTATAATATATCTCTCTGGATACAGATTTACGAGCCTGAAACATAGTATTAATCACAGAGTCAGAGAAACCTCTTTGACCAAGAATCAAGCGTTCAATCTCCATACCTTTAAATTTAAGGATTTCAGATCCTGATGGAAAAAAGGACCTTGAGACAGAAGGTCTGGTCTTAACGGAAGAGTCCACGGTTGGCAAGAGGCCATCCGGACAAGATCCGCATACCAAAACCTGTGAGGCCATGCCGGAGCTACCAGCAGAACAAACGAGCATTCCTTCAGAATCTTGGAGATTACTCTTGGAAGAAGAACTAGAGGCGGAAAGATATAGGCAGGATGATACTTCCAAGGAAGTGATAATGCATCCACTGCCTCCGCCTGAGGATCCCGGGATCTGGACAGATACCTGGGAAGTTTCTTGTTTAGATGAGAAGCCATCAGATCTATTTCTGGAAGTTCCCACATTTGAATAATCTGAAGAAATACCTCTGGGTGAAGAGACCATTCGCCCGGATGCAACGTTTGGCGACTGAGATAATCTGCTTTCCAATTGTCCATACCTGGGATATGAACCGCAGAGATTAGACAGGAGCTGGATTCTGCCCAAACCAAAATTCGAGATACTTCTTTCATAGCCAGAGGACTGTGAGTCCCTCCTTGATGATTGATGTATGCCACAGTTGTGACATTGACTATCTGAAAACAAATGAACAACTCTCTCTTCAGAAGAGGCCAAGACTGAAGAGCTCTGAAAATTGCACGGAGTTCCAAAATATTGATCGGAAATCTCACCTCCTGAGATTCCCAAACCCCTTGTGCCGTCAGATACCCCCACACAGCTCCCCAACCTGTAAGACTTGCATCTGTTGAGATTATAGTCCAGGTCGGAAGAACAAGAAGCCCCCTGAACTAAACGATGGTGATCTGTCCACCATGTCAGAGAGTGTCGTAAAATCGGTTTAAAGATATTAATTGAGATATCTTTGAGTAATCCCTGCACCATTGGTTCAGCATACAGAGCTGAAGAGGTCGCATGTGAAAACGAGCAAAGGAGATTGCATCTGATGCGGCAGTCCTAAGACCCAACCTTTCCATGCATAAGGCTACCAAAGGGAATGATTGTGACTGAAGGTTTTGACAAGCTGATATCAATGTTAAACTTCTCTTGTCTGACAAGGACAGAGTCATAGACACTGAATCTATCTAGAAACCTAAAAAGGTTACCCTTTTTCCCTGAGGAATCAATGAATTGATTGGTAAATTGATCCTCCAACCATGAACTTGAAGAAACAACGCAAGTCGATTCGTATGAGATTCTTCGAAAATGAGAAGACTGAGCAAGTACCAAGATATCGTCCAAATAAGGAAATACCAAAACCCTGTTCTCTGATTACAGAAAGAAGGGCACCGAGAACCTTTGAAAAAAATTCTTGGAACTGAGGCTAGGCCAAACGGTAGAGCCAAAAAACTGGTAATGCTTGTCTAAAAAGAGAATCTCAGACACTAAAAGTGATCTGGATGAATCGGAATATGCAGATACACATCCTGTAAATCTATTGTAGACATATAATGCCCTTGCTAAACAAAAGGCAGGATAGTCCTACAGTAACCATCTTGAATGTTGGTATCCTAACATAACGATTCAATAATGATAGATCCGGAACTGGTCTGAAGGAATTGACCTTCTTTGGTACAATGAAGAGATAAAATAAAACCCCAGCCCCTGTTCCAGAACTGGAACTGGCATAAATACTCCAGCCAACTCTAGATCTGAAACACATTTCAGAAATGCTGAGCCTTTGCTGTGTTAACTGGGACACGGGAAAGAAAAAAATCTCTTAGCAGGAGGCCTTAATTTGAAGCCAATTCTGTACCTTTCTGAAACAATGTTCTGAAACCAGAGATTGAGAACGGAATTGATCCAAATTTCTTTGAAGAAAACGTAATCTGCCCCATACCAGCTGAGCTGGAATAAGGGCCGCACCTTCATAGGTACTTAGGAGCTGGCTATAGGTTTCTATAAGGCTTGGATATATTCCAAACTGGAAATAGTTTCCAAACTGATACCGCTCCTGAGGATGAAGGATCAGGCTTTTGTTCCTTGTTGTGAGGAAAGGAACGAAAATTATTATTTACCCTGGAAAGAAAGGGAAAGCAAAGTTGACTTAGAAGACATATCAGCATTCCAAGTTTAATCCATAAAGCTTTTCTAGCTAAAATAGCTAGAGACATATACCTGACATCAACTCTAATGATATCAAAAGATGGTATCACCAATAAAATTATTAGCATGTTATAGAATAATAATAATGCTATAAAATTATGATCTGTTACTTGTTGCGCTAAAGCTTCTAACCAAAAAGTTGAAGCTGCAGCAACATCCGCTAAAAATATAGCAGGTCTAAGAAGATTACCTGAACATAAGTAAGCTTTTCTTAGAAAGGATTCAATTTTCCTATCTAAAGGATCCTTAAATGAAGTACTATCTGCCGTAGGAATAGTAGTACATTAGCAGGAGTAGAGACAGCCCCATAACCTTAGGGATTTTTGTCCCAAAAAACTCTAATCTGTCAGATGGCACAGGATATAATTGCTTAAACGTCTAGAACAGTGCTTTCCAAACTGTGTGTCGGGACACACTAGTGTGTCGGCAGCAGTGTGTAGGTGTGTCCCAGCTTCAGCACAAATTTTTTTAAATTTAATTTTTTTTTAAAATAGTTTTTTGGTTTCTGACTTTCCACCTGCCTGCTACACATATCACATGGTTAACACATGATTGATACCTAGTGGGTCACAGATCATCTTAACCAATTGGCACAGCTCAGTGGGAACTGAAACTATTATTGGCGGATTTGGCGGCACATTGGCTCCTGACTGCACGTGTAGTCTCCTTAATCGGCTCGTGACTGAATGTGTAGCCAGTGAGTGGGACAGCAGTGTGTTTGCCGCACGGGCAGTAGTCAGTCAGACTCACAGAGCTCTGAGGGTGGCAGCTTAAACGCTGAGCTGAAGTCAGAGGGTATTTTTGGCAGCTAGCTCCCAGTAGTGCATTGCTGCTCCTGCTCTTGATATATGGATAGGAAGTGGAAGCTTAAACATGCTTGATGATGAAATGTGAGTGTCTTTATCTAATATTACACCAAATATTCTGAAACTGTGTTCATCCCATCAACCTCATACATCCATTAAAATAGTAAGTAGCTATTGGTGTTATTAAACTTTTTTTTAATTCTTGCACATACATACTGTTACTTGTAAATGCATTTTGTTATTATATAATTTATGTAAGTGTCCGTATCTCTTAAAACAAGTTAGTTTAACCTCCTTTTTGCTAGTACAACTGAATTACTGTGTCGCAAAATGATGTAGGTCTACAAAGTGTGTCACCAACATGAAAAGTTTGGAAAGCTCTGGTCTAGAAGGAGTAAATAAATTACCCAAATTATTCCATTCCCTGGAAATTACTTCAGAAATAGCATCAGGGAGATAAAACACTTCTGGAATAACTACAGGAGATTTAAAAACCTTATTTAAACGTTTACATTTAGTATCAAGAGGACCAGAATCCTCTATTTCTAATGCAAATAATACTTCTTTAAGTAAAGAACGAATAAATTCCATCTTGAACAAATACAAAGATTTATCAGCATCAACCTCTGAGACAGAAAACCTCTGAACCAGAAGAACCATTATCAGTATCAGAATGATGATGTTCATTTAAAAATTCATCTGAAAAAAGAGAAGTTTTAAAAGACTTTTATGTATACTAGAAGGAGAAATAACAGACATAGCCTTCTTAATGGATTTAAAAAATAAAATCTCTTATGTTATCAGGAACACTCTGAAAATTAGATGTTGACGGAACAGCAACAGGTAATGTAACAGTACTAAAGGAAATTTTATCTGCATTAATAAGTTTGACATGACATGCAATACAAACAACAGCTGGAGAAACAGATACCAAAAGTTTATAGCAGATACACTTAGCTTGGTAGCTCCAGCACTGGGCAGTGATTTTCCTGAAGTATCTTCTGACTCAGTTGCAACGTGGAACATCTTGCAATATGTAAAAGAAAAAAACAACATATAAAGCAAAATTGATCAAATTCCTTAAATGACAGTTTCAGGAATGGGAAAAAAATGCCAGTGAACAAGCTTCTAGCAACCAGAAGCAATAAATAATGTGACTTAAATAATGTGGAGACAAAAGTGACGCCCATATTTTTTAGCGCCAAAAAAGACGCCCACATTATTTGGCGCCTAAATGCTTTTGGCGCCAAAAATGACGCCACATCCGGAACGCCGACATTTTTGACGCAAAAAAACGTCAAAAAATGACGCAACTTCTGGCGACACGTATGATGCCGGAAACAGAAAAAAAAATTTGCGCCAAAAAAGTCCGCGCCAAGAATGACGCAATAAAATGAAGCATTTTCTGCCCCCGCGAGCCTAACAGCCCACAGGGAAAAAGTCAAATTTTTTAAGGTAAGAAAAAATGATTGAAACAAATGCATTTATCCCAAATATGAAACTGACTGTCTGAAAAATAAGGAATGTTGAACATTCTGAGTCAAGGCAAATAAATGTTTGAATACATATATTTAGAACTTTATAAACAAAGTGCCCAACCATAGCTTAGAGTGTCACAGAAAATAAGATTTACTTACCCCAGGACACTCATCTACATGTTTGTAGAAAGCCAAACCAGTACTGAAACGAGAATCAGCAAAGGTAATGGTATATATAAGAGTATATCGTCGATCTGAAAAGGGAGGTAAGAGATGAATCTCTACGACCGATAACAGAGAACCTATGAAATAGACCCCGTAGAAGGAGATCACTGCATTCAAATAGGCAATACTCTCCTCACATCCCTCTGACATTCACTGCACGCTGAGAGGAAAACCGGGCTCCAACTTGCTGCGGAGCGCATATCAACGTAGAATCTAGCACAAACTTACTTCACCACCTCCATCGGAGGCAAAGTTTGTAAAACTGAATTGTGGGTGTGGTGAGGGGTGTATTTATAGGCATTTTAAGGTTTGGGAAACTTTGCCCCTCCTGGTAGGAATGTATATCCCATACGTCACTAGCTCATGGACTCTTGCTAATTACATGAAAGAAACACACATATTTGTGTTTATCTATGTCCTACGAGTATGGGGTTTACAGAAGTTAGAGGGCCAAATATGGGGAGTTACAGGGCCAAATATGGGGTCTGCCCATTTCAGTCTTTATGCATGGAAATGTGGCACCTTGATTTCTCCAACATAGGTGTGTCCGGTCCATGGCGTCATCCTTACTTGTGGGATATTCTCTTCCCCAACAGGAAATGGCAAAGAGCCCAGCAAAGCTGGTCACATGATCCCTCCTAGGCTCCGCCTTCCCCAGTCATTCTCTTTGCCGTTGTACAGGCAACATCTCCACGGAGATGGCTTAGAGTTTTTTGGTGTTTAAATGTAGTTTTTATTCTTCAATCAAGAGTTTGTTATTTTAAAATAGTGCTGGTATGTACTATTTACTCTGAAACAGGAAAGAGATGAAGATTTCTGTTTGTAAGAGGAAAATGATTTTAGCAACCGTTACTAAAATCGATGGCTGTTTCCACACAGGACTGTTGAGAGGAATTAACTTCAGTTGGGGGAAACAGTGAGCAGACTTTTGCTGCTTGAGGTATGACACATTTCTAACAAGACTCGGTAATGCTGGAAGCTGTCATTTTCCCTATGGGAACCGGTAAGCCATTTTCTTAGTTTAAGTAAAAGAATAAAGGGCTTCATTAGGGCTTAAAAAACTGGTAGACATTTTTCTGGGCTAAAACGATTACTTTACTAAGTATATTTGGCAGATTATTACTTTTAATAGTTGTTAAATCTTGGATTGTTTTAATAAAAACGGCAGGCACTGTATTGGACACCTTTTTCACTGGGGGCCTTTTCTAGTCATAGACAGAGCCTCATTTTCGCGCCTCTAATGCGCAGTTGTTTTTGGAAAGCATGGCATGCAGATGCATGTGTGAGGAGCTAAGAACCACTGAAAAAGCTTATAGAAGGCATCATTTGGTATCGTATTCCCCTCTGGGCTTGGTTGGGTCTCAGCAAAGCAGATACCTGGGACTGTATAGGGGTTAAATGTAAAAACGGCTCCGGTTCCGTTATTTTAAGGGTTAAAGCTTTCAAATTTGGTGTGCAATACTTTTAAGGCTTTAAGTTACTGTGGTGAAATTTTGGTGAAATTTGAACAATTCCTTCATACTTTTTCACATATTCAGTAATAAAGTGTGTTCAGTTTGAAATTTAAAGGGACAGTAACGGTTTTATTGTAAAACGTTTTTGGTGCTTTGTTGACAAGTTTAAGCCTGTTTAACATGTCTGAACCATCAGATAACGATGTTCTATATGTATGAAAGCCAATGTGTCTCCCCATTTAAATATGTGTGATATATTTGTGTCATAATGTCCAAACAAAGTAGGGATAATAATGCCATAGATATGATATTGCCCAAGATGATTCCTCTAATGAGGGGAGTAAGCATGGTACTGCATCATCCCCTTCTGTGTCTACACCAGTTTTGCCCACACAAGAGGCCCCTAGTACATCTAGTGCGCCAATACTTATTACCATACAACAATTAATGGCTGTAATGGATAATTCTATTGCATGCATTTTTTTCCAAAATGCCTACTTATCAGAGAAAGCGTGATTGCTCTGTTTTAAACACTGAAGAGCAAGAGGACGCTGATGATATCTGTTCTGACATACCCTCACACCTATCTGAAGGGGCCAGGAGGGAGGTTTTGTCTGAGGGAGAAATTTCAGATTCAGGGAAAATTTCTCAACAAGCAGAACCTGATATTGTAACTTTTAAATTTAAATTTCAACATCTCCACGCACTACTTAAGGAGGTATTATCTACTCTGGATGATTGTGACAATTTGGTCATTCCAGAGAAATTAGGTAAGATGGACAAGTTCCTAGAGGTTCCGGTGCCCCCCGATGTTTTTCCTATACCCAAGCGGGTGGCGGACATAGTAAATAAGGAGTGGGAAAGGCCCGGCATACCTTTTGTCCTCCCCCTATATTTAAGAAATTAGTTCCTATAGTCGACCCCAGAAAGGACTGATAGCATACAGTCCCCAAGGTCGAGGGGGCGGTTTCTACTCTAAACAAACGCACTTCTATTCCTATAGAAGATAGTTGTGCTTTCAAGATCCTATGGATTAAAGGTTAGAGGGTTTGCTTAAAAAGATGTTTGTTCAGCAAGGTTACCTTCTACAACCAATTTCATGCATTGTTCCTGTCACTACAGCTGCGTGTTTCTGGTTCGAAGAACTAGAAAAGTCGCTCAATAAAGAATCTTCGTACGAGGAGGTTTTGGACAGAGTTCAAGCTCTTAAATTTGCTAACTCTTTTTTATTTTAGATGCCGCTTTGCAATTAGCTAGATTAGCGGCGAATAATTCAGGGTTTGCTATCGTGGCGCGCAGAGCGCTTTTGCTTAACATCCCTTTCAAGGGTAAAACACTGTTTGGCCCTGACTTGAAAGAGATTATTTCAGACATCACTGGGGGTAAGGGCCACGCCCTTCCTCTGGATAGGTCTTTTAAGGCTAAAAAGAAGCCAAATTTTCGTCCCTTTCGCAGAAACGGACCAGCCTCAAATTCTACACCCTCTAAGCAAGAGGGTAATACTTCTCAAACCAAGCCAGCCTGGAGGCCGATGCAAGGCTGGAACAAGGGTAAGCAGGCCAAGTCACCTGCCACTGCTACCAAAACAGCATGAAGTGTTGGCCCCCGATCTGGGAAGGATCTGGTGGGGGGCAGACTTTCTCTCTTTGCTCAGGCTGGGGCAAGAGATGTTCAGGATCCTTGGGCGCTAGAAATAGTTTCTCAAGGTTATCTCCTGGAATTCAGGGAACTACCCCCAAGGGGAAGGTTCCACGGGTCTCAATTATCTTCGAACAGGCATTCTTACACTGTGTAGAAGACCTGTTAAGCATGGGAGTGATTCATCCTGTTCCATTAGGAGAACAAGGGATGGGTTTTTACTCCAACCTGTTCATAATTCCCGAAAAAGAGGGAACATTCAGACCTATTTTAGATCTCAAGATTCTAAACAAGTTTCTAAGGGTTTCATCATTCAAAATGGAAACCATTCGAACGATCCTTCCTACCATCCAGGAAGGTCAATTCATGACCACGGTGGACTTAAAGGATGCGTACCTACGTATTCCTATCCACAAGGAACATTTTCGGTTCCTAAGGTTCGCCTTTCTGGACAAGCATTACCTGTGGCACTTCCATTCGGATTAGCCACTGCTCCAAGGATTTTCACAAGGGTACTAGGGTCCCTTCTAGCGGTGCTAAGACCAAGGGGCATTGCAGTAGTACCTTACTTGGACGACATCCTGATTCAAGTGTCGTCTCTGTCAAAAGCAAGGGCTCATACGGACATTGTCCTAGCCTTTCTCAGATCTCACAGGTGGAAAGTGAACATAGAAAAAAGTTCTCTGTCCCCGTCAACAAGAGTTCCCTTCTTGGGAACAATAATAGTTTCCTTAGAAATGAAGGTTTTTCTGACAGAGGCAAGAAATTCAAAACTTCTAAGCTCTTGTCAGGTACTTCATTCTGTTCTTCTTCCTTCCATAGCGCAGTCCATGGAAGTAATAGGGTTGATGGTTGCGGCAATGGACATAGTTCATTTTGCACGAATTCATCTAAGACCATTGCACCTGGGCATGCTCAGACAGTGGAATGGGGATTATACAGACTTGTCTCCGACGATACAAGTAGATCAAATAACCAGAGATTCACTCCGTTGGTGGCTGACCCTGGACAACCTGTCACAGGGAATGAGCTTCTGCAGACCAGAATAGGTCATTGTCACGACCGACGCCAGTCTGGTGGGCTGGGGCGCGGTCTGGGAACCCCTGAAAACTCAGGGTCTATGGTTTCGGGAAGACTCTCTTCTCCCGATAAACATAATGGAACTGAGAGCGATATTCAATGCTCTCAAGGCTTGGCCTCGACTAGCAAAGGCCAAATTCATAAGGTTTCAATCAGTCATCATGACGACTGTTACATATATCAACCATCAGGGGGTAACAAGGAGTTCCCTGGCGATGGAGGAGCATCCGGGGGAGTGGGAACTCCATCTGGAAATCTTTGCCCAAAAACTCAATTATGGGGCATTCCAGACTTGGTTCTGATGGCCTCTCGTCAGAACTTCATGGTCCCTTGTTACGGGTCCAAATCCAGGGATCCCAAGGCGACTCTATTGGATACAATAGTAGCACCTTGGATCTTCAACCTAGCTTATGTATTCCCACCGTTTCCTCTCATTCCCAGGCTGGTAGCCAGGATCAATCTGGAGAGGGCTTCGGTGCAGACCTGGTGAATGTGTCATCGGCTCCACCATGGAAGCTACCTTTGAGACAGGACCTTCTTATTCAGGGTCCTTTCGAACATCCGAATCTGGTTTTCCTCCAACTGACTGCTTGGAGTTTGAACGCTTGATTTTATCAAAGCGTGGGTTTTCAGATTCTGTAATAGATACTCTTATTCAGGCTAGAAAGCCTGTAACTAGAAAAATTTACCATAATATATGGAAAAAATATATCTGTTGGTGTGAATCTAAAGGATTCCCATGGAACAAGATAAAAATTCCTAAGATTCTTTCCTTTCTACAAGAAGGTTTGGAGAAAGGATTTTCTGCGAGTTCTCTGAAGGGACAGATCTCTGCTTTATCTGTTTTACTTCACAAAAGGCTGGCAGCTGTGCCAGACGTTTAAGCGTTTGTTCAGGCTCTGGTTAGAATCAAGCCTGTTTACAGACCTTTGACTCTTCCCTGGAGTCTTAATCTAGTTCTTTCAGTTCTTCAAGGGGTTCCGTTTGAACCCTTACATTCCATAGATATTAAGTTATTATCTTGGAAAGTTTTGTTTTAGGTTGCAATTTCTTCCGCTAGAAGAGTTTCTGAGTTATCTGCTCTGCAGTGTTCTCCGCCCTATCTGGTCCATGCAGATAAGGTGGTTTTTACGTACTGAGCCTGGTTTTCTTCCGAAGGTTGTTTCCAACAAAAATATTAACCAGGAGATAGTTGTACCTTCTTTGTGTCCGAATCCAGTTTCATAGAAGGAACGTTTGTTACACGATTTGGACGTTGTCCGTGCTCTAAAATTCTATTTAGATGCTACAAATGATTTCAGACAAACATCTTCCTTGTTTGTTATTTATTCTGGTAAAAGGAGAGGTCAAAAAGCAACTTCTACCTCTCTATCTTTTTGGCTTAAAAGCATCATCAGATTGGCTTATGAGACTGCCGGACGGCAGCCTCCTGAAAGAATCACAGCTCATTCCACTAGGGCCGTGGCTTCCACATGGGCCTTTAAGAACGAGGCTTCTGTTGATCAGATATGTAAGGCAGCGACTTGGTCTTCACTGCACACTTTTACCAAATTTTACAAATTTGATACTTTTGCTTCTTCTGAGGCTATTTTTGGGAGAAAGGTTTTGCAAACCGTGGTGCCTTCCATCTAGGTGACCTGATTTGCTCCCTCCCATCATCCGTGTCCTAAAGCTTTGGTATTGGTTCCCACAAGTAAGGATGACGCCATGGACCGGACACACCTATGTTGGAGAAAACAGAATTTATGTTTACCTGATAAATTACTTTCTCCAACGGTGTGTCCGGTCCATGGCCCGCCCTGGTTTTTTAATCAGGTCTGATGATTTATTTTCTTTAACTACAGTCACCACGGTATCATATGATTTCTCCTATGCAAATATTCCTCCTTTACGTCGGTCGAATGACTGGGGAAGGCGGAGCCTAGGAGGGATCATGTGACCAGCTTTGCTGGGCTCTTTGCCATTTCCTGTTGGGGAAGAGAATATCCCACAAGTAAGGATGACGCCGTGGACCGGACACACCGTTGGAGAAAGTAATTTATCAGGTAAACATAAATTCTGTTTTTCTGGGCCTATATCCTCTTTGAGACATTATAGCAGCCTAGGAATGAAAATTACCCCATCATGGCATACCATTTTCAAAAGAAGACACCCCAGAGTATTCCAAAAGGGTCATGTCACATCTTTTTGTGAAGCCCCTTAGGCATAACATCTGGCCAAATGTAGTGCTCATATTTTTTTGTATGGGTTTTTTGCCCAAACACTGCACTTTGGCTGTTTCTGTCATCAACCTTTTACGTTTTGTCCCCGTTAGCTATAAAGCTTGCTATGATTCTAATATACTCTATATCATTTTTTAAGCTGAATGTTAGAAACAATAAATTGTATTTTAATCTACTTATAAAGTTTACCGTGACACTAGTTATTCACTCGTATTTTATTTTATCACCACCAATTTCAATATATTATTACCCAATTTTTGGTTTGTAAATATTTGCACTGTATGCACTTTGTATATAAAATTGTCAGGGTTTTTTCCCTGTTGTGTTTGCCATGTGCTGCTGGCAGCCATTTTACTCACCTCTCTTCCTGACTATGGTGCATTGTTGGGAATGCTGCTCAATTCCTGCACTTCCTTTTATGGCCAGACTGGTGTGCATCATCTATATGAGACAGGATGCAGTCTCAGAATTGTGATGTCATCACTTATTATTTAAAGGGCCTCTGTTCAGTATGCTTTGCCTTTGCGTTGTCTCAGACCTGTTTGTGAGAGTTCCTGTGTTTTACCTGGCTGCCTGATGTCCTTCCTGGTTCCTGATCCCTGGCTTGTTCCTGACTCTGCTGTTTTCCTTGTTCCTGATTCCAGCTCATCTGACTATTCGCTTTGGCTCCTGACTCGGCTCGTCTGACTACCAGCGCTGGTTTTGAATCCTGGCTTGTTATTTGACTTGTGGATTTTTTATTATTTTTTGCTATTAATAAAGGTGTGATTATTTTTGCACTTCTCGTCTCAGTCTGATTCCTGGCACCCTGACAAAAATTTAACCCTTTGAAAATTATTAACTTTTGAGAATATACAAATATATTATTTAGTAGCACTTCATAAGCTTTAATTTTTAGCACATTAATCACTAGTGGTAGCTATAGTATTATCAGAACTACCCTTTTCACCCTCCAGTAGATTCCTTTAGCTTTTTTAGTGCCCTCACTCCCATCCCATATATTTTAATCTATTTGTAAAAGATAGAAGGATCTTTTCCCCTTGTGAGGTGTTTGGTATCTCCCATTACCAGCACTCTACTAATCCAAACACTTTTTAAGACTCTTAATACCAGCGGTAGTGAAAAAGAGCCTTAACGCAGCTTTTTCACTCATAACGCAAAACACATAATCTAGCCGTTAGTTGTGGCAGTGTCGGGGAGCGGCGGAATAGGGGTTTATAAGTTTATTAGAGTTGTGGTAGGCTCTGGGAGTGGAGGGATAGGGGTTAATAACTTTATTAGAGTTGTGGTGGGCTCCAGGAGCAGTGGGATAGGGGTTAATAACTTTATTTAGTTGCGGCGGGGTCCGGGAGCGGTGGGATAGGGGTTAAACAGTTTAGTATAGTGGTGGTGTTTAGTGACAGGATATAAATAAAGCTGGGAAAAAAACAAATAGCAGCAAGATCGATGACTGTTAGTTAACAACAGACCGCTGCTCATTGCCCCGTACTTGGTACACAGCTTTTTGACAGCTTTTTATATTAATATGGAGAGCATATTCAGATCCGCGGCCGCGATATTAGGCGATGTCAGGCGAGCGTATTGGTGCCGTCGAATGCAAGAAGGTTGACGGCTTGATAAGTAGGCCTCATAGTAGTACGTTTAGCAAGCGTAGAGATAGCACCATCCACCTTAGGAATGGAGCCCCACAAATCCAGTTGAGAGTCTAGGACAAGGAACAACTTTTTAAAAATAGACAAGGGGGAAAAGTAAGAACCAATTCTTTCCCATTCATTCTTAATAATGTTCACCATCTTAATTAGCACAGGAAAAGTCAAAGGAACTTTCCTGTCTTCGTAAACTCTGTCTAATTTAGGTATCATAGGTTCTTCAGGTAGCACGGCCTCTGGAACCTCTAACGTAGACAGAACCTTCTTTAATAAAAAAACGCAAGTGCTCAATTTTAAATCTAAAGGACGGTTCCTCCGCAGCAGGAAGCTTAGACGCTAAGGATTCTGACCCAGAAAGTTCACCCTCTGAAGCTACAGAGGTTAACTCATCATCGGATAACTGGGACATAATAGCTAAATCCGATAAATATTTAGATGACTCCGAGTCAGAAGAGCTATGTTTAACCTTTCTCTTGCATTTGTTAGAGCGAGGTAATGCACTGAGGGCCGCAGACACCGCCGTTTGTAACTGCGCTGCAAAGTCCGCAGGAAGAAGGCCCCCTCCGGATGTAGGATTAGATGTGCTACAGGGAACTGCATGTAGAGTGGATAATGTAGCAAGGGTAGTAATCTCACAGGATGCTGAGTGCTGAGAGGTAGATGACTCAGAGGGACTAAGAGCCTTAGCAGGCTTATCTCTCTTCTTAGACTTTATAACGGTGTTTAGGCATGTGGAGCATAATTGAGTGGGTGGGAAAACCACGGGCCTCCTCACAATATAAACAGGTATGATTTAGTACAGAAGGAGTACCTTCTAACATGTCAAAGTCCTCCATAGCTCAGGTTATACCCACAGGAGGACACAAATAAAAAATATTTTTGTTATAGAAAACTGCATCTTTATACTCCCAATGGCTGGGGCACTCACCACCTCCTAGACCCAGACAGTTAACAGAGGAAACACTCTCCTCAGGCTCAAGTCTTAGCCGGAATGGAGGAAATGAACATCGACCACACCCGGTCACATGGAGTGCAAGACAGTACTTCCCCTGTTATTACAAGTACAGCAAGGAAGAGGAGCGGTGCAACACTTTCAAAAACGATAGTGAAACTTAAAAGTAAAACCTGTTTGTTCCAGCCAAGAACACACAGTCTATCAGCCCAGGAATAAAATCACACAAAACAGCATGTAAATAATTAATACACTGATTAATTAACCCCAACTGTTCAATAAACCCCCTTCAGAGGATCTTAACCCTGGATCCTATCAAGGTATAAAGGAGCCACACTGTGACCCTGCTATAGCATTTTATGTGTAAAAATGTAAACAATCTTACCTCCAGGATCCATGCTGTGGAACAGAACACAGCCTCTCAAGTGTGACAGTCTTATAGCAGCGCTCCTGACATGGACTTGAGGGAGAGAAAGCAGGCAGTGAAACTCGTCAACACTGGTTGCTTAGGAGCTGTTGGCAGTAGTCTGGATGGTTTCACAGAAAAACTTTCCCTGCATCTCCAGACTCTAACTTTCATCAATACGCTCACTGATAGGTTGACATGACTACTTAAAACTCCAGTCCTATCTAGAAGGGTAGATATCTTTTTTCAGGACTCTCCAAATCTTCTGACACTTCTCTGCCACCTCCTAACGTGACGAAAAACAAAGAATGACTGGGGTAATGAGGAAGTGGGAGGGATATTTAAGCCTTTGGCTGGGGTGTCTTTGCCTCCTCCTGGTGACCAGGTGTTGTATTTTCCAACAGTAAGGAATGAAGCTGTAGACTCTCCCTATCTTAGGAAGGAAATGTTTTTTGTTTTTTTATAACAAAATTTGCATAATCAGCAGCAAACTGGGTACTGCCAGTACCTAAGAGGGCAGCAAATAGGTAGAGGGGGGAGGTTAGAGAGTTGTTTGGGGGGGGGGTGGGCAGGGAGGTTATGGGGTAAGGGGGATCCTACACTGCAGAAAAAAAAAAAATATATATATATATATATATATATATAAAACAAAACAAAAAAAACACTTTTATTTTCATACTGGGAGACTTTCTGCCAGTACTTAAGATGGGCTGGGATCAGGGGGTGAGATGTGTCAGGTGGGAGGCTGATCTCTACACTAAAGCTAAAATTAATTCTACAAGCTACCTAATTAACCCCTTCACTGCAGGGCATAATACACGTGTGGTGCACAGCAGCATTTAGTGGCCTTCTAATTACCAAAAAGCAATGCCAAAGCCATATATGTCTGCTATTCCTGAACAAAGGGGATCCCAGAGAAGCATTTACAACCATTTGTGCCATAATTGCACAAGCTGTTTGTAAATCATTTCAGTGAGAAACTTAAAGTTTGTGAAAAGTAATTTTTTTTTTTTTTTTTATTTGGTCGCATTTGGCGGTGAAATGGTGGCATGAAATATACCAAAATGGGCCTAGATCAATACTTTGAGTTGTCTACTAAAAAAATATATATACATGTGAAGGGTTTTTTAAGGATTCCTGACAGATATCAGTGCTACAATGTAACTATCGCTAATTTTGGGGAAAAAATGGTTTGGAAATAGCTAAGTGCTACTTGTACTTATTGCCCTATAAGTTGCAAAAAAAGCAAAGAACATGTAAACATTGGGTATTTCTAAACTCAGGACAAAATTTTGAAACTATTTAGCATGGGAGTTTTTTGGTGGTTGTAAATGTGCAACAGATTTTGGGGGTCAAAGTTAGAAAAAGTGTTTTTTTCCATTTTTTCATCATATTTTATAAATATCCCCCTCTTTTGCTCTTTCCCCCTCTCTTGTGCTCTCTCTCTCCCCCTCTCTTCTGCTCTCTCCTCCTCTCTCTATTTTGCTCTCTCTCTCTCACCCTCCTCTCATTTGCTCTTGCTCTCCTCCTCTCTATTCCTCCCTCTCTTTTGCGCTCTCTCTCCCCCTCTCTTTTGCGCTCTCCCCCCTCTCTTTTGAGCTCTCTCTCCCCCTCTCTTTTGCTCTCCCCCCTCTTTTTTACTGTCTCTCTCCCTCTTTTTTGCTCTCTCTATCACCCCTCTTTTGCTCGCTCTCTCCCCCTCTCTTTTGCTCTCTCTCTCTCTCCCCTTTTTTTTGCTCTCTATCCCCCCTCTTTTGCTCTCTCTCTCCCCTTTCTTTTGCTCTCTTTCCCCCCTTTTTTTTGCTGTCTCTCTCCCCCTCTCCTTTGCTCTCTCTCCCCCCTCTCTTATGCTCTCTCTCCCCTCTCTTTTGCTCTCTCTCTTCCCCCTCTCTTCTCCCCTCTAGTTCCCCCTATCTTTGCACTCTCTCTCATCTCTCTCTCCCCACTCTTTTGTTCTCTCTCCCCTCTCTTTTGCTCTCTCTCTCCCCCCTCTCTTTTCCTCCCTCTCTTTTGCGCTCTCACTTCCTCTCTCTTGTGCGCTCTCTCCCCTCTCTTTTGCTGTCTCTCTTCCCCTCTCTTTTGCTGTCTCTCTTCCCCTCTCTTTTGCTGTCTCTCTCCCTCTCTTTTGCTCTCTCTATCCCCCCTCTTGTGCTCTCTCTCCCCCTCTCTTTTGCTGTCTCTCTTCCCCTCTCTTTTGCTCTCTCTCTCCCTCTCTTTTGCTCTCTCTCCCCCTCTCTTATGCTCTCTCCCCCTCTCTTTTGCTTTCTCTCCCCTCTCTTTTGCTCTCTCTCTTTCCCCCTCTCTTTTGCTCTCTCTCTCTCTTCCCCCTCTCTTTTGCTCTCTCTCTCCCCCTCTCTTCCCCCTTCTCTTTTGTGCTCTCTCTCTCTCTGTCTCTCTCTCCCCTCTTTTACGCTGCCCCCCCTCTCTTTTGCTCTCTCTCCCCTCTCTTTAGCTCTCTCTCTCCCCTTTCTCCCCCTCTCTTTTGCTCTCTCTATCTCCCCTCTTTTGCTCTCCCTCGCCCCTCTCTTTTGCTGTCTCTCTCCCTCTCTTTTGCTCTTTCTCTCCCCCCTCTCTTTTGCTCTCTCTCCCCTCTCTCTTTTGCTCTCTCTCTCCTCCCTCTCTTTTGCTCTCTCTCTCCCCCTCTCTCCCCCCCTCTCTTTTGCGCTCTCTCTCTCGGTCTCTCTCTCCCATCGTTTACGCTCTCCCCCCACTCTTTTGCTCTCTCTTCTCTTTTGCTCTCTCTCTCCCCTTTCTCCCCCTCTCTTTTGCTGTCTCTCTCCCCTCTTTTGCTCTCCCTCCCCCCTCTCTTTTGCTCTCTCTATCCCCCTCTTTTGCTCTCTCTATCCCCCTCTTTTGCTCTCTCTATCCCGCCTCTTTGTCTTTTGCTCTCCTTCTATCCCCTCTCTTTTGAGCTCTCTCACGCCCGCCCGGCCCGCCCACGTCGCGCCCGGTCCCAACCATGTCACGTCCGGCCCCGTCCAGCCCTGTCCGCGTCACGCTCTACCCCGTCTGCATCACTCCCAGCCCCGCCCACGTCACGCCCCCCTCACACCGGTCAGCACTTGGCAGATGCCAGGTTAGTTTGTGTAAGGCCAGGTGTGTTTGTCCTCGCGCAGTCTCTACTGCGCATGACAGCTTCGGACAAACACACCTGGTCTTTTATATTATAGGATGATGAAAATAATGGTATCTTTAGACAGTCTATTTATAATATATAATATGTGTGGGTAGAAATGTAAAAACAGCCCTGGTCCCTAACGGTCAGAAAATTGAAAAAATGGTCTGGCCACTAAGGGGTTAATGTTCACAGCACAGCATGTCTGTACTCAGAATACAGACAGGTATTTCCAGGAGTACGTACTATAGAAAGGAGAAATAAGAATAATATTTATAGATCCAGTCCATAATTAAAGGGACAGTAAAGTCAAAATTAAACATTCATGATTCGGACAGAGCAGCAATTTTAAACAACTTTCCAATTTACTTCTGTTAGCATATTTGCTTTGTTTTCTTGGTATTCTTTATTGAAGCGTAAAACTAGGTTGGCTCATAAGAGCTGAGGAGTGGGCACGTTTCTTTAGTGGCAGCAGTGTTTTACAAACATAATGTGTAGCTTTGTTATACAAAAGATCGGAAGAGAACAAAGAAAATTTGAGAACAGATGTAAATTCTAAAGTTGTTCAAAATTGTACTTATATTATCTAATTTGATTAATTCTTTAGATATCCTTTGTTGAAGAAATAGCAATGCACATAGATGAGCCAATCACATGGGGCATCTATGTGCAGCCACCAATCAGCAGCTACTGAGTATATCTAATATGCTTGTCAGCAAATTATATCAAGAGAATGGATCAAATTACATAATAGAAGTAAATTATAAAGTTGAATAAAATTGCAGGTTCTTTCTAACTCATGAAAGAAGAAAGGTGTGTTTCATGTCCATTTAAAGGGACAGTATACTATAAAATAGTTTTTCACTATCTGAATCATGAAAATAGAATTTTGTCTAGACTAATCCTGGCATCAAAGTATATTGTTTACAATGCACCAATTTAATGTTCTTGAAAAATATATCTTTTAAATTAAATCCATGATATGTCCCTTTAAGCAAATGATGAACATGTAGTAATCAGAATACATATGTTACATGACAGGTGATGCAGGGTACGGCTGCAGACCATGGCTGTTAACTCCCTTGGCACACCCACCCTTACAGAGCCACAACTCTGGTACCACATACCCGAAATGTAATAGAAAGGAACTTTGGCCTACCCAAAACCAGATTCAGGTGTCTGGATTTGACAGGCGGAGCTTTACAGTATAACCCCAACAAAGTGTATTCCATTGTCATTGCATGTTGTATTTTATATAACATTGCTGTGGACACACGTATATTGGGGTACATTGAACTAGAGCAAGATCAGCAGCTGGTTCCTGTACCTGAGGGTGTGGACAGGGGGACACTGAGGGGGAATGAAGTGAGGGACTTTGTCATCTGTAATTGTCCATGATGGCCTGGACAAGGGCAACATTTTCATCAAATGAGAAGTTTGGACATCTCAGCCTCTCATCCTCCATGGACGCCTGGCTTGCTCCCTGTGATGTCCCTGGTGTGGGTTCCTCCCTATCCTCTCCCTCCCCCCCCCCTTCTGTCCCCATGTGCACCCTCTGTCCCTCTCCTAGATGTGCCTGCTCTCTGGGGCTCTCAAGTATCTCCCCTCCCATAATCCCTTCTGGCTCTCCCTCTCCCCACTCCACTTACTCCCTGATGGGGGGCCCACTGCTCCTCCTGTCCTCTCCAATACTCCTCTCCCTGCCACTCCTCTCCCCTCCTCCCCTCCGCCCTACCTCTCCCTGCCCTCCTCACACTAAATCACACTACACACACTCACACACTCACTCCCAGTTCAATCACACACAATCACAACCAAACACTCAGCCTATCACACTGTAAAAATCAAATAAAATGTGTGAGCTGTTAGAAAAAAAAGTGTGGTGTATTTGTATATGTATGTATGCAATATGTGTGCAATATGTAAAAATACGTGTAAGTGTACAAGCTTAATCAAACAACAATGCGACCTAACTAACTCCTCCGTTTGCGCCTCTCTCTCTACTCTGACTAATCCTCCACTCCAGTGTAGTGTGTTGTAGCTCAACGAACAATCCAAACACACTGAAGAAAATGGCGGGTGCGTATGGGTTTAAATATGAATTATGAATAGCGTAATTACGTGTCGCATTTTTATTTGAAATTGGTTTATTTTTACGAGTGTTAGCCTAATTTGCATAAAACTACTTTTTATTGACAATTTCCGTGGACAAAATACTGGCGTAAGTTACTTGAGACAACTAAAATGTGTATTTGCGCACATTTCAGAAGATCGCTAGTTTGTCCTACTTACACCAATTTAGCATCTAACGGCACAGTATATGTAATACCCCGATGTGCGAGGTGAAATTATGGGCAGCATGGGTTTCCACGCTTGCTCCGAAGCCTGCGCCGTATATGTAATCGCGCCTCATGTCTGCTCGGAGGGCTGGCGGGTGGTGTGTATTGTGTCATTGTCATACAAGCCACTGCTGACTCTCAGAAGGTAGGGTGTTTGAATGCTGGTGCATGGGGCACTCGCAGCATATGTGCGTATGCCACTGAAAATCAGTAATACATTTTACAAGAAGCATTTTTGCTAATAGAAGTATATTGCAAAAATGTTTCTATTTAAAACTGAAATGCACCCCTTTAAGTGCAGATGAAGACCATGTGCCATCATCACGTGGTGGTTGTGGGGGGGCACTTTTGGAGCTAATCATGGTGTGTCCCCTTTACTTATAGCTGCAAACAAGGTGGTTAAGTTTGCCCTTTATCATCAGGGAAATCCAGGGATAACAGTAACATGATTAAGGGAGTTAGAGGGGGGTAAATATTTAAAGCCCTTGATCTCAGCTCCCCGAGACCCCCAACCTCCTGCTATTTCAAACAGTGTGTGTCTTGGGGGTATATATATATATATATATATATATATATATATATATATATATATATATATATATATATATATATATATATATATATATATATATATAAATATATATATATATAAACGTAATTTAAAAAAAATACAATTTAAAACATGAAGAGATATAGAAGTGCTAAAATAAAATGCTTTAATAATAGCACTTAATTGTTGCAGTATTGCTTGTACATAATTATGTGTTTAAACCCTGCAAATAGATTAAACACATAGTTAAAGTAAGCTCAGAAGCAGCAATGCACGACTAGGAGCTACTGGGAGCTAGTTGACACCATCAGGTGAATCAATGACAAGAAGCATATGTGTGTAGCCAGCAATCACCAGCTATCTCCCAGTAGAGTAGGATATGTAAATTTTTGTTCAACAAAGGATACCAAGAGAACCAAGTAGATTTGAAGATAGAAGTGAGTTTAAAAGTGACTTAAAATGACATTCTCCTTCTGAATCAGGCAAGATTATTTTTTCACTAAATGACTGACAATGTTGCAAATATAGTGCTCAACACAAGTGCACACTCCTGAGCCTACCTCAGCATGATCTCATGGAATTGAGTTAGAGACATGAAACCCAAAAATATTCTTTCATGATTTAGGTAGAACATACAATTTTAAACAACTTCCAATTTATTTCTATTATCAAATTTGTTTCATTCTCTTTGTGTCATTTGTTGATGGAGCAGCAATACACTACTGGTTTCTAACCAAACACATGGGTGAGCCAATGACAATCGGTATATCTGCAGCCATCAATCAGCAGCTAGAACCTAGGTTCTTTGCTGCTCCTGAGCCTACCTAGATAAACCTTTCAGCAAAGGATAACAAGAGAAGGAAGCAAATTAAACAATAGAAGCAAATTGGAAAGTTGTTTAAAATTGTATTCTCTATCTGAATCATAAATGTCTAATTATGACTTTACTGTGCCTTTAAGTTTCAACAAAGAGCAAGGGAAATAAGTCAATTTTAAATTAGATATATATTTTATTTATGGTAAAGTCAATTTGAAACTACACATTTTAAATTTTATCTTACAAATTCCTTTAAAAATATCCATTTCCCTGATAGGCTCCCCCTGGTGTTTGTCTTGAGATGTGCATCTTGCCGTCTGTTTACTATTTGCATTACATGACCAGTGTCATTATGAAAACATCTGGTTTATCAAGATGCTGCGTTCATTTTAGGTGAGCTGGCAGGGACACACCCAAGTAAACGTGACTTGTTTTTTTGCTTTGCTTGAAAACAAAAAAAGAAAAAACAGAGGGTCGTTATTACAGGCATGTAGAAAACTCCAAAGTATTCAAACACTCAACCTCCTACTGAGCCACAGATCTATTTTTTATTTCATTTAATTAATTTATTTTTTTATAGAAAAACTACAAAACTCAACATGTTTTGGTAACATAGTAGATGAGGTTGAAAAAAATACAGAAGCCCATCAAGTTCAACCTATACAAATCTAATATACTTACAATAAAAGCTCCAGCTGAGCTCAAATCAATCCCATTAAAAGGTGACCCGTTTAACACAAGCAATTATATCCCTGAATTCTGTTTCTAGCCAGAAATGTATCCAAACCATTTTTAAATGTATCTAAGGTATTGGCATCCACTACCTCCTTTAGTAATGAGTTCCACAATTTTATTGCTATTACAGTGAAAAAACGTTTCCATTGCAAGAGATTAAATCTCCTTTCCTCCAGCCTTAAATTGTGACCTCTTGTCACAAACAATTTTCTTGGAATGGTAAATAAACCTTTCAAAAATCTAGGGTTGCCACCTGTCTGGGAATGACACTGACAGTTCAGATTTCTATTTGTGTTCTAGTCTGTAGACATATAAATGTCTGTGTTTGGTGGGAAACAGCCACAGCCAAAAACAGTGACATTGTGCGTTTGCAACATACTACACATGCCTAGTTATTTCTCTCTTGCGTATGTGTCTTTGTGTGAGAGTGTGTCTGTGTGTGTAAGTGTCTTCCTGTGTGTGTGAAAGAGTGAGTGTATTTGTGTATGTGTGAGAGAGAAAGAGAGAAAGAGAGATAAAGAAAGAGACAAAGAAAGAGAGAGAAAGAAAAAGAGAGAAAGAAAGAAAGAAAGAAAGAAAGAAAGAAAGAAAGAAAGAAAGAAAGAAAGAAAGAGAAAGAGAGTAAGTGTGTGTGTGGGTTAGTGTATGTGTGTGAGAGTGTTAGTGTCTTTGAGTGTGTATGAGAGTATGTGTACGAGCTTTGTGAGAGTGTGTGTGTGATAGAGAATGTGTGTGTGTTTGAGTGTGAGCATGTGTGAGAGATTGTGTGTGTGATAGAGAGTTTGTGAGAGTGTTAGTGTCTTTGAGTGTGTTTGAGAGAGATAGAGTATGTGTGTCAGTGTGAGTGTGAGCATGTGTGAGAGAGTGTGTGTGATAGAGAATGTGTGTGAGAGTGTCTGGGTTTGTGTATGTGTGTGAGAGTGTTAGTGTCTTTGAGTGTGGTGAGAGAGAGTATGTGTGTGAGTGTTTGTGAGTGTGAGCACATGTGTGAGAGTGTGTGTGTGATAGAGAGTTTGTCAGAGTGTTAGTGTCTTTGAGTGTGTTTGAGAGAGAGTATGTGTGTGAGTGTCACAGTCTGGGTTAGTGTATGTGTGTGAGAGTGTTAGTGTTTTTTAGTGTGTGTGTGAGAGAGTATGTGTACGAGCTTTGTGAGAGTATGCGTGTGATAGAGAATGTGTTTGAGTGTGAGAACGTGTGAGAGAGTGTGTGTGTGATAGAGAGTTTGTCAGAGTGTTAGTGTCTTTGAGTGTGTATGATAGAGAGTGTGTGAGAGTGTTAGTGTCTTTGAATGTGTGTGAGAGAGAGCATGTGTGTGTGTGTGTGTGTGAACATGTGTGAGAGAGTGTCTGTGTGATAGAGAGTTTGTAAGTGTGAAAATCTATGTGCGAGTTTGTGTTTGTGTGCTTTGCGCGGCGCAAAAGTGTTAGGGTTTGGCCTGAACTAAAGCTGTCAACCCTACAAACATCTCCTAAGAAGCTAGATATGTAAACATGAGTTCTGTAGCTTATGGAAAACACATGTTGAAACCTAAAGTCATATCAACTTCAAATAAAGCCAAGTAGTTTACAGCACTTTTCAGAATCAGAATACAATGGAACAAGGCTATGGCCTGGATTACAAGTGGAGCTCTATTTTGTGCACACAATAATTTCACTTGAGTTAAATTGATACAGCGAGAATACCGTAAGCATCTGTAAATTTTATTACAAGTTGAAAGTAAAGTTTTTTTCTACATGAGGGCTACCTGTACCCATAAAAACAAAATACGTTATTTACTTTTTTTTGCGTTTATTTGTATCTTATTTCCTGTTAGAGAACATATTTATATGGCTTCTGCCACTGTTGAAAAAGGAAGAAATTATTTTTTAAAGTGAAGGTCAATTTAGATGAATCGGTGCCCGGTCTGTAATAATACTGTTAAAAACAAGGGCACTTTAATTCATCAAAATTGACATTTCACTTGTTTCCTTCAAAAATTTACCTTTTAATCCTGACAGCCGCTCCAGCGATTCCCCCGCCCGTCAGAAGCCCCTTCATACGTCAGAAATTACGAATCCGGCTTCCTCCAATCACAGCATTCCCTCCAGGGGAATCATGGCTTGAGGCAACGGCGTGATTGGAGGAAGCCGGATTCATCATTTTGGACCCGCGAAGAGGGCTTGCGATGGGCGGAGGAAGTGCTGCAGCAGCTGTCAGGATTAAAAGGTAAGTATTTGAAGAAAACGAGTGAAATGTCAATTTTGATTAATTAAAGTGCCCTTGTTTTTAATAGGATTATTAAAAACCGGGCACTAATTCATCTATATTGACCATCACTTTAAATAGCACTACAGCATTATGACGAGCTTACATGTAAGACAGATTACCCTATTGTTTTTACTGTAATATCCATAATAAAACCAAGCATATTAGTAAAGTGTATATATATTATTCACCCCCAAAAAACAATTCCGTGATGTGCACACAAAATAAATTATTTCTAATGCTGTTCTCATAGAGAATTTCAGAGAATTTCAGAGCACGCATTTGTAGGAGAAGTTTGAGTTCTCTATATGCGCAAAAAAACATAATTTATGTAAGAACTTACCTGATAAATTCATTTCTTTCATATTAACAAGAGTCCATGAGCTAGTGACGTATGGGATATACATTCCTACCAGGAGGGGCAAAGTTTCCCAAACCTTAAAATGCCTATAAATACACCCCTCACCACACCCACAAATCAGTTTAACGAATAGCCAAGAAGTGGGGTGATAAGAAAAAAAGTGCGAAGCATATAAAATAAGGAATTGGAATAATTGTGCTTTATACAAAAAAATCATAACCACCACAAAAAAGGGTGGGCCTCATGGACTCTTGTTAATATGAAAGAAATGAATTTATCAGGTAAGTTCTTACATAAATTATGTTTTCTTTCATGTAATTAACAAGAGTCCATGAGCTAGTGACGTATGGGATAATGACTACCCAAGATGTGGATCTTTCCACACAAGAGTCACTAGAGAGGGAGGGATAAAATAAAGACAGCCAATTCCTGCTGAAAATAATCCACACCCAAAATAAAGTTTAACAAAAAACATAAGCAGAAGATTCAAACTGAAACCGCTGCCTGAAGAACTTTTCTACCAAAAACTGCTTCAGAAGAAGAAAACACATCAAAATGGTAGAATTTAGTAAAAGTATGCAAAGAGGACCAAGTTGTTGCTTTGCAGATCTGGTCAACCGAAGCTTCATTCCTAAACGCCCAGGAAGTAGATACTGACCTAGTAGAATGAGCTGTAATTCTCTGAGGCGGAATTTTACCCGACTCAACATAGGCAAGATGAATTAAAGATTTCAACCAAGATGCCAAAGAAATGGCAGAAGCTTTCTGGCCTTTCCTAGAACCGGAAAAGATAACAAATAGACTAGAAGTCTTACGGAAAGATTTCGTAGCTTCAACATAATATTTCAAAGCTCTAACAACATCCAAAGAATGCAATGATTTCTCCTTAGAATTCTTAGGATTAGGACATAATGAAGGAACCACAATTTCTCTACTAATGTTGTTGGAATTCACAACTTTAGGTAAAAATTCAAAAGAAGTTCGCAACACCGCCTTATCCTGATGAAAAATCAGAAAAGGAGACTCACACGAAAGAGCAGATAATTCAGAAACTCTTCTAGCAGAAGAGATGGCCAAAAGGAACAAAACTTTCCAAGAAAGTAATTTAATGTCCAATGAATGCATAGGTTCAAACGGAGGAGCTTGAAGAGCTCCCAGAACCAAATTCAAACTCCAAGGAGGAGAAATTGACTTAATGACAGGTTTTATACGAACCAAAGCTTGTACAAAACAATGAATATCAGGAAGAATAGCAATCTTTCTGTGAAAAAGAACAGAAAGAGCGGAGATTTGTCCTTTCAAAGAACTTGCGGACAAACCCTTATCTAAACCATCCTGAAGAAACTGTAAAATTCTCGGTATTCTAAAAGAATGCCAAGAAAAATGATGAGAAAGACACCAAGAAATATAAGTCTTCCAGACTCTATAATATATCTCTCGAGATACAGATTTACGAGCCTGTAACATAGTATTAATCACGGAGTCAGAGAAACCTCTATGACCAAGAATCAAGCGTTCAATCTCCATACCTTTAAATTTAAGGATTTCAGATCCGGATGGAAAAAAGGACCTTGTGACAGAAGGTCTGGTCTTAACGGAAGAGTCCATGGTTGGCAAGATGCCATCCGGACAAGATCCGCATACCAAAACCTGTGAGGCCATGCCGGAGCTATTAGCAGAACAAACGAGCATTCCCTCAGAATCTTGGAGATTACTCTTGGAAGAAGAACTAGAGGCGGAAAGATATAAGCAGGATGATACTTCCAAGGAAGTGATAATGCATCCACTGCCTCCGCCTGAGGATCCCGGGATCTGGACAGATACCTGGGAAGTTTCTTGTTTAGATGAGAGGCCATCAGATCTATCTCTGGGAGCCCCCACATTTGAACAATCTGAAGAAATACCTCTGGGTGAAGAGACCATTCGCCCGGATGCAACGTTTGGCGACTGAGATAATCCGCTTCCCAATTGTCTACACCTGGGATATGAACCGCAGAGATTAGACAGGAGCTGGATTCTGCCCAAACCAAAATTCGAGATACTTCTTTCATAGCCAGAGGACTGTGAGTCCCTCCTTGATGATTGATGTATGCCACAGTTGTGACATTGTCTGTCTGAAAACAAATGAACGATTCTCTCTTCAGAAGAGGCCAAAACTGAAGAGCTCTGAAAACTGCACGGAGTTCCAAGATATTGATCGGTAATCTCACCTCCTGAGATTCCCAAACTCCTTGTGCCGTCAGAGATCCCCACACAGCTCCCCAACCTGTGAGACTTGCATCTGTTGAAATTACAGTCCAGGTCGGAAGAACAAAAGAAGCCCCCTGAATTAAACGAAGGCGATCTGTCCACCACGTTAGAGAGTGCCGAACAATCGGTTTTAAAGATATTAATTGATATATCTTCGTGTAATCCCTGCACCATTGGTTCAGCATACAGAGCTGAAGAGGTCGCATGTGAAAACGAGCAAAGGGGATCGCGTCCGATGCAGCAGTCATAAGACCTAGAATTTCCATGCATAAGGCTACCGAAGGGAATGATTGAGACTGAAGGTTTCGACAGGCTGTAATCAATTTTAGACGTCTCTTGTCTGTTAAAGACAGAGTCATGGACACTGAATCTATCTGGAAACCCAGAAAGGTTACCCTTGTTTGAGGAATCAAAGAACTTTTTGGTAAATTGATCCTCCAACCATGATCTTGAAGAAACAACACAAGTCGATTCGTATGAGACTCTGCTAAATGTAAAGACTGAGCAAGTACCAAGATATCGTCCAAATAAGGAAATACCACAATACCCTGTTCTCTGATTACAGACAGAAGGGCACCGAGAATCTTTGTGAAAATTCTTGGAGCTGTAGCAAGGCCAAACGGTAGAGCCACAAATTGGTAATGCTTGTCTAGAAAAGAGAATCTCAGGAACTGATAATGATCTGGATGAATCGGAATATGCAGATATGCATCCTGTAAATCTATTGTGGACATATAATTCCCTTGCTGAACAAAAGGCAATATAGTCCTTACAGTTACCATCTTGAACGTTGGTATCCTTACATAACGATTCAATAATTTTAGATCCAGAACTGGTCTGAAGGAATTCTCCTTCTTTGGTACAATGAAGAGATTTGAATAAAACCCCATCCCCTGTTCCGGAACTGGAACTGGCATAATTACTCCAGCCAACTCTAGATCTGAAACACAATTCAGAAATGCTTGAGCTTTCACTGGATTTACTGGGACATGGGAAAGAAAAAATCTCTTTGCAGGAGGTCTCATCTTGAAACCAATTCTGTACCCTTCTGAAACAATGTTCTGAATCCAAAGATTGTGAACAGAATTGATCCAAATTTCTTTGAAAAAACGTAACCTGCCCCCTACCAGCTGAACTGGAATGAGGGCCGTACCTTCATGTGAACTTAGAAGCAGGCTTTGCCTTTCTAGCAGGCTTGGATTTATTCCAGACTGGAGATGGTTTCCAAACTGAAACTGCTCCTGAGGACGAAGGATCAGGCTTTTGTTCTTTGTTGAAACGAAAGGAACGAAAACGATTGTTAGCCCTGTTTTTACCTTTAGACTTTTTATCCTGTGGTAAAAAAGTTCCTTTCCCACCAGTAACAGTTGAAATAATAGAATCCAACTGAGAACCAAATAATTTGTTTCCCTGGAAAGAAATGGAAAGTAGAGTTGATTTAGAAGCCATATCAGCATTCCAGGTCTTAAGCCATAAAGCTCTTCTGGCTAAGATAGCCAGAGACATAAACCTAACATCAACTCTAATAATATCAAAAATGGCATCACAGATGAAATTATTAGCATGCTGGAGAAGAATAATAATATCATGAGAATCACGATTTGTTACTTGTTGCGCTAGAGTTTCCAACCAAAAAGTTGAAGCTGCAGCAACATCAGCCAATGATATAGCAGGTCTAAGAAGATTACCTGAACATAGATAAGCTTTTCTTAGAAAAGATTCAATTTTTCTATCTAAAGGATCCTTAAACGAGGTACCATCTGATGTAGGAATGGTAGTACGTTTAGCAAGGGTAGAAATAGCCCCATCAACTTTAGGGATTTTGTCCCAAAATTCTAACCTGTCAGGCGGAACAGGATATAATTGCTTAAAACGTTTAGAAGGAGTAAATGAATTACCCAATTTATCCCATTCCTTAGAAATTACTGCAGAAATAGCATTAGGAACAGGAAAGACTTCTGGAATAACCGCAGGAGCTTTAAAAACCTTATCCAAACGTATAGAATTAGTATCAAGAGGACTAGAATCCTCTATTTCTAAAGCAATTAGTACTTCTTTAAGTAAAGAGCGAATAAATTCCATCTTAAATAAATATGAAGATTTATCAGCATCAATCTCTGAGATAGAATCCTCTGAACCAGAAGAGTCCAAAGAATCAGAATGATGGTGTTCATTTAAAAATTCATCTGTAGAGAGAGAAGATTTAAAAGACTTTTTACGTTTACTAGAAGGAGAAATAACAGACAAAGCCTTCTTTATGGATTCAGAAACAAAATCTCTTATGTTATCAGGAACATTCTGCACCTTAGATGTTGAGGGAACTGCAACAGGCAATGGTACATCACTAAAGGAAATATTATCTGCTTTAACAAGTTTGTCATGACAATTATTACAAACAACAGCTGGAGGAATAGCTACCAAAAGTTTACAGCAGATACACTTAGCTTTGGTAGATCCAGCAGGCAGTGGTTTTCCTGTAGTATCTTCTGGCTCAGATGCAACGTGAGACATCTTGCAATATGTAAGAGAAAAAACAACATATAAAGCAAAATAGATCAAATTCCTTATAAGACAGTTTCAGGAATGGGAAAAAAATGCCAAACATCAAGCTTCTAGCAACCAGAAGCAAATGAAAAATGAGACTGAAATAATGTGGAGACAAAAGCGACGCCCATATTTTTTGGCGCCAAATAAGACGCCCACATTATTTGGCGCCTAAATGCTTTTGGCGCCAAAAATGACGCCACATCCGGAACGCCGACATCTTTGGCGCAAAATAACGTCAAAAATGACGCAACTTCCGGCGACACGTATGACGCCGGAAACGGAAAAGAATTTTTTGCGCCAAAAAAGTCCGCGCCAAGAATGACGCAATAAAATGAAGCATTTTCAGCCCCCGCGAGCCTAACAGCCCACAGGGAAAAAAGTCAAATTTTTGAGGTAAGAAAAAATATGATAATTTAAAGCATAATCCCAAATATGAAACTGACTGTCTGGAAATAAGGAAAGTTGAACATTCTGAGTCAAGGCAAATAAATGTTTGAATACATATATTTAGAACTTTATAAATAAAGTGCCCAACCATAGCTTAGAGTGTCACAGAAAATAAGACTTACTTACCCCAGGACACTCATCTACATGTTTGTAGAAAGCCAAACCAGTACTGAAACGAGAATCAGTAGAGGAAATGGTAAATATAAGAGTATATCGTCGATCTGAAAAGGGAGGTAAGAGATGAATCTCTACGACCGATAACAGAGAACCTTATGAAATAGATCCCGTAGAAGGAGATCACTGCATTCAATAGGCAATACTCTCTTCACATCCCTCTGACATTCACTGCACGCTGAGAGGAAAACCGGGCTCCAACTTGCTGCGGAGCGCATATCAACGTAGAATCTAGCACAAACTTACTTCACCACCTCCCTTGGAGGCAAAGTTTGTAAAAACTGATTTGTGGGTGTGGTGAGGGGTGTATTTATAGGCATTTTAAGGTTTGGGAAACTTTGCCCCTCCTGGTAGGAATGTATATCCCATACGTCACTAGCTCATGGACTCTTGTTAATTACATGAAAGAAATTATAAATAGGTTACTAGTCGATTTCCTAAGACGCACTATAGAAAATATAACTTATGTCAAAAACATTCTTAGAGAATCGCCAAATATTTGCATAATAACCCCACTTATAGATATATGCGAAAAATACTAAAAGTTGGTATATAGATTATCCACTTTATATAATATATTAAAGAGACACTCAAGTCAAAATTAAACTTTCATGATTCAGATATAGCAGTAATTTTAAACAACTTTCCAATTTACTTCCATTAACAAAATGTGCACAGTCTTTTTATATTTGCACTTTTTGAGTCACCAGCTCCTACTGAGCATGTGCAAGAATTCACAGAATATATGTATATGTGATTGGCTGATGGCTGTCACATGATAAAGGAGGAGTGGAAAGAGGCAAAACTTTGAAATTTCTCAGAAAAAAATCTACTACTCATTTAAAGTTCAGACTAAGGGGGATATTTATCAAGGTATGTTGGACCTGATCCGACAGTGCGGATCAGGTCCGACATACCTCGCTGAATGCGGAGAGCAATACGCTCTCCGTATTCAGCATTGCACCAGCAGCTCTTGTGAGCTGCTGGTGCATGCCGCCCCTGCAGACTAGCGGCCAATCGGCCGCCAGCAGGGGGTGTCAATCAACCCGATCGTACTCGATCGGGTTGAATTCCGGCGATCTCTGTCCGCCTGCTCAGAGCAGGCTGACAGGTTATGGAGCAGCGGTCTTTAGACCGCTGCTTCATAACTGCTGTTTCTGGCGAGTCTGAAAACTCGCCAGAAACACGGGCCCTCAAGCTTGATAAATGGGCCTCTAAGTGATAGTGCATTGTCTTTTTATCATTTATTTGTTGATTTATGCAAATTTACTGCATTTCGTGCTCCTTTAATAGATAGGACAGTGGCGATAATGAGTGCAAGGTGGCAACAGATAATGAGACAACCAATCTGTACTAGAAATGTGTGTAGAAGGATCACAATAGTGAAACAAACTGTATTGGCGAGCGATTCAAGAGAATCACACACTGTAGAATCCTACTTAAAGGGATGTAGAATCCTACTTAAAGGGACAGTACACTATAAAATTGTTTTTATATAAATGTATTTTCAATGACTTGTTAATCCAGCTGCAGAGTATAAAATGTATAAGAAATTGCATTTTCAGGTTTATTTGTGTATATGAAGTAGCTGGTTTTGTGCTTTTAAACCACAGCCTATTACAATGGGTTGAGCTTCAGGTAATATCAGATCTCATTATGTTATCACTTTTATGTACACAGACTTGCTTCCTTATCTTATATTTGTCTGGAAAACTAAAGCTCAATACATAGAGAGAACAATGGAAAATTATCATTTTATTACTTAACTATCCTGCACACTACTGTGAGTATAACTTCTTCTGCTGACTGTGTTTACTTAGGCTTGTCAATAGCTGGGATTCCAGTATCAAAAATGTCAGTATAGGTTGGGAAACTACAAGTTAAATCAGCTATTTCAAAGGCCAAAATAGGGGTAATAGAGCAACTTGTAAACAATGTAATGCACTCCAGCAGGTAAAATGGATCATTGGGAACAATTAAATGGTAGAAAAGTTTTGGGTGAACTGTCCCTTTAATGACTATTTAAAGGGACATTGTACACTAAATTTTTCTTTGTATAAATGTTTTGTAGATGATCTATTTTTATAGTCCATCTGGGTGTGTTTTTGTAAAAATGTATAGTTTTGCTTATTTTCAAATAACATTGTGCTGATATTCAGACTCCTAACCAAGCCCCAACGTTTTAGATATATACTGATGTCTACAGACATCAGATTGCTTCTGTTTGTATAATGGGTCTTTTCATATGCAGGGGGGGGGGAGAGGGGAGGTTCTGCTCTTAGCCCTTTTCAGTGGGTGTCCCAGGCTAATCTCATCAACCGCGCTAAATTGGCAGCTTCTAAGTAAGTTATACTGGGTTTTTATATTAGTATTTGTGTATTTTATTCTTTACATGCAGTTTAATAAAAAAAAATGGTGTATACTGCCCCTTTAACAATTACTAGAATTAGTAAATGCAAAAAAGAGTGTAATCTCATATATCCAAAATATACTGACTCCCAGATTTCTCTATTTTGGAAAATGCCCAAAATATACCAATTTTGGGGTTGAATATCATATTGGATCTCTAATGTTTTTAAGAAACAAACTAATTTGAATAAACAGGATGTTTTATTATTTAAATGATCTAACTCAAAATAAAATCAAAGAAGAAAATGTATAGCAATAGTAATTGTAATAAAATTATGACTATATGATGGATTTACAGAGACACTAAAAGAAAGGGCATGCAATTTTAAACAATTTTGTAATTTACTTTTTTCTCTTGTATTCTTTGTTGAAAGCTAAACCTAGGTAGACTCATATGCTTATGTATAAGCCCTTGAAGGTCGCCTCTTATCTCGGTGCAATTTGACAGGTTTTCACAGCTAGGCAGTGCTATTTCGTGTGTGCCATATAGATAACATGAGTCAGCACTGATTGGCTAAAATGCAAGTCTGTCAAAAGAACTGAAACAAGGGGGCAGTCTGAAGATGCTTAGATACAAGGTAATTACAGAGGTAAAAAGCATATTAATATAACTGTGTTGGTTATGCAGAAATGGGGAATGGGTAACAAAGGGATTATCTATCTTTTTAAAAAATCTACACTCTGAAGTAGACTGTCCCTTTAAAAGAGCATTATGGCAACAAATAATAATAGCAAAATATGATTTATTATTTTACCCTAAGAGGAGGATGGATACGTTTATGGACAAATGGGAAAAATATATAATGTGTATGAAATCAGAAGTTATTTATAAGGACCTAATATTTGTTAAAGATGAGTTTTCTTAACAAAATAGATCTAATTACTTTAGCCATTATGTGATAGGGAAAAGCGTTTTTTCCTTCTAATCATTTTTTCTTATGGTAATAATCTTGCTTATGGTGTTAGACTATGGGGCCGATTTATCAAAAGATCGCTACTCTGAGGCCACGGACAGAAATCAACCCAATCGAATACGATCAGGTTGATTGACACCCCCTGCTAGCGTCCGATTGGCCAAGAATCTGCAGGGGGCGGCATTGTACAAGCAGTTCACAAGAACTTCTTGTGCAATGATAAATGCAGACAGTGTATGCTGTCGCCATTTATCGATGTGCAGCGGACATGATACGCTACATTGTATCATGTCCGCTCGCATTATGATAAATCTACCCCTGTGAGCCTAATCATTAATAAACTAGAATTTACTTATTTATGCTAATGATCCTCTCAATTGTGTGGTATATTGCTGTATACAAAATGATATACCTGTCTGATAAGGGTTTGTTTTGTTATGGACTAAATTTTAATAATGGGGGGGGGTGTCAAAAAATCCAAAAACTAGTCCAAAATAAAAAAAACTGTTTAAGATGCTCTGTTCTAACCAATCAGAACAATAAAATAAACTCATTGTCTATTATCCAGTTTAAACAGCAGACTCTAAAGCACCAATCTTTGTGCTAGTCAGAGAAATAAATATCTGCCCTCCTAATCATTCCAGTTCTACACTACTTTCCATCCCTTCTATCTACTCCTAGGCTCTGTGTTTCTGTTCTCCTTTTGCATTAATTCTCCCTCCCCCACAGAAACACACTCTTCTCCTACACAGACTTTAGCATTTTCTTGTGATTCTTCATTCTCCAGTATCCTCTCTCTGTCACCTCCCTCAGCCACTCACAGCCTTCAATTCATCCCCTCCTTATCCTCTCCCTACAGGTTATAGTTATATGGAGACGCTATATAGAGAAATGTAGGGAGTTATATGGAGTGGTTATATGCAGAAATAGGAGTAATAGGAAAGGATTATATGGAGTAACAGCATTTATACTAGGTTATATGGAGCAGTCAAGAGATTAATAGAAAATTATAGACTGGTTATATTGACATAAAAGGTAAGTTATATAGGAGGAGTTAAAGAGAGAGGTTATATGGAGCAATAGGCTGCGTTATAAGTAGCAATATTAGCAGTTATAGGGAGGGTTATAGGGGTCAATAGGAGGAGTTATAGGGAGGGTTATATGGTCAATAGGAGGAGTTATAGGGAGGTTATAGGGTCAATAGGAGGAGTTATAGGGAAGGTTATATGGTGCAGTAGGAGGAATTATAGGAAGGATTATAGGGAGCAATAGGAGGAGTTATAGGGAGGGTTATATGGTCAATAGGAGGAGTTATAAGGAAGGTTATATGGTGCAGTAGGAGGAATTATAGGAAGGGTTATAGGGAGCAATAGGAGGAGTTATAGGGAGGGTTATATGGTCAATAGGAGGAGTTATAGGGAAGGTTATATGGTGCAGTAGGAGGAATTATAGGAAGGGTTATAGGGAGCAATAGGAGGAGTTATAGGGAGGGTTATATGGTCAATAGGAGGAGTTATAGGGAGGGTTTTATGGTGCAATAGGAGACATTATAGGGAGAGTGATATGAAGCAATAGGAGGTGTTATAGGGAGAGTTATTTGAAGCAATAGGATGAGTTATGAGGGTTATATGGAGCAACACGAGAAGTTATAAGGAGGGATATATGGAGCAATAGGAGGAGTTATAGGTAGTGATGTCGCAAACCTAAATATTTGGGTTCGCGAACGCGAACTCCCGCAAAAGTTTGCGAACCGGCGAACCGGGCAAACCGCCATTGACTTCAATGGGCAGGTGAATTTTAAAACCCACAGGGACTCTTTCTGGCCACAATAGTGATGGGAAAGTTGTTTCAAGGGGACTAACACCTGGACTGTGGCATGCCGGAGGGAGATCCATGGCAAAACTCCCATGGAAAATTACATAGTTGATGCAGAGTCTGGTTTTAATCCATAAAGGCCATAAATCACCTAACATTCCTAAATTGTTTGGAATAACGTGCTTTAAAACATCAGGTATGATGTTGTATCGATCAGGTAGTTTAAGGGTTACGCCCGCTTCACAGTGACAGACCAAACTCCCGCAGCGGGTACAACATCATCATCATCACACGTACGTCCATGTGTGTAATGCTGCCTGACTGAGACATATCCCTGTTATCTACATCCTCTGGCAATAATGGTTGCGCATCACTCATTTCTTCCAACTGATGTGTAAATAACTCCTATGACAGATCAAGTGAAGCGGCTGTGGTGCTAATGTTGGTGGTGGCAGCAGGCGGGCGAGTGGTAACTTGAGAGGTGCTGCCCGAAGATAAGCTGGAGGAGGATGGTGCGTCAAGGTTCGGAGCGGAAGCTATAGAAGATTGGGTGTCCTGTGTTAAAAAGTCAACTATGTCCTCAGAACTTTTCGAGTTCATGGTACGTGGCCTCTGAACACTGGGCATTATTCTAGGGCCAAAGGGAATCACAGCACCACGACCACACCTGCGGGGTGGCCTGCCTCTGCCTGTCATTTTTTTTTAAATGTACACTTACACTACTATTAAACAAGATATGAGTGGTGCCACTGGGCAAGTGGGCACAGTATACGCTGTGAGCCTGACACAAAAAAGCAGACTGATGTTTCACAGTCCAAAAAGTTTTTATTTTTTTAAATGTACACTTACACTACTATTAAACAAGATATGAGTGGTAGCACTGGGCAAGTGGGCACAGTATACGCTGTGAGCCTGACACAAAAAAGCAGACTGATATTTCACAGTCCAAAAAGTTTTTATTTTTTTAAATGTACACTTACACTACTATTAAACAAGATATGAGTGGTGGCACTGGGCAAGTGGGCACAGTATACGCTGTGAGCCTGGCACACACGCTGGCAGGCAACTGCAATTAGATTACACAAGCAGACTGATGTTTCACAGTCAAAAAAGTTTTGTTTTTTAAAATTTACACTACTGTTACACCAGATATGAGTGGTGGCACTGGGCAAGTGGGCCTTGCACACACGTTGGCAGGCAGGCAACTGCAATTAGATTACACAAGCAGACTGATGTTTCACAGTCAAAAAAGTTTTTTTTAAAATTTACACTACTGTTACACCAGATATGAGTGGTGGCACTGGGCAAGTGGGCCTGGCACACACGCTGGCAGGCAGGCAACTGCAATTAGATTACACAAGCAGACTGATGTTTCACAGTCAAAAAATTTTTTTTTTAAATTTACACTACTGTTACACCAAATATGAGTGGTGGCACTGGGCAAGTGGGCCTGGCACACACGCTGGCAGGCAGGCAACTGCAATTAGATTACACTAGCAGACTGATGTTTCACAGTCAAAAAAGTTTTTTTTTTAAATTTACACTATTGTTACACCAGATATGAGTGGTGGCACTGGGCAAGTGGGCCTGGCACACACGCTGGTAGGCAGGCAACTGCAATTAGATTGCACTAGCAGACTGATGTTTCACAGTCAAAAAAGTTTTTTTTTTTAATTTACACTACTGTTACACCAGATATGAGTAGTGGCACTGGGCAAGTGGGCACAGTATACGCTGTGAGCCTGGCACACACGCTGGCAGGCAGACAACTGCAATTAGATTACACTAGCAGACTGATGTTTCACAGTCAAAAAAGTTTTTTTTTTTATTTAAATTTACACTACTGTTACACCAGATATGAGTGGTGGCACTGGGCAAGTGGGCCTTGCACACACGCTGGCAGGCAGGCAACTGCAATTAGATTACACAAGCAGACTGATGTTTCACAGTCAAAAAAGTTTTTTTTTTATTTAAATTTACACTACTGTTACACCAGATATGAGTGGTGGCACTGGGCAAGTGGGCCTGGCACACACGCTGGCAGGCAGGCAACTGCAATTAGATTACACAAGCAGACTGATGTTTCACAGTCAAAATATATATTTTTTTTAAATTTACACTACTGTTACACCAGATATGAGTGGTGGCACTGGGCAAGTGGGCACAGTATACGCTGTGAGCCTGGCACACACGCTGGCAGGCAGGCAACTGCAATTAGATTACACTAGCAGACTGATGTTTCACAGTCAAAAAGTTTTTTTTTTTTTAAAGTTACACTACTGTTACACCAGATATGAGTGGTGGCACTGGGCAAGTGGGCACAGTATACGCTGTGAGCCTGGCACACACGCTGGCAGGCAACTGAAATTAGATTACACTAGCAGACTGATGTTTCACTGTCAAAAAAGTTTTTTTTTTTAAATTTACACTACTGTTACACCAGATATGAGTGGTGGCACTGGGCAAGAGGGCACAGTATACGCTGTAAGCCTGGCACACACGCTGGCAGGCAGGCAACTGCAATTAGATTACACTAGCAGACTGATGTTTCACAGTCAAAAAGTTGTTTGTTTTTTTAAATTTACACTACTGTTACACCAGATATGAGTGGTGGCACTGGGCAAGTGGTCACAGTATATGCTGTGAGCCTGGCACACACGCTGGCAGGCAGGCAACTGCAATTAGATTACACTAGAAGACTGATGTTTCACAGTCAAAAAAGTTTTGTTTTTTTAAATTTACACAACTGTTACACCAGATATGAGTGGTGGCACTGGGCAAGAGGGCACAGTAAACGCTGTAAGCGTGGCACACACGCTGGCAGGCAACTGCAATTAGATTACACTAGCAGACTGATGTTTCACAGTCAAAAAAGTTTTTTGTTTTTTTAAATTTACACTACTGTTACACCAGATATGAGTGGTGGCACTGGGCAAGTGGGCCTTGCACACATGCTGGCAGGCAGGCAACTGCAATTAGATTACACTAGCAGACTGATGTTTCACAGTCAAATTTTTTTTTAAATTTACACTACTGTTACACCAGATATGAGTGGTGGCACTGGGCAAGTGGTCACAGTATATGCTGTGAGCCTGGCACACACGCTGGCAGGCAGGCAACTGCAATTAGATTACACTAGAAGACTGATGTTTCACAGTCAAAAAAGTTTTGTTTTTTTAAATTTACACAACTGTTACACCAGATATGAGTGGTGGCACTGGGCAAGAGGGCACAGTATACGCTGTAAGCCTGGCACACACGCTGGCAGGCAGGCAACTGCAATTAGATTACACTAGCAGACTGATGTTTCACAGTCAAAATTTTTTTATTTTTTTTTAAATTTACACTACTGTTACACCAGATATGAGTGGTGGCACTGGGCAAGTGGGCCTTGCACACATGCTGGCAGGCAGGCAACTGTAATTAGATTACACTAGCAGACTGATGTTTCACAGTCAAAAAAGTTTTTTTTTAAAGTTACACTACTGTTAAACCAGATATGAGTGGTGTCACTGGGCAAGTGGGCCTGGCACACATGCTGGCAGGCAGGCAACTGCAATTAGATTACACTAGCAGACTGATGTTTCACAGTCAAAAAAGTTTTTTTAAAATATTTACACTACTGTTACACCAGATATGAGTGGTGGCACTGGGTAAGTGGGCCTGGCACACACGCTGGCAGGCAGGCAACTGCAATTAGATTACACTAGCAGACTGATGTTTCACAGTCAAAAAAGTTTTGTTTTTTTTAAATTTACACTACTGTTACACCAGATATGAGTGGTGGCACTGGGTAAGTGGGCCTGGCACACACGCTGGCAGGCAGGCAACTGCAATTAGATTACACTAGCAGACTGATGTTTCACAGTCAAAAAAGTTTTGTTTTTTTATAATTTACACTACTGTTACACCAGATATGAGTGGTGGCACTGGGCAAGTGGCTTGGCAGGCAGGCAACTGCAATTAGATTACACAGGAAAAAAAAGAAAAATGCAGACTGATGTTCTAGCCCTAAAAAGGGCTTTTTGGGGTGCTGTCCTTACAGCAGAGATCAGATGAGTCCTTCAGGACTGTAGTGGACACTGAATACACTAGCCTAGCTTTCGATTTCCCTATTAAATCAGCAGCAGCTACACTGTCCATCCTCTCACTAAGAATGCAACCTCCAAATGAATCTAAAATGGATGCTGTCCAGGAGGTAGGAGGGTCTGGGAGGGAGTGTCTGCTGCTGATTGGCTGGAATGTGTCTTCTGACTGTGAGGTAGGGGGTCAAAGTATTAGTCAATGATGACGAATAGGGGGCGGATCGAACATCGCATATGTTCACCCGCCGCGGCGAACGAAAACCTGCTATGTTCGCCGGGAACTATTCGCCGGCGAACTATTCGCGACATCACTAGTTATAGGGAGAGTTATATGGTCAATAGGAGGAATTATAGGGAGGGTTATATGGTGCAATATGAGAAATTATAGGGAGAGTTATATGGAGCAATAGGAGGTGTTATAGGGAGAGTTATATGGTCAACAGGAGGAATTATAGGGAGGGTTTTATGGTGCAATAGGAAAAATTATAGGGAGAATTATATGGAGCAATAGGAGGTGTTATAGGGAGAGTTATTTTAAGCAATAGGAGGAGTTATAAGGAGGGTTATATGGAGCAATAGGAGGACTTATAAGGAGGGTTATATGGAACAATAGGAGGAGTTATAGGGAGGGTTAGATGGAGCAATAGGAGGAGTTATAGGGAGGGTTTTATGGAGCAATAGGAGGATTTATAGGGAGAGTTACATAGAGAAAAAGGAGGAGTTAAAGGGAGGGTTATATGTAGGGTTGCCATCTCAGCCATATTTTCCTGGACACTTATGAGTTACACATGCTGCAGGGTGTGCAGAGAGGAACATGTATTGTGTTTCTGGACAGCACTATTCATATTCCTCCCTGCACACCCTGCAGCATGTTTACCTTATAAGTGCTCTGTATTTTAAGGGACGGGTGGTAAACCTAGTTATATGGAGCAATAGGATGAGTTATAGGGAGAGTTATATGGAGCAATTGGAGGCGTTATAGGGAGGGTTATATGGTTAATAGGAGGAGTTATAGGGAGGGTTGTATGGAGCAATAGGAGTTGTCAAAGGGAGGGTTATATGGTGCAATAGGAGGCGTTATAGGGAGGGTTATAAGGAGCAATAGGATGAGTTATAGGGAAGGTTATAAGGAGCAATAGGAGGAGTTATAGGGAGAGTTATATGGAGCAATAGGAGGCGTTATAGGGAGGGTTATATGGAGCAATAGGAGGAGTTATAGGGAGGGTTATAATGAGCAATAGGAGGAGTTATAGGGAGGGTTATATGGAGCAACAGAAGGAGTTATAGGGAGCGTTATATGGAGCAATAGGAGGAGTTATAGAGAGGGTTATATGGAGCAATAGGAGTTATAAGGAGGGTTATACGGAGAAATAGGAGGAGTTAAAGGGAGGGTTATATTGAGCAATAGGAGGAGTTATAGGGAGGGTATTATGGAGCAATAGGAGGAGTTATAGTGAGGGTTATATGGAGCAATAGGAGTTATAGAGAGGGTTATATGAAACAATAGAAGTTATAAGGACGGTTATATGGAGCAATAGGAGGAGTTATAGAGAGGGTTACATGGAAATATGAGGAGTTATAGAGAAGGTTACATGGAGCATTAGGAGGAGTTATAGGGATGGTTATATTGAGCAATAGGAGGAGTTATAGGGGGGTATATGGGGCAATAGGAGAAATTATAGGGAGAGTTATATGGAGCAATAGGAGGTGCTATAGGGAGAGTTATATGGTTAATAGAAGGAATTATAGGGAGGGTTTTATGGTGCAATAGGAAAAATTATAGGTAGAATTATATGGAGCAATAGGAGGTGTTATAGGGAGAGTTATTTGAAGCAATAGGAGGAGTTATAAGGAGGGTTATATGGAGCAATAGGAGGAGTTATAAGGAAGGTTATATGGAACAATAGGAGGAGTTATAGGGAGGGTTATATGGAGCAATAGGAGGATTTATAGGGAGAGTTATTTGGAGCAATAGAAAGGAGTTATAAGGAGGGTTATATGGAGCAATAGGAGGAGTTAAAGGGAGGGTTATATGGTGCAATAGGAGGAGTTATAGGGAGAGTTACATAGAGAAAAAGGAGGAGTTAAAGGGAGGGTTATATGTAGGGTTGCCACCTAAGCCATATTTTCCTGGACACTTATGAGTTACACATGCTGCAGGAGGCGTTATAGGGAGGGTTATAAGGAGCAATAGGAGGAGTTATAGGGAGGGTTATAAGGAGCAATAGGAGGAGTTATAGGGAGAGTTTTATGGAGCAATAGGAGGCGTTATAGGGAGGGTTATATGGAGCAATAGGAGTTATAGGGAGGGTTATATGTAGCAATAGGAGGCGTTATAGGGAGGGTTATAATGAGCAATAGGAGGAGTTATAGGGAGGGTTATATGGAGCAACAGAAGGAGTTATAGGGAGTGTTATATGGAGCAATAGGAGGAGTTATAGAGAGGGTTATATGGAGCAATAGGAGTTATAAGGAGGGTTATACGGAGAAATAGGAGGAGTTAAAGGGAGGGTTATATTGAGCAATAGGAGGAGTTATAGGGAGGGTATTATGGAGCAATAGGAGGAGTTATAGTGAGGGTTATATGGAGCAATAGGAGTTATAGAGAGGGTTATATGAAACAATAGAAGTTATAAGGACGGTTATATGGAGCAATAGGAGGAGTTATAGAGAGGGTTACATGGAGCAATATGAGGAGTTATAGAGAAGGTTACATGGAGCATTAGGAGGAGTTATAGGGATGGTTATATTGAGCAATAGGAGGAGTTATAGGGGGGGTATATGGGGCAATAGGAGAAATTATAGGGAGAGTTATATGGAGCAATAGGAGGTGCTATAGGGAGAGTTATATGGTTAATAGAAGGAATTATAGGGAGGGTTTTATGGTGCAATAGGAAAAATTATAGGTAGAATTATATGGAGCAATAGGAGGTGTTATAGGGAGAGTTATTTGAAGCAATAGGAGGAGTTATAAGGAGGGTTATATGGAGCAATAGGAGGAGTTATAAGGAAGGTTATATGGAACAATAGGAGGAGTTATAGGGAGGGTCATATGGAGCAATAGGAGGATTTATAGGGAGAGTTATTTGGAGCAATAGAAAGGAGTTATAAGGAGGGTTATATGGAGCAATAGGAGGAGTTAAAGGGAGGGTTATATGGTGCAATAGGAGGAGTTATAGGGAGAGTTACATAGAGAAAAAGGAGGAGTTAAAGGGAGGGTTATATGTAGGGTTGCCACCTAAGCCATATTTTCCTGGACACTTATGAGTTACACATGCTGCAGGAGGCGTTATAGGGAGGGTTATAAGGAGCAATAGGAGGAGTTATAGGGAGAGTTTTATGGAGCAATAGGAGGCGTTATAGGGAGGGTTATATGGAGCAATAGGAGTTATAGGGAGGGTTATATGGAGCAATAGGAGTTATAGGGAGGGTTATATGGAGCAATAGGAGTTATAGGGAGAGTTATATGGAGCAATAGGAGGAGTTATAGAGAGGGTTATATGGAACAATAGGAGTTATAAGGAGGGTTATATGGAACAATAGGAGTTATAAGGAGGGTTATATGGAGCAATAGGAGGAGTTATAAAGAAGGTTACATGGAGCATTATGGAGGAGTTATAGGGAGGGTTATATTGAGCAATAGGAGGAGTTATAGGGAGGGTTATATGGAGCAATAGGAGTTATAGGGAGGGTTATATGGAACAATATGGAGGAGTTATAGGAAAAGTTATATCGAGCAATAGGAGGAGTAATAGGGAGGGTTATATGGGGCAATAGGAGAAATTATAGGGAGAGATATATGGAGCAATAGGAGGTGTTATAGGGAGAGTTATATGGTCAATAGGAGGAATTATAGGGAGGGTTTTATGGTGCAATAGGAACAATTATAGGGAGAATTATATGGAGCAATAGGAGGTGTTATAGGGAGAGTTATTTGAAGCAATAGGAGGAGTTATAAGGAGGGTTATATGGAGTAATAGGAGGAGTTATAAGGAGGGTTATATGGAACAATATGAGGAGTTATAGGAAGGGTTATATGGAGCAATAGGATGAGTTATTGGGATGGTTATATGGAACAATATGAGGAGTTATAGGAAGGGTTATATGGAGCAATAGGATGAGTTATAAGGAGGGTTATATGGTGCAATAGGAGGAGTTATAGGGAGAGTTACATAGAGAAAAAGGAGGAGTTAAAGGGAGGGTTATATGTAGGGTTGCCACCTCAGCCATATTTTCCTGGACACTTATGAGTTACACATGCTGCAGGGTGTGCAGGGAGGAACATGTATTATGTTTCTGGACAGCACTATTCATATTGCTCCCTGCACACCCTGCAGCATGTTTAACTTATAAGTGCTCTGTATTTTAAGGGACGGGTGGTAACCTTAGTTATATGGAGCAATAGGATGAGTTATAGGGAGGGTTATATGGAGCAATAGGAGTTATAGGGAGGGTTATATGGAGCAATTGGAGGCGCTATAGGGAGGGTTATATGGTCAATAGGAGGAGTTATAGGGAAGGTTGTATGGAGCAATAGGAGTTGTTAAAGGGAGGGTTATATGGTGCAATAGGAGGCGTTATAGGGAGGGTTATATGGAGCAATAGGAGGCGTTATAAGGAGGGTTATATGGAGCAATAGGAGTTATAGGGAGAGTTATATGGAGAAATAGGAGGAGTTATAGAGAGGGTTATATGGTCAATAGGAGGAGTTATAGGGAAGGTTGTATGGAGCAATAGGAGTTGTTAAAGGGAGGGTTATATGGAGCAATAGGAGGCGTTATAGGGAGGGTTATATGGAGCAATAGGAGTTATAGGGAGAGTTATATGGAGAAATAGGAGGCGCTATAGAGAGGGTTATATGGTCAATAGGAGGAGTTATAGGGAAGGTTGTATGGAGCAATAGGAGTTGTTAAAGGGAGGGTTATATGGTGCAATAGGAGGCGTTATAGGGAGGGCTATATGGAGCAATAGGAGGCGTTATAGGGAGGGTTATATGGAGCAATAGGAGTTATAGGGAGAGTTATATGGAGAAATAGGAGGAGTTATAGAGAGGGTTATATGGAACAATATGAGTTATAAGGAGGGTTATACAGAGAAATAGGAGAAGCTATAGGGAGGGTTATATGGAACAATAGGAGTTATAAGGAGGGTTATAAGGCGAAATAGGAGGAGTTAAAGGGAGGGTTATATGGAGCAATAGGAGGAGTTATAGGGAGGGTTATATGGAGCAATAGGAGGAGTTATAGTGAGGTTTATTTGGAGCAATAGGATGAAATATAGAGAGGGTTATATGGAGCAATAGGAGGAGTTATAGAGAGGGTTATATGGAGCAATAGGAGTTATAGAGAGGGTTATATGAAACAATAGGAGTTATAAGGAGGGTTATATGGAGCATTAGGAGGAGTTATAGGGAGGGTTATATGGAGCAATAGGAGGAGTTATAGGGAGGGTTATATGGAGCAATAGGAGGAATTATAGGTAGGGTTATATGGAGCAATATGAGTTATAGGGAGGGTTATATGGAGCAATAGGAGGAGTTTTATGGAGGGTTATATGGAGCAATGTAGGAGGAGCTATAGGGAGGGTTATATGGAGCAATAGGAGGAGTTATAGGGAGGGTTATATGGAGCAATAGGAGGAGTTATAGGGAGGGTTATATGGAGCAATAGGAGGAATTATAGGTAGGGTTATATGGAGCAATAGGAGTTATAGGGAGGGTTATATGGAGCAATAGGAGGAGTTTTATGGAGGGTTATATGGAGCAATGTAGGAGGAGCTATAGGGAGGGTTATATGGAGCAATAGGAGGAGTTATAGGGAGGGTTATATGGAGCAATAGGAGTTATAGGGAGGGTTATATGGAGCAATATGAGGTGTTATAGGGAGGGTTATATGGAGCAATAGGAGGAGTTATAGGGAAGGTTATATGGAGCAATAGGAGGAGTTATATGGAGGGTTATATGGAGCAATGTATGAGGAGTTATAGCGAGGGTTATATGGAGCAATAGGAGGAGTTATAGGGAGGGTTATATGGAGCAATAGGAGGAGTTATAGGGAGGGTTATATGGAGCAATAGGAGGAATTATAGGTAGGGTTATATGGAGCAAAAGGAGGAGCTATAGGGAGGGTTATATGGAGCAATAGGAGTTATAGGGAGGGTTATATGGAGCAGTAGGAGGAGTTATATGGAGGGTTATATGGAGCAATAGGAGGAGTTATATGGAGGGTTATATGGAGCAATGTAGGAGGAGCTATAGGGAGGGTTATATGGAGCAATAGGAGGAGTTATAGGGAGGGTTATATGGAGCAATAGGAGGAGTTATATGGAGGCTTATATGGAGCAATGTAGGAGGAGCTATAGGGAGGGTTATATGGAGCAATAGGAGGAGTTATAGAGGACATTGTGTTAAATGGAGCAATAAGGGGAGGTTTCAGAATCAGAAGTTACAGAAAAGGGTTAAAGGAGGAGGATATATTAAACATAAAGATTAGTTATAGAGAAGCTTATAATAGGAAATAATTATAGGGAAAGGTTATATGAAGCAACAGGACAAGTTATAGAGAGTGTTTAATCTTAGATAAATAAAGGGGCACAGTTCTCTCTGGTACCGGATCTGTTTTAAACACAAACAAAAGAAGAATCTAAACACTTGTTACAAACACCATTTCTGATCAGTGATATGTTAGATGGATATTCTTTTTAAAAGTATTAATCGCAGGATAAAAGCCGTGTGCACTTGGCATTCAGCTGCCGTCTTCTCCTTAGGGATCCCTTTGTAACCAAACAGGAGTAAAAAAGAAAATGAAGCAAGAATGACATCAGGGGCCAATAGAGGATATCTTAAAAAAAAATGTCCCATGAAGAATTCAAAGCACGTCTCTCTCTCGTGCCAGTGTCAGAGAAAGCAGGCCAGGACCACGCCTCTCTCTGAGATGACCCCATAAAAGGCATACAGTGACATCCTGGGCCAGCTGAGAGTGGGGGAGGAACCATTACTACAAGTTTCACAACCAGCAGCAGGAAACAAGCTGAAGAAAAAAAAAATAAAGACGATTTTGCTCTTCTGTTTCTCCTTGGGATTTTAACCTCTCTCTTGATGCACAGAATACTAGAAATGTTCCTGTTTTACATAAAGAAGTCTGCACCTTTAGACAAAACGCAGGCTAGAAATATAAAGCGCTATTAAGTCAATGTCTTTATAGATGTATATCAGAAATTAAAAGCATTTTTTCTCTTTAAATTTGGCCCCAATTCCCCAGCAATCCATTTTACCTGCAGGAGCATAGTAAATTGTTTACAAATGGCTAATTTACCTTTGTTTCAGTATTAGAAATGATTTATTTTGCCTGTGGTATACCTACCTATACTGAAAGATATATGTAACCAACATAAACAGATAACATGACATTTGTATATTAGACAGTTGTTAAATTATAGGTATACATTATGTTTCATATGAGTAACGTTAAATTTAAAGGGGCACTGAACCCAATTTTTTTCTTTCGTGATTCAGATAGAGCATGACATTTTAAACAACTTTCTAATTTACTCATATTATCAATTTTTCTTCATTCTCTTGGTATCTTTATTTGAAATGGAAGAATATAAGTTTAGATGCCAGCCCATTTTTGGTGAACAACCTGGGTTGTCCTTGCTGATTGGTAGTGCTGTCCAGAGTTCTGAACCAAAATAAAAAGCTTAGATGCCTTCTTTTTCAAATAAAGATAGCAAAAGAATGAAGAAAAATTGATAACAGGAGTAAATTAGAAAGTTGCTTAAAATCGCATGCTCTATCTGAATCATGAAAGAAAAAATTTGGGTTCAGTGTCCCTTTAAGTATTCACCATTTTAGGATGATTAGTATGTTCTGGTATGTCTTGGTTTTAAAGAACTTACATTTAACTGTTTATTTGAGTTATCCATAAATTACAATAAATCCAAGAGATTGATCTTGCAGGTATTACCAATAACAGATGTGATCTATTCAAACCAAGATCTGAACAGTGTTTATATCCAGGTTAAAACGAGGAGTTATATTGAAAATGATGAAAATCTTGTCTGTTCAATTTAAAAAATTTTTTTTTACAACAATAATAAAACTTGTTAACATATAAATAACAATAAATTAACAATATAATTGTCAATATAAAAAGTTTTCACATTTATATAACGAGATTCTATGTAAATAAATGGTACTCAGAAAGGGGCAAAAAAAAGGGAGAAGAAATGTTCCCTTAAAGGGACATAAAACAGGTTGAGATCTGTGCATATCCTAAAAGGGCTAATTAATTAAAAATAATTTGCATTAAAATGTTTAAAAATTGCTGGCAAGTATTTTAAAATATTTTTCAAAAATATGCAAAATTAATTACATAGCTAAACTGCCTGGAGAAGCCAACTCCACCCCCCTTATCAGTGTTTAGACACAGGCATTATATTTCAACTGAGTTCACAGCTTCTAGGTATGCTCCAGCAGATAATCCCTATGCCTTTTTTGCATTCTACCAAAATAACAATAGATATAGATACAGCCATAGAAGGAAAAATGTGGGGGAGTTAGAGCTTTAAAATTCAGAAACTAAAAAGAAAGGGTTAATGGCGAGGCACTGCAGTATACATTTGCAGGTAAAGTAATTAAAGTACATATTATTATATTTTGTCTCTATCTCAACTTGCTTTATGTCCCTTTAAGACTTGGCCTCCCCACCCCCCAGCCAGTCCGATGTCTTTTGTGTCAGTATTAGTAGGTAGCTCCTCCACGTATCTGCAAAAAACATATTATTAAGTAATCATGTGTTACATAATAAGGACCCCCAATAGAGGCATTCAACATGCGTTCGGTTTTTAAGAAAGGAGACAATATTTCCCATTTCTTTAAGAATATCGGTAGGCGTTGTAGTACATCCATTTTAGTGTCATATTGCTCAGTGAGTAGTTGAGTCCATGTTTTACAAGTGAGGTGTACTAATTTAGTTTTTTTTATCAATCCACAAAGATAAATTTTATTTGCTGTTAGCTATTGCCTAGCTAATAGAATTATTAATGTCAGAATTGGGCATAATTTATGTAAACTAGCATCCCATTGTAATAGGCATATCATCTCAAGATTGAGTGTGTTTAATATTAAAAGTTTTTAGTAGCCAGGATTGCGTTCTACACCAAAAATTCTAAACTTTAGGGCTGGTAATGAACACTTGACACATTGATCACTAATCTATTTGTTCCAATGGGAGTTACGCTTAGGGGTGAGATAGTCTTGATGCAATTTATGTGTTTGAGATTCTTCAAACCACTGGTCGGGACCCATTACTGGGTCGCAACACCATGTTTACTGGGTCGTGACTTGAGTGTGTGTTGTATGAGAATGTGGGTTGTGTGTGTGTGCTATATGAGAATGGGTGGTGTGTGTTGTAGAAGAGTGTGTGTATTGTATGTGTAATATGAGAGTGTCTGTCTGTGTTGTATGAGAGTGTATTTGGTGTGTGTTGTATTAGAGTGGGTGTGGTGTGTGTGTTGTATGAGAGTTTGTGTGTATTGTATGAGAGTTTGTGTGTATTGAATGAGAATGTGTGGATTGAATGAGATTGTGGGTATTGAATGAGAGTGTGTGATGTGTGTGTTGTATGAGAGTGTGTATTGTATGAGAGTGTATGTGTGGTGAGTGTGTGCAGTACGTTTATATGTGAGCGTGGGGTGTGTGTGTGTGTTATATGAGTGTGTTTTATGTGTGTGTTGTATGAGAGTGTGTGTTATATGAGTGTGAGAATTTTACTCACTTTGCCAAAAATTGCAGCTATTTTGTTGTATATTTCAGAAATTTTCAGTCCAAGCATAAAAATAGGGTCGTGAAGGTATGTGGTATCATGGCACTGGGTCTTGGTGAAAAAAGTTTGAAGAACCCTGCTCTAAGTTGTAAGGACATGGTGGCCCTTTTGGCCATTGCTAAGCTGTTTTTAAGAGTTGGCACTGTAATGTCACCAATCCTCAATTTCACTTTTCCAAGAGGGCCTCCTGCAACTCTGGTGTTTTCTTACGTAATAGTGTTTGGTATAGTAGTGAAATAGAGAAATTTCCCATTTTAAAGGCTATATGCGTGATTGCAAAGGGTGAGGAGCTCCAGAAACACAAAATGTTATCTTTAAGGCTGTTAATATAGTGTCTCGCCTGCAAGTAGGCATAAAACTGGGTACATGGAATGTCATAATGCTTAATAAATTCCTGAAAGGGTTTCACTGTGTGGGAGGTCTGATCCAGAAAGTCCCCAAACGTTCCAAGCCTTTTGTCCTTCCATAAGTGAAAGGGTAGGGAATCTGAGCCCGTTGGAAAGTCAATAAGCCATAAGAGGTATATATTTGGGGGAGGGCTTCTGTGCACGTAAAGGGTCTTTGTATAATATGTTAGATTTCACCTATGGTGGTAGCTTACAAACAGGGCCGGATTTACAGTCCAAGTGCCTGTAGGCACAAAAATCTAAAGCGCCCCCACACGCTCCCGGTTCATGTGTATAAACCTATGAATACAGCCTAAACTTTATAGAATTATGACTTTTTTTACAGCAGCTGCTAAAAAAGGCAGTCCATGATTTATAACAAAACACTCCAGACAGTATTTTCCCAGTATGATAAAATTCCAGTCTGAAAAGTATTTTTTTTATATAATTTATACAAGAAAAGTGCAGAAACTTTGATTACCAAGCCTGCAATGTGCACAATCATCCAAGGGTCAGTTTACTTTTTTAAAGTGTGTTTACCCTGAGCAACAGCCCTGGCATCTTGCATTTAGCAATAATATTCATATCTATGGTATATATTTATATGAACGACTGCCCTCTGACTGTTCAATCTGTCATTTTGATTTTGACAGCCGCTGCTGCTGCAGTTAATACATGCCCACCGTACACTCAGATCGCTCTGTAATAGCGCACAAATAGTCACTCACTGTCATTCCCCATAAAAGATCCAACCCCCACACACTTACGCTCAGGCCGCTCTGGCTGCTCTGTCCACATTCACTGGAGAAATGGACTGGACTGGCCAGCATCATGGCCATCTTTGTTTAGGGCAAAGTTATTATCTACTAGGGTGAGTGAGGGCAGAGCCACAGATGTGTGCAGAAAAGGCATATGGAGCAGAGAGACAGGCGCCCCTTTATTGAAGGCGCCTGTAGGAACATGCCTACTCTGCCTAATGGTAAATCCGGCCCTGCTTACAAAGTTTTGTGTAGGGAAGAGAAGCTAGGTTGATAGGTCCTAGAATTGCTTGATCTAAATGTTTGTGATAGAAATGTGCTGTATCTAGCTGCCAGTCAAGTACAAGCCTGACAAGAGCAGACCAGTTATATAGTTGAAAATCTGGTAGGCCTAAGCCACCGTCAAGATATGGGAGGCAAAGTTTTTCCGCTGCGATACGTGGCTTTTTAGTTTTCCAAATAAAAAGTTTAATAGCTTGAGTGTCAGAAGGTCTTCCCTATGTAAGAGAAAGCGCAACATGAGTAAGGTGAATAGAATGCACGGTAGGGTGACCAAAAGTTTATTTACTTGTATATTTAAACATAGTCAGTAGAAGAAATTGCACTCCTAGTGGGGGTTGGGAGAGATAAGTAATAAAATGTTAACAGGACAGTAAAGTCATAGTTAGACATTTATGATTTAGACAGAACATACATTTTTAAACAACTTTCCAAAGTTACTTCTATTATTTAATTTGCATCCTTCTCGTGTTATCCATTGCTGAAAGATTTATCTGTGTGAAAAGCTCATGAGCAGCAAAGAACCTAGGTTCTAACTGCTGATTGGTGGCTGCATATATATACAGATTGTCATTAGCTCACCCATGTGTTCAGTTAGAAACCAGTAGTGCATTGCTGCTCCTTCAACAAATGATACCAAGAGAATGAAGCTAATTTGATAATAGAAGTAAACTGGAAAGTTGTTTAAAATTGTATGTTCTACCTAAATCATGAATGAAAAATGCTGGGTTTCATCTCCCTTTAATTTTCAATTGTTGTCTCTAAGTGCTGGGCTTTGGTTTACAGAGAGAGATAATATAAAGAAGCATGTGTGTACAGGAAGTGATAAAATAAGGAGATATTATTGCCCTGCAAGTTCAACCCGTTTTAATGGGCTTTGGTTTCAAAGAAAAGTCAGCTATTTCATAAACATAAATAAACCCTAATAATCAATATCTGTTACATTTTATACTCTGCTGGTTTAAGAAGTCATTGGAAACACATAAAGGGAAAAACAATTTTACAGTATACTGTCCCTTTAAGCAGTGCAAAGCAAAAGAGTAGCATACATAAAGATTTTAAATAATTTAAAGAGTGCTGTAAGAAAAACTCTCTTCATGTACAGCTGGAATACTAGATGTGCACTTGTTTTCTATAAAGAGTTCTGTACATTTAGACAAAGTGCAAGCCAGAAATGTAAAGGGACATTAAAGTATATGTCAAATATATATATATATATATATATATATATATATATATACTGTTTATATTAGGTGATAAGCCTGCCCAAAGGTAATAATACAAAAAAATTAAAAATGTAAAATTACAGAAAAAAATAAACAAAACTATCCAAAATAAAAAAAATTAAGCCTAAACTAATACTATCCTAATCCCCCCTAAAATAAAAACACCCCCTAATCTAATACTAAACTACCAATAGCCCTTAAAATGGCCTTTTGTAGGGCATAGTCCTAAATTATACAGCTCTTTTAAAAAAAAAAATACCAATTACCCCCTAACAGTAAAACCCCCCACCCAACCAACGCGTCCAAAATAAAAAAAACAGTCTAAAAAAAAACAAGCTACCCATTGCCCCTAATGGGGCATTTCTATGGGCATTGCCCTTAAAAAGGGCATTCAGCTCTTTTACCGCCCCTTAAAAGGGCAATTAGTTCCTTCCCTACAGCCCAAAAAACCTTAATCTGAAAAAAAAGCCAACCCCCCCCCCCCCCCAAAAAAAAGGCTAAGACTAAGCCCGGTGATGGTCTTCTTCCAGGCAGCTCCATCATCTTCTATCTTCCTCTGGAGCGAAGGTGGTGGAGCGGAGGTGAGGAGCGATGTGGGGGGGGGGGCTTGCGGTTTAGGGGTTAATAGGTTAATTTGTTTTATTGTGATGTGGGGGTTTGGTGTTTTAGGGGTTAATAGTATAATTAGGTAGTTTCTGCTGTGGGGGTTTGGCGGTTTAAGGCTTAGTTTTTGTTAATACTTCATGTGGGTGGTTATATATTTTTTTTAATACTTCGTGCAGGCGGTTAGGTTTCTTTCATGTAATTGGCAAGAGTCCATGAGCTAGTGACGTATGGGATATACAATCCTACCAGGAGGGACAAAGTTTCCCAAACCTCAAAATGCCTATAAATACACCCCTCACCACACCCACAATTCAGTTTTACAAACTTTGCCTCCTATGGAGGTGGTGAAGTAAGTTTATGCTTAGATTTCTACGTTGACATGCGCTTCTCAGCATTTTGAAGCCCGGTTCCTCTCAGAGTACAGTGAATGTCAGAGGGATGTGAAGGGAGTATCACCTATTGAAGTCCATGGTTTTCCTTGCGGGAAATCTTTTCATAGGTTCTCTGTTATCGGTCGTAGAGATTCATCTCCTACCTCCCTTTTCAGATCGACGATATACTCTCATATTCCATTACCTCTACTGATAACTGTTTCAGTACTGGTTTGGCTATCTGCTATATGTGGATGGGTGTCTTTCGGTAAGTATGTTTTTATTTCTTATAGACACTCTCAGCTATGGTTTGGCACTTTATGTATTAATTTAAAGATCTAAATATATGTATTGTACTTATATTTGACATGAGTCAGGTTTATGTATATTTGCTTTTGCAGACTATCAGTTTCAAAATTGGGAAAAACATATATATGAAGTTATTTTTCTTACCTGGGGTATAGAATTTTCTTCAAAATTGACTGTTTTCATTAATTTTCGCGGGCAAAATTTAGGCTTGTGAGGCCGCAAAATGCTGATATTTATTGCGTCATTCTTGGCGTGAGAATTTTTTGGCGCGAAGGTACGTTCGGTGATGCAAATTCGTAATTTCCGGTGTCTGAGTTGACGCTAGGTTTCCTTGCACAGGGTTGCGTCTGCTATGACGCGAGTTGCGTAATTTCCGGATGTTGTTAGCGCCAAACAATTTCATTTTGCATTGCGCGTCATACTTGGTGCCAAATAATTTTATTATTTAAACCCCACTTCCTATATGCCTCTTGCCTTTTTCTATGCTAAGAGGGCTATGCTGTTTGAATTTTTTCTCATTCCTGAAACTGCCTTATAAAGAAATTGATCATTTTGCTTAATATGTTGTTTTTTCCTCTTACATTTGCAAGATGTCTCAATCTGATCCTGTCTCAGAAACCACTGTTGCATTCCTGCTGTCTGATAACAGTTCTACCAAAGATAAGTGTATCTGTTGTAAGTTTGCGGAGATTATATCTCCAGCTGTAGTATGTAACAGTTGTCATGATAAGCTTTTACATGCAGAGAATGTATCCATCAGTACTAGTACAATACCTGTTGTTCCTTCAACATCTAATGTACATGATATTCCTGTGAATATAAAAAAAGATTTTATTGCTGATGCGATTCAGAAGGCTTTGTCTGCCATTCCGCCTCCTAATAAACGTAAAAGGTCTTTTAAAACTTCTCATAAAGTTGATGAATTTTCAAATGACCGAAAACATACTGAATTATCTTCCTTTGATGAGGATCTATCTGATTTAGAAGATCCTACCGCAGATATTGACACTGACAAATCTACCTTTCTCTTTAAGATGGAGTATATGTGTTCCTTGTTGAAAGAAGTTAATTACTTTGGATATTGAGGAAACTAGTCCTCTTGATATTAAAACTAGTAAATGTTTAAATTCTGTTTATAAACCTCCTGTGGTTACTCCAGAGGTTTTTCCAGTTCCTGATGCTATTTCTGATATGATTTCAAAGGAATAGAATAGGCCTGGTACTTCTTTTATTCCTTCTTCTAGATTTAAAAAGTTGTGTCCTTTGCCAGCAGCCAGATTGGAGTTTTTGGAAAAAAATCCAGAAAGTTGATGGGGCTATTTCTACTCTTGCCAAACGTACTACTATCCCTATTGGAGATACTACTTCCTTTAAGGACCCTTTAGATAGGAAACTTGAATCTTTTCTTAGGAAAGCTTATTTATTTTCTGGCTATCTTCTCAGGCCTGCAATTTCTATAGCTGATGTTGCAGCTGCATCAACCTTCTGGTTGGAAAGCTTAGCGCAACAGGAAACAGATTCTGATTTTTCTAGCATTGTTCGCTTGCTTCAACATGCTAATCATTTTATCTGTGATGCTATTTTTGATATCATCAAAATCGATGTTAAATCTATGAGGCCCATTTATCAAGCTCTGTATGGAGCTTGTGGGTTCGTGTTTCTGGTGAGTCTTCAGACTCGCCAGAAGCAGCAGTTATGAAGCAGTGGTCTAAAGACCGCTGCTCCATAACCCTGCCCGCCTGCTCTGAGCAGGCGGACAGGAATCGCCACAATTCAACCCGATCGAGTATGATCGGGTTGATTGACACCTCCCTGCTGGCGGCTGATTGGCCGCGAGTCTGCAGGGGGCGGCGTTGCACCAGCAGCTCTTGTGAGTGCGTATTGCACTCCGCATTCAGCAAGGTCTTGTGGACCTGATCCGCACTGTCGGATCAGGTCCGCAAGATCTTTGATAAATAGGCCTCTATGTCTTTAGCTATTTTAGCTAGAAGAGCTTTGTGGCTCAAATATTGGAATGCTGACCAGTGTTTCCTATAAGGACAGTTTTGTGTGCAGCCCAGCAGTGAAACAGTTAACAAGAGAACCATACCGTGCCATCTGCATTGTGCAGTGTTTGCTAATTGCAGGGTGTGTTTACCAAATTAACTGTTTCACTGCTGGGCCGCACACAAAACTGGCCTTAGAGGGAACACTGATGCTGACATGGTATCTAAGTCTAGATTACTATCTCTTTCTTTCCAAGGTAACAATTTATTGGTTCTCAGTTGGATTCCATTATTTCAACTGTCTCTGGGGTGAAGGGACTTTTTTTACCTTGGGATAAAAGATCTAAAAGGTAAATCTAAAGCTTCTAATCGTTTTCATTCCTTTCGACAGAATAAGGAACAGAAACCAAATCCTTCCCCCAAGGAATATGGTTCCAATTGGAAGCCTTCTTCATGTTGGAATAAATCCAAGCCTTTTAAGAAACCAAAGCCAGCCCCCAAGTCTGCATGATGGTGTGGCCCTCATTCCAGTTCAGCTGGTGGGGGCAGATTACATTTTTTCCAAAACATTTGGGCAGATTCTGTCTAAAATCATTGGATTCAGAGCATTGTCTCTCAAGGGTATCGAATAGGATTCAGAATGAGACCTCCTGTGAGAAGATTTTTTCTCTCACGCATCCCAGCAAATCCAGTAAAGGCTCAGGTTTTCCTGAAGTGTGTTTCAGACCTGGAGTTTTCAGGGATAATCATGCCAGTTCCATTTCAGGAACAGGGTCTGGGGTTTTATTCAAATCTATTCATTGTTCCAAAGAAAGAAAATTAATTCAGACCAGTTCTGGATCTGAAAATTTTGAATCGTTATGTAAGAGTGCCAACTTTCAAAATGGTGACTATAAGGACTATTCTGCCTTTTGTTCAGCAAGGGCATTATATATCCACAATAGACTTACAGGATGTATATCTTCATATTCCGATCCATCCAGATCATTATCAGTTTCTGAGATTCTCTTTTCTAGACAAGCATTACCAATTTGTCGCTCTTCCTTTTGGCTTAGCGACAGCTCCAAGAATCTTTTCAAAGGTTCTCGGTGCCCTACTCTCTGTAATCAGAGAGCGGGGTATTACGGTGTTTCCTTATTTGGACGATATCTTGGTACTAGCTCAGTCTTTACGTTCTGCAGAATCTCACATGAATCAACTAGTGTTGTTTCTTCGAAAACATGGTTGGAGGATCAATTTACCAAAAAGTTATTTGATTCCTCAGACAAGGGTCACCTTTTTAGGTTTCCAGATAGATTCAGATGCAGCCTGTCGGAACCTTCAGTCTCGGTCATTCCCTTCTGTAGCTATGTGCATGGAAGTTTTAGGTCTCATGACTGCAGCATCGGACGTGATCCCTTTTGCTCGTTTTCATATAAGACCTCTCCAGCTTTGTATGCTGAACCAATGGTGCAGGGATTATACAAGGATATCACATTTAATATCCTTAAATCCCAATGTTTGACTATCTCTGACTTGGTGGTTAGATCACCGTCGTATAGTTCTAGGGGCCTCTTTTGTTCGTCCAACCTGGACTGTGATCACAACAGATGCAAGTCTTTCAGGTTGGGAAGCTGTTTGGGGATCTCTGACAGCACAAGGGGTTTGGAAATCTCAAGAGGCGAGATTACCAATCAATATTTTGGAACTCGTGTGATTTTCAGGGCTCTTCAGATTTGGCCTCTGTTGAAGAGAGAACCGTTCATTTGTTTTCAGACATACAATATTACAACTGTGGCATATGTCAATCAGGGTGGGACTCACAGTCCCCAAGCTATGAAAGAAGCATCCCGGATACTTGCTTGGGCGGAATCCAGCTCCTGTCTAATTTCTGCGGTTCATATCCCAGGTATAGACAATTGGGAAGCGGATTATCTCAGCCGTCAGACTTTACATCCGGGGGAATGGTCCCTCCATCCAGATGTGTTTTCTCAGGTTGTTCAGATGTGGGGTCTTCCAGAAATAGATCTGATGGCTTCTCATCTAAACAAGAAACTTCCCAGATACCTGTCCAGGTCCAGGGATCCTCAGGCGGAAGCAGTGGATGCGTTGACACTTCCTTGGTGTTATCAACCTGCTTATATTTTCCTGCCTTTAGTTCTTCTTCCAAGAGTGATCTCCAAAATCATCATGGAGCAATCGTTTGTGTTGCTGGTGGCTCCAGCATGGTCTCACAGGTTTTGGTATGCGGATCTTGTTCTGATGTCCAGTTGCCAACCTTGGCCACTTCCATTAAGGCCGGACCTTCTTTCTCAAGGTCCGTTTTTCCATCAGGATCTCAAATCATTAAATTTGAAGGTATGGAAATTGAACGCTTAGTGCTTAGTCATAGAGGTTTCTCTGACTCAGTGATTAATACTATGTTGCAGGCTCGTAAATCTGTTTCTAGAAAGATTTATTATAGAGTTTGGAAGACTTACATTTCATGGTGTTCCTCTCATAAATTCTCTTGGCATTCTTTTAGAATTCCTAGAATTTTACAGTTTCTTCAGGATGGTTTGGATAAGGGTTTGTCTGGAAGTTCCTTGAATGGACACATCTCTGCTCTTTCTGTTTTATTTCACAGAAAGATTGCTAAGTTCCTGATATTCACTGTTTTGTTCAGTCTTTGGTTCGTATCAAGCCTGTCATTAAATCAATATCTCCTCCTTGGAGTCTTAATTTGGTTTTGAAGGCTTTACAGGCTCCTCCATTTGAGCCTATGCATTCTTTGGACATTAAACTACTTTCTTGGAAAATGTTGTTTCTTTTGGCCATCTCTTCTGCTAGAAGAGTTTCTGAATTATCTGCTCTCTCTTGTGAATCTCCTTTTCTGATTTTTCATCAGGATAAGGCAGTTTTACAGACTTCATTTAAATTCTTACCTAAGGTTGTGAATTCTAACAACATTAATAGAGAAATTGTTGTCCCTTCCTTGTGTCCTAATCCTAAGAATTCTTTGGAGAGATCTTTACATTACATGAGAGCTCTGAAATATTATGTTGAAGCTACTAAAGATTTCAGGAAGACTTCTAGTCTATTTGTTATCTTTTCTGGTCCTAGGAAAGGTCAGAAGACTTCTGCCATTTTCTTGGAATCGTGATTAAAGCTTTTGATTCATCAAGCTTATTTGGAGTCGGGTCAAACCCCGCCTCAGAGAATTACAGCTCATTCTACTAGATCAGTTTCCAATTTGTGGGCTTTTAGGAATGAAGCTTCAGTTGATCAGATTTGCAAAGCAGTAACTTGGTCGTCTTTGCATACATTTACTAAATTCTACCGTTTTGATGTATTTGCTTCTTCGGAAGCAGTTTTTTGTAGAAAAGTTCTTCAGGCAGCTGTTTCAGTTTGATTCTTCTACTTATGTTTTAAGTTTTTTCCTTTCATTTATGAGAATAAACTTATATGTTGGATTGTGGATTAATTTTCTTCAGCGAAAAATGGCTGTTTTTATTTTATCCCTCCCTCTCTAGTGATTCTTGCATGGAGTTCCACATCTTAGGTATTGCTATCCCATACGTCTCTAGTTCATGGACTCTTGCCAATTACATGAAAGAAAACATAATTTATGTAAGAACTTACCTGATAAATTCATTTCTTTCATAATGGCAAGAGTCCATGAGGCCCACCCTTTCTATGGTGGTTATGATTTTTTTGTATAAAGCACAATTATTTCCAAATTCCTTTGTTGATGCTTTTTACTCCTTTCTTTATCACCCCACTACTTGGCTATTCGTTAAACTGAATTGTGGGTGTGGTGAGGGGTGTATTTATAGGCATTTTGAGGTTTGGGAAACTTTGCCACTCCTGGTAGGATTGTATATCCCATACGTCACTAGCTCATGGACTCTTGCCAATATGAAAGAAATTAATTTATCAGGTAAGTTCTTACATAAATTATGTTTTTTTGTTTTTTCCCTCCCTCTCTAATGACTCTTCTGTGGAGTTCCACATCTAGGGTATTACTATCCCATACGTCACTAGCTCATGGACTCTTGTCAATTGCATGAAAGAAAACATAATTTATGTAAGAACTTAACTGATAAATTAATTTCTTTCATATTGGCAAGAGTCCATGAGACCCACCCTTTTTATGGTGGTTATGTTTTTTTGTATAAAGCACAATTATATTTCCAGTTCCTTTTTTAATGCTTTTTACTCCTTTTTCTATCACCCCACTACTTGGCTATTCATTAAACCGAATTGTGGGTGTGGTGAGGGGTGTATTTATAGGCATTTTGAGGTTTGGGAAACTTTGCCCCTCCTGGTAGGAATGTATATCCCATACATCACTAGCTCATGGACTATTGCCAATATGAAAGAAATGAATTTATCAGGTAAGTTCTTACATAAATTATGTTTTTTCTTTTTGTTAATACTTCGTGCGGGTGGTTAGTTTTTTGTTTTTTTTTATACTTCGGGCGGGCCGTTAGGTTTTTTCCCTAATGCTCCGTTTGCCTATGCTGCATGGATTCTTTCACCACCCTGCAATTTTCGGAATTCACCTGGATGCAGTTTCGTGCGCGCAGCCATCATTCCTTTGAGAATTTGTGCACAACTGGCGACACTGACGGATGCGTTACAAACGCGATTATAGTATAGATATATATATATATATACAGTATATATAAATATTCATAAATTAAGCACTGCAGTGCTAAATAAATGCATACATTCTCATTTTTTTTTAAATAATTTAAAGAGACCTATCAGTGCAATAAAAAATTATCTGTGTTAGATCAAAGGGATTAAACACATAGTGAAAGTCAGCTGAACACATCTGGTGAGCCAATGATATGAAGCATATATGTGCAGCCACCAGCAGATAGTTCCTATAAGTCTACCTAGGTATGCTTTTCAAGAAAGGATACCAAGATAACAAAATAAATTTAATAATAGAACTAAATTGAAAAATCATGTACAACTGCGTTTTCTGTCAGATCCCTGAAGTTTAATTTTGACTATTCTGCCCCTTTCATGTACCTTTATGTAGTGCTCTAAGCAATCATTGAGTAAAATGTATCGGATCATATGTATCGGATCAATCACAATATGTCTCCATTTCTGCCTGCGACTCCCTCCCTCTGCCAGTCACGTGTGGTGTTCCCCAAGGTTCCATTCTTGGCCCCCTACTATTCACATTATTTATAAATGATCTGCCTAATGTCTGCAAATCCTCAACTGTACACATGTACGCAGATGACACGGTAATCTATGCAAACAATTCCAATCTGCCGCAGCTTGAAGAAGTGCTCCAAGACCAGTTGACAGAGGTAGAAAAGTGGATCTCAAAAAACAAACTCTTCCTAAACACTGACAAAACTGTCACAATGATCTTTGGAACGGGTCCTAAATTACACAAATTACAAAATTCCCATCTACGCATCAAAACAAAATCCAATTGCAGTCCACTCTTTCAAATACTTAGGTATGTTGTTAGACCCTAATCTAGTTTTGGCCTCCACATAGAAAAACTTGCATCTAAACTTTATCCAAAATTAGGTGCCCTGTACAGAAACAAATCTTGCCTCAGCCCTACATTAAAGAAAAAGATTGTACAGCAAATGCTGATGCCTATCATGGATTACGGGGACGTAGTATACTCACCTTAATAAACTTAATACATTGTATAACTCTAGAAATGCTTGTGCAATCCCGCCCCCTGCACATTCGTGGCCAATCGTCCACTAGCAGGGGGTGTCAAACCCGATCGTATGCAATCGGGCGGATTGCTGTCCGCCGCCTTAGAGGTGGCAAACGAGTTAAGGAGCAGCGGTCTTAAGACCGCTGCTTCTTAACTCCAGTTTCCGGCGAACCTGAAGGCTCGCACGGAAACAGAGGCATTGGGGCCCACATGGGGTTTCGATAAATCGGACCCATGGCCTGAGAGAGAAGGGAGAGGGTACAAAGAGAGACTGGAGAGAGGGGGGAGTTGAGAAAGATAGAACGAGAAGGGAGAGATGATAAGTATTAAAAAAAAATCCCCAGGTCTGCTCTGATCTTCCATAACTGTCAAGCACTCTCTATGTTTAACAACTTCCTTTTTCTATCCAGCTGTTGTCTTCCCCAGAATCTCTAGTTGATGTGCTATGAACTTATTTCTGTATGTAGCATTATTTAATTTGTTATGGTATAAAATAAAAACAATATTACAAAATGTTTCACAATGGCTAAACATATGCAAAGAGGCGGTGAAGTAGTAAGTGTGGTGTGGGTGGGATTAGAAGTGGGGAGTAATATTTTGACCTGGCTAGTAGCTTAAAGGGACAGTCTACACCAGAATTTTTATTGTTTTAAAAGATAGATAATTCCTTTATTACCCATTCCCCAGTTTTGCATAACCAACAGTTATATTTATATACTTTTAACCTCTGTGATTACCTTGTATCTAAGCCTCTGCAAACTGCCCCTTTATTTCAGTTCTTTTGACAGACTTGCAGTTTAGCCAATCAGTGTCTGCTCCCAGATAACTTCACGTGCACAAGCACAGTGTTATCTATATGAAAAACATGAAATAACACTCTCTGGTGGTGAAAAACTGTTAAAATGCATTCTGAAAAGAGGTGGCCTTCAAGGTCTAAGAAATTAGCATATGAACCTCCTAGGTTAAGCTTTCAACTAAGAATACCAAGAGAACAAAGCCAAATTGGTGATAAAAGTAAATTGGAAAATTGTTTAAAATTACATGCTCTATCTGAATCATGAAAGTTTATTTTGGCCTAGACTGTCCCTTTAAGACTTGAAATTTTGAGCCCTGTATATGTACCTGCAATGTATGTATGTAATGTCTATGTTAAATCCCTGCCTTTTTTTTCTTGCACTTATAACTTTTAGTTAAGATGAGATTTCCTTTCATTTTAAAAGGCTACATGACAACTAGGTGTGTTTTAGGAATACAGCTTTTTAGGGTATTGGTTTTTTTAATCATTTTTATTAGTGTTATTATGAGTGTAACTGTATTGTGTAATGCATTTTTTTTATGTGTTTTGTAAAACTTTTTGTTTTGTTTTTTGCTAAACAGTTAACCACAGCTCTGAGGACACGCTAACCCGACGAACATTAAAGGGACAGTCAACTTTTTTTTTTAATTGTTTAAAAAGATAGATAATACCTTTATTACCGATTCCACAGTTTTTCACAGAAAATATTGTTATATTAATACACTTTTTATCTCTGTGATTACCTTGTATCTAAGCATCTTCTAACAGCCCCCTGATCACATGACTTTTTATTTATTATCTATTCACTTGCATTTAAGCTAATTAGTGCTGTGTTAGAACTCACAAGTGTGAGCACGTTATCTATATGGCTCATGTGAACTAGCACTCCCCTGTCGTGAAAAGCTAATAAAAAGCATGTGATCATGGGGCTGTCTTTAGTGACTTAGAAACAGACAGAAATTTAGGAGGTTTAAAGGTTATAAAGTATGTTAATATAACATTGTATTATCTATCTTTTTAACAATAACAATTTTTGTGTAATGTCCCTTTAACTTCAATTGCACTCAAGCGATCGTGTTTACTTTCAACTTGTAATATGAGCGCAATTTAACTTGCACGCAAACGTTTGCGATCCAATCGTTACCTGGCACAGTATTAGCAGGAATTTATTGGAGAGTTCGATATCAGGTTTGTTCAAACCTGACAGTGGCCAAATGTGAACGTCCAATGCTTTAATTGCCGACATAAAAGTGATATAATCATGCAGTCAATCCCAAATGTAAATAAATATGGTAAATAGAGCCAGGTTTTTAACCCCTTCCATGCTTACAACCTCAAGGGCTAAAATGTGTCCATGAATAAAGAGTATGCAAGGCAGTACCCATGACAAACGTGATCTTTTTGTAGATGATAAAGCTACAGTACTTAAAGGGAAACTGAACCCAAAAGTTTTTCTTTTGTGATTCAGATAGAGCATGACGTTTTAAGCAACTTTCTAATTTACTCCTATTATCAAATTTTCTTCATTCTCTTGGTATCTTTATTTTAAATGCAAAAATGTAAGTTTAAAATGCCGGCCCATTTTTGGCGAACAACCTGGGTTGTCCTTGCCGATTGGTGGATAAATTCATCCACCAATAAAAAAAAGTGCTGTCCATAGTTCTGAACCAAAAAAAAAAAGCTTAAATGCCTTTTTCAAATAAAGATAGCAAGAGAAAAAAGAAAACTTGATAATAGGAGTAAATTAGAAAGTTGCTTAAAATTGCTGCTTTATCTGAATGATGAAAGAAAAAAATTGGGTTCTGTGTCCCTTTAAATTGAGTTTTCTCCTAAGATTTTACATTTCCTTTTTTTTTTTCTCCATTTAACAGATTAATAATTGAGGCCTAATTTGAATGTCTAATAGAAACATGATCTCATGCATATAACTGTATGTTTAATGCCCTGCACAGTTAGTGATAGTTAAAGTAATTTGAAACCCAAAAATTTACTTTGTGATTCAGACAGAACATACAATTTTAAAAACGTTTCCAATTTATTATCAAATTTGTTTAGTTCCCATGGAGTTCTTTGTTGAAGAGATACCTAGGAAGAATCTGGAGCAGTACATGATAGGAAACAGTGATGCCATCTATTGCCCTTGCAAATGGATAACATTGCAAAACTGCTGCCATATACTGCTCCAGACATGTGCACACTCCTAAGCTTATGTCGCTGATTTTAAACAAATGATACCAATAGAACAAAGAGAAACTGATAATAGAAGCAAATTAGAAAGTTGTTTAAAACGGGATGCTCTATCTGAATCATGAAAGAGAACAATTTTGGGTTTCATATCGGTTAATGTCAGCTTCAGTGCAGCAGTGCACTACTCGGAGCTAGCTGAACACATCTGGTGAACCAATCACAAGAGACCAGTGTGTAGCCACCAATCACAAGCTACCTTAGTAGTGCATTGCTGTGCCTGAGCCTACCTAGATATGCTTATTTAACAAGGAACAACAAAAGAATGACATACACTTGATACCAGTGATAAATGGGCATTCATGAAGCATTTTTATATAAAGGCAAACTCAAGATACAGAAGACAGAGGAAGAAAAAAACCCACACACTGGATACTTCAGTTATGAAAACCCTTTTAATTCCAATCATAAATATCCACAAAAGGATAAATAAGAATCACAACAACAAAAAAATAAATTATAATGAAAATTGATTCTTAAATGACCATCAGAAAATTTGACAATAAATATCTGACAAACATAAAGCTTCTGATATTTTTGGATTGAAAAGCAGATTTCCAACTACATAAAATTCATGGACATTAAAGGGACATGAAACCTAAATATTTAAGATATCATAGCATTTTAAACAAATGTCCAATTTACTTCTTTTATAAAATGTGCTTTCATTTCTTGGTATCCTTTGTTGAAGGAGCAGCAATGGACTACTGGAAGCTAGGTGAACACATTACATTATATACAGCCACTAACTCAACAAAGGATACCAAGAGAATGAAGCAATATTAGCCAACAGAAGTAAATTGGAATTTGAAATGGCATGTTCTATCTGAATAATGAAAGAAAAAGTCTGGGTTTCAATGTCCCTTTAAATAAAAGTTATGTTTTCGGGTCCCCCTAATCGTTAGTGATCAAATCAACAGATAAATAAATATATTTACACAATATCAGACATGATTATAATGAGCTGTATGACTAGGTAGTTATTGTCACCATTCTGCTTTCTCTTTGGCGCCAAATTTAGTATTTTTTTTATCAAATCGAGTAACAAATGTTTTCCCCCTCAAAAATAAAGTCAAACATTTTGAAGCAGAGGACAAACTCTTACCCAATAAATTTAATTTAAAGATGTAATGGTAACAGTGATTCCCAAATCGCGTGTCCAAGCAGTGTGGGTTATAAATATATAAAGACGGAGGTGTCAGTGGGTCTTTGAGTGGTTGAGTGCACAATAAAAGAGTGTATAATATTAAAGTGGTGCTATCTTGAAGTACTTTTAAGATTAAAGGGATATGATACACAAATGTTGAAACATTTGAAAGTGCTGCAGCATAGCTGTAAAAAGCTGACTAAATATCACCTGAATATGTGAAAAAGGAAGATATTTTACATCACATTTTCTAAGTATTCACATCCCACTGTAAAGAGACTAAGCAGCCAATCAGGATGCTTGTCCCAGGACTTGCAAGGGAGTGTGCATCTATCATGTGCAGGCACTGCCATGTTAATTTACTATTCAGTTTAAGTAAGTTCAATGAAATCTCACGAGATTTCAGTGGAATCTCACGAGCTCACAGCAAAGGCAAAGCATTACCTCAGCACTGCTGATGCTGATTGGCTATTGTTTTTGAAGTATAACTGTTACACAGCACTTACTCTGGTGAGCTAAAGACATTTTGAGGTAAAATATCTTCTTTTTTTACATAGAGATGCTCAGGTGATATTTTCCTGTCAGCTTTTTGCAGTTATACTGCATCAGTTTCAAGTGATTTAGCATATGAGTATTATGTCCCTTTAAGGGATCAACAAATTAGTACAAACCCTTAAGAAAGTATTATCTAAGTAGTGAGGATTGTGTGTGTGTTTGGTTTGTTATAGGTGATCATATAAAGAAAGTGTTAAGGATCTGTACTGAAAGCAATAGGGCATGAAGAGTGAGGAAGGTGAGGGTACAAGTAGGCGATTCAATAATTTGCTACAGTGATCAATAAAGCGGAACAGGCACCACTAATCACGCAACCTTGTTCATCTATGCAGCTTTAAAGGGACACGAAACACAAACTTTATGATCCAGATAGAGAATACAATTTTAAACAAATTTCCAATTTACTTGTTATCTAATTGTCTTCATTCTTTCTTGAAGGAGCAGCAATGCATTACTGGGAGATTGTTAACGCATTGTGTGAGCCAATGGCATGAGGCATATATTTACAGCCACCAATCAGCAGCTCCTGAGCCTACCTGTGTATTATTTTCAACAAAGGAACAAAGTAAATGAGATAATATAGATAAATTGGAAAGCTGTTTAAAAGCACATCCTCTACCTTATGAAAGACAAAAATTAGGTTTAATGTCACTTTAAGTTTGCAAACTTATGACGTTTCAAATATCTGATTTTTATCTTGATAAATTAATAGTCGTTCATACGCATTAAAAAAATGAATTTTTTAAGAATCACTGCCCGGCCAAAAAGTATTCAATATCAAATGGCCCTAAAATTACGCAATGGGTCCTTTTTTTAAAAAAAAAAAAAATTGGATAGCGACGCAAAATAAATTATACAATTTTTACATTATGACAAACTAATTCCACCCAATCAATACTTGGCATAACTGAGAAAATTAGCGGACATGGCTTACATCACTATAAATAAGTCTTTTATAAAACAATAACAAATATACCAATTATTGATTCGCTACAGCCTCATTTTAGAAGATCAGTAATATCCTGCTTTGAAAAAAAAATGTAATCCATATTTTAAAAATGGCTGCCTGCACATGGTCTCATATATAGGCGATTACAAATGCTGGCTCTGTGTCAGCTTGTGAAAGTTACAGGGGCTTGAAGAAAAATAAAATCTAAAAATATTTAGCTCTCAGACAAAAAGCAGTCCATATAAGGAAATTTAAAATATGCAAACTTACAAAATATAGAAATTTAATTTATATGTACAATATATTTGTGTTTGTAATTTTCTCAAAAGGTTTGTTCTGGTCTTTCCCTAGAAAAAAAATTGGGGAAGCAGAATTTCTCATTAACTGTAAATACTGGCATAGAAAGCTGCTTATTTTGAAAAGGGAAGATTTTTTTACCTTGTATTTCAATACATTGAAATTAACCTATTGTAGGTAAATTCAAAGATAGGTAAAAAAAAAAAACAAGCTTAAAGGGACAGGAAACTCCAAAATGTTCTTTCATGATTTGGATAGAACATACAATTTCAAACACCTTTCCAATTTACTTCCATTATCAAATTTGCTTTGTTCTCTTGTTAGCCTTTGCTGAAGGAATAGCATTGCACTACTGGCAGCAAGATGAACATATCTAGTCAGCCAATTACAAAAGACAAATGTGTACAGGCACCAATAAGCAGCAGCTCCCACTAGTGTAGGATATGTGCGTATTATTTTTCAACAAGGGATACCAAGAGAATGAAGCACATTTAAAAATAGAAGTTCATTTTAAAAAGTGTCTTAAAATTACGTGCTCTATCTGAATCATGCAAGTTTAATTTTGGCTTTCCTATCCCTTTAACCTTCCATAAGCAAGTGATACAAAGCAGGGGTCAGCAACCTTGGGCCCTCAGAATGTTTTAAAACTACATTTCCCATGATGCTCAGACTGCCTAAAAAGTGTCTCAGCCTGATGGGAAATGTAGTTCCAAAACATCTGGGGACACACGATTGCCGACCCCTGATACAAAGGACGCATTATAAGAAAAGGCTGTGCAATAATAGCAGTTATTTTCCACAATAACCGTTGAGTACGTCTACTCAGTCCGTAATTGATCAAATAAATTAAAAGTTCAATGTTATATACAGTAGTGTCTTGTTGCAAGATACTTCATTGTTTTTATTGAGTCCATTGCAGGGGCTATCAGCAGTTCTGTGCACCCACTAACACATCCATCAAATAGTCCAAATCACTCAGTTCCAGCATAGAGCCCTGAGTATCTGATAATGTTTTCTCATCAGTCTCATTTATGTTAGAAAAGGACTTGAAGTTTAGCAGGTTGCTACTTGACCAAGGGTCACTATCATACATGGAAGTGTCAATATCTTCAAAAATATCCTCAAAATTGTCCCCTAGAAGGTAAGGGGAGGAACTTACAAAACTAGAAGAAGGTGTCAGCTTCCCAGAGTCCTCTCTGATCATATCTACATTGTTATCCTTAGGAAAGCACAGCTGATCATCGTCTATATGAGAAAGGGGGGCACTACTGAGCCCCTCAAAGTTATTTAAGTCCTCAAGTATGGTAGAAATGGAAGAGTAAAGAGAGGCATCCATACACGAGAGCAAAGGATCTTCTCCTTGGTTGTCTAGAGCTAGTTTCTTGTTCTCCATACCTGAAGATTTGCAATAGTCCTTCTTTAAAGTTTCTTCCGTGGATCTTGACCCTGCTGGAGTAGTTGGCTCAGTTTGCATGTTGTCCTGAAGGCGCCGAAGGGTATTGGCAACCAACACAAGATGCCTCAAGTTAGGCTCCACATGTCTTAGACTACGGTGAAGCTTCACAAGAGAAATGTTCATAAGGCAATGTGACTGCACTGCAGGTAATGAACTAGGGCTCGGAGACATCATAGCATTCTCAGGATTGTTCCCCATTCCTCCATCCACTTCTGAGAACTTCCGTTTAACCCCTTTGGCCAACATTGGTCTAATAGGAAAGAGAAAGGAATTTAGTATAATCATCATAGACGCAAAGTTAACATCCCCCTAATCGTTAGTTATTTCAGAGTAATATGCTATCTCAATCTACTCAAAATCTTCTCTCTCAAACTAAAGAAGAGAAACTAATCAAATAAAAACAGAAAGTACATGGAAGGATATCTTGACATGAAATACGTTTAACTGAAAGTTGGAATCATTCAGCTCTTTCATTTTCAACTAGACTTGTGCCTTGGTTACAAATACCGTAACAAAAATAAAACAAGGAAGAAGCCCACAGCTTTTGGTTCTTTAAGAGGTGATCAATCACATGGATGCTACTATTAAAAGGATAGTATAGCCAAACTTAAGCTTTCATGGTTTAGACAGAGAATGCCATTTTAAGCAACTTTCTAACTTACTCCAATTATCAATTTTTCTTTATATATTTATTTGAAAAAGCAAGAACGTAAGCTTATGAGCCAGTCCATTTTTGGTTCAGCACCTAGGTAGTGCTTTTTGTCTAAATGTATCCACCAATCAGCAAGTGCTACCCAGGAGCTGAAAAGAAAATGGGCCGCTCCTAAGCTTACATTCTTGCTTTTTCAAATAAATATACCAAGAGAAGAAAAAAATGATAATAGAAGTAATTAGAAAGTTGCTTAAAGTGGTATGCTCTATCTGAATCATGAAAGTTTGATTTGGACTTGACTGTCCCTTTTAAAGGGTGACAACTCATATGGATACCCTGCATTTACATGGGTCATCTTTTACATGGGTACAAAATCTGAGATCAGTCACCTAGTTGAACATACCATGACAATGCAGTTTTTTTACAACAGACGCATACGTTCATTCATTTGCCGTCTTGTTCTAAAAAGGACCACTTTGCAGAAATATCTTAATTTATTAATAAAGTATCATTCTAAATGTTCATTCTTATTTTTGGCATGAAGGTATTTCTGAAATTAAAAAAAAACATGAAACAGTTTCCACCTTACAAATAACAATACACCCTTTATGCTATCCCATTTTTATTTTTACAAATGGAATGTAGAAAAAAAAAAAAATTAGGCAGAATTGCCCGATGATATATTGCCCGATGATATATTGCCCGATGATATATTGCCCGATGATATATTGCCCGATGATATATTGCCTGATGATATATTGCCTGATGATATATTGCCTGATGATATATTGCCTGATGATATATTGCCCGATGATATATTGCCCGATGATATATTGCCCGATGATATATTGCCCGATGATATATTGCCCGATGATATATTGCCCGATGATATATTGCCCGATGATATATTGCCTGATGATATATTGCCCGATGATATATTGCCCGATGATATATTGCCCGATGATATATTGCCTGATGATATATTGCCTGATGATATATTGCCTGATGATATATTGCCCATAGGAGCTGCTCAGAACCTGTTCTGTGTGTTAGAAGCTGAGTCATCAGCTGAACAGAGACGTAAGGAGCTGATGTATGGTAGCTTTTTTCTCTCTGTTAGAGCTCCTGGTTTATGTATAGGAGGGATATAGTTCTTAAAGGGACAGTCAACACCAGAATTTTTGTTGTTTTAAAAGATAGATAATCCCTTTATTACAAATTCCCCAGTTTTGCATAACCAACACAGTTATAATTATACAAGTTTTACCTCTGTAATTACCTTGTATCTAAGCCTCAGCAGACAGCCCCCTTATTTCAGTTCTTTTGACAGACATGTATTTTAGCCAATCAGAGCTGTTTCCATGGTAAATTCACGTGCAAGAGCTCAATGTTATCTATATGAAACACGTGAACTAATGCCCTCTAGTGGTGAAAAACTATCAAAATGCATTTAGATTAGAGGCGGCCTTCAAGGTCTAAGAAATTAGCATATGAACCTCCTAGGTTTAGCTTTCAACTAAGAATACCAAAAGAACAAAGCAAAATTGGTGATAAAAGTAAATTGGAAAGTTGTTTAAAATTACATGCCCTATTTGAAACATGAAAGTTTTTTTGGACTTGACTGTCCCTTTAATGTTCAGTTGAAACAATGTATGTACACAAGATAATTACATTTAGAAAGTTGTATCCCAAGCTAACCTTAAAAGGGACAGGAAACCCCATATTTTATTTCATGATTTGGATAGGACATACAATTGTTAACAACTTTCCAATTTACTTCTATTATCAAATTTGCTTAATTATCTTGCTATACTTTGCTGAAGGAACAACATTCCACTACTGGCAGCTAGATGAATACATCTAGTTAGCTAATCACAAGAGACAAATGTGTGCAAGCATCAATCAGAAGCTAGCTCCCACTAGTGTAGGATATGTGCGTATTCTTTTTCACCAAGGGATACCAAGAGAACAAAGCAAATTTGAAAATAGAAGTGAATTTAAAAATAGCATGCGCTATCTGAATCATACAAGTTTAATTTTGACTTTTCTGTTCCTTTAAATGCTCTGTATCAGATTACACTTCTATCTCTCAAGTAAATCCAACATTTCTTACTAAAATAGTTAGGAGGGGGCAGTAAAATCTTAAACCTGGAGATTAGTCACCCCGTTATTGTAAAGACTATTGAGACTCTTCATGAGTCACTTGTTTTTTTAAGTGTGGGGAGCCACTGACTACATTAATTAAAGCAATAACAGATATTACCAGAGACCTCTGTACGGCTATGGAATTTATCCAACATGTTATACAAGAGGTTAGTAGTGATCTGGCATTGAAAAGTTTCTGCCATCAGTCAAGTCACCTGTTATATACATACACTACAACCATATTAATATGATACAGGAGATAATGTCCCATATCATTATTATAACACCTATGTGTTATAATAATGATATGGGACATCTATCTCCTATATCATATTAATGTGGTTGTAGTGTATTATATAACAAGTGAACATTTTCTAAATATCTACCATCCAGTCATATCAAACCATGTCAATAAAACCTCTCTTACAATAAAAAAAACATACACATCTACTCTCCAGCATCTATTATATGGCTATTTTATATGGGATTTGTATCCTATAATACAAGTTATGTTGTTACCACATCTATAACTACATGTCAGCATATATCACACAAGTCATGACTATATGGGGATAAGTACCCTATACATGTTATATAAAGGATGGCTGCCTGTATACTACGCAAGTGATTACATTTTCTATGTGGGATATTTGTCACTATTGCCTTCACTTAACAGTTTTCTGATAATTATTGACACCCAATTAGCAGGAGGACTCAGTATATCCTGCTTTTGCTCTATTGCACAATTCTGCGACCCCTTACTTTAACATACATGCTATTTAACAAATGTTATACTTTCATTAAATGTGTCGGTGCAAATCGAGGGTGAATGCATCTGTGACTATTAAAACCCAGGGAAATGCTCCCCTTTGTTATCTAGGGGCTGGTTACACCGAACCCCTGGCTAAAGAAACAGGAAAGTAAAAGACACAGCTAACGTCCGCCATTAACCCTCCCTTCCACGCACATACCTGCCCCGTAACGCTGCAGCCAATCAGCAGCGTTCGTGTCGCGAGTGTTAGCCAATAACAAACGTCCTAGCCAAGGCAAGCAGCCAATCACAGCGAGGCATCCCACCTACTGCTCTGTCAGACGCACCAGCTCCTGTGTAATAGAGCTCTCACTAGAATGGTGAGACTCTTCCAGTGTCTCGACTTGCCCTTCCTCATGCCACGCCTCTCTCCACCCACACGAGGCAGACAAAACTACATTCAGCCAATCTATAGGCTGGGGTGTGGCTTACATGCTATGCTCCTTCATAGCTGAGTGAGTCAGCAGGCGTGGGAGGATGGGAGTGACTCACGGTAATGACGTTAGACTGAGGGCGGGTTTTAGGAGATTGACAGGACTGAGCGTTTAAGATGCGTTGTCATGGTTACACCACATTTAAGCCTTTACTACTTCAGTATTGCATTAAAATTACACAAATAGTGGCGGGTAATTATAAATATGTTATATAAAAAAATGTCACTTATTGTTTATACATAGTAATATTTGTCTTATTATTGACCATACTTTTAATGATATTTATATTCCAAACCATATTTTATCATAGTGTGTGCTTATTAAATGTATTATATTAATTACTTAGATATAATAAATAACATACTATATTATTTCTTTAGTATTTTATTAAAATGTCATTAAGATAACAGGTTTTATAAAAATGTATTCATATACTTTTGTTATTTAATTATACATGTACAATAAATATTTTAAAAAATAAAAAATAAAATATATAGTTATGTATAAGTTAGTTGAATAAGAAGCTAACTTCAGCCTCATTATATATTTATATTAATTTATCATTTTCTTTCATGATTCAGATAGAGCATATCATTTTAATTAACCTTTAATTTTACTTCTATTATTTCCTATATAATTTTCTTCATATTCTTGGTATCCTTTCTTGAACAGCAGAGAAGGAAGTTCAGGAGTGTGCACGTATCTGGCGCACTACATGACAGCGGTCAACAATGTTATACATTTGCAAGAGCACTAAATGGTAGCGCTTTTTCTGGCAATGCAGTACTCCAGACGTGTACGCTATATCTATCTCTTCAACAAAGAATACCATGAGAACAAAGCAAATTGGAAACATTTTTTTTTAAAATGCTCTGTATTAACAAATAATAATAAAAAAAATGTGTGTGTTTCATGCCCCTTTGAGTTATTAATTTTATTTTTTATTATTTCATGTTGTGCTGTAGGTCTTTTTTAGACCATATTTAATGCTGCAAATTACCTCATAATGTATTGAGGTTTTTTAATGTGAGTAAGCTAATTTTGAATAAATTGAGTGTGGTGTCAACTAACATACTGGGTTGCACTATTTTTTTCTACTCTTTTTAATCCGCATATGGTTACATGAGCTAAAGACTCCGGCAGGATCCAGTAGCAAGCACCTATACCCCTGGAAGCCAGAGAACGTTTCTACTTGCACTGCGCAACACTTACCTCATTTGGATTGAGGTTAAAGGGATACTAAACCCAATTTTTTTTCTTTCATGATTCAGATAGAGCATGAGATTTTAAGCACCTTTCTAATTTATTCCTATTATCAATTTTTCTTTGTTCTCATGCTATCTTGATTTGAAAAAGCAGTACTGTAAGCTTTAGAGCCAGCCCATTTTTTGTTCAGAACCTGGATAGCACTGGCTGATTTGTGGCTAAATGTAGCAAACCAATCAGCAAGCTCTACCAAGGTGCTGAACTAAAAATGGGCCGGCTCCTAACCTTTTATTACTGCTTTTTCAAATCAAGATAACATGAGAACAAAGAAAAATTGGTAATAGGAGTAAATTAGAAAGTTGCTTAAAATTGCATGCTCTATCTGAATCATGAAAGAAAAAAATGTGGGGCTAGTATCCCTTTAAGGAGAGTAAGTAGAACCTCCAAAGGGGAGCTTTGAATACTCCGGGCACTGGGATCCTTATTTTTGGACATCTATAGGAGCACTTTGGGACATTTTTTCATCACCTTATTCTGTATCTCTTATAGTCGATATATTAAAATATACATACTACATTTGTTTCCTTATTGCACTGTGATATGTTTCTTGTTTCCATCCTATATTGTATTTATTGAATTTGTTTTTAATTGTATCATTTAAGCTATCTATATTGTAAACGGTACTCTACTCAGATCTTTATGCTATAGGAGAATTTTATGCTAGAAGAGATTTGTGTATACTATACTAGCTAATATCTATTAGTATCGCTACAAGAGAAGTGAACTTGCACATTATACATTTATATACATAATTTTATAGATTCCACGGTGCGCCTTGGTCATTCTACTTTTTCTTTGGTTTTAATATATATATATATATATATATATATATATATATATATATATATATATATATATTCCTTTTTATTTAATTTGAAATTATAAAAAAAAATGCAAAAGTATAAAAAAATACAAAAGCTTCAGACTATATACTGAACATTAAAGGGACAGTATACACTCATTTTCATATAACTGCATGTAATAGACACTACTATAAAGAATACGATGCACAGATACTGATATAAAATAACAATCCAGGATCTGAGACTTTGGTAGATCTGTTCAGATAGAGTGAGCAATGTAAAAAGAAGAAAAGAAAAACCTTATAATTTACTTCTATTACCAAATTTTGTTTTTGTTTGTTAAAGGGACACTGAACCCATTTTTCTTCTTTCATGATTCAGATAGAGCATGGAATTTTATTTAACTTTCTAATTTACTCCTATTATCAATTTTTCTTTGTTCTCTTGCTATCTTTATTTTAAAAGCAGGAATGTAAATCTTAGCAGCCAGCCCATTTTAGGTTCAGCACCATGGATAGCGCTTGCTTATTGGAGGCTTACATTTACCACTAAAAAGCAAGCATAACCCAGGTTCTCAACCAAAAATGGGCTGGCTCATATGCATCACATTCCTGCTTTTTAAATAAAGATAGCAAGAGATCGGAGAAAAATAATAATAGGAGTAAATTAGAAAGTTGCTTAAAATTGCATGCTCTATCTGAATCATGAAAACAATTTTTGGTTTAGTGTCCCTTTAAGAGCATATCTCCATAGACTTATAAGTGTGCACATGTCTTGAGCACTATATAGCAGCAACATTTACAACAGTGTTTTTAACAATGTTACACATTGCTGTTATATAATGCTCAAGACACGTGCACAATCCTGAGCCACCATTTGATGGGAAATCAACCAAAGAGGAACACAAAGAAGAGCCTGTAGCTCAGAAAAACTTATAGTTTTGGGCAAAGCCACTAACAGAATGGTAAGTTAACAATATTAAAGATATTTTATGTAAAGTTTAGCAAGGAGGATACTGATGAACCTGCAGAAGTAAATTAAAATTCCAAGGAAGAAAGGGAACGGTAAAGACAATGGGGTAGAGTTTTACAGGTCGAGTGGACATGATTCGCTGACAGCATACATTTAACATTGCACAAGCATTTCTTGTGAAATGCTTGTGCAATGTCGCCCCCTGCACACTCCTGGCCATTGGATCAGGATTATTTCAGTTCCCACACCTAAAAGGTTGGCGAAGTAGTTAAGGAGCAGCGAACTAAAATGTGGCATCCGCTGCATAATAAATCTACCCTAATATCTTTGTAGGACACAGAAGAATGTCTGGAAACAATTTTCTATTGGAAAAACATAATTTATGTAAGAACTTACCTGATAAATTAATTTCTTTAATATTGGCAAGAGTCCATGAGCTAGTGACATATGGGATATACATTCCTACCAGGAGGGGCAAAGTTTCCCAAACCTCAAAATGCCCATAAATACACCCCTCACCACACCCACAATTCAGTTTAACGAATAGCCAAGAAGTGGGTTGATAAGAAAGGAGCGAAAGCATCAAACAAGGAATTGGAATAATTGTGCTTTATACAAAAAAATCATAACCACCACAAAAAGTGTGGGCCTCATGGACTCTTGCCAATATGAAAGAAATGAATTTATCAGGTAAGTTCTTACATAAATTATGTTTTCTTTCATGTAATTGGCAAGAGTCCATGAGCTAGTGACGTATGGGATAGCAGATACGATACCCAAGATGTGTAACTTCCACGCAAGAGTCACTAGAGAGGGAGGGATAAAATAAAGACAGCCAATTCCGCTGAAAAAATAATCCATAACCCAAATCAAAAAGTTTTAATCTTATAATGAAAAAAACTGAAATTATAAGCAGAAGAATCAAACTGAAACAGCTGCCTGAAGTACTTTTCTACCAAAAACTGCTTCAGAAGAAGAAAAAACATCAAAATGGTAGAATTTAGTAAAAGTATGCAAAGAAGACAAAGTTGCTGCTTTGCAAATCTGATCAACAGAAGCTTCATTCTTAAAAGCCCAGGAAGTAGAAACTGACCTAGTAGAATGAGCCGTAATCCTTTGAGGCGGGGATTTACCCGACTCCACATAAGCATGATGAATCAAAGACTTTAACCAAGACGCCAAATAAATGGCAGAAGCCTTCTGACCTTTCCTAGAACCAGAAAAGATAACAAATAGACTAGAAGTCTTTCTGAAATCTTTAGTAGCTTCAACATAATATTTCAAAGCTCTTACTACATCCAAAGAATGTAAAGATCTCTCCAGAGAATTCTTAGGATTAGGACACAAAGAAGGGACAACAATTTCTCTACTAATGTTAGAATTCACAACTTTAGGTAAAAAATTAAATGAAGTCCGCAACACCGCCTTATCCTGATGAAAAATCAGAAAAGGAGATTCACAAGAAAGAGCAGATAACTCAGAAACTCTTCTAGCAGAAGCGATGGCCAAAAGGAATAAAACTTTCCAAGAAAGTAATTTAATATCCAGAGAATGCATAGGTTCAAACGGAGGAGCCTGTAAAGCCCTCAGAACCAAATTAAGACTCTAAGGAGGAGAAATTTACTTAATGACAGGCTTAATACGAACCAAAGCCTGTACAAAACAATGAATATCAGGATGATTAGCAATCTTTCTGTAAAAAAGTACAGAAAGAGCAGAGATTTGTCCTTTAAAGGAACTTGCAGACAAACCCTTATCCAAACCGTCCTGAAGAAACTGTAAAATTCTAGGAATTCTAAAAGAATGCCAAGAGAATTTATGAGAAGAACACCAAGAAATGTAAGTCTTCCAAACTCGGTAATAAATCTTTCTAGACACAGATTTACGAGCCTGTAACATAGTATTAATCACTGAATCAGAGAAACCTCTATGACTAAGTATTAAGAGTTCAATCTCCATACCTTCAAATTTAATGATTTGAGATCCTGATGGAAAAATGGGTCTTGAGATAGAAGGTCTGGCCTTAATGGAAGTGTCCAAGGTTGGCAACTGGCCATCCGAACGAGATCCGCATACCAAAACCTGTGTGGCCATGCTGGAGCCACCAGCAGTACAAACGAACGCTCCATTAGGATTTTGGAAATCACTTTTGGAAGAAGAACTAGAGGCGGAAAGATATAGGCAGGTTGATAATTCCAAGGAAGTGACAACGCGTCCACCGCTTCCGCCTGAGGATCCCTGGATCTGGACAGATACCTGGGAAGTTTATTGTTTAGATGAGAAGCCATCAGATCTATTTCTGGAAGTCCCCAGATTTGAACAATCTGAAGAAATACCTCTGGGTGAAGAGACCATTCGCCCGGATGTAACGTCTGGCGACTGAGATAATCTGCTTCCTAATTGTCTATACCTGGGATGTGAACCGCAGAAATTAGACAGGAGCTGGATTCCACCCATACAAGTATCCAAGATACTTCTTTCATAGCCTGAGGACTGTGAGTACCTCCTTGATGATTGACATATGCCACAGTTGTGACATTGTCTGTCTGAAAACAAATGAACGATTCTCTCTTCAGAAGAGGCCAGAACTGAAGAGCTCTGAAAATCGCACAGAGTTCCAAAATGTTGATTGGTAATCTCGCCTCCTGAGATTCCCAAACCCCCTGCGCTGTCAGAGATCCCCATACAGCTCCCCAACCTAAAAGACTCGCATCTGTTGAGATCACAGTCCAGGTTAGACGAACAAAAGAGGCCCCTTGAATTAAACGATGGTGATCCAACCACCAAGTCAGAGAAAATCGAACATTGGGATTTAAGGATATTAATTGTGATATCTTTGTATAATCCCTGCACCATTGGTTCAGCATACAAAGCTACCGAAGGGAATGATTGAGACTGAAGGTTTCGACAAGCTGAAACCAATTTCAGACGTCTCTTTTCTGTTAGAGACAAAGTCATGGACACTGAATCTATTTGGAAACCCAAAAAGGTTACCCTTGTCTGAGGAATCAAGGAACTCTTTGGTAAATTGATCCTCCAACCATGTCTTTGAAGAAACAACACAAGTTGATTCGTATGAGATTCTGCAGAATGTAAAGACTGAGCGAGTACCAAGATATCATCCAAATAAGGAAATACTGCAATACCCTGTTCTCTGATTACAGAGAGAAGGGCACCGAGAACTTTTGAAAAGATCCTTGGAGCTGTTGCTAGGCCAAACGAAAGAGCAACAAACTGGTAATGCTTGTCTAGAAAAGAGAATCTCAGGAACTGATAGTGATTTGGATGGATTGGAATATGAAGATATGCATCCTGTAAGTCTATTGTAGACATATAATGGCCTTGCTGAACAAATGGCAGAATAGTCCTTATAGTCACCATTTTGAATGTTGGTATCCTTACATAACGATTCAATATTTTTAGATCCAGAACTGGTCTGACGGAATTCTCCTTCTTTGGTACAATGAACAGATTTGAGTAAAACCCCAGACCCCGTTCCAGAACTGGAACTGGCACAATTACCCCAGCCGACTCTAGGTCTGAAACACATTTCAGAAACGCCTGAGCCTTTACTGGGTTTACTGGAATGCGTGAGATAAAATTTCTTCTCACAGGCGGTCTTACCTTGAAACCTATTCTGTACCCTTGTGAAACAATGTTCTGAATCCAAAGACTTTGAATCAAATTGATCCAAACATCTTTGAAAAATCATAACCTGCCCCCTACCAGCTGTGCTGGAATGAGGGCCGCACCTTCATGCGGATTTAGGAGCTGGTTTTGACTTTCTAAAAGGCTTGGATTTATTCCAGACTGGAGAAGGTTTCCAAACGGAAACTGTTCCTTTAGGGGAAGGGTCAGGTTTTTGTTCTTTATTCTGACGAAAGGAACGAAAACGATTAGCAGCCCTATATTTACCTTTAGACTTTTTGTCCTGAGGCAAAAAAGCTCCCTTCCCCCCAGTAACAGTTGAAATGATTTAATCCAACTGAGAACCAAATAATTTATTACCTTGGAAAGAAAGAGAAAGCAACGTTGACTTAGAAGTCATATCTGCATTCCAAGACTTAAGCCATAAAGCTCTTCTAGCTAAAATAGCTAAAGACATATACCTGACATCAATTCTAATGATATCAAAAATGGCATCACAAACAAAGTTATTAGCATGTTGAAGAAGTTTAACAATGCTATAAGTATTATGGTCTGACACTTGTTGCGCTAAAGCCTCCAACCAGAAGGTAGAAGCTGCAGCAACATCAGCCAAAGAAATAGCAGGCCTGAGAAGATTACCTGAACATAAATAAGCCTTCCTTAGAAAGGATTCAAGCTTCCTATCTAAAGGATCCTTAAAAGAAGTACTATCTGCCGTAGGAATAGTAGTACGTTTAGCAAGAGTAGAGATAGCCCCATCAACTTTGGGGATTTTCTCCCAAAACTCTAATCTATCAGATGGCAAAGGGTACAATTTCTTAAACCTTGGAGATGGAGTAAATGAAGTACCCAGACTATTCCATTGCCTAGAAATTACTTCTGAAATAGCATCAGGAACTGGAAAAACTTCTGGAATAACTACATGAGGTTTAAAAACTGAATTTAAACGTTTATTAGTTTTAATATTAAGAGGACTAGACTCCTCCATATCTAATGCAATCAACACTTCTTTAAGTAAAGAACGAATAAACTCCATCTTAAACAAATATAAAGATTTATCAGTGTCAATATCTGAGGCAGAATCTTCTGAACCAGATAGATCCTCATCAGAAATAGATAAGTCAGAATGATGGCGGTCATTTAAAAATTCATCTGAAATATGAGAAGTTTTAAAAGACCTCTTACATTTACTAGAAGGAGAAATAACAGACAGAGCCTTCCGAATAGAATTAGAAACAAATTATTTTACATTAACAGGAACATCCTGAACATTAGATGTTGAAGGAACAACAACAGGTAATGGATTATTACTAATGGAAATATTATCAGCGTTAGATAGTTTATCATGACAACTAACACAAACTACAGCCGGAGGAACAGTTACCAAAAGTTTACAACAAATGCACTTAGCTTTGGTAAAACCGACATCAGGCAGCGTCTTTCCAGAATTAGATTCTGATCCAGGGTCAGGTAGTGACATCTTGCAATATGTAATAGAAAAAACAACATATAAAGCAAAATTACCAAATTCCTTAAATGGCAGTTTCAGGAATGGGAAAGAATGCAAAACAAAACAAGCCTCTAGAAATCAGAAGCAACTAAAAGTGAGACTGAAATAATGTGAAAAAAACTGGCGCCAAGTATGACGCCCACATTTTTGGCGGCAAGTATAACGCCCACATTTTTTGGCGCCAAGAATGACGCCCATATTTTTTGGCGCCAAAAACGTCCGCAACACACATACGTCAAAAATGACACAAAAAAATGACAAAATTTTTGCGCCAAAAAAGTCTCGCGCCAAGAATGACGCAATAAATTGAAGCATTTTCTGCACCCGCGAGCCTAACAGCCCGCAATTTTAAAAAAAAGTCAATTGAAAATTGAAAATTTTAAGGAAAGAAAAATATAATTCATATGCATTTTCCCAAAAAAATGAAAATGACAGTCTGAAAGAAGGAATACTAATTATCCTGAATCATGGCAAATATAAGTTTAACACATATATTTAGAACTTTACATATAAAGTGCCCAACCATAGCTTAGAGTGTCATGAATAGAAATAAGACTTACTTACCCCAAGACACTCATCTACATATAGTAGATAGCCAAACCAGTACTGAAACGAGAATCAGTAGAGGTAATGGTATATAAGAGTATATCGTCGATCTGAAAAGGGAGGTAGGAGAATAAATCTCTACGACCGATAACAGAGAACCTATGAAATAGATCCCCTAGAGGAAGACCATGGTATTCAAATAGGCAATACTCTCTTCACATCCCTCTGACATTCACTGCACTCTGAGAGGAAAACCGGGCTTCAGCCTGCTGCAAAGCGCATATCAACGTAGAAATCTAGCACAAACTTACTTCACCACCTCCATGGGAGGCAAAGTTTGTAAAACTGAATTGTGGGTGTGGTGAGGGGTCTATTTATGGGCATTTTGAGGTTTGGGAAACTTTGCCCCTCCTGGTAGGAATGTATATCCCATACGTCACTAGCTCATGGACTCTTGCCAATTACATGAAAGAAATAATTTGAGGTGCAGAAAACTAATGGAGGAACCCACATCCAAAACCCACAAAACAATAAGGAAATTCCAAGGAACAGTTCTGTCCTCGCAGCGCTTCCAAAACTGGCCAAAATCTTTGTGTTAGTGGTTACAGGTTTACGGAGTTAAAGAGGCTTGAAATCCAAAATGTTTCTTTCATGGTCCATATAGAGCATACACTTTTACAAAAAAAACAAAAATCCAATATACTTCTATTCTTGAATTTGCTTTAATCACTGCTGGGAACTACCTGAACACATTAAGTAAACCAATGCCAAAATGCATATATTGCACCCACCAATAAGCAGCTAGATCCAAGTAGTGCATTGCTGCTCCTGAGCCTACCCAGCTATGTTTTTCAACATAGGATTCAAAGAGAACAAAGCAATTTAGATAACATATGTAAAAGTTATTTAATGTTTCTTTCTGGATTATGAAAGTTTAATTTTAGCTTAACTTGTTCCTTTCAAGCTACTTTATCTGAGAAAAATGTACCTTTGGGAATCAATTATTCAGGCAAGCTATTAGCGAAAGCTCTATTTGTTCTTTGTAAAAAAAAAAATGGGCCCTAAGACAAAATAATATGAATCTGAAAAAGCCAATAATTCTGTCCAAAATAATTATTTCTGAAAACCAAATAGTTTTAGCCTAGGCAAACTTCAGAATAATCTCACTCTGTTTCTTGATCTTTTAAATGATTTGAGGTAGCAAAGCTTTTGGAGTAAATACATAAACTTGTCTGAATATTCAGGTAATTGCATTTTTTGTCCAAGGCAAATTAATGACAGTCGGTAAGATTTCAAGAAAAACATCCTTGTGAAGAAACCTATCCTCAGCATGCATTTTCTACTGACTAAAGAAAAATATGTGGGAGTTCAAATGACCCAAGATAAAAAATTTCTACCAGCGTATGACAAGCTTGCTGTGAATACCCTACTGATAGTTAGTATATGTCACTGCTGTCTGATTGCATATGAACATGATGCTGATACAGAAAGTTTCCCAAAGTCTTTAGAGCCAAAAACACTACCCTAAGCTGTAAAATATTTATCAAAAGGGAGGACTCTCAAGAAGAACTCACCCTTGAGCCTTGAGTTGATTTCAAACCATACCCTAACCAAAAAGACTGGAATCTATATAGATGACAGTCCATCTTTGCTGTGGGAGACTCCTTACTGTGAAGTACCTGCTTCCTGTTAACCACCGGCAGAGGGAAAATCTTCACCTGATATAATAGAGGGATTCTGTGAGTCAAGTCTAGAAGGTGATTACAGTTCCACTAAAACAGGAAGCTCCATGTCAATGGTCTCATATCAAATTGTGCAAAAGGAGCAACATCCAACTGGACTGCCTTAAAACCCAGAAACATCAAACAATCTCTCACGTTTGAAATCTCTGACTGCTTCAGTGGTTTTGGAAGTCTTTGGAACTGAAATACTCTGGCTACTGGTGTGTTTACAACGATTCCCAATAAATTAAACCAGTTTGATGTCACAAGGGTACTTTTTGGAATGTCTAATATACAGTCAAAAACACTGAAGCATCTAAACTAACTGGAAAGTGTGACTTACTGGCAGGTCCGTTGGAAGAAGAATGTCATCCAGTCACCTGATCTTTGCCAGCAAGGCAGCAAGAATCTAAGTAAAGATCCTGTGGAGACAGAAAAGGAGGCGCCACATAGAACAATAACGTCTGATATGATGCACAAATTGAGACAAACAAATGGCATTTCACATGGGTGAAGGCACACACAGTCTCGTAAAAAGCCCGCCGGGACCTCTTAGTCGCCGGACAGACTCACTCCCGTTATCCAACAGCCGGTCACATAATGGCGTCTCACCAATCGGGAAAACTTCTTCCGTTGAGTGTCAGAGACCACGTCCTGTATACCAGCACCAATCGACTCAGCCGGATAAGGGGTGTGTGATGTGATGGACTTCCATCTTGTAAAAGCAGTGTTCACGAAGAGATAACCATATGAAAGGGAGGTTAATTATTCACAGAGCAGGGGTGTTTGTCTTGCATCATATCAGACGTTATTATTCTATGTGGCACCTCTTCACTTAAATACATCTTTTGGGAGAGCGGCCGTGTTTCCGGACTATTATCTTTTGTTTTTGGACTACACTTCTGTTTGGTCCTTTTTACTGTGAGCGCACCTCTTGAGGGTTTCTTAGCCCCACTCGTTCTATAAGAATCTTAGTAAAAGATCCTTGAAACCGTGGCTAACCTGATAAGCAGAACCACACATTGGAAGAGTAAATCACCACAAAAACAATAATATTTGAAATTGCCTTCATTGATTGTAATATAAAAATAAGTATCCTTCTGCTCTATCATGCTCATAAGCTGACCTAGTTCACCTAGTTCCAGAACCCTGATAACTGACTGAAGGGACTTCATCTTGAAATGACAAGCCTTTACACATTATTTTGTTTTTGGAACAATGAAAAGATTTGAATAGAAACCTCATTCTTGACTTGAATTTGGAAGATCCTGTAGAAGGGCCCATAAAGTTTTCTATTTTGTTGGGTTGCAATAAACCTGGGAGAACCTTGGAGGAAGAGTGTCATAAAGACCTCATGATTTTAGGATGTCAGGGGTTCATTTTTTCTTTCTATGCTTTTTCTCCTCTGCTATTTGCAACTCTGTACCAGAACTACCTTTGGGTAGAATGATTTTTATTACCCACGCCTGGTGAGCCAGACATAAGAGGCAATCTTCTCTTTTCAGAAGAGTGAGAGTCAAAGATGTCAGCATAAGTGACAGAAAACAGTGTTCATGGGAAGACACCAACCTTAGGTGGATCAGAGGTTACAATCTGATGTATCTTAATACATGTTTTAATCACATTTGAGGCCTAGTTGTGTATTAGAATTTTTTTTTTTTAAAAGGCTAGCCTCATGTTACATAATTCTGCACACTGCAGAATTGTGTAACCTATTAGACAATGTTCTTTCAACTCATAAAGGGAGACTCAAGTAAAAATTAAATTTTCACGTCAATGTGAAAATAGAAGTGAAAGAAGTTAAAATGTCATGCTCTATCTGAATCATACAAGTTTAATGTTGACTTTAATGTCCCTTTAACTCTTTAAGGGAGAGACTTGGAGGAAATGGTTTGAATATCAGACCTCTTTGGACTCACCTTGTGCAGCTTTCTGGGAAAGCATTCCCCTTAGACATTCAAGAGGATTTGGTAGCCTCAGAGTAACTCTTATAAGGACCAATACGTGCCCCTGTAAGTATCAGCTTTAGGATTGTTCTTATAAACCTGAGGAAGATAAGAACTCTCACCATCAGTATTAGCTATAGTAACAGACTAACTGAGGCCCAAATAAGACATGCCCTCAATAAGGAATGTCTGAATAATACAATTAAAGTCATTATCAGCAGTATATGGTTTAAAAAGAAGTCAAAATTAAACCTTTATTTTTCATTTAGAGCATACAAGTGCTAGTTTAGGCACCCCTGACAATTTCCATGATTTTCATTTATAAATAATTGGGTGTTTGGATCAGCAATTTCATTTTAATCTATCAAATAACCGAAGGACACAGTAATATTTCATTAATGAAATGAGATTTATTGGATTAACAGAAAATGTGCATCCAAACGAAATTAGACAGGTGCATAAATTTGGGCACCCCAAAAGAAATATTGCATCAATATTTAGTAGAGCCTCCTTTAGCAGAAATAACAGCCTCTAGATGCTTCCTATAGCCTGTAATGAGTGTCTGGATTCTGGATGAAGGTATTTTGGACCATTCCTCCTTGCAAAAAATCTCCAGTTCAGTTAGGTTTGATGGTTGCCAAGCATGGACTGCCTGCTTCAAATCACCCCACAGATTTTCAATGATATTCAGGTCTGGGATGGCCATTCCAGAACATTGTATTTGTTCTTCTGCATAAATGCCAGTAGATTTTGAGCAGTGTTTTGGGTAGTTGACTTGTTGCAATATCCTGTCCCAGCGTGACTTCAACTTTGTGACTAATTCCTCAACATTATTCTCAAGTATCTGCTGATATTGAGTGGAATCCATGGGACCCTCAACTTTAACAAGATTCCCAGTATCGGCACTGGCCCCACAGCATGATGGAATATGCACCAAATTTTACTGTGCGTAGCAAGTGTTTGTCTTGTAACGCTGTGTTCTTTTGCCGCCATGCATAACTCCCCTTGTTATGACCAAATAACTCAATCTTTGTTTCATCAGTCCACAGCACCTTCTTCCAAAATGAAGCTGGCTTGTCCAAATGTGCATTTGCATACCTCAAGCAACTCTGTTTGTAGTTTGTGTGCAGAATAGGCTTCTTCCGCATCACTGCCCCATACAGCTTCTCCTTGTGCAAAGTGCGCTGAATTGTTGAACGATGCACAGTGACACCATCTGCAGCAAGATGATGTTGTAGATCTTTAGGCTGTTTTTGACCATTCTCATCATCCTTTGCCTCTCCAATATTTTACTTGGCCTGCCACTTCTGTCCTTAACAAGAACTGTGCCTGTGGTCTTCCATTTCCTCCATAAATTATGCTTACCTGATAATTTAATTTCCTTCTGTATGAGGAGGAGAGTCCATGGCATCATTCCTTACTGTTGGGAAATACTGAACCTGGCCACCAGGAGGAGGCAAAGACACCCCAGCCAAATCTTAAATACTCCCCCTACTTCCCTCATATCCAAGTAATTCTGCCAAGGGAACAAGTAACAATAGGATAAATATCAGGGTATAAATGGTGCCGGAAGAGAAAACAAAGTTTGGTCTGCCCATTAGAGTATACGGGTGGGGCCGTGGACTCTCCTTATACAGAAGGAAATTAAATTATCAGGTAAGCATAATTTATGTTTTTCTTCTTAATATGAGGAGAGACCATGGCATCATTCCTTACTGTTGGGGAAACTATACCCAAGCTCTAGAGGACACTGAATGATAAAGGGAGGGGTAAAAGAAATGCGGCCCCTAATCTGAGCCTGCAAAACCTTTCTCCCAAAAACTGCTTCAGCTGAAGCAAAAATGTCAAATTTGTAGAATTTTGAAAAAGTATGTAAGGAGGACCAGGTGACCAGGTAGCCAGTCGCCTTGGGCCGTTCTTAAAGGCCCAAGAGGAAGCCACCGCTCTAGTGGAATGAGCCGTAATCCTTTGAGGAGGTCTAAATCCCACTGACTCATAAGCTAAGCGTATAACACTCAACCAAAAAGATAAGGAAGTCGAAGAGGCCTTCAGTCCCTTACGCTTCCCAGAGTAGATAACAAACAAGGAAGAAGTTTGTCTAAAATCCTTAGTAGCTTGAAGATAAAACTTCAAAGCTTGAACCACATCCAGATTATGAAGTAAACGTTCCTTCGAAGAAGAAGGATTAGGACATAAGGAAGGAACCACAATCTCCTGATTGATGTTACGATCAGACACCACCTTAGGAAGAAAACCCAAACGGGTACGTAGGACAGCCTTATCAGTGTGGAACACCAGATAAGGAGGCTCACATTGCAAGGCAGCCATTTCAGAAACTCTGCGTGCCAACGCAATAGCCAATAGAAAAAGAACCTTCCAGGACAATAAGTTAATGTCAACCGAATGTTCCTTTTTACTGTGAGCGCACCTCTTGAGGGTTTCTTAGCCCCACTCGTTCTATAAGAATCTTAGTAAAAGATCCTTGAAACCGTGGCTAACCTGATAAGCAGAACCACACATTGGAAGAGTAAATCACCACAAAAACAATAATATTTGAAATTGCCTTCATTGATTGTAATATAAAAATAAGTATCCTTCTGCTCTATCATGCTCATAAGCTGACCTAGTTCACCTAGTTCCAGAACCCTGATAACTGACTGAAGGGACTTCATCTTGAAATGACAAGCCTTTACACATTATTTTGTTTTTGGAACAATGAAAAGATTTGAATAGAAACCTCATTCTTGACTTGAATTTGGAAGATCCTGTAGAAGGGCCCATAAAGTTTTCTATTTTGTTGGGTTGCAATAAACCTGGGAGTTAATGTCAACCGAATGCATAGGTTCACACCGAGCCCGTTGCAAAAACTTAAGAACAAGATTCAAACTCCAAGGTGGAGTGTTAGATCTAAACACAGGTCTGATCCTGATCAGAGCCTTAATGAAGGATTGCATGTCAGGGAGCTCTGCAAGCCTGTTGTGCAGCAAAACAGAAAGGGCCAAAATCTGTCCTCTCAGGGAACTTGCAGAAAGGCCCTTCTCCAGACCCTCCTGGAGAAAGGAAAGAATCCTGGCAGCCTTAACCTTATACCAGGCGAAACCACGTTCTTCACACCAGAATAAGTAAGCTCTCCACACCTTATGATAGATGCGACGAGTAACACGCTTACGAGCCTGAATGAGAGTGTCAATAACCCTCTCATGGCTAAGAGTAAGTGTTTAATCTCCACGCAGTCAGCCTCAGAGAATCTAGATCTTGATGAACAAAGGGACCCTGTTCCAGCAGATAACTGCGACAAGGTAACTTCCATGAAGGAGATGAGGACATCTTCACCAGGTCCGCAAACCAAATCCATTGTGGCTACGATGGAGCAATCAGTATCACTGAAGCTTGCTCCTGCTTGATGCGGGCCACTACACGAGGAACAAGTGGTAACGGTGGAAAAATGTAAGTTAGATTGAACCTCCAAGGCACTGCTAATGCATCTATTAGCTCTGCCTGAGGATCCCTGGACCGCGACCCATATCTGGGTAGCTTGGAATTGAGCTGGGACACCATGAGATCTATCTCCGGCGTCCCCCATCTGTTGCAAATCTCCGCAAACACCTCAGGATGGAGAGACCATTCCCCCGGATGAAAGGATTGTCTTCTGAGGAAATCCGCTTCCCAGTTGTCCACACCCGGAATATGGAACGCTGACAGTGAGCAGTTGTAGGCCTCCGCCCACTCCAGAATTCAAGATACTTCCCGCATTGCTAGGGAGATCTTCGTTCCCCCCTGATGTAAGCCACCGAGGTCATGTCTGATTGGATTCTGATAAACTGGGACGAACCCAGAAGAGGCCAAGCCTTCCAGCATTGAAGATCCCTTGAAGTTCCAAAATGTTGATCGGGGGGAGGGAGTCCATAGGCCCTGTGCCTTCCTGGCACCCCAAATAGCTCCCCATCCTGAGAGACTTGTGTCTGTAGTCACAATCTCCCAGAATGGCCTCAAGAAGCATGTCCCTTGAGACAGGTGATATGGATAGAGCCACCAGGAGAGCGATTCTCTCGACCAGTTATCCAGAGAAATCTGTTGAGACAGATCCGAATAATTGCCGTTCCACTGTCTCAGCATGCACAGCTGAAGCGGTCTGAGATGGAATCTGGCAAAAGAAATGATGTCCATGCTGGACACCATGAGACCAATCACCTCCATACACCGAGCCACAGAGGGCCTTAAGGAGGTCTGGAGGGCAAGGCAAGCGGAGGTTAGCTTGTAACGTCTTTGGTCTGTAAGGAATATCTTCATGGATATAGAATCTATTATAGTACCCAGGAATTCCACCCTGGTACTGAGAATAAGAGAACTCTTTTCTAAGTTTATCTTCCATCCATGAGATCGAAGAAGAAATAGAAGAGCTTTCGAATGGTCTTCTGCCAGGCGACAGGATGGTGCTTGAACCAGAATATCGTCCAAGTATGGCGCTACTGCTATACCTCTGGTTGTGGCCACTGCAAGCATAGCCCCTAGAACCTTCGTAAAAACTCTTGGAGCAGTAGCTAGACCAAACGGAAGTGCAATAAACTGGAAGTGCTGGTCCAGTATTGCAAACCTTAGGAACTTGAAGTGTTCCTTGTGTATTGGAACGTGAAGGTAAGCATCCTTCAGATCTATCGTGGTCATGAACTGTCCTTCCTGAACTAAGGAAAGGATGGACCTTATTGTCTCCATTTTGAAAGAGGGGACAGATAGGAATTTGTTTAAGCATTTTAGGTTTAGAATCTGGCGGAAAGTTCCCTCCTTCTTTGGGACCACATAAAAGTTTGAGTAGTATCCAAGACCTCTTTCTGCAAGAGGTACTGGGACAATGACTCCCAGGGTGGGGAGATCCCTCACACACCCTAAAAAGGCCTCTCTCTTATCTGGCCTTGAAGACAGGTTTGACAAGAGGAATCTGCCCCTGGGTGGATGAGACTTGAAACCTATCCTGTATCCCTGAGCGATGACCTCCAGGACCCACGGGTCTTGCACATCCCCAAACCAAGCTTCCGAAAAGAGTGATAGTCTGCCCCCTACAAGATCCAGAGCCGGATCGGGGGGCCGCCCCTTCATGCCGACTTTGTCTCGGTGGGCTTCTTGTTCTGCTTGAATTTATTCCAGGACTGAGCCGGCTTCCAAGTCCCCTTGGATTTCTCAGGCTTTGTGGAGGGTTGCTGATGATGGGATTTATCTGAATGAAAGGAACGAAAATTAGGACCTTGTCCCTTAGGATTGTTCTTCTTATCCTGCAGTAAAAAGGCACCTTTGCCTTCAGTAACCATGGAGATAATTGAGTCCCGGCCTAGATCAAATAGAATCTTTCCCTTAAATGGGAGGGAAAGAAGTCTCGACTTTGGCTGACGTCCTGGTCTGCGGACATGACTTCAGAGTGCCCTACGGTCTTGAACAGAAAAACCAGAAGCCTTTGCATTCAGGCGAATAATCTGCATATTTGCATCACAAATTAGCCACCCTTAAGGCCTTAATTCTTTCTTGGATCACGTCGAGGGGACCCTCCACCTCGATCAACTCTGATAAGAAGTCGTACCAGTAGGTAGCAACTCCAGCAACCGCAGCAACAGCTGCTGCCGGTTGAAACAAATATCCCGTATGTTGAAACATCTTTCTTAACAGAGTTTCTATTTTCTTATCCATGGACTCTTTATACAACGAAATTCTCAAGCGGGATAATAGTGTGTTTAGCAAGTGTGGAGATAGCGCCATCCACATTGGGAATGGAACCCCACAACTCCAATTGAGAGTCCGGAACCGGGAACAAGAAGGGGAAAAAGAAAGAACCAATTCTTTCCCATTTATTCTTAAAAATGTTCGCCATCTTTACGGGAACTGGGAAAGTCTGTGGTACAACCCTGTCCTTGTAAACCTTACCTAATTTAGGAATCAAAGGTTCCTCAGGCAATTTAGGCTCTGGAATCTCTAACGTAGCCAAAACTTCCTTTAGCAGAAAAACGTAAATGTTCAATCCTAAATCTAAAGTATGGTTTCTTCCGCAGCTGGAGGCTTAGAGGCAGCAGATTCCGACCTAGAAAGAGCACCCTCTGAAGTATCAGAGGCGTCTTCATCATCGGATAATCTTGTATCAGATAAATCCAATAAGCTAGTAGATGACCCCTGGAAAGGATAGTAATATTTAACCTTTCACTTGGGCTTAGCAGGGTGAGGTAAAGCACTAAAGGCCACAGACACTGACGTTTGTAACTGCTCAGTAAAGTCTGGCCCCTCCAGATGGAGGATTGGGAGTGCTACGGGAAGCTGCATGTGCATTAGGAGATGACTGTAAGGTGCACACCTCACGAGATGGAGACTCCTCAGAGGAGGACGGCTCTGTGGCATCAAACATATTAACTTTCTTTGACATGATTACTTTATCAAGGCATGTGGAACATAATTGAGCAGGCGGGTATACGGCAACCTCCTCACAATAGACAGGTATTAGACTTAGGTAAAGAGGGAGTACCCTCTAACGCATCAGAATCCTCCATAGCTTGTGCTTATAAAACAGACTATTGAATAATAAGATAAAACAACACCTTTATACTCCCAATGGTTGGGGCACTCACCACCTCCTATGACCCAGGCCAAACAGAGAAACTGTTTCTCTGTTAAACCGCACGGTCAGGAAAGAGGAAATCAGTGTAACCACACCCGGTCACATGGTGCGCACTGCAGGACCACCCCTGCTATAAGGTAAAAAGTGCGCCAAGCTTTTCAGGCTGCGCAGCTTCCAAAAACAAAAGTAAATCCTGTACGTTCCAACATCTGCCTGAGCCTCATCTCACACATGTCGCAGCATAATATAATAAAATAAAACTATGTTATTAATCCCCCCTGTTCAATTATCCTCCTCCGGAGATATTAACCCTTGATTCCATACAGATAAAAGGAGCCACACTGTGACCCTGTCTTCTTGTGTTATATGTGTATAAAAAATGAAACAATCTTACTGGAATCTATGCCGTGGAACAGAAACACAGCCTCTCAAGTTTGACAGTCTTGTAGCATCTCTCCTGACATGGACTTTAGTGATGGAAGCAGGCAGTGAAACTCGTCAACACTGATTGCTTAGGAGCTGTTAATACGAGTCTGGATGGTTTTGCAGAAAGACTCTCCCTGTATCTCCAGACTCTAACTTTCGTTAATGCTCTCACTGAGAGGCTGACAAGACTACTTAAAACTCGAGTCCAATTTCGAAGGGTAGATGCCCTTCATAAGGAACTACTCCAAATCTTCTGACACTTCTCTGCCAACCTCCTGTGACGAAAGGCAAAGAATGACTGGGATATGAGGGAAGTAGGGGAAGTATTTAAGCCTTTGGCTGGGGTGTCTTTGCCTCCTCCTGGTGGCCAGGTTCAGTATTTCCCAACAGTAAGGAATGATGCCATGGACTCTCCTCATATTAGAAAGAAAAGGGCCTTTTTACAATAAGGTGCTTTTGTTTCCTATAATACTTGCAATATTTTTTGTTACTAAAGCTACTGAATATTTTTTGTTACTAAAGCTACTGAATATATTTTGTTACTAAAGCTACTGAATATTTTTTTACTAAAGCTACTGAATATTTTTTGTTACTAAAGCTACTGAATATTTTTTGTTACTAAAGCTACTGAATATTTTTTTGTTACTAAAGCTACTGAATATATTTTGTTACTAAAGCTACTGAATATTTTTTGTTACTAAAGCTACTGAATATATTTTGTTACTAAAGCTACTGAATATTTTTTGTTACTAAAGCTACTGAATATATTTTGTTACTAAAGCTACTGAATATTTTTTGTTACTAAAGCTACTGAATATATTTTGTTACTAAAGCTACTGAATATTTTTTGTTACTAAAGCTACTGAATATTTTTTGTTACTAAAGCTACTGAATATTTTTTGTTACTAAAGCTACTGAATATTTTTTGTTACTAAAGCTACTGAATATTTTTTGTTATTAAAGCTACTGAATATTTTTTGTTACTAAAGCTACTGAATATTTTTTGTTACTAAAGCTACTGAATATTTTTTGTTATTAAAGCTACTGAATATTTTTTGTTACTAAAGCTACTGAATATTTTTTGTTATTAAAGCTACTGAATATTTTTTGTTACTAAAGCTACTGAATATTTTTTGTTATTAAAGCTACTGAATATTTTTTGTTACTAAAGCTACTGAATATATTTTGTTACTAAAGTTACTGAATATTTTTTGTTACTAAAGCTACTGAATATTTTTTGTTACTAAAGCTACTGAATATATTTTGTTACTAAAGCTACTGAATATTTTTTGTTACTAAAGCTACTGAATATTTTTTGTTACTAAAGCTACTGAATATATTTTTTCAGTTGAAAGTGATATTTCTAATATGCAAGATGGACAGTTTTACGTCTCTTTCTTTCAGATTTACATTGTGACTAAAGAAAGGTAACAAAACAAAACTGTTAGGTGTGCTTTATGGCTGCAACATTGCAAAACACATTTCTAAGGTAAATATTTTTAAATTACCCTTTGAATTATCTGCATTGCTTAGAAAAGAGCTAGATAATTTGATTTAAAAAAAGAAAGACATACAGCAAGATTGAAAAATATACACCACTTGAGTTCATGCATATCTTTGTGTCCATGGGGCCCATTTATCAAGTTCCGGGTGGAGCTTGAGGGCCCGTGTTTAAAGACCGCAGCTCCATAACCTGTCTGCCTGTGCTGAGCAGGTAGACAGACATCACCGCAATTCAACCCGATCGAGTACGATCGGGTTGATTGACACCCCCCTGCTGGCGGCCGCGAATCTGCAGGGGGCAGCGTTGCACCAGCAGCTCGCAAGAGCTGCTGGTGCAATGCTGAATACGGAGAGCGTATTGCTCTCCACATTCAGCGAGGTGCAGATCAGGTCCGACAGACGTTTGTTAAATAGGGGCCCACGTTTCCAGCCATATGTGTATTTTTTTATGCTTGGTTAATAATAAATGTAAAGAAAAAAATCAATGCAATTTTTTTATTTCATGATTTGGATAGACCATACAATTTTAAACAACTTTCCAATTTACTTTTATTATCAAATGTGCTTCATTCTCTAGTTATCCTTTGCTGAAGGAGCAGCATTGCACTACTGGCAGCTAGCTGAACACATCTAATTAGCCAATCACAGGAGACAAATGTGTGCAGGCACCAATCAACAGCTAGCTCCAACTAGTATAGAATATGTGCGTACAGCTCTACTATAAGAGTCCTCCTAGCAGATGCAAAGTCCGAAACACTTTATTACAAATGGGACTCAATTGCGCCAGATTTATGATCGCCCTAAACTGGAAATCCCTTCAACTACCTACCCAGACAATGTGGATACAAAAAATGAACAACATTTACCCTTGGAAAAATACGGGTACTACATAACTAACAGACTCTCTTTTTACGCTGACATAAACTTCTACTGGGAATCATCATCCCATAAGATTACTTTAACCCCCGACGGATACACATCCTCTTAAAGAACCCCACTTAATAACAACAGACTCACATAACATAACCTCTCAAATAGTTACCAACCCCAATTAGAAATACCGGTATTCTAGTTGACTGAACCTGTAATTAGTTTGTTTATTAGTTGTTATTGGTTGTGGGTTTTTTTCTCTCTTTTTAACTGTCCTTTATCACAATAGCGAACATAGGACAGTTCCTAGTACGCTAACGCCTGGATAGCTGCAATTTTAGACAAAGTGACTAAAATGTGTGTGTACTTTATTCCTGTTTGTAGTCAAACTGGAAAGTGTTTTAAAAGGTAATAATACACACTCTCCTACAACAAACAAACACTCCAACAACACATAAACACACCACACACACTCTCTTACAACACACACTACACACTCTCCTACAACACACAAACACTCCAACAACAAATAAACACACCACACACACTCTCTTACAACACACACTACACACTCTCCTACAACACACAAACAGTCCAACAACAAATAATCACACCACACACACTCTCTTACAACACACACACCCCACACACTCTCTTACAACACACACTACACACTCTCCTACAACACACAAACACTCCAACAACACATAAACACACCACACACACTCTCTTACAACACACACACCACACACACTTTCTTACAACACACACTACACACTCTCCTACAACACACAAACAGTCCAACAACACATAAACACACCACACACACTCTCTTACAACACACACACACTCTCTTACAACACACACTACACACTCTCCTACAACACACAAACAGTCCAACAACAAATAATCACACCACACACACTCTCTTACAACACACACACCCCACACACTCTCTTACAACACACACTACACACTCTCCTACAACACACAAACACTCCAACAACACATAAACACACCACACACACTCTCTTACAACACACACACCACACACACTTTCTTACAACACACACTACACACTCTCCTACAACACACAAACACTCCAACAACACATAAACACACCACACACACTCTCTTAACACACACACCACACACACTTTCTTACAACACACACTACACACTCTCCTACAACACACAAACAGTCCAACAACACATAAACACACCACACACACTCTCTTACAACACACACACACACCACACACACTTTCTTACAACACACACTACACACTCTCCTACAACACACAAACACTCCAACAACAAATAATCACACCACACACACTCTCTTACAACACACACACCACACACACTCTCTTACAACACACACTACACACTCTCCTACAACACACAAACACTCCAACAACACATAAACACACCACACACACTCTCTTACAACACACACTACACACTCTCCTACAACACACAAACACTCCAACAACACATAAACACACCACACACACTCTCTTACAACACACACACCACACACACTTTCTTACAACACACACACTACACACTCTCCTACAACACACAAACACTCCAACAACACATAAACACACCACACACACTATCTTACAACACACACACCACACACACTTTCTTACAACACACATTACACACTCTCCTACAACACACAAACACTCCAACAACACATAAACACACCACACACACTCTCTTACAACACACACACCACACACACTCTCTTACAACACACATTACACACTCTCCTACAACACACAAACACTCCAACAACACATAAACACACCACACACACTATCTTACAACACACACACACCACACACTTTCTTACAACACACATTACACACTCTCCTACAACACACAAACACTCCAACAACACATAAACACACCACACACACTCTCTTACAACACACACACCACACACACTTTCTTACAACACACATTACACACTCTCCTACAACACACAAACACTCCAACAACACATAAACACACAACACACACTATCTTACAACACACACACCACACACACTTTCTTACAACACACATTACACACTCTCCTACAACACACAAACACTCCAACAACACATAAACACACCACACACACTTTCTTACAACACACACTACACACTCTACTACAACACACAAACACTCCAACAACACATAAACACACCACACACACTATCTTACAACACACACACCACACATACTTTCTTACAACACACACTACACACTCTCCAACACACAAACACTCCAACAACACATAAACACACCACACACACTCTCTTACAACACACACACCACACACACTTTCTTACAACACACACTACACACTCTCCTACAACACACAAACACTCCAACAACACATAAACACACCACACACACTTTCTTACAACACACACTACACACTCTCCTACAGTACACAAACACTCCATCAACACATAAACACACCACACACACTCTCTTACAACACACACTAAACACTGTCCTACAACACACAAACACTCCAACAACACATAAACACACCACACACACTCTCCAACACACACAAAAGTCGAGATCCAGTAAAAATGGGGAAGAACCCTGCTCTAATGCAGAATTATTATTTTGAGTATTTTATTTTACATTATTATTATTATTATTATTATTATTTTTCTGTGTTTCCTGCTGTCTTATCACTCTTTCTTATAATGGAGTTCTACAGCAAGCAGATGGAGAACTTTAGTGACCTGAATAGGCAAATATTTATGTGGCCAAAGACATCATGATTTTCACACTCCTAACCAATCCCCAAAGTTTTAGATGTATACTGATGTCTACAGACTCCAGCTTGTGCCTGTTTGTGTAAAGGGTCTTTTCATATTCAGGAGAGGGGGAAGGGTGTGCTCGTTTTGCTTTCTAGCACATTCCAGCCTAACCTCATCAACAGTGCTAAATTGGGAGATTCTAATTCCGTTTTTAAAAGGTTTTTATACTGGATTTTTAGATCAGTATCTGTGCATATTCTTCTTTATATTAGTGTCTATTATATCCAGTTATATGAAAATTGGTGTATATTGTCCCTTTAAGTACACCGGATGTGCAAAAACACACTCAGACATGTGTACTATTAAGTATATATAATACAAAGCCTAATTGTTGTTTTTTCATAAAATGGGCTGAATATGGGCGTTCTATGGACGTAATTCTGTAAAGATTTTTGCACTACGGGCGAGATTACATATATGGCGCAGGCTTCAGCAAAACTGCTGAAACCTGCGTCGCCCGTAATTTCACCTCACATATCGGGGAATCCAATAAACCCTGCCGGCAGTTCATAAATTGACGTAAGTCGGATAAACTAGCGATGTCCAGAAATGTGCGTGAATACAAATTTCTGGAGTCGCCAGTGGTTTACGGCACTTTAGAAACTGCCGGCGGCTAAGAAAATAAAAAAAGAGTAAAATCTCTCGTAAAAGTTTAACCCGCCTCCCAAAAATAAACCCGACACGTAAAACCCCCTATATCAACAATCACCCACATTGCAACTAATAATAAAAATATTTACCCCTAAACTGCCAAACCCTCACATCGCAAAGTAACTAATTAATCTATTAACCCCTAAACCGCCAACCCCCCACAACGCAAATAACTAATTCAATTACTAAGCCCTCTAACCTAACACCCCCTAAATTAACCCCAGTTACCTAAAATTAAAAAATACTAAATTACAATTAAAATAAAAAACCTAACATTACTTTAAAAATAAAAAAATAAGTTTAAATGAATCTAAAATTACAAAAAATAAAAAGTTTAACATTACAGAAAATAATAAAGCAAATTATCAAAACTAAAAAAATGGAACCTACTCCCTATAAACATAAAAAAAGCCCCCCCAAAATAAAAACACCCCCTAATCTAAACTACCAATAGCCCTTAAAAGGTCCTTTTGTGTGGCATTGCCCTAAGTTAAATAGCTCTTTTACATTTAACTAAAACTAAGTTCCCCCTGACAGTAAAACCCCCCAAAATAAAAAACTTAACACTAAAAAATCCTAAACTACCCATTGCCCCTAAAGGGGCATTTGTATGGGCATTGCCCTTAAAAGGGCACTCAGCTCTTTTACAAGTACCCAATAAAATTCCTAATCTAAAAATTAAAAAAAAATACAAAATTATAAAAAAGCCTAAGTCTAACCCCCCTGATAGGTACTCATATTTCCTGAAGTCCGGCAGTGAAGTCTTCTTCCAAGCAGCAAAATCTTTCATTGCGGCAACCTCTTCTATCTTCATGCAGGACCGCGGAATTGAAGACCGGCCACCACAGAACTGAAGACCGGCAACCACGAAATTGAAGACCGGTGACTGCAGAACTATAGACCGGCGACTGCAAAGCCATGGAGCGGGGAGGATCCTCTTTGTACAATCACCGCAGTACACTGAATATTGAATGCAAGTTACGGGTTTAAATATGGCGTACCTTGCATTCCTATTGGCTGATTTGAATCTTCAAATTCAAATCAGCCAGTAGGATGAGAGCTACTGAAATCCTATTGGCTGATTTGATTGTACGAAGAGGATCCTCCACACTCCATGTCTCTGCGGTCGCTGGTCTTCAATTCCACGGTTGCCGGTCTTCAGTTTTGCGGTCCTGGATGAAGATAGAAGAGGTCGCCATGATAGAAGAAGATGTTGAAGCTTGGAAGAAGACTTCTATTTTGGAGGGTTTGGTGGGTGTGTGGGGGGGGTTACTGTTAGGGGGAACTTAGTTTTTTTTAAATGTAATGCCCTACAAAAGGCCCTTTTAAGGGCTATTAGTAGTTTAGTTTAGACTAGCGGGTGTTTTTATTTTGGGGCGGCTTTTTTATTTTCATAAGGATTAGGTTTCATTTTTTTATTTTTGATAATTTGTTTTATTATTTTCTTTAATGTTAGACTTTTTTATTTTTTGTAATTTTAGATGAATTTAAACTTAGGCCTAGATTTAGAGTTGGGCGGTAGCCGTCAAAACCAGCGTTAGAGGCTCCTAACGCTGGTTTTAGGCTACCGCCGGTATTTGGAGTCAGTCAGGAAAGGGTCTAACGCTCACTTTGCAGCCACGACTTTTCCATACCGCAGATCCCCTTACGTCATTTGCGTATCCTATCTTTTCAATGGGATCTTTCTAACGCCGGTATTTAGAGTCGTGTCTGAAGTGAGCGTTAGAAATCTAATGACAAAACTCCAGCCGCAGAAAAAAGTCAGTAGTTAAGAGCTTTCTGGGCTAACGCCGGTTCATAAAGCTCTTAACTACTGTGCTCTAAAGTACACTAACACCCATAAACTACCTATGTACCCCTAAACCGAGGTCCCCCCACATCGCCGCCACTATATAAAAATTTTTTAACCCCTAATCTTCCGCTCCGTACACTGCCGCCAACTACGTTATCCCTATGTACCCCTAATCTGCTGCCCCTAACACCGCCGACCCCTATATTATATTTATTAACCCCTAATCTGCCCACCAACAACGTCGCCTCCACCTGCCTACACTTATTAACCCCTAATCTGCCGTCCGCACGCCGCCGCCAGCTACATTATAGCTATGTACCCCTAATCTGCTGCCCCTAACACCGCCGACCCCTATATTATACTTATTAACCCCTAATCTGCTCCCCACAACGTCGCCTCCACCTGCCTACACTTATTAACCTCTAATAGCTAAAATAGTTAAAATAATTACAAAATTACCAGTAAAATAAATTCTAACCTAAGTTACAATTAACATACAAAGAGAGAAGCGCTCTACCAGGAACGAACAACAGCTCAGTGGCTTGTTTTATGGCGATTTACCACCCGGAGGCAGCCTCTTTTAGACCAGTGTGCTTTTCACAGAAGAAAACTTTCCTGAAGTATATCAGTCTGATCCCGCCAAGTAAGGTCAGTCCAGCCCCGAAATACCAGGCAATTCTCCTCTGAACAAGGAACATGAGAACCCCAGACGATCGTTTCGGCCTCCTATGGGCCTCGTCAGTGAGGTGCAGCCACATTCCTCTAAGCACACTGGGCAAGGAGTCCACGTCTGGTTTCCCCCATCACCCATAGGGAGACTTCCCCAGGGTTATAATAATTTGCATACAAAGAGAGAAGCGCTCTACCAGGAACGAACAACAGCTCAGTGGCTTGTTCTATGGTGATTTACCACCCGGAGGCAGCCTCTTTTAGACCAGTGTGCTTTTCACAGAAGAAAACTTTCCTGAAGTATATCAGTCTGATCCCGCCAAGTAAGGTCAGTCCAGCCCCGAAATACCAGGCAATTCTCCTCTGAACAAGGAACATGACAACCCCAGACGATCGTTTCGGCCTCCTATGGGCCTCGTCAGTGAGGTGCAGCCACATTCCTCTAAGCACACTGGGCAAGGAGTCCACGTCTGGTTTCCCCCATCACCCATAGGGAGACTTCCCCAGGGTTATAATAATTTGCATACAAAGAGAGAAGCGCTCTACCAGGAATGAACAACAGCTCAGTGGCTTGTTCTATGGCGATTTACCACCCGGAGGCAGCCTCTTTTAGACCAGTGTGCTTTTCACAGAAGAAACCTTTCCTGAAGTATATCAGTCTGATCCCGCCAAGTAAGGTCAGTCCAGCCCCGAAATACCAGGCAATTCTCCTCTGAACAAGGAACATGACAACCCCAGACGATCGTTTCGGCCTCCTATGGGCCTCGTCAGTGAGGTGCAGCCACATTCCTCTAAGCACACTGGGCAAGGAGTCCACGTCTGGTTTCCCCCATCACCCATAGGGAGACTTCCCCAGGGTTATAATAATTTGCATACAAAGAGAGAAGCGCTCTACCAGGAACGAACAACAGCTCAGTGGCTTGTTCTATGGCGATTTACCACCCGGAGGCAGTTACAATTAGACCTAACACTACACTATCAATAAATGAATTAAATACAATACCTACAATTATCTACAATTAAACCTAACGCTACACTATCAATAAATTAATTAAATACAATATCTACAATTATCTACAATTAAACCTAACACTACACTATCAATAAATTATTTAAATAAAATATCTACAAATAAATACAATGAAATAAACTAACTAAAGTACGAAAAATAAAAAAGAACTAAGTTACAAAAAATAAAAAAATATTTACAAACATTAGAAAAATATTACAACAATTTTAAACTAATTACACCTACTCTAAGCCCCCTAATAAAATAACAAAGCCCCCCAAAATAAAAAATGCCCTACCCTAATCTAAATTAAAAAAGTTCAAAGCTCTTTTACCTTACCAGCCCTGAACAGGGCCCTTTGCGGGGCATGCCCCAAAGAATTCAGCTCTTTTGCCTGTAAAAAAAACACAATACCACCCCCCAACATTACAACCCACCACCCACATACCCCTAATCTAACCCAAACCCCCCTTAAATAAACCTAACACTAAGCCCCTGAAGATCTCCCTACCTTGTCTTCACCTCACCGGGTCCCGATCTGTCCAGAAGAGCCTCCGATGTCTTGATCCAAGCCCAAGCGGGGGGCTGAAGAGTGACGTCCATCCTCGGGCTGAAGTCTGGATCCAAGCGGTGGCTGAAGAAATCCATCATCGGCTGAAGTCGGAAGTCCATCATCGGGATGAAGTCTTCTATCAAGCCGCATCTTCAATCTTCTTTCTTCTGGAGCGGAGCCATCTTCTTTCCAACCGACGCGGATCCAACCTCTTCAACCGACGCCTACTCGCCGAATGACGGTTCCTTTAAATGACGTCATCCAAGATGGCGTCCCTCGAATTCCGATTGGCTGATAGGATTCTATCAGCCAATTGGAATTAAGGTAGGAATATTCTGATTGGCTGATGGAATCAGCCAATCAGAATCAAGTTCAATCCGATTGGCTGATCCAATCAGCCAATCAGATTGAGCTCGCATTCTATTGGCTGTTCCGATCAGCCAATAGAATGCGAGCTCAATCTGATTGGCTGATTGGATCAGCCAATAGAATGCGAGCGCAATCTGATTGGCTGATTGGATCAGCCAATCGGATTGAACTTGATTCTGATTGGCTGATTCCATCAGCCAATCAGAATATTCCTACCTTAATTCCGATTGGCTGATAGAATCCTATCAGCCAATCGGAATTTGAGGGACGCCATCTTGGATGACGTCATTTAAAGGAACTGTCATTCGGCGAGTAGGCGTCAGTTGAAGAGGTTGGATCTGCGTCGGTTGGAAAGAAGATGGCTCCGCTCCAGAAGAAAGAAGATTGAAGATGCGGCTTGATAGAAGACTTCATCCCGATGATGGACTTCCGACTTCAGCCGATGATGGATTTCTTCAGCCGCCGCTTGGATCCAGACTTCAGCCCGAGGATGGACGTCACTCTTCAGCCCCCCGCTTGGGCTTGGATCAAAACATCGGAGGCTCTTCTGGACAGATCGGGAACCGGTGAGGTGAAGACAAGGTAGGGATATCTTCAGGGGCTTAGTGTTAGGTTTATTTAAGGGGGGTTTGGGTTAGATTAGGGGTATGTGGGTGGTGGGTTGTAATGTTGGGGGGGGTATTGTATGTGTTTTTTTTACAGGCAAAAGAGCTGAATTCTTTGGGGCATGCCCCGCAAAGGGCCCTGTTCAGGGCTGGTAAGGTAAAAGAGCTTTGAACTTTTTTAATTTAGAATAGGGTAGGGCATTTTTTATTTTGGGGGGCTTTGTTATTTTATTAGGGGGCTTAGAGTAGGTGTAATTAGTTTAAAATTGTTGTAATATTTTTCTAATGTTTGTAAATATTTTTTTATTTTTTGTAACTTAGTTCTTTTTTATTTTTTGTACTTTAGTTAGTTTATTTCATTGTAGTTATTTGTAGGTATTGTATTTAAATAATTTATTGATAGTGTAGTGTTAGGTTTAATTGTAGATAATTGTAGGTATTTTATTTAATTAATTTATTGATAGTGTAGTGTTAGGTTTAATTGTAACTTAGGTTAGGATTTATTTTACAGGTAATTTTGTAATTATTTTAACTAGGTAACTATTAAATAGTTCTTAACTATTTAATAGCTATTGTACCTGGTTAATATAATTACAAAGTTGCCTGTAAAATAAATATTAATCCTAAAATAGCTATAATATAATTATAATTTATATTGTAGCTATATTAGGGTTTATTTTACAGGTAAGTATTTAGCTTTAAATAGGAATAAGTTATTTAATAAGAGTTAATTTATTTCGTTAGATAAAAATTATATTTAACTTAGGGGGTGTTAGGGTTAGGGTTAGAATTAGCTTTAGGGGTTAATACATTTATTAGAATAGCGGTGAGCTCCAGTCGGCAGATTAGGGGTTAATGTTTGAAGTTAGGTGTCGTTTATGTTAGGGAGGGCAGATTAGGGGTTAATACTATTTATTATAGGGTTATTGAGGCGGGAGTGAGGCGGATTAGGGGTTAATAACTTTATTATAATATCGGCGCGGTCCGGTCGGCAGATTAGGGGTTAATAAGTGTAGGCAGGTGGAGGCAACTTTGTGGGGGGCAGATTAGGGGTTAATAAATATAATATAGGGGTCGGCGGTGTTAGGGGCAGCAGATTAGGGGTACATAGGGATAATGTAGGTAGCGGCGGTTTACGGAGCAGCAGATTAGGGGTTAAAAAAAATATGCAGGTGTCAGCGATAGCGGGGGCGGCAGAATAGGGGTTAATAAGTGTAAGGCTAGGGGTGTTTAGACTCTGGGTACATGTTAGAGTGTTAGGTGCAGACGTAGGAAGTGTTTCCCCATAGAAAACAATGGGGCTGCGTTAGGAGCTGAACGCGGCTTTTTTGCAGGTGTTAGTTTTTTTTTCAGCTCAAACAGCCCCATTGTTTTCTATGGGAGAATCGTGCACAAGCACGTTTTTGAAGCTTGGCCGCTTCCGTAAGCACCGCTGGTATATAGAGTTGCAGTGGCGTTAAATTATGCTCTACGCTCCCTTTTTGGAGCCTAACGCACTGAAAACCCAGCCATTCTGTGAACTCTAAATACCAGCGGTATTTAAAAGGTGCGGCCAGAAAAAAGCATGCGTAGCTAACGCACCCCTTTGGCCGCAGAACTCTAAATCTAGGCTTTATTTTTTTTTATTTTTAAATTAATGTTAGTTTTTTTTTAGTTTAATTGTAATTTAGTATTTTTTAATTTAAGGTAATTGGGGTTAATTTAGGGGGTGTTAGGTTAGGGGTTTAGTAATTTAATTAGTTTTTTGTGTTGTGAGGGGTTGGCGGTTTAGGAGTTAATAGCTTAATTACGTTAATTGCAATGTGGGGGTTAATATACTTTATTTTTTATTGCGGTGGGGGATTGAGGTTGACAGGTAGATATTGCGCATGCGTTAGGTGTTAGTTTATATTTTCAGGGAGTTATGGGGCTCACATTTTCAGCATAAGGCTTGCTGTGCCTGCCTATGTGTAGCGAGGTGAAAATTGAGTAACATTTCTAAATTTTCGCTGCGTAAATCCTTGTGCTGAATATGTGATACCAATTTTCTATGTTAGCTTATGGGAGTAAAATTTGCGGGCGACAGGTGAAATATATGCGCCACATTTATATGCGGCGCCGTATATGTGATAGCAATACCCGACTAAAAAACGTGAAGCAGCATATGTAATCTCACCCTACAGATTTCACAGTTATTTCTCGCAAACTAAAAACTGCCAAGCTTTACTCGAAACATTCAAAATACTTATAACCCTAATAGAAAAACACATGCAGACGAAAATATAGGCGATTGTAAGATGCTATACACAGAAATCAGCATATATTGGCTGCAGGATTACTTTTTAAAGAGTGCACCACTGCTAACTTCGCTCTACAGAGTGAAGTGTCCCTTTCAGCGAGGTCTATTACTTTCAATAGGAGACATCACGCCACTCGCAGGGACTAACACCTTTTTTATAATAATTCCACCCGGGCAGCCCCTGCAAGCATCGGCGAGGAAAACCACTTTTGATCTGTCACTTGGCTCCATGTGTTGTTTGAATAGCAATTCTAAACAATATGGCTGACTGGGATGTAAAAAATAGAAAAGCCCCATTTTTTCCCCCTAACAATTACATGTGATTGAAGAGAAACAGGCGTTAAAGGGACACTCAAGTCAAAACAAACTGTTATGATTTAGAAAGAACATGGAGTTTTAAGACACTTTCCAATTTACTTAAATTTTGCTCAGTCTCTTTATATACACACTTTCTGGGGAACAAGCTCACAGGTATACGTTTACTAGTTTGTGATTGGCTGATGGCTGTCATATGATATAGGGGGCCAGAAAAACATAAATTATTCTAACCTGATAATTTCCTTTTCTTCTGATGGAAAGAGTCCACAGCTGCATTCATTACTTTTGGGAATTAAGAACCTGGCCACCAAGAGGAGGTAAAGACACCCCAGCCAAAGGCTTAAATACTCCTCCCACTCCCCTCATCCCCCAGTCATTCTGCCGAGAAACAAGGAACAGTAGAAGAAATATCAGGGTGAAAGGTGCCAGAATAATGACGCCCTAAATAAAATTATGGGTGGGGAGCTGTGGACTCTTTCCATCAGAAGAAAAGGAAATTATCAGGTAAGCATAAATTATGTTTTTCTTCTTAAATGGAAAGAATCCACAGCTGCATTCATTACTTTTTGGAAAACAATACCCAAGCTATAGAGGACACTGAATTCCAAGACGGGAGGGTACAATAGGCGGCCCATACTGAGGACACCAGGTCTGAACCTCTACCCAATAAAAAACCCTACTTCGTCCGAAGCCAATAACATTTTTAAAGGAAAAGCCCAAAGGACACTGATTCGCAGCTAGTCCAAAAGCCAAACTAGAGACCGCAAAACGGACTCGACTGAGCCAACAGTCCTCCAGGAGACACCGTCGCCCAACAGAGGGTCCCCCACCACTCACCCCCCACTAATGAAGGGGACACCAGCCGAAGCCCCCAAGGGGACAAGTTAAAGGAGATCCGAGGAAACACATCAAAGAGTGAGTCCAGCTCACAGAGACCCAAATGGGCCCAAACAGGAAAGGAAGGCCACGCCTATACCAAGCGAAACCCGGGATAAGACCAGGCACAGCGACAGAACAGACTTCTTGCCAACATTCTGCAAGCACTGAATGCAACTGAAGAGGCAAATTCCTCCCAGCGTCTGAACATAGAATTCCAAAGTATTTAACCACGAAAAACGTATAATAGACCCAGGCGAAAGACCCCAAGTTTGAGAACACAGAGTCCATATCAGGATGACACAGAGGGCACTTGCGAGGAAGAAGAAGCAGTCAAGCAAGGAACGGACCGCAAAAGCAACCCCCAGACAGAGGGCACGCTCCAGGCAACCAAAGCTGCCGGACCTATACAGGTCCCTAAAAAGGGGAACACAAAACCTCAATCGAGGCCCCCCGAGAAGGAGAGTATACCCTCAGAACCCGAAGGAAGAGTAGACCCTCTTCTGAAATCAATGGAGCAAGTTGAAAGGAGATTCTAAATACTAGCAGACTGAGCTAACGGATAGACTCAACAAAGCTCACACATCCAGAGGAGACTGCGTTCTGAATGCAGCACCTTAGACCGCTCGGCCATCCTGACCTGTGGACCCACGCCCAGCTGGACCAACCCAGCCCCAGGTATCCAAAATAGGGGAACAGAAGAATCCCGAAACTGGTACAGGAACGAGCGTAAGGATAGCACAGCATCTCCCACAGAGTACAAGTACAACCCGACTCTGAAAACAGACGGCAAGGCCATAGACCCAAGGCTCTATCAAAATAAAGGCCCAACAAGTCTGACTTGGAGGCAGCAAGACCCCAGGGGGAACCAATCCCACCTTTCTACCTCCCATCCAGGAGAAGCCCCAAGAAAGGACTCCATCTCCACAGGGAAGAGAATATCCCCAAAGAAAAAGGGATGAGGCCGGAAGGGCAACAACTGACCTCAAGGCCCGAAGCCACCGGCTAATGGGAAGATAAATCCCCAACACAAATGTCCTAGAAAAGGACCCCCCCACAAGTAGCTTGCCAAGCAGAGGCACAGCCAACCCATACGCCTGCAGAGAGCAGGGAATCCACGGGTACACTGGCAAGCTGACCAGGGGAATGCAACCCTAAGGCGCACCAGAAATTGGACATCCAGCGACCGCAGCTGGGTATGAACCAACAACCCTTGAGGCACAAGCCACACAGCTAACCACTAGATGACATGGGCTACTCTGTTGCAAAGAGTAATAAATACTCAGAAAACCGGGCCAACCATGACCAAGCCAGGTAGATGGAGCAAAGATATAGCCCAAGTTCCCACTACCGTGGAACACCCCGACCAGCCCTGAGATCCAAGATTCCAAAACAACCCAAGACTGGGTCAGGAAAAAGCCCAAGCGAAGCCTCGGCAACCGGAAGTCTCAGGAGAAAAACAGGTCTGGGCACCTAATAGTTCAGGCAACCTTACCCTAGAACTAAACACCCCAACTGACCAAAAGGCCAGACACAAGGGATATGAATGCATACCCAGAGAATCCGGATAGCGAGAAGAACTTGAAAGCCCCGACCAAGGAAGGGACCACCCCTAGCCAAAGTACAACGCTCCAAGAAGCAAGGCTAGAAGTCTTATGAAGAGACTTCTTAAAGGGACAGTCTACACCAGAATTTTTATTGTTTTAATCCCTTTATTACCCATTCCCCAGTTTTGCATAACCAACACAGTTATATTAATATACTTTTAACCTCTTTGATTATCTTGTATCTAAGCCTCTGCAAACTGCGCCTTTATTTCAGTTCTTTTGACAGACTTGCAGTTTAGCCAATCAGTGCCTGCTCCCAGATAAATTCACGTGCACGAGCACAGTGTTATCTATATGAAAAACATGAACTAACATCCTCTAGTGGTGAAAAACTGTTAAAATGCATTCTGAAAAGAGGTGGCCTTCAAGGTCTAAGAAATTAGCATATGAACCTCTTAGGTTAAGCTTTCAACTAAGAATACCAAGAGAACAAAGCAAAATTGGTGATAAAAGTAAATTTGAAAATTGTTTAAAATTACATGCTCTATCTGAATCATGAAAGTTTATTTTGGCCTAGACTGTCCCTTTAAGGCCTCAGGACAATATAAGGGATACCTTGAGGTAAAAAAAAAACCTTCTAGCAGGGCTATTCTCCCCATCACCTCCACACCAGCAGAGGACACAGGGAAGAAAAAAGGCTCTAAGCCTTCCCAGCTTCGGGAAACCCCAAGCTAAACAAAGTCCCCACAGGGATCAACCATCACCCGGAATACAGATCCCTAAAAGGAGATCCAACTCACCCGGGACAATAAAAGGAGACCCAAAGGTCTCCACTCAAACAGACAGTACACGTCAAGAGATAGAGTAGTATCTAGATACACTATTAAAAGCGTATGCGCACACCTGCAAGGTGCCAAGAGCTGCAACTGGTTTCAAACTGAAAATAGAAAAAACACAAATTGAACAGCGCTAACTGCTAATGGAGGATGATCAATACCACATAGATTAAAACCACATAAATTGAAACAAAGATTGCAAACAGAAATCAGTGATGATGTAAAACGCTAAAATACTAAGTTTACAATATTAAACTTACAATGCATATAAACTGAAAAATAAAAAAATGTACAAGATAAAAAATAAAAATTACAAAATGCTGCAAATAATACGCTAATGCTTTCCAAAATTGAAAAGCAACAAGAATACCACAATAAAAAACAACAAATAAACCACAATAATAGTGAATAAAGTTAAAATTAAATACGAGACCTGCTGCTGCTGCTTTACCGGTGGTGTCCTGCGTGCCTCCCGGAGTATAATAAAATCCCAACAATCTGTGAAAAAACTAAGCGCAAACAGACTCAAGTGTAGATTGATAGAGCGCAAAATACCACGCTAATATATTACACTTACAGTGTTGAAGATTTAATCAGGCGTTTATTAAAAACATCAAAGATCCGGATATATCATACAAAAACAATAAAGTCAGTCCATATAACTGTGCGAGTCCCTCAGGATGATCGTCACAGAACAGAGTAGTTCAAATCCATGCTCGCTTCCGTAGTCGCAGCTCTGGTAACAATGTCCGTGTCAAAGTATCCGGTGCTGGTAAGTTCTTCCACAGAGCACTACGGGTCCTCAGGTAGTCCAAGTTTAACCCCAACGCGTTTCAACCGCTAACGTGCGGTCTTTCTCAAGAGGTAGGATGAATAGTGACTCCTAATTTACTTATCAGGCAGTGTATCTCACGAAGTAGATAGAACAGCACATAAGTCAGATCCAAATCGGTAATCTTGATGTTTTTAGCAAACAAACACAAAGTGTCTTTAAATCCAAAAAAGTAGCCCCAGTTTGCAAACAGCATTTAAAACCAGAAAACAGATCCAGCATGCACTTTAGATCCCAAACAGTAGCCTTAATGTTTTCAGCAGCATAAAAAGACTCCTAATCCGGAGACAGGATAGATACACACTAAGGAGGTAATCCAACATTCAAGATAGGTTTGTAAATATTAGTAAAGTCCTGTTATTATGAAAATCTGTCAGCAGACACAGGTTTAATATGCAGTTGGTTTTTAGGATTAGGAGTCTTTTTATGCTGCTGAAAACATTAAGGCTACTGTTTGGGATCTAAAGTGCATGCTGGATCTGTTTTCTGGTTTTAAATGCTGTTTGCAAACTGGGGCTACTTTTTTGGATTTAAAGACACTTTGTGTTTGTTTGCTAAAAACATCAAGATTACCGATTTGGATCTGACTTATGTGCTGTTCTATCTACTTCGTGAGATACACTGCCTAATAAGTAAATTAGGAGTCACTATTCATCCTACCTCTTGAGAAAGACCGCACGTTAGCGGTTGAAACGCGTTGGGGTTAAACTTGGACTACCTGAGGACCCGTAGTGCTCTGTGGAAGAACTTACCAGCACCGGATACTTTGACACGGACATTGTTACCAGAGCTGCGACTACGGAAGCGAGCAAGGATTTGAACTACTCTATTCTGTGACGATCATCCTGAGGGACTCGCACAGTTATATGGACTGACATTATTGTTTTTGCATGATATATCCGGATCTTTGATGTTTTTAATAAACGCCTGATTAAATCTTCAACACTGTAAGTGTAATATATTAGCGTGGTATTTTGCGCTCTATTAATCTACACTTGAGTCTGTTTGCGCTTTGTTTTTTCACAGATTGTTTGGTTTCAAACTGAAAACCCTCTGCATGCTAGACAGCCTAATCTGATACAAGCTGTTGGATCAGGCCCACAAGGGCAATCCAGAGCCCTGAAAATGAAGGCCAAACCGTTCAAACTGCGGCAACGGGGCACTAAGCCCTCCAACCCTCCCCCGCATGAGGGAGGAAAACACTAGGTTCGGATGATATCAGATGTAAGATAAAGTGACGCAGCAGAAAAACTCCCCTGACCCAGTCACCTATGACTGAAGGCTATAAGGACTGAAAAAATCCATCCTGCCTTACAAACCCACAGGTCCTCTCGAATGCTTAGATGAACATGAAAACCAATGAAAACCTGAGCACTCGGCACTTCTACCGCACCAGTCGAGCAGAATAGAGCCACGTGTCTGAACAGCCACAAGACCGAACGAACCCAACAGTACCAGCCTGCACTTAGGGTCCTAACTGGTAAGCTGCCAAATTCTCCCTCATAGGGGAAAAAAATAAAACAGACATTTTAACATAGGACTAACGTGTCCAAAACAACTTCCGAAGAAGAACAACGAGTATCAATCCCAGAAGGTTCCCAAAAGAAATAAAACCAAATAAAAGACATCCCATCAGATACAAATAAAATATAAGGCAACCCGGAGGTTAGTGCCCAAAAAGACACAAGCCTACCCGCAGGACCAGCCAAACGGAGCCCTAGCTTCCAAAAAACTGGGAAAGATATCAATCAAATGACAATCAGGAGATTACCTCACCCCCACGTCTAATGAGGTGCACCATTTGAATTAGCAGACTGAAAATCCCCGTGTCTAGTAACGATAGGGTTGATCAATAACTGAAAACATGTCTGAGCAATACGCGAAGTCGTGCAATCCTGTAACGAAAGGCACAACACTCAGGGACAGTTACACCCGCGGGGAACTGTAGAGGCCCTCCCCAAGGAGGAAGTCCCAGGCACAAGCACATTCTCAAATAAACGTCTGGACTCTAAAGACGAACAATCCCCAATGTTATGTGGAAGCGAAAACGTGCTGCAACCTCCGGGGGGAACGCGCCACCCTGCATGGAGGAATCAGAAACTGGGTAACCCGCATGTGTAGAAGTATGAATTGATAGGGAACTTGCCTCTCGGAGGACAGGACCCCAGAGGCAGATGGCTCAGCTGTCCCTTGATTCCCCAAGCCCGAGGAACAAGGCGCTCTAAAATTGCATACGGAACAAAACTGGTTGACACAAGGCCAGTCCGGATTCGTCACCGGACACAGAATCTGAATCTGAAATCAAATTAGTCTAAGTAACTGAATCTGAAATTAGCACAGTCTCAGCATCAGAATCCTCCATAACTGGTAGAGGATATATAAATATGGACTAAAATAGTAAAACAAAAACGGCACCTGACACCCACAATTGCTGGGGCATTGTCACCTCGTATAACCAGACCCCTGCGGACTAGAATATTTCCTTCGCCACATGGTCGGGAATGCGGAAATGGAACCGAACCACGCCCGACACAAGGGGAAACGTACAGTCCAAAAAAGCGCGTCCAACCAAAAGGCCCCGTCACTTCCAAAAGCCTCTAATGTTCCAAACCACGAGCCTATTAACATCACACATAAGCAGGTTGAATCACATAACAAACATGATTATAAACCCCCCTGTTCAATAACCCCCCTCAGGAGATATTAACCCTCGATTCCAAGATACTAAAAGAGACTCACTGAGACCCTTGTGATAAGATAGACCCGCAAGGTGGTAGCCTCTCGGGAAAACATTCACTTTACAGTACATTGAGAAATAAAGTAAAATGAAACGATCTTACCGGAATCTACGCCATGGAACAGGAACACGGCCTTTCAAGTGTGACGGATAGTAGCATCACCTCCGCCATAGACTTGAGAGAAGAAAGCAGGCAGTGGAGCGAAGTTTGACAATGCTGATTGCTTGAGGAGCTGTTAACATGAGTCGGGATGGTGTCGCAGAAAGAAACTCCCTGCATCTCTGGACTCTAACTTTCATCCAAGCCTTCACTGAGAGACTGACAGGACAACCTAAAACTCCTATCCCATGCCGAAGAGTACTACCCTCCATAGAAGACAAAAAACTAAAATTTTACATTCTGACACTTCTCTGCCAACCTCCTGGGACGAAAGGCAAAGAATGACTGGGGGATGAGGGGAGTTGGAGGAGTATTAAAGCCTTTGGCTGGGGTGTCTTTGCCTCCTCCTGGTAACCAGGTTCTTAATTCCCAAAAGTAATGAATGCAGCTGTGGACTCTTTCCATTTAAGAAGAAAATGGGAGAAAAATTTAATTTGCCAGACAAAAATCTACTACTTATTTGAAATTAAATGGGCCGAATTATCAATGTACGGGTGGGCATGTTTCGCTGTAGAGGATCATGTCCACCGCACATCGATGAATTTCACTAGAAATGCTTGTGCAATGCCACCTCCTGCACATTCGCAGAATGGGTGTCAATCAACCCAATCGTATTCAATCGGGTTTATTTCTGTCAGCTCCCTCAGAGCAGGCGGGCAAGTTATGGAGCAGTGGTCTTTAGACCGCTGCTTCATAACTTCTGTTTCTTGCAAGCCTAAAGGCTCGCGTGGAAACAGGGGCATCAAGCTCCATTTGGAGCTTTATAATTTGGCCCCTATGTCTCTATGTTGATACATTTCTCATAATGGATGTTTTTTAAATTATGTTACAATAGTATATTATAATGTTACGTATACCATGAATCCTATTACTGGATGTAACTTCAAAATGATTCCTGTCATTATATTTCTTGACTGTTCACCCTTGATGTATGGCAATTTGGGGGGGTGACAACCAAAAAACACTTTACAATATACTTCCATTATCAAAAAGTGCACATTTTTTTATATGCACACATTCATCTCCTATTGAACATGTTCAAAAGTGCACAGCATATACGTATATGCGTTGTGTGATAGGCTGATGGCTGTCACATGATACAGAGGGAGGGTGCCATGAAAACCTAATGATTTTAGCATGTCAGGGGTTACATTTATTGTGCTTTTCTTCTCTGCAATTAACAACCATGTATCAGAAATCTGAACCTGGTTTAGCAGGATACAGAGGGGGTAATTGAAGCCCGTGAACAGAGAGTGATTTTTATGATACATAGACCTCAGCAGAGACATGATAAAAAAAACAGTGCCCTCTACCCAGAGAGAGCTCAGGTCAATCAGAGGTGACACTAGAATATCTGGAAACATGCTTTTATCACATATATGACACTGGATGATAGAAATATGACAAACGGTATTGTGCTAGCTGGCGGGGGAATTAAGTGTATCTTGGAAATGTTATGTTTCTTGAATAAATTCAGGATTTGCTCTACTTTAGAATGTAAAGTCGTAAATGCTCGAGCAAAATATCTCACCCCCTCTAACCCAGAGAGGCCGGATTATGAACCTAAAATGATTTTGTCATGTATATAGTTGTGAAAATAACACAATCATTTTCTCATTTTATATGTGAAACTGTGAATAACAGTGTATCTGACTATTTCCTAATTTAATTTCCCTGGAAACAGAAAACTATAGGACTTTGGGTAAAGTAACAGGTTTGTGTTAATTCTCCATTTTTATTTTAAAACCTGTTTGCTGTGTGTAAATTATTTGTTAACTGTTTTTTTGCTCATGACCTTTTATGTCGTCAAGCTCCGGCCCCTTAAACCACCAAAAGACCCCAATACCAATCCTTACAACAACCACTCTCATAAATAATCAGACAACAAACTTAGCTTTGGTGCAAATTGGCCGCAGCCCTTTATTTAATAAATAACTTTGTAAAACTTTAATAACTCAATAAATAACAGTGCAAATAATTTGTAAACATATTACACATTAACCCACAGCGGTGCTAGTCCCTCCTGATTTTCATATCTTTTAACTATGGCTGTAACTGCATTTACTGGACCCAACCGTGCAAGTGGTTGGGCCCGTCAGCAATCATCCTTATATGTTTCTAAGGAACCCCTTGCCCTTAGAAACCCCCATCTTGAATTCCCCCCATGGGAATGCAAAATACCACCACACTAACCATTGGCCATAATTTTTCTGCAATTTAAGGGCTAGCACCCCCGCCTTCCAACTGCGACAGAAACCTAAAATGACAAAACAGAAAAAACACGTATCCCAAACAAAAAACTAGGGACGGGTGGGAGGGAGATGTTTCTCTTTACTCTTTCACAAAATTCTGCTGGTTTTCCCGCTCAGCTCACTACTTTTAATACCTCCCCTCCCGCTACTCCTATAGATCCACCTACCCCATACAGGGCCTCTTCCTCCCAGGTCAAAGCTCCCTCCGTCCAGCCCTGCAGCCTCCAGGAGCCACTTGACCTTTTATGTCGTCAAGCTCCGGCCCCTTAAACCACCAAAAGACCCCAATACCAATCCTTACAACAACCACTCTCATAAATAATCAGACAGCAAACTTAGCTTTGTGCAAATTTGCCGCAGCCCTTTATGTAATAAATAACTTTGTAAAACTTTAATAACTCAATAAATAACAGTGCAAATAATTTGTAAACATATTACACATTAACCCACAGCGGTGCTAGTCCCTCCTGACTTTCATATCTTTTAACTATGTCCGTAACTCCATTTACTGGACCCAATCGTGCAAGTGGTTGGGCCCGTCAGCGATCATCCATATATGTTTCTAAGGAACCCCTTGCCCTTAGAAACCCCCATCTTGAATTCCCCCTATGGGAATGCAAAATACCACCACACTAACCATTGGCCATAATTTTTCTGCAATTTAAGGGCTAGCACCCCTGCCACCGACTGGCCTGACACCTCAGCCCAGTCCCGCCAACCCTCCAATCGCACACAGTGCCTCCTTAAAATTAAGAATAAACAGCTGCAGACCGAAGTCATTCAAATGCACCCCATCAGGCAAATAGAACTCAACCTCGCCAACCTCAGCTAAGTCTGAGTGGTGAACCACCACACCACCAAGCCTTCGCACAAAGACCCCCATGATCTTATACACTTTCTGTCTGCTTTTGTCTAAACGTACCGGATCCCAAGCCGCCCTACACACCATCCGCGGCAAAATGTCAGACCATACAATTGTCAGAGATGGGAACAAAACCCTCAGTCTACCAATGTCCCTTTTCATTCTTCTCACCAAGTCCATCTGTGGCATAAAACCAAGATCATTTCCCCCAGCGTGGATCAACAAAACAGTCGGAGGCTGAAAACGCCTGTAATAATCCAACACCAGAGGCAACAATCCGTCCCACCTGAGCCCCCTCACACACAAACCATAATTTCACAACGAGACTTGGGAATGCCCAACTGCAATCCATCCACCTTCGCCGAAGCCGCCCTCCAGGCCCAATAAATAAAAGAGTGGCCAACCAACCACAAACGATCCACACCTAAAACACAGAAAACAAATGAAACCACTAGGAAAATTCCCTTCAAAGACCCAACTCAGGGTGGACATACAAGCGTAAACAACCAGATCCCCACCTACCAATGCCTTTAACCTCCGCCTCGGAAAGACCCCTCATTGAAGCCTCCGTTGCCGCCCCTATATGAAAAGAGTGGGTCCTGAAATCCCCCGAATTGAGGCCCAAATGACACAAGGCTTGACAAAGGCCTACCATCTTGGTGGACTAACAACGAACCACCCATAACCGGCCGAACCATCAAGTACAATCGTAAACAAAGCCAAGGACAAACCTCTGAACCACTGGGAAAAAGGACAATCGTCCTACCCTTCCCCAGCTGATCCGTCTTACTCCTCCTCAAAAATATTTCCACCCTGGACTCAAACACAGCCATATCCGCAAAACCCAAACCCCCCATAGAATACAAGTTCTTACTAACCAATTCCAAGATCCGGAAAGCACCGAAGAAGGCCAAAACGTAAGCCACTCTGAACAAACAGGTTTCAAACTCTGAGAGGCAAACAGCCTCCAAAATACTATACAAGTTACTCAGCAACGAAAAGGTAATCTGTCTCCTCCTATCAGGGGAGGGTCCTACCGATCCCTTCTTCAAACCCTTCAGAACCTGCCGAACACAGAAAACCCTTGTAACATCTTGCACACCCAAGAGCTTAAAGCAAAAATATAAAGCCGCCAGACGCCTATCCATTGCGGAAGGCAACAATTTTTGAGACCCCCATTCCCACATCCAATCCAACAGGACACCAGTAAGATCAAAATCCCCTTCACGGATACCCCTGACACCCAGCCTGGACTCTCAGTTCCACCACACTCTAGAGTTAGCAGCCCAAGTACCTGGAGCCAGCAAAGCCTTCACCAGTCCAGCCAGTCCTCCACCCCAAGCCGCCACAGATAATCTGGGCACGGGCAACCAGTCGCGTCTGCAAGAGGGGCGAATTCCCGGAACCGCTGCCACTGAAAGCGAGAGAGGGAGTCGGCTATAGAATTATAAACACCCGTGATATGTTTAGCCTTAATGCACACGTTCATCCTCAAACACTTCAAAACCAACAGACGCAACAAACGCAACACTGGCAAAGATGAAGCTGTCAAAGTATTCAAAGCATGCACCACCCCCATATTATCTGTCGAGAACGCCACCGACCAATTAAACAAATCAGCCTCCCAAACAAACAGGGAGACCACGATCGGGAACAGTTCCAAAAGGACCAAATTCTTTACCAAGCCCAACGAAAACCACTCATTCGGCCACCGAGCCGCACACCAACTGCCCGAAAAATATGCGCCAAAACCACAACTACCAGCTGAATCAGTTACAAGCCCCAACTCCTCATTAGACACCCTAGGTGCCTGAATCAATGCTGAACCGTTAAAACCCAACAGAAAACGCCTCCAAACCCGCAAATCATCCTTTAGCTCCTTGGATAAACGCACAAAATGGTGTGGTTTAACAACCCCCGCTGTTGACAACCGCCTGCAAAAAAAACCTCCCTATCGGGATGATTCTGCACGCAAAATTAAACTTGCCCACTAACGACTGGAGATCACGTAACGTGATCTTTTTTGCCGACAAACAGTGGTCAATAACCTCCAGCAAGTCCATCACCATATCACTGGGAAGTCTGCACTCCATTCTGACGGAGTCAATCGTAATGCCCAAAAAGTCTAGGGTCGTAACGGACACACCGAAATCTAATGCCACCTGACAGCAAACATCCCGAAGCTGCTTACAAGCCCTCGAACCGGCCGGACCCACAAACAAAAAGTCGTCAAGGTAGTGTACCAAGGACGACAAGCCTGACCGCTCCGAGAGAACCCACTCCAGAAACGTACTGAACTGCTCGAAAAACGAACACAAAATGGAGCAGCCCATGGGCAAACAAAAATTCACATAGTACGAGCCCTCCACACAACAACCCAGCAAATGGTACGAAGCCAGGTGCACAGGCAACAACCTGAAAGCCGATTCAATGTCAATTTTAGCTTCAAGGCCGAAGGCCCCGCTTCCCTCACCAACGCAACCGCCTGGTCGAAAGAGGCGTATTTGACTGATGACAATTCCTGAGAAATACCATCATTTACCGATCCCCCTCTAGGAAAAGATAGATGATGGATAAGCCGGAACTTTCCGGGCTCCCTCTTAGGAACGACCCCAAGTGGAGAGATTCTCAAATCCGCAACAGGAGGACAATCAAAAGGACCCGCCATGCGCCCCAATGACACTTCCTTTTGTAGCTTTTCCAAAACAACCCCAGGCCACAAGCGAGCAGATTTCAAATTACCCCTAAATACCCGACAACCCCCCTGTGACGGGATAACAAAAGCGAACTGAAAACCATGGTACAATAACACCGCCCTCTCCCGACAGCCCTGACGCCTAGCGTACAGGATGAGCCAAGGCGCCATCATGTCTAGCCTCACCGGAGTCACTGCCTTTGTCAGCCGAATCACTGGCTCGGCCTGACTTACCCTTATGAAAACTCTTTGCATAGGGGTGGGAACCCCCACACCCAGAGCACTCGTGCTTGAACTTACATGTGGCGCCCCACTTACACAGTTTTTCATTAAATGCGAAGCAACACCCCTTCCTAACCGACGCCGGGGACCCACTTGTGGAGGAGCCACCGGCTCCCGACCGAAAGGTCTGGGAGGCTCTCAAAGGTGTCATTATTTTGAGCCACAATCCCATGTCCCGGTCATCCCACCTCATATCTGGCTTAACCGACAGCCGTTGACGAAATTGTTCATCGTATGACCACCAGGCCATACCCCCGTATGTCCGCTGCGTGGCCGCGATCTCATCTAGATAACAAAACAAGGCACAACCTTGATCCGGGAACCTACTAGCAAACACACTTGCATAAATTACAAAATGCTTGGAACCAATTAGTAAACGTTTTAGGTAATTTCCTATAACGTTTTTTCCTCTCCTCCTCCTCCTTCTTGGCCACATCCTTTTTCGAATCCTCAAAAGACTGCTCAAGTGGAAGGAGGGAAAACAATTCAATAAACTCCCGTTTATATATCTTTTCCTTGACCTCCAAAGTCAAATGCATCCCCAGTGGTCCAATGGAGCACAGGCAAGAGCGGGACATCGCCGTGTCAGCCACTCTCAATTCCGCCCCATCCACCGGTTTAGGGGCTACACTAGCAGAAACCACCGATGGCCCAGGACCCTGGACCGCCACAGGGTCCGCACCAACCTTGCCCAAGGACCCCGCCTCCTCGACCCTCCCCAACACTGGAGCACTCGAAGCCCCCGGAGCCGGGACCCATGATCTCTCTACCTATACACCCCGAGGAGGGGCAGCCCGCTCCAATTGTAACAGCAAATCCCTCAAACCCGCAACTACCCTCACAGCCACAGAATCACTGTCACTCACTGCAACATTCCCCCTCACATTTACCAACCCTGTCTCACCTGTGGAAGTGTCCGCCGACTGCATTCCCCCTGATGACTCTCCAATAGACGCGTGGAGCCCGCCAACACGCGGCTCCGTTCTCCGCTGTACGCTCTCCTGCATTGTGGCAGCCGTCCGTGTATGCTGGTCCAGCTGCCGTGGATGATCCTGAAAAACAGCAGGACGTGAAAACATATTCAGGGGAAGAAAACCCCTACCCCCCTTCTCCCTTGGTGCAGGCTGGCACCCCTAACCGTAGGAACCCCTCTACCCCTCTTGGAAGCCCCACCCCTTCACCCCCTGACCAGGCGGCCTCTGCCACCGGCCATCGTCTAGATCCCCCTCTAGGAACCCCAACATGGCCCATCAAGTTACCCGGCCATCTGTTCCCCCCCCACCACCCCGAGTGGGCGCTGTACCTATCCTGGCCCCACTCTGGTTCCTGGCTATCTCCATCTTACCGCTAGCCCCAGGAGAGGGAGGGACATACTCCTTGTCTGAGGAATGCAAAAACAACCCCACCGCCCCAGAATCTAGCTCAAAATCATCAACCTCCTCCCCAGACCCATAATCAATGTCCACTAAAAACCCCTGGGACCTGTCCTTTGATGCCTGACCGCTACCACCATAATGAGCCTTGATGTGACAACCCTCCAACACACCCTGTTCCTGCAGGCCGGGACCACCCCCCTCCCCCTCACTGTCACTATCACCATCACCCACCACCCCCCCAAAAGCAAAAGGAGTACCGCTAGGCCCAGCGGGGCAAAGATCACTCCCTAACAACTTCTCCCCACTGACAGGCCTCTCCTGGCCGTGAGAAACAGCAGCGTCACCTGAAAAACATGTAGTGGCCGGAACAGCCACTGTCCTCAGCTCCTGATCGCTGCCGCTCCTCCCCATGATGACGTCACCGCAGCGGGCCTGGATGGCGTAGATGCCCCGACTGCCGCCTCTGGAACCACCGACCTCTTCACAGCACCGGATCTGGACTTCCGCCCTCCAACAGCCCCGCAGCTCACCTCCTGACTGAGCCTTGATGGAGGCCTGGAAAGCCTCGAAGATTTCTTCCTGGGGGCAGCCTGCCCCACCTCCGGAACAGCCACCGACGCTCCCAACAAAGACCGGACCTGCGACTCCAGCCAGGTAGGTCCACACTCCTCTGCCGCCTCCCTAAGCCTCTGCAATAACTCCTCAACATCCGCCATAACGCAGTCTGAGCGGGAGAACCAGGAATCAGAGATGTTTCTCTTTACTCTTTCACAAAATTCTGCTGGTTTTCCCGCTCAGCTCACTACTTTTAATACCTCCCCTCCGGCTCCTCCTATAGCTCCACCTACCCCATACAGGTCCTCTTCCTCCCAGGTCAAAGCTCCCTCCGTCCAGCCCTGCAGCCTCCAGGAGCCACTTAAAGGGACACTGAACCCAAATTTTTTCTTTCATGATTCAGATAGAGCATGCAATTTTAAGCCACTTTCTAATTTAATCCTATTATCATTTTTTCTTCGTTCTCTTGCTATCTTTATTTTAAAAAGAAGACATATAAGCTTTTTTTTTTTATTCAGAACTCTGGATAAACCAATCCCCAAAGCAGAACATACAGTGATGTGAGATGTCATCGCAGAAAATGCAGCATGTCTGCAGAAAGAACAGGATGCATGCAGGAACTGTTAGTGCTTGAACTTTGTAGTATTGCTCCACATTAGACAGTTCTCTTCAAACAGAGCTGTGCTCTAGCTGCACTGTGTAAATTTTCCTTAACACAGTGCATCCAGGGCAAAGTGCAGTTTGAAGTGAGCAGTCAAATATGCAGTAGCGCTGCAAAGCAGCAGCGCATTGCTTGTTGACTGGCTCTGAGATTTTTTCAAACCCGCCCCCCTAGCCTTTCCCAGTCTGCAAAGCTGTTTATTCTGAATGTAAGAACACTGCATCTTTTTATTAGTACAGATTTATTAAAGAGACATTTTAAAATTTCTTTTTTTTTTGGATGCAGCTAATTTGTAATGCAATTTTCAACTACTGCACTATATTATAAAACATTAAAAATTGCTTTATTCTTCAGTTAACCAACACATTGCAATTGAACTGGTGCCTTAGTGTAACTGTCTAATTTAAATTTGAATTGTATTTAAAAATGAATTGCAGAAAAATTTTCACTAAAAAAAATCTCATCGCAGAAAGTAAAGAAAAGTTCTGCCTCTGGGAAACCAATCAGCAAGAACAACCCAGGTTGATCACCAAAAATGGGCCGGCATCTAAACCTACTTTCTTGCATTTCAAATAAAGATACCAAGAGAATGAAGAAAATTTGATAATAGGAGTAAATTAGAAAGTTGCTTAAAATGTCGTGCTCTATCTGAATCACGAAAGAAAAAATTTGGGTACAGTGTCCCTTTAATAACTGTTCCTTTATTAAGTTTTGCCTTTGTCTAATATTTGAACCATGTTACTGAAAGAGACTGGTAATATTAATACAATTTTCCTTAGTTTAATTTTTCTATATTGTATTTTGGGATTTTAATTTGTTAGTCTGGTTTTTCCCTAAAATTTTCAATATAATAAATGTTAGGTGGTGGCAACATAGAGATAGTTAGTGTGGGTAGCATTAAAAGGGAGTATTGGGCATTTTTTTCTAAGTCTAGAACAGAATAGAGAGTGTTGCTAACCTTTGCACCCACTCAACTAAGTCACAGGCTTGCCTGGAGTGGCTAGATTGTGACAAATTGGTTAAGGTGGAATTAATCTGTTAAGAAGTGACTGTTGCAGGGTTTGTTAACCAATGGTCGTGACAGAGGGAAAATTGGACTAACTTTGAAATTTGCTGGAAAATATTTTACTGCTCATTTGAAATTCAAAGTAACCGCTATTGCTTTGTCTTTCTATTGTGCATTTGTCAATTGTTCTATTCTTTGGTATTTAGTGGTCCTTTAAGGCTTATCAACTCTGAGTTCCAGGTTCAAGAAGGGCTCCTAGTGTAGGCCATTTTGACTTCCTAGGCAATGGTAGGGAGTTGTATATCCAGTTGAACTCATTAGAAAACTCTTAACATGTTCCTTTATCACCATGAATTAGATCTTGGTAAATCAGCCTCCAAAAAAATTGCATGGAAAATATTGAACTTTGTAATAATTTAACAAATATTATTATGTTTCTCCAACATTGGTGTGTCCGGTCCACGGCGTCATCCTTACTTGTGGGAATATCTCTTCCCCAACAGGAAATGGCAAAGAGTCCCAGCAAAGCTGTCCATATAGTCCCTCCTAGGCTCCGCCCACCCCAGTCATTCTCTTTGCCGTTGCACAGGCAACATCTCCACGAAGATGGTTAAGAGTATGTGGTAAGTCTTGGTCAGCGGATGTATCTTCCAAGACAAAATTGCTTAATATCCCCTTCAAGGGTAAGACTCTCTTTGGGCCAGAATTGAAAGAGATTATTTCAGACATCACTGGGGGAAAGGGCAATGCCCTCCCACAAGATAGGCCTTTCAAAGCCAAGAATAAGTCTAATTTTTGTTCCTTTCGCAATTTCAGGAACGGACCGGCCTCTAACTCTGCATCCTCTAAACAAGAGGGTAATGCCTCTCAAACCAAACCAGCCTGGAAATCGATGCAAGGCTGGAACAAGGGTAAGCAGGCCAAGAAGCCTGCTGCTGCTAACAAAACAACATGAAGGAGTAGCCCCCGATCCGGGACCGGATCTAGTAGGGGGCAGACTCTCTCTCTTTGCTCAGGCTTGGGCAAGAGATGTTCAGGATCCCTGGACACTAGAAATAGTTTCTCAGGGTTATCTTCTGGAATTCAAGGAACTACCCCCAAGGGGAAGGTTCCACATGTCTCACTTATCCTCAAACCAAATAAAGAGACAGGCATTCTTACATTGTGTAGAAGACCTGTTAAAGATGGGAGTGATACACCCAGTTCCAACGGCGGAACAAGGAATGGGATTTTACTCAAATCTGTTTGTAGTTCCCAAAAAAGAGGGAACTTTCAGACCAATTCTGGATTTAAAGATCCTAAACAAATTTCTCAGAGTACCATCGTTCAAAATGGAAACCATTCGAATGATTCTACCCACAATCCAGGAAGGTCAATTTATGACTACCGTGGATCTAAAGGATGCGTATCTACATATTCCTATCCACAAAGAACATCATCAGTTCCTAAGGTTCGCCTTTCTGGACAAACATTAGCAGTTTGTGGCCCTCCCATTCGGGTTAGCCACTGCTCCAAGGATTTTCACAAAGGTACTCGGATCCCTTCTAGCGGTTCTAAGACCAAGGGGCATTGCAGTAGTACCGTACTTGGACGACATTCTAATACAAGCGTCGTCTCTTTCAAAGGCAAAGGCTCACACAGACATCGTTCTGGCCTTTCTCAGATCTCACGGATGGAAGGTGAACATAGAAAAAAGTTCCCTGTCTCCGTCGACAAGAGTTCCCTTCTTGGGAACAATAATAGATTCTTTAGAAATGAGGATTTTCCTGACAGAAGTCAGAAAGTCAAAACTTCTAAACGCTTGTCAAGTTTTTCATTCTATTCCTCGTCCTTCCGTAGCTCAGTGCATGGAAGTAGTAGGATTGATGGTTGCAGCAATGGACATAGTTCCTTTTGCGCGAATTCATCTAAGACCATTACAACTGTGCATGCTGAAACAGTGGAATGGGGACTATACAGACTTGTCTCCAGTGATTCAAGTAGATCAGAAGACCAGAGACTCACTCCGTTGGTGGCTAACCCTGGACCACCTGTCCCAGGGAATGAGCTTCCGCAGACCAGAGTGGGTCATCGTCACGACCGACGCCAGTCTAGTGGGCTGGGGCGCGGTCTGGGAATCCCTGAAAGCTCAGGGACTATGGTCTTGGGAAGAGTCTCTTCTCCCGATAAACATTCTGGAACTGAGAGCGATATTCAATGCTCTCAGGGCTTGGCCTCAACTAGCAAAGGCCAGGTTCATAAGATTCCAATCAGACAACATGACGACTGTTGCTTATATCAATCATCAGGGGGGAACAAGGAGTTCCTTGGCGATGAAAGAAGTGACCAAAATAATAAAATGGGCAGAGGATCACTCCTGCCACCTATCTGCGATCCACATCCCAGGTGTGGAAAACTGGGAGGCGGATTATCTGAGTCGTCAGACATTCCATCCGGGGGAGTGGGAACTCCACCCGGAGATCTTTGCCCAGTTGACTCAATTATGGGGCATTCCAGATATGGATCTGATGGCGTCTTGTCAGAACTTCAAGGTTCCTTGCTACGGGTCCAGATCCAGGGATCCCAAGGCGACTCTAGTGGATGCACTGCGCCTTGGACCTTCAACCTAGCCTATGTGTTTCCACCGTTTCCTCTCATTCCCAGGCTGGTAGCCAGGATCAAGCAGGAGAGGGCCTCTGTGATCTTGATAGCTCCTGCGTGGCCACGCAGGACTTGGTATGCAGACCTGGTGAATATGTCATCGGTGCCACCATGGAAGCTACCTTTGAGACAGGATCTTCTTGTACAGGGTCCATTCGAACATCCAAATCTGGTCTCCCTCCAGCTGACGGCTTGGAAATTGAACGCTTGATTCTATCAAAGCATGGGTTTTCAGATTCAGTGATAGATACTCTAGTTCAAGCCAGAAAACCGGTAACTAGAAAAATTTACCATAAAATATGGAAAAGATATATCTGCTGGTGTGAATCCAAGGGATTCTTATGGAATAAGATCAAAATCCCTAAGATCCTTTCCTTTCTACAAGAGGGTTTGGATAAAGGATTATCAGCGAGTTCTCTAAAGGGACAGATTTCTGCTTTATCTGTCTTATTACACAAACGACTGGCAGCTGTGCCAGATGTTCAAGCATTTGTTCAGGCTCTGGTTAGGATCAAGCCTGTTTACAGACCTTTGACTCCTCCCTGGAGTTTAAATCTAGTTCTTTCAGTTCTTCAAGGGGTTCCGTTTGAACCTCTACATTCCATAGATATTAAGTTGTTATCTTGGAAAGTTTTGTTTTTGGTTGCTATTTCTTCTGCTAGAAGAGTTTCTGAGTTATCTGCTCTGCAGTGTTCTCCGCCCTATCTGGTGTTCCATGCAGATAAGGTTGTTTTGCGTACTAAGCCTGGTTTTCTTCCAAAGGTTGTTTCTAACAAGAATATTAACCAGGAGATAGTTGTTCCTTCTTTGTGTCCGAATCCAGTTTCAAAGAAGGAACGTTTGTTACACAATTTAGACGTAGTCCGTGCTCTCAAATTCTATTTAGAAGCTACAAAAGAGTTCAGACAAACTTCTTCTCTGTTTGTCGTCTATTCTGGTAAAAGGAGAGGTCAAAAAGCGACTTCTACCTCTCTTTCCTTTTGGATTAAAAGCATCATCCGATTGGCTTACGAGACTGCCGGACGGCAGCCTCCTGAAAGAATCACAGCTCACTCCACTAGGGCTGTGGCTTCCACATGGGCCTTCAAGAACGAGGCTTCTGTTGATCAGATATGTAAGGCAGCGACTTGGTCTTCACTGCACACTTTTGCCAAATTTTACAAATTTGATACTTTTGCTTCTTCAGAGGCTATTTTTGGGAGAAAGGTTTTGCAAGCCGTGGTGCCTTCTGTTTAGGTAACCTGATTTGCTCCCTCCCTTCATCCGTGTCCTAAAGCTTTGGTATTGGTTCCCACAAGTAAGGATGACGCCGTGGACCGGACACACCAATGTTGGAGAAAACAGAATTTATGCTTACCTGATAAATTACTTTCTCCAACGGTGTGTCCGGTCCACGGCCCGCCCTGGTTTTTTAATCAGGTTTGATGAATTATTTTCTCTAACTACAGTCACCACGGCACCCTATAGTTTCTCCTGTTTTTTTCCTCCTGTCCGTCGGTCGAATGACTGGGGTGGGCGGAGCCTAGGAGGGACTATATGGACAGCTTTGCTGGGACTTTTTGCCATTTCCTGTTGGGGAAGAGATATTCCCACAAGTAAGGATGACGCCGTGGACCGGACACACCGTTGGAGAAAGTAATTTATCAGGTAAGCATAAATTCTGTTTTTGTAGCATCTTTATTTACAAGTGCCCTTTTGCCTGCTCCTTTTTGTAATTCCTTTGTTCTCATATCACCTCTTAAAGGTACAGTATACACTCATTTTCATATAACTGCATGTAATATGAATAAGATGCACAGATACTGATATAAAAATCCAGTATAAAACTGTTTAAAAACTTACTTAGAAGCTCTTAGTTCAGCTCTGTTGAAAAGGTAGCTGGAAAGCCCACTGCAAGTTGGAAATAAGACACTCCCCCTCACCCTTCTTTTGCATATGAAAAACAGAATTTATGCTTACCTGATAAATTACTTTCTCCAACGGTGTGTCCGGTCCACGGCGTCATCCATTACTTGTGGGAAATATTCTCCCCCACAGGGAAAGGCAAGGGAAGCACACAGCAAGAGTTGTCCATATAGCTCCCCCTCTGGCTCCGCCCCCCAGTCATTCGACCGACGGTTAGGAGAAAAAGGAGAAACCATAGGGTGCCGTGGTGACTGTAGTGTATAAAGAAAAAGAAAAAAAAAATTCAACCTGATTAGGAAACCAGGGCGGACCGTGGACCGGACACACCGTTGGAGAAAGTAATTTATCAGGTAAGCATAAATTCTGTTTTCTCCAACATTGGTGTGTCCGGTCCACGGCGTCATCCATTACTTGTGGGAACCAATACCAAAGCTTTAGGACACGGATGAGGGGAGGGAGCAAATCAGGTTACCTAAATGGAAGGCACCACGGCTTGCAAAACCTTTCTCCCAAAAATAGCCTCCGAAGAAGCATAAGTATCAAATTTGTAGAATTTGGCAAAAGTGTGCAGAGAGGACCAAGTCGCTGCCTTACATATCTGATCAACAGAAGCCTCGTTCTTGTAGGCCCATGTGGAAGCCACAGCCCTAGTAGAGTGAGCTGTGATTCAGTCAGGAGGTTGCCGTCCGGCAGTCTCATAAGCCAATCGAATAATGCTTTTCAGCCAGAAAGAGAGAGAGGTAGCAGTAGCTTTTTGACCTCTCCTCTTACCAGAGTAAACGACAAACAAAGATGAGGTTTGTCTAAAATCTTTTGTTGCTTCTAAGTAGAACTTTAAAGCACGAACAACATCTAAATTGTGTAATAAACGTTCCTTCTTTGAAACTGGATTCGGACACAGAGAAGGAACAACTATTTCCTGGTTAATATTCTTGTTGGAAACAACTTTTGGAAGAAAACCAGGCTTAGTACGCAAAACAACCTTATCTGAATGGAAAACCAGATAGGGTGGATTACATTGCAAAGCAGATAATTCAGAAACTCTTCTAGCAGAAGAAATAGCAACCAAAAACAGAACTTTCCAAGATAATAACTTAATATCTATGGAATGTAAAGGTTCAAACGGAACCCCTTGAAGAACTGAAAGAACTAAATTTAGACTCCAAGGAGGAGTCATGGGTCTGAAAACAGGCTTGATTCTAACCAAAGCCTGAACAAAAGATTGTACATCTGGCACAGCTGCCAATCGTTTGTGTAACAAGACAGATAAAGCGGAAATCTGTCCTTTTAGAGAACTAGCTGACAACCCTTTATCCAAACCTTCTTGGAGAAAGGAGAGAATCTTTGGAATTTTAATCTTACTCCAGGAGAATCCCTTGGATTCACACTAGCAGATATATTTTTTCCATATTTTATGGTAAATCTTTCTAGTCACAGGTTTTCTGGCTTGGACCAGAGTATCTATCACAGAATTCGAGAACCCACGCTTTGATAAAATCAAGCGTTCAATTTCCAAGCAGTCAGCTGCTGCTGCAGAGAAACTAGATTAGGATGTTCGAATGGACCTTGTACTAGAAGGTCCTGTCTCAAAGGTAGCTTCCATGGTGGAGCCGATGACATATTCACCAGGTCTGCATACCAAGTCCTGCGTGGCCACGCAGGAGCTATCAGAATCACTGAGGCCTTCTCCTGTTTGATCCTAGCTATGAGCCTGGGAAGGAGAGGAAACGGTGGAAACACATACGCTAGGTTGAACGACCAAGGCGCCACTAATGCATCCACTAGAGTCGCCTTGGGATCCCTGGATCTGGACCCGTAGCAAGGAATCTTGAAGTTCTGACGGGACGCCATTAGATCCATGTCTGGAATGCCCCATAATTGGGTTAACTGAGCAAAGACCTCCGGGTGGAGTTCCCACTCCCCCGGATGGAAAGTCTGACGACTCAAATAGTCCGCCTCCCAGTTGTCTACTCCTGGGATGTGAATAGCGGATAGATGGCAGGAGTGATTCTCTGCCCATTGGATGATCTTGGTTACTTCCTTCATCGCTAGGGAACTCTTTGTTCCCCCCTGATGATTGATGTACGCAACAGTCGTTATGTTGTCCGACTGAAATCTTATGAACCTGGCTTCCGCTAGCTGAGGCCAAGCCAGGAGCGCATTGAATATTGCTCTTAGTTCCAAAATGTTTATCGGGAGAAGCGACTCTTCCCGAGACCATAGGCCCTGAGCTTTCAGGGAGTCCCAGACCGCGCCCCACCCCAAGAGGCTGGCGTCGGTCGTGACGATGACCCACTCCGGTCTGCGGAAACTCATTCCCTGAGACAGGTGATCCTGGGTCAACCACCAGAGAAGTGAGTCCCTGGTTACCTGGTCTACTTGAATTTGGGGAGACAAGTCTGTATAGTCCCCATTCCACTGATTGAGCATGCACAGCTGTAATGGTCTTAGATGAATTCGAGCAAAAGGAACCACGTCCATTGCTGCAACCATTAGTCCTATTACTTCCATGCACTGAGCTATGGAGGGTTGAGGAATAGAATGAAGAACTCGACAAGCGTTTAAAAGCTTTATCTTTCTGACTTCTGTCAGGAAGATCTTCATTTCCACAGAATCTATTATTGTTCCCAGAAAAGGAACCCTTGTGGACGGTGACAGTGAACTCTTTTCTATGTTCACCTTCCACCCGTGAGATCTGAGAAAAGCCAACAAAATGTCTGTGTGGGCCCTTGCTTTGGAAAGAGACGACGCTTGGATTAGGATGTCGTCTAGATAAGGTGCTACAGCGATGCCCCTCGGCCTTAGGACCGCTAGAAGGGACCCTAGCACCTTTGTGAAAATTCTGGGAGCGGTGGCTAAACCGAATGGAAGAGCCACAAACTGGTAATGTTTGTCCAGAAAGGCGAACCTCAGGAACTGATGATGAGTTTTGTGGATTGGGATATGCAGATACGCATCCTTTAGATCCACGGAAGTCAAATATTTACCCTGCTGGATTGTCGGCAAGATTGTCCGAATGGTTTCCATTTTGAAGGATGGAACTCTGAGGAACTTGTTTAATATCTTTAAATCCAGAATTGGCCTGAAAGTTCCCTCTTTTTTGGGAACCACAAACAGGTTTGAGTAAAAACCTAGACCTTGTTCCCCGGAGGGGACTGGGTTTATCACTCCCATCTTTGATAGGTCTCTTACACAATGTAAGAATGCCTGTTTCTTTATCTGGTCTGAAGATAAGCGAGACAGGTGGAACCTTCCCCTTGGAGGAAGTCCCTTGAACTCTAGCAGGTATCCCTTGGAGACTATCTCTAGTGCCCAGGGATCCGGAACATCTCTTGCCCAAGTCTGAGCGAAGAGAGATAGTCTGCCCCCTACCAGATCCGGTCCCGGATCGGGGGCTACCCCTTCATGCTGTCTTGGTAGCAGCAGCAGGTTTCTTGGTCTGTTTACCCTTGTTCCAGCCTTGCATGGGCTTTCAAGCGGGTTTGGGCTGGGCCGCGTTACCTTCTTGTCTAGCGGCAGTGGAGTTATTAGCCGGTCCGTTCCTGAAATTACGAAAGGAACGAAAATTAGACTTGTTCTTAGCATTAAAAGGCCTATCCTGTGGGAGGGCATGGCCCTTACCCCCAGTGATGTCTGAAATAATTTCCTTCAATTCCGGCCCAAAAAGGGTCTTACCCTTGAAAGGAATATTAAGTAACTTAGTCTTGGACGACACATCTGCCGACCAGGATTTTAGCCAAAGCGCCCTCCGCGCTACTATAGCAAAACCTGAGTTTTTCGCCGCCAATTTCGTTATTTGAAAGGCGGCATCCAATATAAAGGAATTAGCTAATTTTAATGCGTGAATTCTGTCCATGACTTCTTCATAGGAAGTCTCTTTCTGGAGCGACATTTCTAGTTCCTCGAACCAAAAGGACGCCGCTGAAGTGACAGTAATAACACACTTAGCTGGTTGAAGGATGAACCCTTGCTGAACAAAAATCTTTTAAACCAATCCTTCCAATTTTTTATCCATAGGATCTTTGAAAGCGCAGCTGTCCTCTATATGAATAGTGGTGTGCTTCGCTAGTGTTGAAACAGCTCCCTCAACCTTCGGGACCGTCTGCCATGCGTCCCTTCTAGGGTCTACTATGGGAAACATTTTCTTAAATATAGGAGGTGGGGCAAAGGGTACACCTGGCTTCTCCCACTCCTTTTCCACTATGTTCGCTACCCTTTTGGGTATTGGAAAGGCGTCGTCGTGCACTGGGACCTCTAAAAATTTGTCCAATTTGCACAACTTCTCTGGTACTACCATAGAATCACAGTCATCCAGAGTAGCTAATACCTCCTCTAGCAAAGCGCGGAGATGTTCTAGCTTAAACTTAAATGCTACTATATCAGGTTCTGCCTGTTGAGAAATTTTTCCTGAGTCTGAAATTTCACCCTCAGACAGCCCTTCCCTCATAGCCAATTCTGATTGATGTGAGGGTAAAATAGATAAAGCATCGTCAGCGTCTGATTGTTCATCCCTTTTATCTGTATTTAAAACTGTCACGCTTTCTCTGAAATGCTGGCAGTTTGGATAAAAGATTTGCTATAGAATTATCCACTACTGCTGTTAATTGTTGCATAGAAATAAGCACTGGCGCGCTAGGTGTCGCCTGCGCGGGCAAAGCTGGTGTAGACACAGAAGGAGAGGATGTAGAACTATCCCCACTACCTTCATTAGATAAATCATCTTGGGCAACATTATGAAATGTAACAGAGCTGTCCTCATTTTGTTTGGACGCTATGGCACAATTGTCACAAACACTCGAAGGGGGAACCACATTTGTCTCTACACACACAGAACATAGGTTATCTGATGGCACAGACATGTTAAACAGATTTAGGCAGGCAAACTTTTTAAACAAAAACGTTACTGTCTCTTTAAATAGTAAAATGACACACTTTATTTCTGAATGTTCAAAAAACTATGAAGGCAATATCCGTTTTTTTTTAATTTGGACACCATTGTCTTAATGCTTAGAAAGTATTGCACAGCAAATATGGAGACTCTAGCTCTTAAAACAAGCAAACCGGAGCTAAATGTTGGATTTAACCGTTTTTATACACCACAATCCCAGCTACAGCATGCTGTAGCTTTTTACCTTCCTTAGGGGTCAACCATCCACAGAAATAAGCCTTCTGGAGTCACTTTCTGAGCCACAGGACCCTCTCACATAAGACTGCATGCACTGCCTTAAAATCTACTGCATAGCTGAAGTGCTAAAATGAGGCCTCCTCCCTCAGTACACTAGAGTGAAGGGGCCTTCCTGACTAGATTTAGGTGTCTAAAGCAAGCCAGATCAATAAAAAACGTCCCCAAGTGAAAATGAGCTTATAAAACATTTCAATTGCCATCATATTGTAATAAAAACCAATCGATTTGGCCCCTAACAGTGTCTACCAGCATAAAAATCAAAAAGGGGAAGCCTGTTATCTTTTTTACTGAGGTGAAAGAAAAATGGCTTACCGTTTTCCCTGAGGGGAAAAATGACTGTCATCTAGCATTAGCCTGTGTTGTTAGAAGGAGACTAGTCATACCTGAAGCAGATGAGTCTGCAAACTGTTACCCCCAACTGAAGTTCTCTGGTTTCAACAGTCCTGCGAGGTAACAGTAATGGATTTTAGTTACTTGTGCTAAAATCATAGCCCTCTTAAACAGAAATCTTCATCACTTTTCTGTTGTAGAGTAAATAGTACAAGCCAGCACTATTTTAAAATAACAAACTCTTGATAGAAGAATAAAAAACTACAACTAACACCACAAACTCCTCACCATCCCCGTGGAGATGCTACTTGTTCAGAGCGGCAAGGAGAATGACTGGGGGGCGGAGCCAGAGGGGGAGCTATATGGACAGCTCTTGCTGTGTGCTCTCCTTGCCTTTCCCTGTGGGGGAGAATATTTCCCACAAGTAATGGATGATGCTGTGGACCGGACACACCAATGTTGGAGAAAGACCCTTTAAACCAGTGGTCTCAAAGTACCGTCCCTAGGACTATATGCGGCCCTCAAGGTAGTTTAATCTGGCCCTCCCTTTTTTATTAGGTAAATTATTAATTTTGCCCCATCAATTCTTTTAGGGTTCTAAGAGGTGAAACAAGTTGATGTTCTATATAGGCACTCACAAGATAAATATAAAGACAATCATACATTTCCCGGTGTAGACTCCCAAAATGCAATGCTTGGATAAATGTCACTTTTTATTCAGTTTCAGAATGATCACTTTACATGGCACTCACAAGATAAATATACACTGTGCTTGTCTATTGTGGACTATAACCCGTGGGTAAATGTCACTTTCAGTTTCTAGTATATAAAGTTCCAGAGCACTCACTCTGTTCAAGTGGCCCCCATGGAAAAAGAACACTTGGCCAGTGGCCCCCCGGATGCAATCAGTTTGATACCCCTGCTTTACACAAACAGAAGCAAGCTGGAGTAGGTATGCGTCAGTATTCTCATAAAACTTTGGGCCTTGGTTAGGAGTCTGAAAATCAGAGCAATGTTATTTAAAAATAAGCAAAACTATACATTTAAAAAAAAACTAAAAACTTTATGGGCTATATAAATAGATCATCTACAAAACATTTATGCAAAGAAAAAATGAGTGTATCATGTCCCTTTAAGTATTAACAAGGTGAGTCAAGATAACCATAAAGACTTTTTCTTGAAGCTATTAGAGCATTTCAAAGTTTTTTAAAGGGACACTAAACCCAAATATTTTCTTTAATGGTTCAGATAGAGCATACAATTTTAAGCAACTTTATAATTTACTCCTGTTATCAAATTTTCTTTGTTCTGTTGCTATCTTTATTTAAAAAGCAGGAATATGATGCATAGGAGCCTGCCATTTTTGGTTGAGAACCTGGGTTATGCTTGCTTATTGGTGGGTAAATGTAAGCCTCCAATAAGCAAGCGCTATCCATGGTGCTGAACCTAAAATGGGCTGGCTGCTAAGATTTACATTCCTGCTTTTAAAATACAGATAGCAAGAGAACTAAGAAAAATGGATAATAGGGGTAAATGAGAAAGTTGCTTAAAATGTCATGCTCTATCTGAATCCTGAAAGAAAACATTTGGGTTCAGTGTCCCTTTAAGCATTCACTGAAGGAACCATAATTTGTACTTCATAAGGACATAGTAATGTTGCATAGAGTTCCAAAATGTTTACCTAAAGTTGTTTTTGGCGTTTCATACCTCCGAATATATTGTCATACCCTTCTATTGTCAGGATAGGAAGACAATGAATGATCTTCTGTGTATGCTTTGATATTTTCAAGTATTTCTAAGGCTTATCAGCTCAGAGTTCCAGCTCCAGAAGGGCTCAGAGAGCATTCTACATGGGAGGGTTTGACTTCCTTGGCAATGGAAGGAGTTGTATCTCCAACTAAACTCATTGGAACTCCTATCATGTTCCTTTGTCACCATAAAATCAGCCTGCAAATATTTTGCTTAGAAAATATAGATCTCTGCTATGTCTTAACAAATATTATTGCGTTCTGCAGCATATTTCTTTGCATGTCACTTTAACCACTCTGTTTTTAAATTCTTTTGTTCACATCTCACATGTTAAGTATTAACTGGGTAATTCAAGATAAACATCAATTAAATTGAAAATATAAGTGTCTATATCTTAGCTCATATCCTCTTGTCCAATGCCTAGCCTTGTATCCTGGTGTGGACATTCACTAAGAATGAGAGATAGCCTCTAGGAAAAGCCAACTTTTAAGGGACCCTGTTCTCAAAAAAATGTTTGTCATGCATATGAAAAATCAGCATACAAACATGTTGAGTATATATGTTCCTATTCTGAATAAATCATAAAACATTTTCCTGTTAGAGTTGTGTGACTCTTCCCCCAGTAAAAAAGAGGCAGTTGACCTTATTAGCAGGAAGTTCAAGAACATCATTATTAGTTTAAATTAATTCAACTGTGGTTGTTTTTTTTTTTAATTATATATTACGTTAAGACAGTTAGATCGCTGGTTTAGATTTATATAGAGGTTAGTTGTATAAGGATGTATTTCATATGATTTATCCTGGGAAAAGGTGTGTATATGTCTAAGCACTGGTTATGTTTATTCCATGTTAAGAGCCGGACTGTATGATTAAGTCCTGGCGAATGCATCCCTGTGTTTGGACTTGTGCATGAAATTTGGAAGCACCCTGGGCTATTGTCTGTTGAGTATCATGAGTGCTGGCCTTGGATTATTTATTTATATATATATTTATTATTATTCTTTATTTATAAAGCGCTAACAGATTCCGCAGCGCTGTCCATGGGTACAAAGATAAACGTACAGTACAATACAATATTAAAGACACCGGACGGAGAACAAGGCTTCTGGTGGGAGGAGCTAAGCAGAACACGCCAAGCTAAGCCTGGTGCCCGAGAGAGCTTGACAGAATCTACCTCCCTGGTCACTATTCGTTGTTGGCGGGGGAACGCACCCTAGGATAACGGCCTGCTTCAACCTGAGGCCTGACCATGAAGTCTCCAAGAGCCACGTCAGGCTCACATCCCTAGAGCCACAAGTTGTAAACCAGCATTGCCACGGGCAGTCTCTCATGCAGGGCAATACACGTTGTTGGTGCAGTAACACTCCCGAGGATATTGCTCTGACCCACCTGGAAATCTGTCTGAGAAAACCTACTTGAGCCAGGAGAGGCTATTTTGCCAGAGCTACGAATCTACATTCCGAAAGATAAGATTCCACGTCATAACCCAAGCTGAGGATATACTAAGATTTCCCTACACTGCAGCACCACACAGGCGGCGCAGAGGCTTCTGTAGCTCACGCCACTGACCCAGTTATGTTAAGGGGAATGGACGTCGAGCAGTATAACTCGAGGGGAAAGCCTAAACTACCTCTAGTCCATAGCCCCTGCTAAATGCAAAATCAGAGAGGGCTTGGTGGCCCAGCAACCAGAAAGCGTGACCCAAATATAGGTGGTGGGACTTTAGCTCCCTAGGGGTGTACAAGTTGAAACCGCAAGTATCCCTGGCCCTTTATATGTGGGCTTAACCCTATTCATATGCCCTAAGTTGTTCAATAAGGTTTTGGATCCTTAAATCCTTCTGTGGGAAATTTTCAGATGCTCTGGGAAGCAGGGAACTGTAAGCTGTGTTTTTCATCGCTGTCCATCCACTATTATGATAGTGTGTAAACAGCATTAATACTAGCTGTGAATAATATAGCTGTTAGCTTGCCATATATCTGTGCTAAACTGTTTATTAAAGAGGTCGATCTGCTCTATAAATAGGCTGACCATATTGCCGCTTTAATAAGGGACACATATGAAAAATACATATGTCAGGGCTGTTTTCAGGGCTGTTTAAAGAAATGGTTTTGTATAAGAACCCTCACATATGTATTTTTCATATGTGTTCCTTCTTAAAGCGGCAATATGGTCAGCCTATCTATAAACAGCAGTCCACTAAAGAGAACAGTTTGCTCTATATTGAGCTGCTAACAGGAGCTGAAAAAGAAACTTGATACATTTACGCTATCTGGGAAATCAAGCCGGAATAAACTTATAAGTTTCATCATATAAGTCCAAATAAGTGACAAGAGCACCTCTAAGCTACTGTTTGTCATTTATATTATTTGTTCCTAATTGATCTTAAAGGGACAGTAAACGTACAGAATTATATAACATTATTTTAGCGGTAACTTCAAAAATGAAAAGTATTTCCAGATTTTTAAGTGTAAAGTTGGATTTCGCTCCAGGATCTACTGAGCGGGTCTTGGCTATCCAAAGCGCTTTGAGGGTTTGCTGGCTAGTCACAGCACGCCCAGTCGCGCTATTGGACTAAATGTAGCTCGCTCCTTCTCTGGTCTAGTAGCGGGAGTGAGCTACATTTAGGCCAATAGTGCGACTGGGCGTGCTGTGACTAGCCAGCAAGCCCGCAAAGCGCTTTGGATATCCAAGACCCGCTCAGTAGATCCTGGAGCGAAATCCAACTTTACACTTAAAAATCTGGAAATACTTTTCATTTTTGAAGTTACCGCTAAAATAATGTTATATAATTCTGCACCGTGTGCAGAATTATATAACATTATTCTGAATGTTTACTGTCCCTTTAAGAGGAAAGGATCAAGCATTTTTTGTACAGTATTCTATAAATTGCTGTTTTGGTTTCTGTTTTTTTTTATCTGATGCCATCTAAGAGGTGACTTACAGAGAATGCTATTATTCTAATCTCACTTTATATTTATTCCTTGAGCTTTTGAAACAGTTACTGGTCCCTGGAAAATTTTCTCTAATCACAGTTTGCAGCTTGGTTTATTTTTGGTGACACTGTTTTTGTTTTTCTTTTTCTCTCTTCTTTTTTCCTTTTTTTTTCTTGTGTTATTTATTCTATACATTCCCTCTAGCTTTGAAAAGGGCTCAATAGGTGAAGGGAAAAGAGAGTAGGGAGGGGTAGTTTTTTTTTACTTGCATGCAGCCCACTTCTTTGCTGCGAGATTGTTTTTCACTAAGTTCTTGGTTAATCTTCACTACGCTAAATATATGTCTAATGGTACTTTTTTTTTTTTTTTTAAATAATCTTTATTTAACCGTTTGAGTGCTAAGCTGGATTTTATTTTTTTCTGTTTTTTAATATTTAAAAAAAACATTTTGACTTTTTTTTCCCCTCAAGACTTATACAATTAGTTAGGCGATTACCTTTCCAACAGTGGGTCTTGGGGGTCTGTAGCTGCTTATATGCCTGAGATACAGGCTTCTAAGCAGCATGCCCCCTTTCCCTATATTTTGTATTGTAAAATTTAAATAAAGTTGCGCTGTGACATCATCACGTTATTGCGCGTGACGTCACTGCACGTAACGGGAAGCCCCGGTGATGCCTGTCACTATACAGGCCCAATCGCCAGGTTTGGGAGTTGGTGGGAGCCCCCAGATTGCTCTAAAGGTGGGTGAGTGCTAGAAACGGGACAAGAATTACACTGTAAAACTAGCCAGATAGTAATTACTTTTCCATTTTACATAGTAAGCAGATTTACAAAGAAACAGTTGCCCAGTTATCAGAGTCCATTCAGATATATGCCTATTTATCTTTTTAGTGCAGCATATAGTAGATTCATTTCTATGAATAGTTCCACACAAACTGCGTCTATTCACCGTAAACATAATCCACTTTAAAGATCAGTGCATGAATAACAGAATTATGAGCAAACATTAACTAACCATTACATAAAGGCAGAGATTTGCAGAGATGTCAGATCTTGGGAAAAAAAGAAGGAGAAAGCGTGGTTGCGCCCAATATTTATTTGACCTTAGTGGGTCAAAAAAAATTTGGTCTGAAAGTGGAATATACAATTCTAAATTATATTTGGAAAATGAAGTAAGAAATGTATACACTATGTCTATTTATATATATTAATACTTCATGCACGACCATTTATGGGTATTGTAAAATAAATAATTTTATTCAATAGAAATAACCTTAGTAAGTATAATAGTCTATAATAAAAACGTTAGCAATATATATATATAAATAAATACAAATTAAATGAATCACTCAAAGACTGGCCAGTCTAAAATAAAAAAACAAAATAAATAAATAAGCATATCTTATTTTCAAAGAAGAACTAGTATATAGCATCAGTAACCATCAGGGAACCATTCGAGCAATATGTAATACTAAATTAAAAATATATATACTTATAATCAATATGAAAAAACTATTTAAAATTGATACAAAAAATAAGGTACAATAGACTATATATATATTATATACAGAACAGTAACCAAGAGGGCAGGATGTATTATAATTAACATAAAAGATGTTTTACTCCTTCAGGTGATTATCATATAATTAGTAAGCAGATTTTTGGTACTATGTAAAAATAGAAGGCAGATAGTTTTTTTTCCCAATATTTCTCTTTATATCCAATATGTGAATGTTTCAAACAGATTTTTCTTTAGAGTCTTTCTTCAGCAAATACCGGTAAGTGCTACTGTAAAATCCCTTTAACTGGGCAAAGTCAATATTATGATTATAGAAATTTTGAACGAGGTCTTACTTCTTATATTTTGTTTAAGGGGAAAATAGATACAAACAGAAACCTGGATTCTTTTAGGCTCCAATAAATCTGCTGTGCATGTCTGTAGCGTATTAATCACGCTATGCAGAATGAGCTCTGATTCCCACAGGTTGGGGCCTTGTAGTCTTCTGTCACCTTCGTTTTTGTTAGTGACTGGTTCTTCAGGTAGATACTGTCCCCAGACTTCGTTCTCCAATTTGATTGGAAAAAAACAATGTTCTAAACGCTACGCGTTTCAGCTGCTAACTGCAGCCTTTTTCAAGCGGTATAGAGTGCCTTCTCTTTCTGCTTAATTTATTCATAATCGAACTTCTCTGATTGGGTATTCTGCTAATTAGTTAAATGGTCCCATCCTGGTATTGTGTGTCACCTATGTTCAATATATTGCAGCATTTTCACATTTTAAAATAACCTATTACAAAATATTTCATTATAAATAAGAGAGATATGCATTGTCTACAATCATCTTGAAAAACCTTTTGAGGCAGAATTACAAATCTTCTAAAATGTAACAGTGTCGTAGTTTGTTCTGATTTTGTCCTAAAAAAAACAGTGTATTTTATCTTGTTTAAAGATCTATCATTTCTTATAAACATCTCACAATGTAATATATTAATTATAGATTCAACAAAAAGCAAAAACAGAGTGAAAGAAAATTTGATTTATTAGGTTATAAATGGGGTTCGAACTCATGGCCTTTTGATTGGGAAGAAAATACTTTAACCACTAGACTGTGGTTCTAGATGTTAAAATTGGAATAATTTATGTAATTAGACTCTTTGTCTCAATTTATGTGTTTTTATATAAAAGCTTCAGATGGGGTTTGAACCCATAACCTTTCGGTTGAAGGGAGAACATCCTAACCACTAAACTATAGCTATAGTCGATATAATAATGATGGTTTTTATAATTAGACTCATTTTACTATTTGTTTCCTTATTCTGCTAGATCTCCTTTCGGTAGTTTTACTATTTTGTGTTTGTTAAAAATAATTATTATTTAAAATTTTCTTAAAATATATATATATACATGAAAAAAATTCATACATTTGTAGTTCAATTATTAAGTAATAAGTAGGGTTTGAACTCGTGGTCTCTTGGTTATAAGGAAAATGCTATAACCACTAGACTATGGTTAGAGATATTGAAGTTGCAATAATTTGTATAATTAGACTCTTTCTCTCAATTTGTTCATTTTTCCATTTTACTGTAAAAGAATCATAATATAAGCCCCAAATGGTGTTTGAACCTGTAGCCTTTTGGTTGGAGAGAGAGCCTCCTAGCCACTAGACTGTAGCTCTTGTTGAACTTATGATTACTCTTTGTTTATTTATCTCCTATTTAGTAGTTGTACTAATTTGTATTGTTGACAGTTGACATTTTTTATTATTATTATTATACATGAAAAATAAATAAATAAATTAGTAATCTAAAAATTAGAAGCTATAGCCCAGAACCTGTAGCCTTTTGGTTAGAGAGAGAGCATCCTAGCCGCTAGACTATAGCTCTAGTCATTATCGTTAAAGTGGATAGTTGAACTCATTATTACTCTTTGTTTATTTATCCTGCTGAATTTCCTTTTAGGAGTTGTACTATTTTATCTTGTTAAAAGTTGATATTTTTAAATAAATTAATAAAAATTAAAAGTTATTCATTAAACCGTGTTAATGTAAGAAAGGAGTCAAATGGAAATCTATATTTAATCCATTAGGATGTTTGGTCTCTAACTCGTAGATCCATTTATATTCCAATTTAAGTAATTCAGTTTGTATATCTCCCCCCCTCCAATCTGGGTTTAATTTATCTATAGCTATATATTTAAAATGTTTTAGGTTACAATTATTACAGGATAAAAAATGTCTAGGTACGGGGAGATCTTCGTTTCTTTTCTCTGTGGCATTTTCTATTGATAGAATATGTTCCCTAACTCTTTCTCTAACAGGTCTGGTAGACTCTCCTATATATTGTTTTCCACATTTGCAATTTATGAGATAAATAATGTTTTTGTCTGTGCCTCTTATTAGGGATTTAATTTCATATTCTTTACCCGTCACATTTGAATGAAATTTTTTCTTTTTCTCTGAATGTCTACAAGCTTTACATGCTAGACATGGAAAAAAAACCTTTTAGATCTTCGCCAAACAAATCTTTATCCTTTTTCTTATTTTTATGTCTTTTTAGATCAGTCGGCGCTAATCTATTCTTTAAGTTATTGGCTTTTCTATATACTATATTTGGTACTTCACCTATTATCCCGTTAAGTTTCTCATCTAACTTCAAAATGTTCCAATGTCTCTTAATAATTTTCTCTACTTTTTTATGATTATTGTTATATTGAGTTACCAGCGGTATAAATGGTTTATCTTCTTTCTTTACTCGTTTTTCACCATGTAGAGATGTCAGATCTGCATAGTGCCTGTAAGATAGACGGGGGGCATGGAAAGATGGGGAGAGGGGGAAGGAAAAGGCCAGGACTAGAGCAGAGCAGAGCGAAGAAGAAGAAAGGTAAGAGAGATCAAAGAGAAAAAAAAGGGGGAATGGGGAATCTCTCAAAAGTACCTAGTATGTGAGTGTAGGGTGTTTACCGCTGTATTTTCGGTTTTGTATGAAGGGAATTCCAGGGTTCACACAACTTTGAGTAAAAGTCTAAGGTACCTCTATTGACACTAATTCCTCCATGCCTCTAATATTGTCAACGATTTCTAATACCTTGTGCATCGGAGGGGCCACTTGTTGCTTCCAGTGTCTCGCTAGAGACAGTTTGGTTGCCATCATAATGTATACAAATAGGTGTTTTTTGCTTTAGTACTTTTGGGTAGTCCTAGATTGCAGGCATCTCTAAGGATTCCTAACTGCTGGGAGGCCCAGTTTCAAACATAGGTCTAATACAGCTCTCCAAAGATATGTATGCTTGGGCAGTCCCACCATATATGCATATCATCTCCCCTATTCCCACATTCCCTCCAACACAAGTCTGAGGTAGTGTTGGAGAGTCTGCACAATCTGGCAGGTACCCAGTGCCATTTAGTCAGTAATTTGTAGTAAAGCTCAAAGAGTTTGACACAATGTATCGCTGCCATAATTAGTGCAATGGCTGTTTCCCATTCCTTCGGTTCCACAGCAGAACCAAAGTCTCTTTCCCATACTAAGATGTTGTGGGTCTTACGTAATGTCAGGGAATCTAGTAAAGATCTATAATGTACTGTCATAGGTCTCTGTTCATGTAGCCCTGCCTTCCATCTTACTTCCCAAAAAGTCAGATCTCTAGGGGCTGAGGAAGTGAATCCCCAGCTATGTATAATGGAGCAGTACCGCATTGATTCAAATACGAGTTTCTGAGGGATACTAAACTTTAGGTTCACCTCAGCGTGTGAAAGCCACTGAGTTCCATCATAAAGATTCGCTATGGTTCGAAGGTTAGGAATTTCCCATAGATTAGGATTAGACTCAGGGAGTCCTAACACCAGGCCTCTGATACTATGGATTGGGGAGGGTGGGGAGAAATGTCTTAGCTTGTGCCACACTTTTAAACAATCAAAACAATATTGGTAATTGAAAATTTGGCTAAGCAATGCTGAGGTAGCCATGGAAGGTCCTGCAAGTAAACAGTACCCGGGAGCGATGCTTGTTCTATCTCATACCATCTGGGTCGTTCCCCAGAGCCTTGCCAGTTAGATATGTGTGTCAACATTCCTGCATCGTAATAAAATTTCAGGTTGGGCAGCCCCATCCCTCCCTATCAATGGGTGCCTGAAGGATATTGCGGGATATATGGGGCTTGGTGTTAACCCAAACATATGTGTTCAAAAGTGATTGGAATTGATCCAGTAATACTTTTGGTACTCTTAGTGGCAAGCATTGGAAAAGGTAGGTTAGCTTCGGGAGCAACATTATCTTGAAAGCAGAGATTCTCCCCATCCATGATATCTCTATGTATCTGGGGAGTGCAACATCGTGTTTTAGGTATTGTAAAATGTGGGAGTAATTTCTCTTGACAACTCTTTTTGGGTCATGTGAGAGGGGCACTCCTAAGTGTTTGATTCCATCTCTGTTCCATTTGAAAGAATATCGCTTCCTAAGTTCTCTAGTTTGAAGTTCAGGGAGGGGGTAGGCTTCCATCTTATCTACATTTAGTTTGTAGAAAGATAGAGTACCGAAGAATTTGAAGAGATCTAGAAGATAGGGCAATAAATTAGATAGGTCCGACAAAAAAAAGTTAGGTCATCCGCAAAGAGGCCATGGTAAACAAGAGTGGGGAAAGGGGGCACCCCTGCCGAGTCCCATTACTGAGTGAGAATAGATCAGAGCTGAAGCCCAGCCCTCTCACTCTGACTGTGGGATTAGAGTATAAAGCTCCAATCGCTGTTTGGAATTTCTAATGGTACTTTTATGTATGTACCCTTAAATTATTTAATAATTGAATACTGTATTAGAGCACATGGAAATATTTATCACTTCTACTAAATTTAATTCACCTACCATGCCTGCCAAACAAAAGGATACAAAAAAAATCACCTATCAGGTGCTATTTCTGAAGTTTCTAGTGAACACACATTATCAAGGGTAGAAATGCAGCCATTGATTGATCAGCTCTCAGGAATATTCCTACCATAATTTGAGTTATTGAAAACACAAATGTCCAATCTCTCTACAGATATAAGGCAATTTTCTAGCAGGTTAACTGAAATAGAAAACTGAGTATCTGGGGTAGAGGATACCCTTAACAATAATACACAGACCTCCACTGAACAGACCAATATTATTACAGATTAGACTCTCTGACCTAGAAGACTGATCTAGGCAAAATAAATTGAAAATTAGTGGCCTCCCTGAAATCAATGGTTTTGCTGATCTATTACATTTTGCTTCTTCAACTCTCCCGCAAATTCTTGTTGTTCAGCAGCAAAATATCCCTCTTTGTATTGAAAGGGCACATAGAATAGGCCCCCCAAAAACAAGCATCACAGGGACAAATTTAAATAGACCATTAATGATCCGATTTCTTAACTTCCAAGAGAAAATGACTATATTAAGGTTGTATAGGAAAACGGACAGTGTGTTAATAGGGGAAACTAAAATCCTACTTTTCCAAGATTATTCTAGTGACACAGTGCAAAAGATGAAGGTGATAACACCCTTCTGCACAAAACTCATAAAAGCAGGCTATAGGGCCAGACTTCTATACCCAGCTAAAATTGTGATATAAGATAACAAGGTTAATTATACCTTGACTAACGAGAGAGATGCAAAAGATTACTTTAAAAAACAAAATATCCCACTACTACCCTATAAAAAGTTTAAATTGAGTATTTACCCCAGACAAGGTAGATGGGCCTGATGGCATTGCTGACTATTTTACTATTTTATTTTTGTTCCCCGCCCTTTTTTTGCCCCCTCCCTTCCCTGCTGATATGACTCCAAGATGAGAGAATATATTAAATGTCTTTCTTGGAATGTAGGGGGCATTACATCTCCGATTAAAAGGAAATTTATAGTCAGACAGTTAGGTAAATATAATCCAGACATAGCCATTTTACAAGAAACCCATTTAAAACTGGAAGAGGCTAACAAACTTAAAATTAAATGGGTAGGGGAAGTGATTGCCACTTTGTGCTCTAAAAGGAAAAGAGGTGTGGCCTTTTTAATTAATAAAAATCTTACGTATAAAATTTCGAAACAGAAAGTGGATGTCAAAGATAGATGGTTAATCTTAGAAATTGAGATAGACAGGCTTAAACATATTTTTTGTGATATATATGGACCAAACCAAACAGATATAGAGTTTTGGAATAAACTTATCACTTGCTTGTCGCAATACATAGGACAAAATTTAATTATAGCGGGTGATTTTAATTTTACTCCATCAGTAGTATTGGATAAACTCTCGCATTCAAATACCTCCTTATAAATCCAAAAATCTAAAATATTTGCACAAATATGCAGGGATTTAAAAGTGAATAACTTGTGGCTTATCCAATTCCCAGACGTTAAAGCCTATACTTGCGAATCTAAAAACGCTTAGGTCATTATCTAGGATTGATTTTTCTTAATATCAAGTTCAATGCTTCAGAAATTAAAAATGAAATCTTAGATATTATTATCTCTTTTTTTTTTAAATTTCACTTTTTATTATTCAACAACAGGAATGTATATACATTGTTACAGCAACAGAGGAAAAAAAGTAAATAGAATACAACTCTCTACTATACAAGTGTATATCTCCGCTACAAAACAAATAATTGAATTTTTGAGTCGACCGAATCATTCAGCTTTTAATCTTGTGACATATAAACCTGTTGCAATTTAATCTATTATTCACAAACGAAAAACCCAAAGACAGATCTCTCTCCTATTATTGCCTAGATACCACATACTTTTTAATTTTTTTATTATGGATCTTTATTTACTATACAATAGCAAACGTTCTTTACCAAAGTATCTAACTTCACACACAGATATAGCCTCATACTATATTATTAAAACACAAAATCAAGACAGTATCCTAACATATTACCTTTCTCAAAAAAACAAAAACAAAGAAAGGGTAGGAAGAAAAAACCCAACACTCCACCTCCTCCACACCCTACTCACCACCTGACTCTCAGCTATTATTAAGCCATGCACTGGGAAAATGACCGGCCAATACCTGTAATTGGACATAAGCAGTGTCCCTAAAAGGTTTGACTAAGATAACTTTAGCCTCCACTGAAAATGATAAAATAAATACTTTCCATTGTTTAAAAAACAACGCTAATTGTGCATCGGTAGAATTTTGAAGATTCCATTGTTCAAGTGTATATTGTGCAGTTAAGGCATTTTTAAGCTCTTTCAGGCTAGGCGCTGTTTTAGCTTTCCAAGATCTCAGTATTATGTTGCAGCTGAGAAATATAATCAAATTAATTAATTTAGAATTTTGCAGGGTTACCTGTGGTTTCACTAAAATAAATATTTCCATCGGCTGTATATGATATTCTAATTTAAGGATTATATTCATCCAATGTATTACTTTAGACCAAAATTGACCAATCTTTGGGCAGGCCCAAAAGCAATGTAAAAGGTCTGCCTTGGAAGAACTACATTTGGCGCATACATTCTTTGTCTTATACTAGCTTATACCAGCTTATACCAGCTACTTAGTAAATGGTAGTCTAACTTTGATGTTTTCCTTACACACAGGAACAAGACAAGGATGCCCACTGTCTCACCTTCTATTTATTCTGGCGATATAACCTTTAGCCATCTTTCTTAGAGAAGAATTAAAAGGAATAGATTTAGGGAACCAGAATATAGTTTTGTCCTAGTATGCGGACAATGATCTGCTCTTCCTTAAAAATACCAGTAAAATTATTACCATTGCACTAAATATTTTTGATCTTTTGAGTTCATTTTCCGACTATAAACTTAACTTTAACAAATCCGAAGTTCTTTGGATCTACCAGAATAAACATAGCTTTAAATCTCAACCCTTTAAAGGGACAGTCAAGTCCAAAAAAAACTTTCATGATTTAAATAGGGTATGCAATTTTAAACAACTTCCCAATTTACTTTTATCACCAATTTTGCTTTGTTCTCTTGGTATTCTTAGTTGAAAGCTAAAACTAGGAGGTTCATATGCTAATTTCTTAGACCTTGAAGACTGCCTCTAATCTGAATACATTTTGACCACAGAGGGCATTAGTTCACATGTTTCATATAGATAACATTGAGCTCATGCACGTAAACTGACCTAGGACTGAGCACTGATTGGCTAAACTACATGTCTGTCAAAAGAACTGAAATAAGGGGGCAGTCAGCAGAAGCTTAGATACAAGATAATTACAGAGGTAAAAAGTATATTAATATAACTGTGTTGGTTGTGCAAAACTGGGGAATGGGTAATAAAGGGATTATCTTTCTTTTTAAACAACAAAAATTCTGGTGTTGACTGTCCCTTTAAGGAGGTAGAGACTATTAAATACCTGGGGATAGATTTGCACAAAGATCCAAATGCGTGGTACCAACATAACTATGTTCCTTTTTTTATAAATGCTTCTAGGAAAATGCAAAAGTGGTCCACATTTCCTATATCACTTACAGCTAAAATAATGACAATAAAATCTATTCTTTTCCCCTAATTAGTTTATATTATGCAGAACTTACCACTTTTCATTTTAAACAAAGATATAAAACACTTCAAGAAGGACTGCACTAAATTTATTTGGAATGCGAAAAGACATGGTTTATCTATAAGTAAATTAATTCAAACATCAGAGTATGGTGGTCTCTCCTTCCCGGATATAAAGTGGTATAACATTATAAAATTAGCACGATTTGCAGTCGACTGGATTACCAGAAGAAATTATTTTACAAATCTCCAAATTGAGGAGAATCTAGTCTTTCCATTTGCGCTAAAAGCTTCATTTGTCCTGCAACCCAACTCCCAACAAAAGTGCAAAACCTATTTGCATTTCTTAATATTATTATTGCATGGCAAAAACTTTGCTTAGCGCTTGATATAAACTTCCATTTCTCCTCCCTTTTACCTATTCAAGGTAATCCTCTTTGTTTACCTGGCATATATACTGGGATATTTAGGTCCTGGGAACAAAAAGGCCTGGTCTATGTAGTACAACTTTTAGAGAGAACTAATACGATAAGAACCTTTGAATCTCTATTGCAAGAGTATAATATAATAATTTTTACGCCTACTTACAACTTAGGCATTACATTACCGAATATTTAGATACAATACAAGAAATAAGTCAATTTGTGAAACTAGGCGATTATATTAATGTACACAGGCTTGGTATACATTCTATTTTATTAATGTATAAAATATTACTTGCCAAACAAGGACAACTAGCACTAGATGTAATGTTATTAAAATTGAGGTTTTACTTTAAAGATATAACACTAGAGAATATTAAAGCAAGTATTAAATGGGTTAAAGAGGCCCCTATTTCCTGTTCCTGGAAAGGGTCACACATTAACGGCTAGATTTAGAGTTTGGCGGTAGCCGTCAAAACCAGCGTTAGAGGCTCCTAACGCTGGTTTTGGGCTACCGCTGGTATTTGGAGTCAGTCAGGAAAGGGTCTAACGCTCACTTTCCAGCCGCGACTTTTCCATACCGCAGATCCCCTTACGTCAATTGCGTATCCTAGCTTTTCAATGGGATCTTTCTAACGCCAGTATTTAGAGTCGTGGCTGAAGTGAGCGTTAGAAATCTAACAACAAAACTCCAGCTGCAGAAAAAAAACAGGAGTTAAGAGCTTTCTGGGCTAACGCCGGTTCATAAAGCTCTTAACTACTGTGCTCTAAAGTACACTAACACCCATAAACTACCTATGTACCCCTAAACTGAGGTCCCCCCACATCGCCGCCACACTATTACATTTTTTTAATCCCTAATCTGCCGACCGCACACCGCCGCCACCTACGTTATCGCTATGTAACCCTAATCTGCTGCCCCTAACACCGCCGACCCCTATATTATATTTATTAACCCCTAATCTACTGCTCCCAATGTTGCCTCCACCTACCTACAATTATTAACCCCTAATCTGCCGACCGTACCTCACCGCCACTATAATAAATGTATTAACCCCTAATCCGCCTCACTCCCGCCTCAATAACCCTATAATAAATAGTATTAACCCCTAATCTTCCCTCCCTAACATCGCCGACACCTAACTTCAAGCATTAACCCCTAATCTGCCGACCGCACCTCACCGCTACTCTAATAAATTTATTAACCCCTAAAGCTAAGTCTAACCCTAATACTAACACCCCCCCCTAAGTTAAATATAATTTAAATCTAACGAAATAAATTAACTCTTATTAAATAAATTATTCCTATTTAAAGCTAAATACTTACCTGTAAAATAAACCCTAATATAGCTACAATATAAATTATAATTATATTGTAGCTATTTTAGGATTAATATTTATTTTACAGGCAACTTTGTAATTATTTTAACCAGGTACAATAGCTATTAAATAGTTAATATCTATTTAATAGTTACCTAGTTAAAATAATTACAAAATTACCTGTAAAATAAATCCTAACCTAAGTTACAATTAAACCTAACACTACACTATCAATAAATAAATTAAATAAACTACCTACAATTATCTACAATTAAACCTAACACTACACTATCAATAAATAAATTAAATAAACTACCTACAATTATCTACAATTAAACCTAACACTACACTATCAATAAATAAATTAAATAAACTACCTACAATTATCTACAATTAAACCTAACACTACACTATCAATAAATTATTTAAATACAATACCTACAAATAAATAAAATGAAATAAACTAACTAAAGTACAAAAAATAAAAAAAGAACTAAGTTACAAAAAATAAAAATATATTTACAAACATTAGAAAAATATTACAACAATTTTAAACTAATTACACCTACTCTAAGCCCCCTAATAAAATAACAAAATAAAAAAATGCCCTACCCTATTCTAAAATTAAAATAGAAAAGCTCTTTTACCTTACCAGCCCTAAAAAGGGCCCTTTGCGGGGCATGCCCCAAAGAATTCAGCTCTTTTGCCTGTAAAAAGAAAACATACAATACCCCCCCCCAACATTACAACCCACCACCCACATACCCCTAATCTAACCCAAACCCCCCTTAAATAAACCTAACACTAAGCCCCTGAAGATCTCCCTACCTTGTCTTCACCACGCCGGGTTCACCGATCGATCCAGAAGAGCCTCCGATGTCTTGATCCAAGCCCAAGCGGGGGGCTGAAGATGTCCATGATCCGACTGAAGTCTTCATCCAAGCGGGAGCTGAAGAGGTCCATGATCGGGCTGAAGTCTTCTATCAAGCGGCATCTTCAATCTTCTTTCTTCCGGATCCATGGTCATCCCACCGACGCGGAACATCCATCTTCACCGACGACTTCCCGACGAATGACGGTTCCTTTAAGGGACGTCATCCAAGATGGCGTCCCTCGAAATAGGATTCTATCAGCCAATCGGAATTAAGGTAGGAAAATAGATAGAATGAGCAGTAATTCTTTCAGGAGGCTGCTGGCCAGCAGTCTCAAAGGCCAAACGGATGATGCTTTTCAGTCAAAAGGAAAGAGAGGTAGCCTTAGCCTTTTGACCTCTCCGTTTACCAGAATAAACAACAAACAATGAAGATGTTTGATGGAAATCTTTAGTTGCTTGTAAGTAGAACTTTAAAGCACAAACCACATCAAGATTGTGCAACAGACGTTCCTTCTTTGATGAAGGATTAGGGCACAGTGAAGGAACAACAATCTCCTGATTGATATTCCTATTAGAAACAAGCTTAGGGAGAAACCCAGGTTTGGTACGCAAAACCACCTTATCTGCATGGAAAACAAGGTAAGGTGAATCACACTGTAAAGCAAATAGCTCAGAAACTCTTCGAGCCAAAGAGATAGCTACTAAAAACAAAACTTTCCAAGATAGAAGCTTAATATCTATGGAATGCATAGGTTCAAACGGAACCCCTTGAAGAACTTTAAGAACTAAGTTTAGGCTCCATGGCGGAGCAACCAGTTTAAATACAGGCTTGATCCTGACCAAGGCCTGACTAACTGCTTGAACGTCTGGGACATCTGCCAGACGTTTGTGTAACAGAATAGACAAAGCAGATATTTGTCCTTTTAGGGAACTAGCTGATAATCCCTTCTCCAATCCTTCTTGGAGAAAAGACAATATTCTAGGAATCCTAATCTTACTCTATGAGTAACCTTTGGATTCACAACAATAGAGATATTTGCGCCAAATCTTATGATAGATCTTCCTGGTGACAGGCTTTCTAGCCTGAATCAGGGTATCAATGACCGACTCAGAGAAACCACGCTTTGATAGAATCAGGCGTTCAATCTCCAAGCAGTCAGACGCAGAGAAATTAGATTTGGATGCGTGAATGGACCTTGAATTAGAAGGTCCTGCCTCATTTGCAGAGTCCACGGTAGAACCGAGGACATGTCCACTAGATCTGCATACCAAGTCCTGCGTGGCCACGCAGGTGCTATCGGAATCACCGAAGCTCTCTCCTGCTTGATTCTGGCAACCAGACGTGGGAGGAGAGGAAACGGTGGAAATACATAGGCCAGATTGAAGGACCAAGGCACTGCTAGAGCATCTATCAGTACCGCCTGGGGATCCCGGGAACTGGACCCGTAACGAGGAAGTTTGGCATTCTGACGGGACGACATCAGATCCAATTCTGGTGTGCGCCATAGCTGAGTCAGCTGGGCAAATACCTCTGGATGGAGTTCCCACTCCCCCGGATGAAAAGTCTGACGACTTAGGAAATCCGCCTCCCAGTTCTCTACTCCTGGGATATGGATTGCTGAGAGATGGCAAGAGTGATCCTCTGCCCATCGGATTATTTTGGTTACCTCCATCATCACTAGAGAACTCCTTGTTCCTCCTTGATGATTGATATAAGCTACAGTCGTGATGTTGTCCGACTGAAACCTGATGAATTTGGCCGCAGCAAGCTGAGGCCACGCCTGAAGCGCATTGAATATCACTCTCAGTTCTAGAATGTTTATCGGGAGGAGAGTTTCCTCCCGAGACCATAAGCCCTGTGCTTTCAGGGAGTTCCAGACTGTACCCCAGCCTAGCAGGCTGGCATCTGTCATTACAATGAGCCACTCTGGCCTGCGGAAACACATTCCCTGAGACAGGTGGTCCTGAGACAACCACCAGAGAAGAGAATCTCTGGTCTCCTGGTCCAGATGCAGTTGAGGAGATAAATCTGCATAATCCCCATTCCACTGTCTGAGCATGCATAGTTGCAGTGGTCTGATGTGTAGGCGGGCAAAAGGAACTATGTCCATTGCCGCTACCATGAGTCCGATTACTATCAGAGTCCCTAGGAAGGAAACTCTTGTGAGAGGGAAGAGAGAACTCTTTTTTATGTTCACCTTCCACCCGTGAGATCTCAGAAAAGCCAACATGATGTCCGTGTGAGACTTGGCTAGCTGGAAAGTCGACGCCTGAATTAAGATGTTGTCTAGATAAGGCGCTACTGCTATGCCCCGCGGTCTTAGAACCGCCAGAAGGGACCCTAGCACCTTTGTGAAACTTCTGGGAGCCGTGGCCAACCCGAAGGGAAGGGCCACAAACTGGTAATGCCTGTCTAGAAAGGCGAATCTGAGGAATTGATGATGATCTCTGTGAATAGGGATGTGTAGATATGCATCCTTTAAGTCCACGATAGTCATATATTGACCCTCCTGGATCAGAGGTAGAATAGTCCGAATAGTCTCCATCTTGAATGATGGTACTTTGAGGAATTTGTTTAGAATTTTGAGATCCAAGATTGGTCTGAAAGTTCCCTCTTTTTTTGGGAACCACAAACAGGTTTGAGTAAAACCATAGCCCTTGTTCCTCTTTTGGAATTGGGCGGATCACTCCCATGGTATGTAGGTCTTCTACACAGCATAAGAACGCCTCTCTCTTTGTCTGGTTTGCAGACAATCGAGAAAACATAATTTATGTAAGAACTTACCTGATAAATTCATTTCTTTCATATTAGCAAGAGTCCATGAGCTAGTGACGTATGGGATATACATTCCTACCAGGAGGGGCAAAGTTTCCCAAACCTCAAAATGCCTATAAATACACCCCTCACCACACCCACAAATCAGTTTAACGAATAGCCAAGAAGTGGGGTGATAAGAAAAAAGTGTGAAGCATAAATATAAGGAATTGGAATAATTGTGCTTTATACAAAAAAATCATAACCACCACAAAAAAAGGGTGGGCCTCATGGACTCTTGCTAATATGAAAGAAATGAATTTATCAGGTAAGTTCTTACATAAATTATGTTTTCTTTCATGTAATTAGCAAGAGTCCATGAGCTAGTGACGTATGGGATAATGACTACCCAAGATGTGGATCTTCCACGCAAGAGTCACTAGAGAGGGAGGGATAAAATAAAGACAGCCAATTCCGCTGAAAATAATCCACACCCAAAACAAAGTTTAAATCTTATAATAAAAAAAACTGAAATTATAAGCAGAAGAATCAAACTGAAACAGCTGCCTGAAGTACTTTTCTACCAAAAACTGCTTCAGAAGAAGAAAACAAACACATCAAAATGGTAGAATTTAGTAAAAGTATGCAAAGAAGACCAAGTTGCTGCTTTGCAAATCTGATCAACCGAAGCTTCATTCCTAAACGCCCAGGAAGTAGAAACTGACCTAGTAGAATGAGCTGTAATCCTTTGAGGCAGAGTTTTACCCGACTCGACATAAGCATGATGAATTAAAGATTTCAACCAAGATGCCAAAGAAATGGCAGAAGCCTTCTGACCTTTCCTAGAACCGGAAAAGATAACAAATAGACTAGAAGTCTTTCGGAAATTCTTAGTAGCTTCAACATAATATTTCAAAGCTCTAACTACATCCAAAGAATGCAATGATTTCTCCTTAGAATTCTTAGGATTAGGATATAATGAAGGAACCACAATTTCTCTACTAATGTTGTTAGAATTCACAACCTTAGGTAAAAATTTAAAAGAAGTTCGCAACACCGCCTTATCCTGATGAAAAATCAGAAAAGGAGACTCACAAGAAAGAGCAGATAATTCAGAAACTCTTCTGGCAGAAGAGATGGCCAAAAAGGAACAAAACTTTTCAAGAAAGTAATTTAATGTCCAAAGAATGCATAGGTTCAAACGGAGGAACTTGAAGAGCCCCCAGAACCAAATTCAAACTCCAAGGAGGAGAAATTGACTTAATTACAGGTTTTATACGAACCAAAGCTTGTACAAAACAATGAATATCAGGAAGATTAGCAATCTTTCTGTGAAAAAGAACAGAAAGAGCAGAGATTTGTCCTTTCAAGGAACTTGCAGACAAACCTTTGTCCAAACCATCCTGAAGAAACTGTAAAATTCTCGGAATTCTAAAAGAATGCCAGGAGAAATGATGAGAAAGACACCAAGAAATATAAGTCTTCCAGACTCTATAATATATCTCCCTAGATACGGATTTACGAGCCTGTAACATAGTATTAATCACAGAGTCAGAGAAACCTCTTTGACTAAGAATCAAGCGTTCAATCTCCATACCTTTAAATTTAAGGATTTGAGATCCTGATGGAAAAAAGGACCTTGTGACAGAAGGTCTGGTCTTAACGGAAGAGTCCACGGTTGGCAAGAGGCCATCCGGACAAGATCCGCATACCAAAACCTGTGACGCCATGCTGGAGCCACCAGCAGAGCAAACGAGCATTCCTTCAGAATCTTGGAGATTACTCTTGGAAGAAGAACTAGAGGCGGAAAGATATAGGCAGGATGATACTTCCAAGGAAGTGACAACGCATCCACTGCTTCCGCTTGAGGATCCCTGGACCTGGACAGATACCTGAGAAGTTTCTTGTTTAGATGAGAAGCCATCAGATCTATTTCTGGAAGACCCCACATTTGAACAATCTGAAGAAATACCTCTGGGTGAAGAGACCATTCGCCCGGATGTAAAGTTTGGCGACTGAGATAATCCGCTTCCCAATTGTCTATACCTGGGATATGAACCGCAGAAACTAGACAGGAGCTGGATTCCGCCCATACCAGAATTCGAGATACTTCTTTCATAGCCAGAGGACTGTGAGTCCCTCCTTGATGATTGATGTATGCCACAGTTGTGACATTGTCTGTCTGAAAACAAATGAACGATTCTCTCTTTAGAACAGGCCAAGACTGAAGAGCTCTGAAAATTGCACGGAGTTCCAAAATATTGATCGGTAATCTCACCTCCTGAGATTCCCAAACCCCTTGTGCTGTCAGAGACCCCCACACAGCTCCCCAACCTGTAAGACTTGCATCTGTTGAAATTACAGTCCAGGTCGGAAGAACAAAAGAAGCCCCCTGAACTAAACAATGGTGATCTGTCCACCACGTCAGAGAGTGTCGTACAATCGGTTTTAAAGATATTAATTGAGATATCTTTGTGTAATCCCTGCACCACTGGTTCAGCATACAGAGCTGAAGAGGCCGCATGTGAAAACGAGCAAAGGGGATCGCGTCCGATGCAGCAGTCATAAGACCTAGAATTTCCATGCATAAGGCTACCGAAGGGAATGATTGTGACTGAAGGTTTCGACAAGCTGATATCAATTTTAGACGTCTCTTGTCTGTCAAAGATAGAGTCATGGACACTGAATCTATCTGGAAACCTAAAAAGGTTACTTGTATCTGAGGAATCAATGAACTTTTTGGTAAATTGATCCTCCAACCATGATGTTGAAGAAACAACACAAGTCGATTCGTATGAGATTCTGCTAAATGTGAAGAATGAGCAAGTACCAAGATATCGTCCAAATAAGGAAATACCACAATACCCTGTTCTCTGATTACAGACAGAAGGGCACCGAGAACCTTCGTAAAAATTCTTGCAGCTGTAGCTAGGCCAAACGGCAGAGCCACAAACTGGTAATGCTTGTCTAGGAAAGAGAATCTCAGAAACTGATAGTGATCTGGATGAATCGGAATATGCAGATATGCATCCTGTAAATCTATTGTAGACATATAATGCCCTTGCTGAACAAAAGGCAGGATAGTCCTTACAGTTACCATTTTGAATGTTGGTATCCTTACATAACGATTCAATATTTTTAGATCCAGAACTGGTCTAAAGGAATTCTCCTTCTTTGGTACAATGAAGAGATTTGAATAAAACCCCAGTCCCTGTTCCAGAACTGGAACTGGCATAATTACTCCAGCCAACTCTAGATCTGAAACACATTTCAGAAATGCTTGAGCCTTCGCTGGGTTTACTGGGACATGGGAAAGAAAAAATCTCTTTGCAGGAGGCCTTATCTTGAAGCCAATTCTGTACCCTTCTGAAACAATGTTCTGAATCCAAAGATTGTGAACGGAATTGATCCAAATTTCTTTGAAAAAATGTAATCTGCCCCCTACCAGCTGAGCTGGAATGAGGGCGGCACCTTCATGTGGACTTAGGAGCTGGCTTTGATTTTCTAAAAGGCTTGGATTTATTCCAGACTGGAGATGGTTTCCAAACTGATACCGCTCCTGAGGATGAAGGATCAGGTTTTTGTTCCTTGTTGTGACGAAAGGAACGAAAACGATTAGTAGACCTAAATTTACCTTTAGATTTTTTATCCTGTGGTAAAAAAGTTCCTTTCCCTCCAGTAACAGTTGAGATAATAGAATCCAACTGAGAACCAAACAATTTATTACCCTGGAAAGAAAGGGAAAGCAGAGTAGACTTAGAAGACATATCAGCATTCCAAGTTTTAAGCCATAAAGCTCTTCTAGCTAAAATAGCTAGAGACATATACCTGACATCAACTCTAATGATATCAAAGATGGCATCACAAATAAAATTATTAGCATGTTGAAGAAGAATAATAATGCTATGAGAATTATGATCTGTTACTTGTTGCGCTAAAGCTTCTAACCAAAAAGTTGAAGCTGCCGCAACATCCGCTAAAGATATAGCAGGTCTAAGAAGATTACCTGAACACAAGTAAGCTTTTCTTAGAAAGGATTCAATTTTCCTATCTAAAGGATCCTTAAAGGAAGTACCATCTGCCGTAGGAATAGTAGTACGCTTAGCAAGAGTAGAGACAGCCCCATCAACCTTAGGGATTTTGTCCCAAAACTCTAATCTGTCAGATGGCACAGGATATAATTGCTTAAAACGTTTAGAAGGAGTAAATGAATTACGCAAACTATTCCATTCCCTGGAAATTACTTCAGAAATAGCACTAGGGACAGGAAAAACTTCTGGAATAACTACAGGAGATTTAAAAACCTTATCTAAACGTTTAGATTTAGTATCAAGAGGACCAGAATCCTCAATTTCTAATGCAATTAGGACTTCTTTAAGTAAAGAACGAATAAATTCCATTTTAAATAAATATGAAGATTTATCAGCATCAACCTCTGAGACAGAATCCTCTGAACCAGAAGAACCATTATCAGAATCAGAATGATGATGTTCATTTAAAAATTCATCTGAAAAATGAGAAGTTTTAAAAGACTTTTTACGTTTACTAGAAGGAGGAATAACAGACATAGCCTTCTTAATGGATTTAGAAACAAAATCTCTTATGTTATCAGGAACACTCTGAGTATTAGATGTTGACGGAACAGCAACAGGTAATGTAACAGTACTAAAGGAAATATTATCTGCATTAACAAGTTTGTCATGACAAACAGTACAAACAACAGCTGGAGGAACAGATACCATAAGTTTACAGCAGATACACTTAGCTTTGGTAGCTCCAGCACCAGGCAGCGATTTTCCAGAAGTATCTTCTGACTCAGTTTCAACGTGGGACATCTTGCAATATGTAATAGAAAAAACAACATATAAAGCAAAATTGATCAAATTCCTTAAATGACAGTTTCAGGAATGGGAAAAAAATGCCAGTGAACAAGCTTCTAGCAACCAGAAGCAATAAATAATGAGACTTAAATAATGTGGAGACAAAAGTGACGCCCATATTTTTTTAGCGCCAAAAATGACGCCACATCTGGAACGCCGACACTTTTGGCGCAAAAGAACGTCAAAAATGACGCAACTTCCGGCGACACGTATGACGCCGGAAACAGAAAAAAAAATTTGCGCCAAAAAAGTCAGCGCCAAGAATGACGCAATAAAATGAAGCATTTTCAGCCCCCGCGAGCCTAACAGCCCACAGGAAAAAGTCAAACTTTAAGGTAAGAAAAAAATTGATTTATTCATATGCATTATCCCAAATATGAAACTGACTGTCTGAAATAAGGAATGTTGAACATCCTGAGTCAAGGCAAATAAATGTTTGAATACATATATTTAGAACTTTATAAAAAAGTGCCCAACCATAGCTTAGAGTGTCACAGAAAATAAGACTTACTTACCCCAGGACACTCATCTACATGTTGTAGAAAGCCAAACCAGTACTGAAACGAAAATCAGCAGAGGTAATGGTATATAAATAAGAGTATATCGTCGATCTGAAAAGGGAGGTAAGAGATGAATCTCTACGACCGATAACAGAGAACCTATGAAATAGACCCCGTAGAAGGAGATCATTGAATTCAAATAGGCAATACTCTCCTCACATCCCTCTGACATTCACTGCACGCTGAGAGGAAAACCGGGCTCCAACCTGCTGCGGAGCGCATATCAAGGTAGAATCTAGCACAAACTTACTTCACCACCTCCATAGGAGGCAAAGTTTGTAAAACTGATTTGTGGGTGTGGTGAGGGGTGTATTTATAGGCATTTTGAGGTTTGGGAAACTTTGCCCCTCCTGGTAGGAATGTATATCCCATACGTCACTAGCTCATGGACTCTTGCTAATTACATGAAAGAAATGTGAAATCTCCCCCTTGAAGGGGAGTCTTTGAAGTCCAGAAGATATCCCTGGGACACAATTTCTAAAGCCCAGGAATAGTGAACATCTCTTGCCCAAGCCTGAGCAAAGAGAGAGAGTCTGCCCCCTACTAGATCCGGTCCCGGATCGGGGGCTACCCCTTCATGCTGTCATGGAGGCAGCTGCAGGCTTCTTGGCCTGTTTACTCTTGTTCCAAGCCTGGTTAGGTCTCCAGACTGACTTGGATTGGGCAAAAATCCCCTCTTGCTTTGCAGCAGGGGAAGCTGAAGCGGGACCACCCTTGAAGTTCTGAAAGGAACGAAAATTATTTTGTTTGGTCCTCATCTTATTTGTTCTATCCTGAGGGAGGGCATGGCCTTTCCTTCCAGTGATGTCTGAAATAATCTCTTTCAGTTCAGGCCCGAATAGGGTATTTCCTTTGAAAGGGATGTTCAAAAGTTTAGATTTTGATGACACATCAGCAGACCAGGACTTAAGCCATAACATCCTGCATGCTAAAATGGCAAAACCTGAATTTTGTGCCGCTAATTTAGCCAGTTGGAATGCGGCATCTGTAATAAAAGAATTAGCCAACTTAAGGGCCTTAATTCTGTCCATAATCTCCTCTAATGGAGTTTCCATCTGAAGAGCCTCTTCTAGAGCCTCGAACCAGAAAGCAGCTGCAGTAGTTACAGGAACAATGCACGCAATAGGTTGAAGAAGAAAACCTTGATGAACAAAAATTTTCTTCAGGAGACCCTCTAATTGTTTATCCATAGGATCTTTGAAAGCACAACTGTCTTTGATAGGTATAGTTGTACGCTTAGACAGAGTAGAAATAGCTCCCTCCACCTTAGGAACTGTCTGCCACGAATCCCGCATGGTGTCAGATATGGGAAACATTTTCTTAAAAACAGGAGGGGGAGTGTACGGAATACCTGGTCTATCCCACTCCTTAGCAATAATACTCACAATCCTCTTAAGGACTGGAAAAACATCAGTGTAAACAGGAACCTCTAAGTATTTATACATTTTACACAATTTCTCTGGGACCACTATAGGGTCACAATCATCTAGAGTCGCTAATACCTCCCTGAGTAATAAGCGGAGGTGTTCAAGCTTAAATTTAAAGGCCGTCATATCAGAATCTGTCTGAGGGAGCGTCTTTCCTGAATCAGAAATTTCTCCCTCAGATAACAAATCCCTTACCCCTGCTTCAGAACATTGTGAGGGTATATCGGATACGGCTACTAAAGAGTCAGACAGCTCAGCATTTGTTCTTAACCCAGAGCTGTCCCGCTTTCCTTGTAAACCAGGCAGTTTGGATAAAACCTCTGTGAGGGTTGTATTCATAACTGTGGCCATGTCTTGTAAAGTAAATTAATTTGACGCACTAGAGGTACTTGGCGTCACTTGTGCAGGTGTTACTGGTTGTGACACTTGGGGAGAGCTAGATGGCAAACCCTCATTTACTTATATGTTCTTTATAGTTTATAGACATATCAGTACAATTGGGACACATTCTAAGAGGGGGTTCCACAATGGCTTCTAAACACATTGAACAAGGATTTTCTCTTGGTGTCAGACGTGTTAAACAGGCTAGTAATGTAACAAGCAAGCTTGGAAAACACTTTAATCAAACCAAATAACACTTAGAAATAAAACGGTACTGTGCCTTTAAGAGAAAAAAAGCTGCACAAATTCTGCAAAACAGTGTAAAAAAGCAGTAAACTCAACAACATTTTTACAGTAGTATCATAAAGCCTTAGCAACTTTGCACAGCTATGCAAATAAACAATTAACCCCTTAATAGAAAAACCGGATTGAAAAAAACATCAAAACCGGTTAAAAAACGTTCAGCACCTTGCCACAGCTCTGCTGTGGTGCCTACCTGCCCTTTAGGAATGAATTGTGGGGGAAAAAAACTTCTTTTACAGCCCTCAAACACAGCAGGAACCTCTGGAGAAGCAGTTAGATGTCTCTGAGGAAAAGAAACTGAGCAACTGAGGCGTGAAAATAGGCCCCTCCCACCTCACTCGATGTTTTGAGGCCTATCAGAAACACAACAGAGTGTTTCTTAAACTAGCCATGTGGGTTAAAAAACCCTAAAACAAGCCACAATGACCCCTTAAAGTCCCTCCAAAAAACTTTATATTTGCATCTTTTCTAAATAAACAAAATGTTTTTTCCTATCAGTGTCACCAGTAACTAATGAGCCCTTCATGCAAGCTGGGATTCCTACCAAGTGTCTGAATACAGCTTACCCTTCCCTCATGGGGATATTGCCAGCCTTTTCTAGAATTAACACAGTCTGTCTAGAAAAAATTAGGCTGAACATACCTCAATGCAGTTTACCCTGCAAACTCTTCCCCCAACTGAAGTTTTCCTGTACTCTTCAGCCCTTGTGAGAACAGCAGTGGATCTTAGTTACAAAGTGCTAAGATCATCATCCTCCTTGCAGAAATCTTCATCCCTTTTCTGCCAGAGAGTAAATAGTACACACCGGTACCATTTAAAATAACAAACTTTTGCTTGAGAAATAAAAAACTAACATTTTTGTCACCACACTCACTCTGCCCTTCCTAGTACTTAGAGTAGGCAAAGAGAATGACTGGGGGTGGAGCTAAGGGAGGAGCTATATAGACAGCTCTGCTGTGGGTGCTCTCTTTGCCACTTCCTGTAGGGAAGGAGAATATCCCACAAGTATGGATGAATCCGTAGACTCGATACATCTTACAAGAGAAAACAATTTTACAGTAAGCTGTCCCTTTAAATATTAAGAATTTAGTTTGTGATCAGCCAATCAGGACTAACAAATGTTAAGTATAGGGCCATATTTTTTTAACCAAACCAATAATGAAATAAGAGTTTCCGCTAAACAATAAAAATGTAAAATTGTGATGGTGTCAGTTGTTAACACACCGATAATTATCAAACGAAAATTTGTAATCAACCCCATCAATAAAAATAGAAAAATATCTGCATATTATTCTTAGGCTAATCTACTTACAAGTTGAGTGCAAAATATCGCTTCCGAGAAAGTGATATTTGCGCTCAACTTAGTAATATCAGCGCATGCAAATGTGTGCTGGTATTACAAGTGAGGTGCAATGCGAACGTGACCTTGCGCTTGCATTGCACAGAAGCATTGTGCTCACGAGTGCGCTTCCACAGGCTCCAATGGAAGCCTTGTTTTAATTCCGTCAGACACGGCAGGAGAACTACCGCAGCGAAGGGGGTAAGTCACGCAGAGATGGGGAGCAAATATAAATATATATATATATATATGTATATAGACATATTAACACATAACTATATACTGTTTGTATATACACATATTAACACATAACTATATATGTATATAGACATATTAACACATAAATATATATGTATATACACATAATAACACATAAATATATATGTATATACACATATTAACACAAAACATAATTTATGTAAGAACTTACCTGATAAATTCATTTCTTTCATATTGACAAGAGTCCATCAGCTAGTGACGTATGGGATATACAATCGTACCAGGAGGGGCAAAGTTTCCCAAACTTCAAAATGCCTATAAATACACCCCTCGCCACACCCACAATTTAGTTTAACAAATAGCCAAGTAGTGGGGTGATAAAGAAAGGAGTAAAAAGCATCAAGGAATTTGGAAATAATTGTGCTTTATACAAAAAATCATAACCACCATAAAAAGGGTGGGTCTCATGGACTCTTGCCAATATGAAAGAAATGAATTTATCAGGTAAGTTCTTATATAAATTATGTTTTCTTTCATGTAATTGGCAAGAGTCCATGAGCTAGTGACGTATGGGATAGTAATTCCCAAGATGTGGAACTCCACAGAAGAGTCACTAAAAAGGGAGGGATAAAATAATAACAGACATTTTCCGCTGAAAAAAATTAATCCACAACCCAAAATATAAGTTTATTCTCATAATGAAAAGAAAAAACTTAAACATAAGCAGTGGAATCAAACTGAAACAGCTGCCTGAAAAACTTTTCCACCAAAAACTGCTTCTGAAGAAGCAAATACATCAAAACAGTAGAATTTAGTAAATGTATACAAAGAAGACCAGGTTGCTGCTTTGCAAATATGATGAACTGAAGCTTCATTCTTAAAAGCCCACAAAGTGGAGACTGATCTAGTAGAATGAGCTGTAATTCTCTGAGGCGGGGCCTGACCCGACTCCAAATAAGCCTGAAGAATTAAAAGCTTTAACTAAGATGCCAAGGAAATAGCAGAAGCCTTCTGGCCTTTCCTAGAACCAGAAAAGACAACAAATAGACTAGAAGTCTTCCTGAAATCTTTAGTAGCGTCAACATAATATTTCAAAGCTCTTACCACATCCAAAGAATTCAGGGATCTCTCCAAAGAATTCTTAGGATTAGGACACAAAGAAGGGACAACAATTTCTCTATTAATGTTGTTAGAATTCACAACCTTAGGTAGAAATTTAAATGAAGTCCGCAAAACTGCCTTATCCTGATGGAAAATCAGAAAAGGAGATTCACAAGAAAGAGCAGATAATTTGGAAACTCTTCTAGCAGAAGAGATGGCCAAAGGGAACAACACTTTCCAAGAAAGTAGTTTAATGTCCAAAGAATGCATAGGTTCAAACGGAGGAGCCTGTAAAGCCTTCAAAACCAAATTAAGACTCCAAGGAGGAGAGATTGATTAAATGACAGGCTTAATACGGACCAAAGCCTGTACAAAACAGTGAATATCAGGAAACTTAGCAATCTTTCTGTGAAATAAAACAGAAAGAGCAGAGATTTGCCCCTTCAAGGAACTTGCAGACAAACCCTTATCCAAACCATCCTGTAGAAACTGTAAAATTCTAGGAATTCTAAAAGAATGCCAGGAGAATTTATGAGAGGAACACCATGAAATATAAGTCTTCCAAACTCGATAATAAATAATCCTAGAAACAGATTTACGAGCCTGTAACATAGCATTAATCACTGAGTCAGAGAAACCTCTATGACTAAGCACTAGGCGTTCAATTTCCATACCTTCAAATTTAATGATTTGAGATCCTGGTGGAAAAACGGACCTTGAGACAGAAGGTCTGGCCTTAATGGAAGTGGCCAAGGTTAGCAACTGGACATCTGAACAAGATCTGCATACCAGAACCTGTGAGGCCATGCTGGAGCTACCAGCAACACAAACGATTGTTCCATGATGATCTTGGAAATCACTCTTGGAAGAAGAACCAGAGGCGGGAAGATATAAGCAGGTTGGTAACACCAAGGAACTGCTAACGCATCCACCGCTTCCGCCTGAGGATCCCTGGATCTGGACAGGTACCTGGGTAGTTTCTTGTTTAGATGGGAAGCCATCAGATCTATTTCTGGAAGACCCCACATCTGAACAATCTGAAAAAACACATCTGGATGGAGCGACTACTCCCCCGGATGTAAAGTCTGACGGCTGAGATAATCCGCTTCCCAAATGTCCTGGGATATAAACCATAGAAATTAGACAGGAGCTAGATTCCGCCCAAAAAAGTATCCAAGACACTTCTTTTATAGCTTGGGGACTGTGAGTCCCACCCTGATGATTGACATATGCCACAGTTGTGATATTGTCTGTCTGAAAACAAATGAATGGTTTTCTCTTCAACAGAGGCCAAACCTGAAGAGCCTTGAAAATAGCACGAGTTCTAAAATATTGATTGGTAACCTCGCCTCTTGAGATTTCCAAACCCCTTGTGCTGTCAGAGATCCCCAGAAAACTCCCCAACCTGAAAGACTTGCATCTGTTGTGATCACAGTCCAGGTTGGACGAACAAAAGAGGCCCCTTGAACTATACGATGGTGATCTAACCACCAAGTCAGAGAGAGTCGAACATTGGGATTTAAGGATATTAATTGTGATATCTTTGTATAATCCCTGCACCATTGGTTCAGCATACAAAGCTGGAGAGGTCTCAAATGAAAACGAACAAAGGGGATCACGTCCGATGCTGCAGTCATGAGACCTAAAACTTCCATGCACGTAGCTACTGAAGGGAATGATTGACACTGAAGGTTCCGACAAGTTGAAGCCAATTTTAATTGTCTCTTATCTGTTAGAGACAGAGTCATGGACACTGAATCTATCTGGAAACATAAAAGGGTAACCCTTGTCTGAGGAATCAAAGAACTTTTTGGTAAATTGATCCTCCAACCATGTCTTTGAAGAAACAACACTAGTTGATACGTGTGAGATTCTGCAGAATGTGAAGACTGAGCTAGTACCAAGATATCGTCAAAATAGGGAAACACTGCAATACCCGTTCTCTGATTACAGAGTAGGGCACCGAAAACTTTTGAAAAGATTCTTGGAGCTGTCGCTAGGCCAAATGGAAGAGCGACAAATTGGTAATGCTTGTCTAGAAAAGAGAATTTTAGAAACTGATAATCGTCTGGATGAATCGGAATATGAAGATATGCATCCTGTAAGTCTATTGTTGACATATAATGCCCTTGCTGAACAAAAGACAGAATAGTCCTTATAGTCACCATTTTGAAAGTTGGCACTCTTACATAACGATTCAAAATTTTCAGATCCAGAACTGGCCTGAATTAATTTTCTTTCTATGGGACAATGAATAGATTTGAATAAAACCCCAGACCCTGTTCCTGAAACGGAATTGGTATGATTACCCCTGAAAGTTCTAGGTCTGAAACACACTTCAGAAAAGCCTGAGCCTTTACTGGATTTGTTGGGATGCGTGAGAGAAGAAAATCTTCTCACAGGAGGTCTTACTCTGAATCTTATTCGGTACCCTTGAGAGACAATACTCTGAATCCATTGATTTTGGACAGAATCTGCCCAAATGTTTTGGAAGAATCTTAATCTGCCCCCTACCAGCTGAACTGGAATGAGGGCCGCACCTTCATGCAGACTTGGGGACTGACTTTAATTTCTTAAATGGTTTGGATTTACTCCAACTTGAAGAAGGTTTCCAATTGGAACCAGATTCTTTGGGGGAAGGATTAGGCTTCTGTTCCTTATTTTGTCGAAAGGAACGAAAACGGTTAGAAGCTTTAGATTTACTCTTAGGTCTTTTATCCTGAGGCAAAAAAACTCCCTTCCCCCCAGTGACAGTTGAAATAATCGAATCCAACTCAGAACCAAATAACTTATTACCTTGGAAAGAGATAGTAATCTAGACTTAGATACCATGTCAGCATTCCAATATTTGAGCCATAAAGCTCTTCTAGCTAAAATAGCTAAATACATAGATTTAACATCAATTTTGATTATATCAAAAATGGCATCACAGATAAAATGATTAGCATGTTGAAGCAAGTGAACAATGCTAAACAAATCAGGATCCATTTCCTGTTGTGCTAAGCTTTCCAACCAAAAAGAAGTTGATGCAGCTGCAACATCAGCCATAGAAATGACAGGCCTGAAAAGATAGCCAGAATATAAATAAGCTTTCCTTAGATAAGATTCAAGTTTCCTATCTAAAGGATCTTTAAAAGAAGTACTATCTTCCATAGGAATAGTAGTACGTTTAGCAAGAGTAGAAATAGCCCCAATTTTATTAAACCTTGAAGAAGGAATAAAAGAAGTACCAGGCCTATTCCATTCCTTAGAAATCATATCAGAAATAGCATCATGAACTGGAAAAACCTCTGGAGTAACCACAGGAGGTTTATAAACAGAATTTACTAGTTTTAATATCAAGAGGACTAGTTTCCTCAATATCCAATGTAATCAACACCTCTTTTAACAAGGAACGAATATACTCCATTTTAAATAAATAAGTAGATTTGTCAGTGTCAATATCTGAGGAAGGATTTTCTAAATCAGATAGATCCTCATCAGAGGAGGATAATTCAGTATATTGTCGGTCATTTGAAAATTCATCAACTTTATGAGAAGTTTTAAAAGACCTTTTACGTTTATTAGAAGGCGGGATGGCAGACAAAGCCTTCGGAATCGCATCAGCAATAAAATCTTTTATATTCACAGGTATATCATGTACATTAGATGCTGAAGGAACAACAGGCATTGTACTATTACTGATGGACACATTCTCTGCATGTAAAAGCTTATCATGACAACTATTACATACCACAGCTGGAGATATAATCTCCACAATTTACAACAAATGCACTTAGCTTTGGTAGAACTGTAATCAGGCAGCAGGGTTCCAACAGTGGTTTCTGAGACAGGATCAGATTGAGACATCTTGCAAATGCAAGTTAAAAATACAACATATAAAGCAAAATTATCAATTTCCTTCTATGGCAGTTTCAGGAATGGGAAAAAAATGCAAACAGCATAGCCCTCTGACATAGAAAAAGGCAAGAGGCATATAGGAATGGGGTTTTAAATAATGAAATTGTTTGGCGCCAAGTATGACGCACAACGCAAACTGAAATTTTTTTGGCGCTAACAACATCCGGAAATGACACACTTGCGACATCGCAGACGCAACCTTGTGCAAGGAACTCGGCGTCAACTAAGACGCCGGAAATGACAAATTTGCGTCATCAGACGTACCTTCACACCAAAAAATTCTTGCGCCAAGAATGACGCAATAAACTTTGGCATTTTGCACCCTCGCGAGCCTAATTTTGCCCGTGAAATTTAATGAAAAAGCAGACAATTGAAAAAAAACTATACCCCAGGTAAGAAAAATATTTTCCTAAATATGTTTTTTCCCAAATATGAAACTGATAGTCTGCAAAAGGAATTATACATAAACCTGACTCATGGCAAATATAAGTACAATACATATATTTAGAACTTTATATTAATACATAAAGTGCCAAACCATAGCTGAGAGTGTCTTAAGTAACGAAAACATACTTACCGAAAGACACGCATCCACATATAGCAGATAGCCAAACCAGTACTGAAACAGTTATCAGTAGAGGTAATAAGGGAGGTAGGAGATGAATTTCTAGGACCGATAACAGAGAACCTATGAAACCTATGAAAAAGATTTCCCGCAAGGAAAACCATAGAATTCAATAGGTAATACTCCCTTCACATCCCTCTGACATTCACTGTACTCTGAGAGGAATCGGGCTACAAAATGCTGAGAAGCGCATATCACAGAAGAAAATCAAGCACAAACTTACTTCACCACCTCCATAGGAGGCAAAGTTTGTAAAACTGAATTGTGGGTGTGGTAAGGGGTGTATTTATAGGCATTTTGAGGTTTGGGAAACTTTGCCCCTCCTGGTAGGATTGTATATCCCATACGTCACTAGCTCATGGACTCTTGCCAATTACATGAAATATATATATACATATTAACACATAAATATATATATATATATATATACACATATTAACACATAAATATATATATATGTATATACACATATTAACACATAAATATAAATGTATATAGACATATTAACACATAAATATATATTTATATAGACATATTAACATATAAATATATATATACACATATTAACACATAAATATATATATATACACATAAATATATATGTATTACACATATTAACACATAAATATATATGTATTAAACATATTAACACATAAATATATATGTATTAAACATATTAACACATAAATATATATGTATATAGACATATTAACACATAAATATATATGTATATAAGCATATTAACACAAATATATATGTATATACACATATTAACACATAATATATATATATATATATATATATATATATATATATATATATATATATATACACATATTAACACATATATATATATATATATATATATATATACACATAAATATATATGTATTACACATATTAACACATAAATATATATGTATTACACATATTAACACATAAATATATATGTATATAGACATATTAACACATAAATATATATGTATATAAGCATATTAACACATAAATATATATGTATATACACATATTAACACATAAATATATATGTATTACACATATTAACACATAAATATATATATATATACACATAAATATATATGTATTACACACAGTAACACATAAATATATATATATATATACACATAAATATATATGTATTACACATATTAACACATAAATATGTATGTATTAAACATATTAACACATAAATATATATGTATATAGACATATTAACACATAAATATATATGTATATAAGCATATTAACACAAATATATATATATATATATATATACACACATATTAACACATATATATATATATATATATATATATATATATATATACACATATAAACACATAAATATATATATATACACATAAATATATATGTATTACACATATTAACACATAAATATATATGTATATAGACATATTAACACATAAATATATATGTATATAAGCATATTAACACATAAATATATATGTATATACACATATTAACACATAAATATATATGTATATACACATATTAAAACAAATATATATATACACATAAATATATATGTATTACACATAGTAACACATAAATATATATATACATATTAACACATAAATATATATATATACACATATTAACACATAAATATATATATGTATATACACATATTAACACATAAATATATATGTATATACACATATTAACACATAAATATATATGTATTACACATATTAACACATAAATATATATGTATATACACATGACCTTTTATGTCGTCAAATCTCCGGCCCTTAAACATCAACACACTCCAATACCAATCCTTCTAACTAAACCCCTCATAAATAACAGACAACAGACTTAGCTTTGGTGCAAAAAAATGGCTGCAGCCCCTTTATTAATAAATAACTTAGTAAAACTTTAATAACTTAAATAACAGTGCAAAGAATTGTAAACATATTACACTTTAAACCACAGCGGTGCTAGCCCGTCCTATTTTCTTAATTTAACTATGGCCGTAACTCTTTGTTTTACTGGACCCAACCGTGCAAATAGTTGGGCCCGTCAACGATCTTCCATATCAAAGTTTCTAAGGAACCCCTTGCCCTTAGAAACCCCCACCTTGAATTCCCCAATGGGAATGCAAACTACCACCACACCAACCATTGGCCATAATTTCTCTGTAATTTAAGGGCTAGCACCCCCACCTTCCGACTGCGACAGAAACCTGAAATGATAAAAAACACAAAACACGGATCCTCACAGAATAGGGACGGGTGGGAGGGAGATGTTTCACTTCCTTTCTGCCAAAATATTGTGCTGATTTTCCCGCTCAGCCCGCACCTTTAAGGCCTCCCATTAAGCTCCTCCTGCCTCACCACCTACCAATGCCACCGAGAGGGAGAAGGGAGAGGGGCCTCTTTCCTACCCCGGTCAAAGCTCCCTCCGTCCAGATCTGCAGCCTCCAGGAGCCACTTGACCTTTTATGTCGTCAAATCCCCGGCCCTTAAACATCAACATACTCCAATACCAATCCTTCTAACTAAACCCCTCATAAATAACAGACAACAGACTTAGCTTTTGTGCAAAAAATGGCCGCAGCCCCTTTATTAATAAATAACTTAGTAAAACTTTAATAACTTAATAAATAACAGTGCAAAGAATTGTAAACATATTACACCTTAAACCACAGCGGTGCTAGCCCGTCCTATTTTCTTAATTTAACTATAGCCGTAACTCTTTGTTTTACTGGACCAAACCGTGCAAATAGTTGGGCCCGTCAGCGATCTTCCATATCTAAGTTTCTAAGGAACCCCTTGCCCTTAGAAACCCCCACCTTGAATTCCCCAATGGGAATGCAAACTACCACCACACCAACCATTGGCCATAATTTCTCTGTAATTTAAGGGCTAGCACTCCCGCCACTGACTGGCCTGACACCTCAGCCCAGTCCCACCAACCCACCAATCGCACATAACGCCTCCTTAAAATTGAGGATAAACAGCTGCAGCCCAAAATCATTCAAATGTACACCGTCAGGCAGATAGAATTCACCCTCACCAACCTCCGCTAAGTGAACAACCGAACCACCAAGCCTCCGTACAAAAGCACCCATAATCTTATTTATTTTTCGTCTGCTCTTATCCAAATGCAGAGGGTCCCAGGCCGCCCTCCACACCATCCTCGGCAAAATGTCCGACCATATAATTGTCAAAGAGGGGAACAAGCTCCTCAGCATGGATTAACAACACAGTTGGAGGCTGAAAACGCCTGCAATAATCCAGCACCAGAGGCAGCAATCCGTCCCATCTGAGTCCTCTCACACCAAACCATTTCACTTCACAACAAGATTTGGCAATACCCAACTGCAAGCCATCCACTTTCGCCGAAGCCGCCCTCCGGGCCCAATAAATAAAAGAGTGGCCAACCAGCCACAAACGCTCCACACCTAAAACACAGAAAACAAATGAACCACAAGAAAAACTCCCCTCAAAGACCCAATTCAGGGCGAACATACAACCGAAAACGACCCGAACCCCACCTGCCAATCCCCTTAACCACCGCCTCGGAAAGCCCCCTCATGGATGCTTCCGTCGCGGCCCCAATCCAAAAAGAGTGGGTTCCAAAACCAGCCGGATTGATTCCCAACCTGCACAAGGCTTTAAGCACCGCCTTGAACTGAAACTGCGACAATGGCCTCCCGTCCAGATGAACTAACAACGAACCCCCAGTTACCGGCCGGACCCTCAAGTACGCTTGAACACAACGCCAAGGACAAACCACCGAACCACTCGGAAAGAGGACAATCGTCCTACCCTTCCCCAGCTGGTCCGTCTAACTTTTTCTCAAAAATATCTCCACCCTGGATTCAAATAAAACCACATCCGCAACGCCCAAGCCACCCATCGAATTCAAGTTCTTGCTAACTAATTCCGAGACCCGAAAAGCCCCGAAAAAGGCCAAAACATAAGCAACCCTGAACAAACACGTTTCAAAAACCGACAGGCACACAACTTCAAGAACATCATACAATTTTTCCAGCAATGAAAAAGTAATCGGCCTCCTCCTATCCGGGGACGGACCAACCGACCCCTTTTTTAAACCCTTCAAAACCTGCCGCACACAGAAAACCCTTGTAGCATCCTGCATACCTAACAGCTTAAAACGAAAAGACAAAGCTGCCATACGCCTATCCATAGCCGAAGGCGATAATCTTTGGGACCCCCATTCCCACATCCATTCCAACAGGGCACCAGTAAGATCAGAACCCCTTTCACATATATCCCAAACCCTCAGCCTGTACTCCCAATCCCGCCAAACTCTGGAGTAGGAAGCCCAAGTACCTGGAGCGAGCGAGGCCTTCACCAGTCCAGCCAATCTTCCACCCCTAGCCTCCACAGAAAAACTGGGCACTGGCAACCGGTCGCGTCTGCCGTCAAAGTATTCAAAGCATAAACAACCCCCATGTTATCCGTCGAGAACACCACCGACCGATTACACAATTCAACCTCCCAAACATACAGGGACACCACAATTGGGAAGAGCTCCAGAAAAAACAAATTCTTCACTAAGCCACAAGAAAACCACTCAACCGGCCATCCAGCCGCACACCAATGGTCCATAAAATAAGCTCCGAAACCGCAACTACCAGCCGAATCCGTCACAAGTCCCAACTCCTCATTCGACACCCTAGGCGCTTGAATCAATGCAGAGCCATTAAAAACCAACAAAAAACACCGCCACACTCTCAAGTCATCCTTCAACTCCCTCGACAAACGCACGAAATGGTGCGGCTTGACGACACCCGCAGTGCCAAGGACAGCCGCCTGCAAAAAACCCTCCCCATGGGGATGATTCTGCACGTGAAATTGAACTTGCCAACCAAAGACTGGAGATCACGTAACGTGATCTTCTTTGCCAACAAACAGCGGTCAACCACCACCAGCAAATCCTTCACTTTATCACCGGGAAGTCTGCACTCCATATTTATGGAGTCAATCGTAATACCCAAAAAATCCAGGGTCGACACAGGCCCTTCCAATTTCTCACTGGCAATTGGCACGCCGAAATCCAACGCCACCTGACAGCAAACATCACGCAGCCACCTACAAACATCCGACCCGGCCGGGCCTACAAACAAGAAATCATCAAGGTAATGCACCAATGACGACAAGCCCGACCGTATAGAGACCACCCATTCCAGGAGCGTACTAAACTGTTCAAAAAACGAACACGAAATGGAGCAGCCCATAGGCAAACACAAATCAACATAGTATGAGCCTTCCATACAACAACCCAGCAAATGATGCGAGGACGGGTGCACAGGCAACAACCGGAACGCCGCCTCAATGTCAATTTTTGCCAACAAGGCAGAAGGCCCCGCCTCCCTTACTAACACCATCGCCTGGTCAAAAGAGGCATATTTTACCCACGCCAGTTCCTGAGGGATACCATCATTCACCGATCCCCTTTAGGAAAAGAGAGATGATGAATTAGCCTGAACTTACCAGGCTCCCTCTTGGGAACCACCCCAAGCGGAGATATTCTCATATCTGCAATGGGAGGAAAATCAAAAGGCCCAGCCATACGCCCCAAGGACACTTCCTTGTGCAATTTTTCCCGTACAACCTCTGGCCACAAGCGGGCTGACTTTAAATAACCCCTGAACACCCGACTACCCCCCTGCGACGGAATAATAAAACCAAACTGAAAACCATGGTACAAGACCGCCGCTGTCTCACGACAGCCCCACCACCTAGCGTACAGGACGAGCCAATGCTCCATCGCATCTAGCCTCACCGGAGTCACCCCCTTTTTCAGCCGAATCACCTGCCCCACCTGCCTTTCCTTTTCGAAAACATCTAGAATAGGGATGGGATCCCCCACACCAGGAGCACTCGTGCTTGAACTTACACGCGGCACCCCACTTACATGATTTTTCATTGAATGCAAAGCAACACCCTTTTCTAACCCGAAAGGACTGGGAGGATCTCAAAGGTGTCATTATTTTGAGCCACAACCCCATGTCCCGGTCGTCCCACCTCAAATCCGGCTTGACCGACAGTCGTTGACGAAAGTGCTCGTCATACGACCACCAAGCCATACCTCCATATGTCCGCTGCGCGGCCGCGATTTCGTCGAGGGAACAGAATAAGGCACTACCTTGCTCCGGGAATCTACCCGCAAAGACACTGGCATAAATTACAAAGGATTGGAACCAGTTAGAAAACGTTTTAGGTAATTTCCTATAACGTTTCTCCTCCTCCTCCTTCTTGGCCACATCCTTTTTCAAATCCTCCGGAATCTCAAAGGACTGCTCAAGAGGAAGGAGGGAGAACAGTTCAATAAATTCCCGCTTACATATCTTGTCCCTGACCTCCGAAGTCAGATGCATCCCCAATGGCCCGATGGAGCAGAGGCAAGAACGGGACATCGCCGTGTCTGCCACTCTCAACTCCGCCCCCTCCACCGTTTTAGAGGCCACAGGAGTAGAAACCACTGATGGCCCGGGGCTATTAACCACAACCGACGGGCCAGTGCCCGAAACCACTACAGGAGCCCCGCCAATGTTGGCTGAGGATCCCACCACCACACTAGCCTCGACCCTCCCCGACACCGGAGAACCCGACGCCACCGGAGCCGGAACCCATGACTTCTCCACTGCTATCTCCCTCGGAGGGTCAGCCCCTTCCAATTGCCACAACAACTCCCGTAATCCCGCAACAACCCTCACAGCCACAGAATCATTATCACTCCCCACAACATTACCCCTCACATTCAATGTCCCCGCCTCACCTGCAGAAGTGTCCGCTGCCTGCAATCCCAATGATTCTTGAATAGCAGCCTGGAGCCCACCCTCGTGAGGCTCCGTTCTCCGCTGTACACCTTCCTGCGCAATGGCAGCCGGCCGTGCATGCTGGTCCGGCTGCCGTGTAGTGTCCTCACCACCAGCAACGGGCAACGTATCCTGCTGTCCGCCGTCATCAGGCTCTATGCGAATGGAGTCCGTCCAAGAGCTGTGCAGGCCAAAGAAGTCCTCCTCTAGGCCGTCCATAGAATCCTCCGCTGTAGACGGGCCTGGCTGCGGGCCAGGCCGTTGCCCAGTAGGGCCTGTGTCTGAAAAAGAAAAACTCACATGTGAGCCACCCACATCATCAGTACTACCAATACCTGAGGCAAATGACACCCCATGATCCAAGCCTGCCCCCGGGGGCCTCCTACCCACTCCCCCAAAACGGCTAACCAACTTCCCACTTGCCCCAGGGGAGGGGGGGACAAACTCCTCATCCGAGGAATCCAGGAACAACCTCACCGCCCCAGGATCAAGCTCTAACTCTTCAGCCTCCTCCCCAGACCCATATTCCTGATCCACTAACTGGGGGAAGCTACCTGATGACTGCTCCCTATGAACCTCGACCTGAACTGAAACCACACCTCCCTTGCCTGACCTGAATGCTCCTGGGCCAACACCCTCACCACCCACCTCAGAATACTGCATAGGGGCCATGATTCCCCCCTCGCTACCACCCCCACCCTCCAAATACACTCTGGGATCCGCTAGGCCCAGCCATGCCCAAATCCCACCCTGAGGACCCTCCCCCACCAGCAGGCCTCTCCTGGCCGTGAATACCCCTCCTATCACCTGCACCACGTTTCGCGGCCGTCACGGCCGTAGGCCTCAGCTCCTGAGCACTGCCGCTCCTCCCAGTCACTGACGTCATCACCGGCGCGGGCCTGGACTGCACCGCTGACCCGACCGCCGCCTCACCCGCCACCGGCCTCTTCTGTGAACCGGATGCAGACTTCTGGCCACCTCCAGCCTTGACACGCACCTCTGGGCTTAGCCTCAATGGAGGCTTGAAAATCCTCCCAGATTTCTTCCTCAGGGCCGACTGCCCGACCGCCGGAACAGGCACCGGAGTGCCAAGCAGAGACCGGACCTGACCCTCAAGCCAGGTAGGACCGCGCTCCGCAGCAGCCTCCCTAAACTGCAGCAATAAATCCTCTATCCCGGTCATAACGCAGGCTGAGCGGGAGAACAGCAAGCAGAGATGTTTCACTTCCTTTCTGCCAAAATATTGTGCTGATTTTCCCGCTCAGCCCGCACCTTTAAAGCCTCCCATTAAGCTCCTCCTGCTTCACCACCTACCAATGCCACCGAGAGGGAGAAGGGAGGGGGCCTCTTTCCTCCCCCGGTCAAAGCTCCCTCCGTCCAGCCCTGCAGCCTCCAGGAGCCACTTATTAACACATAAATATATATGTATATACACATATTAACACATAAATATATATATATATATATATATATATATACACATAAATATATATGTATTACACATATTAACACATAAATATATATGTATTACACATATTAACACATAAATATATATGTATATACACATATTAACACATAAATATATATATATATATATATATATATATACATAAATATGTATTACACATATTAACACATAAATATATATATGTATATACACATAGTAACACATAAATATATCTGTATATACACATATTATACACATACATATATATGTATATACACATATTAACACATAAATATATATGTATATACACATATTAACACATAAATATATATATGTATATACACATATTAACACATAAATATATATGTATATACACATATTAACACATAAATATATATATATATATATATATACACATATTAACACATAAATATATATGTATATACACATATTATACACATACATATATATGTATATACACATATTAACACATAAATATATATATGTATATACACATATTAACACATAAATATATATATATATATATATATATATATATATACACATATTAACACATAAATATATATGTATATACACATAGTAACACATAAATATATCTGTATATACACATATTATACACATACATATATATGTATATACACATATTAACACATAAATATATATGTATATACACATATTAACACATAAATATATATATGTATATACACATATTAACACATAAATATATATGTATATACACATATTAACACATAAATATATATATATATATACACATATTAACACATAAATATATATGTATATACACATATTATACACATACATATATATGTATATACACATATTAACACATAAATATATATATGTATATACACATATTAACACATAAATATATATATATATATATATATATATATATACACATATTAACACATAAATATATATGTATATACACATATTATACACATACATATATATGTATATACACATAGTAACACATAAATATATATGTATATACACATATTAACACATAAATATATATGTATATACACATATTAAAGGGACAGTCTACACCAGAATTTTTATTGTTTTAAAAGATAGATAATCCCTTTATTACCCATTCCCCAGTTTTGCATAACCAACACAGTTATAATAATACACTTTTTTACCTCTGTGATTACCTTGTATCTAAGCCTCTGCAAACTGCCCCTTTTTTCAGTTCTTTTGACAGACTTGCAGTCTAGCCAATCAGTGCCTGCTCCCAGATAACTTCACGTGCACGAGCACAGTGTTATCTATATGAAATATGTGAACTAACACCCTCTAGTTGTGAAAAACTGTTAAAATGCATTCTGAAAAGAGGTGGGCTTCAAGGTCTAAGAAATTAGCATATGTACCTCCTAGGTTAAGCTTTCAACTAAGAATACCAAGAGAACAAAGCAAAATTGGTGATAAAAGTAAATTGGAAAATTGTTTAAAATTACATGCTCTATCTGAATCATGAAAGTTTATTTTGGCCTAGACTGTCCCTTTAACACATATATATGTATATACACATAGTAACACATAAATATATATATGTATATACACATAGTAACACATAAATATATATGTATATACACATATTAACACATAAATATATATGTATATACACATAGTAACACATAAATATATATGTATATACACATAGTAACACATAAATATATATGTATATACACATAGTAACACATAAATATATATGTATATACACATAGTAAAGCATAAATATATATGTATATACACATATTAACACATAAATATATATGTATATACACATATTAACACATAAATATATATGTATATACACATATTAACACATAAATATATATGTATATACACATAGTAACACATAAATATATATGTATATACACATAGTAACACATAAATATATATGTATATACACATAGTAACACATAAATATATATGTATATACACATAGTAAAGCATAAATATATATGTATATACACATATTAACACATAAATATATATGTATATACACATATTAACACATAAATATATATGTATATACACATAGTAACACATAAATATATATATGTATATACACATAGTAACACATAAATATATATGTATATATATATATACACATAGTAACACATAAATATATATGTATATACACATATTAATACATAAATATATATGTATATACACATAGTAACACATAAATATATATGTATATACACATAGTAACACATAAATATATATGTATATACACATAGTAACACATAAATATATATGTATATACGCATAGTAACACATAAATATATATGTATATACACATAGTAACACATAAATATATATGTATATACACATATTAACACATAAATATATATGTATATACGCATAGTAACACATAAATATATATGTATATACACATAGTAACACATAAATATATATGTATATACGCATAGTAACACATAAATATATATGTATATACACATATTAACACATAAATATATATGTATATACACACAGTAACACATAAATATATATGTATATACACATAGTAACACATAAATATATATGTATATACGCATAGTAACACATAAATATATATGTATATACACATAGTAACACATAAATATATATGTATATACACATATTAACACATAAATATATATATATAAATATATATAAAAAGACAAAAAAATTTTTATCAGAGGGAACGCAATTGCTGTTTGAGAGCTATTATATAAAGTTCCAAGCTGACAGTGACTCTCCTAGTTCTGTCAGTATAATAATTATGGTGGTGCAGACCCTTAAAATTTTTATTATGGTTTAAGAAAGAGAGAAATGGCTAGGAGTGTAATCCTAGTTAAATAAAGACAGGGATTTCAGCACTCTTTTTGAGAAAATAAAGCTCATAAGACCAAAATACGTTTTTGAACAGTGAATTTTTTAATCCAATTGTGAACAGGGAAATACTCCAACTGTATGCACACTACTCCCCAGATGAGAAAGATACAAAACACTGTATAACATTCGTTATAGGGAGTTAAAAAGAAAACAAAATTTACTTCTATACATACTAGAGTTTGTATTTAAAACCTGACCGGTCAGGGGTGCACAGCTTGTACAGAGAAAAAACAGCCAACGCTAAGTAAATTTGATATGTGATACCTTTATATAACCTCTACACCCTGCTGCACACAGAACCCCTTGTGAAGAGGTATATCCTGGGCAGGTATAGAAAAGTGGGATCTAAGAGGTCAACTAGGGGTATCATAGACAGAAGCAAGTCACAACTTATTGTCACAGTTACAATATGGTATACAATGAATAGCGTATTTTTATATATAATCAAGAATATAAAGCCTTAATTTTAGACTCACTACACCCAACTGCTCTCAGTACTCCAACCAAGGAGAGTATAATACCGGGCAGTACATAAAATGGTAATTGTTACCAGGATCTAAGTGGTCTCTAAGTTAGGCTTTCTTGAATTAAACAATATGCATGTAGAACGACATTTTTAGGCAATGATAACAGACAGTATGTGCCCTTTTAGTGCTATTTTGTTAGCTCTTCATGCAAAGCTTGCAGTAGGAAAAAGTAAGCAAAGGTTGAGGGTTATAGCATAAAGCACAGTGGATGATATTTCCTCAATATTGCTGAGATCCTGAAATGCTGACAAGTGAGGCTGCATGCAAAGAGAATTGTAGCAAGCAAGAAGAAAAGCAGTTCACAATGTTGTTACTATGAGGCCAGCGTAGCATATAGGTAACAATGTTGCTATCCTCGGCAAATGTTATAACAGTACCCAGAACTTTCTTTGTAAATATATTGCTCACGGATCAACTAGACATGCAAGTTTTCACAAGTAAATGGCAATTGTATCCATAGTTGTATGTGACCGTGATACAGTCCATATTAGTGAACCATTATGTAACATATACGACCTTGCTAATTCATTCAGACATATCGCTGTGGCAAGGTGCGTCCTTGTTACTTCTCTGATCCTCAGGTTACACTTGTTGCGCTTCTGTGTTTCACCGCAGGTACCATCAACCATGCGGTTTGGAGGCTGTGTTAGTAGCGTGCACCACGTAGGCCGGTCGGCTTAGCCAATGCCGACGCGCGTTTCACCCGCAGGGCTGATAGACAGACCGGGCTTCGTCAGGGCGGTATATTGAAAGGACTCCCTAGTCCCTCTTTATAGCATTTTGTGATAGCGCCCCTGCTGGAGGTGAAAATATGTTGCATACCTATACATAGAATATTCTAATTGAACAAAAACAGAAAAATAAATCATTTTGCAGATGTACTGCACTTTAAAAACAAAGGATAACTCTAGATAGATATTCCTATAACTGAATAGCTTGTCTTAATACACATAGGGTTTTCTCACACCTATCATTATTATGTCGTTTTTGTTTTAAAAATGCAATTCATATATATTAATGTCCAGAAAAAGTGTTTTTGAAAGGGGCTTTCATGAAGTTTTTCTGTCCTATAGAAAACAGGCCATGTCAAGTTTGTCATTTAAACCATCCGGCAGTTGAGTCCCCAACTCAAAGATCCACCTGCATTCTTTCTGCAGGAGGACCTTGTCGTTGTCGCCCCCTCTGCCATTGGTAATTCCTCTATCTATACAAATGAATTTTAGAGAGTCAGGATTACAATCGTGTACCAGTTCATAGTGTTTTGCAACATTACTCTTCTGGTTTTTGTTTTTTACATCATCTCGATGTTCTGTGATTCGGTCTTTTATGGCTCTCCTCGTTTTTCCCACATAGAAACGTGGGCAGCTGCAGGAGAGTAGGTAGATTACTCCTTCTGTGTTACAATTAGTAAAGTGTTTTAACTTGTATTTTTTCCCTGTGAGGGTGCCAAAATCTTTCGTTTTGACCATAAATTTACATGCCACGCATCGACCACAAGGGTGGTTACCAGATGACCTATGTCTTGTCAGCCAGTTTGTCTGTTTTTGTTCAGACCTGTATTGGCTTCTTACGAGCTTGTCCTTCAGGTTGCAACGAAAGATTTTGGCACCCTCACAGGGAAAAGATACAAGTTAAAACACTTTACTAATTGTAACACAGAAGGAGTAATCTACCTACTCTCCTGCAGCTGCCCACGTTTCTATGTGGGAAAAACGAGGAGAGCCATAAAAGACCGAATCACAGAACATCGAGATGATGTAAAAAACAAAAACCAGAAGAGTAATGTTGCAAAACACTATGAACTGGTACACGATTGTAATCCTGACTCTCTAAAATTCATTTGTATAGATAGAGGAATTACCAATGGCAGAGGGGGCGACAACGACAAGGTCCTCCTGCAGAAAGAATGCAGGTGGATCTTTGAGTTGGGGACTCAACTGCCGGATGGTTTAAATGACAAACTTGACATGGCCTGTTTTCTATAGGACAGAAAAACTTCATGAAAGCCCCTTTCAAAAACACTTTTTCTGGACATTAATATATATGAATTGCATTTTTAAAACAAAAACGACATAATAATGATAGGTGTGAGAAAACCCTATGTGTATTAAGACAAGCTATTCAGTTATAGGAATATCTATCTAGAGTTATCCTTTGTTTTTAAAGTGCAGTACATCTGCAAAATGATTTATTTTTCTGTTTTTGTTCAATTAGAATATTCTATGTATAGGTATGCAACATATTTTCACCTCCAGCAGGGGCGCTATCACAAAATGCTATAAAGAGGGACTAGGGAGTCCTTTCAATATACCGCCCTGACGAAGCCCGGTCTGTCTATCAGCCCTGCGGGTGAAACGCGCGTCGGCATTGGCTAAGCCGACCGGCCTACGTGGTGCACGCTACTAACACAGCCTCCAAACCGCATGGTTGATGGTACCTGCGGTGAAACACAGAAGCGCAACAAGTGTAACCTGAGGATCAGAGAAGTAACAAGGACGCACCTTGCCACAGCGATATGTCTGAATGAATTAGCAAGGTCGTATATGTTACATAATGGTTCACTAATATGGACTGTATCACGGTCACATACAACTATGGATACAATTGCCATTTACTTGTGAAAACTTGCATGTCTAGTTGATCCGTGAGCAATATATTTACAAAGAAAGTTTTGGGTACTGTTATAACATTTGCCGAGGATAGCAACATTGTTACCTATATGCTACGCTGGCCTCATAGTAACAACATTGTGAACTGCTTTTCTTCTTGCTTGCTACAATTCTCTTTGCATGCAGCCTCACTTGTCAGCATTTCAGGATCTCAGCAATATTGAGGAAATATCATCCACTGTGCTTTATGCTATAACCCTCAACCTTTGCTTACTTTTTCCTACTGCAAGCTTTGCATGAAGAGCTAACAAAATAGCACTAAAAGGGCACATACTGTCTGTTATCATTGCCTAAAAATGTCGTTCTACATGCATATTGTTTAATTCAAGAAAGCCTAACTTAGAGACCACTTAGATCCTGGTAACAATTACCATTTTATGTACTGCCCGGTATTATACTCTCCTTGGTTGGAGTACTGAGAGCAGTTGGGTGTAGTGAGTCTAAAATTAAGGCTTTATATTCTTGATTATATATAAAAATACGCTATTCATTGTATACCATATTGTAACTGTGACAATAAGTTGTGACTTGCTTCTGTCTATGATACCCCTAGTTGACCTCTTAGATCCCACTTTTCTATACCTGCCCAGGATATACCTCTTCACAAGGGGTTCTGTGTGCAGCAGGGTGTAGAGGTTATATAAAGGTATCACATATCAAATTTACTTAGCGTTGGCTGTTTTTTCTCTGTACAAGCTGTGCACCCCTGACCGGTCAGGTTTTAAATACAAACTCTAGTATGTATAGAAGTAAATTTTGTTTTCTTTTTAACTCCCTATAACGAATGTTATACAGTGTTTTGTATCTTTCTCATCTGGGGAGTAGTGTGCATACAGTTGGAGTATTTCCCTGTTCACAATTGGATTAAAAAATTCACTGTTCAAAAACGTATTTTGGTCTTATGAGCTTTATTTTCTCAAAAAGAGTGCTGAAATCCCTGTCTTTATTTAACTAGGATTACACTCCTAGCCATTTCTCTCTTTCTTAAACCATAATATATATATATATATATACACATAGTAACACATAAATATATATATATATACACATATTAACACATAAATATATATGTATATACACATAGTAACACATAAATATATATGTATATACACATACTAACACATAAATATATATATATATATACACATAGTAACACATAAATATATATGTATATACACATACTAACACATAAATATATATGTATAAACACATATTAACACATAAATATATATGTATATAGACATAGTAACACATAAATATATATGTATATACACATATTAACACATAAATATATATGTATATACACATATTAACACATAAATATATATATATATATATATATATATATATATATATATATATACACATAGTAACACATAAATATATATATATATATATATATACACATAGTAACACATAAATATATATATATATACACATAGTAACACATAAATATATATGTATATACACATAGTAACACATAAATATATATGTATATACACATAACACACATATATATATATATATATATATATATATATATATATATATATATATATATATACACACATATTAACACATAAATATATATATATATATATATATATATATATATATATATACACATAGTAACACATAAATATATATGTATATACACATATTAACACATAAATATATATGTATATACACATAGTAACACATAAATATATATGTATATACACATATTAACACATAAATATATATGTATATACACATAGTAACACATAAATATATATATATATATATATACACATAATAACACATAAATATATATACTCATAGTAACACATAAATATATATGTATATACACATATTAACACATAAATATATATGTATATACACATAGTAACACATAAATATATATATATACACATAGTAACACATACATATATATATATATATATATAAGCATATACATAAATATTTACTGGGAGCACACAGTTCCCTTAGACCGCAATGTTCAGGCCCTTTTCAGTGCTGTTTTCTTTCTAACACCCCACATCCACCAACTTTAGCCCCATAATACTGCCTTAGTGCAGTTTTTTTTAAAGGAACTTCACATGCTATTTTGAGGGCAATTTGGGGGCATTTTAAAAATTAACCAGAGGTCTGACCTTTGGTTAATTTTTTGAGTGCTAATTGCTACTGTGAGCTTGCGGTAGCAATAACCAGCCACTTGTAATGGCTGATTATTTATCGGGCTCCCATAAATGGGTGAATTTGCCATTTGCGGGCGTGCAATAAATTAGTGTTCCACTTGTAATTTAGCCCTTATTATTTAGTATCCTTTAAAAATTCCATTCTACTTTGCCAGCTCACAACATTAACTCTTTCTATTAAAGCTTATCAGTTTCTGCCCCTTCCTAAATACCCCTCTCACAATTTACCCTCCACTGTACCCTCCCCCCTCAATATACCTTCAGTGTAGTCAAGACCAGATGACACCCATTGTACGCCCTTCCCCCACCTTGTCCCTCACTATCCCATCCCAGACAGAGGCTCCAGAACATGATTACAGCGAAAGAGCATAAAATAATAGCAACGTCCCCTCTGTCTTCAGCTGTTTCTGCAAGGTCAGAGTGTGAGCACCTGTCCTTAGTACTCAGGGAAAGACAGAGAGAAACCACTGTGTACAATACAGGGTCTGATCTCCCCCACACTGTACAGTATAGGGTCTGATCTCCTCATACTGTACAATACAGGGTCTGATCTTCCTCACACTGTACAATACAGGGTCTGATCTTCCTCACACTGTACAGTACAGGGTCTGATCTCCCTCACACTGTACAATACAGGGTCTGATCTTCCTCACACTGTACAATACAGGGTCTGATCTCCCTCACACTGTACAATACAGGGTCTGATCTCCTCACACTGTACAATACAGGGTCTGATCTTCCTCACACTGTACAGTATAGGGTCTGATCTCCCTCACGCTGTACAGTATAGGGTCTGATCTCCTCACACTGTACAATACAGGGTCTGATCTCCCCCACGCTCTACAATACAGGGTCTGATCTCCTCACATTGTACAATACAGGGTCTGATCTCCTCACACTGTACAATACAGGGTCTGATCGCCCTCACACTGTACAATACAGGGTCTGATCTCCCCTCACAATGTACAATACAGGGTCTGATCTCCCTCACACTGTACAATACAGGGTCTGATCTCCCTCACACTGTACAATACAGGGTCTGATCTTACCTCACACTGTACAATACAGGGTCTGATCTCCCTCACACTGTACAATACAGGGTCTGATCTCCCTCACACTGTGCAATTCAGGGTCTGATCTCCCCCACACTGTACAATACAGGGTCTGATCTCCCTCACACTGAACAATACAGGGTCTGATCTCCCCCCACACTGTACAATACAGGGTCTGATCTCCCCCCACACTGTACAATACAGGGTCTGATCTCCTCACACTGTACAATACAAGGTCTGATCGCCCTCACACTGTACAATACAGGGTCTTATCTCCATCACACTGTACAGTACAGGGTCTGATCTCCCTCACACTGTACAATACAGGGTCTGATCTCCCTCACACTGTACAGTACAGGGTCTGATCTCCCTCACACTGTACAATACAGGGTCTGATCTCCCCCACACTGTTCAATTCAGGGTCTGATCTCCCCCACACTGTACAATACAGGGTCTGATCTCCCTCACACTGTACAATACAGGGTCTGATCTCCCTCACACTGTACAATACAGGATCTGATCTCCCCCACACTGTACAATACAGGGTCTGATCTTACCTCACACTGTACAATACAGGGTCTGATCTCCCTCACAGTGTACAATACAGGATCTGATCTCCCCCACACTGTACAATACAGGGTCTGATCTCCCTCACACTGTGCAATTCAGGGTCTGATATCCCCCACACTGTACAATACAGGGTCTGATCTCCCCCCACACTGTACAATACAGGGTCTGATCTTACCTCACACTGTACCATACAGGGTCTGTTCTCCCTCACACTGTACAATACAGGGTCTGATCTTACCTCACACTGTACTATACGGGGTCTGATCTCCCTCACACTGTACAATACAGGGTCTGATCTCCCTCACACTGTGCAATTCAGGGTCTGATCTCCCCCACACTGTACAATACAGGGTCTGATCTCCCTCACACTGAACAATACAGGGTCTGATCTCCCTCACACTGTGCAATTCAGGGTCTGATCTCCCCCCACACTGTACAATACAGGGTCTGATCTCCCCTCACACTGTACAATACAGAGTCTGATCTCCCCCCACACTGTACAATACAGGGTCTGATCTCCCCCCACACTGTTCAATACAGGGTCTGATCTCCCCCCACACTGTACAATACAGGGTCTGATCTTCCTCACACTGTACAATACAGGGTCTGATCTCCTCACACTGTACAATACAGGGTCTGATCTTCCTCACACTGTACAGTATAGGGTCTGATCTCCCTCACGCTGTACAGTATAGGGTCTGATCTCCTCACACTGTACAATACAGGGTCTGATCTCCCCCACGCTCTACAATACAGGGTCTGATCTCCTCACATTGTACAATACAGGGTCTGATCTCCTCACACTGTACAATACAGGGTCTGATCGCCCTCACACTGTACAATACAGGGTCTGATCTCCCCTCACAATGTACAATACAGGGTCTGATCTCCCTCACACTGTACAATACAGGGTCTGATCTCCCTCACACTGTACAATACAGGGTCTGATCTTACCTCACACTGTACAATACAGGGTCTGATCTCCCTCACACTGTACAATACAGGGTCTGATCTCCCTCACACTGTGCAATTCAGGGTCTGATCTCCCCCACACTGTACAATACAGGGTCTGATCTCCCTCACACTGAACAATACAGGGTCTGATCTCCCCCCACACTGTACAATACAGGGTCTGATCTCCCCCCACACTGTACAATACAGGGTCTGATCTCCTCACACTGTACAATACAAGGTCTGATCGCCCTCACACTGTACAATACAGGGTCTTATCTCCATCACACTGTACAGTACAGGGTCTGATCTCCCTCACACTGTACAATACAGGGTCTGATCTCCCTCACACTGTACAGTACAGGGTCTGATCTCCCTCACACTGTACAATACAGGGTCTGATCTCCCCCACACTGTTCAATTCAGGGTCTGATCTCCCCCACACTGTTCAATTCAGGGTCTGATCTCCCCCACACTGTACAATACAGGGTCTGATCTCCCTCACACTGTACAATACAGGGTCTGATCTCCCTCACACTGTACAATACAGGATCTGATCTCCCCCACACTGTACAATACAGGGTCTGATCTCCCTCACACTGTACAATACAGGGTCTGATCTCCCTCACACTGTACAATACAGGATCTGATCTCCCCCACACTGTACAATACAGGGTCTGATCTCCCTCACACTGTGCAATTCAGGGTCTGATCTCCCCCACACTGTACAATACAGGGTCTGATCTCCCCCCACACTGTACAATACAGGGTCTGATCTTACCTCACACTGTACCATACAGGGTCTGTTCTCCCTCACACTGTACAATACAGGGTCTGATCTCCCTCACACTGTACAATACAGGGTCTGATCTTACCTCACACTGTACTATACAGGGTCTGATCTCCCTCACACTGTACAATACAGGGTCTGATCTCCCTCACACTGTGCAATTCAGGGTCTGATCTCCCCCACACTGTACAATACAGGGTCTGTTCTCCCTCACACTGTACAATACAGGGTCTGATCTCCCTCACACTGTACAATACAGGGTCTGATCTTACCTCACACTGTACTATACAGGGTCTGATCTCCCTCACACTGTACAATACAGGGTCTGATCTCCCTCACACTGTGCAATTCAGGGTCTGATCTCCCCCACACTGTACAATACAGGGTCTGATCTCCCTCACACTGAACAATACAGGGTCTGATCTCCCTCACACTGTACAATACAGGGTCTGATCTCCCCCACACTGTACAATACAGGGTCTGATCTCCCTCACACTGTGCAATTCAGGGTCTGATCTCCCCCACACTGTACAATACAGGGTCTGATCTCCCCCCACACTGTACAATACAGGGTCTTATCTCCATCACACTGTACAGTACAGGGTCTGATCTCCCTCACACTGTACAATACAGGGTCTGATCTCCCTCACACTGTGCAATTCAGGGTCTGATCTCCCCCACACTGTACAATACAGGGTCTGATCTCCCTCACACTGTACAATACAGGGTCTGATCTCCCCTCACACTGTAAAATACAGGGTCTGATCTCCCTCACACTGAACAATACAGGGTCTGATCTCCCTCACACTGTGCAATTCAGGGTCTGATCTCCCCCCACACTGTACAATACAGGGTCTGTTCTCCCTCACACTGTACAATACAGGGTCTGATCTCCCTCACACTGTACAATACAGGGTCTGATCTTACCTCACACTGTACTATACAGGGTCTGATCTCCCTCACACTGTACAATACAGGGTCTGATCTCCCTCACACTGTGCAATTCAGGGTCTGATCTCCCCCACACTGTACAATACAGGGTCTGATCTCCCTCACACTGAACAATACAGGGTCTGATCTCCCTCACACTGTACAATACAGGGTCTGATCTCCCCCCACACTGTACAATACAGGGTCTGATCTTACCTCACACTGTACCATACAGGGTCTGTTCTCCCTCACACTGTACAATACAGGGTCTGATCTCCCTCACACTGTACAATACAGGGTCTGATCTTACCTCACACTGTACTATACAGGGTCTGATCTCCCTCACACTGTACAATACAGGGTCTGATCTCCCTCACACTGTGCAATTCACGGTCTGATCTCCCCCACACTGTACAATACAGGGTCTGATCTCCCTCACACTGAACAATACAGGGTCTTATCTCCCTCACACTGTGCAATTCAGGGTCTGATCTCCCCCCACACTGTACAATACAGGGTCTGATCTCCCCTCACACTGTACAATACAGAGTCTGATCTCCCCCCACACTGTACAATACAGGGTCTGATCTCCCCCCACACTGTACAATACAGGGTCTGATCTCCCCCCACACTGTACAATACAGGGTCTGATCTCCCTCACACTGTACAATACAGGATCTGATCTCCCTCACACTGTGCAATACAGGGTCTGATCTCCCCCACACTGTACAATACAGGGTCTGATCTCCCCCACACTGTACAATACAGGGTCTGATCTCCCTCCACACTGTACAATACAGGGTCTGATCTCCCCCCACACTGTACAATACAGGGTCTGATCTCCCTCACACTGTACAATACAGGATCTGATCTCCCTCACACTGTGCAATTCAGGGTCTGATCTCCCCCCACACTGTACAATACAGGGTCTGATCTCCCCCCACACTGTACAATACAGGGTCTGATCTCCCTCCACACTGGTTAATTCAGGGTCTGATCTCCCTCACACTGTACAATACAGGGTCTGATCTCCCCCACACTGTACAATACAGGGTCTGATCTCCCTCCACACTGTACAATACAGGGTCTGATCTCCCCCCACACTGTACAATACAGGGTCTGATCTCCCTCACACTGTACAATACAGGATCCAATCTCCCTCACACTGTACAATACAGGGTCTAATCTCCCTCTCACTGTACAATACAGGGTCTGATCTCCCTCACACTGTACAATACAGGGTCTGATCTCCCTCACACTGTACAATACAGGGTCTGATCTCCCTCACACTGTACATTACAGGGTCTGATCTCCCTCACACTGTACAATACAGGGTCTGAACTCCCTCACACTGTACAATACAGGGTCTGATCTCCCTCACACTGTACATTACAGGGTCTGATCTCCCTCACACTGTACATTACAGGGTCTGATCTCCCTCACACTGTACAATACAGGGTCTGAACTCCCTCACACTGTACAATACAGGGTCTGATCTCCCTCACACTGTACAATACAGGGTCTGATCTCCCTCACACTGTACAATACAGGGTCTGATCTCCCCTCACACTGTACAATACAGGATCTGATCTCCCTCACACTGTACAATACAGGGTCTGATCTCCCTCACACTGTACAATACAGGGTCTGATCTCCCTCACACTGTACAATACAGGGTCTGATCTCCCCCCACACTGTACAATATAGGATCTGATCTCCCTCACACTGTACAATACAGGGTCTGATATCCCTCACACTTTACAATACAGGATCTGATCTCCCTCACACTGTACAATACAGGGTCTGATATCCCTCACACTTTACAATACAGGATCTGATCTCCCTCACACTGTACAATACAGGGTCTGATCTCCCTCACACTGTACAATACAGGGTCTGATCTCCCCCCCACACTGTACAATACAGGATCTGATCTCCCCACACTGTACAATACAGGGTCTGATCTCCCCACACTGTACAATACAGGATCTGATCTCCCTCCACACTGTACAATACAGAGTATGATCTCCCTCACACTGTACAATACAGGGTCTGATCACTCTCACACTGTACAATACAGGGTCTGATTTCTCTCACACTGTACAATACAGGGTCTGATCTCCCTCACACTGTACAATACAGGATCTGATCTCCCTCCACACTGTACAATACAGAGTCTGATCTCCCTCACACTGTACAATACAGGGTCTGATCTCCCTCACACTGTACATTACAGGGTCTGATCTCCCTCACACTGTACAATACAGGGTCTGATCTCCCCCCACACTGTACAATACAGGGTCTGATCTCCCCACACTGTACAATACAGGATCTGATCTCCCTCCACACTGTACAATACAGGGTCTGATCTCCCTCACACTGTACAATACAGGGTCTGATCTCCCAACACTGTACAATACAGGATCTGATCTCCCTCCACACTGGTTAATTCAGGGTCTGATCTCCTCATGCTGTTAATTTCAGGGTCTGATTACCCCCACACTACAATATAGGATAAGATCTTCTAACACAGTACAATACAGGGTCTGATTTCCCCTACACTGTACAATACAGGGTCTGATCTCCCTCACACTGTACAATACAGGGTCTGATCTCCCTCCACACTGTACAATACAGGGTCTGATCTCCCCCCACACTGTACAATACAGGGTCTGTTCTCCCTCCACACTGGTTAATTCAGGGTCTGATCTCCCTCACACTGTACAATACAGGGTCTGATCTCCCCCACACTGTACAATACAGGGTCTGATCTCCCTCCACACTGTACAATACAGGGTCTGATCTCCCCCCACACTGTACAATACAGGGTCTGATCTCCCTCACACTGTACAATACAGGATCTGATCTCCCTCACACTGTGCAATTCAGGGTCTGATCTCCCCCCACACTGTACAATACAGGGTCTGATCTCCCCCCACACTGTACAATACAGGGTCTGATCTCCCTCCACACTGGTTAATTCAGGGTCTGATCTCCCTCACACTGTACAATACAGGGTCTGATCTCCCCCACACTGTACAATACAGGGTCTGATCTCCCTCCACACTGTACAATACAGGGTCTGATCTCCCCCCACACTGTACAATACAGGGTCTGATCTCCCTCACACTGTACAATACAGGATCCGATCTCCCTCACACTGTACAATACAGGGTCTAATCTCCCTCTCACTGTACAATACAGGGTCTGATCTCCCTCACACTGTACAATACAGGGTCTGATCTCCCTCACACTGTACAATACAGGGTCTGATCTCCCTCACACTGTACATTACAGGGTCTGATCTCCCTCACACTGTACAATACAGGGTCTGAACTCCCTCACACTGTACAATACAGGGTCTGATCTCCCTCACACTGTACATTACAGGGTCTGATCTCCCTCACACTGTACATTACAGGGTCTGATCTCCCTCACACTGTACAATACAGGGTCTGAACTCCCTCACACTGTACAATACAGGGTCTGATCTCCCTCACACTGTACAATACAGGGTCTGATCTCCCTCACACTGTACAATACAGGGTCTGATCTCCCCTCACACTGTACAATACAGGATCTGATCTCCCTCACACTGTACAATACAGGGTCTGATCTCCCTCACACTGTACAATACAGGGTCTGATCTCCCTCACACTGTACAATACAGGGTCTGATCTCCCCCCACACTGTACAATATAGGATCTGATCTCCCTCACACTGTACAATACAGGGTCTGATATCCCTCACACTTTACAATACAGGATCTGATCTCCCTCACACTGTACAATACAGGGTCTGATATCCCTCACACTTTACAATACAGGATCTGATCTCCCTCACACTGTACAATACAGGGTCTGATCTCCCTCACACTGTACAATACAGGGTCTGATCTCCCCCCCACACTGTACAATACAGGATCTGATCTCCCCACACTGTACAATACAGGGTCTGATCTCCCCACACTGTACAATACAGGATCTGATCTCCCTCCACACTGTACAATACAGAGTATGATCTCCCTCACACTGTACAATACAGGGTCTGATCACTCTCACACTGTACAATACAGGGTCTGATCTCTCTCACACTGTACAATACAGGGTCTGATCTCCCTCACACTGTACAATACAGGATCTGATCTCCCTCCACACTGTACAATACAGAGTCTGATCTCCCTCACACTGTACAATACAGGGTCTGATCTCCCTCACACTGTACATTACAGGGTCTGATCTCCCTCACACTGTACAATACAGGGTCTGATCTCCCCCCACACTGTACAATACAGGGTCTGATCTCCCCACACTGTACAATACAGGATCTGATCTCCCTCCACACTGTACAATACAGGGTCTGATCTCCCTCACACTGTACAATACAGGGTCTGATCTCCCAACACTGTACAATACAGGATCTGATCTCCCTCCACACTGGTTAATTCAGGGTCTGATCTCCTCATGCTGTTAATTTCAGGGTCTGATTACCCCCACACTACAATATAGGATAAGATCTTCTAACACAGTACAATACAGGGTCTGATTTCCCCTACACTGTACAATACAGGGTCTGATCTCCCTCACACTGTACAATACAGGGTCTGATCTCCCTCCACACTGTACAATACAGGGTCTGATCTCCCCCCACACTGTACAATACAGGGTCTGTTCTCCCTCCACACTGGTTAATTCAGGGTCTGATCTCCCTCACACTGTACAATACAGGGTCTGATCTCCCTCACACTGTACAATACAGGATCTGATCTCCCTCACACTGTGCAATTCAGGGTCTGATCTCCCCCCACACTGTAAAATACAGGGTCTGATCTCCCTCACACTGTACAATACAGGGTCTGATCTCCGTCCACACTGGTTAATTCAGGGTCTGATCTCCCTCACACTGTACAATACAGGGTCTGATCTCCCTCACACTGTACAATACAGGATCTGATCTCCCTCACACTGTGCAATTCAGGGTCTGATCTCCCTCACACTGTACAATACATGGTCTGATCTCCCCCCACACTGTACAATACAGGGTCTGATCTCCCTCCACACTGGTTAATTCAGGGTCTGATCTCCCTCACACTGTACAATACAGGGTCTGATCTCCCCCACACTGTACAATACAGGGTCTGATCTCCCTCCACACTGTACAATACAGGGTCTGATCTCCCCCCACACTGTACAATACAGGGTCTGATCTCCCTCACACTGTACAATACAGGATCCGATCTCCCTCACACTGTACAATACAGGGTCTAATCTCCCTCACACTGTACAATACAGGGTCTGCTCTCCCTCACACTGTACAATACAGGGTCTGATCTCCCTCACACTGTACAATACAGGGTCTGATCTTACCTCACACTGTACAATACAGGGTCTGATATCCCTCACACTGTACAATACAGGGTCTGATCTCCCCCACACTGTACAATACAGGGTCTGATCTCCCCCCCACACTGTACAATACAGGATCTGATCTCCCTCACACTGTACAATACAGGGTCTGATATCCCTCACACTGTACAATACAGGATCTGATCTCCCTCACACTGTACAATACAGGGTCTGATCTCCTTCACACTGTACAATACAGGGTCTGATCTCCCCCCACACTGTACAATACAGGATCTGATCTCCTTCACACTGTACAATACAGGGTCTGATCTCCCCCCACACTGTACAATACAGGATCTGATCTCCCTCCACACTGGTTAATTCAGGGTCTGATCTCCTCATGCTGTTAATTTCAGGGTCTGATTACCCCCACACTACAATATAGGATAAGATCTTCTAACACAGTACAATACAGGGTCTGATCTCCTCTACACTGTACAATACAGGGTCTGATCTCCCTCACACTGTAAAATACAGGGTCTGATCTCCCTCACACTGTACAATACAAGGTCTGATCTCCTCACACTGTACAATACAGGGTCTGATCTCCTCACACTGTACAATACAGGGTCTGATCTCCCTCACACTGTACAATACAGTGTGTAATCTCCTCAAACTGTACAATACAGGGTCTGATCTCTCTCACACTGTACAATACAGGGTCTGATCTCCCTCACACTGTACAATACAAGTTCTGATCTCCTCACACTGTACAATACAGGGTCTGATCTCCTCACACTGTACAATACAGGGTCTGATCTCCCTCACACTGTACAATACAGGGTCTGATCTCCCTCACACTGTACATTACAGGGTCTGATCTCCCTCACACTGTACAATACAGGGTCTGATCTCCCTCACACTGTACAATACAAGGTCTGATCTCCTCACACTGTACAATACAGGGTCTGATCTCCTCACACTGTACAATACACTGTGTAATCTCCCCTGCTCTGTACTGTACTGGATGTGATGTCCCCCATATTATACACTTTACAATACAGGGAATGACCACCCTTGCACTGTGTAAGACAAGTTCTGCCCTCTAACACAGTGTATGATGCAGAATCTCATAAATATAATATGATAACTTGCTCCTCAGTCACTTTATTCTTTGTCGCACCTTTTTGTGCTGCCTCTCTCCCAAACTGACCAATCACCTGTATTTCTGTTCTCTTGCTTTTACACAACCACAAATCAACTCCAGTTAAATCACATACACAGGGGGGTATGGGAGACCTCCCCATATTAAATCAAGGACAATCAGACTTGCTTGTGTGTTTGAAGCTCTGGCACCAAAACACGGTAGTCTCTGAGTCAGAAAGAAAATTCTGCCCTGATCTATATATAGAGCGAGATCACGTGTCTTCTCAACTCACGAGTCATGAGAGATCTTCCTGTGCATAAAACTTGTTTTTCACTTAGTGTCTGTATACTCTAGTGTGGCCCCTAACTGTACATTATAAGGACAGGCTCATATAGTGCTGGGTGTCTAATGAACTGTGAGCCCTAAATGTACATAATCAGGACAGGCTCAGATAGTGCTGGGTGTCTAATGAACTGTGACCCCTAACTGTACATAATCAGGACAGGCTCAGATAGTGCTGGGTGTCTAATGAACTGTGAGCCCTAAATGTACATAATCAGGACAGGCTCATATAGTGCTGGGTGTCTAATGTACCGTGACCCCTAACTGTACATAATCAGGACAGGCTCAGATAGTGCTGGGTGTCTAATGAACTGTGACCCCTAACTGTACATAATCAGGACAGGCTCAGATAGTGCTGGGTGTCTAATGAACTGTGACCCCTAACTGTACATAATCAGGACAGGCTCAGATAGTGCTGGGTGTCTAATGAACTGTGACCCCTAAATGTACATAATCAGGACAGGCTCAGATAGTGCTGGGTGTCTAATGAACTGTGACCCCTAACTGTACATAATCAGGACAGGCTCAGATAGTGCTGGGTGTGTAATGTACTGTGACCCCTAACTGTACATTATTAGGGCAGGCTCAAATAGTGCTTGGTGTCTAATGTAGTATGACCCTTAAATGTACATTATCAGGACAGGCTCATACAGTGCTGGGTGTCTAATGTAGTGTGACCCCCAACTGTACATTATCAGGACAGGCTTATACAGTGTTGGGTGTCTAATGTAGTGTGACCCCTAACTGTACATAATCAGGGCAGGCTCAGATAGTGCAGGGTGTCTAATGTACTGTGACCCCTAACTGTACATAATCAGGACAGGCTCAGATAGTGTTGGGTGTCTAATGTACTGTGACCCCTAACTGTACATTATCAGGACAGGCTCAAATAGTACTGGGTGTCTAATGTAGTGTGACAACTGACTGTACATTATCAGGACAGGCTCAAATAGTACTGAGTGTCTATTGTAGTGTGACCCCCTGACTGTACATTATCAGGACAGGCTCAAATAGTACTGGTTGTCTAATGTAGTGTGACCACTGACTGTACATTATCAGGACAGGCTCAAATAGTGCAGGGTGTCTAATGTAGTATGACCCTTAAATGTACATTATCAGGACAGGCTCATACAGTGCTGGGTGTCTAATGTAGTGTGACCCCCGACTGTACATTATCAGGACAGGCTCAGGCAGTGCTGGGTGTCAAATGTAGTGTGACCCCTGACTACACATTATCAGGACAGGCTCAGACAGTGCTGGGTGTCTAATGTAGTGTGACCCCTGACTGCACATTATCAGGACAGTCTCAGGCAGTGCTGGGTGTCTAATGTAGTGTAACCCCTGACTGCACATTATCAGGACAGGCTCATACAGTGCTGGGTGTCTAATGTAGTGTGACCCCTGACTGCACATTATCAGGACAGGCTCGGACAGTATAGGGTGTCTAATGTAGTGTGACCCCCGACTGTACATTATCAGGACCACCTCAGGCAGTGCTGGGTGTCAAATGTAGTGTGGCCCCTGACTACACATTATCAGGACAGGCTCAGACAGTGTAGGGTGTCTAATGTAGTGTGACCCCTGACTGCACATTATCAGGACAGGCTCAGACAGTGCTGAGTGTCTAATGTAGTGTGACCCCCTGACTACACATTTTCCAGGACAGGCTCATAAAGTACTGGGTGTCTAATGTAGTGTGGCCTCTAACTGTACATTATCAGGGCAGGCTCAAATATTGCTGGGTGTCTAATGTAGTGTGGCCCCGTACTGCACATTATCAGGACAGGCTCAGATAGTGCTGGGTGTCTAATGTTGTGTAACCCCTGACTGCACATTATCAGGACAGGCTCAGACAGTATAGGGTGTCTAAAGTAGTGTGACCCTGGGCCCTGACTGTACATTATTAGGACAGGCTTAAATAGTACTGGATGTCGAATATAGTAGGACCCCTGACTTCCCATAATCAGGACAGGCTCAGATAGTGCTGGGTGTCTAAAGTAGTGTGACCCGTGAATGCACATTATCAGGACAGGCTCAAATAGTGCTGTGTGACTAATGTAGTGTGACCCCTGACTGCATATTATCAGGACAGGCTCAAATAGTTCTGCGTGTCAAATGTAGTGTGACCCCTGACTCCACATTATCAGGACAGGCTCAAATAGTGCTGTGTGACTAATGTAGTGTGACCCCTGACTGCATATTATCAGGACAGGCTCAAATAGTTCTGCGTGTCAAATGTAGTGTGACCCCTGACTGCACATTATCAGGACAGGCTCAAAAAGTGCTGGGTGTCTAATGTAGTGTGACCCCTGACTGCACATTATCAGGACAGGCTCAGACAGTGTAGGGTGTCTAATGTAGTGTGACCCCTGACTGCACATTATCAGGACAGGCTCAGACAGTGCTGAGTGTCTAATGTAGTGTGACCCCCTGACTACACATTTTCCAGGACAGGCTCATACAGTACTGGGTGTCTAATGTAGTGTGGCCTCTAACTGTACATTATCAGGGCAGGCTCAAATATTGCTGGGTGTGTAATGTAGTGTGGCCCCGTACTGCACATTATCAGGACAGGCTCAGATAGTGCTGGGTGTCTAATGTTGTGTAACCCCTGACTGCACATTATCAGGACAGGCTCAGACAGTATAGGGTGTCTAAAGTAGTGTGACCCTGGGTCCTGACTGTACATTATTAGGACAGGCTTAAATAGTACTGGATGTCGAATATAGTAGGACCCCTGACTTCCCATAATCAGGACAGGCTCAGATAGTGCTGGGTGTCTAAAGTAGTGTGACCCGTGAATGCACATTATCAGGACAGGCTCAAATAGTGCTGTGTGACTAATGTAGTGTGACCCCTGACTGCATATTATCAGGACAGGCTCAAATAGTTCTGCGTGTCAAATGTAGTGTGACCCCTGACTCCACATTATCAGGACAGGCTCAAATAGTGCTGTGTGACTAATGTAGTGTGACCCCTGACTGCATATTATCAGGACAGGCTCAAATAGTTCTGCGTGTCAAATGTAGTGTGACCCCTGACTGCACATTATCAGGACAGGCTCAAAAAGTGCTGGGTGTCTAATGTAGTGTGACCCCTGACTGCACATTATCAGGACAGGCTCAAATAGTGATGTGTGTCTAATGTAGTGTAAGTCTAATGTAGTGTAAACCCTGACTGCACATAATCAGGACAGGCTCAGACAGTGCTGTGTGTCTAATGTAGTGTGACTTCTAACTGCACATTAGCAGGACAAGCTCAGACAGTGCTGTGTGTCTAATGTAGTGTGACCCCTGTCTGCACATAATCAGGACAGGCTCAGACAGTGCTGTGCGTCTAATGTAGTGTGACCCCTGTCTGCACATAATCAGGACAGGCTCAGACAGTGCTAGCTGTCTAATGTAGTGTGACTTCTAACTGCACATTAGCAGGACAAGCTCAGACAGTGCTGTGTGAGTAATGTAGTGTGACCCCTGTCTGCACATAATCAGGACAGGCTCAAATAGTGCTGTGTGAGTAATGTAGTGTGACCCCTGTCTGCACATAATCAGGACAGGCCTAGACATTGTTGTGCTTATCTAATACACTATGACCCCTGACTGTATGTTAGCAGGAAAGGCTCACTAAGGGCTCGATAATCTAAACCCCGCAATTTCAGATATGGTTTTTCTTAACGACCCTCACAGGTGCTGCCCTGGTGGAATTATCATAAAAAAAGGGGCAGTCCCTTGCGAGTGGCGAGATGTCTCCTATTGAAAGTAATGAAGTTCGCTGGAAAGGGACACTTCGCACCATAGAGCGAAATCAGCAGAGAGCAGTTGGAGCACTTAAAAAAATAGAGGCATCTTACAATTGCCTCTATTTTCGTAAGTATGTGTTTGTCTATAAGGGTTAGAAGTATTTTGAGTGTTTTCAGAAAAGCTCACCAGTTTTTAGTTGCCAAGAAAAAAAATGTGAGATCTGTAGTGCGAAAATCTTTACAGAATTACGCTGGAATTAGAGAGACGATTTCATATGTGCCCATACGCTTTGTATATTATACTTTTAAAGGGACAGGAAACCCTCAAAAATTTATTTTATGATTCACACAGAACATACAATTTTAAACAACTTTCCAATTTACTTCTATTATCAAATTTGCTTCATTCTCTTGTTATCCTTTGCTGAAGGAACAGCATTGCACTACTGGCAGCTAGCTGAACATATCTAGTTAGCCAATCACATGAGACAAATGTGTGCAGGTGTTCTGGTAAGAGGGCGAACTTTTGAAAAGAGCGAACCATGTCACTTCCTGTGACGTTTCATCAGCTGTTTCCACACATTTTGGAGCTAATGCGCATTGTGTTGTGCACCATTTGTGATACAAAATCACACGCATACGCTCTATAAATCAGAATCATGCAAATTTAATTTTGGCTTTCTTATCCCTTTGAGTATGAATTTGAGTTTAAATTACGATGTATGCTGTGCATAGTTAATATGATTTATTCCTGTGTAATTTACAGACAAATTTTACGTTTTTGATAAAATACGATTTAGTTGAACAATTTCATTACGACTTTTGATGCACCTGAACAATACAATTGATTATTTATGTGTGAAAGGTTCAAATATTTATTTTGTAAGATGTTTAAAATACAAATTTTATTGTGCTCTTTTCATATGAAATTGCAGTATACGCCCCTTAGCGAGACCCCCTGTTTTCAGGGTAAAAAGTGGCTTTAGCTCATTCCACCAGGGAAATAGGACTGGCGAGCAAATTTAATAATCTCGCCAGCCAAGAGAGCTTTATATCATCGTCCTTAAGTCCTTGGTCTCTAATCTTACGTCCCTGAAATGATAACTGTACATTATCAGGACAGGTTCAAAAAGTGCTGGGTGTCTTTTTAACCCCTCGAGTGCTAACGACGGCTCTGAGCCGTCGCAGAGTTTCCCACTCAGGTGCTAACGACGGCTCAGAGCCGTCACTAGCACTCTCCCACCTTCAGGGAGATATGGGGGCTCCCACCCCGGCAATCGGGCCTGTATAGTGACAGGCATCGCCGGGGCTTCACGTTATGCGTGGTGACATCACGCGCAATGACGTGATGACGTCACTGCGCAACTTTATTAAAAATATACAATGACAAGTATAGGGGAAAGGGGCATGCTGCTTAGAAGCCTGTATCTCAGGCATCTAAGCAGCTACAGACCCCCCCAAGACCCACCGTTGGAAAGGTAATCACCTCACCCGGGTTAGCCCCCCCATATTCAAAATTTTAACAAATTATCATTCCATTTGTTAGATCTTTGTTAGATCAGGTTAGATCAACAGTTTTTTTCGTTAGATCTACTCTAAAAACATAATTTATGCTTACCTGATAAATTCCTTTCTTCTGTAGTGTGATCAGTCCACGGGTCATCATTACTTCTGGGATATTACTCCTCCCCAACAGGAAGTGCAAGAGGATTCACCCAGCAGAGCTGCATATAGCTCCTCCCCTCTACGTCACTCCCAGTCATTCGACCAAGGACCAACGAGAAAGGAAAAGCCAAGGGTGAAGTGGTGACTGGAGTATAAATTAAAAAATATTTACCTGCCTTAAAAACAGGGCGGGCCGTGGACTGATCACACTACAGAAGAAAGGAATTTATCAGGTAAGCATAAATTATGTTTTCTTCTGTTAAGTGTGATCAGTCCACGGGTCATCATTACTTCTGGGATACCAATACCAAAGCAAAAGTACACGGATGACGGGAGGGATAGGCAGGCTCTTTATACAGAAGGAACCACTGCCTGAAGAACCTTTCTCCCAAAAATAGCCTCCGATGAAGCAAAAGTGTCAAATTTGTAAAATTTGGAAAAAGTATGAAGCGAAGACCAAGTTGCAGCCTTGCAAATCTGTTCAACAGAGGCCTCATTCTTGAAGGCCCAAGTGGAAGCCACAGCTCTAGTAGAATGAGCTGTAATTCTTTCAGGAGGCTGCTGTCCAGCAGTCTCATAAGCTAAACAAATTATGCTACGAAGCCAAAAAGAAAGAGAGGTAGCGGAAGCTTTTTGACCTCTCCTCTGCCCAGAGTAAATGACAAACAGAGAAGACGTTTGTCGAAATTCCTTAGTTGCCTGTAAGTAAAATTTTAGAGCACGGACTACATCCAGGTTGTGCAGTAGACGTTCCTTCTTTGAAGAAGGATTTGGGCATAAGGAAGGAACAACAATCTCTTGATTGATATTCCTGTTAGTAACTACCTTAGGTAAGAACCCAGGTTTAGTACGCAGGACTACCTTATCCGAATGAAAAATCAAATAAGGAGAATCACAATGTAAGGCTGACAATTCAGAGACTCTTCGAGCCGAGGAAATAGCCATTAAAAATAGAACTTTCCAAGATAACAACTTTATATCAATGGAATGAAGGGGTTCAAACGGAACGCCCTGTAAAACATTAAGAACAAGGTTTAAACTCCATGGTGGAGCAACAGTTTTAAACACAGGCTTAATCCTGGCCAAAGCCTGACAAAAAGCCTGGACGTCAGGAACTTCTGACAGACGTTTGTGTAACAGAATGGACAGAGCTGAGATCTGTCCCTTTAATGAACTAGCAGATAAACCCTTTTCTAAACCTTCTTGTAGAAAAGACAATATCCTAGGAATCCTAACCTTACTCCAAGAGTAACCTTTGGATTCACACCAATATAGGTATTTACGCCATATCTTATGGTAAATCTTTCTGGTAACAGGTTTCCTAGCCTGTATTAAGGTATCAATAACTGACTCAGAAAACCCACGTCTTGATAAAATCAAGCGTTCAATTTCCAAGCAGTCAGCTTCAGAGAAGTTAGATTTTGATGTTTGAAGGGACCCTGTATCAGAAGGTCCTGTTTCAGAGGTAGAGACCAAGGTGGACAGGATGACATGTCCACCAGGTCTGCATACCAAGTCCTGCGTGGCCACGCAGGTGCTATTAGAATCACTGATGCTCTCTCTTGTTTGATTCTGGCAATCGAGGAAGCAACGGGAAGGGTGGAAACACGTAAGCCATCCTGAAGTCCCAAGGTGCTGTCAGAGCATCTATCAGGACTGCTCCTGGATCCCTGGATCTGGACCCGTAACGAGGAAGCTTGGCGTTCTGTCGAGACGCCATGAGATCTATCTCTGGTTTGCCCCAACGTCGAAGTATTTGGGCAAAGACCTCCGGATGAAGTTCCCACTCCCCCGGATGAAAAGTCTGACGACTTAGGAAATCCGCCTCCCAGTTCTCCACTCCCGGGATGTGGATTGCTGACAGGTGGCAAGAGTGAGACTCTGCCCAGCGAATTATCTTTGATACTTCCATCATAGCTAGGGAGCTTCTTGTCCCTCCCTGATGGTTGATGTAAGCTACAGTCGTGATGTTGTCCGACTGAAACCTGATGAACCCCCGAGTTGTCAACTGGGGCCAAGCCAGGAGGGCATTGAGAACTGCTCTCAATTCCAGAATGTTTATTGGCAGGAGACTCTCCTCCTGACTCCATTGTCCCTGAGCCTTCAGAGAATTCCAGACGGCACCCCAACCTAGAAGGCTGGCGTCTGTTGTTACAATTGTCCAGTCTGGTCTGCTGAATGGCATCCCCCTGGACAGATGTGGCCGAGAAAGCCACCATAGAAGAGAATTTCTGGTCTCTTGATCCAGATTCAGAGAAGGGGATAAGTCTGAGTAATCCCCATTCCACTGACTTAGCATGCACAGTTGCAGTGGTCTGAGGTGTAAGCGTGCAAAGGGTACTATGTCCATTGCCGCTACCATTAAGCCGATTACCTCCATGCATTGAGCCACTGACGGGTGTTGAATGGAATGAAGGGTGTGGCAAGCACTTTGAAGTCTTGTTAGCCTGTCCTCTGTCAGGTAAATCTTCATTTCTACAGAATCTATAAGAGTCCCCAGGAAGGGAACTCTTGTGAGTGGAACGAGTGAACTCTTCTTTTCGTTCACCTTCCATCCATGTGACCTTAGAAATGCCAGCACTAACTCTGTATGAGACTTGGCAGTTTGAAAGCTTGAAGCTTGTATCAGAATGTCGTCTAGGTATGGAGCTACCGAGATTCCCCGCGGTCTTAGTACCGCCAGAAGAGCACCCAGAACCTTTGTGAAGATTCTTGGAGCTGTAGCCAATCCGAATGGAAGAGCCACAAACTGGTAATGCCTGTCTAGGAAGGCAAACCTTAGGTACCGATAATGATCTTTGTGAATCGGTATGTGAAGGTAAGCATCTTTTAAATCTACAGTGGTCATGTACTGACCCTCTTGGATCATAGGTAAAATTGTCCGAATAGTCTCCATCTTGAACGATGGAACTCTTAGGAATTTGTTTAGGATCTTTAAGTCCAGGATTGGTCTGAAAGTTCCCTCTTTTTTGGGAACCACAAACAGATTTGAGTAAAACCCCTGTCCCTGTTCCGATCGTGGAACTGGATGGATTACTCCCATTAACAAGAGCTCTTGTACGCAGCGTAGAAACGCCTCTTTCTTTGTCTGGATTGTTGACAATCTTGACAGATGAAATCTCTCTCTTGGAGGAGAGTATTTGAAGTCCAGAAGGTATCCCTGAGATATTATCTCTAGCGCCCAGGGATCCTGAACATCTCTTGCCCAAGCCTGGGCGAAGAGAGAAAGTCTGCCCCCCACTAGATCCGATCCCGGATCGGGGGCCCTCAATTCATGCTGTTTTAGGGGCAGCAGCAGGTTTCCTAGTCTGCTTGCCCTTGTTCCAGGACTGGTTAGGTTTCCAGCCTTGTCTGTAGCGAGCAACAGCTCCTTCCTGTTTTGGTGCAGAGGAAGTTGATACTGCTCCTGCTTTGAAATTACGAAAGGAACGAAAATTAGACTGTCTAGTCTTGGCTTTGGCTTTGTCCTGAGGCAGGGCATGGCCTTTACCTCCTGTAATGTCAGCGATAATCTCTTTCAACCCGGGCCCGAATAAGGTCTGCCCTTTGAAAGGTATATTAAGCAATTTAGACTTAGAAGTAACATCAGCTGACCAGGATTTTAGCCACAGCGCCCTGCGTGCCTGAATGGCGAATCCTGAATTCTTCGCCGTAAGTTTAGTAAGATGTACTACGGCCTCCGAAATGAATGAATTAGCTAGTTTAAGGACTCTAAGCCTGTCCGTAATGTCGTCCAGAGTAGCTGAACCAATGTTCTCTTCCAGAGACTCAATCCAGAATGCCGCTGCAGCCGTGATAGGCGCAATGCATGCAAGGGGTTGCAATATAAAACCTTGTTGAACAAACATTTTCTTAAGGTAACCCTCTAATTTTTTATCCATTGGATCTGAAAAAGCACAGCTATCCTCCACCGGGATAGTGGTACGCTTAGCTAAGGTAGAAACTGCTCCCTCCACCTTAGGGATCGTTTGCCATAAGTCCCTTGTGGTGGCGTCTATTGGAAACATTTTTCTAAATATCGGAGGGGGTGAGAACGGCACACCGGGTCTATCCCACTCCTTAGTAACAATTTCAGTAAGTCTCTTAGGTATAGGAAAAACCTCAGTACTCGTCGGTACCGCAAAATATTTATCCAACCTACACATTTTCTCTGGTATTGCAACTGTGTTACAATCATTCAGAGCCGCTAACACCTCCCCTAGTAATACACGGAGGTTTTCCAGTTTAAATTTAAAATTTGAAATATCTGAATCCAGTCTGTTTGGATCAGAACCGTCACCCACAGAATGAAGTTCTCCGTCCTCATGTTCTGCCACCTGTGACGCAGTGTCTGACATGGCCCTAATATTATCAGCGCACTCTGCTCTCACCCCAGAGTGATCACGCTTACCTCTTAGTTCTGGTAATTTAGCCAAAACCTCAGTCATAACAGTAGCCATATCCTGTAATGTGATTTGTAATGGCCGCCCAGATGTACTCGGCGCTACAATATCACGCACCTCCCTCTGAGCGGGAGATGTAGGTACTGACACGTGAGGCGAGTTAGTCGGCATAACTCTCCCCTCGTTGTTTGGTGAAATTTGTTCAATTTGTACAGATTGACTTTTATTTAAAGTAGCATCAATACAGTTAGTACATAAATTTCTATTGGGCTCCACTTTGGCATTGCAACAAATGACACAGGTATCATCCTCTGAATCAGACATGTTTAACACACTAGCAAATAAACTTGCAACTTGGAAATACAATTCAATTAGAATAATATTAAAACGTACTGTGCCTTTAAGAAGCACAGAAGATCTATGACAGTTGAAAATTAATAAATTGAAACAGTTATAGCCTCAATCCTTGTAAACAAAACAACTTTAGCAAAGGTTTAATCCCATTAGCAAAGATAACAAATTCTGAAAGCAGGAAACAAATTACAGAATAAACGTTTTTTATCTCAGTCAAACTATAATTCTCACAGCTCTGCTGAGAGAAATTACCTCCCTCAAAATAAGTTTTGAAGACCCCTGAGCTCTGTAGAGATGAACCGGATCATGCAGGGAATACAATGAGTTGCTGACTGAAATATTTGATGCAGTAAAAGCGCCAAAAAAACGGCCCCTCCCCCTCACACACAGCAGTGAGGGAGAACAGAAACTGTCAGAAAAACAGATTAAGCAACTGCCAAGTGGAAAAATAGTGCCCAAACATTTATTCACTCAGTACCTCAGTAAATGAAAACGATATTACATTCCAGCAAAAACGTTAAACATAATCTCTAGTTATTAAACAGCTTTATGTATTTCTTACAGTGTAATTCTAGTGAAGTACCATTCCCCAGAATACTGAAGTGTAAAGTATACATACATGACATTATATCGGTATGGCAGGATTTTCTCATCAATTCCATTGTCAGAAAATAAAAACTGCTACATACCTCTATGCAGATTCGTCTGCCCGCTGTCCCCTGATCTGAAGTTTACCTCTCCTCAGATGGCCGAGAAACAGCAATATGATCTTAACTACTCCGGCTAAAATCATAACAAAAACTCTGGTAGATTCTTCTTCAAACTCTGCCAGAGAGATAATAACACACTCCGGTGCTATTTTAAAATAACAAACTTTTGATTGAAGATATAAAACTAAGTATAATCACCATAGTCCTCTCACACATCCTATCTAGTCGTTGGGTGCAAGAGAATGACTGGGAGTGACGTAGAGGGGAGGAGCTATATGCAGCTCTGCTGGGTGAATCCTCTTGCACTTCCTGTTGGGGAGGAGTAATATCCCAGAAGTAATGATGACCCGTGGACTGATCACACTTAACAGAAGAAATATGAAATATTAACAATCTTTTTCAGGGGGGCTAACCCGTAGCCAGCCCCCCCTCAACAAAAATTTGGACAAAATGTTATTGATTATGATAGCTCCACGTTAGATCAGGTTTGATCAGCCAAAAGTTTTGTTAGATCTAGTCTAATTACTGAAATATTGCATTTTTAATGAGGGGGGGCTAGCCCCCCTCAACTGAAATCTGGACCAAATTTTATTGATTTTGATAGATAGATCAGGTTAGATCAACTGTTTTTTTTGTTAGATCAGGTTAGATCAACTGTTTTTTTTGTTAGATCTATCACGCAAGCGGCGGTATTCACAATCCTAGTTTGTGTGCGGGGGAGGGGTGATCCCCGGGTTAGCCCCCCCTCAACTGAAATCTGGACCAAATTTGATTGATTTTGATAGATATACGTTAGATCAGGATAGATCAACTGTTTTTTTCGTTAGATCTATCACGCAAGCGGCGGTATTAACAATCCTATTTTGTGTGCGGGGGAGGGGTGATCCCCGGGTTAGCCCCCCCTCAACTGAAATCTGGACCAAATTTTATTGATTTTGATAGATATACGTTAGATCAGATTAGATCAACTGTTTTTTTTTGTTAGATCTATCACGCAATCGGCGGTATTCACAATCCTAGTTTGTGTGCGGGGGAGGGGTGATCCCCGGGTTAGCCCCCCCTCAACTGAAATCTGGACCAAATGTTATTGATTTTGATAGATATACGTTAGATCAGGTTAGATCACCTGTTTTTTTCGTTAGATCTGTCACGCAAGCGGCGTTATTAACAATCCTATTTTGTGTGCGGGGGAGGGGTGATCCCCGGGTTAGCCCCCCCTCAACTGAAATCTGGACCAAATTTGATTGATTTTGATAGATATACGTTAGATCAGGTTAGATCAACTGTTTTTTTCGTTAGATCTATCACGCAAGCGGCGGTATTCACAATCCTAGTTTGTGTGCGGGGAGGGGTGATCCCCGGGTTAGCCCCCCCAACTGAAATCTGGACCAAATTTGATTGATTTTGATAGATATACGTTAGATCAGGTTAGATCAACTGTTTTTTTCGTTAGATCTATCACGCAAGTGGCGGTATTAACAATCCTAGTTTGTGTGCGGGGGAGGGGTGATCCCCGGGTTAGCCCCCCCTCAACTGAAATCTGGACCAAATTTGATTGATTTTGATAGATATAGGTTAGATCAGGTTAGATCAACTGTTTTTTTCGTTAGATCTATCACGCAAGCGGCGGTATTCACAATCCTAGTTTGTGTGCGGGGGAGGGGTGATCCCCGGGTTAGCCCCCCCTCAACTGAAATCTGGACCAAATTTTATTGATTTTGATAGATATACGTTAGATCAGGTTAGATCAACTGGTTTTTTCGTTAGATCTATCACGCAAGCGGCGGTATTCACAATCCTAGTTTGTGTGCGGGGAGGGGTGATCCCCGGGTTAGCCCCCCCCTCAACTGAAATCTGGACCAAATTTGATTGATTTTGATAGATATACGTTAGATCAGGTTAGATCAACTGTTTTTTTCGTTAGATCTATCACGCAAGTGGCGGTATTAACAATCCTAGTTTGTGTGCGGGGGAGGGGTGATCCCCGGGTTAGCCCCCCCTCAACTGAAATCTGGACCAAATTCGATTGATTTTGATAGATATATATACGTTAGATCAGGTTAGATTAACTGTTTTTTTTTGTTAGATCTATAATGCAAGAGGCGGTATTCGGTAGCATGCAGAAGCGCATGTCCATGCACAGACCAGTCAGTGCTTTTGCACGCACTGTGTCTATTTGGCCTGTGAGGGACATTATTATAACCCCGCCCCAAAGCTCTGCACAAGACCAAGAGACATCCAGCAGTGACAAACTACGCCCCCCACATACCACCAGGGTGTAGGAAGCAGGGAATGGAAGATTATTCTACACTTTATTGGATTATTTTATAGTATACATTTGTCCTATAACAGAAGAAATACATTCTTTAGTATTGTGTTCTATAAAATTACAAGTAACGCATCTTCTATTATCACATTTAATATTGCTGATTTTATTATAATAAGTATTAACTCTTGATGTAAGAGATATGGAAGTTAATACTTTATGAGATTAACCCTTCTTCATCTCCATGGATCACACTGGTGAACCTCTCCCAGGTATGGAACAAAGAAGAAGACTTGTTGAAGATGCTATGCAACACATTTCTTATGATAGGGTGACCAGACATCCCCGATTTTAGGGAACAGTCCCCGGATTGAGGAGACTGTCCCTGGAAAAATTATGTCCCAGAAATGTCCCCGGCTCCTGTTGAGCTGTCCCCAGGCAGCGCACAGGTCAGGAGGGAAGAGCTTGTGCATGTGTGTATATATATGCTTGTGTGTGAATGTGTGTATATTTATGCTTGTGCGTGTGTGTGCATGTGTGTATATGTATGTTTGTATGTGCATGTGTGTATATATATATATTTGTATGTGCATGTGTGTATATGTATGCTTGTGTGTGTATATATATATGTGCGTGTGTGTATATGTATGTGTGTGTATATATGTATGCTTGTGTGTATGTGTATATATGTATGCTTGTGTGTATATGTATGCTTGTGTGTATATGTATGCTTGTGTGTGTATATGTATGCTTGTGTGTATATGTATGCTTGTGTGTATATGTATGCTTGTGTGTGTATATATATATATGCTTGTGTGTGTATGTATGTATGCTTGTGTGTGTGCGTGCATGTGTGTATATATATGTATACTTGTGTGTGTGTGTGTGTGTGTGTGTATATGTATGCTTGTATGTGTGTGTGTATGTGTGTATATTTATACTTGTGTGTGTATATATATGTGTGTGTGTATATGTATGTGTGTGTATATATGTATGTTTGTGTGTATGTGTATATATGTATGCTTGTGTGTATATATGTATGCTTGTGTGTATATGTATGCTTGTGTGTGTATATGTATGCTTGTGTGTATATGTATGCTTGTGTGTGTATATATATATATATATGCTTGTGTGTGTATGTGTATATATGTATGCTTGTATGTGTGCGTGCATGTGTGTATATATATGTATACTTGTGTGTGTGTGTATATGTATGCTTGTATGTGTGTGTGTATGTGCATGTGTGTATATTTATACTTGTGTGTGTGTGTGTGTTTATGTATGCTTGTATGTATGTGAGTATGTGTGTATATATGTATGCTTGTATGTATGTGAGTATGTGTGTATATATGTATGCTTGTATGTGTGTATATGTATGTGTGTCACAGCCTTAAAGGGACACTGTACCCAAAAAAATTATTTTGTGATTCAGATTGAGCATGAAATTTTAAGCAACTTTCTAATTTACTCCTATTCCCAAATTTTCTTCATTCTCTTGGTATCTTTATTTGAAATGCAAGAATGTAAGTTTAGATGCCGGCCCATTTTTGGTGAACAACCTGGGTTGTCCTTGCTGATTGGTGGATAAATTCATCCACCAATAAAAAAGTGCTGTCCAGAGTGCTGAAACCAAGAAAAAGCTCAGATGCCTTCTTTTTCAAATAATGATAGCAAAAAAAGAAGAAAAATTGATAATAGGAGTAAATTAGAAAGTTGCTTAAAATTGCATGCTCTTTCTGAATTACAAAAGAAAAAATTTGGGTTCAGTGTCCCTTTAAGTGGGTATATGTGTGATGTGCGTGCATATGAGTGTGTGTATGTGTGATGTGCTTGCATATGAGTGTGTGTATGTGTGTTGTGCTTGCATATGAGTGAGTGTATGTGATGTGCTTGCATATGAGTGTGTTTGGAAGTGGGTGTATGTGTGATCTGCTTACATATGAGTGTAAGTGGGTGTATGTGTGATCTGCTTACATATGAGTGTGTGTAAGTGTGTGTATGTGTGATCTGCTTACATATGAGTGTGTGTATGTGTGATGTGCGTGCATATGAGTGTGTGTATGTGTGATGTGCTTGCATATGAGTGTAAGTGGGTGTATGTGTGATGTGCGTGCATATGAGTGTGTGTATGTGTGATGTGCTTGCATATGAGTGTGTTTGGAAGTGGGTGTATGTGTGATCTGATAACATATGAGTGTAAGTGTGTGTATGTGTGATGTGCGTGCATATGAGTGTGTGTATGTGTGATGTGCTTGCATGTGTGTATGTGTGATGTGCTTGCATATGAGTGTGTGTATGTGTGATGTGCGTGCATATGAGTGTGTGTATGTGTGATGTGCTTGCATATGAGTGTGTGTAATGTGCGTGCATATGAGTGTGTGTATGTGTGATGTGCTTGCATATGAGTGTCTGTATGTGGGGTCTGCGTTCATACAAGTGTATTTCTGTAGTGCTAGATGTCACACATTAAGGTATATTTACAATCCCTGCAGGTGGCCATGTTTCAAAGCAAGGTAAAATGTAATTTTGCACAAGAGGATTATTGCGCAACGCCATCCCCTGCTGTGGTGCAAACGGTTGCACTATAGCACAGCATTTCAATCATCCTGGACAAGCGAGTGTTAAAGGGACAGTCAAGTCCCCAAAAAAACGTTTATGTTTCAAATAGGGCATGCAATTTTAAACAACTTTCCAATTTACTTTTATCACCAATTTTGCTTTGTTCTTTTGGTATTCTTAGTTAAAAGCAAATCCTAGGAAGGCTCATATGATAATTTCTAAGCCCTTAAAGGCCGACTCTTATAACATGCTTTTTTATTTGCTTTTCACAACAGGGGAGAGCTAGTTCATGTGAGCCATATAAATAACATTGTGATCACGCCTGTGGCTTGTGGCAGACACTGCACTAATTGGCTAAAATGAAAGTCAACACATAATAAATAAAATGTCATGTGATCAGGTGGCTGTTAGAAGATGCTTAGAAACAAGGTTATCACAGAGGTAAAAAGTATATTAATATACCTGAGATAAGGAGCAGTCTGCAGAGGCTTAGATACAGGCTAATCACAGAGGTAAAAAGTATATTAATATAACTGAGATAAGGGGGCAGTCTGCAGAGGCTTAGATACAAGGTAATCACAGAGGTAAAAAGTATATTAATATAACTGAGATAAGGAGCAGTCTGCAGAGGCTTAGATACAGGGTAATCACAGAGGTAAAAAGTATATTAATATAACTGAGATAAGGGAGCAGTCTGCAGAGGTTTAGATACAAGGTAATCACAGAGGTAAAAAGTATATTAATATAACTGAGATAAGGAGCAGTCTGCAGAGGCTTAGATACAAGGTAATCACAGAGGTAAAAAGTATATTAATATAACTGAGATAAGGAGCAGTCTGCATAGGCTTAGATACCGGCTAATCACAGAGGTAAAAAGTATATTAATATAACTGAGATAAGGGGGCAGTCTGCAGAGGCTTAGATATAAGGTAATCACAGAGGTAAAAAGTACATTAATATAACATTGTTGGTTATGCAAAACTGGGGAATGGGTAATAAAGGGATTATCTGTCTTTTTAAACAACAAAAATTCTGGTGTTGACAAGAAATTGGGATGGCTGCTTTGCCTTAAAATGCTTGGGCCTATTTTTGGTCCCACCCCGACCCTGTCTATCACTTTGTCACACACACCCCCTTCACCCTGCCACACTCACCTGATCACATTAATCCACTAATCCTGTCACACTCACCTTCTCTCGCACTGTCACACTCACCCCCCATCCCTGTCACACTCCCCAGCACACAAACTAGGATTGTGAATACCGCCGCTTGCATGATAGATCTAACGAAAAAAACAGTTGATCTAACCTGATCTAACGTATATCTATCAAATTCAATAAAATTTGGTCCGGATTTCAGTTGAGGGGGGGCTAGCCCAGTGATCACCCCTCCCCCGCACCCAAACTAGGATTGTGAATACCGCTGCTTGCGTGATAGATCTAATGAAAAAAACAGTTGATCTAACCTGATCTAACGTATATCTATCAAAATCAATCACATTTGGTCCAGATTTCAGTTGAGGGGGGGCTAACTCGGGGATCACCCCTCCCCCCACACAAACTAGGATTGTGAATACCGCCGCTTGCGTGATAGATCTAACGAAAAAAACAGTTGATCTAACCTGATCTTACGTATATCTATCAAAATCAATAAAATTTGGTCCAGATTTCAGTTGAGGGGGGCTAACCCGGGGATCACCGCTCCCCCGCACACAAAATAGGATTGTTAATACCGCCGCTTGCGTGATAGATCTAACGAAAAAAACAGTTGATCTAACCTGATCTTACGTATATCTATCAAAATCAATAAAATTTGGTCCAGATTTCAGTTGAGGGGGGCTAACCCGGGGATCACCGCTCCCCCGCACACAAAATAGGATTGTTAATACCGCCGCTTGCGTGATAGATCTAACGAAAAAAACAGTTGATCTAACCTGATCTAAAGTATATCTATCAAAATCAATCAAATTTGGTCCAGATTTCAGTTGAGGGGGGGCTAACCCGGGGATCACCCCTCCCCCGCACACAAACAAGGATTGTTAATACTGCCGCTTACGTGATAGATCTAACGAAAAAACATAATTTATGTAAGAACTTACCTGATAAATTCATTTCTTTCATATTAGCAAGAGTCCATGAGCTAGTGACGTATGGGATATACATTCCTACCAGGAGGGGCAAAGTTTCCCAAACCTCAAAATGCCTACAAATACACCCCTCACCACACCCACAAATCAGTTTAACGAATAGCCAAGAAGTGGGGTGATAAGAAAAAAGTGTGAAAGCATATAAAATAAGGAATTGGAATAATTGTGCTTTATACAAAAAAATCATAACCACCACAAAAAAGGGCGGGCCTCATGGACTCTTGCTAATATGAAAGAAATGAATTTATCAGGTAAGTTCTTACATAAATTATGTTTTCTTTCATGTAATTAGCAAGAGTCCATGAGCTAGTGACGTATGGGATAATGACTACCCAAGATGTGGATGAAAATAATCCACACCCAAAATAAAGTTTAATGAAAAACATAAACAGAAGATTCAAACTGAAACCGCTGCCTGAAGTACTTTTCTACCAAAAACTGCTTCAGAAGAAAAAAATACATCAAAATGGTAGAATTTAGTAAAAGTATGCAAAGAGGACCAAGTTGCTGCTTTGCAAATCTGATCAACCGAAGCTTCATTCCTAAACGCCCAGGAAGTAGAAACTGACCTAGTAGAATGAGCTGTAATCCTTTGAGGCGGAGTTTTACCCGACTCGACATAGGCATGATGAATTAAAGATTTCAACCAAGATGCCAAAGAAATGGCAGAAGCTTTCTGGCCTTTTCTAGAACCGGAAAAGATAACAAATAGACTAGAAGTCTTTCGGAAAGACTTAGTAGCTTCAACATAATATTTCAAAGCTCTAACAACATCCAAAGAATGCAACGATTTCTCCTTAGAATTCTTAGGATTAGGACATAATGAGGGAACCACAATTTCTCTACTAATGTTGTTGGAATTCACAACCTTAGGTAAAAATTCAAAAGAAGTCCGCAACACCGCCTTATCCTGATGAAAAATCAGAAAAGGAGACTCGCAAGAAAGAGCAGATAATTCAGAGACTCTTCTGGCAGAAGAGATCGCCAAAAGGAACAAAACTTTCCAAGAAAGTAATTTAATGTCCAATGAATGCATGGGTTCAAAAGGAGGAGCTTGAAGAGCCCCCAGAACCAAATTCAAACTCCAAGGAGGAGAAATTGACTTAATGACAGGTTTTATACGAACCAAAGCTTGTACAAAACAATGAATATCAGGAAGATTAGCAATCTTTCTGTGAAAAAGAACAGAAAGAGCAGAGATTTGTCCTTTCAAAGAACTTGCAGATAAACCTTTATCTAAACCATCCTGAAGAAACTGTAAAATTCTCGGAATTCTAAAAGAATGCCAAGAAAAATGATGAGAAAGACACCAAGAAATATAAGTCTTCCAGACTCTATAATATATCTCTCTAGATACAGATTTACGAGCCTGTAACATAGTATTAATCACAGAGTCAGAGAAACCTCTTTGACCAAGAATCAAGCGTTCAATCTCCATACCTTTAAATTTAAGGATTTGAGATCCTGATGGAAAAAAGGACCTTGCGACAGAAGGTCTGGTCTTAGCGGAAGAGTCCACGGATGGCAAGAGGCCATCCGGACAAGATCCGCATACCAAAACCTGTGAGGCCATGCCGGAGCTACCAGCAGAACAAAATTCCTTCAGAATCTTGGAGATTACTCTTGGAAGAAGAACTAGAGGCGGAAAGATATAGGCAGGATGATACTTCCAAGGAAGTGATAATGCATCCACTGCTTCCGCCTGAGGATCCCGGGATCTGGACAGATACCTGGGAAGTTTCTTGTTTAGATGAGACGCCATCAGATCTATTTCTGGAAGCTCCCACATTTGAACAATCTGAAGAAATACCTCTGGGTAAAGAGACCATTCGCCCGGATGCAACGTTTGGCGACTGAGATAATCCGCTTCCCAATTGTCTATACCTGGGATATGAACCGCAGAGATTAGACAGGAGCTGGATTCCGCCCAAACCAGAATTCGAGATACTTCTTTCATAGCCAGAGGACTGTGAGTCCCTCCTTGATGATTGATGTATGCCACAGTTGTGACATTGTCTGTCTGAAAACAAATGAACGATTCTCTCTTCAGAAGAGGCCAAGACTGAAGAGCTCTGAAAATTGCACGGAGTTCCAAAATATTGATCGGTAATCTCACCTCCTGAGATTCCCAAACTCCTTGTGCCGTCAGAGATCCCCACACAGCTCCCCAACCTGTAAGACTTGCATCTGTTGAAATTACAGTCCAGGTCGGAAGAACAAAAGAAGCCCCCTGAATTAAACGATGGTGATCTGTCCACCATGTTAGAGAGTGTCGTACAATCGGTTTTAAAGATATTAATTGAGATATCTTTGTGTAATCCCTGCACCATTGATTCAGCATACAGAGCTGAAGAGGTCGCATGTGAAAACGAGCAAAGGGGATCGCGTCCGATGCAGCAGTCATAAGACCTAGAATTTCCATGCATAAGGCTACCGAAGGGAATGATTGTGACTGAAGGTTTCGACAAGCTGAAATCAATTTTAGACGTCTCTTGTCTGTCAAAGACAGAGTCATGGACACTGAATCTATCTGGAAACCCAGAAAGGTTACCCTTGTCTGAGGAATCAATGAACTTTTTAGTGAATTGATCCTCCAACCATGATCTTGAAGAAACAACACAAGTCGATTCGTATGAGATTCTGCTAAATGTAAAGACTGAGCAAGTACCAAGATATCGTCCAAATAAGGAAATACCACAATACCCTGTTCTCTGATTACAGACAGAAGGGCACCGAGAACCTTTGTAAAAATTCTTGGAGCTGTAGCTAGGCCAAACGGCAGAGCCACAAACTGGTAATGCTTGTCCAGAAAAGAGAATCTCAGGAACTGATAATGATCTGGATGAATCGGAATATGCAGATATGCATCCTGTAAATCTATTGTGGACATATAATGCCCTTGCTGAACAAAAGGCAAGATAGTCCTTACAGTTACCAATTTGAACGTTGGTATCCTTACATAACGATTCAATATTTTTAGATCCAGAACTGGTCTGAAGGAATTCTCCTTCTTTGGTAAAATGAAGAGATTCGAATAAAACCCCAGCCCCTGTTCCAGAACTGGAACTGGCATAATTACTCCAGCCAACTCTAGATCTGAAACACATTTCAGAAATGCTTGAGCCTTCACTGGATTTACTGGGACACGGGAAAGAAAAAATCTCTTTGCAGGAGGTCTTATCTTGAAACAAATTCTGTACCCTTCTGAAACAATGTTCTGAATCCAAAGATTGTGAACAGAATTGATCCAAATTTCTTTGAAAAAACGTAACCTGCCCCCTACCAGCTGAGCTGGAATGAGGGCCGCACCTTCATGTGGACTTAGAAGCTGGCTTTGCTTTTCTAGAAGGCTTGGATTTATTCCAGACTGGAGATGGTTTCCAAACTGAAACTGCTCTTGAGGATGAAGGATCAGGTTTTTGTTCTTTGTTGAAACGAAAGGAACGAAAACGATTATTAGCCCTGTTTTTACCCTTAGATTTTTTATCCTGTGGTAAAAAAGTTCCTTTCCCACCAGTAACAGTTGAGATAATAGAATCCAACTGAGAACCAAATAATTTGTTACCCTGGAAAGAAATGGAAAGTAGAGTCGATTTAGAAGACATATCAGCATTCCAAGTTTTAAGCCATAAAGCTCTTCTAGCTAAAATAGCTAGAGACATAAACCTGACATCAACTCTGATAATATCAAAAATGGCATCACAGATAAAATTATTAGCATGTTGAAGAAGAATAATAATATTATGAGAATCATGATCTGTTACTTGTTGCGCTAAAGTTTCCAACCAAAAAGTTGAAGCTGCAGCAACATCAGCCAATGATATAGCAGGTCTAAGAAGATTACCTGAACACAGATAAGCTTTTCTTAGAAAGGATTCAATTTTCCTATCTAAAGGATCCTTAAACGAAGTACCATCTGACGTAGGAATAGTAGTACGTTTAGCAAGGGTAGAAATAGCACCATCAACTTTAGGGATTTTGTCCCAAAATTCTAATCTGTCAGACGGCACAGGATATAATTGCTTAAAACGTTTAGAAGGAGTAAATGAAATACCCAAATTATTCCATTCTCTGGAAATTACTTCAGAAATAGCACCAGGAACAGGAAAAACTTCTGGAATAACCACAGGAGATTTAAAGACCTTATCTAAACGTTTAGATTTAGTATCAAGAGGACCAGAATCCTCAATTTCTAAAGCAATTAGTACTTCTTTAAGTAAAGAACGAATAAATTCCATTTTAAATAAATATGAAGATTTATCAGCATCAACCTCTGAGACAGAATCCTCTGAACCAGAAGAGTCATTAGAATCAGAATGATGATGTTCATTTAAAAATTCATCTGTATAAAGAGAAGTTTTAAAAGATTTTTTATGTTTACTAGAAGGAGGAATAACAGACATAGCCTTCTTGATGGATTCAGAAACAAAATCTCTTATGTTATCAGGAACATTCTGAACATTAGATGTTGATGGAACTGCAACAGGTAATCGTACATTACTAAAGGAAATATTATCTGCATTAACAAGTTTGTCATGACAATTAATACAAACAACAGCTGGAGGAACAGCTACCAAAAGTTTACAGCAGATACACTTAGCTTTGGTAGTTCCAGCACCAGACAGCGATTTTCCTGAAGTATCTTCTGACTCAGATGCAACGTGAGACATCTTGCAATATGTAAGAGAAAAAACAACATAGAAAGCAAAATTGATCAAATTCCTTAAATGACAGTTTCAGGAATGGGAAAAAATGCCAAGGAACAAGCTTCTAGCAACCAGAAGCAAAGAAAAAAGAGACTTAAATAATGTGGAGACAAAAGCGACGCCCATATTTTTTTAGCGCCACGTCCGGAACGCCGACATTTTTGGCGCAAAAGAACGTCAAAAATGACGCAACTTCCGGCGACACGTATGACGCCGGAAACAGAAAAGATTTTTTGCGCCAAAAAAGTCAGCGCCAAAAATGACGCAATAAAATGAAGCATTTTCAGCCCCCGCGAGCCTAACAGCCCACAGGGAAAAAAGTCAAATTTTTAAGGTAAGAAAAATAATTGATTCAAGTGCATTATCCCAAATATGAAACTGACTGTCTGAAAATAAGGAATGTTGAACATCCTGAGTCAAGGCAAATAAATGTTTGAATACATATATTTAGAACTTTATTAAAAAAGTGCCCAACCATAGCTTAGAGTGTCACAGAAAATAAGACTTACTTACCCCAGGACACTCATCTACATGTTTGTAGAAAGCCAAACCAGTACTGAAACGAAAATCAGCAGAGGTAATGGTATATATAAGAGTATATCGTCGATCTGAAAAGGGAGGTAAGAGATGAATCTCTATGACCGATAACAGAGAACCTATGAAATAGACCCCGTAGAAGGAGATCATTGAATTCAAACAGGCAATACTCTCCTCACATCCCTCTGACATTCACTGCACGCTGAGAGGAAAACCGGGCTCCAACCTGCTGCGGAGCGCATATCAACGTAGAATCTAGCACAAACTTACTTCACCACCTCCATAGGAGGCAAAGTTTGTAAAAACTGATTTGTGGGTGTGGTGAGGGGTGTATTTGTAGGCATTTTGAGGTTTGGGAAACTTTGCCCCTCCTGCTAATTACATGAAAGAAAAACATTTGATCTAACCTGATCTAACATATATCTATCAAAATCAATAAAATGTGGTCCAGATTTCAGTTGAGGGGGGGTTAACCCGGGGATCACCCCTCCCCCGCACACAAAATAGGATTGTTAATAACGCCGCTTGCGTGATAGATCTAACGAAAAAAACAGTTGATCTAACCTGATCTAACGTATATCTATCAAAATCAATAAAATTTGGTCCAGATTTCAGTTGAGGGGGGCTAACCCGGGGATCACCCCTCCCCCGCACACAAAATAGGATTGTGAATACCGCCGCTTGCGTGATAGATCTAACGAAAAAAACAGTTGATCTAACCTGATCTAACGTATATCTATCAAAATCAATAAAATTTGGTCCAGATTTCAGTTGAGGGGGGGCTAACCCGGGGATCACCCCTCCCCCGCACACAAAATAGGATTGTGAATACCGCCGCTTGCGTGACAGATCTAACGAAAAAAACAGTTGATCTAACCTGATCTAACGTATATCTATCAAAATCAATAAAATTTGGTCCAGTTTTCAGTTGAGGGGGGGCTAGCCCCCCCTCATTAAAAATGCAATATCTCAGTAATTAGACTAGATCTAACAAAACTTTTGGCTGATCAAACCTGATCTAACGTGGAGCTATCATAATCAATAACATTTTGTCCAAATTTTTGTTGAGGGGGGCTGGCTACGGGTTAGCCCCCCCTGAAAAAGATTGTTAATATTTCATATTTTAGAGTAGATCTAACGAAAAAAACTGTTGATCTAACCTGATCTAACAAAGATCTAACAAATGGAATGATAATTTGTTAAAATTTTGAATATGGGGGGGCTAACCCGGGTGAGGTAAGGTAATCGCCTAACCTTTCCGATCGTATAAGTCTTGAGCATCTGAAAATAAAAAAGTTTAAAAAAAAAAATATTTTAAAGAAATAAAAAAAAAACCCTCAAATCAACTGAGTACCCAGGTGGGAAAGTCATTAGCAATCAAAGGGTTAAAGGGTGACTCCCTGATTGCAAATTATCAGAATAGGCTCAACCAGGGGATGACTGGCAACTTTTGGCCCAGGGGAAAAGTACAATCCAATGACCAGGTATATCAACACAACCCTTTTTAAAATGTTATATTTCATATCACACAATAAAGAATGCTGTTAGATCTTTGGTTATCATGTGCCCTTCTATGACTTACATGTAAGGCAGCCTACAGCTGTAGTAACCAGGAAATCTGGGTAGTACAAGCAGCAACCCACAGCTAAGGTGCATAGTAAATTGGGCACTGAGCTGGTTAGGTGCAGCTCTGTCAATGACAGCATTATGTGAATATACAGCTACAAACTCTACACACCCATATATATGTATGTATGTTCATATACACAGATAGATGGATAATAAGGGAAAAACTGCTGGGCACCTCACCATCTGCACTGGTCCTGATTCCATGGGGGGCAGATGGCACCATGCGCCCTGGCCCAGTTGTCCATCATTAAAGGGACAGGAATTCCCAAAATAATGTCCTGATTTGGATAGGACATACAATTTTAAAAAAAGTTTCCAATTTACTTCACTATTTTGTTATCCTTTGCTGAAGGAACAGCAATGCACTGCTGGCAGCTAGCCGAACATATCTAATTAGCCAATCACAAGAGACAAATGTGTGCAGGCACCAATCAGCAGCAGCTCCCTCTAGTGTAGGATATGTGCGTATTCTTTTTCCACAAGGGATACCAAGAGATTGTAGCACATTTGAAAATAGAAGTGAATTTAAAAGTGTCGCTCTTCATCTGCTGCACCTCTCTGCCAATCCCTTCACTGGCTTCCTCTTGCCTCAAGGATTAAACACAAAATCCTCACTCTGACATACAAAGCCCTCAACTGCACTGCTCCCCCCTATATCTCAGGCCTTGGGGCATATTTATCAAGCTCCGAACGGAGCTTGATGCCCCGTGTTTCTGGCGAGCCTGCAGGCTCGCCAGAAACAGCAGTTATGGAGCAGCGGTCACAAAGAGCGCTGCTCCATAACCTGTCCGCCTGCTCTGAGCAGGAGGACAGACATCGCCGGAAATCAACCCGATCGAGTACGATCGGGTTGATTGACACCCCCTGCTGGCGGCTTATTGGCCGCGAGTCTGCAGGGGGCGGCGTTGCACCAGCAGCTCTTGTGAGCTGCTGTTGCAATGCTGAATACGGTGAGCATATTGCTCGCCGTATTCAGCGAGGTCTGGAGGACCTGATCAGCACTGTCGGATCAGGTCCGACAGACCTTGATAAATATGGGCCCTTGTCTCCAGATACTCTCCCTCCCTTCCCCTTCGCTCCGCTCATGATCTCCTCTCCTCTCTTGTTAACTTGCTCACATTCCCGTTTACAAGATTTCTCCAGACTGGCTCCCATCTTATGGAACTCTCTGCCTCGCTCCACAAGACTCTCCCCTAGTTTTAACAGCTTCAAGTGCTCCCTGAAGACTCTACTATTCAGAGATGTATACAACCTACACTAACCTTTCCTAACTCCATTGCTTTCCCCTTGAACCTCTTAGAATGTAAACCTAATCGTACATGATGACAAACAGCAGACTGTGGCTTCTCAACAAAGAAAGTTAAAGCTGAGTTGTGAGAAACGAAACCGAAAGGGCTAAATTCCTTACTCTACATTACATGCCCTGTCACTATGATAATCATTAACAACAGTGTAAAAACTGTTTACTAAAGATCTTGCACTGATAAAAAAAAAAGGTGCACAGAAGATAAAATTACAGGGCCATAAAACACAAAATGTAACAAGGCATAAACAATTTCATTATTGCAATATACATTCCTTATTGTTTTTGCTGTAAAATAAATCTCTTAAAGGGATATGAAACCCAAATTTAGCCACCATTCAGCAAGCGCTGAACCAAAAATGGGACGGCTCCTAAGCTTTCATTCCTGCTTTTGAAATAAAGATACCAAGAGAACGAAGAAAAATTGATAATAGAAGTAAATTAGAAAGTTGCTTAAAATCTCATGCTCTATCTGAATCATGAAAAAAAAGAATTTGGGTTTCCTATCCCTTTAAGTGTGCTTGTTCCACTTTATCCCAGTGAGAATTGGGTTAATATCTTCTTTTGCGTGAATTATTTTTCCCCATCTTGTCTCTCTAGTCATTTGCTCTTTTAAGGTGGATAATCAGTTTTGCATCAATAGTCATGCAAGAAAAACATTCTTTGCAATTGCAATGAGCATACTAGATAGTTTAGGTGTGAAACTTATTTTGAATATATATAAATATATATTTAGGTTTACTTATTTGATGAAGATTTGAAAGGAATATATGTCCGTTAACATACATGTTTAATAAATTATTATTAATTATTTAAGTTAAATCAGTGTTAAACCACCTTAAGAGAAGAGGCTACTTAATCCTGTTCTTTAAAGGGGCCAGTGTACAGTAATTTGTTCCCGATTATCCATTTTACCTGCTAGAGTGTGCTATATGGTTTATAAATAATGAATTTACCTTTATTTTGTCATTTGAAATAGCTGCGTTTGCCTGTTGTGTCCCCAGCTACACTGAAAATTTCAAAGCATAAGCATAATAAACATAGATAAGGTTATTGTACCTGCTCTAAACCAAGTCCTGAAAACCTGGCCTGTTCGGGAGGCCTGAGAACAGGTTTGAAAACCAGTGAGTTAGACAAAGAAGAGATCAACACCTAAACAGGTACTTTTTTTTATTTCTAATCACCTTAAATGTCCCCTCTCTTTTAAACATGCTATACTTTCTCATGTCTGCCTTTACCTTATATCCTCCCTTCTCCTTAAAGGGACACTGTAGTTTATTCCAAGAAAATTGTTTGTGACCAGAGGTCACAATTTAAGGTTGGAGGAAAGGAGATTTAAAAAGTGTCAGTAAACCTTAAAAATAATGTTATATAATTCTGCACATAGTGCAGAATTATATAACATTATATTAGCCAAACTTTGTAAAACATAATATACCCTTTACATTTTTTTAAAAAACGGCTGTTTTACAGACCCGCTCTCTGCGCTCTTCTGAGCGGGTCTGTTTGTTTTACACAGCGCCATTATACACAGTGCAGCTCGCTCCTGCTGTCAGACAGAGCAGGAGCGAGCTGCACTTAGTGTTATGGCGCGGTCGGGCCGTGACTATACAGCTGGCCCGATGCGCTGTGTGAAACAAACAGACCCGCTCAGAAGAGCGGGTCTGTAAAACAGCCGTTTTTTAAAAAAATTAAAAGGGTATATTATGTTTTACAAAGTTTGGCTAATAGAATGTTATATAATTCTGCATTATGTGCAGAATTATATAACATTATTTTTGAGGTTTACTGTCCCTTTAATCTCCTGCAACGGAAAGGTTTTTTCACTGTAAGAACAATAAAATTGTGGAACTCATTACCAAAGGAGGTAGTGAATGCCAATACCCTAGATACATTTAAAAATTGTTTGGATACATTTCTGTCTATAAACAAAATTCATGGATATGATTGCTAATATTAAATGGGTCACCTTTTAGTGGGATTATTTGAGCTTAACTGGAGCTTTGTATACATTTTAGATTTGTATAGGTTGAACTCGATGGACTTCGGTCTTTTTCAACCTCATCTACTATGTTATTATGTAGTCAAAAATAGAATAGTGTTATTACAATAGTATACCTTTCAATCAAGCTTTTTTCAATGTTGATCATGTATTAAATATGTAGCGTTTTTAATATATTACTATTAGAAATATTTAATTATTCCAAACCCACTGAGTTGTCCGCCGTTACTGATTTCCAATCCGGGGGGACAACTCCAGTTGGAAGATGACGACTCCTAGACGCAATGCGCATGCACGAGTTAGCGCAATGTCATCGGATACGTCACCGTCTTATGGGGAAGAAGACACGCTCTATCAATACTGCATCAGAAGACTATGCTGCGCAGTAAACGTAAGTAGCTAGCGTGTGAGCTCTTTGAGAATCGCCCTAGAATTAACGAGCAACAAAATATACACTGTAACACACAAGGCAATTGAAATCAGGCCCATCGCTTGCATAAAGGCTAGTTAAGCAACCGCCTTAGGGCGCACCAGCAGTGGGGCGCAAAACTGGAGAGCTCAGAGGCGAGCAGTGTTTTATAAAAAAAATTTTTTGACATTTTATGAGTGGCAGAATTTCCAGGGTCCAAAAGGTTGCATAAAACATTTGCAGCCACCGGACCCTGGAGATCCACCACTTAGGACTCCCAGCAGGCAGCACTTTCCCTGTTACTAGGTGCCACTGTATGTAATGTGCCAGCAGTCAGTACGTACTACCGGTATAAGCTCCTCCAGAGTCCAGACCATCCGGTCCCTAAAGCGCGGCGCTCACGCCGCTCTGCAGTGTCAACTCCGTCTCACGCTTACCCGAATACCGGTCCCACCACTTCTGTTACCCTGACCCGCTCTGACTGGCCCTCCTCAATACTTCCTTCCTTGGCGGGCGCTCTCCTCTGTAACTACAGTGAGTACCTGTACCGGGTTGCGGTTGGCAGCCGAAGCAGAGGATTTTTTTTGTCAAGGATGGGATAGCTCCTTACTTAGCAGTTGTTTAAAGTTATATTGCAGCGCCCACAAATACTAACCCTGATCCTAACCCTTGCACTATTGTTATAGCCCTAATGCTAAGCCTTACCCTAGCTATATCAATACCACCAGCATGATATAGTGTATATATATATATGTGTGTGTGTGTATGTATATATATATATATATATATATGTGTATATATATATATATATATATATATATATATATATACAGGTGGAGCTCGTTTTACAACGGTTCAATTTACACCGTTTCAGAATAACAACCTGTTTTTCCAGTCATGTGACTGCTATTGAAAAGCAATGAGAAGCAGTGCATTTATTAAAATAGCCAGCAGGTGGAGCTGTCCGCTTGTGTTGCAGCAAAGCCTAGCAAGCTGAAATTAATCAGTTTAACCAGACCTGAGCTATCGAGCAGATTTCAAAGGAACAAGATCTTCCTGTCTATAAATCAGTCCAGATTGGAATGCATAGAAAGAACTGTTTGCAGAAAAATGCAAGTGAAGTCTGTGTTGTGTGATTATTTTATTAGGTTTATAATGCTGTTTAGCAAATGTTTTTGTTAATTTAACTTAGTTTAATTATATATTATGTGTTGTGTGATTATTTTATTAGGTTTATAATGCTGTTTAGCATTTAAAGTCTTCATTTCAAAGCTTTAAAAATAATGTATTAGGTGTTACTTATGACAATTTTGAGAGGGGCCTGGAACCTAACTCCCTCACTTCCCATTGACTTACATTATAAACTGGGTTTCAATTTACAACGGTTTCGATTTACAACCATTCCTTCTGGAACCTAACCCCAGCGTAAACTGAGGGCTACCTGTATATATATATGTATGTGTGTATATATATATATATATGTATATATAAGTGTATATATATATATATATATATATATATGTGTGTATATATAAGTGTATATATATATATATATATATAGTATCCAAATGAATAAGGGGGCGCACAGACCAACTCCGGTATGCTAAAAGATAATACTTTATTTTTCCAAAGCGTAAAAACAAATCATCCGTCCTCCGGTCAGTATAAAAACAACATCAAATATAAAACTTTAAAAAAATAATGATTATACCAAATTTATTTATATATTTACACATATAGAGTTGCATACAAAAGTTAAAACTTTGTTTATGGCTTTATATGTTACACAATAGACATAGCAGAAGGCTACTCTGAATTAATTATCAATAACTGGCATTCATTTTATTATGTATAATATTCTTTTTGAAACGGAAAAAAATAAATGCATCTATTGAATTTTTATTCCATTAACAATTACATTGCAGAGTCATATGTAATATATTGTGAAAATATATACACAGCGGATATCGCAGATAGCGAAGTAATACTGGACCGCTATCAATGAAATACATTTGACAGTAGAATGGCTGTAATACCTATCACATCGATTTAAATTTAATATGCGCATGCGTTATTTTTATTCTGGTGTCGGTCATGTCGGCTTCTGTGCCGCAATATGCGCATGCAAGACTAAGAAAATCCTATTGCGCATGCGTTGAATGACGCAAAAGTATTTTAATTTCATGCAAATACTCGCCATCCGATTGGCAAGTAGGATAAACCTTAGACGGACCACATTTGAGGGCTGGATGACGTGATGTCATGGGGATAACATAAAACTATTTTACGGCTAAAGGGAGCTTTGTTTCTGCAAATAAAAAGGTAAATTATATTTGTGTGATACTTGCTATGTTAAATGTATGGTCCGTTTTGCATAAGAAAAACAAAAGTTAGTAATCCTTTAAGGGACACTGTACACTAGATTTTTCTTTGCATAAATGTTTTGTAGATGATCCATTTATATAGCCCATCTGGGAGTGTTTTTGTAAAAAATGATAGTTTTGCTTATTTTTAAATAACATTGTGCTGATTTCCAGACTCCTAACCAAGCCCCAAAGTTTTAGATGTATACTGATGGCTACAGACTCTTGGTTGTGTACTGGGTCTTTTCATATGCGGGGGAGGGGGTAGTGTCTGCCTGTTCCTTTCAGTGTGCGTCACAGCATAACCTCATCAACAGTGCTAAACTGGGAGCTTCAAAGTATGTTTTTAAAAGGTTTAATACTGGATTTTAGATCTGTGCATATTCTTTATAGTAGTGTCTATTACATGCAGTTATATGAAAATTGGTGTATACTGTCCCTTTAAAGTCACAGCTACTCCTTTCACAAATAGCACTCAATATCTCTCCTTCAGTTCTATCCTCTCCCCTCGACAACACTCATGTGCCCATATTTATCAAGCTCCGTATGGAGCTTGAAGGGCCGTGTTTCTGGCGAGTCTTCAGACTCGCCAGAAACACAAGTTATGAAGCAGCAGTCTAAAGACTGCTGCTCCATAACCCTGTCCGCCTGCTCTGAGCAGGCGGACAGACATCACCAGAAATCAACCTGATTGAGTACGATCGGGTTGATTGACACCCCCCCCCTGCGAGTCAGCAGGGGGCGGCGTTGCACCAGTAGCTCTTGTGAGCTGCTGGTGCAATGTTAAATGCGGAGAGCGTATTGATCAGAGGAAAGAAGTCTTTATACTCCTATCCTCTGCTCATCTCATAACCTGTTCACTTGACCATATTTCTTTACAGCGTGTTCCCTCTCTCTCTGCTTTTTTAAACCCTGGCCTAACTAATCTCTTTAACCAGTGTATCACCACTGGCAAATTTCCTGATACATTTAAGCATGGGTCAATCACAGCAATCCAAAAACAGCCCTCGCTTGACCCTTCCACCCCTTCTATCGCCCAGTTTCCTTACTTCCCATTCCCTCAAAATTATAGGAATGACTAGTCTATAATCGTCTAACACAATTCCTCTCAACTAACTTCTTACCATCTGTTTTCCACCCTTAACACTCAACAGAAACTGCTCTTACTAAAGTAACAGGTGATCCGCTATCTGCTAAAGCAAAGGGATACTAACTCCTTACTAGTTCTTCTGGATCTATCGGCTGCTTTCGACACAGTTGACCATCCTCTACTCTTAACACAGTCCTCTCCTGGTTTGCTTCCGATCTCTCAAACCGCTTGTTTACAGTTTCCTTTCACAGCATGAGGATCCTTTGCCTTTCTCAACCTACCAAAATAAATATTTTAAACGTTATGTCTCTGCACCCTCAACCTGTTTGTCATTGTATACCCCAATATCTGTACACAGCTGTATGGAATTTTGTGGCACCATACAAATACACAATAACAATAATAATTATCATGCAGCTTAAAATTTGTTTTTAAACTTTCATGATTCATATATATATATTTTTTTCTCTATCGGAAGAACTACTGTCAATCAACAAATCGTTACTGATACACCAAACAAAACAATTGTGCCAATCTAAAATCGTGGATATACTCTTTCAAACTTAAAGTGATTGTAAAGTTTCTTAATTTACTGCACAGTACAGTATATACAATTAGTCTGCAAAACTGGGGGACTTTCATTAACTAAATTTTTCTAACACGCTTTATTTGAAAAATGTTTACCATTTTGTAAAGGTAAACATTGCGCTGTTCCTCCGCCCGCATCTCATTCTTCATTTAGCTAAGCGATGACAAATGTGGGTTCATCCAATTGTTGTGTGCCCCACATGGCATCCAGCTCGTGGGGCACGCAACGATTGGATGAAGCCGGATTTGTCATCGCTCAACTGAATGATGAGATGCGGGCGGAGGAACAGCGCGATGTTTGCCTTCACAAAATGGTAAATATTTTTAAAATAAAGCGTGTTAGAATAATGTATTTATTCAAATATTGAAAGTCTAATTCTATATACTGTCCAATAAATTAAGAAACTTTACAATCACTTTAAATCACATCCACTTTCACCCTCCCCATAGCTAATCAGAAACAACATTGCCAATACACATTTATACTGCTATATTAAAACTTAACTTTTAATTTAACTTAACTTAAATGAATACAAAGAGAAGGTAAAAACCATCAATGAAAACAGCATTGCGTATGCCTTGAGTATAAAAAGTTTTCCGGCCTCCTGTATCATGTGACAGCCAACAGACAATCACACATTCATGAACATGTACACTGTGAACTCTTGCACATGCTCAGTAGAAGCTGGTGCCTCAGAAAGTGTGCATATAAAAAGGCTGAACACAATTTGATATTTGAAGTAAATTGGTAAGTCTCTTAAAAACTGCATGCTATATCCAAACCATGAAAGTTTTCATTTGACTTTATTTAAAGGGACACAAACCCCAATTTTTTTCTTTCATGATTTTGGTAGAACATACCATTTTAAACAACTTTCCAGTTTACTTCTAGTAAAATGGAAATGCAAGTTAAGAAGCTGCGGTCATAAGACCTATGCTCCTTAACCTGTCCCCCACATTTTAGGTAGCGGATTGAAATCATCCAGATCAATACGATCATGTCCGCTCAACATATGGTAAATTTAACCCAAAGTCTCAGTCCATAGTTAGTCTGTATCAAATACAATAAAATGACAATAAATCCATATACAAATACTACACACACAATAGGTATACATTGGTATTGATATCTATATTGATTATGCAACTGGCAGAATCTTGTATATATGTTTTATTTGTGATTTTACAGTTACATATTGATGATAATGTTTTCAGTATCATTTATTATTTGGCCTAATTGTATTGTCATCAAAAAGGGCCATCACCATTGCGAGCATGGGCTGCTCCATCTTGTTTTTGTGGTCTGAGCATGTGCAGATTGTTGGCCCATGCGTCTTATCAATCGATCAGTGGGTTTTAAATAATTTATAAAGTGCCTTTGGCTGTTGAACTTGAGTTGCCCATTTTGAGGTCATAAGGATTGAGGTTGCTGAAGTCAATGTTGTTCATGGATCATAGGAGTGAATTTTCTGATATCCGCTTGGATCCGATATGCTCTTTATCAAATACAGAAATGGTGTTATTGCTTGCATTGTGATCACTCCAATGCCGAAAAAGACGTATCGGAAAGATTGGAATTTAAAACCATTGTTGCAAGAATATAGTGCTGGGAAGACGTGCACTGTGTTAAACTTACTTCAGTATGCTTTTGTAGAAAGGAACAAAGGTTAAACAAAGGCTATTAAAAGTAAAGTACATTTGATAATATAAGTAAATTGGAAAGTTTTGTGTTTTTTGGGACCCTTGTAACCCATTAATCATGTCACTGTCATTAGGTCACTTTGTTCCTACATGGAGTTGACACTTTAACCCATTAAACATGCCACTGTCATTAGGTCACTTTGTTCCTACATGAGACTGACTCTTTAACCCATTAAACATGTCACTGTCATAAGGTCACTTTGTTCCTACATGAAGTTGACAGTGACATCTTTAATGGGTTAAAGAGTAATTAGGTCAATTTGTTCCTACATGGAGTTGACACTTTAACCCATTAAACATGTAACTGTCATTATGTCACTTTGCTCCCACATGGAGTTGTCACTTTAACCCGTTAAACATGTAACTGCCATTAAGTCACTTTGCTCCTACATGCGACTGTCCCTTTAACCCAGGGGTGGGCAATTATCGTCCCTCCAGATGTTATGGACTACATCTTCCATAATGCTCTTTCAGCCATAACACATGTCACTATTAGGTCACCTTGCTCCTACATGAGACTGACTCTTTAACCCATTAAACATGTCACTGTCATTAGGTCACTTTGCTCCTACATGAGACTGACTCTTTAACCCATTAAACATGTCACTGTCATTAGGTCACTTTGCTCCTACATGAGACTGACTCTTTAACCCATTAAACATGTCCCTGTCATTAGGTCACTTTGTTCCTACATGTGACTGACCCTTTAACCCATTTAACATGTTAATGGCATTAGGTCAATTTGCTCCTACATGTGACTGACCCTTTAACCCATTAAACATGTCACTGTCATTAGGTCAATTTGCTCCTACATGTGACTGACCCTTTAACCCATTAAACATGTCACTGTCATTAGGTCACTTTGCTCCTACATGGAGTTGTCACTTTAACCCGTTAAACATGTCACTGTCATTAGGTAACTTTGTTTGTACATGGAATTGTCAATTTAACCTGTTAAACATGTTACTGTCATTAGGTCACTTTGCTCCTACATGAGAATGACTTTAACCCATTAAACATGTCACTGTCATTAGGTCACGTTGTTCCTACATGGGACTGACTCTTTAACCCATTAAACATGTCAATGTCATTATCTCACTTTGTTCCTACATGGGACTGACCCTTTAACCCATTAAACATGTCACTGTCATTAGGTCACTTTGTTCCTACATGAGACTGACCCTTTAACCCATTAAACATGTTACTGTCATTAGGTCACTTTGCTCCAACATGAGACTGACCCTTTAACCCATTAAACATGTCACTGTCATTAGGTCACTTTGTTCCTACATGGGACTGACCCTTTAACTCATTAAACATGTCACTGTCATTAGGTCACTTTGTTCCTACATGGGACTGACCCTTTAACTCATTAAACATGTCACTATCATTAGATCACTTTGCTCCTACATGAGACTGAAAATTAAACCCATTAAACATGTCACTGTCATTAGGTCACTCTGTTCTTACATGGAGTTGTCACTTTAACCCATTAAACATGTCACTGTCATTAGGTCACTTTGTTCCTACATGTGACTGACCCTTTAACCCATTAAACATGTCACTGTCATTAGGTCACTTTGTTTCTACATGGGACTGACCCTTTAACCTATTAAACATGTCACTGCCATTAGGTCACTTTGTTCCTACATGGGACTGACCCTTTAAACATGTCACTGTCATTAGGTCACTTTGCTCCTACATGAGACTGACCCTTTAACCCATTAAACATGTCACTGGCATTAGGTCACTTTGTTCCTACATGAGACTGACCCTTTAACCCATTAAACATGTCACTGACATATTACCATTATTGGTCCTTTTTTTTTTACATAACCTAAAATAAAAAACAAACAAAAAACAAACAATATCTCATACAAAATGAAGCAGAAGTTTACGCAGTAAGTAAGTCAGTCCCTGTGTGATTCAGACCCAAAGACACAGCAGCAAGGATGATTCAACTCTCTCATGCAGAGGCGGACTGGAAGCACAGCCCCTGCACACCTCTCAGCACACCCTGGCAAACAAACACACACGCATGCACACACAGACAGCCTTCCCACACTCCAGTGTTTTACTTGCCGGATGCAGATGTGCAAGTATGTTCCTGTGTAACTAAGCACTTACCGTAAACATAGAGAGAATAGAATGCGGTCCCTGTAAACCCAGTTCATTTTTGTTAGTTGAAGCTACAGTGTCTATTTTGCTGTACATATGAAGAACGGAGCATTTCAATCCTGCAGTATATGTGTGTATAGAGGGAACAAAGAAGTGTGTCTGTCCTGTAGTATATGTGTGTATAGAGGGAACAAAGAAGTGTGTCTGTCCTGCAGTATGTGTGTGTATAGAGGGAACAAAGAAGTGTGTCTGTCATGCAGTATATGTGTGTGTAGATTAAACCCAGAAGTGTGTCTGTACTACAGTATATGTGTGTGTAGATTAAACCCAGAAGTGTGTCTGTCCTAGAGTATATGTGTGTGTAGATTAAACTCAGAAGTGTGTCTGTCCTACAGTATATGTGTGTATAGAGGGAACAAAGAAGTGTGTCTGTCCTGCAGTATATGTGTATAGTATAGAGGAAACAAATAAGTGTGTCTGTCCTGCAGTATATGTGTGTATAGAGGGAACAAAGAAGTGTGTCTGTCCTGCAGTATATGTGTGTATAGAGGGAACAAAGAAGTGTGTCTGTCCTGCAGTATATGTGTGTATAGAGGGAACAAAGAAATGTGTCTGTCCTGCAGTATATGTGTGTGTAGATTAAACCCAGAAGTGTGTCTGTACTACAGTATATGTGTGTGTAGATTAAACCCAGAAGTGTGTCTGTCCTAGAGTATATGTGTGTGTAGATTAAACCCAGAAGTGGAGCTCTATTTATCGCTCACGTACTACCTACACTAGACTACGCCTTTTTGCACGCAACAATACAGCGATTGTATTAAACGTACTCCCCCATAGACTTCAATAGAGCGAGAAAAGCAGAAAAAAAACTAACACCCATACTTGCGTGCTAACCTGAAACATCATAGGTTTCTTATTCTAATACCCCCTAAACTGCCTTACCACTACATTATAAACTACCTGCTACACTATTAACTCCTAAACTCCCACAACCCTCATCCAAAAGTACCCCTCTACACTATTACCCCCTAAAGCGTCACACCCCTACATCGCAAAGTTCCTCTCTACACTATTAACTCCTAAACTCCCACAACCCTCATCGCAAAGTACCCACTAACCTCTAAACCCCCTAACCTAACACCCCCTAAGTTACAAAAAAACCATTATATATATATAAAAAAAAACTTACATTACACAAAAATTTTAAAAAAAACTACCAATGATAAAAAAAAACAACAGTTATGCCTATACTTAAACTAAAGCCCCACAAAAAACAAAAACAAAAACATTGCAAAATAAAAAACCCTATATTAACAATAAAATAAACTATAGTAATAGCCCTTAGAGGTTTTTTGTAGGGTATTGCCCTAAAGTGATTTAGATCTTTTTCACGAAAAAATAAACTACCCTATTTTACAATACAATTAACCCCCCCATCCCCACAAAAAATAGCCTATCTAAAAAATCCTACTATAAAAATTGCCATGAAAAAGCAACCACTAAACCTTAAAGATGGTACTCACCAAATTTTAATCCCGCTCATACATGAAAACTGTGGTGCTCCTCTTCTATCCCAGTTTATATCTTGATGCCGACAACAGTGGTCTTCTATATTCATCCCAGCAGCGGTGGTCTTATATCTTCATCCCGGCTGCAGTGGTCTTCTATATTCATCCTGGCGGCGGTGGTCTTCTATTTTCATCCCAGTGGCAGTGGGCTTAAATATTCATCCTGGCGGCGGTGGTATTCTATATTCATCCCAGTGGCAGTGGGCTTCAATATTCATCCCAGTGGAAGTGGGCTTCAATATTCATCCCAGCGGAAGTGGGCTTCTATATTCATCCTGGCTGTGCTGATCTTATATCTTTATGCTGGTGGCGATGGTCTTCTATATTCATCCCAGCGGCGGTGGTCTTATATCTTCATGCCGGCTGCAGTGGTCTTTTATCTTCATCCCAGCGTCAGTGGGCTTCTATATTAATCCTGGCGGTGCTGGTCTTATATCTTTATGTCGATGGTCTTCTATATTCAACCCGATGGCGGTGGTCTTATATCTTCATGCTGGCGGCGGTGGTCTTCTATATTCATCTCAGTGGCAGTGGGCTTCAATATTCATCCCAGCGGAAGTGGGCTTCTATATTCATCCTGGCGGTGCTGATCTTATATCTTTATGCTGGTGGCGATGGTCTTCTATATTCATCCCAGCGCTCCTCTGCTATCCCAGTTTATATCTTGATGCCGGTGGCAGTGGTCTTCTATAGTCATCCCGGCAGCGGTGGTCTTATATCTTCATGCCGGCTGCGGTGGTCTTCTATCTTCATCCCAGCGTCAGTGGGCTTCTATATTCATCCCAGTGGCAGTGGTCTTCTATATTCATACCAGTGGCAGTGGGCTTCTATATTCATCCTGGCGGTGCTGGTCTTATATCTTTATGTCGGTGGTCTTCTATATTCAACCCGACGGCGGTGGTCTTATATCTTCATGCTGGCAGCAGTGGTCTTCTATATTCATCCCGGCAGTGTTGGTCTATTTTCATGCCGGCGGCGGTAGTATTCTATCTGTTCTGTTTTTTGTTTGTTTTGTTTTTTAGAATAATCAGACCCTATGTTGTATGCTTTCTATGGGAGAATCTTCTTGTCCAGCGGAGCTTTGTTTTTTTGGTTTGGATGACATCAGATTCCGTATTGTTGGTTTAAGGGAGATTTGTCTCTATATCAAAATGTGTAAGGAAGATTAGACCCTGTAATGTACAATGTGGGGGAGATAAGACCCTGTGTTGTAGTGTTTTGGGGACATCAGACCCTGTATTGTACTGTGTGGGGGAAATCAGACCCTATATTGTACAGCATGAGGGAGATCAGACCCTGTATTGTACAGTGTGAGGGAGATCAGACATTGTATTGTACAGTGTGAGGGAGATCAGACCCTGTATTGTACAGCATGAGGGAGATCAGACCCTGTATTGTACAGCATGAGGGAGATCAGACACTGTATTGTACAGTATGGGGGTCATCAGACCCTGTATTGTACAGTGTGAGGGACATCAGACCCTATATTGTAAAATGTGGGGGGAGATCAGCTCCTGTATTGTACAGTGTGAGAGAAATCAAACCCTGTATTGTACAGCATGAGGGAGAACAGACCCTGTATTGTAAAGTGTGAGGGAGATCAGCTCCTGTATTGTACAGTGTGGGGGAAATCAGACCCTATATTGTAAAATGTGGGGGGGAGATCAGCTCCTGTATTGTAGAGCATGAGGGAGATCAGACCCTGTATTGTACAATGTGGGGACGATCAGTCCCTGTATTGTATAGTGTAGTTAGATTAGACCCTGTAGTGTACAGTGGGAGACATATCAGACCCTGAATGCAGTGCTGGATTGGACCTCCGGGATACAAGAAGTTTTCCTCATGGGCTGCCGGCGTCGCAGGGCCACATCCTTTGAGCAGGGAGGTCACAAAGCAAGCCTTGTGCGCATGTGTAGCTCATTTATTCAAGGCCAGTCAGGTTATAATAAAACAAAAGATACTTTATTTTGTTTGGCAAATTATAAAACAACAAGGTGCCATTCTCCTAATAGGAGTCAGCTGTAGGAGCTGACTCCTATTAGGAGAATGGCACCTTGTTGTTTTATAATTTGCCAAACAAAATAAGGTATCTTTTGTTTTATTATAACCTGACTGGTGCTCCACTACTCTTTTTCTGCTATTATTGATTGACCTAACGGCGAGCAAGCACAGTCCTGAGGAGATTACTCCTTCGAGTTCCCTGTAGAGACGCTGCAAAGCGGACTCCCCACAGCCACTATCAAGGATCGGTAAGCCTCCAATTGCAAAGCAAGAAAGCTGAGGACGCTGACGCGGACCCCGCCCCCTTCCTCTAAGGACGTCTGAGGAGGGTTTGTTTGGGAACGGTAGCGGTTCACGCTACAGCACCGGAGGATCGCATAAGGTCTAATTGCCTAAACGGTGAAGCACTTGCAGGACGCAGGAACCCCATACCCCAGGACCGGAAAGCATGGAGGTGAGGGGGTGACGGATGGTCTGCTTTGGAGTGTGATTCGGCAGCGAGGAGTGGGTGAGTCCGTTTTACTTAAATGCCTGGACACTGACAGTTATGTCACTCACACATTGATTCCAGCACTTAGAGGAGAGCACACTGACAAATAAGTGGCCCCTTAGAACTGAGGGCTATGTTAGAAGGCAAGGTACCCCCTGCCCGTGCACAGCGAATAACGTGGGGGCAGAAGCTGTCAATCTCCCCAGTCAGACGAGACTGGGGAGATTCAAATTCTCCACTGTTCTTTAGTAAACAGTAAATTATATAACACTGTTCATTAGTAAAACACCCAAGTGAACACTCTATTTCCATATTTAAAGGGACAGTCTACTCCAGAATTGTTATTGTTTAAAAAGATAGATAATCCCTTTATTATTCATTCCCCAGTTTTGCATAACCAACACTGCTATATTAATATACTTTTTACCTCTGTGATTACCTTGTATCTAAGCCTCTGCAGACTGCCCCCTTATTTAAGTTATTTTGACAGACTTGCATTTTAGCCAATCAGTGCCCTCTCATAAGTAACTCCACGGGCTTGAACACAATTTTATCTATATGACACACAAACTATTGCCCTCTAGTTGTGAAAAACTGTCAGAATGCATTCAGATAAGAGGCGGCTTTCAAGGGCTTAGAAATTATTATATGAGCCTATCTAGGTTTAGCTTTCAACTAAAAATACCAAGAGAACAAAGCAAATTTGATGATAAATCTGAATTGGAAAGTTGTTTAAAATTACATGCCCTATCTGATTCATGAAATTTTAATTTTTACTGGATTGTCCCTTTAAATAAAATATATTCACACATCACTTAAAACTAAAACACTTCAGCTCCTAGCATCTAACTCACATGAATGCCGCCAACACGACAAGCTTTGTCACATACCTGCAGGTTTGGGCATGCCCAGACATGCAGAGACAAGTCTTCCTGCCCTAATGTCATGTTTGTGCCTGGACCAACATGATAGTTCACAATCACAAACATAATTACTGTAAAATGCTGTTCATTTTTTATTATATTACATCTGGTCATTTCTACACATATGCATTCAGATCCTTCGTTAGGATCCGAATATGGAAGTTTTCGCTACACGGCTCTTTTCGGAGATGGATTGATTCTTGTGCAAGATCACTACAGTAAGATCTGGATTTGCATCTTGCACAAGAATAAATCGGTCTCGGAATAAGAGACGAATAGTGCATACTTCCACATTCGGATCCTAACGAGGGATCCGAATGCACATACCTATTCATTTCTGTAACCAGTGAAATCATCAAATTATTTTTTTTACAGCAGAATACTACCAAAGAAAACTTATATGTATGAAAATGTCAGGTTCCTATCTGGTCTGAAAGTGAGGGAAATATAAACAAAATTGCACTCTCTGCCCCGTAAGAAAAAAAATAATAGAAGTCTCAATCTTGAAATGTTCTGCATGAAGACTATACTTACCTAGGTACCCCTTAAAAAAAATATGACTGAGACCCGAACCCTTCCCGTTATAAATTGACCCTAAAAGTGGAACTTTCATCAATCTTGATCATTACATTAGGACTTTTTAAGTTCTAAGTCTAATCAACAAGAATGTGCAAAATGTTTATATATGCACATATACCTTGTAATGTGCGCTAACCATCAGTTTTTGTTCCAAGGAGCTAGGAACATCCTGATCTAAGATATTGAGGTTTCAAAAACATCTGTATTACCAAATTCTGACGTGCACCATGACACAAAGATGGCGGCCATGCTTAAACAAATTAAAATAAAACACTGGTGATTTTGTAATACTAATACATGAGGTAATCACTCAAAAAATATTAGTAAAATGTAAAATGGTCAAGCAGCCTATGTTGGACCACTTGAGATGAATAAACCCACTTCTAAACTATTAACATGCGGCCCCCATGTGTTTGGAAGTTGGCCATGACTATTGTACAGTGTAGGCGATATCAGACTCTGTATTATACAGTATGGAAAAGTCAAACCCTGTATTGTACAGTGTGGGGAAGATTACTCCCTGGAACTGTGGTGGAGATCAGACACTGTATTGTACAGTGTGTGTGAGGTGGGGATACCCCGTATTATACAGTAGAGGAAGATCAGGCTCTGAATTTTACAGTGTAATTGAGATCAGACTCTGCATTGTACAGTGTGAATGAAATCAGACAGTGTGGAGGCGATCAGTCTCTGTACATACCTCCCAATATTTCAAAATTCAAAAGAGGGGCCGCCGCCCCCCCAGTATCTGTAATTCATTGTATGGGGTCCTGGGGTTGGCAAGCATATTAGCTGGCAGTCTGAGGCTGCCACTGTTCGCTACCCTGGTGTTAGCACTGCTCATCGTATAAAACTGAAGGCGTGCTAGTATTATCACCAGAGGTTAGAGGTCATCACTACCAGAGGTTAGAGGTCACCATTACCTGAGGTCAGAGGGTATACAGCCCTTTTACTCCTGTTTAACCCATACACCATTCCTTTTCCACAGGGAATCCAACAGGTATATAACCCTGGGAGAGAAAAGCTTGCTGCTTCTAAATATGGGCCCAATAGATTTTTTATTTTTTTTTACTGCATGGGGCATGCGGAACAGACCCCAAAAATCGGGACAGTTGTGGGGGGTATGCCTGCATAGTACAGTGTGTGGGAGTCAGACCCTGTATTACAGTTTATATGGGGTATCTTTTTACTCACTGTGCCCACACATGTTTACCCCCCTCAGAAAGTAAAATCATGTGTTTAGACAAAAGAAACAATATAAATAGAGAGAATTAACACCATAACATATAGAGAAACCGTTTTAAAAGATTTTTTTAGTACAATTGTAACAGCATATTAATATGTTTTGTAATATACATGACATTTTCCCAACATGCTAGATCTGAATTCTGTTGCAGCGACAGTACAGATATCTACACACAGTCTGTCATGCGGCACATGAAAAAAATCAATTTGCAATTCTTATTACTTTTAAGAAAGCATTAAAGGCTTTTTGCTGTAACAACGCAGTTTGTAGATTCTAGAAATTTGACACTATGGGCCCTACTATCAATAAACTGTGCCGGGTAAAAGAGTAGAATATTTTACAATCGCCTCTATTTTCTTATACAGGTCATTTTCTATTAGGCTTAAAAATACGCATAACACTTATTACTCTTTTAGTTTGCAAGAAAAACAGCAAGATCTGAAGGGGAAATTGTTTATAGAGTATACACCAGACGTGGCAGAGAAAGTCCATGGCACACCCCTGTTTAGTTCACTATCAGAGGTGGGGAAACTCATTTTACAAAACGAAAAATAATACACTTTGAATTTGATATTATAAATACAAATGTCAGTGTTTTTGGCAAGTGCAGTGTAGTTTTATTACTCTCTCTACTGTGCACCTTATATTTCCTGCACAATTGCTACAATTTTTTATGTGATTAAATAATACCATTTTTTACTGCATATTTTTATTTCAATATTTTATTTGTTTTATATTATTTTTTACAATTTTTGTAACATAGTAGATGAGGTTGAAAAAAGACCGATGTCCATCGAGTTCAACCTATACAAATCTAAAATATATACAAAAAGCTCCAGTTAAACTTAAATAATCCCACTAAAAGGTGACCCATTTAATACTAGCAATCATATCCATGAATTTTGCTTATAGACAGAAATGTATCCAAAAAATTTTTAAATGTATCTAGGGTGTTGGCATTCTCTACCTCCTTTGGTAATGAGTTCCACAATTTTTTTGCTCTTAAAGTGAAAAAACGTTTCCTTTGCAGGAGAATAAATCTCCTTTCCTCCAACCTTAAATTGTGACGTCTGGTCACAAACTATTTTCTTGGAATAAACAGAGCTTCTGCCATCTCTGTATATGGGCCTTGAATATATTTATATAAAGTAGTCATGTCACCTCTTAAGCGCCTTTTTTCTAAAGAAAACAGACCCAGTTTGGCTAGCCTCTCCTCATAGCCTAAATTCTCCAATCCCCTTATTAGCTTGTGGCCCTTCTCTGAACTTTTTCTAGTTCTGCAATATCTTTTTTTGCGATCGGTCCCCAGTATTGCACTCCATACTCAAGTTGAGGTCTTACCAGGGCTTTATATAGTGACAGAATTATGCTTTCGTCCCTTGAATCAATGCCTCTTTTAATACATGCTAGTATCTTATTAGCCTTTGAAGCCGCTGCCCTGCATTGTGCACCCATCTTTAGCTTGTTATCTATTACTACTCCCAAATCCCTTTCCTCCTCTGTTTGGCTAAGTCTTGTCCCATTTAAATAATACATTGCCTGCTTATTTTTACTTCCAAAATGTAGAACCTTGCATTTTCCTGTATTAAATCTCATTTTCCATTTACCTGCCCATACTTCTAATTTTTGCAGGTCCCTTTGTAACGAAAGTTCATCCTGCGCTGACCTAATGACCTTACTTAACTTTGTAAACCCTATTGTAATGTATGCATAGCCTTCATATACTTAAAGGGACATGAAACCCAAAAATTTTCTTTCGTGATTCAGATAAAGGCCCCTATTTATCAAAGGTCTTGCGGAACTGATCCGACAGTGCGGATCAGGTCCGCAAGACATCGCTAAATGCGGAGAGCAATACACTCTCCGCATTTAACATTGCACCAGCAGCTCACAAGAGCTGCTGGTGCAACGCCGCCCCCTGCTGACTCGGGAGGTGTCAATGAACCCGATCGTACTCGATCGGGTTGAATTGCGGTGATCTTTGTCCGCCTGCTCAGAGCAGGCGGACAGGTTATGGAGCAGCGGTCTTTAGACCGCTGCTTCATAACTGGTGTTTCTGGCGAGCCTGCAGGCTCGCCAGAAACACAGGGCCTCAAGCTCTATCCGGAGCTTGATAGATAGGCCCCAGAGAATACAATTTTAAACAACTTTCTAATTTACTTCTATTATCTAATTTGTTTCATTCTCTTGGTATCATTTGTTGAAGGAGCAGCAATGCACTACTGGTTTCTAACTGAACTCATGGGTGAGCCAATGACAATCGGTAAATATATATGCAGCCACCAATCAGCAGCTAGAACCTAGGTTCTCTGCTGCTCCTGAACTTGCCTATATAAAGCTTTTAGCAAAAGATAAGAGAAGGAAGCAAATTAAATAATAGAAGTAAATTGGAAAGTTGTTTAAAATTGCTGCTCTATCTGAATCATCAAAGAAACATTTTGGGTTTCACGTCCCTTTAAATGGGGTGAACACTCCTTTGCGAGATACACTTATCAAGGTAAAAACTGCCTTTAAAAAATTGCTCTTTCATGATTCAGTTAGAACATACAGTTATAAATAACTTTCCAATTTACTTCTATCAAATTTTCTTTGTTTTCTTGTTATCGTTTGTTGAACAAGCAGGAAGGTAAGTTCAGGAGTGTGCACGTGTCAGCAGCACTATATAGCAGCAGATTTTCAACAATGTTATACATTAGAAAGAGCACTAGATGGTAGCACTATTTCCTGTCATGTAGTGCTTTAGATGTGCATTATACTTATCTAGGTATCTCTTTAACAAAGAATAACAAGAGAACAAAGCAAATTTGATCAAAAAAGTAATTTGGAATTTTTTTATTTTTTTTTTAAATGTGTTCTCTATCTGAATCATGAAAGGGAAATTTTGGGTCTCATGTCCCTTTACAGATAATTTAGTGTGAAGAGCGCCAATGAGGTTGTATATTAAAAACAAAATTTAATTACAATATAATATAAAATCAATCGAATAACTGTGGGTCCCTGGTTAGGGGATCAGGTACAGTAAGGTAAAGGATATGGATTTACATGATCATCATTGCGGGGGGTGACCGGAAGTGGGAGGAGTAAGTGCTGGAGCGCGAAGTAGCGGGGAGAGAAGCCGCTACCGCAAGTCGCTCCACCACCCGCTTAAGCTTGTGACTCCTTGGGGCAGGGAAAACGAAGCCTCGGAGCCCACTGTCGGCTGGGGTAGGAGAAGGAGGAGCAGCGGTCAGTCAAGCACAGACCCCCGTCCAAGAGCAAAAGGCTCAGTTGCTAGAGCCACAGCCTGTGTTCTTGTGGAAACAGCTGAGAGGCAAAGGGGAAGCCGTGGAAATTGGAAAGCGAGCAGCTAAGTATAGCCTCGTGGACCCGGTGTTTAACGGGTCACATCCTGAAGGAAACTCAAAAGAGGAAGGTGCACGATTGCAGCGTTGCATGGAAAGTCTCCCAAGACCTCTGAGAGCAGACGCAGGTACAGAGTGGATTGAACCGCTCTCTTTTCACTAGACTCTCAGAGATAGGAGGCTGTTGTGAATTCCATTGCCTTGCCGAAGGAGCATTTGGAAGAGCTGTAGTTCTGGTGGTGCCCAAGGGTATAAATAAAGGAGATCTTGTCCTCTGCCTGGTCCAGAGGAACGGAAAGCTTTTATGAAAGTTATCAGCAGAAGGACTACGCCGAGTCAAGCCTTTTACAGATAAGTACCAGCCATTATATTAAATCATTTAAAGCTTGGTACTTCTATACATATAAGTCTATCTGCAGTGTTTTCAAGTATTGGATAATTGTTCCCACCTACCCCGGGCTGACCTGGGCAGTAACTCATTGAGCTAATTTCAGCTACCATTGAATCAATTGAGTTGAAGTATAATAGCCAAAGGGAACATCAGTAAAGCATATAGTGTGCCAAGAATAATCAGGAATTGGGACTATAACCAGTTATAAGTTGCTGCAAGCTAATAACTGGTAAAGCAGGAGCCTAATCTTGCCTTAATTTCTCCTAATTCAGACTATATAGCCACAAGGATTAGGCATATACCTCATCGCTCTTAAAAGGGATACATACTATGTACATATGCCTCTAGACTTTGCTATATTGAAAGAGTCTGGCCATAACAAGCTGAGGCATCATTGAGGAACTGTGTATATCATCGCCGTGTCAAACAAACACAGATAAGCAAGAAACATTATAGGGTGTAATGGTGATAAGAGTAGACCCAGGATTCTAATTTTTGAATTGACGGTTGGTGTATAAAACTTAATGCTGTGAGGGCAAAGAACTGGGTAATGTTATAGAAAGGTCTACGGTGTCAGATCCTCCATTCAACGGGTCTTATTGCTCTATATTTTGAATGTGTTAGTCCTCATATTTAGAATCTATATAAAGCCTATGGTTTTCTGATTCGCTAGAAAATTTAAGGTCTAAAAGGATATGGATTTACAGTAAAATACACAATAAAATATAAAATCAGATTAAAAAAGTCCTCGAGAGAAATAATACTCTGTAAGGTGCACCTTATGAGGGGAAAAAAAGGAAAAGCTAGAGTTCAGTCCACAAAAGATTCCATGTTCCAAATGTTGATGGTAGTGTGTGTGCAAAATATAAAATTGCTCCAAAAATGTGGAAAAATATACAAATGAAAAATATACAAATGAAAGAAACATACAAATGAAAAAATAAAAATATACAAATGAAAAAATAAAAATATACAAATGAAAAATATACAAATGAAAAAAACATACAAATGAAAAATATACAAATGAAAAAATAAAAATATACAAATGAAAAAATATACAAATGAAAAAATAAAAATATACAAATGAAAAATATACAAATGAAAAAATAAAAATATACAAATGAAAAAAATATACAAATGAAAAAATAAAAATATACAAATGAAAAAAATATACAAATGAAAAAATAAAAATATACAAATGAAAAATATACAAAATAAAAAATAAAAATATACAAATGAAAAAATATACAAATGAAAAATATACAAATGAAAAATATACAAAATAAAAAATAAAAATATACAAATGAAAAAAATATACAAATGAAAAATATACAAATGAAAAAATAAAAATATACAAATGAAAAAATATACAAATGAAAAAATATACAAATGAAAAAATAAAAATATACAAATGAAAAAATAAAAATATAAAAAAATATATTTTATTTTTCATTTAAATTTGTATATTTTTCCACATTTTTGGAGCAATTTTATATTTTGCACACTCACTACCATCAACATTTGGAACACGGAATCTTTGGAATATTCCCACACTTTTGTGGACTGAACGCTAGCTTTTCCTTTTTTTTCCCCTCATAAGGTGCACCTTACAGAGTATTATTTCTCTCAAGAGGACTTTTTTAATCTGATTTTGTATTTTATTGTGTATTTTTCTGTAAATCCATATCCTTTACCTTACTGTACCTGATCCCCTAACCAGGGACCCACAGTTATTCGATTGATTTTATATTTTATTGTAATTACATTTTGTTTTTAATATACAACCTCATTGGTGCTCTTCACACTACATTATCTGTATACACATTTCTTTTGTGATTCAGATAGAGCATGCAAATTTAAGCAACTTTCTAATTTACTCCTATTATCAATTTTTTGTCGTTCTCTTGCTATCTTTATTTGAAAAAGAAGGCATCTAAGCTTTTTTCTTGGTTCAGCACTCAGGACAGCACATTTTTATTGGTGGAAGAATTTATCCACCAATCAGCAAGGACAACCCAAGTTGTTCACCAAAAATGGTCCGGCATCTAAACTTACATTCTTGCATTTCAAAAAAGAATAAAGAAAATTTGATAATAGGAGTAAATTAGAAATTTGCTTAAAATTGCTGCTCTATCTGAATCACAAAAGAAAAAAATTGGGTTCAGTGTCCCTTTAAAGGTGGGCTAGCACACCTGTGTTTTAGAGCGACAGAAGTTTATTCCCTAAGCGCTTCTTCTCATATTATACATTACCTTTAACATTTACAACAGGTGTTAAATAGTACTGGCAAGTTTTCTTCTAGAATCTCACAAGCCCAGAGCTTTGGAGAATTGGGCCCTATGTCTATGCAAACATTTTCATTTACACAGGTTTGGAAATGGAGTAAGTCTTGCACCAATCTCAAGGCAGGTCAAAACTTAAAGGGACAGTATACTGTAAAATCGTTTTTCCCTTAAAGGGACATAAAACAAAAAAAAATGTTATGATTCAGATATGGAATACAATTTAATCAACTTTCCAATTTACTTCTATTATCTAATTTGCTTCATTCTCTTGGTATCCTTTGTTGGGAGCTAAGTAAATGCACTGGGTGAGCTTATAACATATGCCTATGGTTTGTTGAAGATGTGCAGCCACCAATCAGAAGTTCCTTAGTCTACCTAGGTATCCCTTTCAACAAAGGAAATCAAGAGAACAAAACAAATTAAGTAATAAAAGTGCATTGGAAAGTTGTTTAAAATCACATGATCTATCTGAATCCTGAAAGAAAAAAAATTAGGTGCTATATACCAGATGCAGAGTAGAAAATGCATGACAATTTGATTCTTAAAAAGACATGAAACCCAAAAATTTTCTTTCATCATTCAGATAGAGAATACAATTGTAAACAACTTTCTAATGTACTTCTATTATCTAATCTGTTTCATTCTCTTGGTATCATTTGTTGAAGGAGAAGCAATGTACTAATGGTTTCTAACTGAACACATGTGTGAGCCAATCACAATCAATATATATATATATATATATATATATATGCAGCCACCAATTAACAGCTAGAACGTAGGTCCTCTGCTGCTCATGAGCTTGCCTAGATAAACCTTTCAGCAATGGATAACAAGAGAAGGAAGCAAATTAAATAATAGAAGTAAATTGGAAAGTTATTTAAAATTGTATTCTCTATCTGAATCATGGAAGAACATTTTTAGGTTTCATGTCCCTTTAAATAGATGTTTTTGTTCTTTGGAAACACCATCCATTAAAAAAGGTTAATCTGGGGAACTTCTGGGCAGCACCCATGATAGGACGCACCACTGTATGCTGCTCCAGCTTTTTTATCAGCATACTTAAATATCGTCTTTTGACAATCTCATCCAGAGGAGACACTAACAGAATTGAATTTTCCTATTGAAGGCGCACAAAACAAGCCCATTATTACCCGAATCGCTGCTTGCATCAGTGCTCGGAACTGCTTTAACATCTAGGCAATAACTATACCCCCAGCAGGGCGCTCCTGGGCCCTGTCGTTATGCGCCACTTACCGTGTCTAATGCTATGCTTTACATACGTTGCCTGCTGCAAATAAACATAGCTACCTGTGGATATGGCAAATTATATATTACTGGAGATTAACAATCTTTTGATTTCGCATCATGTCGCATTCACTAAGATCTGATGGCTACCTCCTGCTTCACGCTACAAGATGCGGACTCTAGAGATCACAATGCTGGGGGATCAAGGCAACCGTTATCCCTTACCATGAAAGAGGAGGCTGACCTAGAAAACAATAGCATGGCTCCGGTTGTGTGATTAGCGTGATTTTGGAGCCTCCAGCTATTCGTACTGGAGCTAGCAGTATCTATCTTAGCATTGTCCTCTATAACGACAGTTCTCAAAATGTATACTAACCCTGGATATGACCACTTGTCCCAGATGACGACCTAATAGTCTGAACTTTTACAATCAATAAACTCTGGGGACTGCTGACTGTAGGTAGCGCACGTTTTGGCCGATGCCGAGATTCTGTAAAGCTATATAAAGCTGCCTTTTACAGGTTTCCAGTCTATGCTTAAAGGGACAGTCTACATTAAAAATAAAGTTATATATTTCAATTGTTTGCCCCATATTAACTTTTCTTACCTGGTTGTCACCATACTGCACACAATGGTTTCTGTGATATTTCGAAGAGATTCACGCCGTGTGGTAGATGAAAATATCCCCTAAACACCGCCTACCGCCGTCTTCTTTATTCCCAGCACATTTAATTTTTTAATTTCGTGCCCGTGAGTGTGGATGAAGTCACAGCGTTGTGTGTCGAGTTACTATGCATGTTCAATGCAAGTAAAGTCTACAGGAAGAGCTGGGGATATAGAACCAGTTCTTCTATAAGCCAGTTCTATTTGATTTTCTTACAAGCGTTTCTTCTCGCGGTCAAATTGTTTGAAGGAAACCGATCACTAGTCTCCTTGAGCATCCAGCGACTGGATCGGCAAGTTTATATAAATATTCATCTAATGTATTTAAAAGGAAACTACATATTGTCACCTTAAACATCACAATCAAACATGCATGATGCTCACCGGATGCAGACAGCTTGTTCGTGTACTCACACTATAAAGAAAAGGATACAATAAGGGAGAAGAAAAAGACCCGAGCCTCCCACAATTGGCAACCACTCTGAGGACGCTAACTACTTGCTGTACATCTGCATTCCAGTGAACAGCAGAAGGGAAATGAGGAGGGAGAGCACAAGGGAGAGGCCAGTGCTGACCGCTGTAGGAAAGAGACAAATAAATACACACTGTTGACCTCTTGGCTGAGCAGTATCAGATTTGCGAGTTAGATGTGTGAGCACTCTGTTACCTGCCCTTTTCCACTAGTTGGGCTGTTGGCGTGTGTACCGACTGTCATTTCAAGTTACTGCTAAACTTGAGACAACAGTCAATACACACGCTCCAAAACATGCACCTAATTGAAAAAATCTGTTACCCTGCTCCTAATGGTATACTGCTGTAAAAAAAAAAAGCTAGTGTTCATTATATTTTAGGCTATGCTAGTAACACTGTTAAATAAAAAACACAATTATAAATAAATAGATGGGATTTCCTTTCTCCCAGTAATGCAGCAGTAACTATTTACCGATCACGTCAAAGATGAGGCTCAGGCAAAAAGTAAAAAGCGATCAAAGTGCAATTCCCTTTATCCAAGTTTAACACAAACACTCATCCCTAGGAACTAGTCTTATGTGATTAATGTTCCGGATTACTCAATGCGATGACGTCACTGTCTGCATAATGCGAATGTGCACAATACCGGGAACGCTGGATGAGCTTTATTTGGGATTTCACAGAAGACACAGGGTAGTGTCTTGAAGTGAGGCATTAATAGGCAGAGTTTAGGGGCCATTTTTATTTACCAAACGGCGTGAATCTCTTTGAAATATCACAGAAACCGTTGTGTGCAGTATTGCGACAACCTGGTAAGAAAAGTTAATATGGGGCAAACAATCAAAATATATAACTTTATTATGAATGTAGACTGTCCCTTTAATCGTACCTAGTTTATTTCAATAGCAATGCTTAGCGGGTGTCTGAATTGCACCCATATTTTAGAATATTGTTTATCCATGTTGGACTGTAAATATATGCCTTTTTATTGTATTATGCTGAGAAAGAGCTGAATTGCCAGTGGGTCTACACTCCTTTAGTACTAGCTTGGCGCCAATTTACCACACAACTAAGTTAAGACACAGCTACGCACCTAGACATAGAACTAAAGTTTGCCAATCTCATCCTAATCCCCCTGGGCAGTGTCTCTTGGTCAATATATTCCATGCCTTGCTGCCTGCGGCCGAGACTTATACATAGATATCTCTGCTATGACGCTAGGCAGGCCCTCCAGACCGCGATCACATCCTGGCTTGGCTTTAGGACAGCCAAACGATTAGAACGTTCTATTCCATCCTAACGGCGCTAAAGCCCGGCTAGGACGGAATAGAACGTCACAACAGCGTTAAATGGTTAATACACTTACCTCTGAATTACCTTGTTTCTAAGCATCTTCTGACTGCCCCCTGATCACATAACTTATCTATTGACTTGCATTTAAATGGATAGTAAACCCAATTTTTTTTTCTTTCATGATTCTGAGAGCATGCAATTTTAAGCAAGAATGGCCCCCTCTGCATCGGTTGCCTAAAAAAGGGTATTGCACAATGCGTCAACATCAAGGCATCGCTGCAATACCCTGAAAGCATCTGGAAGCAATCATGATCGCTTCCAGTGCTTGAAACCTCAGAGGACGTGCCGGGCACGTCCTTGGTCATTAACCGACACCCAATGTAGGACGTGCCTGACATGTCCTCGGTCCCCAAGGGGTTAAGCAAATTTCTTATTTACTCCTATTATCAATTTTTCTTTGTTACCTTGCTGTCTTTATTTGGAAAGCAAGAATGTAAGCCTAGAAGACGGACAATTTTTGGTTGAGAATCTGGGTTGCACTTGCTGATTGGTGGCTAAGAGTTAGCCACCAATCAGCAAGTGCAACCCAGGTGCTGAACCTAAAATGGGCCGGCTCTTAATCTTAGATTATTGCATTTTCAAATAAAGATAGCATGAGAACAAAGAAAATTTGATAATTGGAGTAAATTAGAAAGTTGCTTAAAATTGCATGCTCTATCTGAATCATGAAAGAAAAAAAATGGGTTTACTATCCCTTTAAGCCAATTAGTGATGTGTTAGAATCCACGGGTGTGAGCACAATGTTATCTATATGGCTCACATGAACTAGCTTCCCCTGATGTAAAAAGCAACTACAAAAGCATGTGATCATGGGGCTGTCTTTAGGGACTTAAACAATCAGAAAGTGAGGTTTAAAGGTTATAAAGTATGTTAATATAACAATGTTGGTTGTGCAAAGCTGGGGAATGGGTAGGAAAGGCGTTATACATCTTGTAAAACAGTGTTGACTGTCCCTTTAACTCTTTACAAGTACTGGTTTGTGGTACTATGCATTTTCACACTGGGCGCCGCCATCTTGGAGTTTAAGTATTCATGCGCCGTGTGACAGAATCAGTGCTCATTTGCAGATCTGTGAGATTGTGGTTTTATAGATGAACATTACTGTGCACTTCAGTTTAGAGCGCACAAGCTGTACGTTTTTGCAGTGGCTGCATTTCTCTACATTATTCCTGAGGCCTATTTTATATGGCGGCAACCAGTGTAAAGATGCAGAGCTTTGCTAACTGGCTTCTATAATGGGTTAAAATAAGAACAACTTTATAAAGAGCTGAATTAACAATGGCGAGTAATATTCCTGCTACTGTAGATGCCCCCAGCAGTGTAATGTCCCTTTAAACTTTAAAAACCATGATCACCTGCCTCAAGTAAACGATCTTGCAGTGTTTAATTAGGTGAAGAGGGGGACACTTTTAGTGCCCCTATAGCTCCCATAAAACACAGAAGCGCATGTGACTATAGTTTGGAAAAAGCAGACCCTGCTCTTTTCAATGTGGGGTCTCATACCTGTCATTAGTAAGTGGTTGTCATGAAAATCATACTCCTGATGTATTTACTGTATGAGGGAAATGTCTCAAAGCCCGATCCCCTAAAGACAGAATACAACACACAATGCCACTCATATGAAAGAGGGAGTTACTCATTTTCCAAAGCAAGATTTCCTGCTCCTTTAAAAGGGATAGTACACCCATTTTTTTTCTCTCAGGATTCAGAGAGCAGCAATTTTAAGAAACTTTCTAATTTAATCCTATTATCAATTTTTCTTCGTTCTCTTGCTATCTTATATTGGAAAAGCAGCAATCTAAGCTAAGGAGCCGGATCAATTTTGGTTCAGCACCCTGGATAGTGCATGCAGATTGGTGGCTACATTTAGCCACCAATCAGCAAGCGCAACCCATGTTCTGAACCAAAAATGGGACGGCTTCAAAGCTTACATTCTTGCTTTTCAAATAAAGGTATCAAGAGAAGAAAAATGAATAGGAGTAAATTAGAAAGTTGCTGCTCTGAATCATGAAAGAAAATATGGGTTAATTATCCCTTTAAATAGCAAGTGATTTCCATAGAAATTGCACTCAGCTATACACTATGTGCCTTTATAGTGCTCTAGGGACCCCAGCAGCCAAACATATGCCTTACAATGCGGATAGAGCCCCAATAATCTAACAGATCTATAGGCATATGGAAATCAGCAGCAATCCTGCGGTTTTAAATGGTTGCTCCTGTGTCCATCCAGCTAAGTGCTGTAACAAAGATTTCACAGCAGTTTCTTTTTTTTTGGGGGGGGGGGGGGTCTAGTAATTTTTAAAAGCCCTTTATTAACCCCTCATCATTGAAATATATCCTAAGAACCCTCATTTGAAAGACTGAGATAGAATTTAAAGTGACAGTACACTGCAAAATTGTTTTTATATGAATGTATTTTCAATGACTTTTTATATCAGCTGCAGAGTACAGAATTTATGAGAAATTGCATTTTCAGGTTTATTTGTGTATCTGAAGTAGCTGGTTTTGTGCTTTTAAACCACAGTCTATTACAATGGGCTGAGCTTCAGGTAATATCAGATCTCATTATGTTATCACTTTGTGTACACACACTTGCTTCCTTATATTGTCTAGAAAACCAAAGCTCAATACTTAGAGAGAACAATGGAAAATGATCATTTTATTACTTAACTATCATGCACCCCACTGAGAGTAATCTCTTCTGCTGGCTGTGTTTACTTAGGCTATTCAATAGAATATACTCCAGTATAGAAAACTTTCAGTATAGGTTGGGATACCACAGGCTAAATCAGCTATTTCAAATGCCAAAATAGGGGTAAAGGAGCTACTTGTAAACAATTTTAAACACACCAGCAGGTAAAATGAATCATTGGGAACAATTTAAAGGGGAGACATTTTTTAGGTGAACTGTCCCTTTAAAGTGAAGATAAAACAGTGTTTAAAAAACAACTCTAGGATTTACCATCGTTTCATTTATCAGTTACTAAACAAAAAAATGGAGCTAAACTCAATGTTGCGGCAGCTCACTTTAGTCAGAACCTACGACTGCCCACGGAACATCGCTCTTTACCAATGAGGTGACGTTTCTACCTCTAAACCAATAGCCGTGCTAGGATGTCAGACACGCACTGCTATTGGTTTAGAGGTGGAAATGCCACTTCATTGAAGAACAGCGCTGTACCATGGTCGGCCAGAGACGCTGACTTTAGCTTGCTGCCACACAGAAAAGGTGACTTTAGCTGCATTTTTTTGCAACTGATGAATGAAACTACAGTTTATTTTTAGTGAAGGTAAATCCTAGTGTTTTTGTAAACAGCAACGCTCTTATTTACCATCACTTTAATGACTATAGTAATATTAGTGCTAAGGTGGACCAGTGCCAAGTAGAAAACAGGTTTCAGCTTTTTGCATAGCAGTGACTTTCTTTACTATTGTGTCCCTGTATAAAAAGTATAAAATACTAAAGTTGTGTTTCTGTCTGTACTGGTGGTTATAAAAAGAGAATATAATCTTAGCAATAGCTATGCTGCAGTGTTGACTGCAAAGCTATGTTGTGACTACCGCTGCTGATTGGATCAGTTAGATTCTGCTCTGGTCAAGCAGTGCCCTGCGGCTCTCAAATGGTACTTAAAGGGACAGTCTAGTCCAAAATAAAAACTTTCATGATTCAGATAGGGCATGTCAATTTAAACAACTTTCCAATTTATTTTTATCCCCAGTTTTGCTTTATTCTCTTGGTATTCTTAGTTAAAAGCTAAACCTAGGAGGTTTATATGCTAATTTCTTAGACCTTGAAGGCCGCCTCTTATATGAATGCATTTTGACAGTTTTTCACCACTAGAGGGTGTTAGTTCCTGTGTGTCATATAGATAACTGTGCTCATGCACATGTAGTTACCTAGGCGTCAGCACTGATTGGCTAAAATGCAAGTCTATCAAAAGAACTGAAATAAAGGGGCAGTTTGCAGAGTCTTAAATACAAGATAATCACAGAGGTAAAAAGTGTATTTATATAACTGTGTTGGTTATGCAAAACTGGGGAATGGATAATAAAGGGATTATCTATCTTGTAAAACAATAACAATTCTGGTGTAGACTGTCCCTTTAAACCTCTTGATGCCGTTGGGACATCCCATGCTGTTCTAACAGTATTGGGCTATAACATTGTGACGTCCTAACATTTGAAGCGTCCTGCTACCTTCTGTGTTAAAGAAACAGGAAGAGCACAAAATACTTTTTTTTGTTGTTTTATTTTTCTTAAATAAAGACAAAGAAATACATAAACCCCATAGCCTCATTCACCTGTACATATTGCATAGTTTGAAAAACAAGTAATTGTTAAAAAAAAAAAAAATCCTTTATGCCTTCACAAAAGTGTTGTGCAAAATACAATAAGACATCATTCCCTAACTGAAGTCTCATTCCCACACTTCATTTAAATATATATAGTGTGTGCAAATTTAGATACATTTTAAAAAAAGGTAGCTAACTTGGCAAATACAGTATGCACTGTAAGAAAGGAAACAGCACCATAAATATTCAGAGTATGTATTCATTCCTTCTACTTTGTTTTTCTGGTCCATATAGCATTTATAAATGTTATATATATATATTTTTTAATATACTGTATATTTATTAATTCCAAATTCATCAGAATAGAAAAGTGGGGAGCGAGACTCAGAAAGGCACATGAAACAATTTTGTTTTTCCTGAAGAAAGATGAATTTCACACTGCAACGGTAAACTTTATAGGCATGGCTTAACTTCTTAAATATGGCTTTCTCTTAAAAAAATAAGTTAAGATTACCTTGTAAGGTCTTGTAAATATATTTTTCACATTATTCGCATCTAGAAAGTTTTCCACAGAGCCTCCATTAAATACACTTTAGCATAAAGGTAGTTTTAACAAGCCATGAAGAAAAAAATAATAATAATTGTGCTCTAGTACAAAAAACACACATGACATCTGGTACAACAGGGATTTACCACACAACAGATATCCTGATATTTTATATAATGTCATTTCCTCCCCATGCCTCAAAATATTTCTATTTGCTGGACATGAAAGCCAAATGTTTTCTTTCACGATTCAGGTAGACTATGATTACGGCTAACTAGCTGAAACGCGTAAGCCTGGTGTTGCGCCCACTATGTGTATGTTTGGTTGTTCCACGTACACTTTTAATGAATTATTAAAGCTTGTATTTTTATTTTACTAAGGAGTATCCAGCTTTTTCCTTCCTTATCTCAGGTAGACAGAAACATAGTTACAATTTAAACAACTTTCCAATTTACTTCTATCATCTAAATGTATTTCACCAAATTTGTATCCTTTGTTGAAGTAGCAGCAATGCACTACAGGGAGCTAGCTGGCCACATTGGGTAAGCCAATAACATGAGGCATATATGTGCAGCCACCAATCATAAGCTCTTGAGGCTACCTAGGTAACATTTTCAACAAAGGATATCAAGAGAACAAAACAAATGGGAAAGTTGTTTAAAATCACATGCTCTATCTGAACCATGAAAGAAAACAAATCTGATTTCATGTCCCTTTAAGGGATACATGAAACTTGTTCTTCAAATGGGAGTAAATGAACTCTGAAGTGAAATTATGTTTCTGCTACTAAAACTATTTCTAAGATGTGCGGTTAATTCACAACCATGGCATGGAGGGAAGAAATGCACCTCATGGATATTTTCAGCACTGAAAGGTCAGGTTCTAGAGATGAAAAAACAAACTGGGCAATGATCTGTTCATTTTAGACGTTCTAAGCCATTGTACACAACGGAATTTCTAAATATTGTATAGCATTTCGGAAGAAAGGGATCACTGAGGTATAACCATTAAATTACTGGCCTATCAAACGGTACCTGGTAATTGGGAAAAAAAGTGTTAAAAAAAGGGCCATTAAACACTGATATTATAATATAAAATGCAGGTGTGTTAAGATATTCGGAACGTTGCGGTGCTCGGTTCAGAACGCCCCTTTAAAAAAGAGCTCTGAGTCTATATGTGGTAGTTTTCCCAGGTATATTTTCTCATACAGATTATTTTCTGTAGGACACATTTTCCCTGTACCCCATATGGAAGTTACCAAAATATTGGCATTTCTTTATCTATATATGAAGGGGAAAAAAATGGCCCTTTATAGCTCATATGAGACGTAAAATAAGTGTAAGTATATTACATATCCTTTATAGAGCTTGTATTTAGAAATCCAGAGCAGTCCAGGGATACACCCATTGAGAACATTTACATGCTTTTCTTTTGTTGTGGTCAGATTCCAATGAGCTCATGCATGGCTGCAAAGTGTAGAGCACATAAAACAGGGTTAGGAAATCTGTGTGGGGTTATATATTTTGAATTTAATGTCCCTTTAACACTTAGGTAATCCAGGCAAGTATGCTGTGGAAAAGTATTGTTCAATTAAAGGGATATGAAACCCAAATTTTCTCTTTCATGATTTAGATAGAACATGTAATTTTAAGAAAACTTTCTAATTTACTCCCATTAATATTTTTTCTTTGTTCTCTTGGTATCTATTTGAAAAGCAGGAATATAGGTTTAGGAGCCAGGCAATTTTTGGTTAAGCAACTGGGTAGCACTTGCCGACAATAAGCAAGCACTTCCCAAGGTGCTGAACCAAAATGGGCTGGCTCCTAAGCTTACATCCACGCTTTTTCAAATAAAGATACCAAGAGAACGAAGAAAAATATTAGGAGTAGATTACAAAGTTTGCATGCTCTATCTGAAACATGGAAGAAAAAAAAATGTGGGTTTCATATCCCTTTAAGTAAATCATAACGTTTGTTAATATTGTTTAAGCACACGGTTACCTGGATTTAGTGATATTTGCAGTAGTATTACAGGTGGCCCTCGTTTTACAACGGTTCAATTTACACCGTTTCAGAATAACAACCTTTTTTTCCCAGTCATGTGACTGCTATTGAAAAGCATTGAGAAGCAGTGCATTTATTAAAATAGCCAGTAGGTGGAGATGTCCGGTTGTGTTGCAGCAAAGCCAAGCAAGCTGAAATTAATCAGTTTAACCAGATCTGAGCTATCGAGCAGATTTCAAAGGAACAAGATCTTCCTGACTATAAATCAGTCCAGATTGAAATGCATAGAAAGAACTGTTTGCAGAAAAATGCAAGTGAAGTCTGCATTGTGTGATAATTTTTTAAGGTTTATAATGCTGTTTAGCAAATGTTTTTGTTCATTTAACTTAGTTTAATTATATATTCTGTGTTGTGTGGTTATTTTATTAGGTTTATAATGCTGTTTAGCATTTAAAGTCTTCATTTCAAAGCTTTAAAAATAACGTATTAGGTGTTACTTATGATAATTTTGACAGGGGCCTGGAACCTAACGCCCTCACTTCCCATTGACTTACATTATAAACTGGGTTTCAATTTACAACGATTTCGATTTACAACCATTCCTTCTGGAACCTAACCCGGCGTAAACTGAGGGCTACCTGTATATTTAAAACATTTTGTTAACTATGGTGTAACCAGCTACAAGAGTCTTGTATATTTATGTAAAAATAATTCCTCTGCTAAAGTTAAAGTAGGAAAACGCAGTTTCCCCCATTTAGAAATCTACCAGTGTGTGCACAGTACTGCTCAGTGTACCTGACAGTATTTCTACAGAAAGTATGTTCAGAAGATAAAAAGAAAAAAAAAAAAAAAAAAAAAAAAAATACAAACATTGGCTTGTTAAATCATTTTGAAAACAAAATAAATAATATAAATTAAAAAAAAGGTGCGGAGGGCTTTGTGGTCAATGAATGAAAGGAAGAATTGGCTTCAGTGGAACATCCTCCAACCTTATGACCACATAGCAGCCAACATAATCTACAGCGCGGAACAGTCTGTAAAAGTTTGCTTTAAAAATAAAATTTAACAATTAAAAAACAAAACAACCCCCCCCCCCACTGATGTCCATATAAATATATAAAAATAAATATCTTCACAGAAGATAAAGAGATTGGCCTGGTGAGACAGAAGCACAAACTCTGTGGAACATGTCACTGTAGATCTCATAAAAAAAGTTTGTAAACATTAACATGCACCTTCAATGGTTTGAGGCACAAATATTGCTTTGAACACCACCAGAGTAAGAGAGGAGATTGAAAGTCTATGCAGACATGGTTGTGCACGCTCCAGCCCTCTCATTAGAACAGTACTTGTGTAATTTGGACACAGGTTCACATGGTTCTTACTCCTAATTTAGAGAGAAGAGGTATCTGAGAACGTCATGACCCAACCAGGATCTCCATGATGTTGTCCAGATCATTAGAATCTCTAAGACCTTGGCCAGAACTGTATGAAGCAGAATTACAAGATGGATACCAGGGTTCGTCTTGAGCACAAAACCGGCTACCAGAAACCGATCCCAAGGAAGTGACCTCTCTCTCAAACACTGAGGTGTCTATGTCTGAAAAGGGGTCATCAAAAGAAACATCATTGAGGTAACTAGAGCTCATGATTTCAAAGCTACCAAAGATAGTCTCTGTTGCACGAGCTGTAGAGATGCTCTTTACAGTCTGAGCCATGGACGGTTCTTCTTTTGTGGGTAAAGTCACAATGGTATTTGGTGTCTCAGCCCCTGAGGAGTCAGAGCAAGGCTCTCTGGACACTTCTTCTAGTGTGGAAGTGTCCATGGCTACTGGAAGTTCAGGTAGGGTTTCAGTGCAGGCCACAGCAAGAACTAGCTCTTTTATTAATTCTATATCCTTACTATCTTCTGAAGTTTCCAATTTAGGGGTACATTTAGTTTTTTTCTCAAGATTTTCTTTTCTACTCGCAGCATCATTTACTTGTTGATGAACAGAGTTCAAGTTCAGGGGAACAGTGATGTTAAGGCTTTGCTCCACTCTGACCTGGGGATCTTGATTAGCAGACAAACGCAGAAGGTGTTGTGGGGCAGCTTCATCCAAAACATTTTCCAATTCCCTCAAAATGCTGGCGACTGAAGACGACACAGGTAAATCCCCTTCAACACCAGGCAAGAGAATATTCTCTATATCTTCAGGTAGTGCAGGGACACGGGATTCCATCATTACAGTGGAAGACTGCTGGCTTAGTGTTGCCATATTGCCAGAAGGTATGGCTCTGGAATCCAACACAGGAACTGCACAGGGTTCTCGTTTGATCTCCTCCTCAATCAGCCGAAGAGTGTTTGCAATAAGGACATACCGCCTTAGACTAGGTTCAATCAGCATACGACCTTTGTTGAACTTGTCCAGTGACATGTTAAGCATGGACTGGCGGATAACGGGATAGTTCTCACATTGCAAACATGGATCACCATCAACCCAACCCTCATACTCTCGAGTTTTTCTTTTGATGCCTTTGGAATCCATATCCATCTGAAATAAAAAAACAAAAGAAGCTTTAAAAAAGGGACAGTATACACCCATTTTCATATAACTGCATCTAATGGACACTACTATAAAGAAGAATATGCACAGATATTGATCTAAAAATACAGTATAAAAACCTTAAAAAAAAAAAAAAAAAACACACAACTTACTTAGAAGCACCAAGTTTATCTCTGTTGATTAGAGACTATTACAACAGTGCAACTCTCGACAGGGACCTCTACCATTTTAACCCTTATAAATGTTACCCTGTATACCGCCTATGTTTAGAGCTCTGCGGAATCTGTTAGCGCTCTACAAATACCTAATAATAATAATAATAATAATAATAAATAAGCAAGAAAATCCAGGGAAAGTGTCTAAATTGCAGACCCCCCCCCCCCCCCTTCCCTGCATATGAATAGACAGATTATACAGAGACCAGCAGTAGACAGAAAAAGCACGTCTACTTCTGACACTGAGGGGGTTGGTTAGGAGTCTGAAAATCTGCACAATGTTATTAAAAAATAAGCAAAACTAAACATAGTTACAAAAACACTCCCAGATGGGCTATATAAATGGATCATCTACAAAACAATTATGGAACGAAAAAAATTGGTGTATAATGGCCCTTTAAACGGACCAGTAAATACAGTAGATTTGCTTAATCAACAAACGAATGATAAAAAGACAATGCAAAAGTACTTTCAAAGTTGTCTATTTCCAACCCCCTGTATCGTGACAGCCATCAGCCAATCACAAATGCATATAGGTATATTCTGTGAATTCTTGCTCATGCTCAGTAGGAGCAGGTGAATCTAGCGTAAATATAAAAAGACTGCACATTTTGTTAAATTTAGGTAAATGGTAAAGTTGTTTAAAATTGAATGCTCTATCAGAATCATTAAAGTTAAATTTGACCTGAGTGTCCCTTTAACTTTTAAAAAAATTGTAAACTGCAAATAAACTTAAAGGACCACTCAACACTGTAGATTTGCATAAACAAATGCATGATAAGAAGACAATGCAATAGCACTTAGTCTGAACTTCAAATGAGTAGTAGATTTTTGTTAAATAAAATTGCAAAGTTTTGTCTATTTCCACTCCCCCTGTATCATGTGACAGCCATCAGCCAATCACAAATGCACATACGTATATGCTTTGAATTCTTGCACACGCTCAGTAAGAGTTGGTGACTCAAAAAGTGTAAATATAAAAAGACTGTGCACATTTTGTTAATGGAAGTAAATTGGAAAGTTGTTTAAAATTGCTGCTGTATCTGAATCAAGAAGTTTAATTTTGACTTCAGTGTCCCTTTAAAGGAAAATGCAATAGTCATGATTTAAAGCAACATTTCCCAAAATACATCCTGAGGCTACATTTGAAGTTCATGTGAGACCGCTTAATTTATTTAGTGTACACCAAAGGCTACATTAGTGCAATAATATATGCAAAGGTTATTAATATAATCTTTTCTAGATAACATTTTATATAGAAATAGTTATAATTAACCTGGTATTTAAAAAAAAAAGAAAAAAAAGAGTTAACTATTCCAGTCTACATTATTATTAATAATATTAAATTATACTTTTTTTTTTTTATAAAAGCACCAACAAAATCTGCAGCGCTGTCCATCGGTACAAAATATAAAAAGTACAAGGATTACAATAGTTTTAAAGGGACATTAAAGTGACAGTAAACTTTTCCTTACCCAAAGACAATTAAAGGGACAGTATACTCTCATTTTCATATAACTGCATGTAATAGACACTACTATAAAGAATAAGATGCACAGATACTGATATAAAAATCCAGTATAAAACTGTTTAAAAACTTACTTAGAAGCTTTCAGTTTGGCTCTGTTGAAAAGGCAGCTGGAAAGCCCACTGCAAGTGGGAAATAAGACACTCCCCCCACCCCCTTCTTTTTCATATGAAAAGACCCTTTACACAAACAGCAGCAAGCTGGAGAAGGTAGCTGACGGTATTCTCCTAAAACTTTGGGGCTTGGTTAGGAGTCTGAAAATCAGAGCAATGTTATTTAAAAATAAGCAAAACTATACATTTATTTAAAAAAAAAAAACTTTATGGGCTATATAAATAAATAGATCATCTACAAAACATTTATGCAAAGAAAAAATGTGTATAATGTCCCTTTAAGTACAGTACAACAGGCATCCATTACAGTCGCTAACTTTATATTTGTCATACTTGTCCAGAAAATAAGAAAATTTTATATTAAAAATCGCAAAGTTTCCTTGCTTCCTCCACCCCCCGCTCTCTTTTTGGTTTTTAACTGTTAAACGTAATTGCGGTCCCACCCGCTCAATACTCCATTAGCCGTGCTTATTATCCTATTCTTTGGGGAATGCGCATTAATAGGAGCTACGCTACGATATCATTGCTAATGGCTGGATTTCCTGCATTGGTTCAAATGCGCATGCGTCAATTATGAACGTGCATCCGATAATGGAGTAAAATTGTAGGTTTGCCGCATGCGCATAGGAACATGTGGGCGTGAAACCAACACTTTGAGACGCCCATGGGGGACCAATTAGATCTTTTATAATGATCATTCGTCATGAATACCCAAAAAAAAAAAAAAAATAGAATGCGGACGGAGAGTCGGCTAACCAGACAGCTTTGCATGAGCGAAAAATAAGTATAAAATTCAGATTTACAAAAAATCATGAATGAATGAAATACACACACACACAAATTCTTTACACACACATATTATAAAAATAATGAATAATATAACCACACAATTTTTTAAATAAAGTTTTAGCATGTTTATTTTCAAGGCTGTAGCTTTAAAAAAAAAAAAAAACAGTATACAAACAAGGATTTATATCCACCTAGTAGCACTGAGCTTGGTAGGCTGCATGAGATCATATTACAGGGGACAGACTCATCCCTAGTCACCCCTCCCCCTCCCCCCACCACTTCTTTTTCCCAGCTGAGAATCTAAAAACGAAGACAGGGAAAGTGGGGGAAAATATAAGAAATCTACTGTCCTCCTATCATTAAAATAAATAACACACAAACCACAACATGTATGTGTAATCTAAAATCCTAACATACTGGACAAATATTAGCATATGACAAGTGCCACAAATATATATTTATTATACACACATTATCTTCTGAGGCATCTCTCACTTTCTGAATTGGCACAGAGCAGTGATTGCAGTGTAAATTAAATTGGCTATTATAATATTATTATTTATAAATCGCCTAATAATTAAATCTGCACAGAAATACCTAGAGCTTTTGTTGACAAAATAAAGCCAATATTTTGTGTGTGTAGGTGGATGAGATTTTTATTTAAAAAAAAAAAAAAAAAAAAATTATATATATATATATATATATATATATATATATATATATATATATATATTATGACAGGTATAAATGGCTAAGTGTTGAGTTGCATTTTTCTATATAATCAATTGATTTTAGATATAGAAAAGCCCAACATTTACATGCAGAGATTACATTTTTATGGCAGACATAAAATGAAACTTAAAACTGTCCCTAAAATCAAATCATATCTAATAAAACATACTAACTTGTACTCACTGTAGCAGCAATTGATTCCAGGCTACCGTTGCACATCTCCCTGCTCCGGTTTCAGTAACACTAAACTTCCCGCCCAGGAATTTAACTTTAGTAACCACCGTAAAGTTTGCATAACTCCTGCCCTGATCGCCCAGTGCCTCTTGGGATATGTAGTCCTAAGCGCTGCAGATACTAATACAACGAAAAGGTAATGAACTACAAGTCCCATAAAGCAGCGGGGGGGCTTTAATTTACACACAATACCCTGAAAGTGCTTCATGGGAAGTGTAGTTTCGAGCACTAACTTAATAAATAGAGAAGGCGCTTGTGACTACATCTCCCACAATGCAAATGGAAAATACGCATGCGCAAAAGCGATTTTCTACAAAATGCTTACATACCTTATCTCGTTTACGAAATTATTAAATACAAAGTTGCGAAATAACATTTAGACTAAAGCGAGCGACTCTGCCGTAGTCTGTACTATTATATATTATTTGGGCTGTATTGTAAAGCACTCTTCTGTTTTTGTAAGTCGCTCCTGTGAAAGGAATTTCACATTCATCACCAGCCCTTTAAATCAGAAAGGTCAAATTAAAATAAATCAGCAACGCATTTAAAGACAGACAACTCAGATATTAAGTATTATTACCGTAAACTATACAATACACATAAAAAATATGTAAATATATTGCACTACACAGCGAGGGATGAACGGTCTGGAAAAAGTGGGAGGGACACCCAGCGCTTAAAACTACCGTGATCCATTAAACTTGCAGGCAAACACAATATATATGAACAGATCCATGCAAAAATAATACAAATAAATACAAATATTTAAAATAATAATAAAAAAAAATTGGCTCAGAAAACAGACATTTCAGCTGAAAAATACAGATCCCAATAACAAACTATTAGTACATAAAGCTCACTGCAAAGTGTGTAGTGGGCATTTACATCAGATAATACACGTCTAAATAGGTATCTGGCAAAAGAAAGTGCAGGAGGGAGGGTATATAGTATATACTGATCTGATAGAAAAGGGATCAACTATTACAGAATAAAGACTGAACCAAAGAGCTTGCAATCAGTCACACATCAAGCATAACAATGGAGTATATTTTAAATCGTTTTTGCTAACGCAACAATAAAGTAACTATTTCATAAAAACAAATAAACTGCATCTTTGTAACACTAACATCACTGGCTAATGGGAACAATAAATGCTACATATTTGCAACATTGACTTGGATTATGCAAAATCCCAGTATCCTATTTGGGTTAACTTTAATTGCAACATATGTGCAATCATTTTGGTTTAATGCAAAACTATTTTGTCTCATTGCAAATTTAAATGCAGGGTGATCCAGCTGCATTATTTAAATGCATAGACTGATTGTAAGCACCTTAGGCATTAAATACATAACACAATCTATTTTTGCTAATACACCTACATGGAAACCTTAGTGTCCCCCTTCAATAAGTTCCCCCTGAATTAATTACCTGTAAAAGCTCCATTCCAGGGTTAATATTTCCAGTTTAACCAGTAAGTAGAAACTCTGTGTTCCTCCCCCCCTGGCCTCATAGTGCACAGTTAACCAGGGCACCTCTGCGTATGTCACCCTCCCACCCCCTCACTATGCTGCTCACAAACATGCCCACCCCCTCCCTAATCCCTTGCAATCTTATTGGTTGGAGTAGTGTTGGGTGCTGATTGGTCAGATTGTGTAGGACTCAACCCTTTGCTACACCCTTGCACTGAAACGCTCCCAGCTCTTAAAATAAGGTTTTATATGCACTGTATTCACTGACAATTTGAAGTACTCTGTAGTGAGTCAAATTGATCAAATTTAAGGGATATGAGAATCCCAATTAAAGTTTCATGGTTTAGAATGTGTATGTAATTAAGATAATTGTTTTAATTAATTCTATCATAACATGTATTTTGTTGTCTTGGCATCTTTTTGTAGTCTCAGTTGATAGTTGTTTGCATATTAGTGAATCTAGCCAAGTGCCACACTGTCACATAACACTTAGAAAAAACAGGTTGACACAGTATCATCATAGGTGTAGATTCACTAATATCTTCTCAAGCTCACCAAACTCTCCAGTATCTCCAATTGCTGTGATACTCAATTGAGCATATTCACTAACACTCACATATCTCATTATTCATTGGTGAATGGGCACCACAGAATAAAATGGGATTATAGAGACTGGATAATTGTTAGTGGATCTAACCCAGATATACTTTTCCTAAGGAAAGAAGAGGTGTGTGAGGTTCGGAAAATTGGGGAAAGTAGCTTCAGATATTGCTATTAAAGGGACACTCAATCAAAATTAAACTTTCATTATTCAGAGAGAGCATGCCATTTTAAACAACTTTCCAATTTACTTCCATTAACTAAATGTGCACAGTCTTTTTATATTTAAACTTTTTGAGTCACCAGCTCCTACTGAGCATGTGCAAGAATAAGTGTGTATGCATTTGTGAATGGCTGATGGCTGTCACATGGTACAGGGGGAGTGGAAAAAGACATAACTTTTAAAATTGTCAGAAAAAAAATCTACTACTCATTTGAAGTTCAGACTAAGTTATATTGCATTGTCTTGTTATCTTGCATTTGTTGATTATGCAAATCTACTGTGTTGACTGGTCCTTTAAAGGGACAGTTTACTCAAAAAATGTCTCCCCTTTAATTTGTTCCCAATGATCCACTTTACCTGATGGAGTGTATTAAATTATTTACAAGTAGCTCCTTTACCCTTATATTGGCATTTGAAATTGTTGATTTAGCATGTGGTATCCCCACCTATTCTGAAAGTTTGTGGCCGCGCGTACCAGCTACAGATAAGCTATGTAAACACAGCCAGCAGAAGAAATTACACTCCCAGTCGGATATAGCAGAGATAAGGTAATACAATGTTGATTTTCCATTGTTCTCTCAGAGTACTGGTGATTGTTTTAAGGACATATATAAGATAAAGAAGCAGGTATATGTGCACAATGTGATACAGTAATGAGATCTGATTGTACGTACAAGCTCAACCCATTTTATTAGGTTGTGGCTTCAAAACACATAATCAGAGCTTTAATATACACAAATAAGCATTAAAAAGCTAATTTTCATAATTTTTTTACTCTGCAGTTGGTAAAAAAAATCAATTGTAAACACATTAAGGTAAAAACTATTTTACAGTATACTGTCCCTTTAAGGGCTCAATTTATCAAGCCCTTTGCTTCCCTATGACTGCAGGTTCTCACAAGAGAACCTGCAGTAATGATTTATCAAGTAGCGGTCATCAGACCACATCTTACCTTCCCTCTTCTGCACCTCTTAGGTGGAGAATTTAAAAAAGACAGGGGAGATTGAAAGCTCCTGCCCGTGCATGGTCAGGGTGTGGGATTGCATGCAAGGACAAAATAGCGCTAGTGTGCAATGTTAAATTCCCGCTGCAGATTGCTGCCCGCCAGCGAAGAGCTATGGTAGACAGGGTCGGATAAGTATGGCCCTGTCTGCCCTGGCTTGATAAATCGAGCCCTAAATCTGTTCTAATGGGCAGAAATCACTAAGGATCTCCCCAGCCTCTGCAATTTCAACTTGTGCAGTTTTGTGCAGCAGATTCACTAAAGAATGTGGAGGTAAATGGAAAATAAGTTATTGCTTTTTTAGCTAAAAAACCCCCACAAAAATCATATTTATTTTTGTAAAATGGATGTTCCTTACAGCTAGTGAGGCATGTTATTTTTAACCAATAAATCAGTGAGAGTTCGGCGTATCAGGCAGTAAACAATCAGTTGTACACAGACATGTACTTCCTGTTACTTGTAAAAATCAACAAAAATATTTGATATTCACCATTATTTATTTCTAATGTAAAGGAACAGAAGCATCACTTTTGATTTATGACTTCACATATTAATGTAAACAGTAAAACAAAGGAGAATCACATGGACAAAAATATTGGTCCTCTTAACCTAATATTTTGTAGCACAGCCTTCGGAGACAATAACGGCAATCAAGCACTTTCTGAATAAGATTTCTACACTTTTCGACTGGGATTTTGGCTCACTCTTCTTGAGCAAACTGCTTCAGTTCGCCTGGGAACTCTCCCCCTCAGGATTCAAGGTTCCTTCATATGATTCCATTTCTAATTTACTGTCATTTGGATTACAACACCCTTTTTGTTATTTTTTGATCTTTATTAACATTTGTTGAACATCATTTTTGTTTTTTGTTTTTTTCCACTGGATTTTTTGACCAATTTTTTCACATATATTTTTCTTTTTTTTTTTTTTTGCCTTGTGTCACATCACCCTTTTTCCACATTTGCCACTCATTGGTATTAACTCACCTGTGACTCATTTTTTGCACTGCAGTGTTATCAGGACTACTCATATTAATATAATTTTTTGTGAATTTTTTGTGAATTTTTGATTATTAGTTGTGAATCGATTCTTTTTTATTTTATTTTTCACACAGTGTTCACAATTTTATTCTCACATTTGGCCGCTCACTTATGCTGTAAAAACATTTGCACATTTATGCCCATATTATGTTGCACATTTATGTTGCATAAACACTTCGTTTATCTGTGTATCCGCACTCACACGTGGATTTCACAATATCATCATTATAGTTGTCTCACACCCTTGGATCCAATTGTCATTTGCACATTGTGAGTTTTTCAGAAGATTACTCTATCTTACCATTGTTTTTATTCATTAATTTTATCTATCTATTGTTAACAACACTATTTTATTTGTAATAAATCCTTTTTTAGCCTTAGCAGGTATACATTTCATCTTTTAGTGTTTATATTTATCCCTTAGCCTGTATTGGCGCTGTACATATTCCTTTACTACTAGTTTTTTCCCTTGGGGGTTGGTTAGACCCTTTATTTGTATTCAGCTTAAGGGATTGTCTTAGCGCTTGGCTACCACACCTTATTCTCCACTGCTTCAGTTCTCTTAGGTTTGATGGGAGCCTTTTACCAGCCTGTGAGTTTCAGTTCTTCCACAGATGTGCGATGGGATTCAGATCTGGACTCATGGAAGGACACTTTGGAATGGTCCAGTGTTTTCTTCTCATTCATTTTATGGTGCTTTTTGAGGTATGTTTTAAGTCATTATCCTGCTTGATAATGACTCAAAACATACCGCAAAAACCCATGAGGACCCATGACCTGCAACTGAGACACAACTTTTTGACACTGGGCAGTATGTTTCACTCCAGAATGCCTTGATAGTCTTCTCATTTCATTGTGTCCTGCATAGATTCTAGGCGCCCAGTGCCAGAGTCTGGTGAAGCTGTAGAGACTGTAGTGAGCTTTAGTGAATCAGCAGGTGAAGAGAACTTAGGACCTAGTGAAAATGGAGAGGCTGGTGAAGCTGTAAAGACTGTAGTGAGCTTTAGTGAATCAGCATGTGAAGAGAACATATGAACTAGTTAAAATGCAGAGCCTTATGAAGATGTAGAGACTGTTGTGAGCATAAGTAAATCAGCAGGTTAAAAGAACATAGGAACTAGTGAAACTGGAGAGATTGGAAAAGATGTAGAGCCCCACAAGAGTACCCATGCACACACATACTCATATGCACCTGTGTGCACACACATGCTCATACACACACTCACACAAAAGTACCCATGCATACACATATACATATGCATATACAAACAGAAAGCAAAGCAATCTGCCAGGAACGAACAACAGCTCAGTGGCTTCTTCTGTAGCCTGGTTACCACCTGGGAGTTGCTTCTTTTTTTCAAATTGTGCTTTTTACAGAGGGAAAACTTTCTGAAGTATATTAGTCTGATCCCGCCTAACAGGGTCAGTCCAGCCTCAAAATATCAAGAAGTTTTGCTCTCAACAAGGTAAAAAGCAACCCCAGATGATCGTTTCAGCCTCTTTTGGGTCTCATCAGTGAGGTGCAGCCATGTCCCTCTAAGCAAATTGGGCAAGGATTCCACATCTGGTTTCCCCCATCACCCTTAGGAAGACTTTCCCCAGGGTCATAATACAAATACAAACATAAAGAGAAGCAGTCTGCCAGGAACGAATAGCAGCACCAATAGCTTGTTCTACTACCACCTGGGAGTAACTTTTTTTAGCCCAATTGTGCTTTTCACAGAGGAAAATTTCCTGAAGTATATGTCTGATCCTGCCTAACAAGTTCAGTCCAGGCCCAAAATATCAGGCAATTCTCCTATGAACAAGGGAAATGGTAACCCCAGATAATTGATTTGGCCTCCTTTGGGCCTCCCTAGTGAGGTGCAGCCATATTCCTCTAAGCACATTGGACAAGGAGTCCATGTCTGAGCCACTGAGTTGTTGTGTCACTGACGAGGCCCAAAGGAGGCCGAAACAATTGTCTGGGGTTGCTGTTTCCCATGTTTAGAGGAGAACTGCTTGGTATTTTGGGACTGAACTGACCTCTTTAGGAGGGATCAGACTAATATACTTCAGGAAAGTTTTTTTCTGTGAAAAGTACAATTGGGCAAAAAAAAAAACTACTTCCAGGTGGTAACCGGGCCATAGAACAAGTCACTGAGCTGTTGTTCATTCCTGGCAGACTGCTTCTCTTTTTGTTTGCACATACAAATATGCACCTGTGTGCAAACATATGCTCACACACACACAAGTACCCATGCATATACATAGACATATGCTCACACACACACAAGTACCCATTCTGCATATTCATAGACATATGCTCACACACACACAAGTACCCATGCATATACATACACATATGCTCACACACACACACAAGTACCCATTCTGCATATTCATACACATATGCTCACACACACACAAGTACCCATGCATATACATACACATATGCTCACACACACACACACACAAGTACCCATTCTGCATATACATACACATATGTTCACACACACACAAGTATCCATGCATATACATACACATATGCTCACACACACACAAGTACCCATGCATATACATACACATATGCTCACACACACACAAGTACCCATGCATATACATACACATATGCTCACACACACACAAGTACCCATGCATATACATACACATATGCTCACACACACAAGTACCCATGCATACACATACACATATGCTCACACACACACACACACAAGTACCCATGCATATACATACACATATGCTCACACACACACACAAGTACCCATGCATATACATACACATATGCTCACACACACAAGTACCCATGCATACATATACATACACATATGCTCACACACACACACACACAAGTACCCATTCTGCATATACATACACATATGCTCACACACACACAAGTACCCATGCATATACATACACATATGCTCACACACACACACACACACACACACACACGTACCCATGCATATACATACACATATGCTCACACACACACAAGTACCCATGCATATACATACACATATGCTCACACACACACACACACACACACACACAAGTACCCATGCATACACATACACATATGCTCACACACACGCACAAGTACCCATGCATATACATACACATATGCTCACACACACACACAAGTACCCATGCATATACATACACATATGCTCACACACACAAATACCCATGCATACACATACATACACATATGCTCACACACACAAGTACCCATGCATACACATACATACACATATGCTCACACACACACAAGTACCCATGCATATACATGCACATATGCTCACACACACACACAAGTACCCATTCTGCATATACATACACATATGCTCACACACACACAAGTACCCATGTGTGACAAAACCAATCTCGCCACTGTACATTGGAGGGCCTGTTATGGAACATTCTTTGGGCTGGAGGTACATGGGCTTAAGGATACCCAGAGACTGCCCAACATCAGATTGTCTGAGTACTTAATATGTTAATCTGTTTTACCTGTGAATAGACAATTCTTAGAGGTTTGATGCATTGTTCATATGTTTGCTTTACTGTTTAACCAATGCCCTCTGTAACCTGAAGCCAGGGTTATATTCAACCCCCCCATCTGGGGTCAAAACCTGTATAAATACTAGGCATTCAGCCTTTAATAAAGATATTCTTTTTTTAAACCTGAAATGTGGAGCTTGGTCTCCTGTTTGCAGGGAAACTGATCGAGGTTGTGAAGTGCTGATTCTGTATGCAGGACATTGTTCCCTGGTATTAACCCTTGGTATCCTGTTGGTACCGTAACAATTGGTGGCAAGCGACGGAATGAACCTTATCGCCCAGAAGAGCAACTACACAAGCCAGTAACCTCAGGAAGAGGGGGATTATTACAATACTGACTAAGATGGAAAAGAGAAAAGTAAATTTTGCAGCTTTTAAAAACTTCCTGGAAACAGAAGGAGAGATTGATGGGTACCTTGCGGATTTTGAGAGGCAATGTGCACTACACAAGGTACCCGCAGAGGACTGGGTCACGATATTATCTGGAAAATTATCCGGCCGGGCCAGAGAGGCTTTTCGGGCCATTCCAGATGAGGAAGTCAGGGATTATAATACTGTAAAAGAGGCTCTGCTCTCCAGGTATGCGGTTACACCGGAGGCATACCGGAGGCGGTTCAGAGACACTGTTAAATTAGCTGGAGATTCCTACCTTGAGTGGGCATGTAAGGTGCACCGCACAGCAGCTCACTGGATAGCGGGGTGCCAAGCCATATCTGGGGAAGAGGTGCTGCAGCTATTCCTGTTGGAACATTGCTTCGACAAGTTACCCGCAGGAGTTCGAGAGTGGGTTCGGGACCGTAAACCCTCCACCCTGCAGGAAGCGGCTCGCTTGGCAGATGAGTATACGGATGCCCGCAAACTGGACACTGCTACCACTAAGCCCCCTGCTAGAGTGGAGTACAGACCCTCAGTCACCCCAGCAACTGCCAGTTACCAAACCCCGGTGCACCGCTATACCACACGGCCTCCGGCCACGAACTACCCTCAGAGAGCCCTGTTCAATTTGCGGGGCTACTCACAACCGATTCGATGCTTTGGATGTAAGCAACTAGGGCACAAAAGACCAGAGTGTCCCCTAAACGCAGCGAACCAAGCGCAGTCCTGGAGAAGACCCGCCGGCGGAATCCCACGTAATCCTCAGCCTGCGGCCCGCTACATAGAGGCGCAAGAATGCTGGCGCATCCTACATGAGGCAGACCTTGTGCAAGCTGCCCACCGGAATAACCGGCAACTGGTTAAAGTGAATGGGAAGAAGGTCAGTGGTCTACGGGATACTGGTGCTACCATGACCTTGCTTCAAAAGAACTTGGTGTCTGAGAAACAGTACACTGGAGACACTGTGGCTGTGAGGGTAGCAGGGGGCGATGTGTTCAGCCTACCTGTTGCCAGGGTACATTTGGATTGGGGAGTGGGCGCTAGACCTGTGAATGTGGGGGTCAAGAAGGACTTACCTGCTGATGTTCTTCTTGGAAATGACTTGGCCCCCCTTGTTTCTGCCTACGCTCCTATGGGTCCCGCTGATGTTAACTCTGTGACTACCCGTGCCCAGATCCGTGCAGCAGAGACTGACCCACCTGCTGCTAAGCCCCAGGACACTGAGCTCAGTAAATCTCTATCCGCTATTGATATGTGGAGGTCCCGTTACAATGCGCTGATGAAGGAGAAGAGGAGCGCAGAGGAAAAAGCACGTTTAGAACGTGAATCTCTGCTAGACAAGCTGCACCGACAGACTGCAGAAAACACCAGCTTGAGAGTGGGACATGAAACCTTAAAGACAAACTTAGCGACACTTGAGGAGAAGCTGACGCTGGCTCATAGTGAGGTGCAGCAACTGAAGGGCACCCTATGTCAGTATGAAGGGATTGTGGATACCTATAAAGAGCAGGTACAGAAAACTCGTAAAGAAGCTGATGGGATTTTGAAGGACTGTTTGGCCCTGGTCTGGACACTGAGGAATTTGAACCCTTGTTTGTATGGACAGGAATTCTCTCTCATAACGGGAATACAGATGGATTGTCCCAGCAAACTGACATGCCTACCAGGCGCTCTGGTGGTATATGGCACAGTATATACCCTGGACAGCTGAGCATGACAAACCAGAGGGAGAGGAGTTTGATGGTCCTGTCCCCCAGCAGCAGAGGAATATACAGGGAATTGGGAGCCCAGACTCCATTCCCCAGCGGCAGGCTGCGTTACAAGGGGTAGGGACAGTTGGTCCTGTCCCCCAGCAACACGGCTGTTTAGCTAAAGCGGAGACGATTGGTCTCCCCCTCCAGCAGCACAGCTATGTATCCAAAGGGGAGACAGTCGGTCTCCCCCTCCAGCAACCAGGCTCCCACCAGGCTACTTCCATGGTAGTAATGGCACCCGGGCAGAGTACAGCTGGTCTCTGCCCACCTCGCAACCCACCAATTCAGCGTACCAGTCCCCCACACAGCTGTGGTGAGGCACCTGGACATGGACAAGTTTTCCCCGTACTCAGGTGTAGTAACCATTTATTGTGGGTGGGCTGTACTACTAATTGTGTTTTATGGGTGGGTTGCTGGACTAACCAGGGCACTGACCGGCAGGAGGTCAGATACCCTGTTAGTCTGTTTGGAAAAGGGGAGAGATGTGACAAAACCAATCTCGCCTCTGTACATTGGAGGGCCTGTTATGGAACATTCTTTGGGCTGGAGGTACATGGGCTTAAGGATACCCAGAGACTGCCCAACATCAGATTGTCTGAGTACTTAATATGTTAATCTGTTTTACCTGTGAATAGACAATTCTTAGAGGTTTGATGCATTGTTCATATGTTTGCTTTACTGTTTAACCAATGCCCTCTGTAACCTGAAGCCAGGGTTATATTCAACCCCCCCATCTGGGGTCAAAACCTGTATAAATACTAGGCATTCAGCCTTTAATAAAGATATTCTTTTTTAAACCTGAAATGTGGAGCTTGGTCTCATGTTTGCAGGGAAACTGATCGAGGTTGTGAAGTGCTGATTCTGTATGCAGGACATTGTTCCCTGGTATTAACCCTTGGTATCCTGTTGGTACCGTAACACCATGCATATACATACACATATGCTCACACACACACACACACACACAAGTACCCATGCATACACATACACATATGCTCACACACACGCACAAGTACCCATGCATATACATACACATATGCTCACACACACAAGTACCCATGCATACACATACATACACATATGCTCACACACACACAAGTACCCATGCATATACATACACATATGCTCACACACACACAAGTACCCATGCATATACATACACATATGCTCACACACACAAGTACCCATGCATACACATACATACACATATGCTCACACACACACAAGTACCCATGCATATACATACACATATGCTCACACACACAAGTACCCATGCATACATATACATACACATATGCTCACACACACCCTTAATTATCTACCATTAGAATATTTTTCTTCCTTATTTTTTATACATATAAAATCTTAATTTCAAAGTAATACTGTACTCTTGTACTTTAGTTCATAATTTTGATGTATCTGACAGTTCAATGGGGCCGATTTATGAAGATGCGGGCAGACATGATTTGCTGTAGCGGATCATGTCCGCCCCCGACATCGATAAATGCCGACAGCACACGCTGTCGGCATTTATCATTGCACAAGCATTTTGTGTGAAATGCTTGTGTAATGCCGCCCCCTGCACATTCACGGCCAATCGGCCGCTGGCTGGGGGTGTCAATACGGATACGATCGGGATGATTGCTGTCCGCCACCTCAGAAGTGGTGGACTAGTTAAGGAGCAGCAGTCTTAAGACCGCTGCTTCTTAACTTATGTTTCCGGGAAGGCTTGCACGGAAACAGCTGCTTTCACAGCTTCATAAATCGGCCCCTTTGTCTTTACTTCCACTGTGCCTTAAATGAGAAATATAATTCACAGATTTGTAGAAAGTTGTTGAATGTATAAGTGATGGTAAACTTTCCACTTTTTACAATCAGATCCTACATTTTAATGATATTATTATTTGATCACTTCTAATGAAGATGTACTTTAACTGTGCCATTTAAATACTGCATGCTCCTGCCGCCCACTTCAAAAGTAATATTTTTTGTGAGCTAACTGTTTGAAATGTTTTCCAATCAGTGCTCTATCCATATGGCACTTTTTTTGTAACTAGAACACTGATTGGAGAACAATTCAAACAGTTCACAAAAAATATTACTTTTGAAGTGGGCGTCAGGAGCGTGCGGTATTAGAATGGCACGGCTAGATTATATAGTAAGTTAAAGTACATCTTCATTAGAAGTGATCAATTAAAGTCCATCTAAAATATCACTAACATTCAGGATCTGTTTATAAAAAGTGGAAAGTTTGCCATCACTTTAAAGGTACAGTCTACTCCAGAATTTTTATTGTTTAAAAAGATAGATAATCCCTAGCTGCTTTCCATGAAAGCATACTGAGGTAGGCTCAGGATTGTGCATAAAAAAATTATTTTGATTTTCTTGTACTTTAACAGGAGGTTAGAGACAGGGGTCATAGCGAAACCTTACTGTTCCCCTTGGCATAGGCTGTGTCAGGGCCCCCCATTTCAACACTGCCTTTGTGGCTGTTTGCAATCATCAAAAGCTGAGCTGGCACCACGTAGGGGCAAGAGGAACTGCCTCTCTGTGGCTGTGAGCAGGGACATATTTTTGCCTAGGCAAACAAGGCACTTGCCTAAGGTGGCAGATTTTGACGGGCAGCCCTTTTTGAGTCTTACTACATACACACACTTACTATATACACATGCACACATATACAAACACACACACTTGAACATGAACATTTACTTTTGAAATGCCATGAAAAAAGTAATGTTACACCAAAAAATATTATGGCCAAAAAAGGCCTAAAACCTGGGGAGTGGGGGGTGGGGAGGCAACAGAATTTTGATTGCCTAGGGCCGCACAAAACCTAAATACGCCACTGGCTGTGAGTCATGTTTTCCTCTTGGTTAGTCAATGACCGAGGATATACACTTCCTGTACAAATATGGTGGCAGGATTTTTGTCCAGCAAAACGGTGACTGTCATACCTGTGACGCGAATCCTGTAAGTCGCTCAATAATAATCTATGACTGCCCAAGTATCGGTGTTATTTTGTGTGCTCCTGGGTGTGATAGATCGTTATTTTCTGGATTGCCTTATCGTTGATGAACCCTGCCTGTCTAACTACTCTACTTGATTGACCCCTATTGCTCTGGCTTGCCTTATTGTTGATAAACCCTGCCTGTCTGACTACTCTGCTTGATTAACCCCTATTGCTCTGGATTGCTTTATTGTTTATGAACCCTGCCTGTCTGACTACTCTGCCTGATTAACTCCTATTGCTCTGGATTGCCTCTCTGTTGCTAAACCCTGCCTACCTGACTATTCTAGTAGTTTACCTTTGGACTGCCTTACTGTTGCCTAACCCTGCCTGCCTGACCTTTCTAGTGGTTTACGCCTTTCTCTTAATCCCTGCCTGTTGCCGTCGAAGGCTATCCTGCCTGTGGTGAGTGCCGCGTACCTCATCTTGCAAACTTTCTCTGCTCTGGGATATTCCCTATCATTCCGGCTCGACCCCGGGATAAGAAGACTACTGGCCGAGTTCGGTCTGATTGTGGAATATCCCACGGGCATTACAGCGGTAGCAATAACCAGCCACTTGTAATGGCTGGTTGTTTATCAGGCGCTCTTAAAGAGGTGAATTTGCCCATTTGCTGGTGCACGATAAATTAGCTCTTTCTTGTAATCTAGCCCAAAATTTGTAATGTTAGGTTGCTAACCCTCCTTTATTTCCAGGAATCTCTTTTATTTGCCTAAACTTGTTACTGTTTCCCTTAGTTATCTGCTCTTAGAACATTTTTCTCCCTTATTTTGTACAACATGTAAAATCAGCAAATGCATGCTAAGACAAGGCAATAGCACATTCGGCCAAATTATCAAGCTCCGAATGGAGCTTGATGTCCCTGTTTCCGCGCGAGCCTTCAGGCTCGCCAGAAACAACAATTATGAAGCATAACTGGTCCGCCTGCTTTGAGGCTGCGGACATCAATCCTCCCGATCATATACGATTGGGTTGATTGACACCCCCTGCTAGCGGCTGATTGGCTGCAAATATGCAGGGGGCGGCATTGCACAAGCAGTTCACAAGAACTGCTTGTAGAACGATAAATACCGACAGCGTATGCTGTCGGCATTCATCGATGTCTGTCGGACATGATCTGCTGAACGGATCATGTCGGACAGACCGATGATAAATCGGCCCCTTAGGATGAACTTCAAATGAGTAGTAGATTTATTTCTGACAAATTTCAAAGTTATGTCTGTTTCCACTCCCTCTGTATCATGTGACAGCCGTCAGCCAATCACAAATGCATGTACGTATGTTCTGTGAATTCTTGCACATGCTCAGTAGGAGCTGGTGACTCAAAAAGTGTAAATATAGAAAGACTGTGCACATTTTGTTAATGGGAGTAAATTTGAAAGTTGTTTAAAATTGCCTGCTCTATCTGAGTCATGAAAGTTTAATTTTGACTTGAGTGAATAAAGATGATTTTTATGAAGAATATTGTATCAAATTATAAAATAAAGTGTTTGGTTTTTTTAAGTAACTATGGCATAATTTGTCAATTTCCTTTGTAAAATGTGTTGATTCCAAACACGTTCCTTACCCTGTGAGCCCTTTTTTGTAGGACGGGCACATTGATTGGCCAGACATAATGCAGACCCTCCTGTAGCAACGCCACTACTGATTGCAGGGCCAGATAGGCCCCCTAGAGGTGCAGGCCCAGTGTCCATTAAGACCTCTGACTCCCCTATAGTTATGTCCCTGGACAGGGGTGAGTGGGAGCAAGAAAGATTATTCAAACCATCTAGGAATATTGGCTGTGATGAGGAAAGCATGATTTTAGCAGCCGTGCGGTCTTACCATAGATTTCTCTAGAAAGAATGTTTTAGAGGCAGTTAGAAGGTAGTCTGCTCAGTAGGACAGGAAATCTCTATTCTCAGAGTAGAATGAGTGGGACTATTGTTAGGAGGAAAGTATTGGGTGGGTATTTCATATGCTAATGAAGGCAAACATGAGGGTCTGTTTCATTGTTTGCTCATGCCCACAGCCCCTTCCCTAACCCTCCCTCCTTTATTTAATCTCTGAGCCATACTCTCACCCTACTCACACTTTATGTATCTATCTATCTATCTATCTATCTATCTATCTATCTATCTATCATCTATCTATTTATTTATCTGTCTGTCTATTTCTAACAATCTATCTATTTGTCTGTCTATTTCTATCTGTCTGTCTTTCTGTCTGTCTGTCTATTTCTATCTATCTGTCTGTCTTTCTGTCTGTCTGTCTATTTTGTTCAACCCAGGTAAGAATATTCAATTATTTTACAGTATATTACATATTTAAAGGGAAATTCTACTATAACACTACATAGCAGGAAACAGTGCTCTTCTGTATGGTTAACATTCTATCTATCTATTGATCTATCATCTATGTATCTGTTTATCTGTCTGTCTATTTCTATTCATATATCTATCTATCTATCTATCTATTGTCTGTCTATCTTTCTATCTATCTATCTATTTATCTATCCCTCTCTCTCTCTCTCTATATATATATATATATATCTATTTATATATCTGTCTGTCTATTTATATCTATCTATCTGTCTATCTGTCTATTTATATCTATCTATCTATCTATCTATATATTTATCTATCTATCTATCCCTCTATCTATCTATCTATCTATCTATCTATCTATCTATCTGTCATCTATCTAGCTATTTCTCTATCTTTCAATTTATCTCTCTCTCTCTCTCTCTGCCTGTCTCTAGCTATCTATCCAATCTACGTTCTGGTTCCATAATGTAACTTTCCAAAGCATTTTGTTTGACCCAGGTAGAAATATTCAATTCTTTTACAGTATATTACATATTTAAAGGGAAATTCTACTATAACACTACACGGCAGGAAATAGTGCTGTTCTCTATGGTTAACATTCTATCTATCTATTGATCTATCATATATGTATCTATTTATCTGTCTGTCTATTTCTATTCATATATCTATCTATTAATATATTTATCTATCCCTCTCTCTCTCTCTCTCTCTCTCTCTCTATCTATTTATCTATCTGTCTATCTGTCTGTCTATTTATATCTATCTATCCATCCCTCTATCTATCTATCTATCTATCTATCTATCTATCTATCATCTATCTGTCATTAATCTAGCTATTTCTCTATCTTTCAATGTGTGTCTCTCTCTCTCTGCCTGTCTCTAACTATCTATCCAATCTAAGTTCTGGTTCCATAATGTAACTTTCCAAAACATTTTGTTTGACCCAGGTAGAAATATTCAATTCTTTTACAGTATATTACATATTTAAAGGGAAATTCTACTATAACACTACATGGCAGGAAATAGTGCTGTTCTATATGGCTAACATTCGATCTATCTATTGATCTATCATCTAGCTATCTATTTATCTGTCTGTCTATTTCTATTCATCTATCTATCCATCTATCTATATATTGTCTGTCTATCTTTCTATCTATCTATTTATCTATCCCTCTCTCTCTCTCTCTCTCTCTCTCTCTCTCTCTCTCTCTCTCTCTCTCTCTATATATATATTTATCTATCTGTCTATTTATATCCATCTATCTATCCATCCCTCTATCTATCTATATATCTATCTGTCATCTATCTAGCTATTTTTCTATCTTTCAATGTATCTCTCTCTCTCTCTCTGCCTGTCTCTAACTATCTATCCAATCTAAGTTCTGGTTCCATAATGTAACTTTCAAACTTTTGTTTGACCCAGGTAGAAATATTCAATTCTTTTACAGTATATTACATATTTAAAGGGAAATTCTACTATAACACTACATGGCAGGATATAGTGCTCTTCCAAAATGGTTAACGTTCTTTCAAAACTGTTGTCATATAGTGCTCTAGAAACGTGCACACTCCTGAGATTACGTCCCTGCTTTTCAACAAACATAAAGCACTACTAAATGGATTTTTGAAATAGTTTGTCCCCTAAACGCAGGGTCAGCAACCTGGGCACTCCAGATGTTTTGGAACTACATTTCCCATGATGCTCAGACACTTTAAGCTGCCTACACATCATGGGAAATGTAGTTCTAAAACATCTGAATTGCCCAGGTTTCTGACCCCTGCCCTAAAGGACTAAATCTTGATTTTGATTTAGGTCGTTTTCTCAATACTTGACTTGATTTAAAAAATAATCTGTATAAGTAGAGGTAGATCAATAGAAGAAATAACCATCGGCTAGATTATGAGTTTTGCGTTATGAGGGGTGCGGTGCTAACGAGCAGTTTATGCTCACCGCTCACTTCCCTACAGCGCTGGTATATAATATAACTAATAGTTACATTGTATCTAGCTTAGGGTTTATTTTTATTTTACAGGCAAGTTTGTATTTATTTTAACTAGGTAGAATAGTTACTAAATAGTTATTAACTATTTAATAAACTACTTAGCTAAAATAAATACAAAAGTACATGTAAAATAAAACCTAACCTAAGTTACACTAACACCTAACACTACATTATAATTAAATTAATTCCCTAAATTAAATACAATTAAATAAAATTAGCTAAAGTACAAAACCCCCCCACTAAATTACAGAAAATAATAAACAAATTACAAGATTTTTAAACTAATTGCACCTAATCTAATCCCCCTAACAAAATAAAAAAGCCCCCCAAAAATAAAAAAGCCCTACCCTACACTAAATTACAAATAGCCCTTAAAAGGGCCTTTGCGGGGCATTGCCCCAAAGTAATCAGCTCTTTTACCTGTAAAAAAAATTACAAATCCCCTCCAACATTAAAACCCACCACCCACACAACCAACCCTACTCTAAAACCCACACAATACCCCCTTAAAAAAACCTAACACTAACCCCTTGAAGATCGACTTACTGGGAGAAGTCTTTATCCAGCCGGGCCGAAGTCCTCAACGAATCCGGCAGAAGTGGTCCTCCAGACGGGCAGAAGTCTTCATCCAGACGGCATCTTCTATCTTCATCCATCCGGCACGGAGCAGGTCCATCTTCAAGACATCCGACGCGTAGCATCCTCTTCTTTTCATGGCGACTGAAGAATGAAGGTTCCTTTAAGTGATGTCATCCAAAATGGCGTCCCTTCAATTCCGATTGGCTGATAGAATTCTATCAGCCAATTGGAATTAAGGTAGGAAAAATCATATTGGCTGATGCAATCAGCCAATAGGATTGAAGTTCAATCCTGGGACCGACCAACGCTGCTTTTTAAGCCTAACGCAAAACTCGTAATCTAGCCGCATGTGTATTAAGTCTTTTGACAGAGAATTTTAGATCTTTTTAGATTTTTATAGATAGAAATTATAGATCTTTTTAAATAAAAAAATTAAATAAATATTTTTTTTATTTTTTATAATTTAACAGGCTTTTATTGAAAAGATAATATCAGTAGACAAAGTTAACATGAGATGACAAAAAAAATGTTGGACAGACTGAATATTTGGTCTACAATAATATTTTGCTTGGTAGACAAAAAAAGAATTAATATTTAAACAACATCATCGGCCATTTCGAAAGGAGAAAGAAAGAAAAGGAGAAAGTCTCAAATAAATAATTTTAATAAAAAGGATTTGATAGAGGTTATTCTAATAATCTTTAATAAAGTAAAGAATATTTTATTTAAACAAATTAAATGCATATAGTGATTATTTTAGATCTTTTTAGATTTTTATAGATAGAAATTATATGTCTTTTGAAATAAAAATATTTTATTTTTTATTTTTATAATTTAACAAGCTTGTATTGAAAAGATAATGTCAGTAGACAAAGTTAACATGAGATGACAACAAAAATATTGGACAGAATTAATATTTTGTCTACAATATTATTTTGCTTGGGAGACAAAAAACAAAAAAAGAATTAATATTTAAACAACATCATCGGCCATTTCAAAAGGAGAAAGGAAAGGAGAAAGTCTCAGGGATGAAATAAATAATTTTAATAAAAAGGATTTGATAGAGGTTATTCTAATAATCTGTAATAAAGTAAAGAAGATTTTAGTTTAAAAAATTTAATGCATGTAGTGATTATTTTAGATTGTTTTAGATTTTTATAGATAGAAATTTTTATATACATTTTTTTTATTTTTTTTATTTTTTATAATTTAACAAGCTTTTATTGAAAAGATAATGTCAGTAGAGAAAGTTAACATGAGATGACAACAAAAATGTTGGACAGAATGAATATTTTGTCTACAATATTATTTTGCTTGGGACACAAAAACAAAAAAAGAATTAATATTTAAACAACATCATCGGCCATTTCGAAAAGGAGAAAGAAGAATGAAAGGAAAGGAGAAAGTCTCAGGGATTAAATACATAATTTTAATAAAAAGGATTTGATGGAGGTTATTCTAATAATCTGTAATAAAGTAAAGAAGATTTTATTTAAAAAAAATTAAATGCCTGTAGTGATTTTATTGAGAAGGGAATCCTAAATGTCATGTTACTCCTACTTTTTTAGGATATTAAAACTAATGATTTATAACAAAATATAATTGTTTTTAAAAAGATGCAGTTTCTTTTTTTTTAATTAAACAACAATTTTAGGGCTAGATTACAAGTGGAGCACTAAATATCACTTGCCTGCAAGCTATATTAGTGCTCCACTTTGTAATACCAGTGCACGATAATGTGCGCTGGTACTATAAGTTAATCGCAATGCAAACAGAAGCTTGTGTTTGCATTGCTAGGAAGCATTAAGCTCACAAGAGCGTGCTTCCATAGGCTCCTATGTGAGCCTTGTTCTGTTGCCGCCACAGACGGCATCAGAACCTAATGCAGTGAAGGAGGTATGTAGCGCAACGATGGGCAGCATTTTTAAATATATATGTATTTACACATATTAACACATACATATATATGTATATAAGCATATACATATATATTTACATTGTGGTCTATAGACCGCAATGTAAAGGCACATTTCTGTGCCGTTTTTTTTTCTAACACCCCGCTCCCACCAACTTGAAGCCCCAAAACAGCATAGTTCAGTTTGTTTTAATTAAAAAAAGCTAGATTTTTTTAAAAAATAACAAACTACAATTCCCTCTGGTTTAGGGCATTTGGGGCACTTTTAGAAAATTAACCAGAGATCTAGTCTCTGGTAAATTTTCGGAACGCTAATTGCTACCATGAGGTAGTGGTAGCAATAAACAGCCACTTGTAATGGCTGGTTAATTATTGCACTCCCGAAAACAGGCAAATTTGCCCGTTTACAGGAGCGCAATAATTTAACGCTCCATTTGTAATCTAGTCCTTAATTCGATAGGTAATATAAATCTATACTATTTACTATTTAACTGTTACGAAAATAGGACTGCAGAGACTGACATTGGATTCCTTTTGGTTATTCTATGCATTTTGTCCCTAAAAGAGCCCCCGCTTAATCGGATTATCCAAGTTACCCTTCCCTACAGTCCTTATGCCCAACCCGGGTCTTACCCATGGTTCCCTGGAACTTGGTGGTGGCTGAGACTGGCGGGACGAACCGCTACAATTGAGCGCTGTCACTGTGGAAATCCATTTACCTATCTTAGCGCTTAGCTGGGATGATTTTGAACCCTTGTTTGGCTATTGATTGGGGCAGTTATTGTGAGGGAGCCCCATGGGGATCCCACTATTCATGAACCATTTGATCAGGGGTTTAGTAACTGCGGCTATGGATCTCCTACCTGGCTCCATGATGGACTGTAATCGGGACCTTTACATCACTTGGGCTTGGGCCCCTGACTATGGATCAGAGTGCTTTTTGCACTGTATTATCAGGGGACCCAGAGATATTCAATAGTACCCATCCGCTCACTTGGGATCCCCCCTAAGCCCCCCTAAATCAGAGACGATATGGTATGTGGCTATCACTGACTATGGTGACCAGATTGTGGCGCCGGACTTGTTAATGGGATTACACTTGTTATCAGATTATATTGTGTATAAAAGGCAGCACGTTGTTTCAATAAAGCAGTTCTTGTTTAACTCCAACATTGGTCCTGTCTGATGCTTGGGGTTGAAAAAAAGACTGAAGTCCATTGAGTTCACCTGGATCACCTGTGACGTACAAGCCCTTTACTCTAATATTCTTCCTGAGGGTTTAAAGCTGTTGCTGGGGCTTAAAGCTTTTTCTAGTTACTTAGAGAGTGATGTTTACCTACCTGCTCACCAGAAAGACTTTATATTACAACTTATATATTTTATATTGAGACATAATTATTTTTTGTTTCAGGACAGGTTTTACCCTTAGGTAAAAGGGACTACCATGGGTAACAGATTTGTTCCTAGTTTTGCCAACTTCTTTATGGGGCTATTTGAACAAGAGTTTATTTATAACTCTCAGTTTGGGGCAAATCTGGTATTCAATGGCAGGTACATAGACAATCTTTTGTTTGTATGGAAGCGTGATCTCAAATCTGCCCAATCTCTTAAGAAGCACCTCAGCAATAATGACAGCGGCATCACCTTCACTAGTAATATAGACCACGAGTATACAGTCTCCTTTGACCTCCATGAATACTTGACCGCTTTAGGTAAAATAGGTAGTAGTACACATTTTAAAACTGTTGATTGTAACAGTTATCTTGACTATTCTAGTAATCATCAAATACCCTGGAAAAAGAATGTTCCATATGGTCAGTTTAGGAGAATTCGTAGGAATTGTAGTACTCTACACGATTATGATTCCCAGAGCCTTATTCTTAAAGAAAGGTTTAGAGAAAAAGGTTACCCTACGGCCATTATCGAAGATGGATATGCTAGGGCCAGATCTGACAATAGAGATAATTACTTTACCAGTAAGCACAAAGATCAAGATATTGATGTGACTTATAAGAGTAGTCTGTTTATAACCCAATACAACATAAATACAATTCTAATCACAATCATATTAGACAAGCTATAGACAAACACTGGACAATCCTGAAGAGAGATACCATCTTGGGTGATATATTAGAAGAAAAACCCCAAATAGTTTTCAGAAAGGCACCCACATTAAAAATATTTTAGCACCTAGTAAAATTATGAAACACCAGAAGACCCAAAACTCTTTTAGGAAAGTAGAACCCTGCATTATGAGTAAAAAGGGAGCTTATAAATGTGTCAATAAGCGTTGCAAAATGTGTTTGTATATTAAACAGAATAGAACAAAGTTCCAATCTTATTCGAATAAGAAAACTGTCAACATTTTTACCGTCCTGCAAATGTGGACTGCAGTACATTGTTCGCACCTGTAAATGCCTTAGCAATAGATGGTCAGAGCATTATCGAAATATGAAATATAAGAATAGACTACACAGTGTCGCTCGCCATTGCCAGGTGAAACATACTGGACTAACAAATACTTTTTCAATTACACCGATAGAATGCATTCCCAAATCTCATATGTATAACAGTTTCTTTAGACTGCGCCAAAGGAAGACCTATTGGATTCATAAACTTAGGACAATCCACCCTTTTGGGCTGAACCAGAATGTAGACCTTGCGGCTTTTTAAATTTTTCCTCACTGGTATCCACTGTTATATTCATTTAATTCCTTTTCTTTGTATTCACACTCCTATTTCATTCACAATGTATCTATTGGAGACACAGTATATCACATTTATTGACTCACCACTCCTTTTCACTTTTATCCCCTCTATTCTATTATCTCTAATTCTATTTTCTACAGAAAACAGACCTAGTTTGGCTAACCTCTCCCCATAGCTTAAATTCTCCATTCCCCTTATTATCTTTGTGGCCTTTCTCTGAACTTTTTCTAAATCTGAAATGTCTTTTTTTGAGATCGTTCCCCAGAACTGCACTCCATACTCAAGGTGAGGTCTTACCAGGGATTTATATAGTGACATAATTATGCTTCCTTCCCTTGCATCAGTGCCTCTTTTAATACATGCTGGTATCTTATTAGCCTTAGAAGCCACTGTTGTGCCCTGCATCTTTAGCTTATCTATTACTACCCCCAAATATCTTTCCTCCTCTGTTTGGCTAAGTCTAGTTCCCTTCCATTTAAATAATAGGTTACTTTCTGGTCCCCACTATTTTCTTTTATCCTAGCAATCTTTCATTATGATTAGTGACCAGCATCACCAGCTCTTCCCTCACAATTCCCTGCCACTATAATCCTGGTGGTAAGGGCACTCATTATATTCCGCAGCAGTATCCTGTATGCCAGAATTTCACCCAATAGATACTTGACTGATCCACTATCACAGGGTATTTCCCGTGATTAGAGCACACACTCTTAGGTCTCCACCTTTATGGAGTTTCCTTATCATTCACTCATATCATGCTATTACTTTTTTTCACATGCCATGATACTTACTGAATATCTGTATCCATAGTTTATATATATGGATTCTCCCTCTAATGGTATTCAAATACCATCTCGAACACTGTCCTTTTTTAATTGACTGTACAAGATACTTAGGGATTATTTTTGGGGTTTACAAAGGCAGGAGTTTAAATGCACACCCATTTGTTTATTAATGGTTTTGTATCTTGTATACCTTATGTTAGACTTAAAGTGTCTACATACCGTATGACCATCGTTTATATGTATATTTACTAGTATTGTATGTTGCATAGTTTATGTTGTTTGAATTTTATACACATTGTATGACCATAATGATTGGACAGACTTGTAACGCTTAGTCCTATCACATTTATTCTTAATCCTATTGGCCCTTGCAGGATGTGGGTGCTAGCCGCCCACTTTCCGATTGGCCTACAGTTTCTTTATTACTTGAGCAAGTTTAATCTGTGTAATCAGCCCGATGAAACGGCTTTTATGCTGAGAAATTTGTTGCTGTACGCTTTTAATCTTTTAAGAAAGCTTTTAATTATCCTCGCTCTTGTTACACTTCGTCTTGCCACTGCTCAGACTCCTTTCTCTCACGGACCTCTGGCTATATGATTGGCCGATTTCTGTGACAGTTGGGATTTCCCTTGGGACCTCCTGCTGAATCTCACCCTGAGCCTGTGACTTACCGGTGGGCATAACTCAGAGTTGCATTGGGATACCTGAGACGGTTGGGAGTCAGTCGAGCGGCTCTGAAGCCTCGACTTGCCTGTTTGGTAATTTGTGTACCCATCAATATTGTGAGTGCACATTTTTAATCTTCCACCCTATTTGTATATATGCTGGTCTGCACTATGACGGCTCCTCACCTTTTGTCTTATAGGACTCTGATCATCTAACATCTGGGAGTGCAGCCAACCTACACCGGACCATTATCCCCTTTATCACTTTTTTGGACTGGACATTTTACTATCTTCATTTGTTGTACTGTTAGTCCTTATTTCACATCTTATGTGGTTTGCTATTTTATGGTTTATGTTTTAACCATTCACTTTATAGGTTATAAAACATTAGAGCACCTGATTTATTGCTTTGGTTATATATATATATATATATATATATATATATATAAATATATATATATATATATATATATATATATATATATAGCTTTGTATTAAATTCATCCTATACAAATCTAATATACTTACAAAAAAGCTCCAGTTGAGCTTAAATTAATCCCATTAAAAGGTGATCCATTTAACACAAGCAATTATATCCCTGAATTCTGTTTCTAGCCAGAAATGTATCCAAACCATTTTTAGTTTAAATAGGTTTTTATTAAACATTTGTCACTATACATATTAGAAGTGAATCATCATAAAAAAAAGTACTATAAACAATAGTTATTTTTCTCCTTAGCTTGTCTACTCGATTTGAAAGTGTCCATTCCCTTTTAGAAGATAGTTGGGGTCAGATAGAGTTTTAGTTTGTCTTGTAGGTCATGAAATTCCATGAGAGAGTCCATCAGCCACCAACCAAATAAGGAATCCATGAGTCCAGCATTTGTACAGGGTTTTGGAGAGCAAGCAAGAAGTTTCAAATGTAACATCTATATTATACTAACAGCCAAACCATTTTTAAATGTATCTAAGGTATTGGCATTCACTATCTCCTTTGGTAATGAGTTCCAAAATGTTATTGATCTTACAGTGAAAACATAATTTATGTAAGAACTTACCTGATAAATTTATTTCTTTCATATTAGCAAGAGTCCGTGAGCTAGTGACGTATGGGATATACATTCCTACCAGGAGGGGCAAAGTTTCCCAAACCTCAAAATGCCTATAAATACACCCCTCACCACACCCACAAATCAGTTTAACGAATAGCCAAGAAGTGGGGTGATAAGAAAAAAGTGCGAAGCATAAATATAAGGAATTGGAACAATTGTGCTTTATATAAAAAAATCATAACCACCACAAAAAAAGGGTGGGCCTCATGGACTCTTGCTAATATGAAAGAAATGAATTTATCAGGTAAGTTCTTACATAAATTATGTTTTCTTTCATGTAATTAGCAAGAGTCCATGAGCTAGTGACGTATGGGATAATGACTACCCAAGATGTGGATCTTCCACGCAAGAGTCACTAGAGAGGGAGGGATAAAATAAAGACAGCCAATTCCGCTGAAAAAAATCCACACCCAAAAATAAAGTTTAAATCTTATAAAGAAAAAAACTGAAAATATAAGCAGAAGATTCAAACTGAAACAGCTGCCTGAAGTACTTTTCTACCAAAAACAGCTTCAGAAGAAGAAAACACATAAAAATGGTAGAATTTAGTAAAAGTATGCAAAGAAGACCAAGTTGCTGCTTTGCAAATCTGATCAACCGAAGCTTCATTCCTAAACGCCCAGGAAGTAGAAACTGACCTAGTAGAATGAGCTGTAATCCTTTGAGGCGGAGTTTTACCCGACTCAACATAAGCATGATGAATTAAAGATTTCAACCAAGATGCCAAAGAAATGGCAGAAGCCTTCTGACCTTTCCTAGAACCGGAAAAGATAACAAATAGACTAGAAGTCTTTCGGAAATTCTTAGTAGCTTCAACATAATATTTCAAAGCTCTAACTACATCCAAAGAATGCAATGATTTCTCCTTAGAATTCTTAGGATTAGGACATAATGAAGGAACCACAATTTCTCTACTAATGTTGTTAGAATTCACAACCTTAGGTAAAAATTTAAAAGAAGTTCGCAACACCGCCTTATCCTGGTGAAAAATCAGAAAAGGAGATTCACAAGAAAGAGCAGATAATTCAGAAACTCTTCTGGCAGAAGAGATGGCCAAAAGGAACAAAACTTTCCAAGAAAGTAATTTAATGTCCAATGAATGCATAGGTTCAAACGGAGGAGCTTGAAGAGCCCCCAGAACCAAATTCAAACTCCAAGGAGGAGAAATTGACTTAATGACAGGTTTTATACGAACCAAAGCTTGTACAAAACAATGAATATCAGAAAGATTAGCAATCTTTCTGTGAAAAAGAACAGAAAGAGCAGAGATTTGTCCTTTCAAGGAACTTGCAGACAAACCTTTATCCAAACCATCCTGAAGAAACTGTAAAATCTCAGAATTCTAAAAGAATGCCAGGAAAAATGATGAGAAAGACACCAAGAAATATCAAGAAATATAAGTCTTCCAGACTCTATAATATATCTCCCTAGATACGGATTTACGAGCCTGTAACATAGTATTAATCACAGAGTCAGAGAAACCTCTTTGACTAAGAATCAAGCGTTCAATCTCCATACCTTTAAATTTAAGGATTTCAGATCCTGATGGAAAAAAGGACCTTGCGACAGAAGGTCTGGTCTTAACGGAAGAGTCCACGGTTGGCAAGAGGCCATCCGGACAAGATCCGCATACCAAAACCTGTGAGGCCATGCTGGAGCTACCAGCAGAACAAACGAGCATTCCTTCAGAATCTTGGAGATTACTCTTGGAAGAAGAACTAGAGGCGGAAAGATATAGGCAGGATGATACTTCCAAGGAAGTGAAAATGCATCCACTGCTTCCGCTTGAGGATCCCTGGATCTGGACAGATACCTGGGAAGTTTCTTGTTTAGATGAGAGGCCAACAGATCTATTTCTGGAAGTCCCCACATTTGAACAATCTGAAGAAAAACCTCCGGGTGAAGAGACCATTCGCCCGGATGTAACGTTTGGCGACTGAGATAATCCGCTTCCCAATTGTCTATACCTGGGATATGAACCGCAGAAATTAGACAGGAGCTGGATTCCGCCCATACCAGTATTCGAGATACTTCTTTCATAGCCAGAGGACTGTGAGTCCCTCCTTGATGATTGATGTATGCCACAGTTGTGACATTGTCTGTCTGAAAACAAATGAACGATTCTCTCTTAGAAGAGGCCATGACTGAAGAGCTCTGAAAATTGCACGGAGTTCCAAAATATTGATCGGTAATCTCACCTCCTGAGATTCCCAAACCCCTTGTGCTGTCAGAGACCCCCACACAGCTCCCCAACCTGTAAGACTTGCATCTGTTGAAATTACAGTCCAGGTCGGAAGAACAAAAGAAGCCCCCTGAACTAAACGATGGTGATCTGTCCACCACGACAGAGAGTGTCGTACAATCGGTTTTAAAGATATTAATTGAGATATCTTTGTGTAATCCCTGCACCACTGGTTCAGCATACAGAGCTGAAGAGGTCGCATGTGAAAACGAGCAAAGGGGATCGCGTCCGATGCAGCAGTCATAAGACCTAGAATTTCCATGCATAAGGCTACCGAAGGGAATGATTGTGACTGAAGGTTTCGACGAGCTGATATCAATTTTAGACGTCTCTTGTCTGTCAAAGACAGAGTCATGGACACTGAATCTATCTGGAAACCTAAAAAGGTTACCCTTGTCTGAGGAATCAATGAACTTTTTGGTAAATTGATCCTCCAACCATGATCTTGAAGAAACAACACAAGTCGATTCGTATGAGATTCTGCTAAATGTGAAGACTGAGAAAGTACCAAGATATCGTCCAAATAAGGAAATACCACAATACCCTGTTCTCTGATTACAGACAGAAGGGCACCGAGAACCTTTGTAAAAATTCTTGGAGCTGTTGCTAGGCCAAACGGTAGAGCCACAAACTGGTAATGCTTGTCTAGGAAAGAGAATCTCAGAAACTGATAGTGATCTGGATGAATCGGAATATGCAGATATGCATCCTGTAAATCTATTGTGGACATAGAATGCCCTTGCTGAACAAAAGGCAGGATAGTCCTTACAGTTACCATTTTGAATGTTGGTATCCTTACATAATGATTCAATATTTTTAGATCCAGAACTGGTCTGAAGGAATTCTCATTCTTTGGTACAATGAAGAGATTTGAATAAAACCCCAGCCCCTGTTCCAGAACTGGAACTGGCATAATTACTCCAGCCAACTCTAGATCTGAAACACATTTCAGAAATGCTTGAGCCTTCGCTAGGTTTACTGGGACACGGGAAAGAAAAAATCTCTTTGCAGGAGGCCTTATCTTGAAGCCAATTCTGTACCCTTCTGAAACAATGTTCTGAATCCAAAGATTGTGAACGGAATTGATCCAAATTTCTTTGAAAAAACGTAATCTGCCCCCTACCAGCTGAGCTGGCATGAGGGCCGCACCTTCATGTGGACTTAGGAGCTGGCTTTGATTTTCTAAAAGGCTTGGATTTATTCCAGACTGGAGATGGTTTCCAAACTGATACCACTCCTGAGGATGAAGGATCAGGCTTTTGTTCCTTGTTGTGACGAAAGGAACGAAAACGATTATTAGACCTAAATTTACCTTTAGATTTTTTATCCTGTGGTAAAAAAGTTCCTTTCCCTCCAGTAACAGTTGAGATAATAGAATCCAACTGAGAACCAAATAATTTATTACCCTGGAAAGAAAGGGAAAGCAGAGTAGACTTAGAAGACATATCAGCATTCCAAGTTTTAAGCCATAAAGCTCTTCTAGCTAAAATAGCTAGAGACATATACCTGACATCAACTCTAATGATATCAAAGATGGCATCACAAATAAAATTATTAGCATGTTGCAGAAGAATAATAATGCTATGAGAATTATGATCTGTAACTTGTTGCGCTAAAGCTTCTAACCAAAAAGTTGAAGCTGCAGCAACATCCGCTAAAGATATAGCAGGTCTAAGAAGATTACCTGAACACAAGTAAGCTTTTCTTAGAAAGGATTCAATTTTCCTATCTAAAGGATCCTTAAAGGAAGTACCATCTGCCGTAGGAATAGTAGTACGCTTAGCAAGAGTAGAGACAGCCCCATCAACCTTAGGGATTTTGTCCCAAAACTCTAATCTGTCAGATGGCACAGGATATATTTGCTTAAAACGTTTAGAAGGAGTAAATGAATTACCCAAATTATTCCATTCCCTGGAAATTACTTCAGAAATAGCACCAGGGACAGGAAAAACTTCTGGAATAACTACAGGAGATTTAAAAACCATATCTAAACGTTTAGATTTAGTATCAAGAGGACTAGAATCCTCAATTTCTAATGCAATTAGGACTTCTTTAAGTAAAGAACGAATAAATTCCATTTTAAATAAATATGAAGATTTATCAGCATCAACCTCTGAGACAGAATCCTCTGAACCAGAAGAACCATTATCAGAATCAGAATGATGATGTTCATTTAAAAATTCATATGAAAAATGAGAAGTTTTAAAAGACTTTTTACGTTTACTAGAAGGAGGAATAACAGACATAGCCTTCTTAATGGATTTAGAAACAAAATCTCTTATGTTATCAGGAACACTCTGAGTATTAGATGTTGACGGAACAGCAACAGGTAATGTAACAGTACTAAAGGAAATATTATCTGCATTAACAAGTTTGTCATGACAATCAGTACAAACAACAGCTGGAGGAACAGATACCATAAGTTTACAGCAGATACACTTAGCTTTGGTAGCTCCAGCACCAGGCAGCGATTTTCCAGAAGTATCTTCTGACTCAGTTTCAACGTGGGACATCTTGCAATATGTAATAGAAAAAACAACATATAAAGCAAAATTGATCAAATTCCTTAAATGACAGTTTCAGGAATGGGAAAAAATGCCAGTGAACAAGCTTCTAGCAACCAGAAGCAATAAATAATGAGACTTAAATAATGTGGAGACAATAGTGATGCCCATATTTTTTTAGCGCCAAAAAAAGACGCCCACATTATTTGGCGCCTAAATGCTTTTGGCGCCAAAAATGACGCCACATCTGGAACGCCGACACTTTTGGCGCAAAAAATTGTCAAAATGACGCAACTTCCGGCGACACGTATGACGCCGGAAACAGAAAAATGTTTGCGCCAAAAAAGTCCGCGCCAAGAATGACGCAATAAAATGAAGCATTTTCAGCCCCCGTGAGCCTAACAGCCCACAGGGAAAATAGTCAAATTTTAAGGTAAGAAAAATTTTATTTATTCATATGCATAATCCCAAATATGAAACTGACTGTCTGAAATAAGGAACGTTGAACATCCTGAGTCAAGGCAAATAAATGTTTGAATACATATATTTAGAACTTTATAAAAAAGTGCCCAACCATAGCTTAGAGTGTCACAGAAAATAAGACTTACTTACCCCAGGACATTCATCTACATGTTGTAGAAAGCCAAACCAGTACTGAAACGAAAATCAGTAGAGGTAATGGTATATATTTAATGGTATATATTGAGTATATCGTCGATCTGAAAAGGGAGGTAAGAGATGAATCTCTACGACTGATAACAGAGAACCTATGAAATAGACCCCGTAGAAGGAGATAATTGAATTCAAATAGGCAATACTCTCCTCACATCCCTCTGACATTCACTGCACGCTGAGAGGAAAACCGGGCTCCAACCTGCTGCGGAGCGCATATCAACGTAGAATCTAGCACAAACTTACTTCACCACCTCCATAGGAGGCAAAGTTTGTAAAACTGATTTGTGGGTGTGGTAATTGGTGTATTTATAGACATTTTGAGGTTTGGGAAACTTTGCCCCTCCTGGTAGGAATGTATATCCCATACGTCACTAGCTCATGGACTCTTGCTAATTACATGAAAGAAAAAACATTTCCTCCAGCCTTAAATTTCTACAGAAAACAGACCCAGTTTGGCTAACCTCTCCCCATAGCTTAAATTCTCCATTCCCCTTATTAGCTTTGTGGCCCTTCTCTGAACTTTTTCTAAATATGAAATGAAGACATTGGTCCCCAGAACGGCACTCCATACTCAAGGTGAGGTCTGACCAGGGATTTATATAGTGACAGAATTATGCTTCCTTCCCTTGCATCAATGCCTCTTTTAATACATGCTAGTATCTAGACATGTGCGATTCGGTTTTGTCCGAATCGAAATTCGGACGAATTTTGCCAAATTCGGAATTCAGATCGATTCAAATTTCCGAATTGCGGCAGTGCCGAATCTACCGAATAAATCCGAATCAATTCGAATTTATCGGATGGATTCGGATGGCCATGTATTACACTAGTATTGTACGGTATACTAGTGTAATACACAGCACATCCCACTTAACAGTGCCGAAAATCCGAAAAATCTGAATCGATTCGAACCAAATCGAACCGAACCGAATTTCACACGAATCTGAAAGAATCCGAATGAATCCGAAACAAATTCATTTGATTTCTTCCGAATTCGAATCGATCCGAAATTCGATTCGGTCAGAATCGATCCGAACCGAATTTTTCGCGGCTGCACATGTCTACTAGTATCTTATTAGCCTTAGAAGCCACTGTCCTGCATTGTGCCCTGCATCTTTAGACTATCTATTACTGCTCCCAAATTCCTTTCCTCACCTGTTTGGCTAAGTCTAGTACCCTTCCATTTAAATAATAGGTTGCCTGCTTAGTTTTACTTCCAAAATGTAGAACCTTGCATTTTACAGTATTAAATCTCATTTTCCATTTACCTGCCCATTCTTCTAATTTTTATAGATCCATTTGTAAATCAAGTTCATCCTGCCCTGACCCAATGACTTTACACAACTTTGTATCATCTGCAAAAATATATTTTGCTATTGAATCCTTGCTCCAAGTCATTAATAAAAATATTAAAAAGAACAGGGCCCAGTACTGATCCCTGGGGAGCTCCACTGATTACCTTTGTCCAATCTGAGTATGATCCATTTACTACTACTCTTTTCTCCCTTTCTTTTATCCAGTTATTCATGAGCAAACATTTTCAGCTATTCCCAGTCCCTTAATTAATCTCTCATGTGGCACTGTATTATACACCTTTGCAAAATCCAAGTATATAACATAAACTGATTCCCCTTTTTTTATATTTTAACTTACTTCCTCATAAAATCTATGTCTATATTAAATTGTTTACAAATAGCTCCTTTACCTTTATTTTATCATTTGAAAGAGTGTATTTCACCTGTTGAAGCCTACACCTATACTGTGAAAATTGCATTACTGCAATGTTGGCAATAAAATAGCTATATAAGCAAGAGTCAACAATAGAAATTTACCTCACAGTTGGGGGTTATCCCAACCCAATTCAAAGGGTGTTACTGTAGAAGCTTTGTATACAATGAATGCTTTCCTGAGTACATTGTCCCTTTGAGAACCAGGTGTATATTGTTGGAAGTTAAAAAAAAAAAAAAAAAAAGAATAGTAGCATCACTGTAAAGAGCAAACAATATACCCATATGATCAACTAACATTTGGATATGGCACTAAAGAATCTTAAATAAGACACACAAGCTGGTCTTCACAGCAACTAGCAAGCTGAAACGTCCGACACAACAGACCCTCCATCAACTTGTGTCAGAGCACACCATAGAATGGGCCAACATGATCAAGAATAAATTCCATGTTGTTTTTACTTAATGCAACGCGTTTCTCTGTTTCTGCGGGGATGACCAACAGATATTTATTTACAAATAGCTGTTTGTTGCATTTGTCTGAAAACAATAAATAAGAAGCCATTTAACTAAAAAAACAAACAATTTAGTCAATTCATTTGCGTGGTTAAAACCGTTACTCTAAAGGCAAGAAACGCGTTTCTAAAGATGGGAAAGCCATATAAAGTTAAAACCGACACTATTCAATAACAATTTAGCATTCTCCTTGTCAGTTAATTGATTTAATTACCAGCCAATACACATATAAGCTTCACATTTGTTCTTGGGCAGTCCTGACTCTATTTAGTAGCTCTAACTTCTACTTTAGCTTTATACTGCCATTCTGCTGCCCTGCAGTTGTTTCTTATGGGAAATTGCAGATAACTGGGTTGTCGTTAAAGGGATAGTAAACCCAAATTTTTTCTTTAATGATTCAGGTAGATAGAACATGCCATTTTAAGCAACTTTCTCTTTTACTCCTACTCATTTTCTTCCTTCGTTCTTTTGCTATCTTTATTTAAAAAGCAATAATTTAAAGCTTAGGAGCCAGCCAATTTTAGGTTCAGCACCGTGGGTAGCTTGCTTATTGGTAGCTACATTTAGCAAACCAATAAGCAAGCATAACCCAGGTTCTCAACCAAAAATGGGCCGGCTCTTAAGCTTTACATTCTTGCTTTTTAAATAAAGATAGCAAGAGAATGAAGAAAAATTGATAATAAGGGTAAATTAGAAAGTTGCTTAAAATTGCCTGAAATTTAAAATTGCTTAAAATTTTGTATCCATTTAAAGGGACACTAAAGCAAAAATTAATCTTTCATGATTTAGACAGAATGTGCATTTCAAATAAATAAATAAATACACCTTTCTAATTTACTTTCATTATCAATTTGTGCTCAATCCTTTTATATGCACACTCTCTGAGGCACCAGCTCCTACTGAGCATGTGCTGTAGTTCCCAGTATATATATATATATATATATATATATATGAGTCTGTGATTTTCTGATCCCTGTCACATGATACAGGGGCATTGAAATAGAAGGAAATGTTCCAGAAAAGAATATACTGCTCATTTGAAATTTATATTAAAGGAACATTTTTTTCTAATAATGTCTTCCTCTAATGCATTCCCAAGGGTCCATTTTACCTGCTGGAGTGTATGTAATTGTTTGCAAATGCTCCTTTGTCTTTATTTTGTTATTTGAGATATCTGATTTTGCCTATAGAAAACACCACCTACACTGAAAATATGAATAAAAACACATTATTTGTAGAAAAAGTTATGTAAACAGGATACAATAGTACTAATGAATCTCCCACTGGGGGGGGTAGGAGAGAAACAGAGTTTTTGTATCTGAAACAACTGGTGGTGCCCAACCATGATTAGCATTTTAAAACCAAACTATGGCCTAGATTTAGAGTTTTGTCGGTAAAGACACACGGTGCTAACGCTGCTTTTTTTCCAGCGCACCCTTAAGACAACGCTGGTATTTAGAGTTGTCTGAATGGCTGCGTTAGCCTCAGAAAAGGGAGCGTAGAGCATAATTTAGCTCCACTTCAACCCTCAATACCAGCTTTGCCTACGGTAGCGGTAAGCTGGAAAAACGTGCTCATGCACGATATCCCCATAGGAAACAATGGGGCTAAGCTGGCTGAAAAAAAACCTAACACCTGCAAAAAAGCAGCGTTCAGCTCCTAACGCAGCCCCATTGTTTCCTATGGGGAAACACTCTCTAAGTCTACACCTAACACCCTAACATGAACCCCGGGTCTAAACACCCCTAACCTTACACTTATTAACCCCTAATCTGCCGCCCCCGCTGTCGCTGACACCTGCATTATATTATTAACCCCTAATCTGCCGCTCCGGACACCGCCGCAACCTACATTATCGCTATGAACCCCTAATCTACTGCCCCTAACATCGCCGACACCTATATTATATTTATTACCCCCTAATCTGCCCCCCCCACAACGTCGCCGCCACCTACCTACACTTATTAACCCCTAATCTGCCGACCGGACCTCGCCGCCACTATAATAAATGTATTAACCCCTAAACCGCCGCACTACCGCCTCGCAAACACTATAATAAATTGTATTAGCCCCTAATCTGCCCTCCCTAACATCGCCGCCACCTACCTACAATTATTAACCCCTAATCTCCCACCCGCAACGTCGCCGCTACTATAATAAAGTTATTAACCCCTAAACCTAAGTCTAACCCTAACCCTAACACCCCCCTAAGTTAAATATAATTTTAATTAAACAAAATAAATTTACTATCATTAAATAAATTATTTCTATTTAAAACTAAATACTTACCTATAAAATAAACCATAAGATAGCTACAATATTGCTAATAGTTACATTGTAGCTATTTTAGGATTTATATTTATTTTACAGGCAACTTTGTATTTATTTTAACTAGGTACAATAGCTATTAAATAGTTAATAACTATTTAATAACTACCTAGTTAAAATAATTACAAAATTACCTGTGAAATAAATCCTAACCTAAGTTACAATTAAACCTAACACTACACTATCATTAAATTAATTAATTAAATAAATTAACTACAATTACCTACAATTAAATTTAATTAAATAAACTAAACTACAGTACAAAAAACAAATAAACACTAAATTACAGAAATTAAAAATAAATTACAAGAAGTTTAAACTAATTACACCTAATCTAAGCCCCCTAATAAAATAAAAAAGCCCACCAAAATAATAAAATGCCCTACCCTATTCTAAATTACAAAAGTAATCAGCTCTTTTACCAGCCCTTAAAAGGGCTTTTTGTGGGGCATTGCCCCAAAGTAATCAGCTCTTTTACCTGTAAAAAAAATACAACCCCCCCCAACATTAAAACCCACCACATACCCCTACTCTAACCCACCCAAACCCCCCTTAAAAAAACCTAACACTAACCCCCTGAAGATCTCCCTACCTTGAGTCGTCTTCACCCAACCGGGCCGAAATCTTCATCCAAGGGGCGCAGAAGAGGTCCTTCATCCGGTAGAAGTCTTCATCCAGGCGGCGTCTTCAATCTTCATCCATCCGGAGCGGAGCGGAGTTATCTTCCAAGGAGCCGACGCGGAGCCATCCTCTTCATCCAGAGTCTTCTTACACAATGACGGTACCTTTAAGTGACGTCATCCAAGATGGCGTCCCTTCAATTCCGATTGGCTGATAGGATTCTATCAGTCAGTCGGAATTAAGGTAGGAAAAATCTGATTTTTAGGATTTATTTCACAGGCAATTTTGTAATTATTTTAACTAGGTAGCTATTAAATAGTTATTAACTATTTAATAGCTATTGTACCTAGTTAAAATAAATACAAAGTTGCCTGTAAAATAAATATAAATACCAAAATAGCTACAATGTAACTATTAGTTATATTGTAGCTATCTTAAGGTTTATTTTATAGGTAAGTATTTAGTTTTAAATAGGAATAATTTATTTAATTATAGGAATATTATTTCGTTTTATTTAAATTATATTTATGTTAGGGGGGTGTTAGGGTTAGACTTAGGTTTAGGGGTTAATAACTTTATTATAGTAGCGGCGACATTGGGGGCGGCAGATTAGGGGTTAATAATTGTAGGTAGGTGGCGGCAATTTTAGGGAGGGCAGATTAGGGGTTAATAAAATGTATTATAGTGTTTGCGAGGCGGGAGTGCGGCGGTTTAGGGGTTAATACATTTATTATAGTGGTGGCGATGTCGGGTCGGCAGATTAGGGGTTAATAATTGTAGTTAGGTAGCGGCGACGTTGGGGGGGCAGATTAGGGGTTAATAAATATAATCTAGGTGTCGGCGATGTTAGGGGCAGCAGATTAGGGGTTCATAGCTATAATGTAGGTGGCGGCGGTGTCCGGTCGGCAGATTAGGGGTTAAACATTTTTATTACAGGGTTTGCGATGTGGGGGGGCCTCGGTTTAGGGGTTCATAGGTAGTTTATGGGTGTTAGTGTACTTTATAGCACAGTAGTTAAGAGCTTTTTGTTCTGGCGTTAGCCCATAAAGCTCTTAACTACTGACTTTTTTTGGCGGTAGGAGTCTTGTCGGTAGAGGCTCTACCGCTCACTTCTTCCAAGACTCCAAATACCAGCGTTAGGCAAATCCCATAGAAAATATAGGATACGCAATTGACGTAAGGGGATCTGCGGTAGCCTGGAGTCGCAGAAAGAAAGTGAGCGGTAGACCCTTTCCTGCCTGACTCTAAATACCAGCGGGCGGTAAAAAGCAGCGTTAGGACGCTTGCTTTTGACGGCTAACGCCAAACTCTAAATCTAGGCGAAAGTTTATACATAAATAACATTAGCAGGTCTGCTTTACCTGCAGGTTCAGTCCATTTTTATGGGCATGTCCTTGATAACAACAGGGGATTTAATACTCAGCAGTAGGTATAACAAGTCATTTAGAACACATTCAATTTGGTAGTACAGTGTTCCTTAAAGGAACACTAAAGTCGAAACTAAACTTTCATGATTGAAGTAGAGCACACAAATGTAAACAACTTTCCAATTTACTTCCTTTATCTAAATGTGCACTATCTTTTTACATGAACACTTTCTGAGTCACCAGCTCCTACTGAGCATGTGCAAGCATTCACAGCATATATGAATATATGTACTTTGTGATTTGCTGATGGCTGTCACATGATGCTTTTGTCACAAGTGCTTTTGCATGCCCTTTAAGTGCTATTGCATTGTATTTTTTATTTTTTTTAATAATAATTTTTATTGAATTTTAGGCACACATACATATGTAAATGAAAACAATTTCACAAAAGATTATTTCGCAAGGGATCATTAAAGGAGATTACCAGCGACCTTTCGGAGATGGCATGCCCTTTACAATCAGAAGTTGTATAAACAGTTAAACTGCTTAAATTGAGCAACAAAATTAGAAACAAAAAGAAAAGCACAGTAAAAAGAAACATGTGAACTGGGTATTGGCCACAACAGATTCATTTTTCAGCAGAATATATAATTATGTAACATTTGTTTATATGCTTGGAGGTCATTTTAACGTGTACTGTGCGTATATGTTTCGAGCCCAATTGAAGCTATGGGGAAAATGAAGTAAGAAGTGTCAAGAATCAGTGATCTTGTGTCCTAAGGTAGTGTATTATCAGGGTTTACTAATGACTCCCAATAAAATCTAGGAAAAAAGAGAGTTTGTTGCGTTTATAATAACCATATTGCTCTAAAGATAAGGTTTCATTTATGTTTTGTAGCCATATTTGCACAGACTTCCAGTTTCGGGCTACCAGTAGTCTAGCTAATTTGTATTAGTGAAGAGCGTATTTTACATTTACAGTTTGGGCTTCTATTTAACAGGGCTACCTCCGGTGTCAATGTGAAATCTGTTTCTGTCAGTGTTTGTTCAATGGATTTCCAGAAGGTGATAATTTTGGGGCATTGCCACCACATGTGTGCCATTGTACCTGTTTCCTTACAGCCTCTCCAACATTTCGGAGAAGAGGAAGGGTATATTTTATAAAGCCTAGCTGGTGTTAGGTACCATGAAGAAGTATCTTAAAATTCATCTCTAGTATTCACGTTTGAAGTTGATGATTTACGGGCATTGTTATACATTTTTTCCCAGTCTTTCTCCTCTAGGTGTAATTCTAACTCTCGTTGCCAGTTGATTATGTATGTTGGGAGTGAGGTTAACTGGACTGCATTGAGTATATTTTTAGAGAGTGAAAGAGTTCCTTTGATGGGCATGGGTGAAAGACACAATTACTCAAATTGTGTCGGGACCTGATTAAATTGTGTTTGAATTGGTTTTTGCCAATGAAATGGCTTAATTGCGTGTATTTAAGCCACAATGTAAAGGTTCCGCTCAAAACATTTACTAAGTTTGTGGTTTTATCTTTTGTTGTTCTAAGAGGGTGATAATGGGAACTGAATCGGGGAGGTCCCAGGTAGCTACTGTTTTACCTATTGGTTCATATCTGCCTGTGATTTCCATGTTTGATGAAATTGGAGTCAGTAGAGATTGTGGTGTGAAAAGCTCTGGTGAACGCTTAAGTAGATAGTCCCAAGTGTTGAATATGTGTTTATATAAGGGTAATTTGTGTCATAGTATGGGTCTGAGGTGTTTAGGGATCCAGAAAATAGAGCCGGGTGTAGGGGATCTAAGAATTTGAGAATCTAATGAAATCCAGGCCTTTGCTTCTGTTTTGCTATAGAGTGGTAATATGTTTCTAGTTTCGGTACTCCCAAACCTCCTCTTCTGAGGGGTTGGTACATGGTGGTTGCATTGGTACAAGGTTTTGTTTTATTCCATGAAGGTGTTAATGAATTTTTGGATTGTTGGAGAAAGGATTTAGGTAGTGTGAGGGGTATGGATTGGAAAAATGTAAAGTATTCTAGGGTGAATTGTCATCTTAATTGCTTGTACTCTGCCCCACCAGGAAAGTGGTTTATCTTGCCAGGTACGTAATGTATGTTGGGTGGAGCTTAGTAGTGTTTTGTAGTTGGAGTCAAATAGATATTTTAGGGGTTAATAGTACTCCTAGGTATTGCAAATGAGAGATTTGGGGTTTATATGGACATGTGGTCTTGAGCGTATTAAAATCATCATGTGATAGTGAGATATTTAGGATTTCTGATTTTTGTTTGTTGATTAAAAAATTAGATAGTTTGCCAAAAGTGTCAAATTCTGTCAATAGTGCTGGTAATGATTGAAGAGGGGAGGTCAGTGTAAGTAGGACATTGTCAGCGAACATGGAAACTTTGTATTCATTTGGCCCTATAGTGATCCCTTTGATCTCTGAGTTGGTTCTTATGGCGAGGCTAGGGCTTCTATCGTTAGCACAAAAAGGATGGGGGATAACGGACACCCCTGCCTTGTACCGTTTGCTATAGGGAAACTATTAGATAGAACTGTATTAACCTTTTTTCTCGCTGTTGGCCTGGAACTGGAATATAGTTGGAAGATTCTTTGAATTATTGTGTCGCCGAAACCAAAATAGTGTAGTGTTCTTTTAAGGAAGGTCCAATTGAGCCTATAAAAAGCCTTCTCCGCGTCAGTGGAGACCAGGTCAGTGGGTATATTATTAGAGGTGGCATATTCCATCAATGCTCTAATGGTGTTGTCTCTGGTCTCCCCGAGCAGAACAAAGCCTGCTTGGTCCACATGTATGAGGGTTGATAGGACCTTGTTAATTCTTCTAGCTAGTACTTTTGCGTATATTTTGATATCCCCGTTTAGTAACGATATTGGGCGATAGCTGCTTAAGTCGAGTGGGGGTTTCCATTCTTTGGGGATGTGCTTCTAATAATTGGGATGAGAGGTGACTCTCTTCATCTAGTGAGTTAAATAGGTTTGCCATAGGTAATGCTAGAATCTGTTGAAATTGTTTATAGTAGGTATTAGGCCATCGGGGCCTGGACTTTTTTTGTGAAGGAAAGCTTTTAATTGCTCCCATAATTTTGTGTATTGTGAAAGGATCTTCTAGGAATTTGATTAAAGGTCCCAGTATCTGTGGTAGGTGTGCGTCTTTTGTGGAAATGGTTAGATTGATCATCATTGTGTGGGATATTGTACAGGGTCTGGTAATAAGTGCTAAAGGTGTTCGCAATTTCTTTGCAATCGAAGGTCTCTGTGTTATTGTGGGTGGTCATTTTGTGTATGTAATGCATAGATAGGTTTTTTTAAGTGCTCTAGCTAGCATTGGGCCTGTTCTATTACCATTCGTGAAATATATTTTTTTGAGGTGATATGCTTTCCTATGCGATTCTTTATTTAATAAGTTATTCAAGTCTTGTCTTACTTTTTGTAATCTAGTGAGATACTCCTTGTTAGTTGGATCTGACATGTGGGCATGTTCTGTGTCGTGAAGCAGACACAGGCGAAGGTATTCAGTGTTGTATGATTTGGTTAGAATGGCTTTTTGTTTGAGGAATTCTCCTCGAATAACCGCCTTGTGTGCTTCCCAAATTATTACTGGGGATGATTGTGGGGATTGATTATGCTGAAAGTATTCTTCTAGTGTTTTTGTGATTTTGTTTAATATGTAGGGTTGGAGGAAGAGAGTGTTGTCTAATCTCCAACAGAAATCTGTAGTCGGCCGTTCTGGCCATTCTAGGTATAGCGAGGTAGAGGAGTGGTCTGACCAGGGTGTTGGTTCGGTATCAGAATCTCGGACTAGCGATAGTCCCATTTGATCAATACATATGTAAGCTAGTCTGGAATATGTTTTACATGGTTTTGAAAAGAGAGTATGTTTGTTGGGTTGGATTTTGAATTCTCCAGATATCTAGAAGAGTTACTGAATGGAGGCACTGTGTGATCCTTTTGAGAGGTTTCAGGGATTGGGAGCTTTTGGATTGGGAACAATCCAGTGTGGGGTTCAGTGCAATATTAAAATCCCCTGCTAAGATTATAGTTCCTTTGGCTACCTCCAATAATTCTCTAGTTAAGCGTTTCAAAAAGCGTGCTTGGCCTGTATTAGGAGCATATATGTTTGCTAGAGTAATGGGTTTGTTAAATATGGTTCCTACTATGATTAAATAACAGCCTTCTAAGTCTGAATGTTTATTGAGTATGTGGAACGGTTATGATTTATGTAGCAGCATGCCTACTCCATTTTGTTTTCTGATTCGTATTTGAGTTAAAGTAACTGGTGGGGTAATGTTTGGAGGAAAATTTTGGTTCAGCATTTCTATTGAAATGGGTTTCCTGTACGAAAATAATTTCGCTTTTATGCTTGTGGAACCAGTTAAGGGCTATTGATCATTTCGTTGGGGAGTTGAGGCCTTTGGTGTTTCGCATTAGGATCTTTAAATACGGGAAGTCATTGCGCTGGAGGTGGCATCATTGCTTACTTCTGCCTAAAGTGTGTGGGGTTGTGCTGACCCATAATATATAATGGTTTCTGTTATGTTCGTAGCCATATCATGTATGAATTTGGGAGCATATGAATTTAAGGCAATTGCCTAAATCAGTACATAGTGCGGTTTTGTTTTGCATAAGGTTCTGTGTCCGAAGGGACTGAATCTGCTGTTCACAATAATATAACAATAATGGAAAACTCTATGAGAATACAATTAAAGTAACAATAACAAAAACAAATTCAATAACAATACAATTACATGTATCCATGTACAATATATTAAAACTAAAATGAGGGGGATACATCTTGGTTCACAACATATTGCAAACTATAAGGTACTTTCTGCTTCCTTTTTATAAACAGATAATAAGAGGATAAACTGAGAGTCCTAGTCAAGTTATGTTAAAGTTCTTGATCAGAGTCTTATAAACAAATTAACCTTTTGACACGATGCATGTAGATATTTTTTTACACACACACACACATATATATATATATATATATATATACATACATGTCATGAACGCTTCCGTTCATCGCCGTGTCGCCGCGGCTCCCGGAACTCCTCTGTGTCTCTGACGTCATGTTGCTTAGCAACATGACGCTTTCTCTCACACCCCTCTGATGACGGTTACGCTCTGCCCTTTAAATCTCGGCGGGAGATCTGAATCTGGGCCCGTTTGTTGTTTCCCTGGATTGTGAGTACCATATCAGTTTTGTTCTTCTGTGTACCGACTTCTGCCTGCCTGACCAAGCCTCTTGCCTAATCCCTACTTGCTGATATTTGGACATTGACTTCTGCCTGCCTGACCTTGCCTGTAGCTATTACCCTTTTGCTGATACTTTGATGCCGACTTCTGCTTGCCTGACCCTGTCTTTTGCCTATACCTTTTGCTGATATTTGGATGCCGACTTCTGCCTGCCTGACCTTGCTTTGGCCTTTACCTTTAAACCTATTCTTTGTTAAACAACACCTGCTTAAAAGGGACATTTACTTTTACAAGCTGCAAAAGAGAACTTTGCCTTTCTGTTTGTTATACACCTGCTTAAAAGGGACATTTACTTTTACAAGCTGCAAAAGAGAACTTTGCCTTTCTGTTTGTTATACACCTGCTTAAAAGGGACATTTACTTTTACAAGCTGCAAAAGAGAACTTTGCCTTTCTGTTTGTTATACACCTGCTTAAAAGGGACATTTACTTTTACAAGCTGCAAAAGAGAACTTTGCCTTTCTGTTTGTTATAAACCTGCTTAAAGGGACATTATACTTTTACAAGCTGCAAAAGAGAACTTTTCCTTTGTTTTACTAGCCTGCTAAAGAGGACCTTTTTCAGAAGCTTCAAGTAAGAGCATTTCCTTTTTGTTCTTTGTACTACTTAAAGGGACGTTTTATCCTTTGTGGCTTTCCTGCATTCTGGAACAATATTCATTTTTGTTATCTTCTAATCTGCTTCCTGAGTGGGTCACGTCCTGGATATTTCTCAGTGTGCTAGCGTGTGCTTTCAATTCACGCTAGCAGTTGGGTTACATCCCGGATTGATTCCTGAGCGGCTGACATTACAAACGGGCCATAAAAATGGACCCCACTGAATTATCTATGGCCGTGGCTCACCAGGGACAGCTCTTGGGTTCTCATGCCACTCACTTGCAGTCTCTGGACACTAAACTTGATCAAATTACTGCTCTATTACAAAATTTGGTTGCTACCGCACCTCCCAATCCTAATCCCAATCCAAATCCGATTGAGGCATTACCTCCTCCGATTCCTAACAATCAGTCTCAGGTACAACTAAGTCCCAGGATTCCTCTTCCGGATAAATATGATGGGAATCCTGAAGAATGTAGAGGCTTTTTGAATCAATGCCGTCTTCATTTCCGAAATAGCCCTACTCTCTTTGCTACTGCCTCTTCTAGAATCACGTTTCTTATTTCCTTAATGAAAGGAAAAGCCTTGGCTTGGGTGTCACCTTTGCTAGAAAAGAATGATCCTATACTGTTGGATGTTGATACATTTCTATCTACATTCTCAAACGTATTCGATAAACCTGGAAGGTCATCCGCTGCTGAAGCAACTCTCCTGGATTTACGTCAAGGAAATCAACCAGTCTCTCAATATGCAATTGAGTTCCGCACCCTTGCCTCTGAAACCACTTGGAATCAGGGAGCCCTCAGAGCCGCTTTCCGTAAAGGACTTTCTGAGCGTCTCAAGGATGAATTGGTGTATCGTGAACTTCCAGAGTCCTTAGAAGCCTTAATAAATCTCTGTATCAGTCTCGACGCCAGGTTTCGTGAACGCCAACAAGAAAAGGATAGAACACAGAGGACTTCCACTCGAACTCCTTTTCGTTTAGCTCCTCGTTTTTCTAATCCAGTCACTCCAGCCTCTCCTACTACTGATCAGGCTGAACCCATGGAAGTAGGAAGTATAAAATTAACTGAGACTGAACGCTTAAGAAGACGGACTCTTGGCTTATGTCTGTACTGTGGCCTTAAAGGACATTTATTAAGGGATTGTCCTACTAGGCCAGTAAAAGCCAGGGCTTAACTCTAGTCCAGGGAACTGAGTTAAGCCAAAATAGTGGTCATTCCCTATACAAGAAACTCTTTGTTCCAGTAACTCTTCTAATTGGACATAAGAAGATCTATACCCAAGCTCTAATTGATTCTGGTGCTGGAGGTGTGTTCATTGACTCTACATTTGTTTCTACTCATTCTATACCCTTACTAAAGAAGGAGTATACCATTTCAGTCTCTACGGTCAGTGGAGATCCTTTGGGTTCTGGATACATTCAGTTTTCTACTCAACCCTTAATCCTCACCGTAGGAATACTTCATTCTGAGACAATTTGTTTCGATGTCATTCCCACTCCGCAATTTCCCATTATCTTGGGATTACCCTGGCTCCAGATTCACAATCCCATTTTTTCTTGGACTTTCGGTGACCTCCTTCCTGGGGCTGCCTATCCTCGAGGCAAGACATATCCACTTTCTAAACCAGAAAACATGGCTCTGGAAGAATATATAAAAGACAATCTGGCTAGAGGATTTATTCGACCCTCCTCTTCCCCTGTAGGGGCTGGTTTCTTTTTTGTGGGAAAAAAGGATGGCGGATTAAGACCCTGTATTGATTATCGTGGATTGAATCAGATTACCATCAAGAACAGTTATCCTCTGCCCCTTATTCCTGAACTTTTTACTTATCTTCAGGGAGCCACCATTTTCACCAAACTCGACCTACGTGGTGCATACAACTTGATCCGTATACGCAAAGGAGATGAGTGGAAGACTGCCTTTAACACTCGATTTGGGCATTATGAATATTTGGTCATGCCCTTCGGGCTATGCAATGCTCCGGCGGATTTCCAGCATTTTGTAAATGAGATCTTTCGTGATTTTTTGAATATTTTTGTTATCATATATCTGGACGACATCTTAATTTTTTCTCAGAACCACCAAGATCATGTGCACCACGTCAAGAAAGTACTTCAACGTCTAAGAGAATTCCATCTGTTTGCTAAACTGGAGAAATGTTCTTTCCATCAAAAATCCATACCCTTTCTGGGTTATGTAATATCGGCATCTGGATTCGAAATGGACCCTACTAAACTTTCTGCCATTTTGGATTGGCCTAGACCTGATTCTTTGAAGGCTTTACAACGTTTCCTAGGCTTCGCCAATTATTACAGAAAGTTCATCAAGAATTTTGCTACTATTACTTCTCCTCTTACTTCTCTCACAAGAAAAGGACAAAACTGTAAAGTATGGCCGTCTGAGGCTATAGAAGCTTTTGAATCTCTCAAAGAAGCTTTTTCCTCAGCTCCTATCCTTCGTCATCCAAATCCTGAGTTTCAATTTATTCTGGAGGTGGATGCTTCCTCTGTTGCTGCTGGAGCGGTTCTGTCTCAACGAATACCAGAGACTGGAAGGATTCATCCTGTTGCTTTTTTCTCTAAAAAATTCACTCCTTCCGAATTTAACTATGACGTAGGGAATAAAGAGTTGCTTGCCATCAAGATGGCATTGGATGAATGGAGACATTGGCTGGAAGGTACTTCTTTGCCATTTACTATACTTACTGATCATAAGAACCTTCTGTATCTCCAAACAGCCAAACGACTAAATTCCAGGCAAGCACGCTGGTCCTTATTCTTCTCTCGGTTTCACTATAATTTGTCTTACATACCTGGATCAAAAAATATTAAAGCAGACGCACTTTCCAGACAATTTCAAGATACCCCAGTTCCTGAGTCTGGTACCATTCTCCAACCTCATGAAGTCATTGCCCAGTTAACAACTTCTTGGTTACAAGAATTACAGTCCGCTCAAGAGCATCTTCCTTTGTCCTGTAAACCTCCCAATGGTTTACTCTTTGTTCCTGAACGCCTTCGTTCCAAGATTTTATTTTGGGCTCATGATAGTCCCCTTTCTGGACATCCTGGCATCAGTATTACCACTCGAAACCTCAAACAACTTGTCTGGTGGCCTACACTCTCTCAAGATGTGAAGGATTACGTCTCAGTATGCACACAATGTGCCATGAACAAAACCCCACGCCAACTTCCTTCAGGATTACTCCAACCATTGCCTATACCTCACCAGCCTTGGACTCATGTATCCATGGACTTTATTACTGATCTTCCCTTGTCCACTGGGAACAATACTATCTGGGTGGTGGTCGACAGGTTCACTAAGACGGCTCATTTTGTACCCTTGCCAGGATTACCATCTGCCAAAAGACTCTCTGAACTTTTTATTCTACATATTGTAAGAATCCATGGATTTCCTCTAGATATTGTTTCAGATAGAGGGGTACAATTCGTTTCTCGATTTTGGAGGTCACTTTGTAAACATTTTGGTACTACTATATCTCTCTCTACTTCTCACCACCCACAATCGAATGGTCAGACTGAAAGAGTAAACCAGTGTCTTGAAACATATCTTAGACATTATGTGGATCATTATCATTCAAACTGGACTTCTTACCTTCCTTTGGCTGAATTGGCCCATAATGCCCGGTACAATTCCTCCCTTCAGACTTCTCCTTTTCATGCAGCTTATGGATATCAGCCTAGGACATTCCCTTTGCATACTTCCTCCACAGTGAATCCTGCTTCTGATCTTACAGCCCGAAGATTAACTCGACATTGGCAGAAGATACATCGTATTCTTTCTGTAACTTCTAGACGTTACAAGTTCTTTTCGGATCTTCGACGGAAAAAGGCTCCCAAATATCGCCCTGGTGATAAAGTTTGGATTTCCTCTCGATTTCTTCGCCTGAAACAACCTTCTAACAAATTGGGACCACGATATGTGGGTCCTTTCCGAATACTGGGTCAGGTATGTTCCACTGCTTATCGGGTAGCTTTACCCAAGTCTCTCAAAGTCCATCCGGTATTTCATGTTTCTCTTTTAAAACCTGTGATGTTTAACAGGTATTCTAAGCCTTTTTCTAAACCTCCACCGTTATTGGTGCATGGACATCCTGAGTTTGAGATCAGCCATATTCTAGATTCCAAATTGCGGGGCAAGAAATTGTATTATCTCATTCATTGGAAGGGTTATCCAGTCACGGAACGTTCTTGGGAACCTGCTCATCAAGTAAATGCTCCTATATTGGTCAAGTCCTTCCACAAGACTCATCCTGATAGACCTGGTCCTGTCCCCCGGAGGGGTCCTTGAGGAGGGGGTGCTGTCATGAACGCTTCCGTTCATCGCCGTGTCGCCGCGGCTCCCGGAACTCCTCTGTGTCTCTGACGTCATGTTGCTTAGCAACATGACGCTTTCTCTCACACCCCTCTGATGACGGTTACGCTCTGCCCTTTAAATCTCGGCGGGAGATCTGAATCTGGGCCCGTTTGTTGTTTCCCTGGATTGTGAGTACCATATCAGTTTTGTTCTTCTGTGTACCGACTTCTGCCTGCCTGACCAAGCCTCTTGCCTAATCCCTACTTGCTGATATTTGGACATTGACTTCTGCCTGCCTGACCTTGCCTGTAGCTATTACCCTTTTGCTGATACTTTGATGCCGACTTCTGCTTGCCTGACCCTGTCTTTTGCCTATACCTTTTGCTGATATTTGGATGCCGACTTCTGCCTGCCTGACCTTGCTTTGGCCTTTACCTTTAAACCTATTCTTTGTTAAACAACACCTGCTTAAAAGGGACATTTACTTTTACAAGCTGCAAAAGAGAACTTTGCCTTTCTGTTTGTTATACACCTGCTTAAAAGGGACATTTACTTTTACAAGCTGCAAAAGAGAACTTTGCCTTTCTGTTTGTTATACACCTGCTTAAAAGGGACATTTACTTTTACAAGCTGCAAAAGAGAACTTTGCCTTTCTGTTTGTTATACACCTGCTTAAAAGGGACATTTACTTTTACAAGCTGCAAAAGAGAACTTTGCCTTTCTGTTTGTTATAAACCTGCTTAAAGGGACATTATACTTTTACAAGCTGCAAAAGAGAACTTTTCCTTTGTTTTACTAGCCTGCTAAAGAGGACCTTTTTCAGAAGCTTCAAGTAAGAGCATTTCCTTTTTGTTCTTTGTACTACTTAAAGGGACGTTTTATCCTTTGTGGCTTTCCTGCATTCTGGAACAATATTCATTTTTGTTATCTTCTAATCTGCTTCCTGAGTGGGTCACGTCCTGGATATTTCTCAGTGTGCTAGCGTGTGCTTTCAATTCACGCTAGCAGTTGGGTTACATCCCGGATTGATTCCTGAGCGGCTGACAATACAGAGAAGTGCACTCACAGGAATGAACAACTGGCTCAATAACATTGTTAGCCTGTTCTATGGCGATTTACCACCTGGGTGCAACTTTTTAGCCCAGTAATGCTTTTCACAGAGTAGAACTTTCCTGTAGTATATCAGTCTGATCCCGCCTATTACGGTCAGTCCAGCGCCGAAATACCAGGCAATTCCTCTCTGAACAAGGAACACAGCAACCCCAGACGATCGTTTCGGCCTTCATTGGGCCTCGTCAGTGAGGTGTAGCTATATTCCTCTAAGCACACTGAGCAAGGAGTCCACGTCTGGTTGCCCCTTTTTCCCATAGGGAGACTAAATACATACAGAGAAGTGCACTCACAGGAATGAACAACTGGCTCAATAACATTGTTAGCCTGTTCTATGGCGATTTACCACCTGGGTGCAACTTTTTAGCCCAGTAATGCTTTTCACAGAGTAGAACTTTCCTGTAGTATATCAGTCTGATCCCGCCTATTACGGTCAGTCCAGCGCCGAAATACCAGGCAATTCCTCTCTGAACAAGGAACACAGCAACCCCAGACGATCGTTTCGGCCTTCATTGGGCCTCGTCAGTGAGGTGTAGCTATATTCCTCTAAGCACACTGAGCAAGGAGTCCACGTCTGGTTGCCCCTTTTTCCCATAGGGAGACTAAATACATACAGAGAAGTGCACTCACAGGAATGAACAACTGGCTCAATAACATTGTTAGCCTGTTCTATGGCGATTTACCACCTGGGTGCAACTTTTTAGCCCAGTAATGCTTTTCACAGAGTAGAACTTTCCTGTAGTATATCAGTCTGATCCCGCCTATTACGGTCAGTCCAGCGCCGAAATACCAGGCAATTCCTCTCTGAACAAGGAACACAGCAACCCCAGACGATCGTTTCGGCCTTCATTGGGCCTCGTCAGTGAGGTGTAGCTATATTCCTCTAAGCACACTGAGCAAGGAGTCCACGTCTGGTTGCCCCTTTTTCCCATAGGGAGACTAAATACATACAGAGAAGTGCACTCACAGGAATGAACAACTGGCTCAATAACATTGTTAGCCTGTTCTATGGCGATTTACCACCTGGGTGCAACTTTTTAGCCCAGTAATGCTTTTCACAGAGTAGAACTTTCCTGTAGTATATCAGTCTGATCCCGCCTATTACGGTCAGTCCAGCGCCGAAATACCAGGCAATTCCTCTCTGAACAAGGAACACAGCAACCCCAGACGATCATTTCGGCCTTCATTGGGCCTCGTCAGTGAGGTGTAGCTATATTCCTCTAAGCACACTGAGCAAGGAGTCCACGTCTGGTTGCCCCTTTTTCCCATAGGGAGACTAAATACATACAGAGAAGTGCACTCACAGGAATGAACAACTGGCTCAATAACATTGTTAGCCTGTTCTATGGCGATTTACCACCTGGGTGCAACTTTTTAGCCCAGTAATGCTTTTCACAGAGTAGAACTTTCCTGTAGTATATCAGTCTGATCCCGCCTATTACGGTCAGTCCAGCGCCGAAATACCAGGCAATTCCTCTCTGAACAAGGAACACAGCAACCCCAGACGATCGTTTCGGCCTTCATTGGGCCTCGTCAGTGAGGTGTAGCTATATTCCTCTAAGCACACTGAGCAAGGAGTCCACGTCTGGTTGCCCCTTTTTCCCATAGGGAGACTAAATACATACAGAGAAGTGCACTCACAGGAATGAACAACTGGCTCAATAACATTGTTAGCCTGTTCTATGGCGATTTACCACCTGGGTGCAACTTTTTAGCCCAGTAATGCTTTTCACAGAGTAGAACTTTCCTGTAGTATATCAGTCTGATCCCGCCTATTACGGTCAGTCCAGCGCCGAAATACCAGGCAATTCCTCTCTGAACAAGGAACACAGCAACCCCAGACGATCGTTTCGGCCTTCATTGGGCCTCGTCAGTGAGGTGTAGCTATATTCCTCTAAGCACACTGAGCAAGGAGTCCACGTCTGGTTGCCCCTTTTTCCCATAGGGAGACTAAATACATACAGAGAAGTGCACTCACAGGAATGAACAACTGGCTCAATAACATTGTTAGCCTGTTCTATGGCGATTTACCACCTGGGTGCAACTTTTTAGCCCAGTAATGCTTTTCACAGAGTAGAACTTTCCTGTAGTATATCAGTCTGATCCCGCCTATTACGGTCAGTCCAGCGCCGAAATACCAGGCAATTCCTCTCTGTACAAGGAACACAGCAACCCCAGACGATCGTTTCGGCCTTCATTGGGCCTCGTCAGTGAGGTGTAGCTATATTCCTCTAAGCACACTGAGCAAGGAGTCCACGTCTGGTTGCCCCTTTTTCCCATAGGGAGACTAAATGCATACAGAGAAGTGCACTCACAGGAATGAACAACTGGCTCAATAACATTGTTAGCCTGTTCTATGGCGATTTACCACCTGGGTTTAAAAGTGGAACATACTTACTTCAGTGTGGGGATCAATGAGGGATTTCCTCCAGGTACATAACCTGGGCTTGGTGGAGCAACTAATGTTACCCAGCCTAAAAACTAACCCTTTTTTTCTTTCTTTCTTTTTTTTTCAAGACGGTTGGGAAGAGTCATGTGGGACTGGAGTCAATGGCCTGAGAGTTGGCATTAGGTTTAGATCTCTTCCTGCTTACTTTGGTCCAGATGGCTCTTTGAGGTTTTGGATCATGTAGAGGATGATGGTCCCTCACAGATGTAGACTGATTGAGGGAAGGCAAAATCGGTTGTGGGATATTGAGTTGCTTGCAGAAGGAGTCCAAGTCTTCTGGTGTCCTGTATATGGCGATTTGTGATCCATGTATCACCTTTATGCAAAACAGGAAGCCCCACCTATATGGTATCTTTAATTCTTGTAGGTGTGTGGTTAAGTAGTTAGCTTCTCTTCTTCTATTCAACGTGATAGTACTCAGATCAGCATACATTTGTATGTTGTCGCCTTCATATGAAATCTGTCGGATTTTTCTGTCTACTTCCATTATTTTTTCTTTGTCTGTGAATGCTTGGAATTTTAAGATAATGTCCCTTGGGTGCTTGTCATCAGGGGGCCTTGGCCTCAGGGCTCTATGTGCACTTTCCCCAGGTAAATTAGGTGATTATTTGGTTTGTGGTAGGAATTGAAACAGTATTGAGGGATCTGGTTTGGTGTAACTTTTTCAGGAACTCTGCGGATTTGGGCATTGTTTTTACGCCCTGTATTATCCAAGTCTTCTAGCTGTAGCTGCATTTGTTGTATTAGTGCGTCTTGTGTCTCCATAGTTCTGTTTGGCATGTCTGTGTCGTTATTTACTTGGACCATGTCTTCTTCGAGTTGTGCGACTCTATCGGCTAGTTCGGAGAGGTCTTTTTTCACCTCTGTGAGGCCATCTTTAATCATTTTCCCGACATGTGTAAGGAATGAGGCGAAATCTGCTTTTGTAGGAAGATTGTCTATGTCTGCTCTTGTGAGTGGTTCACAATCTTGTGAGTTGCTTTTAAGATTTTCTGTTTCTGTGGATATCATATTTTGTTCTTGCGGTACTGGTGGGTCTGCCTCTGGTGATTCTAGAACCTTAAAGAAATTATTTATTTTCACTGTTGTAGAGGTATGACCTTTCGCCGATTTATCTTGTCTGGTCATTTGTCTAGATGACATTGTGGTATAAGAAAAAGTCCCTGTTGGTGTGCCCACTAAGAAGTGGAGATGCGGGTGCACAATTTGTATATGAAGGCTTTCTTTGTTGTAAGAAACCTCTCAGGCCTATATACTTTGGTGGTCTGGTGATTTAGTTGCTTGTAGCTTTTAAATATGTATGGGGGCTGACTAGTATCTGGGCCACTTTATGATGGATATATGCAGGAATTTTATCTTTTGTGTGTTATCTTTCTAGCTTGTGCCTGTGGTGTGGAAGCGTGGGCCAGGTCACACTGTCAGTTACCCTCTCTGATAGTGGATAGCGAGTGTTTTGAAAGGAATACCCAGTTCAGTATGCTAGGTTTGATTATGTTTTTAGCTGATGCTATTTAAATCTGAGCTGTCTGAGGAGGGTTTGTGTCATCACACTTACTTGCGCTCCTTACTCATAGACCCTTACAAGTGCGGCTTTGCCGTTCGCATCAACTAGTTGTCAGGTGGTTCATTAGCATCTACAGTAATTTTAATCTCGGTTGTAGGTGATGGGTGGCCAGGGTCTGCCATGGAAGCTGTATGAAACACGAAGCATTAGCTTTTAGCGGCCATGATGTTCGCTGGCTGGCTCCACCCCTATTGCATTCTATTTTTTTTATGCATGTGATGATTATGCTATTGTAATGACCGTCTACAAATTCTGAAGAACACCCTTAATGAATATTGGACAGAATGAAAGATTTTTCATGATGAATTATTATTATTATCAGTTATTATCAGTTAGTGGCAAAAGGTTCCGCAGCGCTAAATGGTTCATCCAAAACACATTTTTTTTTGTCTGTGCACATGTCTAGTGCCAACCAAATACAAAGTGGTCCAGACCTTGTGTTCGGGCACATAAAAACCTTATCTTTCTCCTGCAACTTCAGTGTTCAACTATATCCATCTTGTGGAACTCTCTGCCTCGCTCCACAAGACTCTCCCCTAGTTCTGAAAGCTTCAAGCGCTCCCTAAAGACTCTACTGTTCAGGGATGCATACAACCTACACTAACCTTTCTTTATACCAAATCCTCTCCTCCATTGCTATCCCCTGAACCCCCTTAGCATGTAAGCCTAAGAGTCCAGCTGTTTGTATATCACCTTCTTAAGAGCTGACTACAACAACAGTGCAACTCTTGTCAGTGCCCTCTACCCATTTGATCCATAATTGTTTTGTTTTACTCCGCATTTGTTTATAGCGCTGTGGAATCTGTTGGCGCTATACAAATAACCGATAATAATAATAATATCCTGGAAATCAACTTCAAAAAGTATCTGATCATGAACTGGATTGTCCAGTTAAAGTGAATGTAAATTTTCAATTACTTTGTGGTCCCTAATACTTCACAAACACATGCTGACTTAATCCGCCATATTTTTTTTTAAAATGTAGATTATTAGTAATATATTTTATTTCTAAACTTATCTCTATTTTGCTGCTCAACTCCTCCCATCCGGTACTTCCATTTGCAGACTGTGACGTATAGAGCGGTCCCGCCCGCTCTATTACGTACCTCTGAAGCGCGTCCTCCGTGGAGTCCTCAATTTGCGCATGCGTGTAAAAATCTTGTCTTAATATGTGCATGTGTTCCCGAAGCCAAACTCAATCGTTATCTTCACAACTATTTACACTGCGCATGCGTTACTTGTAACTCTTCTTTATTTTCCGGAAAATGGTTATTCCCTCGTTAAGTGCATGCACGTGTCGTGGACGCGCATTGCTTCTGAATCGCTCTTTTAGTTGCAAACGCATGCGCAGAATCAGCGCATGATGTTGCACAAAAAGGGTTGAATGCCCTGGGAGGGAAAAGCAGATTTGAAAACATGAATGTCAATCAATTAGGTAATGAGGAACAAAATGGCAGGCGGAGGAATCGCAGCTACGAAAATTAGGTAAATAAGTATATATTTGGATTTTTGATGCTAATTAAAAAAAATGATGAATTAAAGTCCACCTTATTTATTACGCTTCATAATATGACGATGAGCGATACTGTTGACTTTACATGCACTTATAACCTTATTCAAAACCCAAAGATAAGTAATGTGTTTAAAGTTTAATCCCTTTTTAGTGTTGCCATTATGTTTTAATACATTTATAAGCTGATTACTATGTTATTGCAATAAGTACTATAGTGAGTCTAAGGGGCCGATTTATTATTGGCCGTATTGTGCCTAATTGCCTTGTTTCTGCACGAGCCTTCAGGCTCACCGGAAACAGGAATTAAGAAGCATCGGTCTTAAGATCACTGCTCCTTAACTAGTCCGTGGCCTCTGAGGCTGCGGACAGCAATCAACCCGATCGACACCCCCTGCTAGCAGGCAATTAGCCGCAAATCTGCAGAGGGCGGCATTGCACAAGCAGTTCACTAGAACTGCTTGTGCAATGTTAAATGCCGACCGCGTATGCGGTCAGCATTCAGCGAAGTTGGGCTGAAATGATCGCTACAGCGCATCATGTCCGTCCGACAGATGGTAAATCGCCCCCTATTGTACGCTGCCCCAGTGCCAGGACATCACACGTATACACTGTAAACTCTTGCACATGCTCAGTAGGATCTTATACTTCAGAAAGTGTGTATATAAAGACTGAGCACAATCTGTTAATGTAAGTAAATTTCAATTTAAAAAAAAAAAATGGTATGCTCTATCTGAATCATGAAAGTTTAATTTTGACATTAGCATCCCTTTTAAATTTAAATGTATATATATATATATATATATATATATATATATATATATATATATATATATATATATATATATATATGTATGTATATTTTTTTATTATTTCTTTTAGAAGTCTTTCATGTAATTAAACTCCAAAATTTGACTTTTTCTACAACCTTTAATGAGGCTGGAGTGCATCTTGCATGACCAGGAACATGCTACACAGTGATCACTTGATCAGTATATGAACTACAGCAAAAAAATTAGTTTTGTAAAGGTATATGTCTCTGGACTGCACAACAAGGCATATTTTACTAGCTACATTTCTCTTTAAATATCAATAAAACATTTTTTCTGTATACAGATCTTCTGCAATGCAGTTGCATATGTATTATGCATTACATACAGTACCTGCTTCTCTCAGATACACATAATCTGTATTCTGGAAAATAAAATATACACAAGATCATTTTTGCCATTTATAATTGCTGCTTCTTCTCACCTCCTAATAAATGGAGACCATGACATATTTTACTCACACCCTCGTAATACACAGACACCAGGACACATACCTGTCACCTCCCCAATACACAGACACTGGAACACATATGTCTTGCCTCCCCGATTATACACAGACACCAGGACACATACCTGTCACCTCCCCAATACACAGACACTTGAACACATATGTCTTGCCTCCCCTAATACACAGACACCAGGACAGATAACTTTCACCTCCTCCTAATACACAGACACAAGTGCAAATATTTCTCATCTAGCCCAATACACAGACACCAGGACATATATCTCTTTCTTCCCCTTATACACAGACACCAGGAAACATACTTCTCACCTCCCCTAATATGCAGACACCAGGATACCTATCTCTCATCTCCCCTAATATACAGATACCAGGGCGCATATCTCTCACCTTCCCTAATACACAGACACCAAGACACATACCTCTCACCTCCCCAATACAGACACTGGAACACATAAGTCTCACCTCACCTAATACACAGACACCAGGACATATATCTTTCAACTTCTCCTAATACACAGACACCAAGACACATACATCTCACCTCCCTAATACACAGACACCAGGACACATAGCTCTCACCGCATCCTAATACACTGACACCAGGATACATATCTCTCTCCTCCGCCTAATACACAGACACCTGGGCAAATATTACTCATTCCCCCCAATACACAGACACCAGGACAAATATCTCTTTCTTCTCCTAATACACAGACACCAGGAAACATACTTCTCAACTCTCCTAATACGCAGACACTAGAACACCTATCTCTCACCTCCCCTAATATACAGACACCAGGTTGCATATCTCTCGCCTTCCCTAATATACAGACACCAGTACACATATCTTTCACCTCCTTCTAATACACAGACAGCAGAAGACATACCTCTAACCTACCCCTACACTAACACCAGGACACAAACCTCTCAACCCCCCCCCCAATACACAGCCACCCCTAATTCGCAGACACTAGGACATATATCTCTTACCTTTCCTAATACACAGACACATACTTCTCACCTCACCTAATATTCAGACACCAGGGTACATACCTCTAACCTGCTTTTAATACACAATACAGAACCTATAGATTCCCTCTACTTTCTAATTTCTAATAACTGTATGACCACTGACCGTATATAGAGTATGTATGCGCACTATATACAAACTCGTCCCAGCCTAACAGCTGCTGGGTTATGGAATAAGTCAGTGTATAGCACCCAGTGCATACCATCACTGTCATTTGGCTAAGTTCCAGCATTTGCCGTCATTACATATAGAGCTTGCTGCTGTCCTACTCCTACGCTTCCTGTTCAGGAAACAGCACTTCCTCAGGAACCCGTGAAAAACATTGTCCGGTGACTACTTCATCTTGATTTTTCTGCTGTTATAGAGTCATATCTGCTGTGTGATATATGAGATTTATACTATTTGAGAAATACTGTTTGCTTCTTAATTCTCTAAGACAAGATCAGTGAAGTAATGAGACCGGAAATTATTATTATTTCAGAAAAATATAAAAATAGGTAAGCAGTTCAGTGAAACCAGAAGAGGCCAAGGTAAAAAGAAAAAAATGGTGTATGAATTAATCAATATAGCCCTCTAGTCTTTGAATATTGTATATAATTCTAAGGACTGTATCCCTAGAAAGTAGCATATGGTAGTTTTGACTAATTAGTAGGACCCACACAGGTGATATTTGGCTTAATTTTCTAAGACATTCCAATCTACTGCCATTTTTTTAAATTAATTAAGCTGCTTGAATTGCTTCGATAATATAATAAAGTATGATACAAAAAACGATAAGAAACAGTAGTATCACATGACATTTAAAGGGGATTTCCCAGGAATCTGTGATGGTTCTAAAGGGGCGCAAAATCCTCCAATCTTTTAGGTTGCTCTGCCACCGTTGAGTTGGGGAGGTGAAATTTGTTCCTCCCTGGCAATGTCCCTTGCTGTCTAACTAACTATGCCGGGACCACCTAATCACACCAACGGCATGCCCAGTTACTCTATACAACAGCCATGACCCGCCACCATTTAACTGACCACGCCCACAAAGCGTATATGACTCCACCCATGGGTTGCTCATTCATCCATCTCCAGGAATTATGCATGGAACTTTTCAGTGTTTTCCACCCCAAAGTTCTATGCTCTAAAACTGGGCAGTGACATTCACAGACCTTCAAGGAACTCTGAAAATTAAGAGTTTTTTAATTCAGAGGATTGGAAGTGCACACTTCAGACATCATAAGCTTAATCCTGCTTATCTGTCCCCAACTGGCCTCAGCAGAGATTATCAGGTAGAACACAGCAGAACAATTTTGTAAATGCAAGATTTTTTACTGTTGCATCTTGATTTTATGTCATGAAACTATTTGGCAGCCTGGTGAAGCCTACTGACCCATGTGATTATTGGCCCCATGCAAGAAAGGGCCATGCTCGCTCGCTTACTTTGAGTTAAATGAACATTACATTTTTTCTTGCTTCATCTAAAAGATGACTCGTCTGTTAATGTACAGTGCACTTCTTTTTTAAAATATTTTAAATACGAATCCGGCTTCCTCCAATCGTTACATGACCCAGCTTTACACCAAAGAGGGCACACAAGATTGGAGAAAGCCGGATTCGTCATCAATATGCTAAATACAGAAGGAGATGCGGGTGGAGGAACTGTGGTATGTTACCATAATGAAATGGTAAATATTTTTAAAAAAGAAGCATCTTTGTAAAGTTTAATGAATTAAAGTGCCAATTTTTTTTAGTTTTTTTTTAGTTTTTTAAAAGATTTTTTTTTTAAATTAAAGTTTTTTATTGAGGTATTCAATATGACACATACATTTCATAATAATAAAGGGACAAATATTACAGAATATAGTTACAGAACATGGGGTTTCTGCCACAACGACAATAACACATTAAGCGAAAAACTTAAGTACCCAGAAATCCTCCTATCCCACATAAAAATAAGATTTGAATAACAACAATTTTTAGACAGAGATGGAATTCAGGTTAACCATAGTAACTGTACAAAGCGTAAGTCAAATAGCGTGATACCTCTTTATCTGAACTTTTTAAGTCAGGAAATATTCCCTGATGAATTAGATCACCTGATAGAGTGATATCTAACTCAGTATTATGAAGAATGAGATGTAAGCTTTATTTATCGAAGATGGGAATGAAAACAAGTTGTATCCATTACAACTTTGCAATTAACGAGTCAATTTATCAATGTGATGAAAGTACATGGAATAATTATACTGGATTCTAGTCAACAATACCCTAACTGCCACTATAATATTAAAGCAGGGTGATGACATTTTCTGAGATATGATTCTTAATTAAAGCACATGAACTAGCAAATTTACGGCTAGATTACGAGTCTTGCGTTATGAGTAAAAAAGCAGCGTTAAGCCTCATAACGCTGCTTTTTTACTACCGCTGCTATTAAGAGTCTTGCAGATTTAGGGGCACTGCACACTTTTTTGGCCGTATCGCAAATCAACATAAGCAAATTGCGTATAGTCTTTTTTCAATGGGACTTCCATAGCGCCGGTATTACAAGCTTGTCCTGGGAGGCCAAAAAGTGAGTGGTACACCCTATCCCGTCAAGATTCGTACCGCATTTTAAAGTCAGTAGTTATGAGTTTTACACTACAACGCTGTAGCATAAAACTCCTAATTAAAGTGCTAAAAAGTACACTAACACCCATAAACTACCTATTAAACCCTTAACCGAGGCCCTCCCGCATCGGAAACACTAAAATAAATTTATTAACCCCTAATCTGCCACCCCTAACATCGCCGCCACCTACCTACATTTATTAACCCCTAATCTTCCGCCCCAACGTCGCCGCCACTATACTAAATTTATTAACCCCTAAATCTAAGTCTAACCCTAACACCCCCTAACTTAAATATAAATAAAATAAATATAAATAAAAATTCGTATCATTACCTAAATAATTCCTATTTAAAACTAAATACTTACCTGTAAAATAAACCCTAAGCTAGCTACAATATAACTAATAGTTACATTGTAGCTAGCTTAGGTTTTATTTTTATTTTACAGGCAAGTTTGTATTTATTTTAACTAGGTAGAATAGTTACTAAATAGTTATTAACTATTTAATAACTACCTAGCTAAAATAAATACAAATTGACCTGTAAAATAAAACCTAACCTGTCTTACACTAACACCTAACCTAACCCTACAATTAAATAAATTCCCTAAATTAATTACAATTAACTAAATTCAATATAATTAGCTAAATTACAAAAAAAAACTAAACACTAAATTACAGAAAAAAGAAAACAAATTACAAGTTGTTTAAACTAATTATACCTAATCTAATAGCCCTATCAAAATAAAAAAGGCCACCCAAAATTAAAAAAAAAAACCTAGCCTAAACTAAACTAATAATAGCCCTTAAAAGGGCTTTTTGCAGGGCATTGCCCCAAAGAAATCAGCTCTTTTACCTGTAAAAAAAAATACAAACAACCCCCCAACAGTTAAACCCACCACCCACACAACCAACCCCCCAAATAAAACCCTAACTAAAAAAACCTAAGTTCTCCATTGCCCTGAAAAGGGCATTTGGATGGGCATTGCCCTTAAAAGGGCATTTAGCTCTATTGCAGCCCAAACCCCTAATCTTAAAATAAAACCCACTCAAAAAACCCTTAAAAAATCCTAACAATAACCCCCGAAGATCCACTTACAGTTTTGAAGAGCCGACATCCATCCTCAACGAAGCAGGGAGAAGTCTTCATCCAAGCGGCAAGATGTCCTCAACGAAGCCGGCAGAAGTGGTCCTCCAGATGGGCAGAAGTCTTCACCTAGACGGCATCTTCTATCTTCCTCCTTCCAACGCGGAGTGGCTTCATCTTCAAGACATCCGGCATGGAGCATCCTCTTCAATCGACGGCTTCTTCTACAATGACGATTCCTTTAAATGACGTCATCCAAGATGGCGTCCCTTAGATTCCGATTGGCTGATAGAATTCTATCAGCCAATCGGAATTAAGGTTGAAAAAAATCAGCCAATAGAATGCGAGCTCAATAGGATTTTTTCAACCTTAATTCCGATTGGCTGATAGAATTCTATCAGCCAATCGGAATCTAAGGGACGCCATCTTGGATGACGTCATTTAAAGGAACCGTCATTGTAGAAGAAGCCGTCGATTGAAGAGGATGCTCCGCGCCGGATGTCTTGAAGATGGAGCTGCTCCGCATCGGAAGGATGAAGATACCGTCTGGGTGAAGACTTCGGCCCGTCTGGTGGACCACTTCTGCTGACTTTGTTGAGGACATCTTGCCGCTTGGATGAAGACTTCTCCCGGCTTCGTTGAGGATGGATGTTGGCTGTTCAAAACTGTAAGTGGATCTTCGGGGGTTAGTGTTAGGATTTTTTAAGGGTGTTTTCAGGTGGGTTTCGGCTGTAATAGATCTAAATGCCCTTTTAAGGGTAATGCCCATCCAAATGCCCTTTTCAGGGTAATGGGGAGCTTAGGTTTTTTTAGTTAGCGTTTTATTTGAGGGGTTGTATGTGTGGGTGGTGGGTTTTACTGTTGGGGGGGTTGTTTGTAATTTTTTTTACAGGTAAAAGAGCGGATTTCTTTGTGGCAATGCCCCGCAAAAGGACCTTTTAAAGGGCTATTGGTAGTTTAGTTTAGGCTAGGGTTTTTTTTTATTTTGGGGGGTCTTTTTTTATTTTGATAGGGCTATTAGATTAGGTATAATTAGTTTAAAGATCTTGTAATTTGTTTTTTTATTTTCTGTAATTTAGTGTTTGTTTGTTTTTGTAATTTAGCTAATTGTATTGAAATAAGTTAATTGTATTTAATTTAGGGAATTTATTTAATTGTAGGGTTAGGTTAGGTGTTAGTGTAAAAAAGATTAGGTTTTATTTTACAGGTCAATTTGTATTTAATTTAGCTAGGTAGTTATTAAATAGTTAATAACTATTTAGTAACTATTCTACCTATTTAAAATAAATACAAACTTGCCTGTAAAATAAAAATAAAACCTAAGCTAGATACAATGTAACTATTAGTTATATTGTAGCTAGCTTAGGGTTTATTTTACAGGTAAATATTTAGTTTTAAATAGGAATTATTTAGTTATTAATAGTAGGTTTGATTTAGATTTATTTGAATTATATTTAAGTTAGGGGGTGTTAGGGTTAGGCTTAGATTTAGGGGTTAATAAATATAGTATAGTGGCGGTGACGTTGGGGACGGCAGATAAGGGGTTAATAATATTTAACTAGTGTTTGCGATGCGGGAGTGTGGCGGTTTAGGGGTTAATATGTTTATTATAGTGGCGGCGACGTTGGGGGCAGCAAATTAGGGGTTAATAAATGTAGATAGGTGGCGGCGATGTTAGGGACAGCAGTTAGGGGTTAATAATATTTATTGAATGTTTGCGAGGCGGGAGTGCGGCGGTTTAGGGGTTAATATTTTTATTATAGTGGCAGCGATGTCCGAAACAGCAGATTAGGGGTTAATATGTATAATGTAGGTGTCGGCCATGTCGGGGTCAGCAGATTAGGGGTTAATAAGTGTAAGATTAGGGGTGTTTAGACTCAGGGTTCATGTTAGGGTGTTAGGTATAAACATAAAATGTGTTTCCCCATAGGAATCAATGGGGCTGCGTTACGGAGCTTTACGCTGCTTTATTGCAGGTGTTAGACTTTTTCTTAGCTGGCTCTCCCCATTGATGTCTATGGGGAAATCGTGCACAAGCACGTACAACCAGCTCACCGCTGACTTAAGCAGAGCTGGTATTGGAGTGCGGTATGGAGCACAATTTTGCTCTATGCTCACTTCTTGCCTTTTAATGCCGGGTTTCTGAAAACCTGTAATACCAGCGCTGTAGGGAAGTGAGCGGTGACAATAACGTGCAAGTTAGTACCGCATCCCTCATAACGCAAAACTCGTAATCTAGCTGAAAGTATTTAGCGTATATTTAAAGAGGTTAGTTGATTAAATTATTATTATTTTTTTTTTTATATTTTTTTTTTGTATTAAGGACATTAGATAGAAAGTAAAATACAACTGTTAATATAGAATACAGCTATGCAAACCTTTACATCATAGTTGATAAATAGACTTGTATTCACAAAAGTGCAATCCTTATTTTCTATCCCCTGAGAAAAGGTTGGACACTTTTGGTCCCATATTAACATTATGAATAAAAGCTGAGGGATTTTCATTAACACAATAAACCAGAAATTATGAGAAGTAACACCGAATTTTGCATCTGTAGGAGGAGTATTGTGAACTTGGTGTAGAGTAAAAATAAAACTAGATGCAAATTATAAAAACTGATTGATTAAAATACAACCGCACCTTCGTTTATGCCTGTGTTTCTGTGAGATATTGCCACAAACCCTTTCTCAAACACATCCATCTACCACCATAATAGGCACATATAAGAGAACCTCATAACATGTGAAGAGCTATACATAAAATAAAACTTTAAAGCAGTCTGGCAGTTATACAATGATAGGTCACGGTCCCCAGAACCTATCTGCAAAGAGTGCAAGGCCTTATTGTTAGTTAGCTCCAATTACCTTCAAAGATGCAAAGATTTATTAACGCCTCACCTGTCTCACATGCGGGTGGTAAATGAGCCGGAGCTGAGCTCTGCTAGAAAAGTATGGCAAATCCCTCTAACTGGTTAACAATAGTGTCTACACATTCCATATAGGGACCTGTCCCACACCGCCTCGGCCACTTGTGGTATAGGAGGAGCTTGAGTTAAAATATTCAATGTGCTTTAATGCCATGGGATTGCCACATATAGAAATATATACGTTTAGGGTTACACAGTTGCTAAGGAAGTGTCCCGTCATTAAAAACATTATAAGGCACTATCTCCGACTTTGCGATGCAAGTGTGAGTTATATAATGAGAACAGCTTGGCGTGGAGGCTTCACATATCAGTTCTGTCAGCCTGTCTACAAATTAAGCATAGCGAACGTAATGAATTTACTTAAAAGGAAAACTAAACGTTCAAGTAAAACCTAAATAAAGCAGTGCAATACATTTACAAATTTTAACGGCTGACAGACACTTTACCTTCATAACCCCTAGGAATTGTTTAAGTCGGGTATACAATTTTAGGATATAGGGCTTTATTTATATGCATATTGGGCCCCTTCATGTGCCATGAGGTGTCAAATGCCGCAGGGAAAGTGACCCACTTCTCCATGAGGACCTGCGATGTATGCGGGGGTCTGCACACAGTCATGTATTTGCCCAGAGAAGATGAAATCAGTGTTCCCGTTATGTCAGGGGAGTTCCATAAGTACGGTGCATTAGAAATAAAACCCTGCACTACGATGATGTTGTCATGGTCTTGTTTAGTCCCTGCGGTTCGGGATGTATGCTGAACAGGTAGCCAACTGGAGTTGAGGGCAGAGTATTTGTGATCCAGAATGTCCGTTGGTGAGCGTAAAGGTTTCTCCATGGGTTTTTTCTCTTTAGCAGTCACCGTTGACTCGCCTTCTGCATGTCGTATTATAGTCTTGAGGGAAAGCGCGCCTAGGAGATCAGCTTGATCAAATTCCCCTGTCAACTGTTTATTGGATTCTGCGACCCTCCTGGGCCCAAAGGGTAAGACACACTTCGGGGTCTTTGGTTGTAAAGGCAAAGGTTGCTTCGAGATTAAAGGTTGAGCTTTCTGCATGAGAGAGAGAAGGTCCTGCTCTGACGGAGCCTTGTCTATCAATTTCTGAAATAATGCCTCTAATTTAAGCATAGTACGGTCTAGCGATGTGAGGGTGTTGTTGCTCTCCGTGTCTGCTACAATAGCCGCCATTTTCTTTTTCTGATATTTGAATTATGCGACAGGTAAACTTTGCCAGGAAGGCAAGGAGGAGGAAAAAATCAGCAAATAAGTGAAGGAACGGAGTAGTAGGATGTGTTCTATCCTGAATTCGGTCCTGGTTGATCACCCCTGGGCATACACCAAGGGGGGGGGACGCTGCCTGTGAGATTGCCGCTGCTACAGGCCTCGATTGTCCGTTTCTGATCCTGGGATCATACGTACAGCCAAAGATAGTTGTATTAAGATGTTGAAAGATCAATTAGTTAGCTGATACCATATTTGTGAGTTGATATTAATCGGCTTATAACCCACACTCCCAGAGCTCAGGAAAATGCGACTGCACGGAGCCGCTGCTTGGACACGCCCCCTAATATTTTTTTTTTTTAAGTATGAAAACTTGTAACAGTAAAAACAAACAGCGGGTTAATACCACTAGAGTATTCACCAAATTTGGTGAATATTAAATTGCTGGGCCTTATCACAAATATAAATAGTAAACATAAAGAAGGAAGGATTGGCAATTATAATCTGGAGTTAAATTTTAAAATAACGTAATTCTAAGGGTGAGCACCTAGATCACAAAAATATATTAGTTATAGTGAGAAGACTTTTGAAGTATCTCAGAGTGCTTTGTGTCAACCGTTTGACTAAGTTAGATAGTATATGAGTCTACACAGGGAACAAGTATTGAAGCACACTGCAGCTAACTATTCTTAAAGTCTCTACAACTCACACCGATTTGTGTGTTCTCTGGTTTCCAGCGGGTCATGAATATCTAGTATTGTACATCCTTAAGAATAGTGGGCACCAGACTCACAAACCCATGAGTATAACTGTGAAGACTATATGCATAGAACAGAATGTTATACAGTCAGCAACAGCGTATCCCCATGTGTTACTAAGATGTCAGGAGATCTGGATAGCCCTAAGCTAGAGTTATAACATTTTATTGTTAATTATGCTGGATATCTCAAGTGACAGTTATTAGTGCATGAAGTTAATGCAGTGGAAACTAAATGAATTCCCCTATACAGTACTAGGGGAGAGTGCACACAATGGGGACACCTGGAGATATATGCAGCCAGTAGAATGGGTATATAGTTCTCAATAGGCCCTGAGTACCTAAGATAAGAAAAGCATATAATACAGTCCAAACCATCAAACAGTAGCGTTAACATTAGAGACTGTAATATGGGACCAAGTGTCCAGCGTCTATGGCACAATAAACAGTATGAATTTATCCCCCATCCACTGGAAGTATGCCACTAGTTCACTGCAGGTAACTAGGCTGATCTATCCGATCCCAATAGCTATGTGATGAGAGGGGAGGAAATATTTGTTCCATGCAATCTCGCTCCTGGATTGCTGACCCACCAAATGGCAATGTCCTGTTGTTAGGAGAAAGTCCCTTGGCACACTAGCCTACCGCTCATGGACCGAGCATCTGCAGTTCTCCATGTAAGAGCCTCACGGCGCCTTATGTCACAGCCTAGCTGGGATCCCCTCTCGACCGGCCGCATCTCCAGGGGTTCTGGTATCGGATTGATACTGACGAATGATAGGCTGTAGCTCGAGGGTGTGCGAGGCCAAGTGCCCTGTTGTACCAAGCTTGAGGAAGTATTTCCTATGTCCCCAGAGGGCTCCTCCAAACTGTAATCCTCATCAAGGCTATTGTCAAACGCTCTGCTATAGAATACTGCAGTCTCCTGCAGTGAGATTGGGCTCAGGTCCGGTCTGTAGTTTATGTCCTCTTCTCTGGCTGCAGCTCTCTCAGCTTTCAAGTCCGCCACGAGGGAGGCATAGTGGTACTCCATCTTGCAAGCCATTAGTGCTAGTAAAGTTTCAAATTCAGCCTCCATCTTAGTAAAAAGTGATCTTGCGCTTCTCGGCTCTTTACTGCAAATACAGCTCGCCCTTCGGCCACATAAATGTGCCTCCAGAATGTTGATAAAGTTAACAGGATAAGTCCGCTCTACCCGGCTAGAGTTCTAACCGGGGGGGATGATGATAAAAAAATCTAGGCCGTCGTCTGCATTCTTCTGTCTCTAAAAAATGAGTATAAATGATATCATATTTCAGATCCGTGCTTTAGGGGATGGATAGAAAAAAGTAGTGTAGTTATTTCTTAGGTATTGAAGATAAATATTATAACTTTCCGACTCTAAGCAGAGCTGCTGTGAAACACGTCTGAACACAGCCACGCCTTTTAAAAAGATTTTATTAAGGTTCAAAGATCAAACAAAATCACACATGACAGTGGATAAGTTATAGTAATAAGTGGGGACATGCAGGTCCCCTATTCCAGCAGACACAAAAGAGAAATATGTGGACACGCAGGTCCAAAGTTGGTCATTATAAAGAATCGTCAATCTGTATATAGTCCTTCCATCATATCAGAAGGGGATTTCTAACAGAAGAATTAAATCTGAGAGAGTTGATACTTTACACTCGTGTTATGATTATGAAGGGGAAATAGGTAAGGGGAGGAAGAAGGAGAGGGGGAGGGGGTTTGGAACCTCATTTAGTAAATATATCAAGATTCAGGAAGGGGTTCTTTGAAGGTGATTAATAGGTTACCCACATTAGGAACTGAGAGGGGGGGCTGCAGTCAGTTAGATATTGGATTGGGGTCTTGTGTTACAACAGTTGGATACCAGAGGGTATTATGTTTATCTTTCCAGTCAGTCCATGTAAGTTCAAATAAGACTGATTTGTTAAGCGAGTGAAAAATGTCTTTCTCCATGGTGTACAGGTATGCCATTTCAGGGGAAATTCCTTTTTCCAGGACCTAGCCATGTTAGTTTTGACAGAAGAAAAAAGGACTAGGAAAAGGGTGCTTAGGAAGGGTGTGTAGGCCTATATGTAAAAGAGCTATAGCTGGTGTTTTAGGTAAATAAATCTTCATTTTGGAAAGGGATAAGAAGCACGAATTCCAAATGGGTTTGACTTTTGGGCAGTCCCACCATATGTGTAGTAAGTCTCCTAGGAGGCCACATTGAGGCCAACATAAAGTGGATGAACATGGCAACATTCTAGTTAGCCTTGTGGAGACATAGTACCAATGTGAAATTACTTTATAGTAGGTCTTGAACATCGTTATGCAATGTAATAGTTTCTTGGTTAGTGCAAGTGTTCGTTGCCACGTATTGAGTGGGAATAGTGATTTGCAAGAGGGTGTCCCATCTTTGAAGGTGGGGTGCTAATTCAGGGGGTATGGTGCCTTCTAATAAATTATAGTGTGTGGATAGCGGTTTAGTTATCCTGCAGCCCCTTTGCCATATAGACTCCCAGGGGGTAAGTGGTCTAGAAGATTTGGGGACAAATCCCCCGCTTGTGAGAAAGCGCTTGATCCTGGTAAATTCAAAATTGAGAAGGGGGGCTATATTAGTAGGGTTTTCTAGTTGGTCGAGGGTGATAAAGTTATCTTGGGAGGTGGTTGACCAGAAGTCAGATACTTGTTTAATACCTAGACGTGCCCATTTATTTGGGTGAGTTTCCATTAAACCTGTTAGTAAACTGGTGGTAGAGGTGATGGGTGATGGGTGTCCTATTAAATGGTGGTGGTGAATCTTATCCCAAACGGAGAGGCATTCAAGAATTATGGGGTTTGTGATTCCGAGAGTTCTTCGACAATGGACTGGGGTCCATATTAAATCTCTAAGGTGAATTTTAAAGGGGAGTAAGGCTTGTTTAATGTCCCTCCATTTATCAGAGGATTTCATTACCCCCTTTTGGGAAATGTGTGTGAGCATTGCTTCTTCATGATATTTTGCAACAGATGGGGAGGCTAAGCCTCCCAGGTGTATAGGGTATTGTAGGATTCTATGAGCTATTCTAGGGGGTTTGCCTTGCCAGATGAACTTGGAGAATTCACTTTGGAATTACAGTAAAAGGTATGTGGGTACCCTAAGTGGGAGACATCGAAAAAGACATGTGAGTTTTGAAAGAAAAGATATTTTGAGGGATGTGATGCAACCCATCCAAAAGATAGATTTGTGGTTCCATTTGTGCTTCAGAATTCTCAATTCTGCTAGTAGTGGGAGGTAATTGTCTCTGATCATCTGCGGTATACTGTTAGACAGTGATGTGCGACATATTTAATCGTCCAAGTGAAATTATACTTGTCTTTTAAGTTGCGGATATATTCTTGGGAATATCCCCACCAGTATATCTCTGTTTTTGTTGTGTTGAGCTTGTAGAAGGATAGGTTACCAAATGCCTTAAGGATTTCCATAAGTTTAGGAATGGTGTGTGCTGGATCAGCCGAGAATATGGTGACATCGTCGGCTAATAGCGTGACTTTGTGAGTGTTACCAAATAGCATTATTCCTTCTAATCCCTTCAATGGGGTCAATTTATTATAGTGTGAGTGGACATGATATGATGTAGCGTATCATGTCCGCAGCACATCGATAAATGCTGACAGCATACACTGTCGGCATTTATCATTGCACCAGCAGTTCTTGTGAACTGCTGGTGCAATACCGCCCCCTGCAGATTTGGAGCAGCGGTCTGAAGGCTCGCTGGAAACACGGGGCATCAAGCTCTGTACAGAGCTTGATAAATTGACCCCTCTGAGCGTATCTGCTCAGCTAAGGGTTCAACTGCCAGAGCAAACAGGAGGGGGGATAGGAGGCAGCCTTGTCTGGTGCCATTTGAACTTAAAAGCCCTTAAAGTTTCCCAGAGGTAGGTCCACCAAACTCGATCAAAAGCCTTCTCAGCATCTAAGAAGATGACTGAGAAGGGCCTGTTCATTCTTGTGGATTCACAAATTACATTAATAAGGTGCCTAGTGTTATCTGATCCTTCTCTATTAAAGATAAATCCTACTTGGTCCGGGTTAATTAAACTGGGTAATAAATTACATATATGATTTGCTAGGAGTTTAGAATAGATTTTAACATCTACATTATTCAATGAGATGGGCCTATAGAACACATAGCGAGGTCTTTATTTCGCTTGGGGATCGTAACAATGCTAGATTCCAAAAACTCCTTTTTAAAGCCACCTTCTTCCTTTGCCAAGTCAAAAAATCTAAAAAGTAAGGGAGATAGTTCATGTGTGTATGTCTTGAAAAAATGGGTGTGGAATCCATCTGGCCCAGGGGCCTTGAAGGGCTTTAGGTTTTTTACAATTTGTTTAATTTCTGGTAAAGTAAAGGGGGCAGTGAGTGTGTCTTGTTGTTCAAATGTAAGGGCCGGTAGATTCAGTGAATTAAGGAACAGTTGGATGTTGTGTGGTGAAGTGGGGTTTGTACTTTCCGATTTTTCAATGTTATATAGGTTTGAATAGAAGTCTGCAAAGCTGTCTCCTATTTGTGAAGGTAGTCAGATGTTTTTTTTGCCCTGCTGAATTTAGTGGATGCGGGATGTATTGGTCCAGTGGCATAGTTTATTAGCTAGCATAGTGTCAGCTTTGTTACTTTTATGGTAAAACATTTGTTTGAGTTTTGCTATTTTTTGTTGTGATCTATGCAGTTCTAGTAGGCTAATATGGGTTCGAATGGCAGTGATTTGTGTAGTTGTAGACTCTGGGATGTTAGAGCGATTGGAGGTCTCTAGAGCTCTAAGCTTACTATGTGCCTGGGATAGGGTGAGTTTGGCAAGCTTTTTAAGGCGGGCCTGTTTGCGGATAATGAATCCTCGTATGACCGCTTTGATAGCACCCCAAAGTGTGTCGTCTCTAGTTTGTGAATAATCATTTTGTTGGATGAGTTCTACAATTTATTTTCTTAATTCTTCCCTAAAAGGAATGTCCAACAGGATATTGTGAGGTAACCTCCAGGAAGTCCTAAGTTTGGGGCTGTCAGTGGATTGTAGGTCAGCTAAAACTTGATCAGGATCTGACCAAGGGCAGATAGAGATACTAGTACATTTAATTATGTCTAGTGTTTCAACTAAGCAGAATATGTGGTCTAGCCTAGAGTATGTTCTATGTGAGTGGGAGCAGTGAATGTAGTCTCTATCTTTAGGGTGAAGAGATCTCCAGATGTCAAAGTATCCAAACTGGGACATAGTGGTTCTAAATTTGGCAGATAACAATTCAGATTTGGGGTTCTTTTTAGTTGGAGTCACTGTTTTACGGTCAGCTTTACTGTCCCATGTCATGTTGAAGTCCCCTGCCAAGATAACCCTACCTTGTCTGTTTTGTTCTACTAATTGTAAGACTTTTCTGAGAGATGTGGGCTGATTAGGTAAGTAAACTGAGGCCAGCGTGTAGAGTATATGATCTAGGTTGCAAGTGCTCTTGTTTTTAAGATTATTTTTAAAAACTGGGCTTTAGTTCATTAATCTTTACAATCACTTTAAATGTTTCCACAATGATCCATTTAACTTGCTGATATGTATTAAAGGGACAGACTACTTGAAAATTATTATTGTTAAAAAGATAGATAATCCCTTTATTACCCATTCTCCAGTTTTGCATAACCAACACGGTTATATTAATATACTTTTTACCTCTATGATTACCTTGTATCTAAGCCTCTGCAGACTCAGTGGTTTTCACAATCTTGCATTTTGCTAATCAGTGCACTGTCTATGTGTTGTGCAAGACATCACTTAAAGGACCAGTCAACACAGTAGATTTGCATAATCAACAAATGCAAGATAACAAGACAATGCAATAGTACTTAGTCTGAACTTCAAATGAGTAGTAGATTTTTTTTTCTGACAATTTTAAAAGTTATGTATATTTCCACTCCCCCTGTACCATGTGACAGCCATCAGCCATCCACAAATGAATACACGTACCATGTGACAGCCATCAGCCATTCACAAATGCATACACACGTATTCTTGCACATGCTCAGTAGGAGCTGGTGACTCAAAAAGTTTAAATATAAAAAGAATGTGCACATTTTGTTAATGGAAGTAAATTGGAAAGTTGTTTAAAATGGCATGCTCTATCTGTATAATGAAAGTTTAATTTTGATTCAGTGTCCCTTTAATAAGGGATGGCCTTCTGGGGCTTAGAAACAGCAAACTTAGAGGTTATAAAGTATAGTAATATAACAATGTTGGTTATGCATACCTGGAGAATGGGTAGTAAAGGTGTTATCTATTTTTTTATACAAGTAGATCATTTAAATTGTTTAGAAGTGTGTAATTTAACTTTATTTTGCTGTTTGAAATAGATGTTTTTAACTGTTGTATATAGAAAGACTATATAAGGTTTAGAATAAAAAAAATTACACTCCTAGTGGGGGGTTGGACAGAGACATAATAAATGTTAATTTACCATTGTTCTCTCCAGTAGCCCAATAATCAAATATTTGCTGAAAAACCACATCAACACTCCCAGGGTCTGTCCTTGGGGAATTATTTAAAAAATGGGGCTGTCCCTGCTAGTGGTGAGATGTCTCCCTTAGATAGTAATGGAGCATGCTGGAAAATTTTAAACTTTGCTGGGGAGAGTGAAGTTCGTAGGGAGCAGGGGACACACTTTAAAAATTAAATGCTGCAGCCAATACTAATCAGATGACACTGCTTTCATCCTATAGTATTTTACAATCACCCTTATTTTCATGTACATGTGTTTTTTTATTAGGTTAATAAGTATTTTGTATATTTTTACACAATCTTGCCACCTTTCAGTTTTCAAGACACACCAGTGAGATCTGCAGGGAGGAAATGTTAAGAGAATACACCAGACCTAGTTGAGAAATTTCAGCTTCACCCATGTAACATACCTGTTCGTCCCACTGGCAGAGGTGGGGAAACTCATTCTACTATAAGGAAAACAACACTCTTTAAATGTTGTATTATAAATACAAATTTCACAGTGTTTTTTGCATGTGCAGTGTAGTTTTATTACAATTTCTACTGGGCGACTTAAAAGGATAGTGTTACATACAGTCTCTCCTGATCATAGCGCTGCAGAATCTGTTGGCGCTCTTCAAATAACCGATAACAATAATAATAATAATCAGACTGTGAGGGCAAGACTGTGACTGAGATGCAGGGATGAAAGGGTTAACAAAACACTTTCTAAACTATTCTAGCTCTAGAAAGTTCAAAAACCCTTTTATCACCACCCCTATCTGCATCTATAACTCCAAAAGCTGCCACCACAAAGGTTTGCTAAAATTAGGAGTCCTTTGTTCCCTATTGCAAAGATCAAAATCCAAAAACTAAATTTGGTAAAAATCTATACAAAAACAAAAAAAAACACAATATTAATATTACCTGTCTCTTTCAATAACGTGATTCAAATATTAGACAAAGGCAAAATTTAATAAGGGAACATTTATTATGAGCAAAAATGAGTCACAGTGCATTTATATAAAAAACTGTTAAACAATTTACACACAGCAAACAGTTTTTAAAATAAAATGGAGAAATAATAGAAACCTGTAATATTACCCAAAGCCCTATAGTTTTCTGTCTCCAGTGAAATAGAATTAGGAAATAGCCAGATACACTGTTATGCACAGTTTCCCATGTTAATGTTACATTGTTGAAATCAAAACCTCCTACAGCGTGGGCCAGGGAAGTACCCACCTCTCTAATTTATGACATGTCATAAAACTCTGAATCCTTGGCTGAAATTATAGAACATCTTATAACTTATGTTACATAAATCTAGTTCATATATACAGATAGGCATTCCCTCTGTGATGTCATGGGGATTATTTTGATATCAAACATGGCATGTTCAGGAGAAGAGGTGCCTGAAAGGCCTAATATTCATAAAATCTTATTCTAATTTGATCCAATAATAACCCTTAATTGACCTCAGACCTGGATAGAGATACTGTGTTCTATCACTTTCTGTGTTGACAGGTTGTGGCAATAAACTGACCTTAGGTATAAAGTATTCTCCAGAGAAGCTTACAAACTATTTATGATGAAGTTCTGGTTTATCTAAGAAAAAGACACAGGAACACACTTCTTCTGAAAAAACAAACAAACAATTTTTTTAGCACTCAAGCTAAAAAGTTAACCCCTTCATGACAGATATAAAACCCCAAATTGTTCTTTTGTGATTAAGACAGAGCATACAATTTTAAAAAGTTTCCAATTTACTTCTATTATCAAATTTGCTTAGTTCCCATGATATTCCTTGTTGAAGAGCTTCCTCTGTACAGGTAGCCCTCAGTTTACGCCGGGGTTAGGTTCCAGAAGGAATGGTTGTAAATCGAAACCATAGTAAATTGAAACCCAGTTTATTATGTAAGTCAATGGGAAGTGAGGGAGTTAGGTTCCAGGCCCCTCTCAAAATTGTCATAAGTAACACCTAATACATTACTTTTAAAGCTTTGAAATTAAGACTTTAAATGCTAAACAGCATTATAAACCTAATAAAATAATCACACAACACAGAATATATAATTAAACTAAGTTAAATGAACAAAAACATTTGCTAAACAACATTATAAACCTAATAAAATAATCACAAAACACAGACTTCACTTGCATTTTTCTGCAAACAGTTCTTTCTATGCATTCCAATCTGGACTGATTTATAGACAGGAAGATCTTGTTCCTTTGAAATCTGCTCGATAGCTCAGGTCTGGTTAAACTGATTAATTTCAGCTTGCTTGGCTTTGCTGCAACACAAGAGGACAGCTCCACCTACTGGCTATTTTAATAAATGCACTGCTTCTCAATACTTTTCAATAGCAGTCACATGACTGGAAAAAAAGGTTGTTATTCTGAAACGGTGTAAATTGAACCGTTGTAAAACGAGGGCCACATGTAGTTCTCTAGAGCGCTACATGACCAGAAACAGTGCTGCCATCTAGTGCTCTTGCAAATTGATAAAATTCTTGCAAAACTGCTACCATATATTGTTCCAGACACGTGCACGCTTCTGAGCTTACTTTTTGCTTTTCAATAAAAGATAGCAAGAGAACAATTAAAATGTTATAACAGAAGTATATTAGAAAGTTTTTTAAAATAAAAATATTTTTTTCCTGCGTAATTTCAATAGACATTTAAATTTTTCCTTAAAATATGTTTTTAGCAGGGCCGGCTCGTAAGTGTAAATTCCTTCCTTTTCATATAAAGATACCAAGAGAACAAAGAAAAATTTGATAACAGGAGTAAAGTAGAAAGTTGCTTAAATTGCATGTTCTATCTGAATCATGAAAGAAAAAAAATGGTTTAATATCCCTTTAAGTTAAAGAAGAATTTGATATTAACACATACTTAGTTTATATCTACTCATGTTAATATTTTTGCACACAGATTGCTCATTGCTATACTTCCTGTTCAGCATGACATGAAAATGAAATATGATATGTAGGATGTAGTCAGCTGATTTAGTGGAAAGTGAAGTTGGTTCTTGTCCTTTATACACTGGGACAAGGGAGAGGAAACCCACTGGGGCAAATTCAGCACAATATGGGACAGCATAGTTTAGCCCTTTACAAAATTAGGGGCAGACTGGCCAAATTCATTACTGTCCCTAAAAAATTGGGAAGTCTGGTCACCTTACCTTATTGAAGGAGCAAATTAGATATAAAAAGTCAATTGGAAAGTTATTTTAAATTGCATGCTCTGTCCCTTTAAAGGGACAGTGAACCCAAATGTTCTCTTTTGTGATTCAGATAGAGCATGGTATTTTATGCAACTTTTTAATTTACTCCTATTATCAAATTTTCTTCATTCTCTTGGTATCTTTATTTGAAATGCAAGAATAAAAGTTTAGATGCCGGCCCATTGTTGGTGAACAAACCTGGGTTGTTCTTGCTGATTACTGGATAAATTCATCCACCAATAAAAAAGTGCTGTCCAGCTTTCTTAACCAAAAAAAGCTTAGATGCCTTTTTTGGAATAAAGATAGCAAGAGAATGAAGAAAAATTGATAATAGGAGTAAATTAGAAAGTTGCTTAAAATTGCATGCTCTATCTGAATCACAAAAGAAAAAAATTTGGGTTCAGTGTCCCTTTAAGAACCTCTGCCCTAGACACTGTCCCATACTACCATGTACTCTCCAGTTTTTTCTTTCACAACTTATTTATTTTTTGCCTCCTGTCCATTGGTATAATTGACTTGGGATTCTGTCTGTTCTAAACGGTGGGGCCTGGCCGTGTTATCATACGAGAGGTGCAGCATATCTGTAAAAAGCTGACAAGAAAATATCACATGAACATCTCTATGTAAAAAAGGGAGTTATTTTACCTCAGCATTTCTTCAGCTCACCATAGTAAGGGCACTGTCATCCGGATCTAATCATTTAACTGTCATCTGATTTGTGAAAAAATAACAGCCAATCAGATTCATCAGTGCTGTGTTCACACTTTGCTTTAATGTGATCTCAGGGGTTATTACCATAATCTCACAAGATTTCATAGTAAACTTAAAGTGAAGGCAAAGTTTAGCGTTTTTGTAGCCTGTATTCTATTCCTCATCTAATATATACTATGATCGCTACTTTTTTTTTTATATTTGTATATATATTATTGTTCTGAAAACACTTTATATTTACTGTCCCGGCCGTTCTTAGCTCCGCCCTCCATGGATTTCCTGATTATTCTCTATATTACGTACAGAGCGGTCCCACTCGCTCTGTACGTACTTCAAATGCGCGTTCCTGATAGCCGGAACAATTACGCATGCGCACCATTCCCCATACAATAGATTTGCGCCTGCTTAAATATCACTTAAATATCGGTAAGTGTGACTTATATTCTAATATGCATTTTTAAAACAATAATACCATCCTTTTTATTTTATGACGCAGATACTTGCTTTACGGAGTTAATATATTGAGGTCTTTAGCGTGATTGAGCATGCGCTAAACAGGAGCGAGCCCGGGTAGGAAATTAAAGAAAAAATGCCAACGCATGCGCAGAATGTCCTGCAATGGTGTGACGTAACATGACGGCCGCCTAATGGCCAGACTGACTATTGGATGTTTAACCCCTTAACGACCAAGGACGTACGCCACACGTCCTCAAAAAAAATACACTTAATGACCGAGGACGTGTGGCGTACGTCCTTGGTCTGGAAAGCAGCTGGAAGCGATCCTGCTCGCTTCCAGCTGCTTTCCGGTTATTGCAGTGATGCCTCGATATGGAGGCATCCTGCAATAACCCCCCTTGGCCATCCGATGCAGAGAGAGCCACTCTGTGACCCTCTCTGCACCGGACATCGATGGCCGGTATCGTTGGTGGGTGGGAGCTTACGTGGGAGGCGGGTGGGCGGCCATCGATGTTGTGTATGGAGTGGAGGGGGGCGGGATCGGGGGCGGGACCCACGGGAGCGCGCACGGGGGCGCGCGCGTGCACGGGGGTTGGAGGGCGGGCGCGTGCACGGGGCGGGAGCGGGTGGGAACCGCTACACTACAGAAAAACAAAGTAAAAAGTAAACAAAAAAAATAAAGTTTAAAAATTAAAAATATATTCTAAGGGATCTGGAAGGGGTGGGGGGTTGGTCTTAGTGGGGGGGAAAGCTACACTACAGAAAATGGCTTTTTTTTTAATAAAATGGCAAATTTTTTGCAAAACTGGGTACTGGCAGACAGCTGCCAGTACCCAAGATGGCGCCCATTAAGGCAGAGGGGAAGGGTTAGAGAGCTGTTAGGTGGGGGATCAGTGAGGTTGGGGTCTAAGGGGGGATCATACACATCAGCATATGTAAATATGCTTTTTTTTTTTTTTTTAAATGGCCAAATACCTTTTATTTTAGTACTGGCAGAGTTTCTGCCAGTACTTAAGATGGCGGGGACAATTGTGGGGTGGGGGAGGGAAGAGAACTGTTTGGGAGGGATCAGGGGGTCTGATGTTTCAGGTGGGAGGCTGAGCTCTACACTAAAGATAAAATTAACCCTGCAAGCTCCCTACAAGCTACATAATTAACCCCTTCACTGCTAGCCATAATACACGTGTGATGCGCAGCGGCATTTAGAGGCCTTCTAATTACCAAAAAGCAATGCCAAAGCCATATATGTCTGCTATTTCTGAACAAAGGGGATCCCAGAGAAGCATTTACAACCATTTGTGCCATAATTGCACAAGCTGTTTGTAAATAATTTCAGTGAGAAACCTAAAATTGAGAAAAATTTAACTTTTTTTTTAATTTGATCGCATTTGGCGGTGAAATGGTGGCATAAAATATACCAAAATTGGCCTAGATCAATACTTGGGGTTGTCTACTACACTACACTAAAGCTAAAACTATCCCAAAAAGCTCCCTACATGCTCCCTAATTAACCCCTTCACTGCTGGGCATAATACACGTGTGGTGCGCAGTGGCATTTAGCGGCCTTCTAATTACCAAAAAACAACGCCAAAGTCATATATGTCTGCTATTTCTGAATAAAGGGGATCCCAGATAAGAATTTACAACAATTTATGCCATAATTGCACAAGCTGTTTGTAAATAATTTAAGTTAGAAACCAAAAGTTTGTGAAAAAATTTGTGAAAAGTGAACGATTTTTTTGTATTTGATTGCATTTGGCGGTGAAATGGTGGCATGAAATATACCAAAATGGGCCTAGATCAATACTTTGGGTTGTCTACTAAAAAAAAATATATACATGTCAATGGATATTCAGAGATTCCTGAAAGATATCAGTGTTCTAATGTAACTAGCGCTAATTTTGAAAAGAAATGGTTTGGAAATAGCAAAGTGCTACTTGTATTTATGGCCCTATAGTTTACAAAAAAAGCAAAGAACATGTAAACATTGGGTATTTCTAAATTCAGGACAAAATTTAGAAACTATTTAGCATGGGTGTTTTTTTGTGGTTGTAGATGTGTAACAGATTTTGGGGGTCAAAGTTAGAAAAAGTGTGTTTTTTTCCATTTTTTCCTCATATTTTATAAAAATTTTTATAGTAAATTATAAGATATGATGAAAATAATGGTATCTTTAGAAAGTCCATTTAATGGCGAGAAAAACGGTATATAATATGTGTGGGTACAGTAAATGAGTAAGAGGAAAATTACAGCTAAACACAAACACCTCAAAAATGTAAAAATAGCCTTGGTCCCAAACGGACAGAAAATGGAAAAGTGCTGTGGTCATTAAGGGGTTAAAGAACGTGACCGGACCAGAAAAAAAATAAAAATAACGGGCTGATTTTGAAAAGATTAGAAACGGAAATAAAAAGGCTTATAACTAGGTAAATATATGAAAATAATGAAATTCATGAATAAAAGTACCTCTCATTTTCTAAGGCCTAGATTTGGAGTTCGGCGGTAAAAGGGCTGTTAACGCTCCACGGGTTTTTTTCTGGCCGCACCATAAATTTAACTCTGGTATCGAGAGTTCAAACAAATGCTGCGTTAGGCTCCAAAAAAGGAGCGTAGAGCATATTTACCGCAAATGCAACTCTCGATACCAGAGTTGCTTACGGACGCGGCCGGCATCAAAAACGTGCTCGTGCACGATTCTCCCATAGGAAACAATGGGGCAGTTTGAGCTGAAAAAAAACCTAACACCTGCAAAAAAGCAGCGTTCAGCTCCTAACGCAGCCCCATTGTTTCCTATGGGGAAACACTTCCTACGTCTGCACCTAACACTCTAACATGTACCCCGAGTCTAAACACCCCTAACCTTACACTTATTAACCCCTAATCTGCCGCCCCCGCTATCGCTGACCCCTGCATTACACTTTTAACCCCTAATCTGCCGCTCCGTAAACCGCCGCCACCTACGTTATCCCTATGTACCCCTAATCTGCTGCCCTAACATCGCCGACCCCTATGTTATATTTATTAACCCCTAATCTGCCCCCCACAACGTCGCCGACACCTGCCTACACTTATTAACCCCTAATCTGCCGAGCGGACCTGAGCGCTACTATAATAAAGTTATTAACCCCTAATCCGCCTCACTAACCCTATCATAAATAGTATTAACCCCTAATCTGCCCTCCCTAACATCGCCGACACCTACCTTCAATTATTAACCCCTAATCTGCCGACCGGAGCTCACCGCTATTCTAATAAATGTATTAACCCCTAAAGCTAAGTCTAACCCTAACACTAACACCCCCCTAAGTTAAATATAATTTAAATCTAACGAAATAAATTAACTCTTATTAAATAAATGATTCCTATTTAAAGCTAAATACTTACCTGTAAAATACATCCTAATATAGCTACAATATAAATTATAATTATATTATAGCTATTTTAGGATTAATATTTATTTTACAGGCAACTTTGTAATTATTTTAACCAGGTACAATAGCTATTAAATAGTTAAGAACTATTTAATAGTTACCTAGTTAAAATAATAACAAATTTACCTGTAAAATAAATCCTAACCTAAGATATAATTAAACCTAACACTACCCTATCAATAAAATAATTAAATAAACTACCTACAATTACCTACAATTAACCTAACACTACACTATCAATAAATTAATTAAACACAATTGCTACAAATAAATACAATTAAATAAACTATCTAAAGTACAAAAAATAAAAAAGAACTAAGTTACAGAAAATAATAAAATATTTACAAACATAAGAAAAATATTACAACAATTTTAAACTAATTACACCTACTCTAAGCCCCCTAATAAAATAACAAAGCCCCCCAAAATAAAAAATTCCCTACCCTATTCTAAAATACAAATATTACAAGCTCTTTTACCTAACCAGCCCTGAACAGGGCCCTTTGCGGGGCATGCCCCAAGAATTTCAGCTCTTTTGCCTGTAAAAAAAAACATACAATACCCCCCCCCCAACATTACAACCCACCACCCACATACCCCTAATCTAACCCAAACCCCCCTTAAATAAACCTAACACTACCCCCCTGATGATCTTCCTACCTTGTCTTCACCATGCCAGGTTCACCGATCCGTCCTGGCTCCAAGATCTTCATCCAACCCAAGCGGGGGCTAGACATCCACTGAAGAAGTCCAGAAGAGGGTCCAAAGTCTTCCTCCTATCCGGCAAGAAGAGGACATCCGGACCGGCAAACATCTTCTCCAAGCGGCATCTTCTATCTTCTTCCATCCGATGACGACCGGCTCCATCTTGAAGACCTCCAGCGCGGATCCATCCTCTTCTTCCGACGACTAGACGACGAATGACGGTTCCTTTAAGGGACGTCATCCAAGATGGCGTCCCTCGAATTCCGATTGGCTGATAGGATTCTATCAGCCAATCGGAATTAAGGTAGGAATTTTCTGATTGGCTGATGGAATCAGCCAATCAGAATATAGTTCAATCCGATTGGCTGATCCAATCAGCCAATCAGATTGAGCTCGCATTCTATTGGCTGTTCCGATCAGCCAATAGAATGCGAGCTCAATCTGATTGGCTGATTGGATCAGCCAATCGGATTGAACTATATTCTGATTGGCTGATTCCATCAGCCAATCAGAAAATTCCTACCTTAATTCCGATTGGCTGATAGAATCCTATCAGCCAATCGGAATTCGAGGGACGCCATCTTGGATGACGTCCCTTAAAGGAACCGTCATTCGTCGTCTAGTCGTCGGAAGAAGAGGATGGATCCGCGCTGGAGGTCTTCAAGATGGAGCCGGTCGTCATCGGATGGAAGAAGATAGAAGATGCCGCTTGGAGAAGATGTTTGCCGGTCCGGATGTCCTCTTCTTGCCGGATAGGAGGAAGACTTTGGACCCTCTTCTGGACTTCTTCAGTGGATGTCTAGCCCCCGCTTGGGTTGGATGAAGATCTTGGAGCCAGGACGGATCGGTGAACCTGGCATGGTGAAGACAAGGTAGGAAGATCATCAGGGGGGTAGTGTTAGGTTTATTTAAGGGGGGTTTGGGTTAGATTAGGGGTATGTGGGTGGTGGGTTGTAATGTTGGGGGGGGGTATTGTATGTTTTTTTTTACAGGCAAAAGAGCTGAAATTCTTGGGGCATGCCCCGCAAAGGGCCCTGTTCAGGGCTGGTAAGGTAAAAGAGCTTGTAATATTTGTATTTTAGAATAGGGTAGGGAATTTTTTATTTTGGGGGGCTTTGTTATTTTATTAGGGGGCTTAGAGTAGGTGTAATTAGTTTAAAATTGTTGTAATATTTTTCTTATGTTTGTAAATATTTTATTATTTTCTGTAACTTAGTTCTTTTTTATTTTTTGTACTTTAGATAGTTTATTTAATTGTATTTATTTGTAGCAATTGTGTTTAATTAATTTATTGATAGTGTAGTGTTAGGTTAATTGTAGGTAATTGTAGGTAGTTTATTTAATTATTTTATTGATAGGGTAGTGTTAGGTTTAATTATATCTTAGGTTAGGATTTATTTTATAGGTAAATTTGTTATTATTTTAACTAGGTAACTATTAAATAGTTCTTAACTATTTAATAGCTATTGTACCTGGTTAAAATAATTACAAAGTTGCCTGTAAAATAAATATTAATCCTAAAATAGCTATAATATAATTATAATTTATATTGTAGCTATATTAGGATGTATTTTACAGGTAAGTATTTAGCTTTAAATAGGAATTATTTATTTAATAAGAGTTAATTTATTTCGTTAGATAAAAATTATATTTAACTTAGGGTTGTGTTAGTGTTAGGGTTAGACTTAGCTTTAGGGGTTAATACATTTATTAGAATAGCGGTGAGCTCCGGTCGGCAGATTAGGGGTTAATAATTGAAGGTAGGTGTCGGCGATGTTAGGGAGGGCAGATTAGGGGTTAATACTATTTATGATAGGGTTAGTGAGGCGGATTAGGGGTTAATAACTTTATTATAGTAGCGCTCAGGTCCGCTCGGCAGATTAGGGGTTAATAAGTGTAGGTAGGTGTCGGCGACGTTGAGGGGGGCAGATTAGGGGTTAATAAATATAACATAGGGGTCGGCGATGTTAGGGGTAGCAGATTAGGGGTACATAGGGATAACGTAGGTGGCGGCGATTTGCAGTCGGAAGATTAGGGGTTAATTATTTTAAGTAGCTTGCGGCGACGTTGTGGGGGGCAAGTTAGGGGTTAATAGATATAATACAGGGGTCGGCGGTGTTAGGGGCAGCAGATTAGGGGTACATAAGTATAACGTAGGTGGCGGTCGGCAGATTAGGGGTTAAAAATTTTAATCGAGTGGCGGCGATGTGGGGGGACCTCGGTTTAGGGGTACATAGGTAGTTTATGGGTGTTAGTGTACTTTAGGGTACAGTAGTTAAGAGCTTTATAAACCGGCGTTAGCCAGAAAGCTCTTAACTCCTGCTATTTTCAGGCGGCTGGAATCTTGTCGTTAGAGCTCTAACGCTCACTGCAGAAACGACTCTAAATACCGGCGTTAGGAAGATCCCATTGAAAAGATAGGCTACGCAAATGGCGTAGGGGGATCTGCGGTATGGAAAAGTCGCGGCTGTAAAGTGAGCGTTAGACCCTTTAATCACTGACTCCAAATACCAGCGGGCGGCCAAAACCAGCGTTAGGAGCCTCTAACGCTGGTTTTGACGGCTACCGCCGAACTCTAAATCTAGGCCTAAGTATTTTCATTGCCACTAATCGCATGGTGCGAAGTTTACCTTCACTTTAAAAAGGCATAAAACCCATTTTGTTTTCTTTCCTGGTTAAAAGGAAATTAAATACTTTGAGATAGTAATATAAAATGATAAATCGTATATGTAAAAAAAACTCTGCAATAAACTTTCATTATTTATTTTGTTCCCTTTTCCTGAAATTCCATTTTGAAATTGTGAGCTTGTCAGTTCCTGTTAGAAATGGAAGTGCAGAACACTGTTATATCCCACACAGCCATTGGCTGCACACTCTAGTGACCTATTTATAACTGTCTCTAATAAGCAGAGAAGGTAACCTAAGTTACAACATGGCAGCTCCTATTGTTTATAGGCACTTAGGGGTCAATTTATTAATGTGCGAGCGGACATTATACGATGTAGCGTATCATGTCCGCAACACATCGATAAATGCTGACAGCATATGCTGTCTGCATTTATCATTGCACCAGCAGTTCTTGTGAACTGCTGGTGCAATTCCGTCCCCTGCAGATTCACGGCCAATCAGCCGCTAGCAGGGGGTGTCAATCAACCCGATCGTATTCGATCTGGTTAATTTCTGTCTGTGGCCTCAGAGCAGGCGGACAAGTTATGGAGTAGCGTTCTTTAGACCACTGCTTCATAACTTCTGTTTCCGGCGAGCCCAACACGGGGTATCAAGCTCTGTACGGAGCTTGATAAATTGACCCCTTAGGGGTGGATTAAACAAGCAGCAGATGCTGCTTTCTTACGCCCATTGTTTCTAGCTCACCAGAAACGTAAGTTAAGAAGCGGCGGTCGTTAGACTGCTGCTCCTTAACTTCTCCGCCACCTTTTAGGTGGCGGACTGAAATCATCCTGATCCGATTGGCCACTGCTGAGCAGGAGGTGGCATTGCACAAGCATTTCACTAGAAATGCTTGTGCAATGATAAATGCCGACATCGTATATAGCGAATCATGTCTGCTCGCCTTTTAATAAATTGACCCCTAAAACTTTACACTTATTTTGTCAATATTTAAACAACTAATGAAACTTTAAAAACTACATGTACATGTTATTTTCAGACTAATCTTTTCTTTTAATGCATCATTCTTGCATCAGGGTTAGGTTACATCAGGGTTAGGTTACATCAGGGTTAGGTTACATCAGGGTTAGGTTACAAATTGAGAGCTAATTGAACTAGCCATTATAAGTGGCTGGTTAATGCAATCGCGAGCTCGCTGTAGCAATTAGCGCTCAAAAAATTAACCAGAGATCAGAACCAATTGCCCAGTGCGAAGTGCTTTTTTTTTTTTTTTAAAAAAAACTGCACAAAATAGTTAGCGGTTAAAGTGAGTGGGTGTAGGCTTCTAAAAAAACACACTGAAAAGTGCCTTTACATTGCAGTCTATGGGAACTGTGTGTGTTCTCTGTAATTATATATGTAAATGAATATATATTTATGTATTATTGTGTGTATATACACATATAAACACATACATATACAGTATATGTATATATTCATTTTCTTTTACTGACCTTGACTGCCTCTGTCTCCTAAACCCCATCATGATTTTTACGACACCCCCTCCTCCCCCTGCATTCAGACCTCTGTAATACTTTCTGTCTTTTTAGCCTGTGTTTTAAGATATAGAGACGCATTTATCAAGCTCCGTATGGAGCTTGCAGGCCCGTGATTCTGGCGAGTCTAAAGACCGCTGCTCCATAACCCTGTCCGCCTGCTCTGAGCAGGCAGACAGGAATCGCCACAATTGTGTAGTTAGTCCAATAAAAAAGTATCATTGCTCAATGATCAATGCACTTTTCAGTACAGAAATGAATTCTATAGGGCTTTGATTGGCACTACATTTTAAACTGTACACAGCTATTTTCGCAGCTGTTTTAGTGCGATATTGCCCGAACTCCTTTTTGCACTGTCATTTTGTTTCACTCCAGGAATGAATATTCATATCCTTTAGTGAAGCAAAGAACTTGTGATGTTTACCCTCAAATGCCCAGGGCAGAAATTCAATTTTTGACTGCTCACTAGTAACATTCATTATGGATAAAGCATTTTGAAAGGCCTCTAAGTGGTCAATTATAGAATTGGTTCCCTTGTTGGAAAATTTAGATATTGCACTACTTAAGAAATAAATTATTTTAGGGGTGTCATATACCTTATTAGATAGTATCTTAGTGCCCCTTATCTGCCCTATATTTACTAATGTACGTAAGGGAGACCCTTACATTTACTAATGTACGTAAGTAACAGACATTATTATTTTGGCTTAGTATTTGGTTAAATTAAACCGCTAATACAATTTTGACCAACGGAAAAAAAAAATTAAAATATTAATATTATTATTTTTTTCTACAAAATATATTATATCAATGTGATAAAGATAATAATCTCCAGCAGTGCCTCCAGATAATGTGTCGGTATATACCAGGTTTACAATATCATTTATTAATATCTTAGCAGTGCCAACCAATAAAGATATATGTTTATATGTATATATGTAACAATATATTTTAAAATTAATATTTATTCCTTAGTTCATTGATTAGTTAGCTTTATAGACACATTGATATATTTATGTAGAAACTAGATTATGAATCAATTATACACCCTTATTCCATTACAATATTCTATACAACAGATCATAAAAAAAATATATCTTTAAAAATTAACCTTACGCACAATAAATACCACAAATGAGAATCCCAGCACAGTATATAGAAGATACTTGGCACAAAATCTGTGTGTTTCTCTCTCAAAAAGTTATGCTTCTTTGAGTCTCTCCCTTTGTCTAGTGTGTGTGGGTTCTTATTCAAGATAAATCCCTCCTTTTCTTTAATCATTCCCACAAGAATTTGATAGGCCCTCGGAGCTGAACATATCATTGGTTATTTGGGAAATGCCTCCCTGAGCAGCCAAATACCTTTTGGTTGTAATACCATTTTTGAACTATTGGTGGCAGCAGACAACCAGAAATGCAGTCTCTTTATCAATATTGCTAACAGTCTAGTATCTAACTTTTAAAATGTTTATTAAATATACTTTAATTTCCAGTATCAGCAAACAATGTGTACAATATGTATGGGACCATATAATACTATTTACCCTGCGTATTTTCGTACTAAACATGAGTATATTACTTATAATATTTTAGAAGATGCGTTTAAAAGTTATATTTCTATTGTTATCCCATATTAATATAAATACAGTATGTTAAACATTTTACATGTGTGGTTATTTATTTTACACAGCAGTCACTATCTGAAATAGTATATTTAGGCATTCATATATTAGTATCTACTAGTCATATCTGGAATCCAGTTTGTATTTCAGATGTCTGGAAAAAATAAAAAGAATGTTATTCATTTTGAAAATTAAATTCAGCAAATACTTATCTAATATGTTACTGTTAGGCATTTCTTCGGAGATCCTCAAATATACATTTATACAATACTGAGGTATACCTTAACTGAACATTAGACATAAGTTGTACTTTAAAATGAATTTCAAAGTTATAATATAGACATGTGTTTCTGCTAGCCAGCTTTATGTGTATTTAGTTGGTTCAGGGGCAATTAACAGGCCTGTGCTAATTACTACATCCTCAGACGTTTGTTTGCTTATCTGACTTTATGTACAGAATCTTGTCTCCACCACCCCAGGAGATGAATTTCTATAGTGTGGATTTCTTTGTGCTTGAAATCTGTGCTTCAGAACAAGAGGGAGTTGTTTTACAAACAGCTTCACAAAATTAATTCTTGGTCTTATCATATATATATATATATATATATATACACATATATATATATATTTTAGAAGAGAACTAGAAAAATCAGCGCTAAGTGTACCACCCCCAGGCCAGTAATTAAGCTATTTGTAAATGAACCGGCTGCCTAATACCTGAAATATGGATACGCTTAACTGATACCTCATACTGGATTGAGGTTAATTAATGTGAGCATTTTAAACATAGAAAATAAAAAAGTTTTTTTAAGTTCACATACAGTGTTGCACTATTTTGTTTGCATTTGTGTTCCCTTTATCTATGTTCATGATACATCGTGACACTGGGAGGAGAGCATAAAACCAATCTGTGAAGGAAAAAAATCTTCTACCACACTGAGGAGGCATAGAAGCGGTGATTCTGGATTGCTGTGGGACGATTTTTCCTTAAAGGGACACTTTTACTTACCTCATAGGATTGAGGTTAAATCTAGTAAGTAGGCACTCACCTCTAATATGTGGATGTCACAAGAATAAGAAGTAGAACCAATATTGCACAACCTGCACAAATTGGGGACTGATTCACTTGTATATATTGTATAAAATCATTTTAAGGATCCTATACTGCACAAATTGGGGACTTATTTATTCGTGTATATTGTATGAATTGTACAAATCAGTTTAAGAATTAATTAATTCTTTCTTCCCCTTGTGATACTAAGGGGGAATATTATTACTAGTTTTGACACACTTTTGAAAAATGTATTAATCCCTATTTATGTATTATATTAACATTCGGGTATATTTATGCTTATTATTGGTACAAGTCTATTAGGACTGTATGTCAACTGATTTTGGGGTTATTTATATCTCATTGCAATATCATGTGGTGGGGATTTGTATATTATATTTTATATTTGAATTTTTTATCCTCTGTTACATACATTGATACATAACTGTACATTATCCTATGAACAGTGCGCCTTGATACCAATCTTTTCACTCACACATACAGAGCCCCGCTGTAAAGTGAAAACCGTCTTAAAGTGAAACAATGCGGTTTTAGCTTTCTTTCCACTTGCCAGTGTATTTAAAAACATGTTTGAACTTATCTATATTAAGTGTGCAATAGCACTAAGTTTAGTTTAATACTTGCACCGTACAGTATTCAATAAATACTGTACCTGTAAATTAGTGACAATGACTGTAGTAAAATTTGCCAGTCTATAACACTGAGAAACAGTTTGCACTGAAATGCTGTAAACAGAGTAAACTGTGCATAACAAAATGGTGCCAGTCACTTTTCTCGCAATCTCATGATGATTACAGCATTATTTCAAAATCCTTGGCGGTTGAACTTCAGCTAAACAAAGTGCTGTATTAGCGAATCGTTGTAAAGTGAAGCGCTGTAAAGTGAGTTATACCTGTGTATATATATATATATATATATATATATATATATATATATACACAGATACAAAATTTGTTTTTTTAGCACACCTTACAAAAAGTTTATATATACAACTTTGGGAGTGCTGCCAATATGACCCAGTAATTACACAAACAAAAAGGTATCGGCGCACATCCATTTTCAAAAAGCACAACATATTTTTTGAACTGCAGCAAAAAAATGCCTGCAAACAACATCAAGAAACAACTATTCGTTTTAAATAAAATTGGCATCTTAGTCACACAATATGGCCATATTTTGCATAGCCAGTCACCACTTACAAGGAGCCCCAATATAGACTGGTCCTAACACTACAATCCATTTGCCACAGAGGGCTGAATCATTCCTGCTTTTACTCTTCATAAAAGAATGAGACTCCCTAGCTTAATATTCACTTCTCCCGGCTTTGTTGAGGACTTCGGCCCGGTTGGATGAAGACTTCTCCCGGTAAGGTGATCTTCAAGGGGTTAGTGTTAGGTTTTTTTAAGGGGGTATTGGGTGGGTTTTAGAGTAGGGTTGGTTGTGTGGGTGGTGGGTTTTAATGTTGGGGGGGATTTGTAATTTTTTTTACAGGTAAAAGAGCTGATTACTTTGGGACAATGCCCTGGAAAAAGGCCCTTTTAAGGGCTATTTGTAATTTAGTGTAGGGTAGGGCTTTTTTTATTTTGAGGGGGCTTTTTTATTTTGTTAGGGGGATTAGATTAGGTGTAATTAGTTTAAACATCTTGTAATTTGTTTATTATTTTCTGTAATTTAGTGTTGTTGTTTTTTTGTACTTTAGCTAATTTTATTTAATTGTATTTAATTTAGGGAATTAATTTAATTATAGTGTAGTGTTAGGTGTTAGTGTAACTTTGGTTAGGTTTTATTTTACAGGTAAATTTGTATTTATTTTAGATAGGTAGTTATTAAATAGTTAATAACTATTTAATAACTATTCTACCTAGTTAAAATAAATACAAACTTGCCTGTAAAATAAAAATAAACCCTAAGCTAGCTACAATGTAACTATTAGTTATATTGTAGCTGGCTTAGGGTTTATTTTATCGGTAAGTAATTAGTTTTAAATAGGAATAATTTAGTTAATGATAGGAATATTTATTTTGATTTCTTTTAATTATATTTAAGTTAGTGGGTGTTAGGTTTAGGGTTAGACTTAGTTTAGGGGTTAATAACTTTAATATAGTGGCGGCGACGTTGGGGGCGGCAGATTAGGGGTTAATAAATGTAGGTAGGTGGCGGCGATGTTAGGGCCGGCAGATTAGGGGTTAATAATATTTAACTAATGTTTGCGAGGCGGGATTGCGGTGGTTTAGGGATTAATATGTTTATTATAGTTGCGGCCACATTGGGGGTGGCAGATTAGGGGTTAATAAGTATAGTTAGGTGGCGGCGACATTGGGGGTGGCAGAGTAGGGGTTAATAAATATAATGTAGGTGTCGGAGATGTTGGGGGCAGCAGATTAGGGGTTCATAAGTATAATGTAGGTGGTGGCGGTGTCCGGAGTGGCAGATTAGGGGTTAATAATTATAATGTTGGTGTCGGCGATGTCGGGGGCGGCAGATTAGGGGTTAATAAGTGTAAGATTAGGTGTGTTTAGACTCAGGGTTCATGTTAGGGTGTTAGATGTAGACAGAAAATGTATTTCCCTATAGGAATCAATGGGGCTGCGTTAAGGAGTTTTACGCTGCTATTTTGCAAGTGTTAAACTTTTTCTCAGCCGGCTCTCCCCGTTGATTCCTATGGGGAAATCGTGCACGAGCACGTTACACCAGCTCACCGCTAACGTAAGCAGCGCTGGTATTTGGGTGCGGTAATGAGCAAAATTTTGCTCAGCGCTCACTTCTTGTCTGGTTTGTAAAAACCCGTAATACCAGCGCTGTCTGTAAGTGAGCAGTGAGCATAAACTGCTCGTTAGCACCGCACAGCCTCTAACGCAAAACTCGTAATCGAGGTGACTGTCTTTAATGACAAATAATAAACACAACAAGCAACATTAATTACATTTTAATTTATATGTAAATATTTTCAAATATATATCATATTTATGCTTGAAATAATAGCAAGCAACAATAAAAAAAATTTAAGATATCTATAATACTTTAAATAATCTTCATTGCACCGACAAAACCTCGCCGGCCTAGCCAGGCTCCTGTAAATTCTTAAAAGGGGTGCGGATCGAGCAGGGTGCTGGGGATCAAGTCACCCTTTAGTATGTTGCCAGCAATTTGATGAGGCACCTGGGGATACCACTTTTTTGGGGGTGCTACCTTCTGGGAGGAATGGAGATACTTCAATTGCCTAATCAATCAGCACCCCTTTTTATGTTTAAATATTTTTTATTGGTAACATAATACTTGTTTACTTACAGTACAAAGGCTTATCAATCATTGCTCCAGGAACATAATCATCAAGATAACAGTAGATGACAATCCCAATATACCCAAGCAGTGTTCTCCTCCACCCTCCTCCACATCCCAATACCTTTCATAGTCCCAAAAAGATCTATCTTTGTGTGTAGAGGGTTCTGGAGTATTGCATCCATATTCAGAGTAATCCAAGTTGAGTCTTTGTATCCTGGAGGTTGTTCCAGATTGATTTATTACAAAATAATCATCTTGTATGTTTGTGGTTCAGTAATAGGACAGCAAAAAACAAGGTTGATAAATTCTAAATTCTCGTAATAATCAAGTAAACATTTAAATTAAGGTATGTAGTTTTCCTTAAGAACTCTTTTCAAACATATTGATTTCGGAAAGGGTAGGGGGGGGGAAAGGGAAGAGGAGGGGGAAATAGTGTCCCCCCTCCCAGCGATCCTCCAAGGCCCACAGAAGATGTTCAGATCCAACCTCTAGGGGTCAGGTCGGCCAGCTCGTTCTCCTCTGGGGAGGGTTGCATTGCTAATCCAGTAGTACCATATCTTCTGAAAAGTGGCCCTATTTTTTAACGTGTCTGTTGCATATTCATACATAGTGTAGGTGTGGCATATTTTATTGTATATTTCTAACCATGGTGGTGATCCTATCTTCCAATATTTTGCAATGCAAACCCTTGTCACTGTGCACGGAATTCTAATGAATGTATTGATGTATTTATGGAATCTATCTATGTTGTCGTGTAGTAATGCTTGTTGGATGGTGAGTGTGACCTCTTCTTCTAGTATTTGGCTAATGAGGGCGGAGAGTTTTTGCCATGTCCCCTGTATTTCCCTACACTCCCACCACATGTGTTTATAGGATCCTAATTCTCCGCACCCTCTATAACATAAGTTGCTGCTATTTGGCTGTATATGGGCCGTCCTCTCTGGGGTTAAGTACCATCTAAATAAGGTCTTTGTGACATTTTCCTTCAGATCCATACTAATTAACCCTTTATCAGCTAGATGGAATAGTTCCTCCCATTCCTGTACTTCCTTACTTATGTTCAAGTCTTTCTCCCATTTTACCATTATCCTGGATTTAGATCTGTTTGGAGGTGTCTGTAGTGTTATGTATATATTAGAGATATTGTGTTTGGTCCTTGTAAGGCTTGTGCCATAGGTCTCTAACACCGTATTTGGTCCCTTTTGTGAGTTTTTCAGGAATAAGTGCAAAGAGGAACGTAACTGAAGATATAGGTACCAGTGGAGTTTTATAGGAGTCAGTTTTGTCTGCAGCTGGGTAAATGGAAGTAGTTGTCCCCCCTGTATTACATCCGCTACTCTGTAAAGCCCCTTGTTTTCCCATTTGGCCTCTAGTCTGCGGGAGTCTCCTGATAAGAGGCATCTAATTGGTGTAATTAAGGAGAATTCTGGGAACAAGTCTGCTCTTTTAAGTGTCTGTGTCCACGTCTTTATAGTCAGGTCCGTAGTGTATGTTTTGGTATATGTCTTAGTTGGGTGAGTGGTTTGTGCGTCCCATAGAATCGAGTCTCTCTCCTCCCATCCCCCCAGTTCCATCTCCAGGAGTACCCAGGTGGCCTCTTGCGACCTTCTCAGGAGGCAGGAGTCCTGGGCTAATCTGGCGGCTTTATAGTATTCCAAGAGATCTGGGGCTCCCACTCCTCCCACGGCTCTACTCCTACAGACCACTTGTTTTGCTATTCTGGCCGATTTTGGCCCTCTGATAAAAGCTAGTATCTCAGCCTGTAGTTTAACGAAATCTGTTTTGATCAATTTAATGGGGAGGGCCCGAAAAAGGTATAGTATACGTGGGAGCAAGTTCATTTTGACCAGCGCTACTCTTCCCATCCAGGAAAAGCCACACATCCGCCACCCTGCCAGATCTTTTCTAATTTGGTTGAGGAGTGGAGTATAGTTGTAATTATACAATAGTTGCATTTGAACCGGGAGATTGATACCTAGATATCTTATTGTTTTGGGAACCCATCGAAACTCGAAGTTGAGTTCTATTATTTTCCGTGTGTGTGGGGGAATGGCCACTGGAAGGAGCTCGCTTTTTTCCACATTTATTTTATATCCCGATATATTTGAGAATTCACTCAGTAACAGATGTAGATTAGGAAGCGATATAAGCGGCTTAGTGATGGTGAGCAAGATGTCGTCCGCAAATAAAGAGATTTTATATTCAGAGTGGGCTGCCTGAACTCCCGATATGTCCGGGTGGGCCCGAATCTTGGCCGCCAGTGGTTCAATACAGAGGGCGAACAACAGGGGCGACAAAGTGCACCCCTGTCTCGTCCCGTTCAGTATGGGGAAAGATTTGGATCTATACCCCCCCGAAGTTACTTGGGCCCGTGGGTTGGAGTAAATAGCCCGCAGAGCGGACAGAAAAGTGTCTCCGAAGCCCATCTCCTCCATGACTGCAAACATATATTTCCAGTCTATTCTATCAAACGCCTTCTCCGCATCCAATGATAGGATCAGAGAAGGCGTTTGTGTTTTTTCTAGGTAGTGAACCAAGTTAATCACTCGTCTGATGTTATCTGGGGCTTCTCTGTGTTGTATAAACCCCACTTGGTCAGGGTGAACTAGTGATGGCATGATCGGTTTAAGGCGGTTGGCTAAAATTTTTGTAAAGATCTTAAGATCCTGATTGATTAAAGATATAGGGCGATAGTTTCTGCATTTTTTATGGTCCTTATCTGGTTTGGGGATAACTACTATTTTTGCATCTAATAACTCCTGGGGGATGGGATTACCTTCCAGAATAAAATTACAAAACTTAGTTAAGTGAGGGACAAGTGTGCTTTTGAAAAGTTTATAATACTCTCCTGGGAAACCGTCGGGGCCTGCTGCTTTCCCCGGTTTTAAGTCTTTAATGGCTCCTAGGATCTCTGCAGGAGTTATCTGTGCATCAAGGGTGTCTCTTTGTTCTATTGTAAGCGAGGTTAGTCTGCAGTCATTTAAGAATTTTTCTGTTTGGGTCACTGTCTCTGCGCTGTGGGTCACCTTTTCTCCGTCATAGAGTTTACCATAAAAGTTTGCAAAGGTATCAACTATCTCCTGGGGGTGGGAGGTCAGAGTACCCCCTTCTGTTTCTATTGAGGGTATCGCTGACGCTTTGCATCTCTCCCTTATCCTATGTGCCATAAATCTATCTGGCTTGTTCGCATAGATAAAGTATTGCGATTTAAGTCGCTGCGCCGCCCTTGCCGCTTGTGTATTTAATAGTGTAGTTAGGGATTGTTTCCTGTCTTGCAGGGTTCGCAGTGCTGCTGGACTCTTGGTCAATTTGTGTTGTCTCTCCAATACTTCAATGTCTTTATGTAATTGTGCTATGTGGGTTCTATATTTCTTGGTATGTTTAGCTTTGAGTTGGATTAATAGACCTCTAAGCACTGCTTTATGAGCAGCCCAGGAGTACATAGGATTAGTGGTGGAGTCGGTGTTAATAGTCCAAAATTCAGTCATAGCACGAAGTATGTCATTGTGGTCTTGGTTGGATCTCAGTAAGGTGGTGTCATATGTCCAAGTCCTGGTTCTATTAATATCCCTTAGTCCCTCTAGGTCAGCCGAAATTATGGAATGGTCTGACCACACGCAAGCGTATACTCGAACTTCGTAACATGGGTAGTAGTATCTGGCTTGTATAGATGTAGTCCAGTCTAGTATAGGAGTCATGTGCAGCTGAATAAAAGGTAGTGTCTGTGGTAGTACCATATAGCGTGTGCCATGTGTCCTTAAGAGTGTGTGGTGCAAATGAGTCTTGTATGTCTTTGATAATGCGGTTGTGTCTGTGGTGTTTAGGAGTCAGTGTTTTGATTCGTGGGGTTTGAATAGGGGTCATAGTTATGTTGAAGTCTCCTGCTAGTATAATCTTAGTTTGTGACCAACCTGTCAAGAGACGAGCCACATTGGTAAAAAATGTATGCTGGTTATCATTGGGTGCATATACGTTACACAGGGTGACCTCACTGTCCAGGATGCGTCCCCTCACTATTAAATATCTACCCTCAGGGTCGGCCAGTGTGCTGTCATGATGGAACCCCACCGAAGAGTGTATCAGGATAGATACCCCTCGAGTCTTCTTGGGTGCTGTGGCGTGATAGTGTGTGGTGAATTGTTTTGTCCAGTATTTCGGGGGGCTGTCTCTAAGAAAGTGTGTTTCTTGCAAGAATACTATATTGGCGTTCAGTGCCCTATATTGATTCATTGCCATCCTTCGTTTAATATCAGTATTGAGACCCCGAACATTGTGAGATATCAGTCTGATTCTATTATTCATAGGTGTTTGTGTAGATTTGCATGTGCATGATTGGTGGGCTATGCAAGTACATGTGGTCTAAACAGTAAATTATCTTACCCCAGGAAATCTGGTCCACTGTGGCGGGTTGTAGATTGTGAGCCTGTATGAAAAAGGAAAGCAAAGGATAAATAACAACATATTAAACAGACATTATCTAACTGGTCCCTAACAGTGGGACAACTTAACAGTGCCCGAGGGCATCTTAAAGATTGTGTGATAGCCACTCAACCTTAGGCAGTGGGGGGCAACTGTCCACTTCTCTGAAATGTTAGTAGGGCGAGAGTAACCGCAGAGTGCGTCTACCTCCCAACCAGCTAAGATAAGTGATGGAAGAATAATATCTGTCCATGATATGGTGTTAATCTTATGCAGTTCAGATAGCTGGTGGGGGTTAGTTCCCTGTGGTGGTTAAAGGTGCTCAAGTGTTGAAGTCTCATGTCTATGAAGAATCCTTGGGGTTTCCCCCTTCTCTAAGTCTCTTGTTGTATGAAAGGGAACCCAAGAAAGAAAAGGAAAGAATTCACGATACTTTATCTCTGAGTTCACTGATTTTTTGCCTCTTGTTGTTGATCTTCTGCCAGGCTATTTGTGTTTTAGAGCTCCCTGAGGGTTCCTTCCGTGGTGGTGGTAAATCTTGTTCCGGGAGGGTCGGTGGTTCCAAGCCCAGTAAGCCACATACCTCCGGGATATCCTCTTGGTTTTTAATATTTATTGTTTTAGAGTCCTTGAGGATGCTTAAGACAAAGGGGAATCCCCACCTGTAAGGGATTTGCTGTTTGCGTAAGATGGTAGTTAGTGGTCTCAGTGATCCCCTGCGCTGTAGGGTGCGCAGACTTAGATCTTGGAAAAATTGTACTATATTTCCCTGAAATTTAAAGGTAGGATTTTTCCTAGAAGCCTGCAGTATTTTTTCTTTATCAGGAAAGAATGTCAATTTAACTATCACATCTCTTGGGGGTATTCCATTTTTGGTTTTAGCTTTAAGAGCTCTGTGTGCTCTCTCCACGTGGAATATGTACTCAGGGGGTGAGCCTGTTATCTGGCTGAAGAGTTGTGCAATATATGCTAGAATGTTTTGATTTGTGACATCTTCTGGGATTCCCTTTAATCTAATATTGTTTCTTCTGCTCCTGTTCTCTAAATCCTCCATCTTATCCTGCATGTCCTGTAGGAGCTGTTGTTGGTTAGAGACAGTTTGCGCTATTTCATCTACATTTTCCACCATCGCATCTTTTTGGTCTTCCAATATATCGATTCTGTTTCCCATGTCTGTGAGATCAGATTTAATTTCAGCAAGGCTGGATGTCACTGACGTGTGTATGGAATCTATCTTCTCCCACAGCTTTTCAAAGTTATCCGTTAGATCTTTTTTGGATACTAGGGAGTGCAGATCCGTTCTCGTAATAGGGGATTGATCTACATTGGGTGGCTGTGATGGTTGATCTAATTCTTCGTCTGTCTCCATGTCCTTATTAATTTTGGTTGGATGAGAGGCTTTAAAAAAGGAAGATACTGTTGAAGGGGTGTTTGGGTTAATTATTTTCTCTCCCTTCCCTCCTCTCCTGGTCGCCATTGCTTTGGTATGTTGAATATAGCAGGTATTGACTCTAGTGGCGCCAGAAAGAGGGGTCCCTGTTGTAGTTTAGGGTGGTTAAAAAGTTCCTTGTTTTTCTCTGTCTCAGGGTATAGTGGAGCACAGCCCCAGGAGCAGTAGTTTCCCCAGATGGGGTTAATGTTTCGGGAGAGTTGGGGCAATAAGAGAAAAGAGGCAAAAAGAGAGAAGGGGGGGAGGTAAAATCCCCCACCAAGGTATAGTTATATATTAGCGGTCCTTCTTCATTTAAGTGATGGGCAGCGCCTTGCTTAGTCTCTTTTACAGCATATGTAGAAGCAAGTGTCCCCCCACCTCTGTTACCATAGGCTACATGTTGCTTGGATGGGGTTTAAAGTTGTGGAAGGTGTACTCACTTAACATGCAATTAAATATAATGTCCGGTAGAGTACTAGATAAGCTCCAAGTTGTATTAAAAGGAAAATTCCCCCTTTAAGTTTTGCTTATATTGAGGAGGCTTGGGATCCCACAGAGCAGGTCAAGGCAAAACCGCTTTCAAGGTATGTATTTCAGCTTAATTATGTAGACCACCAGGGTGAGTGAAGCTTTTGCTTGAAAGGGGAACAATATTCTGTTATAACTCAGTTCCTGGCTTGTAAGCTTTGTTCACACTGTCCAATTTCTGCAATGGATTTGCAGCTGTGATTGTTTTTCGGGGGGTACCTGGGAGAAGTACTGGCGAGAGGGCTAGTGGAGCTAAGGTATCTATATGATAGAGATCAGGGCAATGCTAGTGCTGTAGTTACAGGAAGGGCCTTAGAAGTATGCTCCTTGTTTTTTATACCTGAGAGCTCTATTTTAATAGCCCCTGACAGTCCGGAGTTTGTTAGGCTTCACTGGGAGTGAGTAGGGCCCTAAGTCGGACCGTGTGCTGTTTCTTAGATTGTGGGCCACCTCACCTCCACAACCTCCTCCCCAGGTCCCCCCTACCTTCAGATGCTTGTTCCTCCTTGCTGATGTGTGAGTCCGATGGCACCCGGCACCTCCGGTGGTCTCCGCCATCTATCTGGGCCCTGTTCGGGCGAAGTATGGAGGATCAGGCAAGATGGCGGATCTTCGCGCCAATTCTCAGCGCGGCTTCAGCCCTCCGCTGTGTCGGATCAATGTGCAGGTTCCCCCGGAGATCAGGTAACACCGGTCCTGACCCAATACTCCCGAGGTTCTGTTATGGGGTACGATCCGATCCGCCCAGACTGCGCTTTTACATGCGGGCAGTTTCTTCTTGTACACTGTCAGGTCAGGTAGCGTTTATTAGTGCCCGATGCGTAAGTGTTCACCCTCAATATAGCTGGGCTACACTTTACTAGTCTGGAGGGGTATACCGGTCCTGAATTAGTCTGGGTTTTATTGCATAAAACCCGGTTTTATTGCTTTAAGTCAGAGAGCTCTCACTCTGTGCGTCTGCTTCCTTTGGTTGCTAGCTCCGCCTCCCAGCACCCCTTTTTAGATGCACCGAACCGGGGGCTCAATTCCGGTCTGGGACTCAGCTCTAGGAGCCTGGCTAGGCCGGTGAGGTTTTGCCAGCCCCCGGCATTTAGTGCATCTCTGTGACACATCATTTAAACATTGTTTATAATTTTAGCGACATAGCTCCTATAGTTATAATAGGGAGGTTTGATATTTAGTATTGTTTATTATAGTCAGCTATTTTTCTGACAGTAGGCAGTATGTGTGAGTTAGCTAAGGTGTTCCAGGGGAGTGTAGGTTAGAAATTACATAAATCTAGATGGTATTAGGGACTTAGCTTGGCATTCCAGGGGTGTGTAGGTTAGGTGTGATGTAGGTGTAGGAGGTCAGGGGGAGTTAGCTGGGTGGTGCAGGGTAGTGTAGGTTATCTCCGACGTATGTGTAGTCGGTCGGTGGGAGGTAGCAGGCAGTGCAGGGAGGGAGAAGCTTAGATGTGATGTAGGTATACGCGTTCAAGGGGTAGTTAGCGAGGCGTGCTAGGGGTGAGTAGGCTGCACTTTGATTCAGATATATTGACACTAGTGCAATATGTTCAAATCAGCCAAGTGCAGGTTGGGAGGAGGGTAGCGGCCATAGGTGGGGAGACTACATAACCTGAGGTACTTAGTGTAGGTGTAGTAAAACTTAGGTCCCACCGGTAATATTTGGAGTGTGTCTACACTGATCACTCTCTGCGCCATGTAGGCTCACTTCAAATAGGGCACCCCGGGCTGCAGAAAAATGCTGGTGGTGACGTCACACTCCCATTGACTTCTAAGGGAAAGAAATTGCTGCTCGCCGGCACTCCTCAGCCACGCTCCTTTTCTTTGAAAATCTCTTTGAAAATTTTGAACATCGGACTTTAGAGAGAAAAATGGAAAATTAACATTTTATTACTTATCTCTCCTACCTCCCACGGGGAGTGTAATTTCTTATTCTGGCTAGATTTAGACTGCTTTTATTTAGCCTATACTTAAAGGGACATGAAACCCAAATTTTTTCTTTCATGGTTTAGAAAGAGCATGCAATTTTAAACAACTTTCTAATTTACTTCTATTATCTAATTTGCTTCATTTTCTTGATATACTTTGCTGAAAAGCATATCTAGATAGGCCATGTAGCTGCTGATTGGTTGCTGTACATAGATGCCTCGTGTTATTGGCTCACACATGTGCATTGCTATTTCTTCAACAATGGATATCTAAAGAATGAAGCAAATTAGATAATAGAAGTAAATTGGAATGTTGTTTAAAATTGTATTCTCTACTTGAATCATGAAAGAAATTTTTTGGGTTGAGTGTCCCTTTAAGTATAGAAGCTTACAGCTTATAGGTAGAGATACCCAGGCAAAATCAGCTATTTAAAATGCCAATATAAAAGTAAAGGAGAATCATTGGGAACAATTTGAAGGGGAGAAAAATTTAGGGTAAAATGTCTCTATAGGAAAGTGGGACAAAATAAATCATGTAAGTATATTGCAACATTGTTTTACTATGCAAGGGAAACTAAAGGCAAAATTAGACTTTCATGATTCAGATAAAGCATTGAGTTTAAAAGATTTTACAATTTACGTATATTACCTAATTGGCAACAGTCTTTTTATATACACATTTTCTGAGGCACCAGCTACTACTGAGCATGTGCAAGAGTTAACAGTGTATACATATATGAGTCTGTAATTGGCTGATAGCTGTCACATGATACAGTGGGGCCGGCAAAATTAAGTAAAAAAAAAACAAAAACTGCTCATTTAAAATTCATTGCTATTGCATTGTCTTTTTACTATACACTTGTTGATTATGCAGTTCTACTGTATTTAATTCTAATGTATTTTATAGTACAGTCCCAAAGTCAGGGGTGAAGTCGGGCAGGGACGCATGGGAACAGAGTTCCTGCACTATTTTTGCAGAAGGAACTAAGTTCCCTCTGGACAGAGAAAAGAAACCATTCAATAAACACTGCTGCTGCTGGTGGGAGAAGCTGGACCACAGTCTGCTTAGAGGGATAGTGAGATCCTCTAGTAATGGGCAGTAACACTTACTACAATACACTAAATGTAAGACTGTCAGCGGTCCTGCTGTGTTATCAGCCCTGTTATGAATATAATCTTTATTATATTTTATTACACATGGTGCTTACATTTCTGTGTGGCTTGCTCTGGCGTTATTTAGCTCCCCTCAGCAGAAATAGAACTATTGCACCTTAAGTGGGTGAGATTCTGTGACAGAGGAGGATTCTCAGACCAAAGGCAACCATTCAATGCTTTATTGGATTTAATTTGCTTTCATTAACCAAAGTCTATAGATTATATACATATATACAAGCTCCGTATGGAGCTTAATGTCCCGTGTTTCCGGCTAGCCTGAAGGCTCGCCGGAAACAGGAGTTATGAAGCAGCGGTCTAAAGACCGCTGCTCCATAACCTTTCCACCTGCTCTGAGGCGGCGGACAGAAATTGACAGAAATCAACCCGATCGAATACGATCGGGTTGATTGACACCCCCTGCTAGCGACCGATTGGCCGTAAATCTGCAGGGGGCGGTATTGCACCAGCAGTACACAAGAACTGCTGGTGCAATGATAAATGCCGAGAGCGTATGCTGTCGGCATTTATCAATGTGCAGCGGACATAATTCGCTATATTGGATCATGTCCGCTCGCACCATCATAAATAGGCCCCAGTGTGTGTGTATATATAAATACAATATATATATACCTGTAGAAACACAGGCATATGCATATATATATATAAAACAATATTAATTGTGAGGGAGGGTTGAAGTCTCGGTGAGTTCCCACACTTTTTTTTCTAGGACTTGACCCTTGCCCAAAGTGTTTACCATCCCTTTAAGGTGGTGGGACTGCACGTGAATAGAAATAATATGATCACATCCTCACTGATTAGAGGGTCTTCAGTATGAAGAAGTAAAGGTTCATCTAAAATATATTGAAGGGCTAAATCCTGGCCCCTGGGCCTTAGGCTGGACATTCCTGTAGAAACCTATTCAATATCCTACATCAACTAAAATCAAAAGAGAATTGAAGAGAGTAGACAAATGTGTGATTGTTTTATCTATATAATACCCTTTGTTGTCTGTGAAAGACTCGTTAGAGAAAACAATGGAGGGAAAAGATAATAAAAAGATTATTTGGACACTCAAGTCAAAATTAAAGGGACAGTCTACACCAGAATTTGTATTGTTTAAAAAGATAGATAATCCCTTTATTACCCATTCCTTAGTTTTGCATAACCAACACAGTTATATAAATACACTTTTTACCTCTGTGATTACCTTGTATCTAAGCCTCTGCAAACTGCCCCTTTATTTCAGTTCTTTTGACAGAGCAGGCTCACTGGAACTCCACGTGCGTGAGCACAGTGTTATCTATATGACACACATGAACTAACACCCTCTAGTGGGGAAAACTGTCAAAATGCCCTAAGAGAAGAGGCGGCCTTCAAGGCTTAGAAATTAGTATATGAACCTCCTAGGTTTAGCTTTCAACTAAGAATACCAAGGGCACAAAGCAAAATTGGTGATAAAATTAAATTGGAAAATTGTTTAAAATGACATTCTCTATCTGAATCATGAAAGTTTATTTTGGACTGTCCCTTTAAACTTTCAATATTCAGATAGAGCAGCAATTTTAAACATCTTTCCAATTTACTTCCATTAACAAAATGTGCACAATCGTTTTATATTTACACTTTTTGAGTCACCAGCTCCTACTGAGCATGTGCAAGAATTCACAGAATATACGTATGTGCATTTGTGATTGGCTGATGGCTGTCACATGGTACGTGTATGCATTTGTGAATGGCTGATGGCTGTCACATGGTATGTATATGCATTTGTGATTGGCTGATGTCTGTCACATGGTACAGATGGAGTGGAAATAGACATAACTTTTATAATTTTCAGAAAAAAAATCTACTACTTATTTGAAGTTCAGACAATAGGGCATATTTATCAAGCTCCGTATGGAGTTTGAAGTCCCGTATTTCTGGCGAGCAGCTCCAAAACCTGTCCGCCTGCTCTGAGGAGGTGGACAGAACTTGCTAGAAATCAACCCAATCCAATACGATCAGGTTAATTGACACCCTCTACTGGCGGGCGATTGGCCGCGAATCTGTAGTGGGCGGCGTTGCACCAGCAGTTCACAAGAACTGCTGGTGCAATGATAAATGCCGACAGCATATGCTGTCGGCATTTATCGATGTGCGGCGGACATGATCCGCAATATCGGATCATGTCCATTGCACATTAATAAATAGGCCCCTTAGTGCTATTGCATTGTCTTGTTATCTTGCATTTGTTGATTATGCAAATCTACTGTGTTGACTGGTCCTTTAAAGGGACATTATACACTTTTTCTTTACATAAATGTTTTACAGATGATTTGTTTATATAGCCCATACAGTTTTTTTTGTTTTTTTTTAAAGTATAGTTTTGCTTATTTTTAAATAACATTGCTCTGATTTTCAGACTCCTAACCAAGCCCCAAAGTTTTATGAGAATACCGTCAGCTACCTTCTCCAGCTTGCTTCTGTTTGTTCTTTATATGCAAAAGAAGGGGGAGGGGGGCAGTGTCTTATTTCCCACTTGCAGTGGGCTTTCCAGCTACCTTTTTAACAGAGCTAAACTGAGAGCTTCTAAGTAAGTTTTTAAACTGTTTTATACTGGATTTTTATATCAGTATCTATGCATCTTATTCTTTATAATAGTGTCTATTACATGCAGTTATATGGAAATTTGTGTATACTGTCCCTTTAACTCAAGACAATGGGGTAGATTTATCAAGCAGTGGATGTTACAATCTACCCCCCATAGTTTACGGCTCGCCAGAAACTTAAGTTGAGAAGCAGCGGTCGTAAGATTGCTGCTCCTTAACTTTTCCACCACCTAAAAGGTAAAAATCAGATCCGATCAGGATGATTGACACCCCCTGCTAGCAGCCGATTGGCCGCAAATGTGCAGAGGGCAGCATTGCACTAGCATTTCGCCAGAAATGCTTGTGCAATGTTATATGGTGACAGCGTATGCTGTCAGCATTTAGCGATGCCGGGCAGACATGATTCGCTACAGCGAATCATGTTTGCCCGGCACTTAATAAATTGGCCCCAATATTTCTTCTACTTCTCATCTACTGATCTAATGTGCAGAACTTCTACAGACACATTAGTATTCCTGTAAAGGGACAATAAACAGTAGGAGAATGTATTATAAAATGTTTAATTACGTGTAGTTAAAACAACTTTATAATGTACATTCATTTATTTTGTCCAAGTTCCTGTAATTTAACTCTGGCAAATTGTTGTTTTTCTAAATTCCACTGCGTTTCTATGAAGTAATGGGCATCACCATGTTTGAACTTAGGTTTTCTATTTATCTCTCTCTCCTGCAGAGGTCATCTAGGGTCAGATATAAATCAAAACGAACACTTAAAGGAATACACAGTGCCAAAGCTAAAACACAAAAACTCCTCCTTAAAACAAAATCTCCCAACCAGATCTCAAAGTAAAATTGACAAATTTGGTGTGAGGAGCCCTAAAAAAGCTAAAGTATTGTGATATAAATCAAGCAATAAAAGAGACTGTGCAAACAATGCAGTGTGGAAAATAGAATAGTGAAAATAATTATTTATGATTAAATCATTTTTATTAAATTATAAGTGTGTCAGTTTACATTAACTGGTAAAAAAAATACAAAACATATAAGACATTTCCATATCTATTACAGTGTCATTGCCAATAGGAGTCTATGGGGCCTATCTATCAAGCTCCGAAAGGAGCTTGACGGCCCATGTTTCTGGCGAGTCTTCAGACTCGCCAGAAACAGCAGTTATGAAGCAGCGGTCACAAAGACCGCTGCTCCATAACCTGTCTGCCTGCTCTGAGCAGGGGGACAGACATCGCCGGAAATCAACCCGATCGAGTACGATCGGGTTGATTGACACCCCCCTGCTGGCGGCCCATTGGCCGCGAGTCTGCAGGGGGCGGCGTGGCACCAGCAGCTCTTGTGAGCTGCTGGTGCAATGCTGAATACGGAGAGTGTATTGCTCTCCGTATTCAGCGCGGTCTGGCGGACCTGATCCGCACTGTCGGATCAGGTCCGCCAGACCTTGTTAAATAGAGGCCTAAGTCTAATTTTACAGTCTTACCTCTTTGTGGTAGTCAGTTATACATAACTCCAATTATTTTAATTCAAACATAGATTATAGAATTATTAACAATGTCTAAAACGTAATGTATGTCAACACAAATTTAAGAAGAATAAAGCAAGGAGAAGAAAAAACAAAAGGGAGAAGAAGAGAGAGAGGAGAAGCGGGGGAGGGGAAGATGTTGTCTCGCAGGGTGGTCAGGTCACCTCATCAGGAGATACATTTTTGCTGAAATCTCACGGTTAGCTTATATTCAGGAATCGTATATTGTTTACTATTTTTTTAAAGGTCTCGTCAACGCGGTGGGAAAGCTTTATTACTTAGGGGTCCATAGCACTATGTTTTTGTAGATCAATTGTTATCATGTAGTATCTAATAAAACCCTACTTTATGTAGTGTTTTGTAGCCAAGCAACTTGTTCGGACATTTTATAAATTAATGTTATTCTACACATTATTTCCTCCCATGTGGGGGCTCTCTCTTTCCAGCATCTTGCAATACATATTCTTGTAGCTGTACAAGTGAGTCTGATGAATTGATTAATATTAGACATGTGCGTTTGGATTCGGAACAAATTGAAATTCGGCCGAATTTGTTAAATTCAGAGATTCGGATCGATTTGAATTTCCGAATTACGGTAATACTGAATAAATCCGAATTAGTTCGGATTTATTCTGTAGATTCGGATGGCCATGGATTACACTAGTATTGTACAGTATATTAGGTTATATCACTCTGCTATGGGTTACACCTAATATACAGTACATAATACTAGTCTAATACACAGCACATCCCACCTAACACATACCGAATTTCCGAATCGAACCGAATCCAGCCGAATTTATTCGAATCCGAATGAATCCGAAACGAATGCATTCAAATTTTTCCGAATTCGAATCGATCCGAACCGAAATTCGAAAACATCCGAATCAATCCGAACCGAATTTTTCCGCCATGCACAAGTCTATTTAATATGGGTATTACATTTAGGGATATTTTTGTGTAGTAATGCTTGTATAATTGTAATGGTTCGTCTAAAAGTCTGCCTATGAAATTTGACAATCTATTCCAGATCCTAGCTATGTCCTGACACTCCCACCACATGTGTAGGTAGGAACCTTCCGCGCCGCAACCGCTATAGCAAAGCCTTGAGTTGGGGGTTTTAGTATGGGAGGTAATAATTGCTGTAAGGTACTATCTGAAAGTTGTTTTAATAGTTTTTCCCCTCATGTCAGCACTAAGTAATCCTCTATCTGAGTGTAAAAAAAATATCATTCCATTTTTTGAATTCACGTTCTATCCCTAAGTCTCTCTCCCATCTGTTTAGCAGGTTAGATTAGAAACTTTCGTTTACAGTTTGAATTGCTATATACAACTGAGTAATTATTTTTGCATCCAGTTTTAGAACTACAAAGGTTCTCGAGGGCGTTTGGGATTTCCAGTTTAGTATCAGAGACATAGGGACCGATTTATTAAGCAGCGTATGCTGCTCATTCCACCAAAATCAGGAGTTAAGAAGCAACGGTCGCAAGACCGCTGCCCCTTAACTCGTCTACCACCTCTGAGGTAGCGGAATGCAATCATTCCGAACAGATACGATCAGGATGATTGACACCCCCTGCTAGCGGCAGATTGGCCGAGGATGTGAAGGGGGCGGCATTGCTAAATGCCAACAGCGAATGCTGGTAGAGCGAATCATGTCCGCCCGCCATTTGTTAAATCTACCCCTTTGTCTTTAAAAGCCGAGTTTAATTGCAGATATAAGTACCAATGTAAGCCCACCGGATGTAACTTGTCTCTTAATTCTCCCATTTATATATGTCCCTAATTACCCTCAGCAGACGAGAGAGATAAATAGAAAGCTTTAGTTCAAACATAGCAGCGCCCGTAGCTTCATAGCAAGGATAGCTCTAGGGTCTTTGAGGCAAGGTGCAATGTAAAATACAAGGCAAAGGGCTCCATTTATGAAACAGCGAATGCTGTTTCGGAGTCCCACTGTTTAAGGCTCACCTGAAACGGAAGTTAAGAAGCAGCGGTCATAAGATCTTAACCTGGTGGCGGATTGAAATCATCCTGATCCAATACTGCTAGTGGCTGATGTGCGCAGGGGACGGCATTGCACAAGCATTTGACCAGGGCAATGATAAATGCGGACAGCAAATTCGATGTTGAGCAGACTGTCCGTTCGACATATGGCAAATCAACCCCATTATGTGAGTCCATTTCATTTTTGTAAAATATTTAGAGCTTCTATTATACATGTGTATTGCATGTTAAACATTATTTGTATATACTTATAGGGCTCGATTTATCAAGCCGTTCACCCAGCTACAGCGGCATTTTCTCACAAGAGAACCTGCAGTCAGTATTTATCAAGCAGCAGCCTCCTCTCTACCTCTTAGGTGGAAAACTTCAATCTCCCTGGTCTCGTGCTCTCGTCCGACCAGTGAGATTAACAGTTACTGCCCGCGCACAGCCAATCACACGGGCGGTGTTGCACAAGAGCACAATGCTGAATTTCTGCAGCGGATTGCTGCCCGCCAGAGGCGAGCTGGGGCGGACAGGGGCGAATATGTCTGCCCTAGCTTGAATAATCAAGCCCATAAAGTTAAAAATAACGTTAACTCATTCTCTTTTTCAGACTGCAGCAAGCTGAGCTAGACAGAAATAGAGAGACATTCTCACACACAGAAGCAGAGACACGGATAGACAAACATAGAGGCAGAGAGACACAGTACCCAATGATCTAAAGGTCTCTGGGCTGGCGAGATTACTAAAGAATGCTGCCAGTCCTTCTATTTCCCTGGTGGAATGATCAAAAGCCACTTTTTACCCTAAAAACTGAGTGTCTCGCTAAGGGGCGTATATTGCAATTTCGTATGGGTAGGAGATGTAAACATTACAAATAAAATTTATATTTTAAACATCATACAAAACAAATAAATGAACCATTCACATGAAAATATGCAGGAAAAAAATTGTATTGTTAAGGTGCATCAAAAATCTTAACAAAATTCTTCTACTGAAAAATCGTATTTTATCAAAAATTAAAAATGTGCATAAATTGTAATTTAAGTACACTGGATGCGCAAAAGTCACTTAGAAATGTGTACTGTTAAGTACAAAATACAAAGCGTAATTGCTTTTTAGTAAAATGGGCAGAACATGGGTGTTCCATGGACGTATATGACATTGGGGCTTATCTATCAAGCTCCGAACGGAGCTTGACGGCCCGTGTTTCTGGCGAGTCTTCAGATTCGCCAGAAACACAAGTTATGGAGCAGCGGTCACAAAGACCGCTGCTCCATAACCCTGTCTGCCTGCTCTGAGCAGGCGGACAGGAATCGCCAGAAATCAACCCGATCGAGTACGATCGGGTTGATTGACACCCCCTGTAGGTGGCCCATTGGCCGCGAGTCTGCAGGGGGCGGCGTTGCACCAGCAGCTCACAAGAGCTGCTGGTGCAATGCTGAATACAGAGAGCATTCAACGATGTCTTGCGGACCTGATCCGCAATGTCGGATCAGGTCCGCAAGACATTTGATAATTCGGCCTCTAAGTCTCTCTAATCCTAGCGGAATTCTGTAAAGATTTTGCGCACTACTGATCTTACCGTTTTTGTCTCGCAAACTAAAAGGCGCCAAATTTTTCTCAAAACACTTATAACTCAAATAGAAAAACACATGCATACGAACATATAGGCACATGTAAGATGTCATACGCAGAAACAGAGTAATGTGATTTATATTGGTTGCAGGATTTCTATGGAGCGCAGTTTACCTTTCCAACAACCTCCATTACTTTTAATAGCAGACATTTTACCACTCGCAGGGACAGCCCTTTTTTTACAATAATTTCATCAGAGCAGCCCCTGTAAGGGTCAGCTTGAAAACCACATCTGAACTTGAGAGGATTCGATCATCGGGGCCCACACAGAAAAGCAGTGGCAGCCAGACAGACACAGATATATATATATATATATATATATATATACACACACAAACACATAAACACTAGCAGACAGACACACACACAGACACATACACACTAGCAGACAGACACACACACATATACACAGATATACACACACAGACACATACACACTAGCAGACAGACACACACATACACAGATATACACACACAGACACATACACACTAGCAGACAGACACACACACATGCACAGATATACACACAGAGACACATACACACTAGCAGACAGACATACACAAACACATACACACTAGCAGACAGACATACACAAACACATACACGCTAGCAGACATACACAGACACATATACACTAGCAGACAGACACACACACACACACACAGACATTATTATCAGGTATTTGTAGAGCGCTAACAGGTTCCGCAGCGCTATGAACATAGGTGGTATATTAAAACAATTACAGGGATCAAATGGGTAGAGGGCCCTGCCAAGAGTTGCACTGTTGTAGTAGGCTCTTATGAAGGTGGACTACAAACAGCTGGGCTCATAGGCTTACTTGCTATGGGGTTTAAGGGGATAGCAGTGGAGATAGGAAGGTTAGTGTAGGTTGTATGCGTCCCTCAATAGTAGAGTCTTCAGGGAGCACTTGAAGCTTTTAAAACTAGGGGAGATTGTTTAGCCTAGGGTGTCATGTTTTCCAAAAAGTTAAGTTTTAAAAGAAAATGTATAATGAGACTCACTAGGTATCTATGCAAAATTTGTGTGTTTTATATGATATCTCGAACAATGACAATCAGTTATGTAATATGACACTGTAACTTGATTACGATCTTTGTATACTTGTGAGTTTCAATAAAAAAAAAATATATAAAAAAAAAAAACTAGGGGAGATTCTTGTGGAGCGAGGCAGAGAGTTCCTTAAGATGGGAGCCAGTCTGGAGAAATCTTGTAAACGAGAATGTGAGGAGGTAACAAGAGAGGAGGAGAGAAGGATATCATGAGCGGAGCGAAGAGGTCGGGAGGGAGAGTATCTGGAGACAAGGTCTGAGATATAGTGGGGAGCAATGCAATTGAGGGCTTTATGTGTCAGAGTGAATATTTTGTGTTTAATCCTGGAGGCAAGAGGAAGCCAGTGAAGGGATTGGCAGAGAGGTGTGGCAGATGAAGAGCGACATGTAAGGAAGATGAGTCTGGCAGAGGCATTCAGGCAGACCAGAGAGGATGGAGTTGCAGTAGTCAAGGCGGGAAAGGACGAGAGAGTGGATTAAAATCTTAGTTGTGTCTTGTGTAAGGAAATGTCTAATTTTAGCGATGTTTTTAAGATGGAAGCGGCTGGCTTTAGCCAAGGACTGAATGTGAGGAGTGAAAGAAAGATCTGAGTCAAGTGTGACCCCAAGACATCAGGCATGTGAGGTTGGGGTAATGATGGAGTTATCAACAGTTATAGAGACATGGGGGGTGGAGATTTCAGAAGAAGGGTGGGAAATAAGGAGCTCAGTTTTGTAGAGATTTAGTTTGAGGTAGTGAGAGGACATCCAAGATGAGATATGAGACAGAGAGTTAGTGACACGGGTTAGCAAGGAAGGAGATAGTTCTGGTGCAGAGAGGCAGATTTGGGTATCGTCGGCATACAGATGATAGTGAAACCCGTGGGACTTTATTAAGGAACCTAATGAGGACGTGTAGATTAAGAAGAGAAGGGGACCGAGGACAGAGCCTTGTGGTACCCCAACAGAAAGAGGTAACGGGGCAGAGGATGCCCCAGAGAAGGCTACACTAAAGGTATGGTTAGACAGATAGGAAGAGAACCAAGAGAGAGCTGTGTCGCAGATGCCAAAGGATTAGAGGGTATGGAGCAAAAGAGGGTGGTCGACAGTATCAAAGGATGCAGACAGGATAAGTAGAGAGAAGTGGCCTTTGGATTTTGCTGTAAGTAGGTCATTGGTAACCTTAACAATTGCTGTTTCTGTTGAGTGAAGGGGCGAAATCCAGATTTCAGTGGATCAAGGAGGGAGTTTAATATAAGGAAATGGGATAGACGTGCATATACTAGCTTTTCAAGAAGCTTTGAGGCAAGAGGGAGTAGGTAAATAGGGCGGTAGTTGGATGGGGAGGTTGAATCGAGAGAAGGTTTTTTGAGGATAGGTGTGACTAATGTATGTTTAAGAGATGTGGGAACTATACCAGTGCTGAGGGAGAGGTTGAAGATGTGTGTGAGTATAGGGGTAGGAGTAGAAGAGAGGGAGAGGAGTAGTTGTGAGGGGATGTGGTCGAGGGGACAGGTAGTGAGGCAAGAGGATAGTATAAGGGCAGAAACTTCTTCCTCTGTAACAGGGGCAAAAGAGCTAAATGTATGGCTATGTGGGTTTTGGATGATTGTGAGCTTTTGAGGGGGTGGGAGTAGTTTGTTGAGAGCTGATTTCATTTCTGATGGAGTCGATTTTGTTGTTGAAGTAGCTGGCAAAATCTTGAGCTGACAGAAAAGTTGTGGTGGGAGATGGGGTGGGCGGAGAAGAGTATTGAATGTGGAGAACAGACGTTTTGGGTTTGAAGAAAGAGTAGAGAAGTAATGTTGCTTATATAGATTAAGGGCAGAATAGTAAGAGTTCAAAATTAATTTATAGTGAAGAAAGTCAGCCGAATTCCGAGATTTCCTCCAGTGTCGCTCTTAAGTATGGGAACATCTACGTAGGTACCGTGTCAGAGGAGTATGCCAGGGCTGAGAATGAGTGTATGTTTTCCGAGCTATGGTAGGTGGGGCCAGATTATCAAGGACCGATGGAAGGGTGAAGTTATAGTGGCAGATAGATTCATCAGGACAGGAAAAAGAGGGGATGGAAGAGAGAAGAGGTTCAAGAGAGCTAGCGAGCTGTTGCTGATCTAGTGACTTGATACTTCTGTGAAGTTTAGTCTGAGGGGTAGAAGGAGAGAGAGTTGTAGTGAGGGAGGTGATGTTATAAGTGAGGAGGTGGTGGTCAGAAAGAGCAAAAACATAATTTATGCTTACCTGATACATTTATTTCTCTTGTAGTGTATCCAGTCCACGGATCATCCATTACTTGTGGGATATTCTCCTTCCCAACAGGAAGTTGCAAGAGGATCACCCACAGCAGAGCTGCTATATAGCTCCTCCCCTCACTGCTATATCCAGTCATTCGACCGAAACAAGACGAGAAAGGAGAAACCATAGGGTGCAGTGGTGACTGTAGTTTAATTAAAATTTAGACCTGCCTTAAAAGGACAGGGCGGGCCGTGGACTGGATACACTACAAGAGAAATAAATTTATCAGGTAAGCATAAATTATGTTTTCTCTTGTTAAGTGTATCCAGTCCACGGATCATCCATTACTTGTGGGATACCAATACCAAAGCTAAAGTACACGGATGATGGGAGGGACAAGGCAGGAACTTAAACGGAAGGAACCACTGCCTGTAGAACCTTTCTCCCAAAAACAGCCTCCGAAGAAGCAAAAGTGTCAAATTTGTAAAATTTTGAAAAAGTGTGAAGCGAAGACCAAGTCGCAGCCTTGCAAATCTGTTCAACAGAGGCCTCATTTTTAAAGGCCCAGGTGGAAGCCAGAGCTCTAGTAGAATGAGCTGTAATCCTTCCAGGGGGCTGCTGTCCAGCAGTCTCATAGGCTAAGCGTATTATGCTCCGAAGCCAAAAGGAGAGAGAGGTTGCCAAAGCTTTTTGACCTCTCCTCTGTCCAGAGTAAACGACAAACAGGGCAGATGTTTGACGAAAATCTTTAGTAGCCTGTAAGTAAAACTTCAAGGCACGGACTACGTCCAGATTATGCAAAAGACGTTCCTTCTTTGAAGAAGGATTAGGACACAATGATGGAACAACAATCTCTTGATTGATATTCCTGTTAGAAACCACCTTAGGTAAAAACCCAGGTTTGGTACGCAGAACTACCTTGTCTGAATGAAAAATCAGATAAGGAGAATCACAATGTAAGGCAGATAACTCAGAGACTCTTCGAGCCGAGGAAATAGCCATCAAAAACAGAACTTTCCAAGATAAAAGTTTAATATCAATGGAATGAAGGGGTTCAAACGGAACTCCCTGAAGAACTTTAAGAACCAAGTTTAAGTTCCACGGGGGAGCAACAGTTTTAAACACAGGCTTAATCCTAACCAAAGCCTGACAAAATGCCTGGACGTCTGGAACTTCTGCCAGACGCTTGTGCAAAAGAATAGACAGAGCAGAGATCTGTCCTTTTAAAGAACTAGCTGATAAGCCTTTGTCCAAACCCTCTTGGAGAAAGGACAATATCCTAGGAATCCTAACCTTACTCCATGAGTAACTCTTGGATTCACACCAATAAAGATATTTACGCCATATCTTATGGTAGATTTTCCTGGTGACAGGCTTCCGAGCCTGTATTAAGGTATCAATGACTGACTCGGAGAAGCCACGCCTTGATAGAATCAAGCGTTCAATCTCCATGCAGTCAGTCTCAGAGAAATTAGATTTGGATGATTGAAAAGACCTTGTATTAGAAGGTCCTGCCTCAGAGGCAGAGTCCATGGTGGAAGAGATGACATGTCCACTAGGTCTGCATACCAGGTCCTGCGTGGCCACGCAGGCGCTATCAGAATCACCGATGCTCTCTCCTGTTTGATTTTGGCAATCAGTCGAGGGAGCAGAGGAAACGGTGGAAACACATAGGCCAGGTTGAAGAACCAAGGAGCTGCTAGAGCATCTATCAGCGTTGCTCCCGGGTCCCTGGACCTGGATCCGTAACAAGGAAGCTTGGCGTTCTGGCGAGACACCATGAGATCCAGTTCTGGTTTGCCCCAACGATGGACCAGTTGAGCAAACACCTCCGGATGGAGTTCCCACTCCCCCGGATGAAAAGTCTGACGACTTAGAAAATCCGCCTCCCAGTTCTCTACGCCTGGGATGTGGATCGCTGACAGGTGGCAAGATTGAGACTCTGCCCAGCGAATTATCTTTGAGACTTCTAACATCGCTAGGGAACTCCTGGTTCCCCCTTGATGGTTGATGTAAGCTGAGGTTCTGATGAACCTCAGTGCTGCTAACTGAGGCCAAGCTAGATAAGCCTTGAATATTGCTCTTAACTCCAGAATATTTATTGGGAGGAGTTTCTCCTCCTGAGTCCACGATCCCTGAGCCTTCAGGGAGTTCCAGACTGCGCCCCAACCTAGAAGGCTGGCATCTGTTGTTACAATCGTCCAATCTGGCCTGCGAAAGGTCATACCCTTGGACAGATGGACCCGAGAAAGCCACCAGAGAAGAGAATCTCTGGTCTCTTGATCCAGATTTAGTAGAGGGGACAAATCTGAGTAATCCCCATTCGACTGACTTAGCATGCATAATTGCAGCGGTCTGAGATGCAGGCGCGCAAATGGCACTATGTCCATTGCTGCTACCATTAAGCCGATTACTTCCATGCACTGAGCCACTGACGGGCGTGGGATGGAATGAAGGACACAGCAAGCATTTAGAAGTTTTGATAACCTGGACTCCGTCAGGTAAATTTTCATCTCTACAGAATCTATAAGAGTCCCTAGGAAGGAGACTCTTGTGAGTGGTGATAGAGAACTCTTTTCCACGTTCACTTTCCACCCATGCGACCTCAGAAATGCCAGAGCTATCTCTGTATGAGACTTGGCAATTTGAAAGCTTGACGCCTGTATCAGGATGCCGTCTAGATACGGAGCCACCGCTATGCCTCGCGGTCTTAGAACCGCCAGAAGTGAGCCCAGAACCTTTGTAAAAATTCTCGGGGCAGTGGCCAACCCGAAGGGAAGAGCTACAAATTGGTAATGCCTGTCTAGAAAGGCAAACCTTAGAAACCGATGATGATCTTTGTGAATCGGTATGTGAAGGTAGGCATCCTTTAAGTCCACTGTGGTCATGTACTGACCCTCTTGGATCATGGGTAGGATGGTCCGAATAGTTTCCATTTTGAACGATGGAACTCTGAGGAATTTGTTTAAGATCTTTAGATCCAAGATTGGTCTGAAGGTTCCCTCTTTCTTGGGAACCACAAACAGATTTGAATAAAATCCCTGTCCTTGTTCCGTCCGCGGAACTGGATGGATCACTCCCATTACTAGGAGGTCTTGCACGCAGCTTAGGAATGCCTCTTTCTTTATCTGGTTTGCTGATAACCTTTAAAGATGAAATCTCCCTTGTGGAGGAGAAGCTTTGAAGTCCAGAAGATATCCCTGAGATATGATCTCCAACGCCCAGGGATCCTGAACATCTCTTGCCCACGCCTGGGCGAAGAGAGAAAGTCTGCCCCCCACTAGATCCGTTTCCGGATAGGGGGCCGTTCCGTCATGCTGTCTTGGGGGCAGCAGCAGGCTTTCTGGCCTGCTTGCCCTTGTTCCAGGACTGGTTAGGTTTCCAGGCCTGTCTGGAATGAGCAACAGTTCCCTCTTGTTTTGAAGCGGAGGAAGTTGATGCTGCTCCTGCCTTGAAATTTCGAAAGGCACGAAAATTAGACTGTTTGGCCTTTGATTTGGCCCTGTCCTGAGGAAGGGTATGACCCTTGCCTCCAGTAATGTCAGCAATAATTTCCTTCAAGCCAGGCCCGAATAAGGTCTGCCCCTTGAAAGGAATGTTGAGTAATTTAGACTTTGAAGTCACGTCAGCTGACCAGGATTTAAGCCATAGCGCCCTACGCGCCTGGATGGCGAATCCGGAATTCTTAGCCGTTAGTTTAGTCAAATGAACAATGGCATCAGAAACAAATGAGTTAGCTAGCTTAAGCGTTCTAAGCTTGTCAATAATTTCATTCAATGGAGCTGTCTGGATGGCCTCTTCCAGGGCCTCAAACCAGAGTGCCGCCGCAGCAGTGACAGGCGCAATGCATGCAAGGGGCTGTAAAATAAAACCTTGTTGAATAAACATTTTCTTAAGGTAACCCTCCAATTTTTTATCCATTGGATCTGAAAAAGCACAACTGTCCTCAACCGGGATAGTGGTACGCTTTGCTAAAGTAGAAACTGCTCCCTCCACCTTAGGGACCGTCTGCCATAAGTCCTGTGTAGTGGCATCTATTGGAAACATTTTTCTAAATATAGGAGGTGGGGAAAAGGGCACACCGGGTCTATCCCACTCCTTGCTAATAATTTCTGTCAGCCTTTTAGGTATAGGAAAAACGTCAGTACACGCCGGCACCGCATAGTATCTATCCAGCCTACACAATTTCTCTGGAATTGCAACTGTGTTACAGTCATTCAGAGCAGCTAATACCTCCCCAAGCAATACACAGAGGTTCTCAAGCTTAAATTTAAAATTAGAAATCTCTGAATCAGGTTTCCCCGAGTCAGAGATGTCACCCACAGACTTAAGCTCTCCGTCCTCATGTTCTGCATACTGTGACGCAGTATCAGACATGGCTTTAACAGCATTTGCGCGCTCTGTATCTCTCCTAACCCCAGAGCTATCGCGCTTGCCTCTTAGTTCAGGCAATCTAGATAATACCTCTGACAGGGTATTATTCATGATTGCAGCCATGTCCTGCAAGGTAATCGCTATGGGCGTCCCTGATGTAATTGGCGCCATATTAGCGTGCGTCCCATGAGCGGGAGGCGAAGGGTCTGACACATGGGGAGAGTTAGTCGGCATAACTTCCCCCTCGACAGAACCCTCTGGTGATAATTCTTTTATAGATAAAGACTGATCTTTACTGTTTAAGGTGAAATCAATACATTTAGTACACATTCTCCTATGGGGCTCCACCATGGCTTTCAAACATAATGAACAAGTAGGTTCCTCTGTGTAAGACATGTTTAAACAGACTAGCAATGAGACTAGCAAGCTTGGAAAACACTTTAAAACAAGTTTACAAGCAATATAAAAAACGTTACTGCGCCTTTAAGAAACACAAATTTTCCCAAATTTTGAAATAACAGTGAAAAAATGCAGTTACACTAACGAAATTTTTACAGTGTATGTAATAAGTTAGCAGAGCATTGCACCCACTTGCAAATAGATGATTAACCCCTTAATACCAAAAACGGAATAACAAATGACAAAAACGTTTTTTAAACAGTCACAACAACTGCCACAGCTCTACTGTGGCTTTTTACCTCCCTCAATACGACTTTTGAAGCCTTTTGAGCCCTTCAGAGAAGTCCTGGATCATGCAGGAAGAAGCTGGATGTCTGTGTCTGTAATTTTTGCTGTGCAAAAAAACGCCAAAATAGGCCCCTCCCACTCATATTACAACAGTGGGAAGCCTCAGGGAACTGTTTCTAGGCAAAATTCAAGCCAGCCATGTGGAAAAAACTAGGCCCCAATAAGTTTTATCACCAAACAAATGTAAAAAACGATTAAACATGCCAGCAAGCGTTTTAAAATACACTTTTATAAGAGTATGTATCTCTATTAATAAGCCTGATACCAGTCGCTATCACTGCATTTAAGGCTTTACTTACATTACTTCGGTATCAGCAGCATTTTCTAGCAAATTCCATCCCTAGAAAAATATTTTAACTGCACATACATTATTACAGGAAAACCTGCACGCTATTCCCCCTCTGAAGTTACCTCACTCCTCAGAATATGTGAGAACAGCAAAGGATCTTAGTTACTTCTGCTAAGATCATAGAAAACGCAGGCAGATTCTTCTTCTAAATACTGCCTGAGATAAACAGTACACTCCGGTACCATTTAAAAATAACAAACTTTTGATTGAAGAAATAAACTAAGTATTAAACACCACAGTCCTCTTACGACCTCCATCTTAGTTGAGAGTTGCAAGAGAATGACTGGATATGGCAGTGAGGGGAGGAGCTATATAGCAGCTCTGCTGTGGGTGATCCTCTTGCAACTTCCTGTTGGGAAGGAGAATATCCCACAAGTAATGAATGATCCGTGGACTGGATACACTTAACAAGAGAAAGGTGAGTTTATGAAGTTTAAGATAGTGCATCGATAGCTGAAAATCAGATCAAGGGAGTGACCATCTTTGTGAGTGGGAGAGTCAGTCCATTGTGACAGGCCGAAGAGGAAGTGAGTTGCAGAAGTTGTTTTGCAGAGGAGGCAGTGGGATTATCAACAGGGAGGTTGAAGTCACCGAGAATGAGGGCAGGGGTATCTAAGGAAAGGAAGTAAGGTAGCCAGACGGCAAAGTGATCTAGAAATAGAGAATAAGCCAATCATGTGTGTTTCAAATGAAGAACATGAGACAGAAGAGAATTTTTTACTGAGTTTTATACACTGTCTGACTACTTTGTAAAAATGCACAATATCTTAATATCCCTTTTTGCCACCTTTTGTCTGTTTAACAAACTACTTTGTTCAATTACTCCTTACCACTCACCACCTGCACTGTTTATTAGCCCATCTCTCTTAACCTCACCTTACTTTTGTATTCATGAACTCCACACATTCCTAAAGACTCTCTCTCCCCCTTGCAACTCATCACAAAAACAGTCTCACTACTTCAAATCCGCATCTCATCTCATGTCACTCTCCCTCTTGCTCATATTACCTGCTGGCGACATCTCCCCTAATTCTTGTCCCCCACAACTTCCTTGCCCTGCACACCTATGTGTACCCTTCAATAGACTTTTTTTAAAAAGCTCTGGTAACCTTAATCTCATTCCTCTTGCATCTAAAGCCACCACCCCCTTCATTTGCACACTTTGGAACTCATGCTCTGTTTGCAACAAACTCACTTCTATCCATGACCTCTTTATCTCCCACTCAATCTTCTGGCTCTCACAGAAACCTGGCTCTCTCCTTCAGACACTGCTTCCTCTGGTGCACTGTCACATGGGGGTCTCCACTTCAGCCATACTCCTAGGTCTGACAATAGACAAGGAGGTGGTGTTGTTATTTTACTTTCCTCTCGTTGCACCTTTCAACAAATACACACACAGACATATACACACTAGCAGACACACACACACACACATACACACTAGCACACACACACACACACACATACACAGATATACACACACAGACACATACACACTAGCAGACAGACACACACACATACACAGATATACATACATAGACACATACACACTAGCAGACAGACACACACACATACACAGATATACATACACAGACACATACACACTAGCAGACAGACACACACACACATACACAGATATACATACACAGACACATACACACTAGCAGACAGACATACACAGACACATACACATATATACATACACAGACAAATGCACACTAGCAGACAGACACACACACACATACACAGATATACACACACAGACACATACACACTAGCAGACAGACATACACAGACACATACACACTAGCAGACAGACACACACACATACACAGATATACACACAGACATATACACACTAGCAACCAGACATACACAGACACATACACACACACACAGACACACAGGCGTGAAACTACAGGGGGTGCAGAGGTCGCAATTGCGACTGGGCCCCCAAGGGTGGGGGGCCCAGCTTAAAAAAACAAAACAAAAATTTAAATGAAAAACGTTGACCTGCCACTGCCTGCACTGATATCATTTGAGTGTGACATGATGCTCCACTAGTGTCTCTGACTACAGGGGTTAGTCTTTCTGTTTTTCCCATTGGTGTTTATGTGTGTATGTATGTATGTATGTATGTGACTGTGTGTGTATTTATTCATGTATGTGTGTGTGTATGTATGTATGTATGTGACTGTGTGTGTATTTATGCATGTATGTGTGTGTGTGTGTATGTGACTGTGTGTGTATTTATGCATGTATGTGACTGTGTGTGTATTTATGCATGTATGTGTGTGTGTGTGTATGTTTGTGGAACTTGCAAATTACAGACCTTGTTACTACAGCATGGGGGGAGGGGGTAAACAGTGTTACTATACAGTACCATTATATACAGTATGGGGGGCTGGACTATGTCACAGACTACTGTGGTCACTTTATAAAGTACTGGGGCAGTTAGGGTCAGGCCAGCCATCTCACCGGCAGATTAGACTATGTCACTGACTCACTATATACAGTACTGGTGGGTTAAACAGTGTCACTATATAAAATAATAGGGGGTCAGACCATCTCACAGAATGTGGGCACAGGGTACCTCCTTTTGCAGACATGTAATCTGATTCACATTTTTTTCTGTGTTAAATGTTAAAAAAAAAAAAAGATATGTATCAAATTCACTTTGTTTGGGGTGGGGCCTTCTTAGATTCTTGCATCTGGGCCCTGTGGTTTCTAGTTACGCCTCTGCAGACACATATACACTAGCATACACACACAGACACATACACACTAGCAGACAGACACACACAGACACATATACACTAGCAGACAGACACTCACTGATACAGATATACACACACAGAGACACAGAGACACATATGCACTAGCAGACAGACATACACACTAGCAGATATACACACACAGACACATACACACTAGCAGACAGATACACACACACAGACACATACACACTAGCAGACAGACACACACACATACATACACAGATATACACACACAGACACATGCACACTAGCAGACAGACAGACACAGATATACTGTATACACATATACACTAGCAGACAGACACTCACTGATACAGATATACACACACAGAGACACAGAGACACATATACACTAGCAGACAGACATACACACTATCAGATATACACACACAGACACATACACACACACATACACAGATATACACACACACATACACACTAGCAGACAGACACACACACATAAACAGATATACACACACACATACACACTAGCAGACAGACACACACACATACACAGATATACACACACATACACACTAGCACAGAGCTTTCCAAACTTTTCATGTTGGTGACACACTTTTTAGACCTACATCATTTTGCGACACAGTAATTCAGTTGTACTAGCAAACAGGAAGTTAAACTAACTTGTTTTAAGAGATACGGACACATACATAAATGATATAATAACAAAATGTATTTACAAGTAACAGTATGTTTGTGCAAGAATTAAAAAAAGTTTAATATCACCAATGGCTACTTACTATTTTAATGGGCTGTATGAGGTTGATGGGATGAACACAGTTTCTGAATATTTGGTGGAATATTAGATAAAGACACTCGCATTACATCATCGAGCATTTTTTAAGCTTCCACTTCCTATCCATATATCAAGAGCAGGAGCAGCAATGCACTACTGGGAGCTAGCTGGGGAAAAAAACACTTTGACTTCTGACTTCAGCTCAGCGTTTAAGCTGCCGCCCTCAGAGCTCTGCGAATCCGACTGACTACTGCCCACGCTGCAAACACACTGCTGTCCCACTCACTGACTACACATGTAGTCACAAGCCGATTGAGGAGACTACACGTGTAGTCAGGAGCCAATGTGCCGCCACTGGGAATAGTTTCAGTTCCCGCTAAGCTGCGCCAATAGGTTAAGATGATCTGTGACCCACTAGGTATCAATCACGTGTCAAGCATGTGATATGCGTAGCAGACAGGCGGAAAGTCGGAAACCCCCAAAAAATTTAAAAAGAATTTTAAATTAAAAAAATTTGTGCTGAAGCAGGGAAACACCTACACACTGCCGCCGACACACTAATGTGTCACGACACACAGTTTGGAAAGCACTGCACTAGCAGACAGACATACACAGACACATACACACTAGCAGACAGACACACACACATACACACTAGCAGACAGACACACATACACCGATATACACACATAGACACATACACACTAGCAGACAGACACACACATACACACAGATACATACACAATAGCAGTCAGACATACACATACACACTAGCAGACAGACACACACACACAGACACATACACACTAGCAGACAGACACACACACATACACAGATATACACACACAGACACATACACACTAGCAGACAGACACACACATACACACAGATACATACACACTAGCAGTCAGACATACACATACACATACACACTAGCAGACAGACACACAGACACAGACACATACACACTAGCAGACAGACACACATACATACACAGATATACACATACAGACACATACACACTAGCAGACAGACACACACACAGACACATACACACTAGCAGACAGACAGACATACACAGACACATACACACTAGCAGACACACACACACACAGACACATACACACTAGCAGACAGACACACACACATACACAGATATACACACACAGACACATACACACTAGCAGTCAGACATACACATACACACACAGACACATACACACTAGCAGTCAGACATACACAGACACATACACACTAGCAGACAGACACATACACAGATATACACACACAGACACGTACACACTAGCAGTCAGGCATACACATACACACTAGCAGACAGACACACAGACACATACACACTAGCAGACAGACACACACACATACACAGATATACACACACAGACACATACACACTAGCAGATAGACATACACAGACACATACACACTACCAGGCAGACACACATATACACTAGCAGACAGACACTCACTGATACAGATATACACACACAGAGACATATACACACTAACAGACAGACATACACAGACAAAGATATACTGTATACACACAGACACATATACACTAGCAGACAGACACATACACACTAGCAGACAGACACACAGAGGCACATATACACTAGCAGACAGACACACACTGATACAGATATATACACACACTAGCAGACAGATATACGCAGACACAGATATATACACACAGACACATATACACTAGCAGACAGACACACACTAACAGATATATACACACACTAGCAGACAGACATACGCAGACAAAGATATATACACACAGACACATATACACTAGCAGACAGACACACACTGACATAGATATATACACACACAGACACATACACACTAGCAGACAGACACAGACACATATATATATATATATATATATATATATATACACAGACACATATACACTAGCAGACAGACAGACATACACAGACACAGATATATACACACAGACACATACACACTAGCAGACAGACACATACACAGATATACACACACACAGACACGTACACACTAGCAGACAGACACACACAGACATAGATATATACACAAACAGACACACTAGCAGACAGACACACAGACACAGCTATATACTCACAGACACATACACACTAGCAGACAGACATATATATACACACACAGACACATACACACTAGCAGACAGACATATATACAGGGAGTGTAGAATTATTAGGCAAGTTGTATTTTTGAGGATTAATTTTATTATTGAACAACAACCATGTTCTCAATGAACCCAAAAAACTCATTAATATCAAAGCTGAATATTTTTGGAAGTAGTTTTTAGTTTGTTTTTAGTTATAGCTATTTTAGGGGGATATCTGTGTGTGCAGGTGACTATTACTGTGCATAATTATTAGGCAACTTAACAAAAAACAAATATATACCCATTTCAATTATTTATTTTTACCAGTGAAACCAATATAACATCTCAACATTCACAAATATACATTTCTGACATTCAAAAACAAAACAAAAACAGATCAGTGACCAATATAGCCACCTTTCTTTGCAAGGACACTCAAAAGCCTGTCATCCATGGATTCTGTCAGTCTTTTGATCTGTTCACCATCAACATTGTGTGCAGCAGCAACACAGCCTCCCAGACACTGTTCAGAGAGGTGTACTGTTTTCCCTCCTTGTAAATATCACATTTGATGATGGACCACAGGATCTCAATGGGGTTCAGATCAGGTGAACAAGGAGGCCATGTCATTAGATTTTCTTCTTTTATACCCTTTCTTGCCAGCCACGCTGTGGAGTACTTGGACGCGTGTGATGGAGCATTGTCCTGCATGAAAATCATGTTTTTCTTGAAGGATGCAGACTTCTTCCTGTACCACTGCTTGAAGAAGGTGTCTTCCAGAAACTGGCAGTAGGACTGGGAGTTGAGCTTGACTCCATCCTCAACCCGAAAAGGCCCCACAAGCTCATCTTTGATGATACCAGCCCAAACCAGTACTCCACCTCCACCTTGCTGGCGTCTGAGTCGGACTGGAGCTCTCTGCCCTTTACCAATCCAGCCACGGGCCCATCCATCTGGCCCATCAAGACTCACTCTCATTTCATCAGTCCATAAAACCTTAGAAAAATCAGTCTTGAGATATTTCTTGGCCCAGTCTTGACGTTTCAGCTTGTGTGTCTTGTTCAGTGGTGGTCGTCTTTCAGCCTTTCTTACCTTGGCCATGTCTCTAAGTATTGCACACCTTGTGCTTTTGGGCACTCCAGTGATGTTGCAGCTCTGAAATATGGCCAAACTGGTGGCAAGTGGCATCTTGGCAGCTGCATGCTTGACTTTTCTCAGTTCATGGGCAGTTATTTTGCGCCTTGGTTTTTCCACACGCTTCTTGCAACCCTGTTGACTATTTTGAATGAAACGCTTGATTGTTCGATGATCACGCTTCAGAAGCTTTGCAATTTTAAGAGTGCTGCATCCCTCTGCAAGATATCTCACTATTTTTTGACTTTTCTGAGCCTGTCAAGTCCTTCTTTTGACCCATTTTGCCAAAGGAAAGGAAGTTGCCTAATAATTATGCACACCTGATATAGGGTGTTGATGTCATTAGACCACACCCCTTCTCATTACAGAGATGCATATCACCTAATATGCTTAATTGGTAGTAGGCTTTTGAGCCTATACAGCTTGGAGTAAGACAACATGCATAAAGAGGATGATGTGGTCAAAATACTCATTTGCCTAATAATTCTGCACTCCCTGTATACACACACAGACACATACACACTAGCAGACACACACACAGATATATACACACACACAGACACATACACACTAGCAGACAGACAGACATACACAGATATATACACACAGAGACACATACACACTAGCAGACATATACACACAGACACATACACACTAGCAGACAGACAGACACACAGATATATACACACAGACACATACACACTAGCAGACAGACACACACACACAGAGATATATACACACAGACACATACACACTAGCAGACAGACACAGATGTATATACACAGATACATACACACTAGCAGACAGACATACCACAGACATAGATATATACACACACAGACACATATGCACTAGCAGACAGATACACACACAGATATATACTCACACAGACACATACACACTAGCAGACAGACAGACATATACAGACACAGATATACTGTATACACACAGACACATACACACTAGCAGACAGACACACAGAGGCACATATACACTAGCAGACCGACACACATTGATACAGATATATACACACAATAGCAGACAGGCATACGCAGACACAGATATATACACACAGACACATATACACTAGCAGACAGACACACACTGACATAGATATATACACACACAGACACATACACACTAGCAGACAGGCACAGACACATATATATATACACACAGACACATATACACTAGCAGACAGACAGACATACACAGACACAGATATCTAGATTGTAAGTTCCCACGGGAATAGGGCCCTCAATTCCCCCTGTATTTGTCTGTAAAATTTTGTGTCTTATCGTATTGTTTCTCCACTGTACTGTTATCCTTGTACCCATGGGCAGCGCTGCGGAATCTGTCGGCGCTTTATAAATAAAGAATATAATAATAATATATACACACAGACACATACACACTAGCAGACAGACACACATAGACATAGATATATACAGAAACAGACACACTAGCAGACAGACACACAGACACAGCTATATACACACAGACACATACACACTAGCAGACAGACACAGATATATACACACATAGACACATACACACTAACAGACAGACACACACTGATACAGATATATACACACACAGACACATATACACTAGCAGACAGACAGACATACACAGACACAGCTATATACACACAGACACATACACACTAGCAGACAGACACACACACAGATATATACTCACACAGACACATACACACTAGCAGACAGACACAGATATATACACACAGGCACATACACACTAGCAGACAGACAGACATACACAGACACAGATATACTGTATACACACAGACACATATACACTAGCAGACAGACACACACAGACACATATACACTAGCAGACAGACACACAGAGGCACATATACACTAGCAGACAGACACACATTGATACAGATATATACACACACTAGCAGACAGACATACGCAGACACAGATATATACACACAGACACATATACACTAGCAGACACACACTGACATAGATATATACACACACTAGCAGACAGACATACGGAGACACAGATATATACACACAGACACATATACACTAGCAGACAGACATATATATATATATATATATATACACACACAGACACATATACACTAGCAGACAGACATACACTGACAGATATATATACACACAGACACATACACACTAGCAGACAGACATATATATATATATATATATATATATATATACACACACACACACAGACACATATACACTAGCAGACAGACATACACAGACACAGATATATACACAGACACATACACACTAGCAGACAGACATACACAGACACAGATATATACACACAGACACATATACACTAGCAGACAGACAGACATACACAGACACAGATATATACACACAGACACATACACACTAGCAGACAAACACACACAGACATAGATATATACACAAACAGACACACTAGCAGACAGACACACAGAAACAGCTATATACACACAGACACATACACACTAGCAGACAGACACACACACATACACACTAGCAGACAGACAGACATACACAAATATATACACACATAGACACATACACACTAGCAGACAGACATACACACAGATATATATACACACAGACACATACACACTAGCAGACAGACACACACAGTCCACACACAGATATATACACACTAGCAGACAGACACACTAGCAGACAGACACACTAGCAGATAGACACATACATATATATATATATATATATATATATATATATATACACACACATACAGACACATACACACTAGCAGACAGACACAGATATATATACACAGACACATACACACTAGCAGACAGACATATACACACAGATATTTACACACAGACACATACACACTAGCAGACAGACACACACACAGATATATACACACAGACACATACACACTAGCAGACAGACAGACACAGACATATATATATACACACAGACACACGCACAGATATATACACACAGAAAAATACATACTAGCAGACAGACACAAATATATATACACGCAGACACATACACACTAGCAGACAGACACAGATATATATACACACAGACACATACACTCTAGCAGACAGACACACACACAGATATATACACACACAGACACATACACAATAGCAGACAGACATACACAGACATAGATATATACACACAGACACATACGCACTAGTAGACAGACACACACACACAGATATATACTCACACAGACACATACACACTAGCAGACACTGATATATACACACTAGCAGACAGACAGACACAGATATATATGCACACACAGACAGATACACATAAACACTAGCAGACAAACAGACATACACAGAGATATATATACACACAGACACATTCACACTAGCAGATAGACATATATACACAGATATAGATATATACACACAGACACATAAAGACTAGCAGACAGACACAGATATATACACACATAGACACATACACACTAACAGTCAGACACACACTGATACAGATATATACACACACAGACACATACACACTAGCAGACAGACAGACATACACACTAGCAGACAGACACACACAGGCGCACAGACAGTACACACTAGCAGACAGACACAAACAGGCACAGATATATATACACAAACATATATATACACACACAGACACATACACACTAGCAGAAAGACAGACACACACATATACACAGACACATACACACTAGCAGACAGACACACACAAGCACAGATATATATACACAAACATATATATACACACACAGACACATACACACTAGCAGAAAGACAGACACACACATATATACACACACAGACACATACACACTAACAGACAGACACACACTGATACAGATATATACACATATACATGCATACATTCATACACATACATGCATGCATACACACATACATATACATACATACACATACATGCACACACATATACATGCATACACACACATATGCATGCACACATACATATACAACATAGACGTAGACATACAAACAAATTCACACATATATACATACACACAAGCATACATTCATACACACAAATACATGCATACATACACAAATGCAGACATATAGGTGCATACACACATATACATGCATACACACACATGCATACATACACACATATATATGAATAATGCATACATTTATATACTGTGCATGCATACATACACACATGCATACGTATATGTGCATATATAAACACACATGCATATATACGCACATACAAACATACACACATATACATTCATAAATACATGTACATCCATACATATACATATTCTTGCATACATACACAAACAATATATATATATATATATATATATATATATATATATATATATTTATACACTCTTCATGTGGAGAAACAGCAAGTGCTTTCACCAGATATATTCAATACAATTGTCACATATACCAGGCTGCCAAGGCTACCTCCACCCCCTACTACCTGAAGTACTGTGCTTTGCCCTGTTTTCTCGCCCATTATGGATTACTGTGTGCCCCAAACTCCCTCCCTCTTGTGTTCTCACTGATCTCTTGCAGCTTGGCTCCTTCCTGGCTGGCCGGACATATGGAACTACTAGCCGGCCAGGCTACCCAGAAATCCCGCTGAACTTTACCCTAGGTCAAACCCAGAGGCCCTTTGTCTCAGAGCTCCGCTCTTTTGAGTATTTGTTGTGCCTTTGGTGGACAAGGGTTGGGGTGATTGCCGAGGGGGAGCCCACGCCCACCTGGGAACCGGGGGTCTTGGACACCCCCACCTCAATAAATTTGCCAGGCTGCCGCTCCGGTCCCCAGTAATGAATCATGTTGCTTTTTGAACTGTGGCATCTAGGGACTGAGGGCTCTCCAACGAGACACTGAAATGGCCGCCGCTCCCCCGGGATCACCCCAAAACCGAGACCTAGATATTGTGAGGTTTCTATGGACTTATGACTCCCCTGAAGGCGCCAGTATGTCTGGAGGGGCGGGAATGGCAGGAGATCCTGGGAATAGATAAGACTCTTATCAAGATGAGAATGTGTATATAAGCTGTGTGGTTTTCCCAATAAAGTCTGTTCGTGTTTCACCTTAATACAGGTCTTGTCTGGTTATTAGGGTGGGCTCTTGCTATAATCACTTTCTCTGCTGTACAGATACAGGTTCCAGATACAGGAAGGACCCCTTTGGCGGGGCTACCCAGTTGGGGTAGCCAGAGTCCGTCACACCTATCATAGTACCAGGGACTCCTCAGAGGACAACAGAGGACAACAGAGCTTCACTTGATGTTTGCAGGGCAGTAAATGAGACACTGCTCATCCGCCCTCTTCTCTATGTTAAATCTCGTGAGCAGTACAGCGATATAACCTGCACGCTGGTATTAGCCAAGTTTGAAATTAATACAAAATGTAAACTAGGCTGAGGGTGATGTACTTAGAGTGGGCGCTGCTTTATAGAAACTAAAGTAAATTATAGAAACTAAACCTTCATACTCATATATTCAATATTTAAAGACCATTAAATATAATAAAATTACATAATCAACAAGTATATCATAAAAAGACATTGTAATTTACTTCAATTTGCCGTTCCCTGGTATCATGTGAAAACCATCAGCCAATCACAGACTCATATATGTATACGCTGTGAATCCTTACACGTGCTCAGTTGTAGCTGGTGCCTCAGAAAGTGTGTATATAAAAAGATGATTTGATAATGGAAGTAAATTGTAAGATCCCATAAAACTGCATGCTCAAGTCAAAATTAAACTTTCATGGTTTAGATAGAGCAGCAATTTTAAACAACTTCCCAATTTACTTCCATTAACAAAATGTGCAGTCTTTTTATACTTACACTTTTTGAGTAACCAGCTCCTACTGAGCATGTGCAAGAATTCACAGAATAAATGTGTATGCATTTGTGATTGGCTGATGGTTGTCACATGGTACGTATATGCATTTGTGATTGGCTGATGGCTGTCACATGATACAGGGGGAGTGGAAATAGACATAACTTTGAAATTTGTCAGAAAAAAATCTACTACTCATTTGAAGTTCAGACTATGGGGCCGATTTACCAACCCCCGAATGCTGCTGTATGCAGCTGTTTCTGCGCGAGCCTTCTTAAGACCGCTGCTCCTTAACTCATCCGCCACCTCTGAGGCAGCGGACAACAATCCGCCTGATCTCATACATACGATCAGGTTGATTAATACCCCGTGCTAGCGGCCAATTGGCCGTGAATCTGCAGGGGGCGGTATTGCACAAGCATTTCACCAGGAATGCTTGTGTAATGATAAATGGCAAAAACGTATGTTGTCGCCATTTATCGATGTCTGGCGGACATCGGCCCCTAAGGGGTAGATTTATCAAATGTCGGGTAGACATGATTCGCTGTAGCGGATCATGTCCGCCCGACATTAATAACTACCGACAGCTTACGCTGTCGGCATTTATCATTGCACAAGCATTTCTGGTGACAAGCCTGTGCAATGCCGCCCCCTGCACATTCACGGCTAATCGGCCGCTAGCAGAGGGTGTCAATCATCCCGATCGAATTTGATCGGGCTGATTGTTGTCCGCAACCTCAGAGGTGGCAGATGAGTTAAGGAACAGCGGTCTTACGATCGCTGCTTCTTAACGTAAGTTTCATGTATTTGTGTCTCTTGCAACTAATATAATTGTAAAAAAATACATTTGTTATTCTAATGCTAATCTTTGCTTTGAATACATCATTATGTCTAACATTTACTGTTTAATATTCCTTTAAATTTTAAACCTCCTACACAGCCACATAATATTTGTCTCTGACCTTGCCCCAAATATTGTTGTATTCCTCTAAATTGTAGGTTTTTACTGTCATAACATGAGTTAAGGAGAGAGAGAGATAATAGCGCAAACTGTAACCTACAGTTTCACGTAGAGGGATTCTGGTAAAGTCTTTAGTGACCAATCATTTCATGTAGAACAAGGTATGATAAATCCCCAGAGCCAGGAAGACATTGTTTCTACATTTCTGCCTTTTATCTTTTTGCTTTATTCTAGATAGTTCTATAAGAAGATACAATTTTCTGATTCCTAATAAGTGTGGGGCCGGCTCCTCTATAATCTTGTTGTTTCCTAAATTTGATATCAGTTTCTCAATGCCTGAGGTAGAGAGGTCACATAAAAGGCTATGGGGACAACCCTTTTTTTGTAGAGGGGTCCCATAAAAGTCAATGGGGACAAAACCATTTCTTGTAGAGGGGTCTCTGAAAGTAAATGGGGACAAATAATTTCTTATAGGGGGGTCTCTGAAAGGGAATGGGGACTATTTCTTATATTCTGTATTTTACTTTCCTCTCGTTGCGCCTTCCAACAAATACAGCTTCTCTTCACTCACATTTTCTTCATTTGAAGCACACCTGATTCGCTTATTCTCTCCCCTTTCTATACGTGTTGCAGTCATATACCGCCCCCCTGGCTCCCCAACTCAATTTTTAGATCACTTTGCTGCCTGGCTTCCTTATTTCCTTTCCTCAGACACCCCTTCCCTCATTCTTGGCGACTTTAACATCCCTCTTGACAATCCCACTGCCTCCTCTGCAAAACAACTTCTTCAACTGACTTCCTCTTTCGGCCTGTCACAATGGACTGACTCTCCCACTCACAAAGATGGTCACTCCCTTGATCTGATTTTCACCTATCGATGCACTCTTTCAAATTTAACAAACTCCCCTTTTCCTCTCTCTGACCATCATCTCCTAACCTGCAACATCACTTCCCTACCTACAACTCCCCCTCCCTCTACCCCTCACACCAAACTTCACAGAAGCACTAAGTCATTAGATCTGCATCAGTTTGCTAGCTCTCTCATACCTCTCCTCTCATCCATCACCTCCTTTTCCTGCCCTGACCAATCTATCTGCCAGTATAATTCCACCCTTACATCGGTCATTGACACTCTGGCCCCTCCAACCTTAGCTCAGAAACCACACTCTCATCCTCAGCCCTGGCATACTCCTCTTACACGATACCTACGCAGATGCTCCCATACTGCTGAGCGACTCTGGAGGAAATCTCGGAGTTCAGCTGACTTTCTTCACTACAAGTTCATCCTGAACTCCTATTATTCTGCCCTTAATCTTTATAAGCAACAATATTTATCTAATCTCATCTCTACTCTTTCCTCTAACCCTAAATGTCTGTTCTCCACGTTCAACACTCTTCTCCGCCCACCCCCACCTCCTAACACAACCTCTCTCTCAGCTCAAGATTTTGCCAGCCACTTCAACAACAAAATTGAATCCATCAGAAGTGAAATCAGCTCTCAACATACTTCCAATCTCCCACCCCCTCAAAAGCTCACAATCACCCAAAACCCAAATATCCAAAAATGCAGCTCTTTTGCCCCCGTTAACGAGGATGAAGTTTCTGCCCTTATACTATCCTCCCACCTCACTACCTGTCCCCTCGACCCAATCCCCTCACAGCTACTCCCCTCCCTCTCTTCTACCCTCACCCCCATACTCACACACATTTTCAACCTCTCCCTCAGCACTGGCATATTTCCCTCATCTCTAAAACATGCACTGGTCACACCTATACTCAAAAAACCTTCCTTCGATCCAACCTCCCCATCCAACTACCGCCCTATTTCCCTACTCCCTCTTGCCTCAAAGCTCCTCGAAAAGCTAGTTTACGCACGTCTATCACATTTCCTTACACTAAACTCTCTTCTTGACCCACTGCAATCTGGATTTCGTTCCCATCACTCTACAGAGACAGCAATTGTCAAGGTTACCAATGACCTACTTACAGCAAAATCCAAAGGCCACTTCTCTCTGCTTATCCTCCTTGACCTGCCTGCAGCCTTTGACACTGTTGACCACACTCTTCTGCTCCAAACCCTCCAATTCTTCGGCATCTGTGATACAGCTCTCTCGTGGTTCTCTTCCTATCTCTCTGACTAACCGTACATTTAGTGTAGCCTTCTCCGGAGCATCCTCTGCCCCGTTACCACTTTCTGCTGGGGTACCTCAAGGCTCTGTCCTTAGTCCCCTTCTCTTTTCAATCTACACGTCATCACTTGATTCCTTAATAAAGTCCCATGGGTTTCAATACCATTTGTATGCTGACGACACCCAAATCTACCTCTCTGCACCAGACCTACCTCCTTCCTTATTAACCTGTGTCACTAACTTTCTTTCTCACATCTCATCTTGGATGTCCTCTCACTACCTTAAGCTAAATCTCTCCAAAACTGAACTCCTTATTTTTCCCCCTTCTTCCAATGTCTCCACCCCCAAAATTTCTATAACTGTTGATAATTCCATCATTACCCCTACACAGCACGCCCGATGTCTTGGGGGTCACACTTGACTCAGATCTTTCCTTCACTCCTCACATTCAGTCCTTGGCTAAAGCCTGCCACTTCCACCTTAAAAACATCGCTAAAATTAAACATTTCATTACACAAGATACAACCAAGATTTTAATCCACTCTCTCATCGTTTCCCGCCTTGACTACTGCAACTCCGTCCTCTCTGGTCTACCTAGCTGCCACATAGCTCCTTTACAATCCATTATGAATGCCTCTGCCAGGCTCATCTTCCTTACTCGTCGCTCTTCATCTGCTGCACCTCTCTGCCAATCCCTTCACTGGCTTCCTCTTGCCTCTAGGATTAAACATAAAATCCTCACTCTAACATATAAAGCTCTCAACTGCACTGCTCCCCCCTACATCTCAGAACTTGTCTCTAGATACTCTCCCTCCCATCCCCTTCGATCAGCTCAGGATCTCCTCCTCTCCTCCTCTCTTGTAACTTCCTCCCATTCCCGTTTACAGGACTTCTCAAGAATGGCCCCCATCTTGTGGAATTCCCTGCCTCGCTCCATAAGACTCTCCCCTAGTTTTAACAGCTTCAAGCACTCCCTAAAAACTCTACTATTCAGGGATGCATACAACCAACACTAACCTTTCCTAACTCCATTGCTTTCCACTTGAACCCCTTAGAATGTAAGCCTATGGGCCCAGCTGTTTACAGATCGCTTCATAAGAGCAGACTACAACAGTGACACTCTCAGCAGGGCCCTCTACCCACTTGACCCCTACAAAAGCTATCCTGTACACCGACTATGTTTACAGCACTGCAGAATCTGTTGGCGCTCTACAAATACCTGATAATAATAATAATATAGAGGGGTCTCTGAAAGTGAATGGGGACTAACCATTTCTTATAGAGGGGTCTCTGAAAGTGAATGGGGACTAACCATTTCTTATAGGAGGGGTCTCTGAAAGTGAATGGGGACTAACCATTTCTTATAGAGGGGACTCTGAAAGTGAATGGGGACAAATCATTTCTTATAGGGGGTCTCTGAAAGTGAATGGGGACTAACCATTTCTTATAGAGGGGTCTCTGAAAGTGAATGGGGACTAACCATTTCTTATAGGAGGGGTCTCTGAAAGTGAATGGGGACTAACCATTTCTTATAGAGGGGTCTCTGAAAGTGAATGGGGACAAATCATTTCTTATAGGGGGTCTCTGAAAGTGAATGGGGACTAACCATTTCTTATAGGGGGGTCTCTGGAAGTGAATGGGGACTAACCATTTCTTATAGGGGGGTCTCTGGAAGTGAATGGGGACAAATAATTTCTTATAGGGGGGTCTCTGGAAGTGAATGGGGAATAACCATTTCTTATAGAGAAGTCTCTGAAAGTGAATGGGGACTAACCATTTCTTATAGAGGGGACTCTGAAAGTGAATGGGGACAAATAATTTCTTATAGGGGGTCTCTGAAAGTGAATGGGAACTAACCATTTCTTATAGGGGGGTCTCTGGAAGTAGATGGGGACTAACCATTTCTTATAGAGGGGACTCTGAAAGTGAATGGGGACAAATGGTTTCTTATAGGGGGGTCTCTGAAAGTGAATGGGGACTAACCATTTCTTATAGAGGGGACTCTGAAAGTTAATGGGGACAAATCATTTCTTATAGGGGGGTCTCTGAAAGTGAATGGGAACTAACCATTTCTTATAAGGGGGGTCTCTGGAAGTGAATGGGGACAAATAATTTCTTATAGGGGGGTCTCTGAAAGTGAATGGGGACTAACCATTTCTTATAGAGGGGTCTCTGAAAGTGAATGGGGACTAACCATTTCTTATAGAGGGGACTCTGAAAGTGAATGGGGACAAATGGTTTCTTATAGGGGGGTCTCTGAAAGTGAATGGGGACTAACCATTTCTTATAGGGGGGTCTCTGGAAGTGAATGGGGACTAACCATTTCTTATAGGGGGGTCTCTGGAAGTGAATGGTGACTAACCATTTTTTATAGAGGGGACTCTGAAAGTGAATGGGGACAAATAATTTCTTATAGGGGGGTCTCTGAAAGTGAATGGGGACTAACCATTTCTTATAGAGGGGTCTCTGAAAGTGAATGGGGACTAACCATTTCTTATAGAGGGGACTCTGAAAGTGAATGGGGACAAATGGTTTCTTATAGGGGGGTCTCTGAAAGTGAATGGGGACTAACCATTTCTTATAGGGGGGTCTCTGGAAGTGAATGGGGCCTAACCATTTCTTATAGGGGGGGTCTCTGGAAGTGAATGGGGACTAACCATTTTTTATAGAGGGGACTCTGAAAGTGAATGGGGACAAATAATTTCTTATAGAGGGCTCCTGTACAAATATGATAAATAATAAGGGAATTTCACTAGCTCTCAAAATGTTCAACAGCAAGTTGCACCATAGTATAGTAGAGCACTAGCTCCTTGTTCTGTACAGCAAATCAAACTCTAGGCTTCCTGTCAATATAAACTGGGAGAGCTAGTTCTTCTGCTTCAGTCTTCTTCCATACCTGGCTCATCTGATCCACAAGAGCTCAAGGGTAATTAACCCTGACATAGACAGACAGATCTAGAGTTCTAATATGAGCCCACAGCTTTTTTCCCTTGTAGTCCCTGCCTTTACTCCATATAACCTTATAACTCACCCTTTCTATAACCACTACTATTGCTCTATATAATCATCCTTATTATCCTCCCTATAACTCCTTCTATTGCTCTATATAACCCTCCCTATAACTCCTCCTATTGCTCCATATAACCCTCCCTATAACTCCTCCTATAACTCCATATAACGCTCCCTATAATTCCTCCTATTGCTCTATATAACCCTCCCTTTAACTCTACCTATTACTTCCTATAACCCTCCCTATAACTCACCCTATAACTCCTCCTATCGCTCTATATAACTCTCCCTATAACTCCTCCTATTGCACTATATAACTCACCCTATAACTCCTCCTATTGCACTATATAACTCTCCCTATAACTCCTCCTATTGCACTATATAACTCACCCTATAACTCCTCCTATTGCACTATATAACTCACCCTATAACTCCTCATATTGCACTGTATAACTCACCCTATAACTCCTCCTATTGCACTATATAACTCTCCCTATAACTCCTCCTATTGCACTATATAACTCACCCTATAACTCCTCTTATTGCACTATATAACTCTCCCTATAACTCCTCCTATTGCTCTATATAACTCACCCTATAACTCCTCCTATTGCACTATATAACTCACCCTATAACGCCTCCTATTGCACTATATAACTCTCCCTATAACTCCTCCTATTGCACTATATAACTCACCCTATAACTCCTCCTATTGCACTATATAACTCACCCTATAACTCCTCATATTGCACTGTATAACTCACCCTATAACTCCTCCTATTGCACTATATAACTCACCCTATAACTCCTCCTATTGCACTATATAACTCACCCTATAACTCCTCATATTGCACTATATAACTCACCCTATAACTCCTCCTATTGCACTATATAACTCTCCCTATAACTCCTCCTATTGCACTATATAACTCACCCTATAACTCCTCTTATTGCACTATATAACTCTCCCTATAACTCCTCCTATTGCACTATATAACTCACCCTATAACTCCTCCTATTGCACTATATAACTCACCCTATAACTCCTCATATTGCACTGTATAACTCACCCTATAACTCCTCCTATTGCACTATATAACTCACCCTATAACTCCTCCTATTGCACTATATAACTCACCCTATATCTCCTCATATTGCACTATATAACTCACCCTATAACTCCTCCTATTGCACTATATAACTCACCCTATAACTCCTCCTATTGCACTATATAACTCACCCTATAACTCCTCATATTGCACTATATAACTCACCCTATAACTCCTCCTATTGCACTATATAACTCTCCCTATAACTCCTCCTATTGCACTATATAACTCACCCTATAACTCCTTCTATTGTGCCATATAACCCTCCCTATAACTCCTCCTATTGCTCCATATAACTCTCCCTATAACTCCTCCTATTGCTCCATATAACTCTCCCTATAACTCTTCCTATTGCTCCATATAACCCTCCCTATAACTCCTTCTATTGTGCCATATAACCCTCCCTATAACTCCTTCTATTGTGCCATATAACCCTCCCTATAACTCCTTCTATTGTGCCATATAACCCTCCCTATAACTCCTCCTATTGCTCCATATAACTCTCCCTATAACTCCTCCTATTGCTCCATATAACTCTCCCTATAACTCTTCCTATTGCTCCATATAACCCCCCCTATAACTCCTTCTATTGTGCCATATAACCCTCCCTATAACTCCTTCTATTGTGCCATATAACCCTCCCTATAACTCCTCCTATTGCACCATATAACCCTCCTTATAACTCCTCCTATTGCTCCATATAACCCTCCCTATAACTCCACCTATTGCTCCATATAACCCTCCCTATAACTCCTCCTATTACTCCATATAACTCTCCCTATAACTCCTCCTATTGCTCCATATAACCCTCCCTATAACTCCTCCTATTGCTCCATATAACCCTCCCTATAACTCCTCCTATTGCTTCATATAACCCTCCCTATAACTCCTCCTATTGCTCCATATAACCCTGCCTATAACTCCTCCTATTGCACTATATAACCCTCCCTATAACTCCTCCTATTGCTCTATATAACTCTCCCTATAACTCCTCCTATTGCTCTATATAACTCTCCCTATAACTCCTCCTATTGCTCTATATAACTCTCCCTATAACTCCTCCTATTGCTCTATATAACCCTCCCTATAACTCCTCCTATTGCACTATATAACCCTCCCTATAACTCTTCCTATTGCTCCATGTAACCCTCCCTATAACTCCTCCTATTGCTCCATATAACCCTCCCTATAACTCCTCCTATTGCTCCATATAACCCTGCCTATAACTCCTCCTATTGCACTATATAACCCTCCCTATAACTCCTCCTATTGCTCTATATAACTCTCCCTATAACTCCTCCTATTGCTCTATATAACCCTACCTATAACTCCTTCTATTGCTCCATATAACCCTCCCTATAACTCCTTCTATTGCTCCATATAACTCTCCCTATAACTCCTCCTATTGCTCTATATAACTCTCCCTATAACTCCTCCTATTGCTCTATATAACTCTCCCTATAACTCCTCCTATTGCTCTATATAACCCTCCCTATAACTCCTCCTATTGCTCTATATAACTCTCCCTATAACTCCTCCTATTGCTTCATATAACCCTCCCTATAACTCCTCCTATTGCTCCATATAACCCTGCCTATAACTCCTCCTATTGCACTATATAACCCTCCCTATAACTCCTCCTATTGCTCTATATAACTCTCCCTATAACTCCTCCTATTGCTCTATATAACTCTCCCTATAACTCCTCCTATTGCTCTATATAACTCTCCCTATAACTCCTCCTATTGCTCTATATAACCCTCCCTATAACTCCTCCTATTGCTCCATATAACTCTCCCTATAACTCCTCCTATTGCTCCATATAACCCTCCCTATAACTCCTCCTATTGCTCTATATAACTCTCCCTATAACTCCTCCTATTGCTCTATATAACTCTCCCTATAACTCCTCCTATTGCTCCATATAACCCTCCCTATAACTCCTCCTATTGCTCTATATAACTCTCCCTATAACTCCTCCTATTGCTCTATATAACTCTCCCTATAATTCCTCCTATTGCTCTATATAACTCTCCCTATAACTCCTTCTATTGTGCCATATAACCCTCCCTATAACTCCTCCTATTGCACTATATAACCCTCCCTATAACTCTTCCTATTGCTCCATGTAACCTCTCCCTATAAACTTTCAGATGACTATATATTTTCCTTATAGAGCTACATAATTCTATGTTGCTATAACGTTGGCATTTGCCCGATATCCAGCAAACGAGAACCATCACTGGGGGAGATGCACGATGAGTTTGTGACTCAGCCCCTTGCATATTATTAATGTGGGTTGTGAGGCCGGGAGCTGCTGCACGATGATGCCCCCGAGGCTGAAAAGAAAAGAGAGAGTGAGGGGGGAATTGTGGGGGAGTCACAGTGGGAGAGACGGGGGCTGGAGGAGAGAATGGCAAATACATCAGATAAGCGGCTGTGCCACAGAGGCGGAGGACTTGCAGCATGTGCTGCTGAGCTGTCAATAGGTTGAAGGAAAGAAGCCACAAGCTGAAGAGGAGGGGGGGGGGAGAGCACAAGAAATTGTCTTATGTAATAGAGACAGTGAGAACAATGTGTAGACGAGATATAGGGCTGGATTCATTAAGGGAGACAGTGAGAACAATGTGTAGACGAGATATAGGGCTGGATTCATTAAGGGTCTCTGATCTGTTGAGAATATATAAAATGTCTTGTCAGTATTATGAGGCTCCTCAAGGATTGTTTGAAAGGCAATTCTTACTTTGGGAACTATGTATCTCATTAAAGGGATGTGAAACCCAACATTTTTTTTCACGATTCAGACAGAGCACACAATTTTAAACAACTTTTCATTGTATTTTTATTATCTAATTTGCTTTGTTCCTTCGGTACCCTTTGTTGAAAAACATACCTAGGTAGTCTTGGGAGCAGGGAGCTAGCTGCTGATTGGATGGCTGTGCATATATACATCTTATCATTGGGAGCTCCCAGAAGTGCAAACGATACCAAAAGAATGAAGCAAAATTTTGAATAGAAGTTAATTGGAAACTTGCTGAAAATTGTATACAATTATCATTAAAGAAAATTTTGGGATAGTTTACAAGTGGAGCGCTAAATTATCGTGCGCCTGCAAACAGGCAAATTTGCGAGATAATTAACCAGCCATCGTAAAATCTCTGGTTAAATTTATAAATGTTACCCAAATGCCCCCAAAATACAGTGTAGTGTATTTTATTAAAACATAAAGATAGCAGCATCTTTATACTTTTTTATAAAATAACTGCACTAGGCAGTATTTTGGAGGTAAAGTTGATGGGAGTGGGGTGTTAGAAAAAAAACGGCACTAAAAAGTGTCTTTATATTGCGGTCTATGGGAACTGTATTACCAGTAAATATATATGTATATGCTGATATACATGAATATTTAAGTGTTAAAGGGACACTGAACCAATTTTTTTCTTTCGTGATTCAAATAGAGCATGCAATTTTAATCAACTTTCTAATTTACACCTATTATCAATTTTTCTTCGTTCTCTTGCTTTCTTTATTTGAAAAAGAAGGCATCTAAGCTATTTTTTTGGTTCAGAACCATGAAAAGCACTTGTATATTGGTGGGTGAATTTATCCACCAATCAGCAAGAACAACCCAGTTTGTTCAACAAAAATGGGCCGGCATCTAAACTTACATTCTTGCATTTCAAATAAAGATACCAAGAGAATGAAAACAATTTGATAATAGGAGTCAATTAGAAAGTTGCTTATAATTGCATGCTCTATCTGAATCACTAAAGAAAAAATTTGGGTTCAGTGTCCCTTTAATATGTCTATATACACATATTAACACATAACTATATATGTTTATATTCATATACATTTATATTTGCTGACATCGCTGTGCAACTTACCCCCTTCCCTGCGCTTAGGTTCTGATGCAGTCTCTGACGGCATCAGAACGAGGCTCCCATTGGAGCCTATGGAAGCGTGCTCTTGTGGGCGCAATGTGCTTGCATTACTGACAACTTGTAATGTGCTGGTATTACACACAGTGGAGCGCAAATATTGCTTTCATGAAAGCGATATTTAGCGCTCCACTTATAATCTGGCCCCTTGTGTTTCATGTTCCTTTTGGAGAAATCACCAATATTATTTTATGTGAATTAGAGACACTGGGGCCGATATATCATTTGTTGGACGGACATGATTCACTGTAGCAGATCATGTCCGCCCGACATCGATAAATGCTGACAGCATACTCCGTCGGCATTTATCATTGCACAAGGATTTCTCATGAAATGCTTGTGCAATACCGCCCCCTGCACATTCACAGCCAATCGGCCACTAGCAGGGGGTGTCAATCAACCCGATCTGGCTGATTGCTGTCCGCCACCTCAGAGGTGGCGGACGAGTTAAGGAGTAGCTTAACTTATGTTTCCGGTGAGACTGAAGGCTAGCGCAAAAACTGCTGTATTTGTAGCATAATAAATTGGCCCCACTTACTTTACAATAGAGCGCTCAGTAAAATAAGCTGATGATTTCTCAACATGCCTTAGGGCCTGGTGATCTAAAGCTCTCCGCTCTGGCGAAATTATATAAGAAGTCTCGTCAGTGCTACAAAATCACTTAAAAAGGCAAATTTTAGCTTCAGAGATGTTTATCTTGTTAGTCAGAGTTCGGGATGTGAAATAGAGACACATACAGTAAATATAATGCTAAAAAAAAGCCCCCAGATATTTTATGAGATTTCTCTCTATGCCCGCGAGTTTTGATGATCAGGCCCATAGGGTCCAATTCTATAGAGCTCTCTGGGCTTGTGAGATTAAAAAAAAAAAATCTCTTTAGTACTAACATAGTAACATAGTAGATGAGGTTGAAAAAAAGACTGAAGTCCATAGGGTTCAACCTATACAAATCTAAAATACTTACAAAAAGCTCCAGTTTAGTTTAAATAATCCCACTAAAAGGTGACCCATTTAATACAAGTAATCATATCTATGATTTTTGTTTCTAGCCAGAAATGTATCCAAACATGTATCTATGGTATTGGCATTCACTACCTCCTTTGGTAATGAGTTCCACATTACTATGAAGCCTCTGTCCTAATTCTATATAGTAAGCGTGTCTCACAAAGTGGTGTTTTCTGCTTGTAAGTATGTGAAGGTGATGCATATGTTACAGTAAGACTCACAAAAACATTTTAATAAAATAAATAATATAAAATTAATAATTTAAATATAAATATATTAATATGTTGTAAAAATTGTATTGTTTAATCACATGAAAGGGATATGAAACCAAACAAAATGTATTTTGTGATTCAGACAGAGCATACAATTTTAAAAAAGTTTACAATTTACTTCTATTGTCAAATTTGCTTTATTCCCATGATATTCTACTGTATGTTGAAGAGATACCTAGGTAGGCATCTAGAGCAATACTTGGCAGGAAATAGTGCTGCCATCTAGTGCTCTTGCAAATGGATAGCATTGTTGCCAAACTTCTGCCATATAGTGCTCCAGAAATGGGCCAACTCCTAAGCGTATTTCCCTGATTTTTAACAAAAGATACCAAGAAAACAAAGAAAAAATTATAATAGCAGTAAATTAGAAAGTTGTTCAAAATGACATGCTCTATTTGAATCATGAAAGACAAATGTTTGGTTTCATATCCCTTTAAAAAACTAAACAAAATTGTTGTGCAAAAATGGTAATTTATTGAAAAATGAAAAATCATATTGAAATAATACCTGAAAAAAAACAGGGCACGGTAGAAATTGTAAGAAAACTTCACCGCACATGCAAAAAACTAAACATGGGTGATCCATAGGTGTAGCTGAAATTTTCCATTTTCACCTGCAGATCTCGCTATTTTTTCTTGCAAACTGAAAGGTGGTGAAATTGTTAGATACTTCTCGCTGGATTTGTATTGGCTTTCCCTTTCGTCCTGCTAACTTTGCTCTCGCCAGTGAAGTTTAATTATTAGCACCCCAAACCTCAAAAATAGCATTGCTCTGGGGGCCTTTTTACATAACCACAAGGAAAGGGTTAAAGGAACATAAAACACATTTTTAGATATGCATAGTAGGTATCTGAAACTAAACACTACATTACTAAATATCTGTAAATAAAATGTTTACAAGCATTTAAATGGATATTTAAGCATTGTTTTGCACTTCAGGGACATACCACTTTTAAAGTGACATTGCCGTTGCTGAGGTGAATTAGGAACAGCTAATACAGTGATCAAACAATCAGCATGTAGAATGTAGCAGATTTAATAAATAAGAGAAGCATATTACAATTATTTTCTACTTTGCATAAATAAACATTTTATATTACAATTCCAAAGTGCTTCATGTCTCTTTTAAGGAGGAAGAGGTGGGGGGCGGGGTTAAGTTGTGTTACACCAAAAGAGTGGAATGAATGAATGTAGAAAGAGAAAGAGCCAGCCGAGAGAAAGACAAAGAGTTGATACTAAAAACGTTGCTGGGTTAAACGGAGACCTCCAAACTGTCCCTATTTGACAATCCTTGATTCTGAGTTTTGTCCCCCTGTCCTTCTGAGAGAGTAATATGTCCCTATTTGCAGAACCTTCCCACAAACCACCAGACACACCCACCAACTGCCCAAACACACCCACTATCCCACCCCCTCCCAACATGACTCCTCTCACAAAACAGCAACTGGCCCATCAACCTCCTGAGCCCCCGATACTCAGCTACAAATGTTGGAAGTTATGCAAATGAGGTTTTCCTCACTGACACTTGCAGGGGCTGCCCTAAGGGAATTCATTTAAAAAAGGGCCTGTCCTTCCATACAAACTAATAGAGCTCGCTGGAAAAGGAAACTTCACGGGGTTGAGCGAAGATAGTGGGCAGCAGGAGACGCACTTTAAAAATTAAATATTGCAGTCAATACAAATCAGATTACTCTGCTTTTAGTGTATAGTATCTTAAAATCACCTCTATTTTTGTATGCATGTTTTTTTTTTATTAGGATAATAAAAGGCTTTTAGTTTGCGAAAAAAACAGCGAGATCTTAAGGGGAAAATGTTTACAGAATATTTCAGACATAGAGGAGAATCTCAGCTGTGCCCAAAGAAAGTCTCTGTTCACTAGCAGAGGCTCAGGAACTCATTTTACAATAAGGAAAACAATACGCTTTGAAATTCATATTATAAATAAAATACATAGTGTTTTTTGCATGTGCAGTGTAGTTTTATTACAATTTCTATTGTGCTCCTTAAAAGGGACATGAAACTTAAATGTTGAAGCACTTGAAACTGATGTAATATATCTGTAAAATGCTAACTAAAAATATTGTGAACATCTCTGTGTAAAAAATATATATATTTTACTACAAACTTTCCTCAGTAGCCACATCCCATTTTAAAGGGACTTTAAATCCTTAATGACCACAACTTACCCTGTACGTCACTGGTCGTTTAGGGTTTTTCAGGCCATAATAGAGTATGTCTCGCCGGCAGCAGTAAGAACACGGTCTTATGACCTCCCTCCTTTCAGCAGGCCTCTGAGCTATCAAAAAATCAATCCCCATTGAAAGACCAGCGACGTACAGGGAGCGTGCATCTGACATGAGCAGGCACAGTCATTTTATGTCCCTCTTCAGTTTAAAGGGATATGAAACACATTTTTTTTCTTTCATGATTCATATAGAGCATGCGATTTTAGACAACTTTCTAATTGACTTTGATTATCAAATTGGCTTTGTTCTCTTGGTATCCTGAAAAGCAGGGACATATGCTTAGTAGCCGGACAATTTCTGGAACACTATATAGGGGCTCCTGTAGGCTGCAAGGCGTGGACGGAGGGAGCCATGACCTGGGAGGAAGAGGCCCTTATGGGAGATAGGAGGGATTATAGGAGGAGCCTTAGAGGAGGTATTATAAGGGCATGCAGGGCGGCAAAACCAGCAAACTGTTTATTTTGTGTTGGAGAAAAACATCCTCTGTTGGTTCTCCCGCCCTGCATGGAATATGGCTTCGGTGGAGGAGCTTTTAGGTCGGCTTAGGGAGGCGGCAGCAGAGAAAGGACCTACCTGGTTGGAGTCGCAGGTCCGGTCGCTTCTGGGGGCTTCTGTGTCCGGTCCGGATGCTGGTGTGGTGCCACAATGGAAGAAGTCGTCAAGGCCTTCGAGGCCTCCGACCAGGCTTAGTCCCAAGGTGAGCGGAAGAGCGTCTGGGGGACGAAAGGCCAGATCCAGCTCCAGCAAGAAGGCAGCGGTCGCGGTGGCGGCTGGGGGCGCATCTACTTCTGCAAGGCCCCAGGTGGTGACGTCATCGGCGGGGAGGAGCGGCGGAGAACCGGAGCGGCAGATGATGGCTGTGACGGCCTCGCAGGGAGAATCAGGTGATACCAAGGCAGTGTACGGCCAGGATTGGCGTGGTAGCAGGGACCATGTGGCGGGGAGTGTTATGGGCATTGCTGGGCCTAGCGGTCCTCCGTGTGCCTTTGGGGGGGGGGAGACAGTGACAGTGAGGGGGAGGGGAGTTTGGCGCCAAATTTGTGTACTGTGGGGGAGGCGGGGGGTGGTAGTGTTATGCTTGATCAGGGTGGGGCTGAAGGGCTCAGAGCGTCCCAATTGTGTGTGAAGGGGCAGGTAGGGGGTGACAGGCCTCAGGGGTTGTTAGTTGATAGTGAGTATGGCTCTGGGGAGGAATTTGAGGATTTTGAGCTAGATTCTGGGGCTGTAGGGTTGTTCCTTAATTCATCAGATGAGGAGTTTGTTCCCCCTTCCCCTGGTGCTAGTGGTAAAGGCGTTAGCCGTTTTGGGGGGGCTGAAATTAGATCCTCTTATGTATGTTCCTCTCCTAGGGCCCCCTGTAATGCCGGGAAGGGTAGCAATGTTGATGTGGGTGGCTCACGTGTGAGTTTTTCTTTTTCAGATGCTACCACTGCGGCGCAACGGCCTGGCCCGCGGCCTGGTCCGTCCGCAACGGCGGACAACATTGACGGCCTGGAGGAGGATTTCTTCGGCCTGCATGGCTCTTGGACCGATTCCATTCGGATAGAGCCTGATGACGGGGGATAGGGCGAAGCCTTGCAAGCTGCTGGTGGTGAAGTGAGGGGAAGGGTTAGGGGAAGAGGGGTGGAGAGGCCTAGGGTACAGAGTGGAGCCAGATCTGGTACGGCGCCCACTCGGGGGGGTGGGGGGGGAATAGACGGCCAGTTAGGATGCTGGGCCAGGTGGGGATTTCTAGAGGGGGGACTAGACGACGGCCAGGGGCTGACGCCCCCTGGTCGGGGGGTGAAGGAGGCGGAGCCCCGAAGAGGGGTAGGGGGGGCCTATGGCCAGGGAGGCCAGTCTGCATCAGGTGAGATGGGGGAGTAGGGGTTTTCCTCCCCTGAATATGATTTCACGTGCTGTTGTTTTGCAGGATCAGCCACGGCAGCCGGACCAACATACACGGACGGCGGCCATACTGCAGGAGGGCATTCAGCACAGAACGGAGCCACGCGGTGGCAGGCTCCAAATTTCTACAGGAGAGCCAGCGTGGGGAGTGCAGTCAGCAGAGGCTTCAACAGGTGAGACAGGTTTGACAAATGTGGGGGGGAATGTTGCAGGGCATGCTAGTGATTCTGTGGCTGTAAGGGTGGTTGCAGGTTTGAGGGATTTGTTGTTGCAACTGGAGGGGTCTGTACCTGCTAATGACGTGTCGGTGGTTAGGGCGTCGGGTGCTCCGGCGTTAGTGAGACTGGAAGTTGGAGCGGGTGTTTCCCCCGGCGTCGGTGACCTTGCTCCTGTGGTGTCACAGGGTCCTGGGTTATCGGTGGTTCCAGTTAGTGCTCCGAAGATGGCAGATGGCCCGAAATGAGAGTGGCAGACACGGCAATGTCCCATTCTTGCCTTTGCTCCATTGGCCCCCTAGGGATGCATCTGATTTCGGATGTCAAAGATAGGATATGTAAACGAGAGTTTATTGAGTTGTTTTCCCTCCTTCCGCTTGAGCAATCCTTTGAGATTCCGGAGGATTCAAAGAAGGATGTGGCGAAGAAGGAAGAAGAGGAAAGGAAAAAAGTTATAGGAAATTACCGAAGACATTCACAAATTGGTTCCAGGCCTTTGTGATCTATGCAAGCGTTTTTTTTGGTAGGTTCCCAGAGCAAGGTGGTTCCTTGTTCTGCTACCTGGATGAGATTGCGGCCGCTCAGAGAACATACAGTGGTATGGCCTGGTGGTCCTACGATGAACAGTTTCGGCAGCGGCTGTCTGGTAAGCCGGAGATGAAGTGGGACGACCGGGACATGGGCTTGCGGCTAAAAATAATGACGCCTTTGAGAGCCTCCCAGTCCTTTCGGTCGGGAGCCGGTGGCTCCTCCTCTGGTGGGTCCCCGGCATCTGTTAGGAAGGGGTGCTGCTTCGCATTTAATGAAAAACAGTGCAAGTGGGGTTCCGCTTGTAAATTTAAGCACTAGTGCTCTGGGTGTGGGGGATCCCATCCCTATGCGAAGTGTTTCCAGAAGGGTATATCAGGGGGGAGCAGGCGATGCGGCTGACAAAGGGGGCGACTCCGGTGAGGTTAGGCGCGATGGAGCCTTGGCTCGTCCTGTACGCTAGGCATCAGGGCTGTATGGAGCGAGCGGCATTGCTGTACCATGGTTTTCAATTTGGCTTTGTTATTCCATCGCAGGGGGGCAGTCGTGTATTCAGGGGTAATTTGAAGTCAGCTCGGTTGTGGCCGGGGGTGGTCATTGAAAAGTAGAAGAAAGAGGTGTCGTTGGGGCGTATGGCGGGTCCTTTTGGTTTCCCGCCCATTCCGGATTTGAGAATCTCTCCGCTAGGGGTGGTACCTAAGAGGGAGCCTGGGAAATTCAGGCTTATTCATCATTTATCTTTCCCGAAAGGGGGGTCGGTAAATGATGGGATTCCTCAAGAATTGCCTTCGGTCAAATATGCCTCTTTTGACCAAGCTGTGGACTTGGTGAGAGAAGCGGGACCTTCGGCATTGCTGGCTAAAGTTGACATTGAGTCGGCTTTCAGGTTGTTGCCTGTGCACCCGACTTCGCACCATTTGCTAGGCTGTTGTGTGGAGGGCTCATACTATGTGGACCTATGTTTGCCCATGGGCTGCTCCATATCATGTTCCTTTTTCGAGCACTTCAGTACTTTCCTTGAGTGGGTCGTCTCGGAGAGGGCGGGCTTGTCGTCATTGGTACATTACCTGGACGACTTTTTGTTTGTGGGACCGGCTGGTTCCCTGGCTTGTAAGAGGCTGCAGGATGTTTGTCGTCAGGTCGCTTTGAAGTTTGGCATCCCAATTGTGCAAGAAAAATCTGAAGGTCCGGTTACGTCCCTTGATTTTCTGCGCGTCACGATTGACTCTATTAGTATGGAGTGCAGACTGCCAAGTGCTAAGGTGGCAGATTTGCTGGAGGTTATTGACCGCTGTTTGTTGGTTAAAAAGGTTACGTTGCAGGATCTTCAGTCGTTGGTAGGCAAGTTCAATTTCACGTGCAGAATCATCCCGATAGGGAGGTTTATTTGCAGACGATTGTCGCTAGCGACGGCGGGAGTGGTTAAGCCGCACCATTTTGTTCGGTTGTCTAAAGAAATGAAGGATGACTTACGGGTTTGGAGGCGTTTTTTGGTGGGTTTTAATGGTTCTCCATTGTTTCAGGCGCCTAGGGTGTCTAATGAGGAATTGAGGCTGGTGACCGATTCCGCTGGTGGTTGTGGTTTTGGTGCGTATTTCTCAGGTCGTTGGTGTGTGGATAGGTGGCCTGATGAATGGTTTTCATTGGGCTTGGTAAAAAATTTAGTATTTTTGGAACTTTTCCCCATTGTTGTCTCCCTGTTTGTTTGGGAGGATGATTTGTGTAATCGGTCTGTTGTATTTTCAACTGATAATATGGGGGTGGTGTACGCTTTGAATACCTTGACTTCTTCCTCCTTGCCTGTTCTGCGTTTGTTGCGGCTGTTGGTTCTGAAATGTTTGAGAATGAACGTGTGCGTTAAGGCTAAACATATTCCGGGGGTTTATAATTCTATAGCCGACTCCCTTTCTCGTTTTCAGTTTCAACGTTTTCGGGAGTTGGCCCCCCGGGCAGACGTGACGGGTTGCCCGTGCCCGGGTTATCTGTGGAGGCTTGGAGTGGAGGACTGGCTAGACTGGTGAGGGCTTCGTTGGCTCCAGGTACTTGGGCTTCTTATTCTAGAGTGTGGAGGGACTGGGAGTCCAGGTTAATGGCTTCGGCGATGGATAGGCGCCTTGCTGCTTTGTCTTTTCGCTTTAAGCTTTTGGGTGTTCAGGATGTGACAAGAGTCTTTTGGGTTCGGCAAGTCCTAAAGGGTTTGAAGAGGAGTTCGGTAAGCCCCTCCCCTGATAGGAGGAGACCGATTACCTTTTTGTTGTTGAAAAAGTTGTATGGGATTGTGGAGGTTGTTTGTTTGTTTTCGAAACTTGCTAGTTCAGAGTGGCTTATGTTTTGGCCTTTTTCGGGGCATTCCGGATATCGGAATTGGTCAGCAAAAATTTGAATTCTATGGGGGGTTTGGGGATTTTGGATGTGGTACTTTATGAATCTAGGGTTGAGATATTTTTGAGGAAGAGTAAGACGGATCAGCTGGGGAAGGGTAGGACGGTGGTCCTTTTTCCTAGTGGATCGGATGTTTGTCCGTGCCAGTGTTTACGGTTGTACTTGGGTTGCCGGCCTGTGATTGGTTGGTCCACCAGGATGGGAGACCTTTGTCGCAATTTCAGTTTAGGGCGGTCCTCAAAAAAGCATTGGGTTATTTGGACCTGAATTCGGCTGATTTCGGGACCCATTTGTTTCGTATTGGAGCGGCAACGGAAGCTTCTATGATGGGGCTTTCGGAGGCTGAGGTTAAAGGCATTGGTAGGTGGGGTTCTAAACGTTTCCGCCTGTATGTCCACCCGGAGTTGGGCCTTTGAAGGGTAAATGTGTGGTGTTTTCATTTGTTTTCTGTGTTTCAGGTATGGAACGTTTGTGGCTGGTCGGCCACTCGTCTATTTATTGGGCCCGGAGGGCGGCTTCGGTGAAAGTGGATGGTTTGCAGTTGGGTATTCCTAAGTCCCGTTGTGAAGTGAAATGGTTCGGTGTAAGGGGGCTCAAATGGGACGGATTGTTGCCTTTGGTGTTGGATTATTGCAGGCATTTTCAGCCTCCTACGGTTTTGCTGATCCATGCTGGGGGGAATGATCTAGGCTGTTTATCACAGAGGGACTTGGTGAGAAGCATGAAAAGGGACATTGGTAGATTGAAGGTGTTGTTTCCCTCCATGACAATTATATGGTCCGACATTTTGCCGCGGTTGGTGTGGAGGGCGGCTTGGGATCCTGTTCGGTTGGACAAAAGTAGACGTAAAGTTAACAAGATCATGGGGGCTTTTGTTCGGAGGCTTGGTGGTAAGGTTGTACACCATTCAGATTTAGCTGAGGTTGGCGAAGGTGAGTTCTATATACCTGACGGCGTTCACTTGAATGACTTTGGTCTGCAGCTATTTATCCTCAATTTTAAGGAGGCGCTGTGTGCGGTTGGAGGTTTGGCGGGACTGGGCTGAGGTGTCAGGCCAGTCGGTGGCGGGGGTGCTAGCCCTTAATTTACAGAATATTATGGCCAATTGTCAAGTGTGGTGGTATTTTAAATTCTCATGGGGGGATTTAAAGATGGGGGTTTTCTAAGGGCAAGGGGTTCCTTAGAAAACTTAGATGGATGATCGTTTATGGGCCCAACCACTTGCACGGTAGGGTCCAGTTAAAGGAGCAGCCATAGTAAGAATTTAAGAAAAGCAGGAAGGACTAGCACCGCTGGGTTGTTTTTTGATGTGTGAAATGTTTACAGTTATTTGCACTTTATTTATTAAGTCATTAAAGTTTTTACAAAGTTATTTATTGAATAAACGGCTGCGGCAAATTTATACCATTAGCTAAGTCTGGTGTCTGTTATTTATGTTGGTGTTAAGAGATTGGTATTGGGTGTTGGTTGGTTTAAAGGGCCGGAGCTTGATGACATAAAAGGTCATGCAACAGTTTTGTAAGAATGTTTTCATTTGCAAGAGCACTAGAAGGCAGCACTATTTCCTACCATGTAGTGCTCTGGATGCCTACCGAGGTATTTCTAACACAGAATATCACGGGAACTAAACAAATTTGATTAAAAAAAAAAGTAAATTGGAAACTTTTTTAAAAATTGTATGCTCTTAATCACAAAATAAAATTTTTGGGTTTTGTATCCCTTTAAGGAAGTTTGTTATGAAATCGTGTGAGATTTCAGAGGAATCTCATGAGATCACAGTAAAGCAAAGCGTGTCATTAGCACTAATGAAGCAGATTTGATTCTTTTTTTCCCCCCCAACATGCAGCTGACAAAAGTTGAAGGACATCTGCACACAGAGCACTTATTCTGGTGAGCTGAAGAAAGTTTGAGGTAAAATATCTTCCATTTTTACATAGAGATGCTCAGGTGATATTTTCAGCTTTTTACATCAGCTCAGAATCGGGTAACACTGCTGCCTATATCACAGCGCTAACTAACATAGAAAGTCAGTCTGTAGAGAGGAACATATAAAACCGCAAACCAACACACAATGGAATATCTAATATTTTACTCATAATAAATATGGTGTATTATATCTAAACAAGGAATTTGGAATATGACAAAAGCACTTTAAAGGGACATTGTACTATAAAATTGATTACTCGTTAATGTGTTTTAAATTACTTTTTATACCAGCTACAGAGTTTAAAATATATGGCAATGTGCTCACTCCTATAGGTATATTTTTGTTTATGCAATCTGCTAATTGAAACCACAACCCAATACAATGGGTTGAGCTTGTAGAGAAAACAGATTTCTATCTTATCTAATTATTTACACACACATATACAAACATACATACACACAAATTGTGTATATATATATATATATATATATATATATATATATATATATATATATATATATATATATATATACATACACACACAGGACTTATATTATATCTCTTTGTATACTCAAAGAGAGAACAATGGTAAGTAAATATGCTAGTACATCTCTGTCTCATCCCTCACTTGGAGGGGGATTTCTTCTAAATTTCCTTGTTTACATAGCTTTTCTATAGCCAGTAAACAAGCAATTATTTCACAAGACAAAATAAATGTAAACTATCTGTCATGGATATCAAGCTGCCAAGGCTTTTTGGACTGAGGCATCTGGAGACCGAGAGCTTTCCAACAACACTCTGGAAGTGCTGCCGCTCCCCTGGGATTACCCCGGAATAGCCACCTCTGTACCACTGGGACTATATAAGACAATGGACACTATGGGGGGCACCAGCCTGTCTGGAAGGGAATGGCGGGAGATCTGGGGGTCTGATAAGGCTCCTTATCAAGATGAGTTGGTGTATAAAAGCAGTGTGTTTCCACAATAAAGTTGTTCTTTGTTTCACCCGCTATAATCACTTTGCTCCGCTACATAGCGGCAGGGCCGCCATCAGGGGATGACAGGGGTGACTCCTGTCAGGGGCTCAATGGGTCAGGGTGGCCCCATGAGGCAAGAACAACAAAAAAAAAAAAAATTGTTGTTGAAATTTTGGCAGCCACCAGTGGGTAATACAGCAGAGTGCTAATTAAGCATGGGAAATGTTATTACAAGGAGTAAAGTATTAGCATTTGAGAGGATTTCTGAGTGTGCACTAAACCACTATGTACAGTGTGAGACAGACTTGGCACTTTGTTTGTACAGTGTGTGCCTGAGTTAGACGGCAGATCACTTTCATTTGCAGAGAAGGTAGGACTTACTTACTTAGTAAATGTTTTTTATTTCTTTGTGCAATTTCAGATTGTAACTTCAGTGTGGTAGTAGTTGTATGGTGGGGCCAGGGGTCCATAAAAACACTTTTTTTTAGCAGCACTGTATTTATGATTATTTGACAATGCTGTAGAAATTTTATATTTAAAGCTATGCAGAAATGTTTCCTCCTCAATACACAAATGGTAGGTGCCCTTTTGGCAGATATGAGTTTTTTTTTAATAAATATATATATATATATATATATATATATATATATATATATTCCAGTTTACTGCCCCTTTATGCAAGGACTTTCCAGATGCAAGGAGGTATTTAATCTATGATTTTTACATCTGCATAAAATGTTATACTCTCACACTAAGATTACTCAGTATTTGAAATGAGACAGGTTAACTTAAAACTGTTTAGTTTACACTACAGCCGACTTAATTTTGAATACATACAAGCCTAAATCCTGCATTTAACCAGATCTAATGGTATGAGTACCACAGCTTATGGTTCCACCAAGACCATATAGAGTACAGCTGACAGATGGGAACATTTGTACACTATATTTGAAGAGGTGCTCTTGGTTGGGGAAAATGGGGAAACAAAAACAAACGTCAACCTTTTAAAAGTACTTTTCTTCATCTAGCCATCTACCCAGATCATTAATGTACAATTTTGAATTCACAGAATTATTTTTGTATGCACATTTACAAATATGATTCTTTAAAAAGTGATCTCTTAATTTCTGCAATCTTTTTTTATCATGCACTGTTTCTCTGGGTGTCTGTGTTTATGTCTTTGGGCTTTTGTTTGTGTCTATGAGTGTGTATGTATTTTTTTTCTGTGGGTCTCTCTGTGAGGGCGAGTGTGTATGTCTTTGTGCATTTTCTGTGGATGTTTGTGAGGGTGTGTGCGTATGTCTGTGCTTTTTCTATTGGCGTCTCTGTAAGGGTGTATATATGTATGTCTTTGTGTATTTTCTCTGGATGCCTCTGTGAAGGTGGGTGTGTACGTCTGTTTTCTGTGGATGTCTCTGTGAGTGTGGGTGTGTGTATGTACAGTATGTCTGTTTTCTGTGGATGTCTCAGTGAGGGTGTGTGTGAGAGAGAATGTATGTATTTGTGTGTTTTATGTGGTTGTCTCTCTGTGTTTGTGTGTATGTCTTTGTGTGTTTTCTGTGGGTGTCTCTGTGTGTGTGTGTGTGTGTGTGTATGTATGTCTTTGTGTGTTTTCTGAGGCTGTCTCTGTCGGTGTTTCCTGGGGTGAATGTGCAAGTTTGTGTTTGAGTGTCTGTGTCCATTGTCTGTTCCTTTTTTTAGGACATTTTGACCTTACTACTGATTATTCACATCTTTCTACAGACTTTGAGACTAATGAGACCTTTCCGGAAGTCACCAATTCACCGTTTAACCTTTAAATTATTGTTTAGGCAGTTCAGGGCCCTTCCTTTCAGCCACGGCATGCTGTTATCATTTAGTTGGCATCTTCCTTGACAAAAAGATAATCAGAACTCCATATTTGCAGAGAAGGTAGGACTTACTTACTTAGTAAATGTTTATTTCTTTGTGCAATTTCAGATTGTAACTTCAGTGTGGTAGTAGTTGTATGGTGGGGCCAGGGGTCCATAAAAACACTTTTTTTTAGCAGCACTGTATTTATGATTATTTGACAATGCTGTAGAAATTTTATATTTAAAGCTATGCAGAAATGTTTCCTCCTCAATACACAAATGGTAGGTGCCCTTTTGGCAGATATGAGTTTTTTTTTAATAAATATATATATATATATATATATATATATATATTCCAGTTTACTGCCCCTTTATGCAAGGACTTTCCAGATGCAAGGAGGTATTTAATCTATGATTTTTACATCTGCATAAAATGTTATACTCTCACACTAAGATTACTCAGTATTTGAAATGAGACAGGTTAACTTAAAACTGTTTAGTTTACACTACAGCCGACTTAATTTTGAATACATACAAGCCTAAATCCTGCATTTAACCAGATCTAATGGTATGAGTACCACAGCTTATGGTTCCACCAAGACCATATAGAGTACAGCTGACAGATGGGAACATTTGTACACTATATTTGAAGAGGTGCTCTTGGTTGGGGAAAATGGGGAAACAAAAACAAACGTCAACCTTTTAAAAGTACTTTTCTTCATCTAGCCATCTACCCAGATCATTAATGTACAATTTTGAATTCACAGAATTATTTTTGTATGCACATTTACAAATATGATTCTTTAAAAAGTGATCTCTTAATTTCTGCAATCTTTTTTTATCATGCACTGTTTCTCTGGGTGTCTGTGTTTATGTCTTTGGGCTTTTGTTTGTGTCTATGAGTGTGTATGTATTTTTTTTCTGTGGGTCTCTCTGTGAGGGCGAGTGTGTATGTCTTTGTGCATTTTCTCTCTGTGTTTGTGTGTATGTCTTTGTGTGTTTTCTGTGGGTGTCTCTGTGTGTGTGTGTGTGTGTGTATGTATGTCTTTGTGTGTTTTCTGAGGCTGTCTCTGTCGGTGTTTCCTGGGGTGAATGTGCAAGTTTGTGTTTGAGTGTCTGTGTCCATTGTCTGTTCCTTTTTTTAGGACATTTTGACCTTACTACTGATTATTCACATCTTTCTACAGACTTTGAGACTAATGAGACCTTTCCGGAAGTCACCAATTCACCGTTTAACCTTTAAATTATTGTTTAGGCAGTTCAGGGCCCTTCCTTTCAGCCACGGCATGCTGTTATCATTTAGTTGGCATCTTCCTTGACAAAAAGATAATCAGAACTCCATATTTGGTTTTGTAAATCTCCTTTTTTTACAAAACTGTAGTTTACCTCATTACTTGTCGTCAGGTCAATGTAAACAAGTGCTGAGTGTCTGTTTGGGTTTCTGTGTCTGAGTGTGTTTCTTTGTGTGTCTGCTAGAGTGTCTATATGTGAATCTTTATGTGTGAGTGTGTGTGTGTGTGTTTCAGTGTATGAGTGTCTGTGTGTATCTGTGTTTGGGTGTTACTACCTTTACAACATTTCCAAGTTTGACTACACTTAAGAATAAAGTGCATATATGTTTTAGTCACTTGGTCAAAAATTGCACATGTCAAAGGGAGGGGGTCCCTGATCAATGGTTAAGTAAGGGGCCACAAAATTTCTAGTGGCGGCCCTGCATAGCGGCATGTTCTAGGTATAGGAAGGACCCTTCTGGCTGAGCTACCCAGTCGGGGTAGCCGGTGTCCGTCACACAATCTATTTGTAAACAATTTAATACACTCCAGCAGGTTAAATGGGTCATTTAGTTTACATTAAAGGGGAGTGTCAGGAAAAAAAAAAATCAAATGACACTGTCCATACAATTAATCTTAAAGGGATAATCTAGTCAAAATTAAACTTTCATGATTCTGAGAGCAGCAACTTTCTAATTTACTCCTATTATCAATTTTCTTCGTTCTCTTGTTATCTTTATTTAAAAAAGCTGAAATTTAAGCTTAGGGGCCGGCCCATTTTGGTTCAGCACCCTGGGTAGCGCTTGCTGATTGATGGCTACATTTAGACACTAATCAGCAAGCGCTACCCAGGTGCTGAACCAAAGATTGGCCAGCTTGTTAGCTTACATTTCAAGATAACAAAGATAATGAAGAAAAATTGATAATTGGATTCAATTAGAAAAATTGATAATAGGATTCAATTAGAAAGTTGCTTAAAATTGTATGCTCTCTCTGAATCATAAAAATTTAATTGTAAGGAAGGTTATGAGCAGGGCTGAAAACGTCTGCTAGTCCCTAGTAAAATAAATTGCAGAGTATGAGTAAGAGATGACTTATGTCTATATTCAGTATTGAGTGACCAATCACTGATAAGTTATAGTGATAGTTTTCACAGCTGGTTATGTGTGTTTGAAATGAAAATGCAAGCAAGCACACACAATGATAACTAAAATATATATTATTTATTTTATGGTGGTATTCCTAATCTGCTACAAATGGCAACAATTCCCTCCTGCTCAACCTCCAAAATCAAATGCATAGTGTTAATTAGGAAGAGTAGTTCTGAGAAACGGTGACGCTTTTCCCATCATATTCAGATGTCGTCAGGCAGCGGAGGAAGAAATTACTCAGGTCATGCGTTGAAATGACGTTACCCCCGCGGGCTTCCACAGTCACTGTGTAATTTCCAGTTAAAGGTTTGTCCGCTGCACAAATAAATTAAAAACAAATATGGTGGACAAAGAGTTAAGTGATGTTTGTGTGCTTGGGTAGAGCCTATTTGTCCCAGGTTTGTACTGGATCTATAATACCAAATTTATACTCACCCAACATGCTATAAGCTTAAAGGGACACCGAACCCACATTTTTTCTTTTATGATTCAGATAAAGGGGCCTATTTATCATCGGTCTTGCAGACCTGATCCGACAGTGCGGATCAGGTCCGCAAGACATCGCTGAATGCGGAGAGCAATACGCTCTCCGCATTTAACATTGCACCAGCAGCTCACAAGAGCTGCTGGTGCAAAGCCGCCCCCTGCTGACTCGCGGCCAATCAGTCGCCAGCAGGAGGGTGTCAATCAACCTGATCGTACTCGATCGGGTTGATTTCAGGCGATTGCTGTCCGCCTGCTCAGAGCAGGCGGACAGTGTTATGGAGCAGCGGTCTTTAGACCACTGCTTCATAACTTGTGTTTCTGGCGAGTCTGAAGACTCGCCAGAAACACGGCCCTTCAAGCTCCGTACGGAGCTTGATAAATGGGCCCCAGAGCATGAAATTTTAAGCAACTTTCTAATTTACTCCTATTATCAAATTTTCTTCATTCTCTTGGTATCTATTTGAAACGCAAGAATGTAAGTTTAGACGCCGGCCCATTTTTGGTGAACAACCTGGGTTGTCCTTGCTGATTGGTAAATAAATTCATCCACCAATAAAAAGTGCTGTCCAGAGTTCTGAACAAAAAAAGGCTTAGATGCCTTTTTCAAATAAAGATAGCAAGAGAACAAAGAAATTGATAATAGGAGTAAATTAGAACGTTGCTTACAATTGCTTGCTCTATCTGAATCACGAAAGAAAAAAAAAATTTGGGTTCAGTGTCCCTTTAAAGAGACATTCCAGTCAAAATATAAATGCATATAGATGAATTTTATCTTTAAATAGAAACATATTTGCACTATATGTGTATTGGCAAAAAATGCTTCTAGCAAAATTTATCACTGTTATAGTGTTAACATTTTTCACTGCATGTGCATGTGAAGCATAGCTAGATATTCTCTGTGCACCATTTTAAGTATTGCAGCTGCTCAGATCACCAGTGGGGCTTGTATCATATCAGCTATCAACAAATTGAGTCATTTCCAGATGGCACAAGCACCTTAGACTCTCTGAGCAAGTGCTGTGTTTAAAATGCTGCTGCGCGGTGCATATTTAAATACACTCTTGAAACAGCTATATCTTTTATTAGAAGCATTTTTGCTAATACATGTATGTTACAAATATGTTTCTATTCGAAAATGAAATGCATCTCTGTGGATTCCAATTTTGGCGGGAATGTCCTTTTAAGAACTAGGACTGAATCCCAACCTCAACTTCCATAGTCTGGTTCTATTCTCTCAATGTCCATCAAGCACCTTCTCACATCTATCCTAGACTCCACCAATGTAAAGACCACCAAAAACCTGGTTTCACCTATGTCAGACTCCATCCTCTCAATGTCCATCAAGCACCTTCTCACATCTATCCTAGACTCCACCAATGTAAAGACCACCAAAAACCTGGTTTCACCTATGTCAGGCTCCATCCTCTCAATGTCCATCAAGCACCTTCTCACATCTATCCCAGACTCCACCAATGTAAAGACCACCAAAAACCTGGTTTCACCTATGTCAGACTCCATCCTCTCAATGTCCCATCAAGCACCTTCTCTCACCTTTTTGGAGTTCTTCCACTCATTGTCAGCAATATATTTTCTAACTTTAATCATGGCAACAATGCCCTAAACCTCTACCTTACTTTGGTTTCTTGTAGAATGAGTATTCATGTACATATATTGCACTTTAAGAAGCACCCCTGCTCACCTGCAATGTGTGGAGGGAGCACAGCGACATAATCCAGGCCAGAATCCTTCAAAACCTGGTGCATCCTGATGTGGTCCTCAGTTACAGCCCGCAGAGGGGGTGGGACCTTTGAGATATCCCACAATAGGAATGCTAGAAAAGAATCAGATGCAGAAAATCAAATATAGGCATTTAACATGGCACAGAATCTGAATCTGGGCAGGGCAACAGGGGCACCCATCCTGGGCCCTGCTTAGGGGTGAGGGCATGTAAGAGAATGTGCAATGCACATCCAGTATTTAGTTTAGGAAGTTTTAACGGTGTAAAATATAGGGCTGTTTTTTATATAGGACACACTAAATGTTGGGACAGGGGTAGCGGAACAAAGGGGCTGGGTTGATGACTCCACAAATTTGTCTTGCCAAGGACCGCAAGTGCTAAGGGTGGACCTGATCTGACCAAATGATGCTTAGTGACACAGTGTGGGACACCGTGATGATCTTTCTCACTACTGGTTAGGTGTTTTAGATAGGAGGGATCTATAGGACACTAAGTCTGTGGCTCCCCCCATAGGAAAACACAAGAAATGATTAGGTTTATTTTCAAACATTTTGCTGTAGGACATGCCCAGGTACTTACAGGACATGCATGCCACCACTTTACGCAAACCACATGCTTTCATTGCATCTATAATATTCTGTGTGCCCTGCGACATCATCGTTGTTGGACCTGAAAGTCGAACAATAATAGAAAAACAAAAGAAAGTAGCAGATAGTTAGGCAGTTGTCACAGGAAGTGGGAGCACTCTAACATTAACCTTCATATCCCTTTAACTGAAGAACAACTCCTATTGAAAAAGTGGCCTTCAGCCCAAGAAAATTGATTTGTAATAGCAAGTTATTGGCGTTTCTCCTTTACAAATGAAACGTTTTTTTTTTTTTGGTTCTAAACGTATTCTGCGCACTTTTACAGTACGTTATGTTAGAACTGTATTGGTGCCATCTAGTGTACTCATGTAGGCTGTGCACCCAGCGAGCTGTACTTAGGCACGTTGGGACGTTTGTGTAGTAGAAAGAAAATGAAAAATAAAAGTCATGAAGAATGATTAGGGAATCCTGATTGGCTCATGGGGCCTGATGGTCTAAACTTCGTCAGCATGGCGAGAAATATCATGCAGACCTAATCTAAGAAAAGGGTCTGAACCAGGAATTCCATGAGCGTTATACGTTTTTTTATGTGTAGATTAAAAAGGGACAGGAAAGTCATAATTAAATGTTCATGATTTGGAAAGAGCAGTAATTTTAAACAACTTTCAAAATGAGTTCTGTTATCAAATTTGCTTTGTTCTCTTGGTATCCTTTATTGAAGAGTCAAACTAGGTAGGCTCATAAGAGCTCAGAGTGTGCACGTGTCTTTAGTACTCTACAGCAGCAGTGCTTTGCAACATTATTTGTAGCTTTGTATTTTAAATGAATAGTTTAGTCAAAATTAAACTTTCATGATTAAGATAGGCAATTTTAAGCAACGTTCTAATTTACTCCTATTATCAAATTTTCTTGGTTCTCTTGGTATCTGTATTTGAAAAAGCAAGACTGTAAGCTTAGGAGCCTGAACACTTTTGGTTTAGCACCTGAGTAGCACTTTGTGATTGGTGTCTAAATGTAGCCACTAATCAGCAAGCGCTACCCAGGTTCTGAACCAAAAATGGGCCGGTTTCTAAACTTACATTCAAATAAAGATACCAAGAGAAAAAATAAAAATTGATAATAGGAGTAAATTAGAAAGTTGCTGCTCTATCTTAATCACAAAAGTTTAATTATGACTAGACTGTCCCTTTCATTTTGCAAAAAAAAAAAAAAAAAGTTGAAACTTACCAAGGTCAGTCCTTGTCCCCAGAACAACAATCACTGCATTTTGTCCTTCCACGGCCTTTGACACATCAGCTTTGTTTAACACATCCCCAACCACAACCTTGGCAGGTTTTACACCAGCTGGAAGCCGGGAGGGGTCTCTGACCAACACAGTCACGTTATATCCTGCAAACACCAAGAAAGTTACAGGTTTCAAAAACCATCTAAAAAACAACAACAACAACAACAACAACAACAACAACACGTTTGACTCTAACTATGCCAGTGATATGACCACAATGAAATGGATTTGTGTTTTCAAAACTACTGTTCTTTGACATTTTTCAACTTTTGTTCAATGTTTATTCAGTGCATAACCACCAATATGCAGAACTTTATTTTTCCCCCATCATCATCTGTGTGTGTGTGAGAGAGAGAAAGATTGTCTTTGTGTGTGTGAGAGTGTGTGTAAGAATGTATGTGAGAGTGTATATGTGCGAAGGTTTCTCAGAGTGTATGTGAATCTGTGTGTGAAAGTGTCTTTGTGTGTGAGTGTGTGTGAGAATGTATGTGTTAATGTGTGTGTAAATGTGTGTGCATGTGTGAGAGTAAGAGTGTGTGTGTGTGTGTAAGAGAATGTATGTGAGAGTTTATGTGGTAATGTCTGTGTGAGTGTGTGTGTGTGTGTGTGAGAGAGAATGTATGTGAGAGTGTATTTGTTAATGTGTGTGAGTCTATGTGTGCGAGTCGGTGTGTGACAGAGTGTCTGTGTGTGAGAGAAAGTATGTATGTGTGATTGTGTGTGTGTGTGTGTGTGTGTGTGTGTAAGTAAGAGAGAATGTATGTGAGAGTGTATGTATTAATGTGTGTGTGTCTGTGTGTTAGAAAGTGTGTCTGTGTGCAAATGTGCGTAAGATAATGTATGTGTGAGTGTCTGTGTGAGAAAGAATTTATGTGAGAGTGTATTTATTAGTGTGTGTGTGTGTGTGTAAGAGTGTCTTTGTTAATGTGTGTGTGTGTGAGAGAGTGTGTGTGTGTGTATGTATGTGTTATTGTGTGTGCATGTGTGAGTGTGTGTGAAAGTGTGTGAGTGTGTGTAAGAGAATGTATGTGAGAGTGTATGTGTGTCTTCGTGTGTGTGCGCGCATGTCTGTGTGTAAATGTGTGTAAGAAAATGTATGTGAGTGTAAGTATGTGTAAGAGAGTATGTGATAGTGTGTGTGTGTAAGAGAATGTATGTGAGAGTGTATGTTATGTGTGCGAGAGTTTGTGTTTATGTGCTTATACATAGGGGCCTATCAAGCTCTAAAAGGAGCTTTTGGGCCCGTGTTTCTGGAGAGTCTGAAGACTCTCCAGAAACACAAGTTATGGAGCAGCGGTCTAAAGACCGCTGCTCCATAACCTGTCCGCCTGCTCTGAGCAGACGGACAGGAATCGCCGCATTCAACCCGATCGAGTTGATTGACACCCCCTGCTGGCGGACGATTGGCCGCGAGTCTGCAGGGGGCGGCGTTGCACCAGCAGCTCTTGTGAGCTGCTGGTGCAATGTTAAATGCGGAGAGCGTATTGCTCTCCGCATTCAGCGAGGTCTTGCGGACCTGATCCGCACTGTCGGATCAGGTCCGCAAGACCTTTCTTAAATAGGCCTCATAGTGTGTACTCTGTAAAAAATAATAATAATTATGTGCTGTGCCACAGTGTTAGGCCTGATCTTAAAAAGGTGGCATCCCTATGTATGACAAGATATAGCAGATCAAGGTATAGGATTGGGTACTACTATAAAAAGGACCGTAAACAACTTAAAAACAGTTATGCATAATGAAATAACTTTACAACATATTTTTATTATTTAATTAATTCCCATAACTTAGAAATGCACCCTGTTGATTTATTGAGACTAACCCTACTACATATCTGTCCCTAATTGGCAGGTAACAACTGGAAAACAATCACCTAGATTACGAGTTTTGCGTTAACAGGGGTGCGGTGCTAATGAGCAGTTTATGCTCACCGCTCACTTACAGACAGCGCTGGTATTACGGGTTTTTAGAAACCCGGCGTTAACCGCAAAAAAGTGATCGAAGAGCAAAATTTTGCTCCACATCTCACCTAAATACCAGCGTGCTCGTGCACAATTTCCCCATAGGAATCAATGGGGGAGAGACGGCTGAAAAAAACCTAACACCTGCAAAAAAGCAGCGTTTAGCTCATAACACAGCCCCACTGATTCCTATGGGGAAATAAAAGTTATGTCTACACCTAACACCCTAACATGAACCCCGAGTCTAAACACCCCTAATCTTACACTTATTAACCCCTAATCTTCCGCCCCGACACCTACATTATACTTATGAACCCCTAATCTGCTGCCCCCAACATCGCCGACACCTACATTATATTTATTAACCCCTAATCTGCCGTCCCCAATGTCGCCGCAACCTAACTACATTAACCTCTAATCTGCCGCCCCCAACGTCAGCCACCACTATAATAAACATATTAACCCCTAAGTCTAACCCTAACCTCCCCCCAACTTAAATATAATTTAAATAAATCTAAATAAAATTACTACAATTAACTAAATTATTCCTATTTAAAAACTAAATACTTACCTATAAAATAAACCCTAAGCTAGCTACAATATAACTAATAGTTACATTGTAGCTAGCTTAGGGTTTATTTTTATTTTACAGGCAACTTTGTATTTATTTTAACTAGGTACAATAGTTATTAAATAGTTATTAACTATTTAATAACTACCTAGCTAAAATAAATACAAAAGTACCTGTAAAATAAAACCTAACCTAAGTTACAATTACACCTAACACTACACTACAATTAAATTAATTACCTAAATTAAATACAATTAATTACAATTAAATAAAATTATCAAAAAGTACAAAAAAAAAAAAACTAAATTACAGAAAACAAATTACAAGATTTTTAAACTAATTACACCTAATCTTATCCCCCTAACAAAATAAAAAAAGCCCCCCCCCAAAAAAAATAAAAAAGCCCTACCCTACACTAAATTACAAATAGCCCTTAAAAGGGCCTTTTGCAGGGCATTGCCCCAAAGTAATCAGCTCTTTTACCTGAAAAAAAAAAAGTGTTCAGATACTCCCCCAACATTAAAACCCACCACCCACACAACCAACGCTACTCTAAAACCCACCCAATCCGCCCTTAAAAAAAAAAAAAACTCATCCTAACCCCTTGAAGATCACCTTACCGGGAGACGTCTTCACCCAACCGAGCAGAAGTCTTCATCCAGACGGCATCTTCTATCTTCATCCATCTGGCGCGGAGCGGGTCCATCTTCAAGACATCCGACGCGGAGCATCCTCTTCTTTTTTCGGCTCACGACTAAATGAAGGTTCCTTTAAATGACGTAATCCAAGATGGCATCCCTTCAATTCCGATTGGCTGATAGAATTCTATCAGCCAATCGGAATTAAGGTAGAAAAAATCCTATTGGCTTTGGACTGGCATACTATTGGCTGATTGGAAGATGCCGTCTGGATGAAGACTTTTGCCCATCTGGAGGACCACTTCTGCCCGGTTGGGTGAAGACGTCTCCCGGTAAAGTGATCTTCAAGGGGTTAGTGTTAGGTTTTTTTAAGGGGGTATTGGGTGGGCTTTAGAGTAGGGTTGGTTTTGTGGGTGGTGGGTTTTAATGTTGGGAGGGTATTTGTACTTTGTTTTTCAGGTAAAAGGGCAACGCCCCGCAAAAGGCCCTGTTAAGGGCTATTTGTAATTTAGTGTAGGATAGGGCTTTTTTTATTTTGGGGGACTTTTTTTATTTTGTTAGGGGGATTAGAGTATGTGTAATTAGTTAAAAAATCTTGTAATTTGCCTATTTTCAGTAATTCAGTGGGGGGGTTTGTACTTTAGATAATTTTATTTAATTGTAATTAATTGTATTTAATTTATTTAATTAATTATAGTGTAGTGTTAGGTGTTAGTGTAACTTAGGTTAGGTTTTATTTTACAGGTAAATGTGTCTTTATTTTAACTAGATAGTTATTAAATAGTTAATAACTATTGTACCTAGTTAAAATAAATACAAAGTTGCCTGTAAAATAAAAATAAACCCTAAGCTAGATACAATGTAACTATTAGTTATATTGTAGCTAGCTTAGGGTTTATTTTATAGGTAAGTATTTAGTTTTAAATAGGAATAATTTAGTTAATTGTATTAATTTTATTTAGATTTATTATAAAGATATTTAAGTTAGGGGGGTTAGGGATAGGGTTAGACTTAGGTTTAGGGGTTAATACATTTAATATAGTTGCAGCGACGTTGGGCGGCAGATTAGGAGTTAATAAATTAGGTAGGTGTTGGCGATGTTAGGGACGGCAGATTAGGGGTTAATAATATTTAACTAGCGTTTGCGATGCGGGAGTGAGGCGGTTTAGGGGTTAATATATTTATTATAGTGGCGGCAATGTCCGGTTCGGCAGATTAGGGGTTAAAATATTTATTTTAGTGTTTGCGATGTGGGGGGGGGGGGGGCTTCGGTTTAGGGGTTAATAGGTAGTTTATGGGTGTTAGTGTACTTTTTAGCACTTTAGTTAAGAGTTTTATGCTACAGCGTTGTAGTGTAAAACTCTTAACTACTGACTTTAAAATGCGGTACCAGGCTTGAAAGGAGAGGGTCTACCGCTCACTTTTTGTCAGACTCGTAATACCGGTACTATGCAAGTCCCATTGAAAATATAGGATACGCAATTGATGTAAGTGGATTTGCGGCATTTCCGAATCTGGCCAAAAAAGTGAGCGGAACACCTGTACTTTCAAGACTCGTAATACCAGCGGGCGTTAAAAAGCAGCGTTGGGACCGGCCAACGCTGCTTTTTAAGCCTAACACAAGACTCGCAATCTAGCCGAATGCATTTTATGCCAACTTGGGGGTCGATCCGATATAAATCGTCGCCCGCAAAAGCCGGCGACGCCAATATTTGCGCGGGTTTGGTATCACATATACGGCGTAACCTAGAAGTTACGCCCGTATATTTCTGCCGTCGCCCGCAGTTTTTTGGGCCATAGGCAGGTATACCAAACCCGCGCAGTTTGGTATCCAATATGCAGCGTAAGGACTTACGTGGCGAAAATGGAGAAAACTTACTCCATTTTCACCTCGCCACAAAAAGCAGCCGTAAGAAGCCTTACGCTGACTATTGGAGCCCCGTAACTCCCTAAACTAACTAGAAAATAAACCTAACACCTAACGCATGCGCAATGTCTATCTCCCTGTCAACCGCGATCTGCTAAAATAAACCTAACACCTAACGCATGCGCAATGTCTATCTCCCTGTCAACCGCGATCCCCCCCCCCCCCGAAATCCCTAATAAAGTTATTACCCCCTAAACCGCCGCTCCCGGACCCCGCCGCCATCTACATAAACTAACCCCCTACTGTGAGCCTCTAAAACCGCCGCCATCTACCTTATCTATCCCCTAATCTGACCCCTTACACCGCCGCCACCTATATAAAAATTATTAACCCCTAATCTAATCCCCCTATACCGCCGCCAGCTATATTAATATTATTAACCCCTAATGTAAGCCCCTTACACCGCCGCCATCTCTATTAAAATGATTAACCCCTAATTTAATCTACCTACCCCGCCGCCAGCTATATTATCTATATTAACCCTAAGTATATTATAGTTAATATAGTTATTACATTATATATATTAACTATATTAACCCTAATTATATTAGGGTTAATATAGTTAATATAGTTACTATAGTATTTATATTAACTCTATCTAACCCTAACACCCCTAACTAAATTTATATTAAATTAATCTAATTCATTTATAAACTAAAATATTCCTATTTAAATCTAAATACTTACCTATAAAATAAACCCTAAGATAGCTACAATATAATTAATAATTACATTGTAGCTATGTTAGGGTTAATATTTATTTTACAGGTAAATTGTTAATTATTTTAACTAGGTATAATAGATATTAAATAGTTATTAACTATTTAATATCTACCTAGTTAAAATAATTACCCAATTACCTGTAAAATAAATCCTAAACTAAGTTACAAATACACCTACACTATCAATAAATTTAATAAACTACAAACATCTATCTAAAAATACAATTAAATTAACTAAACTAAATTACAAAAAAAACCCCACTAAATTACAAAAAATAAAAAAAAGATTACAAGATATTTAAGCTAATTACACCTATTCTAAGCCCCCTAATAAAATAATAAACCCCCAAAATAAAAAAAATTCCCTGCCCTATTCTAAATTAAACAAATTTCAAAGCTCTTTACCTTACCAGCCCTTAAAAGGGCCTTTTGTGGGGCATGCCCCAAAGAATTCAGCTCTTTTGCATACAACAAATACCTTACCCCCCCCCCCATTACAACCCACATACCCCTATTCTAAACCCACCCAAACCCCCCTTAAAAAAGCCTAACACTACCCCCCTGAAGATCTCCCTACCTTGTCTTCACCACACCGGGCCGAACTCCTGATCCGATCCGGGCGATGTCTTCCTCCAAGCGGCAAAGAAGAATTCTTCCTCCGGCAACGTCTTCCTCCAAGCGGCAGCAAAGTCTTCATTCTTCCGGCGGCATCTTCAATCTTCTTTCTTCGCTCCGCTGCCGCGGAGCATCCATCCCGGCCGACTGCTGAACTTGGAATGAGGTACCTTTAAATGACGTCATCCAAGATGGCGTCCGCCGAATTCCGATTGGCTGATAGGATTCTATCAGCCAATCGGAATTAAGTTAAAAAAATCTGATTGGCTGATTGAATCAGCCAATCAGATTCAAGTTCAATCCGATTGGCTGATCCAATCAGCCAATCAGATTGAGCTCGCATTCTATTGGCTGTTCCGATCAGCCAATAGAATGCGAGCTCAATCTGATTGGCTGATTGGATCAGCCAATCGGATTGAACTTGAATCTGATTGGCTGATTCAATCAGCCAATCAGATTTTTTTAACTTAATTCCGATTGGCTGATAGAATCCTATCAGCCAATCGGAATTCGGCGGACGCCATCTTGGATGACGTCATTTAAAGGTACCTCATTCCAAGTTCAGCAGTCGGCCGGGATGGATGCTCTGCGGCGGCGGAGCGAAGAAAGAAGATTGAAGATGCCGCTGGAAGAATGAAGACTTTGCTGCCGCTTGGAGGAAGACGTCGCCGGAGGAAGAATTCTTCTTTGCCGCTTGGAGGATGACATCGCCCGGATCGGATCAGGAGTTCGGCCCGGTGTGGTGAAGACAAGGTAGGGAGATCTTCAGGGGGGTAGTGTTAGGCTTTTTTAAGGGGGGTTTGGGTGGGTTTAGAATAGGGGTATGTGGGTGGTGGGTTGTAATGGGGGGGGGGGGTATTGTATTTGTTGTATGCAAAAGAGCTGAATTCTTTGGGGCATGCCCCACAAAAGGCCCTTTTAAGGGCTGGTAAGGTAAAGAGCTTTGAAATTTGTTTAATTTAGAATAGGGCAGGGAATTTTTTTTATTTTGGGGGTTTATTATTTTATTAGGGGGCTTAGAATAGGTGTAATTAGCTTAAATATCTTGTAATCTTTTTTTTATTTTTTGTAATTTAGTGGGGTTTTTTTTGTAATTTAGTTTAGTTAATTTAATTGTATTTTTAGATAGATGTTTGTAGTTTATTAAATTTATTGATAGTGTAGGTGTATTTGTAACTTAGTTTAGGATTTATTTTATAGGTAATTGGGTAATTATTTTAACTAGGTAGATATTAAATAGTTAATAACTATTTAATATCTATTATACCTAGTTAAAATAATTAACAATTTACCTGTAAAATAAATATTAACCCTAACATAGCTACAATGTAATTATTAATTATATTGTAGCTATCTTAGGGTTTATTTTATAGGTAAGTATTTAGATTTAAATAGGAATATTTTAGTTTATAAATGAATTAGATTAATTTAATATAAATTTAGTTAGGGTTAGATAGAGTTAATATAGTTAATATAAATACTATAGTAACTATATTAACTATATTAACCCTAATATAATTAGGGTTAATATAGTTAATATATATAATGTAATACCTATATTAACTATAATATACTTAGGGTTAATATAGATAATATAGCTGGCGGCGGGGTAGGTAGATTAAATTAGGGGTTAATCATTTTAATAGAGATGGCGGCGGTGTAAGGGGCTTACATTAGGGGTTAATAATTTTAATATAGATGGCGGCGGTGTTAGGGGCTCACTTTAGGGGGTTATAGATATAATATAGCTGGCGGCGGGGTACGGGAGCGGCGGTTTAGGGGTTAATAACTTTATTAGGTTGCGGCGGGGTACGGGAGCGGCGGTTTAGGGGTTAATAGCTTTTTTATTGTTAGGCTAGTGAGGGGGGATAGCGGATAGAGGGTTAGACAGTGCGGACTATGTTAGGGAGGCGTGTTAGACAGTGCGGGCTATGTTAGGGAGGCGTGTTAGACAGTGCGGGCTATGTTAGGGAGGCGTGTTAGACAGTGCGGGTGTTTTAGACTTTAGTCAGGTTTTATAGGCGCCGGCAGTTTCTAACGTGCCGCAAGTCACTGGCGACGCCAGAAATTTGTACTTACGCAGATTTCTGGACATCGCTGGTTTGTGAGACTTACGGCACGTTAGCATCTGACGGCGACTTATATGGGATGGCTCGAGTTGCGAGCTGAAACTGCGGGCGACGCCGGTTCCCTCGCTTGCGCCGCAAACTGCGATCGATATCGGATCGCGCCCTTTATGACTGACTAGACTTGTTGTCTGCCGATTAAAGCCCACATGGGCTCCTCCAAATAAGGCAAATGGTAAGGGGAGTTTCGCTACTGAAAAACAACTTCCGTAGAAATAATGTTCATTTGTTTAGGCTGATATGTTTTTTTCTATAGCAACACAGCAGAAATGCCTTTTACATTATAAGGTGTTTACTGTAACTTTAATGAAGAAAGTGTTTCAGACTGGAAGGAGTTAAATCACTATTCTTGGTGTTTGCCAGAATGTATTAAAGGGACAGAAAGTTCAATATTGAAATGTCCTCCGGTGCATTTCATTGTGAAATAAAAGCATTTTTACAATATACTTCCAGTGAACATTATTAGTTTTTCTCCAGCATACGCACATATCCTGTGAGGGCCCATGCACCAGATCTTTTAAGAGAGTCAGCTGTGGCTTGTATGACGCAAATTAAGTCTTCACAGAAGCAATACAAACCATAGTCAGCTCTCTGAGCTTGAATACTGGTGCACAGACCCCCACAGGATATGTGCGTATGCCGCAGAAAATCAGTACTAACTTTTACTAGAAGCATTTTTCTAATGGGCACTCATGCACATTTCAGTATTGACCTTTCTATTGTTCTTTGTCTGGCAGAAGGTGCTAATCACTGCTAGATAGTATATGTATATATAATTATACAATATATTTTTATTCTGTGCAAATTTTGATATAGGAATTCAGGGTATATTATATAGGGTCGATTTATCAACCCCTTCGCCTGCCTATGACTGCAGGTTCTCACAAGAGAACCTGCATACCGTATTTATGATGCAGCAGTTATTAGACCGCTGCTTCCCTAACCTTTCGCCAGTCTCCTCCGACCGGGGGAGATTGACAGCTCCTGCCAGCGTGTGATTGGCTGTGTGCGGGCAGGGGGTGGGATTGCACACGAGCGCATACAAGCACTCATGTGCAATGCTTAATTCCAGCAGAGGAATTCAGCCCGCCAGAGGCAAGCTACGGTGGACAGGGGCGTGTATGTGCGCCTCAGCTTGATAAATCGAGATTATATATATTCATTTTGTTCTCTTGATATCCTTTGTTAAGAGTAAAGCTGGGTTGGATAATATAAGCTCAGGAGCATGCATGTGTCTTTAGCAGTCTATGGCAGCAGTGTTGTATTTATCTATAACATTGCTATAAACAGTGTTGCAAGACCGCTAAATGCACATGACGCTCCTGAGCTCACCTAGGATTAAACTTTAACAAAAGGATACCAAGAGAACTAAGCAAAATTGATAACGGAAGTAAATTGGAAAGTTGTTTTAAAATGTCATTCTCTATCCAGTCCATTTAAGTTTAATTTTCACTTTACTATCCCTTTAATTTTATGCGTGTGGGGCCTGTAACGCGCTCCCACTCTGGGTCATATATTTTCCTGTAATTTGTGTTTTTTTCCCTCCACTGTCCCCAGAGAGAGACAGCATTGCATTGTGTAGAATCCAGAACCCTTACCCTGCTACATAGTGAGCAAAGTTACATTATGGCTTCATCAGTGCAGTAGCTGTCCCTAATTGGCCACTGCGATGGGCTAAACATACTTAAAGGGACATGAAACCCAACAATGGTCTTTCATGGCTCAGAACATACAACTTTACAATTTACTTCTATGATCAAAATTGTCTTTGTTATCTTAATATTCTTTGTTGAAGGAGCAGTAATGCATAATTAATACATCAGATGAGCCAATGACATATATATATATATATATATATATATATATATATATATATATATATATATATATATATATATATATATACACATACACACACACACAGTATATACATACACAGCAACTAATAAGCAGCTGACTCCCAGTAATGCTTTGATGCATCTGAGCATACATAGGTATGCTTTTCAACAAAGGCTATGAAGAGAATAAAGAAAATAGGATAATAGAAGTAAATTAGAACGTTGTTGAAAACTGCATGTTCAGTATGAATTATATATATATATATAAAAACAACTTTACTATACCTTCAAGAGAATTTGCAAAGTGTGTGCCCCTGGACTGCAAAACATATCAAACATATCAAACTTTGCTAACAAAATTACAGTTTAAATGCTTTTAAGACATTTGTTATACAGATATTGTTTTTTAAAATATGGAGAAAAATGATGGATCTATAAAATGCATATGCAAATTATTAATTTCCCTTTAAAATATACCATAGTTTTTAATAATCTGCTAAAATAAATGTGGTCAGAAGAATCGTGTTAAAGACAGAAGATGTCCCCAGAGTTAATGATTGTCACCTAGTGATGTGAGGGAGCCGGAGAGACATAAGGTTATCTGTTGTCACAGCCCTATACAGGAGCATGAGTCAGCAAGTACTGCTTGCCGCCCAGGGCACTCGTTTAGTGCTGGAAAGTTCTCTGTATAAGAGAAATGCACCAGCAGTTGGTTATTATGTGTATAAACGTTACTATGTTGTTCAACATTTGTCATTAGATTGTAAGCTCATTGGGAAAGGGTCTCCTATTATACAACTAGATTGTAAGCTCCTTGGGAAAGGGTCTCTTAGTATACTACTAGATTGTAAGCTGTTAGGGATTTATCCCCATTATACCACTAGACTGTAAGCTCCTCAGTACAGAGTCTCCCATTATACCACTAGATTGTAAGCCCCTTGATACAGGGTCTCCCATTATACAACTAAATTGTAAGCTCCTCAGTACAGGGTCTCACATTATACAACTAGATTGTAAGCTCCTCAGTACAGGGTCTCACATTATACAACTAGATTGTAAGCTCCTCAGTACAGGGTCTCACATTATACAACTAGATTGTAAGCTCCTCAGTACAGGGTCTCACATTATACAACTAGATTGTAAGCTCCTCAGTACAGGGTCTCCCATTATACCACTAGATTGTAAGCTCCTTGGGACAGGGTCTCCCATTATACCACTAGATTGTAAGCCCCTTGGTACAGAGTCTTGCATTATACCACTAGATTGTAAGCCCCTTGGTACAGGGTCTCGCATTATACCACTAGATTGTAAGCCCCTTGGTACAGGGTCTCGCATTATACCACTAGATTGTAAGCCCCTTGATACAGGGTCTCACATTATACCACTAGATTGTAAGCCCCTTGATACAGGGCCCCCCATTATACCACTAGATTGTAAGCTCCTTGATACAGGGCCCCCCATTATACCACTAGATTGTAAGCTCCTTGATACAGGGTCCCCATTATACCACTAGATTGTAAGCCCCTTGATACAGGGTCTCCCATTATACCACTAGATTGTAAGCCCCTTGATACAGGGTCCCCCATTATACCACTAGATTGTAAGCCCCTTGATACAGGGTCCCCCATTATACCACTAGATTGTAAGCCCCTTGATACAGGGTCTCCCATTATACCACTAGATTGTAAGCTCCTTGATACAGGGCCCCCCATTATACCACTAGATTGTAAGCCCCTTGATACAGGGTCTCCCATTATACCACTAGATTGTAAGCCCCTTGATACAGGGTCTCCCATTATACCACTAGATTCTAAGCCCCTTGATACAGGGTCCCCCATTATACCACTAGATTGTAAGCCCCTTGATACAGGGTCCCCCATTATACCACTAGATTCTAAGCCCCTTGATACAGGGTCCCCCATTATACCACTAGATTGTAAGCCCCTTGATACAGGGTCCCCCATTATACCACTAGATTGTAAGCCCCTTGATACAGGGTCTCCCATTATACCACTAGATTGCAAGCACCTTGGAGCAGGGTTTCCAAAAATACAATTAAATTGTAAGCGCATTCATTGAGCAGGGTCTGCAAATAGAGTGTAAGCTTATTGGGGCACTCTATTATACCACTAGACTGTAAACTCCTTAGGGAAGAGTCTCTTTCTACATACAGAAGGTAAGTACCCATTACATCACTAGACTGTAAGCTTATTAGCCCAGCATCTCATTATACCATTAACTTATACACATCTCCAGTTAAAATGATCCAGTCCTGGTTTTCCCATGACCTCACTCTGCAATACATCAGGGCCCACACACCACACAACGTGGGCTGTATTACCTGCTTCCACAGCTTGCGCTAGTGTCACCAAACCAGTCATGCCAGTGGAGCCGAAGATCACAATATTTTTGAGTGCCATACTGCTTAATCAGACCTCTCTTTCTCCTCCTCTCTCTTCTCTTAATGTTTTTACATTTCTCCTTTTCCTAAAAGCTGGGCTCCTCCTCCCTGAGCAAGGGTGGATTCTGTGCACGGCTGGGTTTTAACCCTTGCAGTGCCAGCATCTCTGTGAACCAATGCAGATTCACTAACACTAAGGGCAGCCTTTCAGTCTATTGCTCTGGTTTTTTTTTTTATACAGATGACTTAGAAAAGACCAGAGATCTGTGTGGAGTGGACTATAACAAACACAAAAGTCTGAAGAGGATGTGTAATAGACTTAGTGAATCTTGTGAGTGTAGTTAGATAGCTGAGAAAAAATAAATGAGCTTCATCACAGTCAGTGTAGTAAAGGTTTGCATTCCTATGTGGCAACCAACGTATTACAGCTATGCTCTGCAGTGAGTAGAGAACCACAGGGCAGTGAAAGAGTTAAACTGATTTGCATGCAATACACCCAGCCTGCTATCATGCTCATACACATGTTTGTGATAACATCCAACGTGAGCTGATAAACACAGCAAGCTAACACTTTACTCAGTGTTATTTCATTTTATTTTTATTTCACATAGAGAAAACAATTTGTGAATAAAAAGCAGGGGAAAGAATAAATCATACAGTTATTCTGTAATCTAAATTGGTTGTATAAAGAACTGAAGGGACATTGTAGTAATAAAAATAAACAAATAGATGCTCTAATCCTTTCATGACAGCATCATAATGTCTACATCGGAACAACGGAACAAATTGAAATCCTGCGATCGCATGCACAAGATTTCAATTATGAGATCGGGTCTGGGGGTGTCCCTATGATGCTAGGAACGCCCTCCAGATCGCGATCAAATCCAGGAAGCGCAGTTGACTTCAGGACATCCAACGGCTATGACGTTGTATTTCATCATAAAAGGCGCTAAAAGCCCAGCGCCGTTTGGACGGAATACAACGGCATAACGGTGGTGAAAGGTTAAAACTATCAACCTAGACTACTGTGATTTTAATCCCACAAAGGGGTTAAACACACAGTAGAAATACCTCTCAGGACTGATCCAATCAGCATCAGCAGTGCTAGACGCATGACTCAGATGTGAAACTAGTGCTGCTGATTGGATCAGCTGCATTTTTCACTCAGGAACAGCAGAGCTCTGCGAGTCCTAAGTGGTATTCCTACTATGTGCTTACCTCCTAATGAATTAGAGCATTTCATTTTAAGCATTTAAAGCGCCACCCTTGTCGACAAATAGGGTTGCCACCTCAGCCATGTTTCCCTGGACACTTATGAGTTATACATGCTGCAGGGTATGCAGGGAGGAACATGTATTGTGTGTCTGGACAGCACTATTCATATTCCTTCCTGCACACCCTGCAGCATGTGTAACTTATAAGTGTTCTGTATTTTAAGGGACGGGTGGCAACCCTATCGACAAATGACAAGCTCTACCCTAGCAAAAAGTAAAGAGCTACAGGAAGAACTAATTGCGCACCATCGCTTGGCGCTTGAGAGATATCAGACATGATACTTGTACTGTTCATGTTTGGCAGTGTTTTGCAACATTATTTGTAGGTTTGTTATACAATGTTGCAAAACACTGCTGCCATTGAGTACTAAAGACACGTGCACACTCCTGAGCTCTTATGAGCCTACCTAGTTTTACTCTTCAATAAAAAAATACCAAGAGAACAAAGCATATTTGATAATATAAGTAAATTGGAAAGTTGTTTAAAAATACATGCTCTATCTAAATCAGTGATTTTTAACCTTTTTTTTTGCCGTGGCACACTTTTTTACATTAAAAAATCCTGTGGCACACCACCATCCCAAAATTTAAAAAAAAAATCACACATTGTAGCCTAATACAGGATATATATATACACATACACACAAACACACACACACTGTATGTATTGTGCTGTTATGCCATGCCTCCTACAAACTACCCCTGCACTGGGAGTAAAAAACAAGCAAAGTTTAAAAAATATGTCACACTGTTGTCAGTCTGCCGTGGCACACCTGAGGATCTCTCACGGCACACTAGTGTGCCACGGCACACTGGTTGAAAAACACTGATCTAAATCATAAACGTTGTGAGTTCTGCCTCACTGTCCAGTCCATCTGAGACAGCCATATATTTCTATTTGTAGAATTTCCATGAACCCTGCCTATGGACTACCCAGACATTGCCTACTACCTTCAATACACGCCCATTATCCACACATGACTCCACCCCTTCCTGACATAGATCCAAACACAAAAAGACAACCTCTACCTCCTGAGTCTCTAATATCTAACAACAAATGTTAGGAGATATGACTTTACATTTTATTGTATAGATATACATTATATTACATTTGCAGGATAGTAGCTGTCGTGTTACTATTAAAGGGACATACTACCCATATGCTAAATCACTTTAAAGTGATGCAGCATTATTGTAAAAGGCTGACAAGAAAGTATCATCTGAGCATCTCTATGTAAAAAAGGAATATATTTTACTTCAAAATGTCAAATGTCATGAGCTTTCAAGAGTAAGCGCTCAGGTAACAATTATACTTCAGCTAATGTCCAGCTGCACGTTGAAAAAGAAAAAAAAAATAGCCAATCAGCATCAACAGTGCTGAGGTAATGCTATGCATTGCTGTGATCTAATAAGATTTAATTTCATGGTAAACTACCTTAAACTGAAAATTGAAATAACATGACTGTGCCTGCACATGCCAGATGCACGCTCCTGGGACTAGTATCCTGATTGGCTACTTAATGTTCCTTTACAATGGGGTGTGAGTATTTATGATTTTTGAGGTAAATATCTTCCTATTTTTACCTAGAGATATTCAGGTGATATTTTCTAGTCATCTTGTTACAGTTATGCTTCATCACTTTCAAGTGTGTCAACATTTGGGTATCACGGTCTGTGGGTGGGTTTGGTTGTGTCGTGGGCAGGTTGTACTGTAGGTTGGGGAGGCAGAGCTAGGGGAACCCGGACAAAGTGGTGGTAGGCAAATGAAGGTTGATTACAGTTTTTTTTTGGGGGGGGGGCACGTGTGGGGTAGCCCCCCGTGATGCCACTGGTTAAAGATAGCATTAAGCTTACTTTAAAAAGAACGGATTCACAAAGATAGATGAAAACTATCAGTAAATGCTGCGCATCCCAGTACCCACCAGCCCACCATGCAATTTATGACAGAAATATTAAAATACTTATAAGATATAGGAGATTCCCATATCTGCTACACTGCTGTTTACTGAAATGTTTTAATGATACCAGGGGCAGGTAATTAGACCTTACTGGGCCCTATTGCAAAGGCTGTGCCCCCCCCCTCATATTTCAACAGCATCCTCTCCAGCTGTTTGCAATCAGCAGAATTTGAGTCAACATCACATACAAGAAAAAGGAGCCTTCCTGTATAAATGCAACACAGCAACACTGAGACAGCCATCTTGGAAATATGGTTGCCAGCTCACCGCTACAAAAATACTCATCAATCTTTTGGTGACTAGGTCTGATGTTACACACACCCCTCAAAGCTCTACGTTAGTCCCCACCAGTGTTTCCTCTAAGGCCAGTTTTGTGAGCGGCCCATCAGTGAAACAGTTAATAAGGGAACCATACCTTGTAGTCTGCATTGTTTATGGTTTGCTAATTTCTCTAATTAACTGTTTCACTGCTGGGCCGCTAACAAAACTGGCCTTAGAGGTAACACTGGTCCCCACTCTTGAACCTACCATGTATATTTTTTAAAACTGAGCAGTCATTTTACCCGTTTGCGCAGAGGCGTAACTAGAAACCACAGGGCCCAGGTACAAGAATCTAAGCCCCCCCCCCCAAAAAAAAAGGTGAATTTGATAATACATATCTTTTTTTATTTTTTTATTTTAACATTTAACACAGAAAGAAAAATGTGAATCAGATTACGTCTGCAAAAGGAGGTACCCTGTGCCCACAGTCTGTGAGATGGTCTGACCCCCTATTACTGTATATAGTGACACTGTTTAACCCACCAGTACGGTATATAGTGAGTCAGTGACACAGTCTGTAATCTGCCGGTGAGATGGCTGGCCTGACCCTACCTGCCCCAGTACTTTATAAAGTGACAACAGTAGTCTATGACATGGTCCAGCCCCCCAATACTGTATATAGTGGTACTGTATAGTGACACGGTTTACCCCCCCGCCCCCCCCCCCTGCCATGCTGTAGTAACAAGGTCTGTAATTTGCTGGTTCCACAAACATACACACACACATACAAACACACATACATGCATAAATACACGGCTGTCAAGATTAAAAGGTATTTTCACAACACGAGTGAAATGTAAATTTCGATGAATAAAGTGCCCCTGTTTTTAATCAAATTTTTAAAAACCGGGCACTTCATCTTAAAAATGTACATTCACTTTAAATTTAAAAGGATCAGCATCTATCTTTCTAATGGATATAATGGTAACTTCCAGACGAGTTTTGTATAAACTTCTGTAATGTCTATTGCAATTTATGTACTGTGTCTTGGAACTTTCAATAAAGCTGATTATAAAAAAAAAAAAAAAGAAGATATTTGACCTCAAAGGTCCTAAATATTCCCACCCCACTGTAAAGGGGCTTTCCTGATATCATAATGTTATTATTATTATGCTCAAGACACATGCACGCTCCTGCGCCTACCTCAGTATGCTCTCATGGAAAGAACAATTTTGTTGTTGCTTTTTTTTTTTAAAAGGATATTAATGGGATGTTAAAAAAAATAGAAATAAAATTATATATAAATACACATTTTAAATAGGTTTTTAAAAGCATTTAAAATTGTAATTTTGATAGAAAAGTATGCCTTGTTTTACAGGCACTTAACACACCCTTTTGCTGTAGGTCAGAGATAAAGGACCTCTAGCACATATTAGCCAATCACTGCACAGCATGTAGAAGTGTCAGTGCAATGCACTCCAGCATCTTGGGGGGGAGGGGGGTAGTGGAAACACTACACATTTTCAGGAAAATTGGGCAAAATAAATAATGTGCAATGCAAAGTCTTTAAATTAGGCATAAATAAACATTTTACAGGGAATCAAATATTGAGGTTATTGTAGCACTAAACATATTTTGCTTTTTGTAAACATTGTGCTTTGTCCCACACTCCCTCTAGAGGCCAAAACGCAAATTCTGTAACCTGCAAATCATGATTCCGATAGAGCAGCCCCTTTTAACCCATTCAGTTCCGGAAAGTTTAGAGGAAAACTTGCTCAAAGTAGCAGAGAATGTTTAGCATTTTTGCTATAATTCCATTTAACCCCTTAAGGACAAGGCCATTTTTCATTTTCTTTCCCTTAAGGACCAAGGCTATTTTTACATTTTTGCGGTGTTTGTGTTTAGCTGTAATGTTCCTCTTACTCATTTACTGTACCCACACATATTATATACCGTTTTTCTCGCCATTAAATGGACTTTATAAAGATATTATTATTTTCATTATATCTGTTATAAAATATGAGGAAATAAATGGGAAAAAACACACTTTTTCTAACTTTGCCCCCCAAAATCTGTTACCAATCTACAACCACCAAAAAACACCCATGCTACATAGTTTCAAAATTTTGTCCTGAGTTTAGAAATACCGAATGTTTACATGTTCTTTGCTTTTTTTGCAAGTTATAGGGCAATAAGTACAAGTAGCACTTAGCTATTTCCAAACCATTTCCCCCCCAAAATTAGCGATAGTTACATTGTAGCACTGATATCTGTCAGGAATCCCTGAATATCCCTTGACATGTATATATATTTTTTTTAGAAGACATCCCAAAGTATTGATCTAGGCCCATTTTGGTATATTTCATGCCACCCTTTCACTGCCAAATGAGCTCAAATAAAAAAAAATTGTTCACTTTTTCAAATTTTTTTCCACAAACTTTAGGTTTCTCACTGAAATTATTTGCAAACAACTTGTGCAATTATGGCATAAATGGTTGTAAACACTTCTCTGGGATCCCCTTTGTTCAGAAATAGCAGACATATATGGCTTTGGCGTGGCTTTTTGGTAATTAGAAGGCTGCTAAATACCGCTGGGCACCACACGTGTATTATGCCTAGCAGTGAAGGGGTTAATTAGGGAGCATGTAGGGAGCTTCTAGGGTTAATTTTAGCTTTAGTGTAGTGTAGTAGACAACCCCAAGTATTGATCTAGGCAAATCTTGGTATATTTCATGCCACCATTTCACCACCAAATGCGATCAAATGAAAAAAAAAACGTAAAATTTTTCACAATTTTAGGTTTCTCACTGCAATTATTTACAAACAGCTTGTGCAATTATGGCACAAATGGTTGTAAAAGCTTCTCTGGGATCCCCTTTGTTCAGAAATAGCAGACATATATGGCTTTGGCGTTGCTTCTTGGTAATTAGAAGGCCGCTAAATGCAGATGCGCACCACACGTGTATTATGCCCAGCAGTGAAGGGGTTAATTAGGGAGCTTGTAGGGAGCTTGCAGGGTTAATTTTAGCTTTAATGTAGAGATCAGCCTCCCACCTGACATATCACACCCCCTGATCCCTCCCAAATAGCTCTCTTCCCTCCCCCACCCCACAATTGTCCCCGCCATCTTAAGTACTGGCAGAAAGTCTGCCAGTACTACAATAAAAGGTATTTCCAAAAAAATGTAAAAAATATTTTTTTAGCATATTTAAATATTAAATGTTTAGGATCCCCCCTTAGCCCCCAACCTCCCTGATCCCCCCTCAAACAGCTCTCTAACCCTCCCCCTCTAACGTATTAGTAGCCATCTTGGGTACTGGCAGCTGTCTGCCAGTACCCAGTTTACAATAAAATATATTTTTTATTATTTTTTTTATAATTTTTCTGTATTGTAGCTTGCCCCCCACCTCCCTCCCTCCGAGATCCCTTAGATCACTTTTATTTATTGTTAATTTTTTCCCACTTTGTGTTCAAATATTTTCTGCAGTGTAGCGGTTCCCATCCGCTCTCTACCCGTGCGCGGCTCCCGTGCGCACGCCCCGTGCATGCGCGCACTCCCGTGCACGCGCACCCGCAATCCCGCCCGCGATCCCGCCCCCCTCCTCGTCACACGGCCCATCAATGGCTGCCCACCCGCCTCCCAGACTGGCTCCCACCCACCAACGATGCCAGCCATCGATATCCGGTGCAGAGAGGGCCACATAGTGGCTCTCTCTGCATCAGATGGCCAAGGAGAGTTATTGCAGGATGCCTCGATGTCGAGGCATCACTGCAATAACTGGAAAGTGGCTGGAAGCGATCAGGATCACATCCAGCCGCTTTAAACCCTAATGTCGTACAGGGTACGTAGCTGGTCTTTAAATACCAGGTTGTGTGCGACGTACCCTGTACGACATGCGTCGTTAAGGGGTTAAAACTGCATGCTCTATCTGAATAATGAAAGTTTAATTTTGACTTGAGTGTCCCTTTAACTTCATTCTCACCCTTGCAGTTCTCACCTCCTGTTTCTCACCCTCCTACCCTTCTAGATTGTAAGTTCCCACAAGAATAGGGCCCTCAACTCCTCCCCTGTATTGGTTTGTCAAGTCTGGTCTTGACTCTTACAAGTATAATATCTTTGTTTTACTTATATCAATTGTACCCATATATTGACGTTTTATAAATAAAGTATAGTAATAATAGTAATACATTATGTTTATGCTACTTAATGTCTCCACAAGCTGAATTAATCAGAACAGGCACATAACAATTCATATTATCTGGTGAGTAAATGAACTCTGCACTAAAATCAATCATAGTTAATAAAGTCTCTGATTGGTTTCACAAATCAAATCTTTTTTTTATCAACTCAAGGGGTTAAACAGAAATAGAGCCTTGTTTTATTTATCTATCAAAACTATATATTTATTAAGTAGACAACCCAAGTAATTGATCTAGGCCCATTTTGGAATATTTCGTGCCACTTTTTCGCCGCCCCAAAAAAGTAATTGGGGCCTAGTTATCAAGCCGTCAACCTCAAATACGCTGGAATTCCGCAGTGTATTTGTGGCGAGGCTGATTTGCCTTAGTTATCAAAGGCTCCAGACCGGCAAAAGTAGAATTTTGTGACGTAAGCTTCGATCCGCCGGACTCAGTCCGACACAGATCGATTCTTACGTCACTCCAGATGTTCCGCACACAAGTGCGGCACATTCTCACTACTTTTGCTAGTTATAAAAAAACTAGCAGGTACGCTCGGCACTTTTACGGCCCAGCGTACCTGGTTTTCAAACCGCCACCCCTGGAGGCGGCGGATCCCATAGGAATCAATGGGAGTCTGACCATAGCGAAAGTACAAGTTTGCTGCTGCCTGACATCCCATTCATTCCTATGGGAGCTGTCTACACCTAACACTCTAACATGTACCCCGAGTCTAAACACCACTAATCTGTCCCCCCTACACCGCCGCAACTAAATAAAGTTATTACCCCCTAAACCGCCACTCCCGGAGCCCACCGCAACTATAATAAATTTATTAACCCCTAAACCGCCGCTCCCGGAGCCCACCGCAACTATAATAAATGTATTAACCCCTAAACCGCCGCTCCCTGAACCCGCCGCAACCTATATTAAATGTATTAACCCCTATCCTGCCCCCCCTACACCGTCGCCACCTATAATAAATTTATTAACCCCTAATCTGCCCCCCTACACCGTCGCCACCTATAATAAATTTATTAACCCCTATCCTGCCCCCCACTACGCCGCCGCCACTGTAATAAAATTATTAACCCCTAAACCTAAGTCTAACACTAACCCTAACGCCCCCCTAACTTAAATATTAATTAAATAAATCTAAATCATATTTTTATTATTAACTAAATTAATCCTATTTAAAACTAAATACTTACCTTTAAAATAATCCCTAATATAGCTACAATATAAATAATAATTATATTCTAGCTATGTTAGAATTTATTTTTATTTTACAGGTAACTTTCAATTTATTTTAACTAGGTACAATAGCTATTAAATTGTTATTAACTATTTAATAGCTACCTAGCTAAAATAAAGAGAAATTAACCTGTAAAATAAAAACTAACCTAAGTTACAATTACACCTAACACTACACTATACTTAAAAAAATTATTCCTATTTAAAACTAAATACTTACCTGTAAAATAAACCCTAAGATAGCTACAATATAAATAATAATTATATTGTAGCTATCTTAGGATTTATATTTATTTTACAGGTAACTTTGTATTTATTTTAGCTAGTTAGAATAGTTATTAAATAGTTATTAACTATTTAATAACTACCTAGCTAAAAGAAATACAAAATTACCTGTAAAATAAATCCTAACCTAAGTTACAATTAAACCTAATACTACACTATCATTAAATTAATTAAATAAACTACCTACAAATAACTACAATTAAATACAATTACATAAACTAACTAAAGTACAAAAAATAAAAAAAGCTAAGTTACAAAAAATAAAAAAATAAGTTACAAACATTTTAAAAATATTACAACAATTTTAAGCTACTTACACCTAATCTAAGCCCCCTAATAAAATAACAAACCCCCCAAAATAAAAAAATGCCCTACCCTATTCTAAATTAAATAAAGTTCAAAGCTCTTTTACCTTACCAGCCCTTAAAAGGGCCATTTGTGGGGGCATGCCCCAAAAAGTTCAGCTCTTTTGCCTGTAAAAGAAAAATACAACCCCCCCAACGTTAAAACCCACCACCCACATACCCCTAATCTAACCCAAACCCCCCTTACAAAAACCTAACACTAATCCCCTGAAGATCATCCTACCTTGAGTCGTCTTCACTCAGCCGAGCAGCGATGGAACCGAAGTGGACATCCGGAGCGGAAGAAGTTAATCCTCCAAGCGGCGCTGAAGAAATCTTCCATCCAATGAAGTCATCATCCAGGCGGCGCTGAAGAAGTCTTCGATCCGGGCGATGTCATCTTCCAAGAGGCGCTGAAGAGGTCTTCTATCCTTGCGATGTCATCTTCCAAGGCGGGTCTTGAATCTTCCTCCCGCCGACGCGGAACCTCCTTCTTCACCGACGGACTACGACGAATGAAGGCTCCTTTAAGGGACGTCATCCAAGATGGCGTCCCCTCAATTCCGATTGGCTGATAGAATCCTATCGCTGCTCCCTTAAAGGAGCCTTCATTCGTCGTAGTCCGTCGGTGAAGAAGGAGGTTCCGCGTCGGCGGGAGGAAGATTCAAGACCCGCCTTGGAAGATGACATCGCAAGGATAGAAGACCTCTTCAGCGCCTCTTGGAAGATGACATCGCCCGGATCGAAGACTTCTTCAGCGCCGCCTGGATGATGACTTCATCGGATGGAAGATTTCTTCAGCGCCGCTTGGAGGATTAACTTCTTCCGCTCCGGATGTCCACTTCGGTTCCATCGCTGCTCGGCTGAGTGAAGACGACTCAAGGTAGGATGATCTTCAGGGGATTAGTGTTAGGTTTTTGTAAGGGGGGTTTGGGTTAGATTAGGGGTATGTGGGTGGTGGGTTTTAATGTTGGGGGGGATTGAATTTTTCTTTTACAGGCAAAAGAGCTGAACTTTTTGGGGCATGCCCCCCACAAATGGCCCTTTTAAGGGCTGGTAAGGTAAAAGAGCTTTGAACTTTATTTAATTTAGAATAGGGTAGGGCATTTTTTTATTTTGGGGGGGTTTGTTATTTTATTAGGGGTCTTAGATTAGGTGTAAGTAGCTTAAAATTGTTGTAATATTTTTAAAATGTTTGTAACTTATTTTTTTATTTTTTGTACTTTAGTTAGTTTATGTAATTGTATTTAATTGTAGTTATTTGTAGGTAGTTTATTTAATTAATTTAATGATAGTGTAGTATTAGGTTTAATTGTAACTTAGGTTAGGATTTATTTTACAGGTAATTTTGTATTTCTTTTAGCTAGGTAGTTATTAAATAGTTAATAACTATTTAATAACTATTCTAACTAGCTAAAATAAATACAAAGTTACCTGTAAAATAAATATAAATCCTAAGATAGCTACAATATAATTATTAATTACATTGTAGCTATCTTAGGGTTTATTTTACAGGTAAGTATTTAGTTTTAAATAGGATTAATTTAGTTAATAATAGAAATATGATTTAGATTTATTTAATTAATATTTAAGTTAGGGGGGCGTTAGGGTTAGTGTTAGACTTAGGTTTAGGGGTTAATAATTTTATTACAGTGGCGGCGGTGTAGTGGGGGGCAGGATAGGGGTTAATAAATGTATTATAGGTGACGACGGTGTAGGGGGGGCAGGATAGGGGTTAATAGGTTTAATATAGGTTGCGGCGGGTTCAGGGAGCGGCGGTTTAGGGGTTAAACTATTTATTTAGTTGCGGCGAGGTGCGGGATCAGCAGGATAGGGGTTAATAATTTTATTATAGAGGGCGACGGTATAGGGGGGCAGGATAGGGGTTACTAGGTATAATGTAGGTGGCAGCGGTGTTCGGGAGCAGCGGTTTAGGGGTTAATACATTTATAAGAGTTGCGGCAGGGTCTAGGAGCGGCGGTTTAGGGGTTAGTAACTTTATTTAGTTGCGGGGGGCTCCGGGGGCGCCGATATAGGGGGTAGAACAGTGCAGTTTAGTGTGGGTGCTTAGTGACAGGCTAGCAAGAAAGCTGTCAAACAGCCGAAGAGCAGCGAGATCAGATGAGTGATAACTCTCACAGTCCGCTGCTCATCGCCCCGCGGCTTTTTGACAGCTTTACTTGATAACTTAGGCGAACGTATTAAAGGACCGCGGCGGCGAAGGTAGGCGAGCTTAGGCGGGCGTATTGGGCCGGCGAAGGCAGAAAAGTAGACGGCTTGATAACTACCCCCCAAGGTTTACTTTTTCAGAAACTTTAGGTTTCTCACTGAAATTATTTACACACCGCTTGTGCAGTCATTACACAAATGGTTGTAAAAGCTTCTCTGGGATCCCCTTTGTTCAGAAACAGCAGACATGCATGACTTTCCATTGGTTTTTGGTAATTAGAAGGCCCGCTAATTGCAACTGCATACCACACTTCAGAAATTCCCAGCAGTGAAGGGGTTAATTAGTTAACCAGTAAGGGTAATATTATTGTAATGTAGGCATTACCTCCCACCTGACACCTTCCTGATCCCACCCATACAGCTGTCTTCCCCTTCCACCCACACTTCTCACCACCATCTTAGGTACTGTTAGGCAGTCTTTTTAGGGCTTTTAAAAAAATATTTTTTTTTTTGCAGTGTAGGTTTCCCTCCTCAACCATCCCACCTCCCTAATTCCTCCTAAACAGTTCTCTAACCCTCTCCCTGCCCACTAGTGGCAGGTGTCTGCCAGTAATCAGTTTTTATTATTTTTAAATTGTATTTATATATTTATGGGGTTTCTTCTGTAGTGTAGGGGTCCCCCCCTCCCCACGGTCATTTTATATAGGGCCCCCCTCTAATTCCCCCTTTTCCTGTAGCATCCCATTCCTCCCTCTCCCTTCAAAAAAAAAATTCTGTAGCATATAATCCCTGCCCCCATATCCCTTCCCTTCCCCTTCCACTGCTGGTCTGCCCACCCACCTTCCCCCTCCCCATGATCGTTATGTAGAGCCCCCCTCTCTTATATCCTCTTTTTCTGCAGTGTAGCGTCCCATCCCTCCCTCTCTCTCTTTTCTAAACTTGGTTACCAAAGGTGCATCCCCCTCCCTCGGTTATGTAACGATCTGGCTATCTGCCTTCATATGGTAAAGGAGCACCGATTGTGCGCCGTTACTATATGAAGAGAGATGCCTGCAACCCACGGACAGCAAGTCTCGTTTGTCAACTGCATGGGCTGCCTGAAGGTCGGACGAAGATCTACGTTATGCGGTACAATGTGTTATGTTCCGCATGACAGATCTACAACTGCTTGGCGCAAGGGGTTAAATAACTTTCTAATTTACTTTTATTATCTAATTCACTTTGTTCTCTTGGAATTCTTTGTTGAAAAAAACATATAAGAAGCAGTATTGCACTACTGGAAGCCAGTTCCTGATTGGTGGCTGCACATATATGCCTGTTGTAATTGGCTCACCTGTTAGTGCATTGCTGCTCCTTTATCAAAGTATACAAAGAGAATGAAGCACATCTGAAAACTTTCCAATTTACTTCATTTAATTAATATCCTTTGTTGAAGAAGCAGCAATGGACTACTGGGAGCTAGTTAACGCACTGGGTGAGCCAATAACATGAAGCTTATATGTGCATGAACCAATCAGCAGCTCCTGAGCCTACCTATGTATTCTTTTCAACAAAGGATACCTAAGAAACAAAATAAATTAGATAATATAAGTAAATTGGACAGTTGTTTAAAATCACAAGCTCTACCTGAATCATGAAAGAAAAAATGTGGGTTTCACGTCCCTTTAAGATAAGTAAAAAATGTACACAAAAGCAAGAGGTGCTCAATCTCATTGTTTCTCAATTACAGTCCTCATGACCCCCAACAGGCCAGGTTTTCATGATATCTGAACTAGAGCAGTGTTTCTCAACTGCGGTCCTCAAGTACCCCCAACAGTCCAGGTTTTCATTATAGCTGAACTAGAGCACAGGTGAAATAATCAGCTGATCAGTAACCATGGTTACGAACCTGCTCTCACCCATCAGCTGATTATGTCACCTGTGCTCTAGTTCATATATCATGGAAATCTTACCTGTTAGGGGTCCCACGTACTGGAATTGAGAAACACTTCTCTATCTAAATATAATGATAGTTTAAAAGGACACTAAAGAAAAAAAAATATTGTATGATTCAGATAGAGCATGCAGTTTTAAAAAACGTTCCAGGGTACTTCCATTACCCAAATGTGCACAATCTTTTAATATGCACACTTTCCGAGGTATTACTTATTTAAAGGGCCATTATAGTGATTTCATTATACCCCCCTCCCACACACACACACACACACACAAAGGGGGAATCTGCCCCTGATCCAATTAGCATCTCTTGTTGCACAACTGGGTCGAATTTCCACTCTGGACCCACAGTGCTTTGCAGGTCCCAAGCAGTTCTTTAACTTTGTGAGAGTTTAACAGTTAGGGTCTGATGATCAAAAATTTGCAAGCAAAAATGTGAAGAAAAAAAACATGTTTAGCCTTTCATAGACAGGCTTGGTGCAACTATAAAAGAAAAGGGTTGTCCTTGCGAGCGGCAATATGTCTCCCATCGAAATAATGAAAAAAAAGTTTGCAATATAGAACGAGGTTCACAGGAAAAACCTGGCGTATGTTTAAACTTTAATATTATGCCTAATACAAATCAAATTATGCTGTTTTCGGTGCACTGTACCTTAAAGGGACAGTCTAGTCAAAATTAAACTTTTATGATTCAAATAGGGCATGCAATTTTAAACAACGTTCCAATTTACTTTTATCTTAAAATTTGCTTTGCTCTCTTGGTATTCTTTGTTAAAATCTAAACCAAGGTAGGCTCATATGCTAATTTCTAAGCCCTTGAGGGCTGCCTCTTATCTAAGTGTATTTTGTCCGTTTTTTTACAGTTAGACAGTGCTAGTTCATGTGTGTCATATAAATAAAGTTGTGCTCACTCCACTTTAATTTGTTCCCAATGATCCACTTTACCTGCTGGAGTGTATTAAATTGTTTACAAGTATTCCCATTAACCTTATATTGGCATTTGAAATAGTTGATTTAGCCTGTGGTATCCCCACCTATCCTGAAAGGTTTTTTTTAAACACAGCCAGTAGAAGAAATTACACTGCCAGTGGGGTATAGAAGAGATAAGATAATACAATGTTAATATTCCATTGTTCTCTGCAAGTATTGGTGAATGGTTTATGGACAGTTATAATATAAAGAAGCATGCATAGATATACAATGTGATAAGGTAATGAGATCTGATTATACCTAGAAGCTCAACCCAGGTTATTAGGTTGTGGCTTCAAAACACAAAATCAGCTGATTGATTCATATACACAAATAAACCTTAAAAAGCAAATCTCGAACATTTTATACTCTGTAGCTAGTAAAAAGTAATTGGAAACACATTAAGGGAAAACTATTTAATAGTATACTGTCCCTTTAATATAAACGTGTTAGTTATGCAAAACTGGGGAATCCTATTATATAAAAGGCCAAGTGTGTTTGTCCAAAGCTGTCATGCGCAGTAGAGACAGCACGAGGACAAACACACCTGGCCTTTGAGATCCCTACCTGTGGCAGAGGTGCGCGTGGCCAGGTGTGATCGGGGGCGTGGCCGGACGAGAGAGAGCAAAAGAGAGGGGGGAGAGAGAGCGCAAAAGAGAGGGGGAGAGAGAGAGCGCAAAAGAGAGGGTGGGAGAGAGCTCAAAAGAGTGGGGGAGAGAGCGAGCGCAAAAGAGGGGGAGAGAGAGAGTGCAAAAGAGAGGGGGGAGAGAGAGAGCGCAAAAGAGGGGGGAGAGAGCACAAAAGAGAGGGGGAGGGAGCGCAAAAGATAGGGGGGAGTGAGAGCGCAAAAGAAAGGGGGGAGAGAGCGCAAAAGAGAGGGGGGAGAGATAGAGCGCAAAAGAGAAGGGGAGAGAGCACAAAAGAGAGGGGGGAGAGAGAGAGCGCAAAAGAGAGGGGGGAGAGAGAGCACAAAAGAGAGGGGGGAGAGAGAGAGTGAAAAAAGAGAGGGGGAGAGAGAGCGCAAAAGAGAGGGGGAGAGAGAGAGCGCAAAAGAGAGGGGGAGAGAGAGAGCGAAAAGGGAGGGGGAGAGAGAGAGCAGAAGAGGGGGGATAAAGAGAGGGAGAAAGACAGCAAAAGAGAGGGGGGAGAGTGCACAAAAGAGAGGGGGAAAAGCGTAAAAGAGAGGGGGGAGAGAGAGCGCAAAAGAGAGGGGGGAGAGAGAGCACAAAAGAGAGGGGGGGAGAGAGAGCGCAAAAGAGGGGGGGAGAGAACGCAAAAGAGGGGGGAGAGAAAGAGAGTGCAAAAGAGAGGGGGGAGAGCGCAAAAAGAGAGGGGGAGAGAGAGCGCAAAAGAGAGGGGGGAGAGAGAGCGCAAAAGAGAGGGGGGAGAGAGAGAGCTCAAAAGAGAGTGGGGAGAGAGAGCTCAAAAGAGAGGGGGAGAGAGAGAGCTCAAAAGAGAGGGGGAGAGAGAGAGCAAAAGAGAGGGGGAGGGAGAGAGAGCAAAAGAGAGGGGGGGAGGGAGAGAGAGCAAAAGAGAGGGGGGGAGGGAGAGAGCGCAAGGGGTGGGACCGCTGTACTGCAAAAAATGGCCCGTGTGAACGGGCTTTAGGACTAGTGGGTAATAAAGGGATTATCTATCTTTTTAAAACGTTAAAAATTCAGGAGTGGAATTTCCCTTTAAATTTGCTGTTATTTTTGTATGCATAGTTTTTCCTTTCAGAGTAATTCGTGTTTTTTAAAAGCTTTCCACCTTCGAATTTGCGAGAAATATAATGCAATCTATAGGGCGGAAATATTTAGATAATTACACTTGGATTTCAGAGACAATTTCACACATGCCCATGGAATGCCCATGTTCACCCTATTTTACGATAAACAATTACATTTTGTATTTTGTACTCATAAGTACGAATTTCTTTGCTTGTTTTTGCACATCCAGTGTACTGAAATTCTGATTAATACTGTGCATATTTAATACAATTTTATTCCTGTGTAATTTACATGTTTAATTGCTACAATTTTTGATGCACCTTAAAGGGACATGAAACCCAGAGTTTTTCTTTCATGATTCAAATAGAGAATACAATTTTAAACAACTTTCCAATTTACTTCTATTATTTAATTTGCTTCCTTCTCTTGTTATCCTTTGCTGAAAGGTTTATCTAGGCAAGCTCAGGGGCAGCAGAGAACCTAGGTTCTAGCTGTTGATTGGTGCCTGCATATATATTTTGATTGTGATTGGCTCACCCATGTCTTCAGTTAGAAACCAGTAGTGCATTGCTGCTCCTTCAACAAATGATTGCAAGATAAAGAAACAGATTAGATAATAGAAGTAAATTCGAAAGTTGTTTGAAATTGTATTCTCTATCTGAATGATGAAATAAAAAATTTGGGTTTCATGTACCTTTAACAATACATTTTTCCTGTGTATTTTGAGTGAATGGTTCAATTCATAATTTTGTAGGATTTTTAAATTATGATTTTCACTTTTTTAATTTGTGCATCTCCTTCACATATCAAAAAATGCAGTATATGCCCCTTAGTGAGACACCCTGTTTTCAGGGTAAAAAGTGGCTTTAGAAGTTTAGATCATTCTGCCAAGGAAATAGAAGTAATGGCGAGCCAGCCTAGAGGCCTATAGATGATCAGGCCCTTAGAGATGCAGTGTCGCTAGTGATTTAAAATACATGCTCTTAAAGCCTTGTTTCTTAACCTATACCCTTGTGGGTACTTGAAGCATTACAAAGGGGTACTCAGTGGACTGCCCTTTGTCTAAAAAAAACATTTTTTGCCCTGATGCAGCAAATAGAAATATTCAATGTTCTGCAGAAATCATCGTTTCTCAGTTCTATACTCCTAACATACCAGATTCTAATTCCCTGCCTGGGCTGGTCCGTTGCTCACTCGCTGTGACTGACTCACCTCTACTCAGGTAGGGAAATCTTTAGAATCTGGCTGGTTAGTGACATTTGAAAATCTGATATAAACTTGTGTAACAGGGAAAGGGGCAGGTAAAGTGTAAAGTACAGTGAAAAAAGTGTAACAGAGTCATGTGCCAGATATAGGACCAATGTGAAATGTCACAAGATATATATATATATATATATATATATATATATATATATATATATATATATATATATATACAATGGTAAAATGTGCCATGTAAAGAGTTTTATACCCAAGTACGGCACAATAAAATCAGCCTAAAGTGAGCTGTGTATGTGCAGAGATCTGGTAACACGAATAATACTTCCTTCATCATGTGTTTCCTTCTAATGTAAGTGACACAATATCAAAGGGACAGTAAACAATATGAGATTTTTATATACAATGTTTTGCTGTGAATAATGAAACTACTTTGCAATATATTTTCGTTATTTATTTTGCCCTTTTTATCAAGTAATTTAGCTCTGAAAAGTGAGCGATATCTAATACTCAGAACTTAAAATGCACCTGCTGACTTTTCAAGGCTAACTCTGCTTCATATATGTCCCTAATTGGCTTTATCAGATAACACCTGCAAATAAATGCATTTTATTCTAACTTTATGACTGTGACTAGACTTGTCTGTCGATTAAAGCCCAGATTGGCTTTATTGGAGTTTGGCTATTGAAAAAATAATAGGAGAAAAAAATGTTAATTTGTTTTACAAATGTTAAGACTTGACTGATGTGTTATTCTATAGCAATACAACGGAAATGTCTTGTAATTGCAAGATGTTTAGCAAAAAAAGGGGGTTTGAGTGTGCCTGTTACACCTGGGTAAAGTCTAAAAACTCAGTAGGTACAGAATGTTTATAATCTTTTAAACACAAGAAGGTTTTGAATAATAATCCTTTTACTCATATAAAATTCATCAATAGATAAAATCAAAATGGCAATCATACATATACTTTAGACAATTAGATGTGAAAAATAAATAAAGCCTATATGCTAAAAAATGTCCTTTTACTTTGGAACACTCAGTTCAGAACATGTGTGGACATAAACTTTTATGCCGCTATTTGAAAAAGTCTCAGATAGATCCTTAAAATCACTCAAAGCAGAGGAGAGCCCACTCGTTATCATAGTGAGTCAAACTTGTAGCCAAATCCAATACTTGGATATTTGCAAATTACCAGTACAAAGGGCAAAAAACACTTCAGCGCTTAGTCTGTACCCTATATATGATTTAGATATAAGAGATTGAGTATCCAAATATGCAAAATATTATGTTTCTATATATGTAAAATATTAATTATCTAAATATGCAAAAAATATACCATTATACATCAAGCAGTTTACAAAATTGAAAATAATGTGAACAAGCGTATAAACATTACTCCCAAATAACTGCACAGTCTTCTAATGAATATATAATCCAAAGGTATTTTTGCTGAAAGAAAATTGGCAAACACAGTACCTTAATTGCAAATTGGCACAAAATGTGATTTGTAGTAAGCCAGTTCTTTATCCGTTTCAAGGATCAATGAAAAGAATCCAGCAATGCCGCTCTCTTCAAACCATGCTTTCTTCACGCGGCTGCAAATCCAGACAATGCTTGTAGAAAAAAACAAAGAGCAAAACGGATTCAAGTGTAGATTTATTCAACAACAAATATACGCAAATAAAAATGTACTTACAATAAGTGCATATATAAAACACCTTAAAAGACAGACTGTGTCCACACGGAACTGCTGAAAAAGTCACAGAGAACAGCTGAAAGATGTTTTCCTTGTACCGGCTTTCTCTCAGGGGTATCCGGATTCCCACTGGAGTTCCGGTCGCTGGATGGGCAAGTTCCGATAAGGCAATTTGTGAGGATATCCCTCAGAAGGGAACAGCTATCCTAATAACCCCAACGCGTTTCTCCCGGTTGCCGCTGGGCTTTTTCAAGAGGATTTAATAGTATATCAGTAAACTATATGGGTCTCCCTTATGAAGCCGTAAGTACATAGCTCCACCCCCAGAGGAGTGTCCGTGAAACATACGCTATTGGTCGGTATTGAACTAATCGTTTCAGGGGGTGTGTATGGTGAAAGCGTAACAAACCAAATGACCAACTATTTATATTACATTTAAAAATAAAAATAAAAAACATGCATTTGTATATAATATTTAATCTCACCTAACATTCTGCCTAAACTCAAATGATGGAAACAAACTCAATAGCATATTGCAAGTTTTTTGGGTGCAATAAATTGCCACAATTTTAGAAAAATACAATATCAAATAACGTATGCTATACACTTTGAAGCCTGATGAAACAGACAGCATTCTGAGAAACGCGTTGCTTGTATTTTTAATATCTAAGTGTTATCAGACACTGAGATTTTTATTTTGTTATTAAATTTTGGTTTTACATAAACCTTTGTGTGAGAATCTGAGCTTTATCGGTCCAGGAGGACGCTGGTGATACCAGTCACTTTGCAGTGTCAGTGAGCTGGGACACTGTGAGATCCCAGTCTGTCTCATTTAGCACAATTGGGTGCTGCTCCACTTGTGAGTACCTTTTTGATAATATTATCATCTCTCTGTATCAACTTTATTACACCAGGAGGCGCCGTTGTCTTTTTGTGATTTCCTTCACAGAGAAAACCTGTTCCTAGATCTTGATTGTCCTGACAAAGCAGCTGACTCCATTGACCATCTGGGTCCCTGACTATTGATCATCGGTGTTCCTGATCACATACATCCTATGGGACTACCATCACCCCATTTGGGGCATTGATTATCTATAGGATATCGCTGAAGAAGACAGTATATACAGATAAGAACTTTTTCAGGACTTTTATATATCTTTGGTCATTTATCTAGATTATATGTTTTATCATATCAATATTTGATTATCCATATGATTCCTTCTATATACAAATAGTATTACATATTTCTAGTCTCATACAATTTGTGATTATATATTTTTATCGCCATTATACTGTATAGTATGCTATTTAGGGTTGTCTGCGCCCCCTAGAAGTAACACACTTTGCAGTGTTATTGATTGTCTCTTTGGACAATATTCTATCATATTGAATAAACATATATAGAAATTAATCTGCATATTCCTTATACCTCGCTACAACATATAAATGTTGTTCAAAATTTTATATATTAAGATCAATGTGCCCAAAAATCAATTGGCCAGTGTCTATTTTCATAAGTACATATATAATTGGAAACAACATTGAAAACATTAAAAGCACTCTACCACCCTAAAATGAACAATTGATAGGTATTATTTTAAACTATGTATACATTAATCTAAATAAAAAAAAACTCCATACACACTAGACTAAATATCAATAAAAATTGATCTAAAGATCATTAATCCTTTAGAAAACTAGTACCAGTTCTAACTATATGTAAAAATTATAAAGGAAACATAAAAAACACTATATCAATGTGAAAAAATAAATAGTTACAGGATTTTTTGGACCAAAATAGTAAATAAATAGTTTACAATTACTTAAAAAAAATATTTAGTGGTCACTGGTCTATGCGGGACAAATTCTTTTTTTACTTTTACTAGACAAGACTACAAAAGAGCTAATGCCATAAATTGACCTATATCCCCCATGAGATTGTGAACTTTATACATCACATATAAGCTGCCACATCTATATCGATGTTCATGCCCAATGGATATAACGTTTTTAATTTATGGATCCAATAAGTCTCATGCTTTCTAAGCTCCAATAATCGATTATGTTTTGTTGGTGGTAGCCAAACTATAACCTGTACTCTTAAATGGGCTGGGTTGCTATTGTGGTGGTCCATAAACATGTTAATTTACTCTGCGTCTGATTTGCCATTTCGTGCGGCTCACATATAGTAGGCCACATCCACACTCCAAAAGGTAAACTACAAATGTAGATTCACAATTACTTTTAAAGCCTATCTCAAAGGTATCTGTTTTATCTCATTTGTTGAAATTCTTGGATCTATTTATATAATAGCAGATATTGCATCTCGGTTTTGCACATTTTAATGTACCCTTCCAGTTTGAAAGCCAAGTTCCCTCTTGGTGAACACTAATTTGTTTGGTTTTCAGCTTACTAGGGGCTAAGATATTTTTTAGACTCCTGCCTTTTTTAAAAGTGATATTGGGTTTGTCCCCCAGATGAGGTCCTAAAAGGAGATCTGCTTTTAAAAGTGGCCAGTTTTTATTGAGAATACTCCTAACTGTACCTGTTCTCTCATTATATGAAGTAATAAACCCTGAATGTCATTCCTTTCCTCCCCCATGCTTATTTTTAGTCATATTGTATTGTTTGGGAAGTATCAATTTATTTCTATCACTCAACTGCGTCTTAGTTCGAGCTTCCTTTATTTTGTCCTTATCTTAACCCTTTGATATAAATTTCATTTCTAAAAATACTTCTTCAAAATTACACATATGAGCACAGTTCCTCCTGATTCAGAGAAACTGGTTATATGGCACATTGTCAATCCAACATTTTTTATGAGCACTAGATGCCTCTATAAAACCATTCCTTTCAGTGGGTTTTCTAAATGTTTTAACTGCAATAGTATTTTGCTCATTAAAAAGTATTAAATCTAAAAATTATATGGATATGCATGATGATTGTTTTGTAAACTTTTATTATTATTATTATCAGGTATTTGTAGAGCGCCAACAGGTTCCGCAGCACTATGAACATAAGTGGTATATAAAAAACGATTAAAGGGATCAAATGGGGAGAGAGGGTCCTGCTGAGAGTTGCACTGTTGTTGTCGGCTCTTATGAAGGTGAACTACAAACAGCTGGGCACATAGGCTTACATGCTATGGGGTTTTAGGGGATAGCAGTGGAAGGTTAGTGTAGGTTGTAAGCGTCCCTGAATAGTAGAGTCTTCAGGAAGCACTTGAAGCTTTTAAAACTAGGGGACATTCTTGTGGAGCGAGGCAGAGAGTTCCATAAGATGGGAGCCAGTCCCAGTATCTGGAGACAAGGTCTGAGATGTAGGGAGGAGCAATGCAATTGAGGGCTTTGTGTGTCAGAGTGAGAATTGTGTGTTTAATCCTGGAGGCAAGAGGAAGCCAGTGAAGGGATTGGCAGAGAGGTGCGGCAGATGAAGAGCGACGTGCAAGGAAGATGAGCCTGGCAGAGGCATTCATTATGGATTGTAAAGGAGCTAGGCGGCAGCTAGGGAGACCAGAGAGGATAGAGTTGCAGTAGTCGAGGCGGGAAAGGATGAGAGAGTTAATTAAAATCTTTGTTGTGTCTTGTGTAAGGAAATGTCTAATTTTAGCGATGTTTTTAAGGTGGAAGCAGCAGACTTTAGCCAAGGACTGAATGTAAGGAGTGAAAGAAAGATCTGAGTCAAGTGTGACCCCAAGACATCGTGCATGTGAAGTTGGGGTAATGATGGAGTTATCAACAGTTATAGAGACATGGGGGGCTGGAGATTTTAGAAGAAGGGGGAAAATAAGGAGCTCAGTTTTGGAGAGATTTAGCTTGAGGTAGTGAGAGGACATCCAAGATGAGATATGAGAGAGACAGTTTAGTGACACGGGTTAGCAAGGAAGGAGATAGTTCTGCTGCAGAGAGGTATATTTGGGTATCGTCGGCATACAAATAATAATGAAACCCGTGGGACTTTATTAAGAAGCCTAGTGAGGACGTGTAGATTGAGAAGAGAAGGGGACCGAAGACAGAGCCTTGCGGTACCCCAACAGAAAGAGGTAACGGGGCAGAGGATGCCCCAGAGAAGGCTACACTAAAGGTACGGTTAGACAGATAGGAAAGGAACCAAGAGAGAGCTGTGTCACAGATGCCGAAGGATTCGAGGGTATGGAGCAAAAGAGGGTGGTCGACAGTATCAAAGGCTGCAGACAGATCAAGGAGGATAAGTAGAGAGAAGTGGCCTTTCGATTTTGCTGTAAGTAGGTCATTAGTAACCTTAACAATTGCTGTCTCTGTTGAGTGAAGGGGGCAAAATCCAGATTGCAGTGGGTCAAGGAGGGAGTTTAATGTAAGGAAATGGGATAAACGTGCATATACTAGCTTTTTTAGAAGCCTTGAGACAAGAGGTAGTAGGGAAATAGGGCAGTAGTTGGATGGGGAGGTTGGATCCAGAGAAGTATTTTTGAGGATAGGTGTGACTAATGCATGTTTAAGAGATGTGGGAACTATACCAGTGCTGAGGGAGAGGTTGAAGATGTGTGTGAGTATAGGGGTAAGGGTAGAAGAGAGGGAGGGGGGTAGTTGTGAGGGGATGGGGTTGAGGGGACAGGTAGTGAGGTGAGAGGATAGTATAAGGGCAGAAACTTCTTCCTCTGTAACAGGGGCAAAAGAGCTAAATTTATGGCTATGTGGATTTTGGATGATTGTGAGCTTTTGAGGGGGTGGGAGACCGGTAGTATGTTGAGAGCTGATTTAATTTCTGATGGAGTCTATTTTGTTGTTGAAGTAGCTGGCAAAATCTTGGGCTGAGAGAAAGGTTGTGGTGGGAGGTGGGGGTGGGCGGAGAAGAGTATTGAATGTGGAGAACAGACGTTTTGGGTTTGAAGAAAGAGTAGAGATAAGAGTAGAGAAGTAATGTTGCTTATATAGATTAAGGGCAAAATAATAAGAGTTCAAGATGAACTTATAGTGAAGAAAGTCAGCAGAACTCCAAGATTTCCTCCAGTGTCGCTCAGCAGTACGGGAACATCTGCGTAGGTACCGTGTCAGAAGAGTATGCCAGGGCTGAGGATGAGTGTATGTTTTCCGAGCTATGGTAGGTGGGGCCAAGTTATTGAGGACCGATGTAAGGGTGGAGTTATAGTGGCAGATGGAATCATCAGGACAAGAAAAGGAGGGGATGGAAGAGAGAATTTTACTAATAAAAGGATTATTGTTCCAAATATACAGTTTTTGTTTTTGTTTTCAAAGGAATTCACATACAAGTTGGCATAGAATGGGGCAAAAGTTGTCCCCATCGCTGTGCCTCTGGTCTGCAAGTAGTATTTCCCCTTGAAAACAAAATAATTGTGTGTAAGTACAAAATTAATACTATCCAATAGGAATTGCTTATGTACCTCAGGGATAGTCCATTTGGATAATTCTTCCTCTATTGCCTGTACCCCCAGATCATGCGGGATACAGGTATAGAGGGTGGATACATTACATGTAATCCAACTCATGTTCTCTTTCCATTCCATACCTTCAAACGTGTATTACAGCTGGAGTGTCTTTGAGATATGCCCAGGTATTCTTTACTATGGGTTGTAAATAATAATCTATATATTTAGATAAATTATCACACAAAGATCCAATACCAGATACAATAGGTCTACCTGGGGGGTGTATAGGATCTTTCTGGATTTTAGGTAAATGGTAAAAAATTACCGTATTTGGGTTGTGGTACAAAGAGAAATCTATATTCTTCATTAGTAAAAATATTATCATTTTTGGCCATATTGAGTAATTTTCCTAAATCCTTCACAAAGCCGTCAGTAGGGTCTTTAATTACTTAATATGTGATTTGATCATTAAGAAGATTCATAGCTTCCTGTACATAATCCTCTCTGCTCTGGATTACCACCCCCGCCCTTATCGGCGGAACGGATTATTATATTCTTGTCATCTGCCAACTTTTTTAGGTATTTTCTTTCCAGAATAGTGAGATTATCATTGTGTTTGTTAATAAAAGACTCTTCTTTTTTGAAGGATTTTTCTATGTCCCCCAACACAAGTCTTGAAAACATAGAAATCTGTTCTCCCTGGGAAACTATGGGATTAAAAGTGATTTGCCCTTAAAATTGGAATGGTGTATTTCCATATTTGTTTCATGTATAGATAGATCTAAAAGATAATCTCCATTTGGCTCTGTAAGATTCAGGTCAACAAGAGAATCTCCCCTAGTGGTATCATTTTCTAAATCTTTAAGAATTTTGAGAGTATTTAAATCTCTATATTCTAAATGACAGGGATTCTCAATGGGTCGATTGATAGGATTTTTAAAAAAATATCTTTTTAAAGCAATTTTCCTAATGACCTTATGAACATCTTCAAATATTTCCAATTTATTTGGTTTCACTTTTGGGGGAAATTTAAGCCCTTTGTTGAGTAAACGTATGTCATTGGGATCTAGCTCAATTTTTGCTAGTTTAAAAATGTTTTTATTGGTTCGGTCTAGTCCCTCCTTTTTCGCCCTAATTGTCTGTATTCGTCTGCCTCCTCTATTCCCTCGTCTTGTTCTAGAGACCTGGGTCTGGGTTTTTCTAAGTTCCCCAGTGGTACTCTCGGAAAAGGTTCCGTCTCCTGATGTCTTACCTCTAAAAATAGTGATTGACTATCCCTATATTCCTTAGGCCTTGCTCCCCTTGATTCCCATTCATGATTATGATCATATTCTATATTCTCATTAAGAGGTTTGTATCTGTTCTGATGAGTAGGAATTGACCCTTGGTAGTGATTTCCCCCTGTATTGTGTTGAGGGTTCCTATCTTCTTTATAATTTCTCTGTCTCCATTGGGGGTATATATACGGGGTATCTTGACAAGGATGTGGGGAATAGCTATTTTTCCTGGGGGTACTCCTATGGGAGTGGCCATGATGTGGATGTTGTTGGTGTGAAACCTCCCCTCTTGTGTACTTCCTAGAATTTGCCTGGTTTGAAGATCTATTATCATATCTATTGTTGTCTGACCTGTAAATTTTATTGTTATAAGGTATTTTGTTGTAAAGAGTGCTATCATGTGATGTTACACTCAATTTGACTGATTCAGTCCTATTATCCATTTGATTCTTATGATTGTGATTATAATAATTATTGTTGAAATTTCCAATTTCTTTTCCCTGTTTATGTGGTTTTTTATAGGTATAAATTTTATTTTCTTTAAAATCATGTATATCCCTTACTAATTTATGTTGTTTACTAATAAGCAATTATTTATCTAATGGTTCAATTCTATTTTGAATGCTTTTATTGTGACTGATCCACTTCCTATCTATTTTAAATGGTTGTATTTTTTCAATAGTATTGTCAATATCCACCTAATGTATTTTCTCTATATTTTATAAGTATTTTGATTATTTTTAATGAGCAATCATGTAGTGCAGTTTCCCACTCTGTAGTATATTCTACTTTCTCTCAGTCAAAGGCAGTTTTTTTGAAAAGTCTGAAACCCCTAGGGATCACATTATGTAAAATATAATTTTCTAAAAGAATAAGGTCCTTCAAAATTATTTTTCCAAAAACTTTTCTAGTTGTTTAAAAAGAACTTCTGGGTCCTCAGTGCAACGGTTTAATATCTCATTATTTTTTATCTAATAAATTGAGGTCCCTAGATCTATTCTCCCTATTGACAGTGTTTCCAAAATTGTCAGACATCGGTGCAGACTATTTGCAGCTAAATAGAAAGAAAGTAAACTTAGCAGTACAAAGGACAAAAAAACACTTCAGCGCTTAGTCTGCACCCTATATATGATTTAGATATAAGAGATTGTGTATCCAAATATGCAAAATATTATGTTTCTATATATGTAAAATATCAATTATCTAAATATGCAAAAAAACACACCATTATACATCAAGCAGTTTACAAAATTGAAAATAATGTGAACAAGCGTATAAACATTACTCCCAAATAACTGCACAGTCTTCTAATGAATATATAATCAAAAGGTATTCTTGCTGAAAGAAAATTGGCAAACATAGTAGCTTAATTGCAAATTGGCACAATATGTGATTTGTAGTAAGCCAGTTCTTTATCCGTTTCAAGGATCAATGAAAAGAATCCAGCAATGCCACTATCTTTAATCCATACTCTCTTCACACGGCTGTTTTGCGCTTTGTTTTTTTCTACAAGCATTATTTCACTAAGCAATTACCGGTAGTTTGCAAATATCCAAGTATTGGATTTGGCTACAAGTTTGACTCACTAAGATAACGAGTGGGCTCTCCTTTGCTTTGAGGGAATTTAAGGATCTATATGAGACTTTTTCAAATAGCGGCATAAAAGTTTATGTCCACACATGTGTTCTGAACTAAGAGTAAAAGGACATTTTTTAGCGTATAGGCTTTATTTATTTTTCACATCTAATTGTCTAAAGTATATGTATGATTGCCATTTTTATTTTATCTATTGATGAATTTTATATGAGTAAAAGGATTATTATTCAAAACCTTTTTGTGTCTAAAAGATTATTAACATTCTGTACCTACTGAGTTTTTAGACTTTACCCAGGTGTAATAGGCACATGTACAGGGGTTTCGCATGCCCACCTTTACAACTTCGGGTTCCCAATTCCATACTTTACAACCAAAAAAAACAGGGACAAAGAACTTCACAAAAATTTACTCAAGGGAGCAGTAGAAAGAACTGTGACTCTGGACTTCATCAACAATATGTTTCTAGTCAAGAAGAAACCCAGAGACTATCGGCTGGTTATCAACCAGAGAGCCCTACATTTTTACGTTTGCTACCAACAGTTCAAGATTGAGGGTACCCATCTTGTTTGGGATTTACTCCTTCCCTTAGACTGGTGCATTCCTCTAGATCTCAAGGATGCTTATCTGACCATCCTCATTTCTCCTCCTTCCGTCAGTTTCTCCAATTCTTTTGGAGAGCCGATCTTTGGTGTCAGCCGTAACCTTCTGAACTCTGATACTCTACCCTGTAGGATGTTTAGTTTGTCTTTGCCTTTTTATGGGCTTGGCTGCCATATTCTTCTCTGTTGTTGAAACAGTTGTTGGCTAAACTGACACTTTTATTGTGTCTAGTTTCTTTTCGTTATGTCTCTCACGACAGAGCATTAACTCTTTGTGTTTTACACTGGATGAGGTTTCTTTTATTTTATATTTTTATTTTTTTTTTAAATATTTTTTATTGAGGTAAAGTAAATCATACAATTGAACACATTACATGGTCAAGATCATGTCACAAGTAAGCAAAATTACAACAGAAGATGGCAATCAAAAACATGTCCATTGACAAAGACTATAACCTCATCTGGTTTTTAACTTTAAAGAAGAAAGAATTGAAAAAGAAAGAAAAAGAAAGAAGAAGGAGAGAGAAGAGGGAGAAGAAAGATGGATTGTCATCTAAATTGAGAATCCCAAAATTCATGTTATCCAGTCACCCATCCAGACACAGATTTTTAATCTTTTGAAAGCAGTTCATTTACCATATTTGTTATGTATATAGTCTTCCCAAATAAAGAGAATCTCATGAAAGAAGTCTATGCGTGATGTTTTCATGTAGTGGTATTCCTCTAATTGGACAGTCTTATGTATAGTGTCAATCCATTGTGCTATGTTTGGGGTGTTGGTTTGTTTCCAAAGTTGTGCAATTAGGATATTTGCGCTATTAGATGCAATTTGGAGTATGGCCAAATGTGTTGCCAGTAGTCGCCTGGGAGGCTTATTTAGAAGCCAAACTAGCGGATCTTGTGGAATAATGATTCCCAACATCTTTTCTGTATGACTTATAACATCGCTCCAAAAAGGAAGAATGTTCGGGCATTTCCACCATATATGTCCCATATTGCCTATCTCTCTTTCACAACACCAGCACCGATCAGATCTTTGGGGATATAGGGTCTTTAAACGTGTGGGAGCATAGTACCATCGATGTAGTATTTTAAAATTAATTTCTAGGATCCTAGCAGATGTAGAAGCTTTCATTGTCCTTTTAAATATCATGTGTTTCTCTTTTGGGGTTATATTAAGGTTCAATTCCGATTCCCATTTTTTAATATAGTGGTGATCCATGCCTAGTGGCACTTGTTGTAACGTGCTATATGATAGAGAGAGTGTGCCTAAGTGGCTGTGTTGTCATGCACAATTTCTCGAAGTTAGTAGGGGCTTTTAACAAATAATTTTTTCCTTTGTGGCTCTGAAGGAATGAGTGTGCTTACAAGTAAAAAAAAAAACAATTGTTAAATATATGTAGGTCATTTTCTAAGAGTTTCAGCCTAGTGTGCATTTTGCCTGCTTCTGATAAAACATAGAATGGAAGATTGCTCCGTCTGTCCAGGGGGTCCAATTTAGTTATTCCCACTCCCGGGGAGAACTCCGGGTTTCCCAGCAGAGGGGTCAACGGAGAGGGCACAGAGGAGAGCAGGGGGTATTTTACTAGTAATCTGTTCCACATTTTATATGTTTTCACCGTGATGTAATTACCAGCCAACATTAACAGTCTCTCAGAGTCATCCAACCAACACAAAGAACCCAGATGAGGACTCTGATGTAACTGATGTTCAATCCTCACCCAAATTTTGTCAAGATAATTAGTGTTCCAGTCCACCAACGCTGTAGGAAAATCGCCTGTCTATATTTCTCCAAGTCTGGAACTCCTAGTCCCCCCAACTCTTTAGGGAGGGTCATTAATTTTTTATTGATCCTGGGGTGTTTTCTATCCCAAATATAATAATTAATTATTCTCTGTAAGGAGGTTATGTAAGAAGATGGGAGGGGGATTGGGATAGTCTGAAAAATATACAAGAGTCTGGGTAATATGTTCATAGTTATTGTCCCCATCCTTCCCAACCAACTAAGGTGTTTAGATCTCCAAGAACTTAAGTCTGCTATAATGTTCTTTTTAAGGGTGTCATAATTAAGGTCTAGTAAGTCTGTCTGCTTATGGGTCAAGAAAATCCCTAGGTATTTAATAGAGGAGGATTGCCAACGAAAGGGGCAAATTTGTTTTGTAAGATAAAGTTCTTCCTGAGTCAAATTAAGGTTCATGATTTCAGACTTTGACTGGTTAATTAAAAAGTTGGAAATAACTCTGAAAGCATGTAATTCTTTCATCAGTTCAGGGATTGACTGGCTGGGTGATGACAAGGTGAACAGAATGTCATCCGCAAATAGCGAAAGTTTATATGTGTAATTTTGAAGGTTCAACCCACTGATGTTTTTATTCTCTCTGATTTTTATTGCCAGGATTTCTATGGCGCAAGCAAATAACAGGGGGGATAAAGGGCATCCCTGCCTGGTACCGTTTTTTATATAGAAGGGGGCAGAAAGATTACCATTAATTAGAATACGTGCACTTGGGTCGCTATGTGATGCAAAAAATTTCCCCAAAATGCCTTTGCCAAATCCAAATCTCTCCAAGGTTTGGTGTAAGAACGTCCAATCTACATGATCGAACGCTTTCTCTGCGTCCGTGGATATGAGTACTATTTGTGAGTCAGAAGAAAGCACGTGTTGAATTAAGTGAAGGGTTTGAATGGTATTGTCTTTTGCCTCCCTATTTATAACAAAGGCAAATTAGTCCCCATGTATCAGGTGGGGCAAAATAGGACCTATTCTATTTGCCAATATCTTGGCAAATATCTTTGAGTCAGTATTCAGTAATGAAATCGGTCTATAGTTCATTACCTGGTCTGTGGGCTTCCCAGCTTTGGGTAATAGTACTATTGTGGCCTCTAAAGATTGTTGTAAAAACAGAATATCCTCGTTTATAACATTATACAATTGTTTAAGGTGGAGTGCCTTTTGCTTATATATGTGGAGAAGTTGAGAGTTCATTTCTTGTCTTTTATTACAGAGTTCAGTATATATAAGTTCATCATCTGGGTGTTGTTTGTAATGAGATTCTAGGGTGGCTATTTGCTTTAGTGTTTCTTCTAATCTAGCTCTTTGATGCTTAATTTGAAAGCTTTTATGGCTAATACATTCACCTCTAATGACACTCTTATGTGCCTCCCACATGACTCTATCGTCCATCTGTGGTATTGAGTTCAAAATATTCAGCTATGGATTTCCCCAATTTTTCAGCTATTAATGGGTCTTCTAACAAAAGTGGGTCAAATTTCCAATTAAATGCTGGTCTGGAAGTGTTAGGCCAGTTTAGGTTGCAACTCATAAAGGAGTGATCTGACCATGTGCATGTTATTATTATCGGTTATTTGTAGAGCGCCAACAGATTCCGCAGCGCTGTAAACAGAGGGTAGTACAGCAAAACAATTAAAGTGATCAGATGGGTAGAGGGCCCTGCCAAGAGTTGCACTGTTGTAATTAGCTCTTAAGAAGGTGATCTAGAGACAGCTGGACTTAAGGGGGTTCAGGGGATAGCAATGGAGGAGTGGAACTGGTATAAAGTAAGGTTAGCATAGGTTGTATGCATCCCTGAACAGTAGAGTCTTTAGGGAGCGCTTCAAGCTGTTAAAACTAGGGGAGAGTCTTGTGGGGTGAGGCAGGGAGTTCCACAAGATGGGAGCCAGTCTGGAGAAGTCCTGTAAACGGGAGTGCGATGAGGTAACCAGAGAGGAGGAGAGCAGGAGGTCGTGAGCAGAGCGAAGGGGACGGGAGGGAGAGTATATGGAGACAAGGTCTGAGATATAGGGGGGAGCAGTGCAGTTGAGGGATTTGTATGTCAGAGTGAGAATTTTGTGTTTGATCCTAGAGGCAAGAGGAAACCAGTGAAGGGATTGGCAGAGAGGAGCAGCAGATGAAAAGCGACGTGTAAGGAAGATGAGTCTGGCAGAGGCATTCATTATGGATTGTAAGGGAGCTAGGCGGCAGGTGGGGAGACCAGAGAGGACAGAGTTGCAGTAATCAAGGCGGGAAAGAATGAGAGAGTGGATTAAAATCTTAGTTGTGTCTTGTGTAAGGAAGTGTCTAATTTTGGAGATGTTTTTAAGGTGGAAGCGGCAGGCTTTAGCCAAGGACTGAATGTGAGGAGTGAAGGAAAGATCTGAGTCAAATGTGACCCAGAGACATCGGGCATGTGGGGTAGGGGTAATGATGGAGTTGTCGACAGTTATAGAGATATTGGGGGTGGAGATTTTGGAAGAAGGGGGGAAAATGAGGAGCTCAGTTTTGGAGAGATTTAGCTTGAGGTAGTGAGAGGACATCCAGGAAGAGATGCGAGAAAGACAGTTAGTTACACGGGTTAGCAAGGAAGGAGATAGGTCTGGTGCAGAGAAGTAGATTTGAGTGTCATCTGCATACAAATTATAATGGAAACCGTGGGACTTAATTAGGGAACCTAGTGATGACGTATAGATTGAGAAGAGAAGGGGACCAAGGACAGAGCCTTGCGGTACTCCCAAAGAAAGTGGTGATGGGGCAGAGGAGGCCCCAGAGAAGGCTACACTGAAGGTACGGTTTGATAGGTAGGAAGAGAGCCACGAAAGGGCTGTGTCACAGATGCCGAAGGATTGGAGGGTTTGGAGCAAAAGAGGGTGGTCGACAGTGTCAAAGGCTGCGGACAGTTCAAGGAGGATAAGCAGAGAGAAGTGGCCTTTTGATTTTGCTGTAAGTAGGTCGTTGGTGACCTTAACAATAGCTGTCTCTGTGGAGTGATAGGGACGAAATCCAGATTGCAGCGGGTTAAGAAGGGAGTTTAACGTAAGGAAATGGGATAGGCGTGCATATACTAGTTTTTCGAGAAGATTTGAAGCAAGAGGGAGGAGGGAAATAGGGCGGTAGTTGGATGGGGAGGTAGGATCAAGGGAAGGTTTTTTGAGGATAGGTGTGACCAGTGCATGTTTCATCGATGAGGGAAATGTTCAGTGCTGAGGGAGAGGTTGAAAATGTGTGTTAGTATAGGGGTAAGGGTAGCAGAGAGGGAGGGGAATAGCTGTGAGGAGATAGGGTCAAGGGGACAGGTAGTGAGGTGAGAGCGCAGTATAAGTGCCGAAACTTCTTCCTCAGTAACAGGGGAGAATGAACTAAGTTTCAGGTTATGAAGGTTGTGGTTGAGTGAGAGCATTTGAGGGGGGGGGGAGAGAATGGAATTATGTTGAGAGCTGATTTCATGTCTGATGGAGTCAATTTTGTTAATGAAGTGACTGGCAAAGTCTTGAGCTGACAGAGAAGTTGTATTAGGAAGTGGGGGAGGACAGAGGAGAGTTTTGAAAGTGGAGAACAGACGTTTTGGGTTTGAAGAAAGATTAGAGATAAGAGTAGAGAAGTATTGTTGCTTGTGGAGATTAAGGGCAGAATAGTAGGAGTTCAAGATGAATTTGCAATGAAGAAAATCTGAGAGATTGTCAAGGACGGATATAAGGGTGGAATTATAGTGGCAGATAGATTGTTCAGGGCAGGAAAGGAGGAGAAGGATGTGAGGAGCGGTTTAAGAGAATTAGCAAGTTGTTGCTGATCTAAAGACATAATGCTTCTGTGAAGTTTGGTATGAGGAGTAGAAGGAGGGAGAGTTGTAGGAAGGGATGATATGTTGCAAGTAAGGAGATGGTGGTAAGAAAGAGGAAAAGGGGAGTTTGAGAAGTTTGAGAGAGTGCATCGATAGCTAAAGATCAGGTCAAGAGAGTGACCGTCTTTGTGAGTAGGAGAATCAGTCCATTGTGACAGACCGAAAGAGGAAGTGAGTTGCAGAAGTTGTTTAGCAGATGAGGCAGTGGGATTGTTAAGGGTGATGTTGAAGTCGCCAAGAATGAGGGCAGGGGTGCCTGAGGAAAGGAAATAGGGTAGCCAGGCAGCCAAGTGATCTAGAAATTGAGTTGAGGAGCCAGGGGGTCGGTATATGACTGCAACACGTACAGAGAGAGGGGAGGATCTTGCTCTGTATTATGTATGAGAAACTGGTGACGTCCATGAATAGGTAGTCTATCCTAGAATACAACTTGTGTGGTGCAGAATAAAATGTATAATCTTTTGTTAGTGGGTTGAGAGTTCTCCACACGTCGTGTATTGCCAAGTCTCTCATGTTCTGTTTTATTGCAGTAATGCGTTTGGGTGGTATAGACGATGAGTGTGTAGAGCAGTCAATGTGAGGCTCAAGTGGAACATTAAGGTCACCTCCTATAATTAAGGCTCCCTTTGCAATGTCAAGCAATCTATTTGTCATTGTTTTGAAGTTGTGGTGCTGGTGCAAATTTGGTGCATATATACAAACTAATGTTACAAGCTTACCATACAGTTTGCCTATGCCAGCGAGAAATCTTCCCTCCTTATCCTTGTGAGTCGAAAGCTCCTGGAAAGGAATATTATTTTTGATCAGGATCCCAACTCCATTTGTCTTAGTGATATTGGAAGAATAAAAGAATTGGCCAAATTTAAATTTAAAGGTTTGAGGTTCTCTACCCCTTTTAAAATGCGTTTCTTGGAGCATAACTATATCACTTTTATGTTGTTTAAAATCAGAAAGGGCTGAATTTCTTTTAAAGGGAGAATTTAGGCCTTTGGCATTGATGGATATTATCCGGATTTGGTTGTTTTGATTATCTGCCATAAGGGGGGATGGGTGACTGGAAGTGTCTTATTTTCATAAGTATAAATGGATTATATGGGTTGTTGATCAGGATACTGTAGTCTATCACATAGTGACAATCAAAGAGTAAAGAAAGAAGAAGAAAGATTCGACAAAATGAAAAGAGAGATACGTAAACATGTTATAGAGACAGGGGTTGCGTACCAGAGGTTCCACTATGTTAGAGGGTAACAAAGGGGTAAAACTCAAGAATGAAGAACTTGAAATGGGTGGTCGCTCTTACTAAGTTAAATTCACTTACGTTGGTTAATAACGAAAACAATTAGGCTACGTATTGTAAATTAAACCTACTTAACTAGGTATCCTAACTCGGGAGAGAGAAATTTTTAAACATAAATACTCAAGTAGATCACTCAAAGGGTCAAGAAAAATTAGTTATCAACCCTAACATCACAATTATTTTGTCCCATTATATAAAAGTGAGAAACAATGTTAAAGTCTGTATACTCTTCCGCTAACCAATGGTAACGGAATATTCTGCATGTATCTAAAGAAATAATAACAAAAAAACATAATAGTGAATAGCAAGTAAAACATATAAAGTTTGTAATTCGTCAAATAATTAAATAAAGGATATAGGCCGTACATCCAGGGGCGGTTAGTTTTGTGAACGTCATTCCTAATCCCTCTGAGGGATCGCGTAGTGGTATCAGAGTTAGAGACAAGCGTAGGATTCAGCCGTCTGGGGATTCTTCTCCTGTGTTGCACAATGGCCCATTCTGGGCGTCTCTCTTTCGGGCGAGAGGTCAGCCCAAGTGCAGTTGAAGTGTCATCCTGTGTTGAGGGTATAGGAATTGTAAGATTGATACCTTTAGAGAAAGAGTCCAAGTCACTCAAAGTTCTGTAAATCCAAGTTTTGCCTTCAAGAGTTACAATGAGACCGAAGGGGTAACCCCAGTGGTACTTTATATTATGTTTCTGCAAAATGGAGGTAATGAATTTAGCATCTTTTCGTTTTTGAAGAGAGGGCTTAAGTCCTGGTAAGCCTGTATCTCACAGTCCTGGAATTTGAAATTAGTATTGTCTCTAAAGCATTGCCATATATTGTCCTTATCCTTAAAGTTAAGGAACTTAATAATAACGTCTCGTGGTGGTGCTTGACTCTGAGGTTTTGCTCTCAGAGCTCTCTCGAGTGGAATAGAGGATGTAGAGTCCGGAGTCCCTGATAGGTGTTGAAAAAGTGATTGTAAGTAGTTTTCCAGGTCGGGAGGACCAATAGATTTAGGGATCCCTCTAATTCTTAAATGATTTCTTCGACCTCTATTATCTAGGTCTTCGATTTTGGTATTCAATTCCTGAATTAGAAAAGATTGCTACTCCTGTGAGTCAGAGATGTCTTTTATTTCCTGTGTTGTCAGGTCTTGCGTCGCCTCCAAACTATCCACTCTATTGCCAATATCAGTTATGTCTTTCTTAAAATCTGATATCTCTGTCTTAATAAAATCTTTTAGCGAGTCTATGTCATTTTTAGAGGGTAAATCGTTTATTCTGGATAGTATTTGTGATAAGTGGTCTTGCTGTAGGTCTGCCATGTTGCTCCCAGGCAATGGCGATTTGTCAGCTTGTTTTGAGTGTGATGATTCTTGGTTTCTACTTTCTTTATCTTGAGAATGGAAAAAGTCTGTGACTGATTTAGGTGTATAGTTCAGTGATTTCATAGGTTTATCCTGTTTTGTTTGCCTTCTGGAAGACATAATTAGAGCTGAGAACAAGCAAGATTCTCACTGCAATGTGTACTTAGAAGTATTAGATGTAACCCTCGCAATATGTTTGCAGAAAAAGAGAAAATAAAATCACAACAAATCTTTACTGCAGTGGGAAAGGAACAGTGCAAATTATTCCTTTATTAACTTGCTGTGGTAAAGCATTGACTTCCAATTTAATAGAAATAGTTATAACTCTTATTGTATGAAACCCAGACTGTATGCGGGAAATTGTATAATTTATATGCATATCTGACAGACCATATTGAGGTTTCATTTCTTTTCCTCTTTATAAGATTGCAGAACTGAGGGTGTTCCCTGCATGTGTAATACCCAGTCCAGTAATTAATAAGGTGCCCCTAACAATCTGCAGGAGAAAACGTGAGAGATTGGTGTCTCCGTAAAGAGAGAATATGCAGGGGCTCCCTATCGTTATGTGCAATACATTTTATGGCTCCACTTTACTTATTTCTTCCTTCAAAAAAACAGTTAGAGTCATATACCTGTGCCAAATTCGACATTTGTAGAGTGCAGACGTGATGTATAAACACTTTAGCTCTAACCTTGTCCTGCTGAAATGGCTGAGACCGCATTGGGAAGCAAGATGGCGACCGCAATCCGTGCAGGGCTTCACTTGCTCCGTGTTTTGAAGGCAGATAGGAGAATATTTTGATTCATCAATGTGGCGGTTCAGTTCCCCAGTTATTCCGGCACCCCTGGGTGTCTATCCTTTGTTCCCACGTGAAAATAGTGCTGCGTTAGAAGCTCTGGTCCCTCAGAGCAACCTCACTGAGCGGCCATGTCCCAGCGTGGCCAGACTCCGCCCCCCGGATGAGGTTTCTTTTTATCTGCTGAAGGACTAAAACGTCTTCCTCATTTATTTCTTACCTGTTTTTTCCTACGGAGCCTCATTTCTGTGTGTTGTCGTGTTTACACACTTATTTGGACCGTACCACTTCTCTCCATTCTTCGGGAGAGTCTCAGCTTTTGATTTCCTATGTGCCTCCCTTTCACTATGTTTCCTCTCCTACGCTTGCTTGTTGGGTTTGTTGGATCCTTCGGGAGGTTGGTATTCCAGCTTCTTTTGGGATGCTTCTGCTGCCTTTTTGGCTGGTGGTTTTCTTCAAGATTATGAATGATGCAGACTGGTCTTCTGAGTCTGACTTTCGTACCTTCTATTTCCGTCCAGTACAGCATGTTTTTTCTTCTGTTTTTTTTTAATTCACGTTAAAAAAGCAAAATATGAAGCCTCAGTGACCAAATAATTAGTAGGTGAAAATTTCCCTTCTCTTATCTGTACTTTATTTGTTCTATAAAAAAACAAACAAACAAAAAACACATTAATTGATGTTTGTTTTCTTTTATTCTTTTCCTGTTGGTATGCTAATTGGGAGACTATTTTCTTATTTATTTCAACTTAAAAGCTTTTGGGATTGGACAAATTACTTTCTAACATGATCGTTTTGATCCGTCAGAATTGTTTTATTCAGTTCCACTACTACATGATTACACCGTTCCAGTTTCTGCACTGGATTGGTTGTCCTGTTCCTGCCGTCCTTCTGTTCCCTTGAAGAGGGCTAGATTTATCAAGCTGAGGCGGACAGGGGCTCCTGCCCGCGCACAGCCAATCATGCACGGGCAGGAGCTGTCAATCTCCCCGGTCGGACTAGACTGCGGTGATTGAATTTTGCCACCTTAAAGGTGGCGAAAGGTTAGGAAAGCAGCGGTCTCATGACCGCTGCTTGTTAAATACGGCTGCAGGTTCTCTTGTGAGAACCTGCAGCCGTAGGGGCTCAAAGGCGGGTGAAAGCTTTTGATAAATCGACCCCTATGTAGGCTGTTGATGTTCCTTCCAGTAAAGAAAGAGGAGTGTTTGGACTCAGGGGCTTATACACCCTTTGCAGTGTTCACTGTGTATTGCTGCTTTGCTAAGTTCAACAAAGAGTAAAGGGACCCAAAATTATTTTTTTTCATGATTTAGGTAGAACATACAATCTTAAACAACTTTCCAGTTTACTTCTATTATCAAATTTGCTTCTTTCTCTTGGTATCATTTGTTGAAGGAGCAGCAATGCACTACTGGTTTCTAACTAAACACATGGGTGAGCCAATGACAATCGGTATATTTATTTATTTATAAAATATTTTACCAGGAAGGATACATTGAGATTTCTCTCATTTTCAAGTATGTCCTGGGATCACAAAACATTGCATTGATACAATAGGGTACAATAAAATACAAAAACAATAATAATACACAATATATGCAAACATTTAACATAGTGCAGGTACGAAATATTTAATCAACCATGACAGGAGCATTCTGTTTTGAGATATGTAGAGAGGGATCTCTTAAAGGATATTAGGCTTGGGGAAGTTTTTAAAGTGTGAGGGAGGTCGTTCCATAATGGTGGTGCTCTGTAGGAAAAGGAGGATCGAGCTGCATTCTTTTTGTATTGAGGCAAGCTAAATAATGTGCTGTTATTGGATCGGAGGTTATAGGAGGTGGGAATAGCAGGGGAGAGCATTCTGCTCAGGTAGGGTGGGAGCTTCCCAGAAAGGCTCTTAAACACAAGGCTGGAAAGATGGAGGGTGCATCTGGATTCCAGCGACAGCCAGTTTAGTTCTTTTAGCATGTTACAATGGTGGGTCCTGTAGTTACATTGTAGCACAAAGCGGCAGAACGAGTTATACAATGTATTTAGTTTATTAAGGTGAGTTTGCGGTGCAGGTGCGTATACTACGTCCCCGTAATCCAAGATAGGCATCAGCATTTGCTGTACAATCTTTTCCTTTACTGTAGGGCTGAGGCAGGATTTGTTTCTGTACAGGGCACCTAGTTTTGGATAAAGTTTAGATGCAAGTTTTTCTATGTGGAGGCCAAAAGATAGATTGGGGTCTAACAACATACCCAAGTATTTAAAAGAGTGGACTGCGGTCAGCGTGCAATTGAATTTTGTTTTGATGCGAAGATGGGAATTTTGTAATTTGTGTAATTTAGGACCCGTTCCAAAGATCATTGTGACAGTTTTGTCAGTGTTTAGGAAGAGTTTGTTTTTTGAGATCCACTTTTCTTTCTCTGTGAACTGGTCTTGGAGCACTGCTTCAAGCTGCGGCAGATCGGAATTGTTTGCATAGATTACTGTGTCGTCTGCTTACATGTGTACAGTTGAGGATTTGCAGACATTAGGCAGATTATTTATAAATAATGTGAATAGTAGGGGGCCGAGAATGGAACCTTGGGGTACACCACACGTGATTGGGAGAGGGAGGGAGTCGCGGTCAGAAATGGAGACATATTTTGATCAATCCAATACATATGATCGAAACCAGGTTAATGGACGATCAGCAATACCAGAGTTTTTTAGTTTGAGCAGTAGTATGTCATGGTCTACTGTGTCAAAGGCCTTTGCAAAATCAAGGAAAATAGCTCCAGTTAGGTCTCCTTGTTCAATGCCAGTTTGGATGTCGTTGCAAACTTTTAGGAGGGCAGTTGTAGTGGAGTGATTCGGGCGAAAACCTGATTAATCAGGGGTCAGATAGTTAGATTGTTGGTAATACTCACATAATTGCGTATGGATGCATTTTTCTAAGATTTTTGACAATACTGGGAGCAAAGATATAGGGTGATAATTAGAAACCAAGGTCAACTCCCCACTTTTATGGATAGGCACTACTCTTGCAGTTTTCCAAAGTTTGGGTATGTATCCAGACACCAAGGATTCGTTAATTAGGGTTGTGACAGGTTTAGCAATTGCCGGCGCACTGAGCTTCAACAGCATTGCTGGGATTTGATATATATATGCAGCCACCAATCCGCAGCTAGAACCTAAGTCCTTTGCTGCGCCTGGGCTTACCTAGATAAATCTTTCAGCAAAGGGTAACAAAAGAAGGAAGCAAATTAAATAATAGAAGTAAATTGGAAAGTTGTTTAAAATTGTATGCTCTGTCTAAATCATGAATGTCTAATTATGACTTTAATGTCCCTTTAACCCTTTGAGTACTAAGCACTTTCCCACCTGGGTGCTAATATTTTCTAAGTTTTTTATTTTTATTTTTTAAAAATTTTAACTTTTTTTTTTTTTTTTACAGACCCCCAAGACTTACACTATTGGAAAGGTTAGGCATTTACCTTTCCAACAGTGGGTCTTGTAGCTGCTTAGATGCCTGAGATACAGGCTTCTAAGCAGCATGCCCCCTCCTCCTATACTTAACATACAGGCACGATCGCCGGGGTAGGAGCAGTTAGGAGCCCCCAGATCTCCCTCAAGGTGGGAGAGTGCTCATGACGGCTCTGAGCCGTCATTAGCACCAGAGTGAGAAACTCTGTGACGGCTCAGAGCCGTCATTAGCACTCAAAGGGTTAAGCAAAATATTCACCTCACTTTCCAACTGACTTCTGTCATCACATTTGCTTTGTTCTCTTGGTATTCTTTGTTGAAAGCTAAATCTAGGTAGTCTCATAGGCTGATTTCTAAGCCTTTGAAATCCGCCTCTTATCTCAGTGCATTTTATTAGCTTTTCACAGCTAGATATTGTTAGTTCATGTGTGTCATATAGATTACGTTGTGCTCACTTCCGTTGAGTTATGCCTGAGTCAGCACTGAAATGCAAGTTTGTAAAAAGCCACTGAGATAAGGGGGCAGGCTGCAGAGAATTAGATACAAGGTAATAAAAAAGGTAAATAGTGTATTAATATAACAGTGTTGGTTATGCAAAACTGGGGAATGGGTAATAAAGGTATTACCTATCCTTTTAAACAATAAACATTTTCAAGTAGACTTAATTCTGGTCCATATACTTTTTATATTAAATGGACATTAATGAAACAGTGTTCATGGACATTAATGAAACATTGTTCTTGGGACAGAAGTAATAGTTAAAAATGTAATGTAATAGATTAAATTAAAATACCAGAATAAGTTAAAAAAGGCAAAATCCTTTTAAAATGAATAATACATATTGCATTTGTTTCTATTATGTATAACCCACAGTTGATTGCTTTTTTATTACAATGGAACAGACTGTTTCAGATCCCTTGAGCTTGTAATATAAAATGTTTAATTATGTGGTGTAAAATAACTTTATATATTTTCACTACTATTTTATTTGTCTCCCTTTTCTGGCAATTGGAATTATGAACTGTGGGTTTCCATTTTTTGTTAAACGTTGTAGTGTTAATTTCCACACACTAATTGGCTACACGCTCTATTGACCCATTTATATAACTGCCCCTTATTGGCTTCAGCACAGAAGAAACCTAGGTTACACCACTAATGCACCCATTGCTTTACAGTATTTACATAATATGTCTATTTCCACTCCTCCTGTATCATGTGACAGCCATCAGCCAATTACAAATGCATATATGTATAGTCTATGAATTCTTGCACATGCTCAGTAGAAAACTTAAAAAGTGTAAATATAAAAACTGTGTACATTTTGTTAAAGTAAATTGGAAAGTTTTTTTTAAAAATTGCTGCTCTATCTGAATCATTAAAAGTTTCATGTTGACTTGAGTGTTCCTTTAATAGCATAACTTTATAAATGCATATAAATATTAGCTCACGGTCTACACTACGCTTTGCTTTTAACACAAAATGCTACCTAACATTAATTTAGAGTTTGTAATATCCCTAACTTTTAACATTTAAGTTTACAAATCAAAATAATCGTTATGTGCATTACAGTAATTAAAAAAACATTCTGTTGTATTAATTCTCTAAAACTTTCTCTAACATCTGTTCTGAAGGTCACAGCTAATATACTGTGCATTTCAACTTCCAGTTGGTGTCCGGACTTCAAAAAAACGCATGCGCTCCTGGCTTCCTTATGGTAAAAGTAAACGCATGCGCATTTTTCACTCACGGCACAACTAAAAATATACATGCGCCCACCTCTTCACTCACCTGTCGCGTCGCTGCTGCGTCTTCATTGCCGAATCTGCGCATGCGTGCGTTAGCGTCCTCTAGTGGCTTTTGAGATCTTTTCCCTTTCATACGCATGCGCGGCCCGCTGGTCCAGAGGATGCTGCACATAGGATGTGTTCTATCAATGTAATAGATTGTTATTATTTATTATTATTTATATTTATTTATTAAACATTGATCGCCGGGATTGTGGCATGGAAAGTGGATCGTGGTAAGAGAGTGTGTAGTAACTGGTGAAATAAGAGGGAATTTTGTGAACAATGCAAATAGCACTGCAGCAGTACTTAAGAATGGGGCTGGCAGTCCAAGACAGGGGCTCTGGTGACAATGCTGTATTATGCACATGATGGGCAATAATGTGACAATAATGTATTATGCATAGTGTGGTCTATAAGGTGACAATAATGTATTATGCACAGGATGGGCTCAGGTGACAATAATGTATTATTCATAGTGTGGTCTATAAGGTGACAATAATGTATTATGCATAGTGTGGTCTATAAAGGGACAATAATGTATTATGCACAGGATGGGCTCAGGTGACAATAATGTATTATTCATAGTGTGGTCTATAAGGTGACAATAATGTATTATGCATAGTGTGGTCTATAAAGGGACAATAATGTATTATGCACAGGATGGGCTCAGGTGACAATAATGTATTCTGCATAGTGTGGTCTATAAGGTGACAATAATGTAGTATGCATAGTATGGTCTATAAGGTGACAATAATGTATTATGCATAGTATGGTCTATAAGGTGACAATAATGTATTATGCACAGGATGGGCTCAGGTGACAATACTGTAGTATGCACAGTAAGGGCTCAGGTGACAATACTGTATTATGCACAGTAAGGGCTCAGGTGACAATAGTGTATTATGCACAGTGAGGGCTCAGGTGACGAGACTGTATTATGCACAGTAAGGGCTCAGGTGACAATGCTGTATTATGCACAGGATGAGCTCAGGTGACAATGCTGTATTATGCACAGGAAGAGCTCAGGTGACAATGCTGTATAATGCACAGAATGGGCTCAGGTGACAATGTTGTATAATGCACAGGAAGAGCTCAGGTGACAATGATGTATAATGCACAGGATGAGCTCAGGTGACAATGCTGTATAATGCACAGGAAGAGCTCATGTGACAATGATGTATAATGCACAGGAAGAGCTCAGGTGACAATGCTGTATAATGCACAGAATTAGCTCAGGTGACAATGCTGTATAATGCACAGGGTGGGCTCAGGTGACAATACTGTATAGTGTACAGGATGGGCTCAGGTGACAATGATGTATAATGCACAGGGCGGGCTCAGGTGACAATGCTGTATAATGCACAGGGTGGGCTCAGGTGACAATACTGTATAGTGTACAGGATGGGCTCAGGTGACAATGATGTATAATGCACAGGGCGGGCTCAGGTGACAATGCTGTATAATGCACAGGATGGGCTCATGGGACAATGTTGTATAATGCACAGGATGAGCTCAGGTGAGAATACTGTATAGTGTACATGATGGGCTCAGGTGACAATGATATATAATGCACAGGATGGACTCAGGTGACAATACTGTATAATGTACAGGATGAGCTCAGGTGACAATGCTATATAATGTACAGGATGGGCTCAGGTGACAATGCTGTATAATGCACAGGATGGGCTCAGGTGACAATGCTGTATAATGCACAGGATGGGCTCAGATAACAATGCTGTATAATGCACAGAATGAGCTCAGGTGACAATGCTGTATAATGCACAGGATGAGCCCAGGTGACAATACTGTATAATACACAGGATGAGCTCAGGTGACAATACTGTATAATGCACAGGATGAGCTCAGGTGACAATGATGTATAATGCACAGGATGGGCTCAGATGACAATGTTGTATAATGCACAGGATGAGCCCAGGTGACAATACTGTATAATGCACAGGATGAGCTCAGGTGACAATACTGTATAATGCACAGGATGAGCTTAGGTGACAATGATGTATAATGCACAGGATGGGCTCAGGTGACAATGTTGTATAATGCACAGGATGAGCTCAGGTGACAATGCTATATAATGTACAGGATGGGCTCAGGTGACAATACTGTATAATGCACAGGATGAGCTCAGGTGACAATGCTATATAATGTACAGGATGGCCTCAGGTGACAATGTTGTATAATGCACAGGATGAACTCAGGTGACAATGCTATATAATGTACAGGATGGGCTCAGGTGACAATACTGTATAATGCACAGGATGAGCTCAGGTGACAATGCTATATAATGTACAGGATGGGCTCAGGTGACAATACTATATAATGCACAGGATGAGCTCAGGTGACAATGCTATATAATGTACAGGATGGGCTCAGGTGACAATACTGTATAATGCACAGGATGAGCTCAGGTGACAATGCTATATAATGTACAGGATGGGCTCAGGTGACAATACTGTATAATGCACAGGATGAGCTCAGGTGACAATGCTATATAATGTACAGGATGGGCTCAGATGACATATAACTCTTCCTGTATCACACCTCTCTATACATCTGTACACACAAACAAGCAGGCACATCTCTCACACATACACAAGATACAGTTGCTCACACACACCATTTGCAGTGTTCACACATTCCTGCAAGCAGACACATGTATATAACCAACCAGAGACACTCACATGCACAGACTTTTACGTCCCTCCCTGAGTATTACACCTGCTGTCTCCTCTCTCATCCAGTAATTCAGTGCACAATTATTATTCTCATTCTCTGCTATATTCACGTCATCAGCATCCAATAATGAGCACACAACTTGCCACTGCAGAGGTCATATACTGTGTATATAGATATTGTATTGGACACTGCCTTTACTTGCAGACTTGCTAACAATTCTGAAACAAAAGATGGCACATGTAAGTTCTCTATATTTCTCTCTAGTTCACTAGTGTGCCAGGGCACAGAGCAAATTAACATCTGGTATATAGATATCGTTTTCCTGTTCATCCAGTGAAGCACAATTTCAGTTGAAAGAGAACTAAGATTTTTTTGGGTGTGTCACTAGCACAGATCACAAGGGATGTATAGTTTTTGCAGCAAAGGCTGGAATGCAGCTGGAGCTATACAACCCAAAAGGTTCAGACTTTTTTTTGGTGGTGGGGGGTGGATCAGATGCTATGCGCTTAGTGCAACTAGATAAAGTTTTTTCTTACAATTGGACAGGATTGAAATGGGAAATTAAATGAACATGATACCCACAATTGTTCTTTCATGATTCAGATAGAGAATACAATTGTAAACAACTTTCTAGTTTACTTCTATTATCTAATCTATTTCATTCATTTTGTATCATTTGTTGAAGGAGCAGCAATGCACCATTGGTTTCTAACTTAACACATGGGTGAGTCAATCACAATCAATATATATATAGGCAGCCACCAATCAACAGCTATAACCTAGGTTCTCTGCTGCTCCTGAGCTTGTCTAGATTAACCTTTCAGCAAAGGATAACAAGAGAAGGAAGCAAATTAAATAATAGAAGTAAATTGGAAAGTTGTTTGAAATTGTATTCTCTATCTGAATCATGAAATTATTTTTTGGGGTTTCATGTCCCTTTAAGCGGACATAGGATGCATCTTTTTTTTTTTTTTTAGAAAGGGAGGGTTTGTAATGAGCAATTGAGAGGGGTCAGTGTGTATGTTACTAGGGTAAACCAATAGGGTGCAGACTTTTTGTATAAAAGGAGGAGGAACTGGGAGGAGCCAGTGTGCATTTTACAAGTGTAAACCAATAGGATGCAGACTTTTTGTATAAAAGGGGGTGTTGTAAGGAGGAAGTGGGAGGAGCCAGTGTGTGTTTTACAAGTGCAAACCAATAGGATGCAGACTTTTTGTATAAAAGGAAGGGTTGTAAGGAGGAACTGGGAGGAGCCAGTGTGTGTTTTACTAGTGCAAACCAATAGGGTTCAGCCTTTTTGTTGAAAGGGAGAGGATGTAAGGGAAAATGTTACTAGCTCAAACCAATAGGAAACAGACTTTTTATTGAAAGGTGAGCATTGGGACTTGCACAAACCAATAGGATGCAGACTTTATTAACAAAAGACGGGCTGTAATGGGGAATTATGAAACACCTGAGTGTATATAACCAACCCAAATTTATTAGACTTCTTATAGAAAGGGAGGGTGTGAGAAAGAATTGGTGGAGCCAGTGTGTATGTCACTAGTATAGACCAATAGAATGTAGTAGGGGATGTATACGTCACTAATTCAAACCAATTGGATACATGAGGGGGATTTAGAAGGTGCCAGCTTGATTGTCACTAACAGAAACCACTGTGATTCAGAATATTTGCAGAAGGTGAGGTTGTGTATTGGGGGTTATAGGAAGAGCCGTTGTGTATGGCACAAACACGGACCAAAAGGAACATATTCCATTATCTATATGCCTGATCTGTCATCATATAAATACAACTAGAGTGCATATCATATTTTAAATGAATATAAGAAAATGTAAAACATTTTTTCTTTAATTTTTTTCACGCATTACAAAACAAAATAGACATGTTACATCTCCAAACAAAATTATCCAAAGGTAATAAAGATCTTTATCAATAACCACATATAAAGATGGTATCCATTGGTGCAGAGCAAAATACGTTCTACCAGATAACAGCAATTAATATCTGTTCAACCTAACTAGAATATGATTCCACCCAGTAGTGGACCTACTACAAAGGTAACTCAGTAGTAACCGATAGTAATAATATACATGCTGCTCTGCATAACAATTTTGAGTATAGATAGATAGACAGACAGACAAATAGCTAAACAGACTGCAACCTACACTAACAAAAGGATCCTCTGCATTAGGATTGTACACATTCTGCACAAGCATATGCTTAGACTGGCTGCTATGGGCCCTCCCCAGCACTTGGGCCCCGGGGCCAATGCACCTGCTTCACAAATAGTAATTTCTCCAAGGCTTCAACACTATCGGATAGCAACTAATTTCTTTGTGTAGGGTTACCCCCTTTCCTTCCCACCTCCCTGATCCCTCCCAAAAAGCTCTCTAACCCTCCCCCCTCTAACTAGATCCGCTAGCTTAGGTACTGGCAGCTGTCTGCCAGTACCCAGTTTTCCAAAATTTGGGAATTTTATTTAGTAAAAAAAAAAAACACACATTTTTTTTCTGTAGTTTAGCTGCCCCCTACCTCATTTACCCCCCTCCCCCTCCCAGATGGCTTTCCCACCCTTTAATCCCACCTCCACTGTATGATTCCCCCTATCCCTCCTCCCCCCCTCCCTTCCCATTCCCTGCCGCTCTGAAGGATTTTTTTTTCTGTAGCATATCGTTCCCGCCCCCTCCAGCGATGGGCCGCCCACCTGCCTCTCTCCTTACCTTCCCATGCCACCAACGATCGCCACCACCGCTGCCCGATGCAGAGAGGGCCACAAAGAAATAATATACATGCTGCTCTCGTGGGGCATGCAGAAATAGTGCGATCTTGCTACTTTTAGCGAGATCCTGGCAGAGAGAGGCTCAGGACAGCAGCGTTGTACAGGGTACGACGTTAGTCCTTAAGGGCTTAACGACCAGCGTCGTACAGGGTACTGCGCTGGTTGATAAGGGGTTAAAGGGACAGGAAACCCCAACATTTTCTTTCATGATTTGTATAGAACATACATTTTTAAACAGATATCCAATATATTTCTATTACCAAATTTGCATAAAGTGAAAGTAAACTTACCCTAATGTCAATCCAGGATATCATTCCTTTTAAAAAATAAATATGAGTTTCATTCATCATTCTTTATAAATAACATTATAAATCAAGTTATCGCTGTTATTAATTCATTTGTGAATGTTCACAAATGCAACCCGTTTTTTTTTTTTTTTTTTTGGCTGTTGATCACGTTGGCTGGATCAGCCAACTGAAATTCTGGCCGTTAGGCCACGTCATCAGCTCACTCTATCCAGTGCGCAAGCTTCTTCTCGGCATCTACGCGCTCTCACGTTTTGCGCATGCGTATTCTCAATATTTCTGAATACCCATTAGACGTTTAGAATTTAATTTAACGCATGAGCGGTTGGGATAGGGTTTGTAATATGCGCGTGCGCAGAAGACAGTGAGATCACCGAATGTTGCATGCGCTGTTTCACGTAGCCTAGTGAACGCGCTTTAGGCATACGTAGAAAGCGGGTGGGACCGCTCTATACGTCAAAGACAAGGAAAGGAGGAAAAGGTATGTGGGAGGAGTCGCGCATCGCAACGGTAGGGAGTTAGAAATATAGATAATGCAGAAATAAAATTAAAAAATCAGCCAAAAAGTTAGCGATTAAGTTGGGGTAATAGTAAAAAATGTTTTCATGTCTTGATGGTATTGAACATTTACCTTCACTTTAATTCTATTGTTATCGTTTGCTGAAGGAATGGCAGTGCACTACTGGCAGCTAGCTGAACACATCTAGTTAGCCAATCACAAGAGACACCAATCAGCAGCTAGCTCCCACTAGTGTAGGATATGTGCATATTCTTTTTCAGCAAGGGATACCAAAATTACTAAGCAAAATTGAAAATAGAAGTGAATTTAAAAGTGTCTTAAAGTGACATGCAAGTTTAATTTTGACTTAACTATCCCTTTAATACATCTAGTTGCATTTCTTTTTTTAAATAAGTTATATACACACAATGTGGCTAGGGAGAAGCCCATAAACCAAAATGGAAAGGTACAAAGGAAGAAAAAAGAAAACAAAAATACCAAAAGGGACATTGAACAATGAATACATTTTATAAGCATAGTAATTATTTTATTCCCCGCATCCCTCAAGTCATGGGTGTTGCTATGTTTAAATGTATCTTTTAGATACCTGTATTGTAACCTAAGTTCCAAAATGGCAGTACCCATGATTAGAGCGAGTTGCTTGAACTGTATTTAAAGTCTTATGTCCCTTTAATTCTTATGTTGTTTACTAATTTAAAGGACATTGCACTAAAAATGAATTCCCTACGAAATGTGTTAATTTTTTTTTTTGAAATATGCTTTTATAAGTTATTTTACTTATGTTTTCTTGTAAATTATCCTTGGCACTTGTGTTTTTCAGTGCTCCAGATATTCTGGAGTGCATCCTTCCGAGTCCAGGACTGTGACCCTGCTACATGCTACACATGATTGCTTGATCTTTAAGATAATATTTATTAGAATCAAGGTGATAATTTAATATTTTGTCTGAATCTTGTTTTTTTATACAGCTATATATGTGGTCATCTTACATAGTCTTACATAGAGAGTTATGACATGATCTTTCAGGGTTTTCGGTCTCATACTAATATCCCTTACTGTCCATGCTCTTTCCTATATATAGATAGCCTCAATGTCCATCGCAAGTCCGGATCTAGATAATATGGAGGTGCAGACATCTCCGAATAATAACAACCGGTGGGAACAGACTGAGCATCCGTGGGATGAACCAGTCGCAACCGGCAAGCTCTTTGAGTGTTCCCGAATTAAAGCGCTAGCAGGTAGGTCATTAGCTATTAACCATGTTTGTTCTCTCTCTTACTATTTCTGTTCTTTTCTCTTTTACCTTATTCTCTTTGTCCCTCTTAGCCTTTTTCTCTTTTACTACATCAATTTCTGTATCACTCCCCTTCCTTTTTCTTTCCTCCCTCTCTCTCACCCACGTTATTTTCATTGTCTTATTTACTCTGTATTCCCTCTCATTCTCTCTTTCCCCTATTAATGCTTCTCCTCTCTGTATGTCTCTCACTCTCTCCCCTCTTTATAACGCTACTTACTCTTTATCTCTTTCTCAAGCCTCCTCCCCTCATCTCTGTCTATTTCTCTATCTATCTCTTACTCCTCTCCCTCTCTCTCCACCTTTCTATATGGCTCTCACTCACTCCCTCTTTATCACTCTGCTTATTGTCAATCTCTTTCACTCCCCTCTGCCCCATCTCTGTCTATCTCACTCCCCACCTGCCCTTCTCTCTATCCCTCTCTCGCTTCCCTTCTCTCTTTCCTCTACAAATCTCTCAATCACCCTCCCTGTCCTCCTCTCTATATCTCTCATACTCCCCCTCTTCTCTGTCCTTTCTCTCTTTCTCACCCCTCTCCTCCCTGTCCTTCTCTCTCTCACTCCCCCACTCTCTCCCCTCTCCAAATATGTTATTTCTCCCTCCCCTGTCGACCTTTCTTTCTCTCACACAGAACCCCTCCTCTCTGTCCTTCTCTCTAACACTCTCACTTCCTCTCCTCACTGGCCTCTTCTCTCACTCCCCTCCCCCTCCTCTCTGTCCTTCTCTATCTCTCTCACACTCCCCCTCTATTCTCTTTTCTCTCTCACACACCCTCCTCTCTGTCCTCTTCTCTCTCACTCCCCTCCTCTTTGTCCTCTTCTCTCTCACTCCCCTCCTCTCTGTCCTCTTCTCTCTCACTCCCCTCCTCTCTGTCCTCTTCTCTCTCACTCCCCTCCTCTTTGTCCTCTTCTCTCTCACTCCCCTCCTCTCTGTCCTCTTCTCTCTCACTCCCCTCCTCTCTGTCCTCTTCTCTCTCACTCCCCTCCTCTCTTTCCTCTTCTCTCTCACTCCCCTCCTCTCTGTCTTCTTCTCTTCTTCTCTCTCACCCCCCTCCTCTCTGTCCTTTTCTCTTCTCTCTCACTCCTCTCCCCTCCTCTCCATATCTCTCACACTCCCCCCTCCTCTCTGTCCTCTTCTCTCTCACTCCCCCCTCCTCTCTGTCCTCTTCTCTCACACTCCCCCCCTCCTCTCTGTCCTCTTCTCTCTCACTACCCCCTCCTCTCTGTCCTCTTCTCTCTCACTCCCCCCCGACTCTCTGTCCTCTTTTCTCTGACTCCCCTCCTCTCTGTCCTCCTCTCTCACACTCCCCCCCTCCCCTTTCACCCCCCCTCCTCTCTGTCCTCTTCTCTCTCACTTCCCTCCTCTCTGTCCTCTTCTCTTTCACTCCCCCCCTCCTCTCTGTCCTCTTCTCTCTCACTCCCCTCCTCTCTGTCCTCTTTCTCTCACTCCCCCCCTCCTCTCTGTCCTCCTCTCTCTCACTCCCCTCCTCTCTGTCCTCTTCTCTCACACTCCCCCCTCCTCTCTGTCCTCTTCTCTCTCACTCCCCCCTCCTCTCTGTCCTCTTCTCTCACACTCCCCCCTCCTCTCTGTCCTCTTCTCTCACACTCCCCTCCTCTCTGTCCTCTTCTCTCTCACTCCCCTCCTCTCTGTCCTCTTCTCTCTCACTCCCCTCCTCTCTGTCCTCTCTCACTCCCCTCCTCTCTGTCCTCTTCTCTCTCTCTCTCTCTCTCTCTCTCTCTCTCACTCCCCTCCTCTCTGTCTTCTTCTCTCTCTCTCTCACTCCCCTCCTCTCTGTCCTCTTCTCTCTCACTCCCCTCCTCTCTGTCCTCTTCTCTCTCTCACTCCCCTCCTCTCTGTCCTCTTCTCTCTCACACTCCCCTCCTCTCTGTCCTCTTCTCTCTCACTCCCCTCCTCTATGTGCTCTCTCACTCCCCTCCTCTCTGTCCTCTCTCACTCCCCTCCTCTCTGTCCTCTCTCACTCCCCTCCTCTCTGTCCTCTCTCACTCCCCTCCTCTCTGTCCTCTCTCACTCCCCTCCTCTCTGTGCTCTCTCACTCCCTTCCTCTCTGTGCTCTCTCACTCCCCTCCTCTCTGTCCTCTCTCACTCCCCTCCTCTCTGTCCTCTCTCACTCCCCTCCTCTCTGTCCTCTCTCACTCCCCTCCTCTCTGTGCTCTCTCACTCCCTTCCTCTCTGTGCTCTCTCACTCCCCTCCTCTCTGTCCTCTCTCACTCCCCTCCTCTCTGTCCTCTCTCACTCCCCTCCTCTCTGTCCTCTCTCACTCCCCTCCTCTCTGTCCTCTCTCACTCCCCTCCTCTCTGTCCTCTCTCACTCCCCTCCTCTCTGTGCTCTCTCACTCCCTTCCTCTCTGTGCTCTCTCACTCCCCTCCTCTCTGTCCTCTCTCACTCCCCTCCTCTCTGTCCTCTCTCACTCCCCTCCTCTCTGTCCTCTCTCACTCCCCTCCTCTCTGTCCTCTCTCACTCCCCTCCTCTCTGTCCTCTCTCACTCCCCTCCTATCTGTGCTCTCTCACTCCCTTCCTCTCTGTGCTCTCTCACTCCCCTCCTCTCTGTCCTCTCTCACTCCCCTCCTCTCTGTCCTCTCTCACTCCCCTCCTCTCTGTCCTCTCTCACTCCCTTCCTCTCTGTCCTCTTCTCTCTCACTCTCTTTCTCTCTCAATCTCTCATGTTCCTCCTCTCCCTTTCTTTCTTTCTTTCCCCCCTTTTTCTCTCTCTGCCTCTCACACCTCATTCTTTTTTCTCCTTATAATTTAATAAAACATTTCTTGTGTCTTCGTATTTCATTATCTTTTTTTTCTTCTACCTTTGTTTACCTCGCCCACAGATGAACGTGAGGCCGTTCAGAAAAAAACGTTTACTAAATGGATGAATTCTCATCTTTCCAAAGTGCCGTGCCGTGTTAACGACCTTTATAATGACCTCCGTGATGGATACGTCATCACAAAACTTCTGGAAGTGTTATCAGGGGAGCAGCTAGTAAGACTGAAATTTATGAGGGGAAGCCTGATACTATCGCTGCTTACACTGTGCTTTGTATAAATATCAAGTCAAGTATTGAGGGGACAGCGATTAACCCCTTACAACAGCCACATTAAGGCAGTGATTATCTCTTCTTTTTGACATATATAGAGCAGTGATTATCCCCTTCTTGAAGCCACATAAAGAACAATGATTGGGCATTCTATCATGCATATACAGAGCAGTGATGATCTCTTATTGTCAGACACAAATAGCTCAGCAATTAACTCTTTATACCAGACATGTATAGAGCACTAGTAATCTTCTATCATTTTAAGCAACTTTCTAATTTGCTACCATTATCAATTTTTCTTCGTTCTCTTGGTATCTTTATTTGAATGTAAGCTTATGAGCCAACCCATTTTTGGTTCAGCAACTGGGTAGCGCTTGCTGATTGGTAGCTACATTTAGATACCAATCAGCAAACACTACCCAGGTGCTGAACCAAAAATGGGCCGGCTCATAAGCTTACATTCAAATAAAGATACCAAGAGAACGAAGAAAAATTGATAATGGTAGTAAATTAGAAAGTTGCTTAAAATTGCATGCTCTATCTGAATCATGAAAGTTTAATTTTGACTAGACTATCCCTTTAACCTCATTCCTGCCTGTCTTTAGACAGCACTACTTGTTCACTACACTCTTTACAACTGACAAGAAGGTTTTAGTTATTAAGCACTTACCAGGCCTCACCTTGTGGCAGCATACATGAATATGGTGTTATAAGACCTTTCTGCTGAGGTTGTCCTCTTAGCTATTTCTTCAAATTGCAGTTCACTTACAGCATACCATACTCCAGATGATAAAATTAGTCTGAAATCTGTTCATTAGGCAAAGTAGAGTTGTGGGGGGAGGGGGGGGGGTGGCGGTTCAGTATAATTCTCCTAGTGGTATTGAATTGGTCCAATATGTGACAAGGCAGTGTGCTACTCAATTAAACCCCCGCTTAAATATACCACTTTTGGCCAGTCGTCATATTTTTTTTTAAATGATGTTACAGTTTTGCAGTTGGATGGGGCTAACTAAAATACTTCCTCTAACCATCTAGCATCTAATCCTTGCTCTGCTTCTCTGTGTCAAATGTGTGGTCTTTAGCCAAAGCCCACCCGTGGCCGCATGCGAATTCACTCTCTGGAGAATGTGGATAAAGCACTACAATTCCTTAAGGAGCAACGGGTGCACCTGGAGAATGTGGGCTCTCATGATATTGTGGATGGCAACCATCGCCTTACTCTGGGTCTCATTTGGACCATCATCCTTCGCTTCCAGGTAACCAGCATTTGCATAGCACAGTGTGGTTTCACAGAAGCAAGAAGACAAGGGGAAAAAAAATCAAAGATCTTAGACAATTAATACTATGTTTTTTTCCCCATTCAGATTCAGGTTATCAAGATCGAGACTGAAGATAATCGTGAGACAAGATCAGCTAAGGATGCCTTGCTTCTCTGGTGTCAGATGAAGACAGCTGGGTGAGTTGGAAGCTTCTGCTGCCTCATCGTTCTGTTTACTTAGGATTATTCTTTGGTGTAATTAATGATATAGCTTTCTGTGTTTCCAGATACCCAGAGGTTAATATCCAGAATTTCACCACCAGTTGGAGAGATGGACTGGCCTTCAGTGCTCTGATTCATAGACATAGGTAATGAACATGATATGGTCAGAAGAATGTGTGGTTCATGTTGGGTTAGGGTACATACTAACATTAAAAGACAGGCAAGACCTTTAAAGATATCTACATCTCTTTTCTCTTCCATTTTTATCATGTTTGTTGCTTCTCTAGGCCGGACGTCATTGACTTCAGCAAACTTACAAAGTCTAACGCTACCTACAATCTCCAGCATGCATTTAATACAGCTGAGCAACAGCTTGGACTAACCAAGCTTCTGGACCCTGAAGGTTAGTCTGTTATAAGATTCATCTTCCTACTGGGATGGTCCTCTCATCAGATAACTGGTATTTGTGGCTACTTCCTTAAAATTCCTTTTGAGGAAACCTCTGTTCCCTATATAAAAAAATAATAATCAAAATAAGTTATACCATCCAGAGCATGTCAGCAAGAGCTAGTTTATCTGTACCTAACCAAGAGCCTTCAATTTTCCTTTTTATTGGACTTGCGTAAATGTGAACTCTATATTAGACATGTGCATTCAGCATTTTATTTTATGAACGAATGCCGAATATAGCCGCGGGTAGCAACATTCGGCTCTTTTCGGATCCAAATTTTTTAAAGGGACATGAAACCCAAAAATTTTCTTTCATGATTTAGAAAGAGCGTACAATTTTTTTCCTCAGTAGCTGTTGATTGGTAGCATCTAGCCTTGTGTGATTGGCTCACCCATGTGCATTGCCATTTCTTCAACAAAGGATATCTGAAAAATAAAGCAAATTAGATAATAGAAGTAAATTGTAATGTTGTTTAAAATTGTATTCTCTATCTGAATCATGGAAGAAACATTTTGGGTTTCATGTCCCTTTAATGTGAAAGTGTAACACACCAATATCTGGATTATACTTTCACACAAATAAATTTAACTCCGAAAAGAGCCGAATTCCGCTATCAGTGGCCATATTCACTTTTGTTTGTACAAAAAATGCACTTATACTTCAGTAAGAACGTTATATTGATGATATCTTGTTTGGATAACAAATGTTGACTTTCTGTGTGTGTTTTTTGTTTTTCAAGATGTTAATATGGAACACCCTGATGAAAAATCTATCATCACGTATGTTGTGTCTTTCTATCACTACTTTTCCAAGATGAAAGCTCTGGCTGTAGAAGGAAAGCGAATTGGGAAGGTCTGATATTATTTTACTTTTATATTTATGTCACATAGGTACCACATCTTCAAAATATTGTGTATACTATAGGATTTTGCCAGAAACACAATTTATTATCCTGCAGGTACTAGATAAGGCAATTGAAATAGAGAAAGACGTCAGACGCTACGAGAACCTTGCATCGGAACTCTTGGAGTGGATTGAAAGGACAATCTCCGTCATCACCAACCAAAAGTTTGCTAACTCTCTGTTGGGTGTCCAACAACAGCTACAAGCATTTACCACCTATTGTACCACCGAGAAGCCTTGCAAGTGATTGTTGTTCCAGACTTAGGTTTCCTTTTATATAATTAGACAATATATAAATTACACTTATCTTGGGGTGTTTTTTCAAAAGTAATACAGCTTCTTTTTCAGGGCACCCTGAGTACTCTGCTGCCAAAATGTGCCTTATCGGCTGTTACACTCACATACAGATTACTGCTGCAAAACAAGGGTTGTAAAACACTAAGGGCTAGATTACAAGTGAGGCGCAAACGGTTTTCCGCAAGCGATATCATGTTTTCCATCTTAATATGGGATGAGTCCACAGCTGCATTCCTTACTTGTGGGAAATACTGAACCTGGCCACCAGGAGGAGGCAAAGACACCCCAGCCAAAGGCTTAAATACCTCCCCCACTTCCTCATAACCACAGTCATTCTTTGCCTTTCGTCACAGGAGATTGGCAGAGAAGTGTTAGAAGATTTCGAAGTAGTCTCTTATGGAGGGTAGTAGTCTTCGAGATGGGACTGGAGTTTTAAGTAGTCCTGTCAGCCTCTCAGTTAGAGCATGGATGAAAGTTAGAGTCCGGAGATACAGGGAGAGTCTTTCTGCTAAACCATTCCGACTCATATTAACAGCTCCATAGGCAATCAGCGTTGACAAGTTTCGCTGCCTGCTTTCTTCACTCAAGTCCATGTCAGAAGCGATGCTATTATCTGTCCACGGCGTAGATTCTGGTAAGATCGTTTCATATTTTATACATGTATGATAAAGCAAGAAGACAGGGTCACAGTGTGACACCTTTTATCTGTATAGAATCAAGGGTTAATATCTCCTTAGGGGGATTATTGAACAATGGGGAATAATCTTATATGTTTATTTGATTTTATGCTGCTTTTATGTGTGAGATGTTATGGGCTCATAGGCTGTTATGGAATAAACAGGTTTCACTTTCACTTTGAGAGCCATGCAGCTTACAAGCTTGGCGCGCTTTTTCTCATAGCAGGGACGGTCCGGCATTGTGCACCATGTGATTCATTCCATTTTTCCTGACCGGGTGTCTATCAGAGAGGAGTCATAAATCTCTGTACTGTCTGAGTCATGGGAGGTGGTGAGTGCCCCAGCATTGGGGTATAAGGGTGCTGTTTTTTTGAATAAAATAAGATGTTTTATTTCTCTAGTTCTCTGGTTATTGCACTAGCGATGGAGGATTCTGTTACTTTAGAGGGCACTCCCTCTATTCCTAATGAGTAATTCCTGTTTATATGGTGAGGAGGCCTTAGTTCCGCCCTCTCAATTATGTTCCATATGCCTTGATAATGTGATAATATCGAACATGTTTGATACCACGGAGCTGTCCACCTCTGAGGAGTTGTCATCCAGTGACGTTTGTACCCTACATTCTTATATCTCTACACATGCAGTTTTCCCGTAGCATTGCTGATCCTTCATCTGTAGGGGGCCTTTTTTCACCAGACGTTACTGCGCAGTTCAGAGGGCGGTGTCTGCGGCCTTTAATGATTTACCTCGCCCTGCTAAACGCAATCGAAAGGTTATATATTGCACTCCTTCCCAGAGTACATCAGATAATTTATTGGATTTAACTGAGGGTTAGAGGATAAAGTTCTTTCTGAGACTACAGAGTATGAACATTCTCAGTCGGAGTCTGCTGCCTCTAAACCTCTAGCTGTGGAGGAACCAGACTTTAGTTTAGGAATTTGCGCTTTCTTCTAAAGGAAGTTTTTGGCGAATTCAGAGGTTCCAGAGGCCAAATTGCCTGTTGAACCTTTAATTCCTAAATTGGATAGCGTTTGAGGACAGGGGGGTAATTATCCTTCCCTGCTCCAGTTAGATGGCGAACATTATTAAGAATGAATGGGACAGGATTGGATTCCTTTCCCCCTCTTCTCCCTTTAACAAATTGTCCCCGGTCCTGGACTCTCAATGGAGTTGTGAGGTTCCGTCCCTAAATGGGATGGCGTTATCTTCACCCTTGCTAAACGTACTACTATCCCGCTTGAGGATAGTTCTTCATTTGAAGATCCCATGGATAAAAGATGTTTTCAACATACGGATATTTGTTTCAACTTGTGGCGGCTGTTACCGCGGTTACTGGAGAAACTACCTTCTGGTGTGACTTCTTATAGGATTTGATCGGGGTGGAGGATCCCCTTGACGTTACTCAGAAAAGATTTACGGCCTTGAGGGTTGTTATTTCTTTTATCTGTGCTGCTATTAGGCAGTTTATTCGCTTGAATGTTATGGCTTCAGCTTTTTCTGTTCAGGCCCGTTGGGCTCTGGCTGAAGTCATGGTCTGCAGATATAACTTCTAAGTCTAGACTTCTTTAAGGGAATGATTTTGTCTGGTCCAGGCCTGGACTCAATTATCTCCACGGTCACAAGGGGCAAGGGTGCCCTCCTACCGCAAGAGTATATGAACTAATCTAAGGGATGATTTTTGTTCTTTTCGTTCTGATAACGTACATGTCAGCAGTCCTCCACTAAGCCAGAGCAAACCAGGAGCTCTTGGAAGCCGGCTCAGTCCTGGAATAAATCCAAGCAGAGCAAGAAGCCGCCGAGTCTACGTCGACATGAATGGGCGGTCCCCGGTCCTCTTCTGGATCGTGTAGTGGGCAGTATGTCGCTCTGTTCAGTCAGTTGGTTCAGGGATGTGCAGGATCCATGGGTCCTGGAGGTCATAGCTCAGAGTTACAAGATAGGTTTTAAGTCTCAGCCACCCAAGGGCAGATTCCTCCAGTCTTCCTGACCAGAAAGGAGGGAAGCCTTTCTGGGGTGTGTATGAGATCTGTCCTCTAGGAGTTATTGTCCCTGTGCCTATCGCAGTGATAGGTTTGGGATACTATTCAAACCTTTTTGTGGTCCCTAAGAAGGAGGGTACTTTCCATACGATTCTGGACCTAAAGTGCTTAAGCAGGTTTTTAAATGTCCCCTCGTTTAAGAGGGAGACAATAAGGTCCATTCTTCCCCTTGTTTGAAAGGGGTAGTTCATGACCACGATAGATTCCTGGACCAGCACTTCTAGTTTATTGCTCTTCCGTTTGGTCTAGCTAAAGACATTTTTCAAAGAATGAACCATTCGGAATATCTCCTCTGTCTTCTTCATTCCCATGGATGACAGATAATCTAGAGAGACTTCTCTTGTTTCAAGTACCAGGATAGAATTCTCGGGTACTATAATAAGTCTCCATAGACATGAGGATATTCTAACAGACCGGTGACGTTGCAAGCTAGCTTCAACATGTCTTGCCCTCCAGATCTCCTTAAGGCCATCTGTGGCTCGGTGTATGGAGGTGATTGGTCTCATGGTGTTCAGCTTGGACATCATTTCCTTTGCCAGGTTTCACCTCAGACTGTTGCAACTGCGCATGCTGAACTAGTGGAACGGCGATCATTCGGATCTGTCTCAACAGATTTCTCTGGACAATCAATCGGGAGAATCACTCTCTTGGTGGTTTTGTCCCGATTACTTGGCCTGAGGGACGTCCGTCTCAAGACCATCCTAGGTGATTGTGACTATGGTTGCGAGTCTGTCAGGATGTGAAGCCGTTTGGGGTGCCAGGAAGGCACATGGCATCTGGTCTCAGGATGTAAAGCTCTTGATCTCTTTTTGGATCTTCGGGCAATATACAATGCTCTGAAGGCTTGGCCTCTGCTGGGTTTGTCCCAGTTAATCAGATTTCAATCAAACAATATATTCTCAGTGGCTTACATCAACCATCAGGGGGGAACGAGAAGCTCCCTAGCTATAAGGGAAGTATCTCGGATTCTGGTGTGGGGGAGACCCGCATTTGTTTGCTGTCAGCGATCCACATTCCGGGTGTGGACAACTGGGAAGCCGATTTCCTCAGCAGACAATCCTTTCATCCGGGAGAATGGTCTCTCCATCCCAAATGTTTGCAGAGATTTGCAAGAGGAAGATCTTATATCGTCTCAATACCAAGCTACACAGATAGGGGTTGAGGTACAGGGATCCTCAGGCGGAGCTAACAGATGCATTAGTGGTACCTTGGAGGTTCAATCTAATTTATCCTTTCTGACCATTACCACTACTTCCTAGTGTAGTGGCTCGAGTCAAGCAGGCGTCAGTGATATTGACTGCTCTGTCTTGGCCGCAAAGGATATGGTTCGTGGATCTGGTGGGATGTCATCATCTCCTCCGTGGAAGTTACCTTGTCGCAGGGATCTGCTGACCAAGGTCTCTTTGTTCATCAATGTCTAGATTCTCTGAGGCTGACTGCGTGGAGATTGAACGCTTAGTCCTAGCCAAGAGAGGGTTTTCTGAGAGAGTTATTTTTAATCTCATTCAAGCTCGTAAGCTGGTTGCTCGTTGCATCTATCATAACGTGTGGAGGACCTACTTATTCTGTTCTCCAGGATGGACTGGAGAAGGGCTTTTCTGCAAGTCCCCTGAAGGGACAGTTTTCAGCCCTGTCTGTGTTACTGAACAAGAGGTTTGCCGAGCTTCCAGATGTGCAGCCATTTGTTAAGGCTCTGCTGGGATCAGACCTGTGATTAGATCTAAGGCTCCTCCTTGGAGTTTAAATCTTGTCCTTAAGGTTTTGCAACGGGCTCTGTTGGAGCCTATGCATGAAGTAGACATTAAATTGTTGTCTTGGAAGGTTCTTTGTCTACTAGCTATTGCTTCTGCGCGCAGAGTCTCTGAGATTGCTGCCTTGCAATGCGACCCTCCTTATCTGGTGTTTCATGCCGATAAGGCTGTTCTACTAACCAAGTTAGGTTTTCTTCCTAAGGTTGTATCAATCGCAACATCAATCAAGAGATTGTGGTTCCTTTCTTATGTCCTAATCCTTCTTTGTCGAAGGAGCGTTTACAACGTATTTCTAGATGTGGTTTGTGCCTTTAAGTTCTATCTTCGGGCCACAAAGGAATTTAGTCAAACCTCTTTCTCTGTTCGTTCTCTTTTCCGGGAAGCGTAGGGGTCAGAGCCTCTTCGACTTCCTTATCTTTTTTTCTGAGGAGTGTCATCCGTTTAGCATAGAAACAGCGGGACATTAGCCTCCTCTGATGATTACAGCTCATTCTACGAGAGCAGTGGTTCCTCTTGGGCCTTCAAAAATGAGGCCTCTATGGATCAGATTTGTAAGGCGGCTATCTGGTTCTCCTTACATACTTTTTCCAAAATTTTACAAGTTGGATGTTTTTGCTTCTGCTGAAGAAGCCTTTAGGAGAAAGGTTTTGCAGGCTGTGGTGCCCTCAGATTAGGGTCCGCCTCGCTTTTTTCCCTCCTGTTAGCATTCTGTGTGCTCTAGAGCTTGAGTATATGTTTCCCACAAGTAAGGAATGCAGCTGTGGACTCTTCCCATATTAAGATGGAAAACATAAATTATGCTTACCTGATAATTTCATTTCCATCTGTATGGGAAGAGTCCACAGCTCCCGCCCGTGTTCTCCGATGGGCGGCCCTAAATTTCAAATTTTTTCTTCTGTCACCTTTTCCACCCTGATATTTCTCCTACTGTTCCTTGTTCCCTTGGCAGAATGACTGGGGTTATGAGGAAGTTGGGGGAAGTATTTAAGCCTTTGGCTGGGGTGTCTTTGCCTCCTCCTGGTGGCCAGGTTCAGTATTTCCCACAATTATGGAATGCAGCTGTGGACTCTTCCCATACAGATGGAAATGAAATTATCAGGTAAGCATAATTTATGTTTTCGTGATCCTTTTTCGCTAGCGTAATCGCCATTTAACCTTCAATCTAAGGATTGAAGCCCCAATCTCAGAGCTATGGTTAACTGTTTTCCGAAACAAAAAGTTACAAAAACACTTCAAAAATACATTACAAAGTACACTTAGGGGTCAATTTATCAGGCTCCGCACTGAGCTTGATGCCCCGTGTTTCTAAAGACCGCTGCTCCATAACTTGTCCGCCTGCACCGAGGTGGCGGACAGAAATCAACCCGATCGAATATGATCGGTTTGATTGACACCCCCTGCTTGCCTGCGATTGGCCGCAAATCTGCAGGGGGCGGCATTGCACCAGCAGTTCATAAGAACTGCTGGTGCAATGATAAATGCAGACATCATATGCTGTTGGCATTTATCGATGTGCGGCGGACATGATACGCTACATTGTATCATGTCCGTCCGCACTTTAATAAATATACCCCTTACACTCATAATAACACCGCCTAATAAAAATTATTTTAAAAAATATATATATTGCACAAAAACGTTATAAGGGCTCAAAGATATGAGATCTCAGTTGTTAGGAAAAAAAGGCAGGCAAAGGGCTTTAACATTGAGACACATACATATATGTCTAAATATGTATTTGTATGTGTGTATGTATATATATATATATTAATGTATTTATATGTGTATATATGTATTTACAGAATATAAATATATATGTACTGTACACACATATAGATATATATATATATAAGTGCATTAGAGCCTTTTGCTCTTAAGTAGATGAAAACATGATAAAACATATTTATGCAATATTCATATTTAATAAAGATTTTAACTATGTATTGTATTCACTGTAAATATTTGACATTTGCTAATAGGAATATGCTATGTTGTTTGCGCGGTGGGTGTTAGTTTTTTCTTCTATAAAGGTAAGACGAGCCCACGGATTCATCCTTTACTTGTGGGATATTATCCTTCCCTACAGGAAGTGGCAAAGAGCACCACAGCAGAGCTGTCTATATAGCTCCTCCCTTAGCTCCACCCCCCAGTCATTCTCTTTGCCTACTCTAAGTACTAGGAAGGGTAAAGTGAAAGAGGTGATAAAATATTAGTTTTTAATTTCTTCAATCAAGAGTTTTTTATTTTTAAATGGTACCAGTTTGTACTATTTACTCTCAGGCAGCAGATGGATGAAGACTGCTGCCTGGAGGATGATGATCTTAGCATTTGTAACTAAGGTCCATTGCTGTTCCCACAGAGGCTGAGGAGTACAGGAAATTTCAGTGTGAGGAACGGTTTCATGCTATGCAGCAATGAGGTATGTTCAGTCATATTTTTTCTGGAGACACTGTGTATTTCAGAAAGGCTGACATTATACCCAGGAGGGTAAGGGTAAGCAGTAATCCTAGAGCTAAAAGAAGGGCATTACTTAGCTTGCTTATGGGGCCAATTACATATATGGTTGACACTGAATGTAAAATGTTTGTGATCAAACGTTTTTTGGTTGGGAGTGCTTAACGTTTTTGTGGGCAATAAACGTTTTGGGCAATTTTATTAGGACACACATGGCTTAATTTTCGGGTCTTGGAACCCACATGGCTAGTTATAACCGCTCTGGTGCGGTTCTTTAAGGCTCAGGAAACATCGAGTGAGATGGGCGGGGCCTATTTTCGCGCCTCAGATGCGCAGTTAGTTTGTCAGCAAGCAGCAAGCTCTAACTCCTGAGGGCCCTGGTGTATGTTTTGGGCCAAATCGAAGCTTTTACCCCACACGTTCGATCCCTGAGGGCAGGTAGGGACACAGCAGGGCTGTGGCAAGGTGCTGAGGGGTCTTTTTCCAGATCTGGGCCTATTTTCGATCCAGTTTGGACATTAAGGGGTTAATTGTCAAAAAAATTTGTGGTGCAATCTTAACTACCTATAGTGGGTCTACATACAAAATTTTGAAAAACTTGGTGCATGTTTAGGTTGTTTTGCAGAACGTGTATGCTTTTTTTCTCTTAAAGGCGCAGTACCGTTTTTTAAGATTGTTATTTTTTTCACTAAATAAAGTGTTTTCATGCTTGTTTGTAGTCATTACTAGCCTGTTCAACATGTCTGACATTGAGGAAAGTCAATGTTCAATATGTTTAGAAGCCATTGTGGAACCTCCATTTAGAATGTGTCCCTCATGCACTGAAAGGTCAATAAATTGTAAAGAACATATTTTAGCTACTAAAAGTATGTTGCAGGATGATTCTCAGTCAGAAGAGAATCAGGTTATGCCATTTAATTCTCCCCAAGTGTCACAACCGTTAACGCCCGCACAAATGACGCCAAGTACTTCTAGTGCGTCTAATTCTTTAACCCTGCAAGATATCGCCGCAGTTATGAATACTACCCTCACTGAGGTTTTATCTAAGCTGCCGGGGTTGCAGGGGAAGCACAGTAGGTCTGGTGTGAGAACAAACGCTGAGCCCTCTGACCCTTTATTAGCTATATCCGATGTACCCTCACAATGTTCTGAAGTGAGGGATTTGCTGGCTGAGGGAGGGATTTCTGAAAATATGTTCCCTCAGACAGATTCAGATATGACGGATTTTAAATTTAAACTAGAACACCTCCGCTTATTGCTCAGGGAGGTTTTAGCGACTCTGGATGACTGTGACCCTATTGTAGTTCCAGAGAAATTGTGTAAAATGGACAAATTCCTAGAGGTTCCAGCCTACACTGATGTTTTTCCGGTCCCTAAGAGGATTTCGGAAATTTTTACTAAGGAGTGGGATAGACCAGGTATTCCGTTCGCTCCCCCTCCTACTTTTAAGAAAATGTTTCCCATATCAGACGCCATGCGGGACTCGTGGCAGACGGTCCCTAAGGTGGAGGGAGCTATTTCTACCCTGGCTAAGTGTACAACTATACCTATTGAGGACAGTTGTGCTTTCAAAGATCCTATGGATAAAAAATTAGAGGGTCTCCTGAAGAAAATATTTGTTCATCAAGGTTTTCTTCTCCAACCTATAGCGTGCATTGTTCCTGTAACTACTGCAGCATCCTATTGGTTCGAAGCTCTGGAAGAGGCTCTGCAGGTTGAGACTCAATTAGAAGATATTCTGGATAGAATTAGGGCTCTCAAGCTAGCTAATTCTTTCATTACAGATGCCGCTTTTCAATTGGCTAAATTAGCGGCGAAGAATTCAGGTTTTGCCATTTTAGCGCGCAGAGCGTTATGGCTTAAGTCCTGGTCTGCCGATGTGTCATCAAAAGCTAAGCTTTTAGCCATCCCTTTCAAGGGTAAGACCCTATTCGGGCCTGAACTGAAAGAGATCATTTCAGACATCACTGGAGAGAAAGGCCATGCCCTTCCTCAGGATAAGACGAATAAAATGAGGACCAAAGAAAATAATTTTCATTCCTTTCAAAACTTCAAAGGTGGTCTTCCTCTTCCCCTGCCGCAAAGCAAGAGGGGAATCTTGCTCAATCCAAGTCAGTCTGAAGACCTAACCAGACTTGGAACAAGGGTAAACAGGCCAAGAAGCCCGCTGCTGCCACCAAGACAGCATGAAGGGGTAGCCCCCGATCCGGGACCGGATCTAGTAGGGGACAGACTTTCTCTCTTCGCTCAGGCTTGGGCAAGAGACGTTCAGGACTCCTGGGCTTTAGAAATAGTAACCCAGGGGTATCTTCTAGATTTCATAGATTCTCCCCCAAGGGGGAGATTCCATCTTTCTCAATTGTCTCTAAACCAGACAAAAAGAGAGGCGTTCTTACGCTGTGTAGAATACCTATATTCCATGGGAGTGATCTGCCCAGTTCCGGAAACAGAACAGGGGCAAGGGTTCTACTCCAATCTGTTTGTGGTTCCCAAAAAAGAGGGAACTTTCAGACCAATTTTGGATCTCAAGATCCTAAACAAATTCCTCAGAGTCCCATCCTTCAAGATGGAGACCATTCGGACTATTTTGCGAATGATCCAGGAGGGTCAATATATGACCACCGTGGACTTAAAGGATGCGTATCTACACATTCCTATCCACAAAGATCATCACCAGTTCCTCAGGTTCGCCTTTCTGGACAAGCATTACCAGTTTGTGGCTCTTCCCTTCGGGTTGGCCACGGCTCCCAGAATTTTCACAAAGGTGCTAGGGTCCCTTCTGGCGGTTCTAAGGCCGCGGGGCATAGCAGTGGCGCCTTATCTGGACGATATCTTAATCCAGGCGTCAACTTACCAACTAGCCAAGTCTCACACGGACATCGTGTTGGCCCTTCTAAGATCTCATGGGTGGAAGGTGAACGTAAAAAGAGTTCACTTCTCCCTCTCACAAGAGTTCCATTCCTGATTCGGTGGACATGAAAATTTTTCTGACGGAGGTCAGGAAATCAAATATTTTATCCATCTGCCGAGCTCTTCATTCCATTCCTCGGCCATCAGTGGCTCAGTGTATGGAGGTAATCGGTTTAATGGTAGCGGCAATGGACATAGTTCCATTTGCTCGCTTGCATCTCAGACCACTGCAACTTTGCTTGCTCAAACAGTGGAATGGGGATTATGCAGATTTATCTCCTCAGATAAATCTGGATCAAGAGACCAGAGACTCTCTTCTTTGGTGGTTGTCACAGGATCATCTGTCCAAGGGAATGTGTTTCCGCAGGCCAGCGTGGGTCATAGTGACGACGGACGCCAGACTATTGGGCTGGGGTGCAGTCTGGAATTCCCTGAAAGCACAGAGATTGTGGACTCAGGAGGAGGCTCTCCTCCCGATAAATATTCTAGAACTGAGAGCGATATTCAATTCGCTTCAGGCGTGGCCTCAGCTGGCGTCGGTCAGATTCATAAGATTCCAGTTGGACAATATCACGACTGTAGCATATATCAATCATCAGGGGGAACAAAGAGTTCTCTAGCGATGATAGAGGTTACCAAAATAATTCAATGGGCAGAGACTCACTCTGGCCATCTATCAGCAATCTATATCCCAGGAGTGGAGAACTGGGAAGCGGATTTTCTAAGTCGTCAGACTTTTCATCCGGGGGAGTGGGAACTCCATCCGGAGGTGTTTGCACTATTGATTCAGCAATGGGGCACACCAGAATTGGATCTGATGGTGTCTCGTCAGAATGCCAAACTTCCTCGATAAGGGTCCAGGTCAAGGGATCCTCAGGCAGTACTGATAGATGCTCTAGCAGTACCCTGGTCGTTCAACCTGGCTTATGTGTTTCCACCATTTCCTCTCCTTCCTCGTTTGATTGCCAGAATCAAACAGGAGAGAGCTTCGGTGATTTTGATAGCACCTGCGTGGCCACGCAGGACTTGGTATGCAGACATAGTGGAAATGTCATCTCTTCCACCATGGACTCTGCCACTGAGACAGGACCTTCTGATTCAAGGTCCGTTCCAGCATCCAAATCTAGTTTCTCTGCGACTGACTGCTTGGAGATTGAACGCTTGATCTTATCCAAGCGGGGGTTCTCTGAGTCGGTCATAGATACCTTGATTCAGGTAAATATCTTTATTGGTGCGAATCCAAAGGCTACTCATGGAGTAAGATCAGGATTCCTAGGATTTTGTCCTTTCTCCAAGAAGGATTGGAGAAGGGGTTATCAGCTAGTTCCTTAAAGGGACAGATATCTGCTTTATCAATTCTACTGCACAAACATCTGGCAGATGTTCCAGACGTTCAGTCGTTCTGTCAGGCTTTAGTTAGAATCAAGCCTGTGTTTTTAAACCTGTTGCTCCGCCATGGAGTTTGAATTTAGTTCTTAAGGTTCTTCAAGGGGTTCTGTTTGAACCTATGCATTCCATAGATATTAAGCTTCTATCTTGGAAAGTTCCGTTTTTAGTTGCTATCTCTTCGGCTCGAAGAGTTTCTGAACTATCTGCATTGCAATGCGACTCGCCTTATCTTGTTTTCCATGCTGATAAGGTAGTTTTGCGTACCAAACCTGGATTCCTTCCTAAGGTTGTTACTAATAAGAATATTAATCAGGAAATTGTTGTTCCTTCTCTGTGTCCTAATCCTTCCTCTAAGAAGGAGCGTCTGTTGCACAACTTGGACGTGGTTCGTGCTTTAAAGTTTTACTTGCAAGCGACCAAAGATTTCCGTCAAACATCTTCTTTGTTTGTTGTCTATTCTGGAAGACATAGAGGTCAAAAAGCTACGGCTACCTCTCTTGCCTTTTGTCTGAAAAGCATCATCCGTTTGGCATACGAGACTGCTGGACAGCAGCCTCCTGAAAGAATTACAGATCACTCTACTAGAGCGGTGGCTTCCACATGGGCTTTTAAAAATGATGCTTCTGTTGAACAGATTTGTAAGGCTGCGACTTGGTCTTCGCTTCATACCTTTTCCAAATTTTCCAAATTTGATACCTTTGCTTCTTCGGGGGCTATTTTTGGGAGAAAAGTTGTTCAAGCAGTGGTGCCTTCTGTTTAACCATCTGTCTTGTCCCTCCCATTCATCCGTGTCCTATAGCTTTGGTATTGTATCCCACAAGTAAAGGATGAATCCGTGGACTCGTCTTACCTTTATAGAAGAAAACTAAATTTAAGCTTACCTGATAACTTGATTTCTTCTATGGTAAGACGAGTCCACGGCCTGCCCTGTCATTTTAAGACAGATTGTATTTTTTTATTTAAACTCAGTCACCTCTGCACCTTGTAGTTTCTCCTTTTTCTTCCTGTACCTTCGGTCGAATGACTGGGGGGTGGAGCTAAGGGAGGATCTATATAGACAGCTCTGCTGTAGGGAAGGATAATATCCCACAAGTAAAGGATGAATCCGTGGACTCGTCTTACCATAGAAGAAATCAATTTATCAGGTAAGCATAAATTTAGTTTTTTCTCTCCATTGACTTCTATGAGGAAGGCGAAAATGCAATGGTGTTTGTGCGATCTCAGGGGTTAGGTTTTTTTCTCCTTTATTTTTCTCCTTTTTTTTTCTCCATTGATTTCTATGGGGGGAAAAAACATGCACGCGCACGTGAAAAATTAAGTTAGTTTTTTTTCTCGATCGCGAAAACTCCTCTAGTTAAGCTTCTTGCGCTAGTTGGGTTGAGTTCGTATTACAAGTTCCAAAAAGACGTATTTTGCGCAAATACGAATGCAGCCCAACTAGCACAAAACTTAACTCTAGCGGAGTTTTCGCAATTGCGAAAAAAATACCGCGCCACTTGTAATCTAGCCCTAATTGGGAATCTAAAGTAGCAATATAATAATGTGTAAACGTTTAATGGATTTCAAGAGCCACAAAGGTTAGATTATGTATATAGCAAATAGCTTTGTTTTAAAGCATATTTTTTTCTTATATATCTGTGCTTTATAAATGGATACAATTGATTTGCTGAGATATCAGCTTTTCCTGTTACAAGTTCAGTCACCAAGCACATATAGCTTTTAGCTTTCTAGATTGTCTCAAGCCACAATTACATTTTAAACCCATCTTCAGATTCAGGAAAAGTCATTTTGTTGTGCAGGTTCCAAGAGAAGGGAAATTTGGAAGTATTACTGTTTACCATCCAAAGCAAAATGAGAGAAGAGAAACGCAAACTCTATGTGCCATCTGAAGGGAAGACCATCTCCGATATAAACAAGGTACGATAGGGAGCCAGTGAGTGATGAACACATCAATTATTAATATATCTGCGTTAACTTAAAGTGATGGTAAATCCTAACGTTTGTGAAACGATAGGATTTACCAGTGCAACAAATAAAGATTGCTATTTTTCAGTGAGGTGATCTTAGCCAATAGCGTGCTAGCTATCCAGCATAATGCCAGCTGACCCGCACGGCTATTGGCTAAGAGGTGGAAACGTCACCTCATTGAAAAAATAACGTTCTGCTGTGGGCGGCCTGAGGCGCTCAGTGTGGCATATGCTACAGGCAAATAAAGGAACTTTCAGCATGAAGTATTTTCTACTTCATGACTGAAAGTCCCCTTTGTTTGTTGCATTGGCAAATCCTAGCGTTTCACAAACACTAGGATTTACTATCACTTTAATTAGTAAGTAGTTCAGCAACAGAAATGAGAGTTGATAAAAAAAATATTTGAGTGCAGAGTTCATTTACTCACCATATAATATGAATTGTTATGTGCCTGTTCTGATTAATTCAGCTTGTGGAGACATGAAGTAGCATAAACATAATGTATTATTATTATTACTATACTTTATTTATAAAACGTCAATATATGGGTACAATTGATATAAGTAAAACAAAGATATAATACTTGTAAGTAGGGATGCACCGAAATTTCGGCAGCCGAAATTTTCGGCCGAAAATGAGCCTATCCCATTCGGGCCGAAAGAGGGGCAAACCGGCCGAAAATTGCGTGCTCTATCTGCCCCACACCTACACTTACTGGCCGCCGCTTACTGCATCTACTTGCACCTAAAATTAAGGATGGTGTAGCTAGAGGCCTTCTCGGCCGTTTAATTAGCAACTACATTTCCCACAACACCACTCACTGCAGCACAGCCTCCTCCCTCCTTTCCTACCTAGAGCGGTTCCTTCCTCTTTTTGCAAAATCTGCACTTCCTGTTCTGAAAGGCTCCGGTGTACTGTTTGCTTAGTGCTGTAGAAGAAGAGTTGCTCCGGTTCAGTGGTTCAGCAGTTCACCTCTGTGAGAGACAACGGAGGTTTGATTTACAGTTGTGTAGTGTGAGGAGGTAGAGGGGGGTTGCTCTGTGTTATGCTGTTGTAAATCAAACCTCCGTTGTCTCTAACAGAGCTAAACTGCTGAACCGGAGCAACTCTTCCTCCACAAAATGCTGAATAATTGCAGTAATAGACAAAGCTTCTACGTTTTAAATCCCTAGTAAACAGTTATACAAGCAGGGCTTTTACTTAGTGTGTGTACCACATGTGTGACTTTTTTGTGCTGTTATTTAGTCTGTAAATAGTGTGTGTGTGAGCTGTGTATAACATATTTACTGTATAACCTATATATATATATATATATATATATATATATATATATATATATATATATATATATATATATCTACTCATAACCTAAATATACAAAGCTTATCTGCTCTTTATTAAACCCAACAAATACCACACTACAGTTTTGTGCTGTTATATAGCCTGTACATAGTGTGTGTGAGCTGTGTATAACCCATAAATATCGAATACACAGCTTATCTGCTCTTTATTAAACATGACAAATACCAAACTGCAGCTCTGTGCTGTTATATAGTCTGTAATTAGTGTGTGAGCTGTGCATAACAACTATTTACTGTGTATAACCCATATACAGTATATCTAGTTATAAGCTAAATATCTAATACAAAGTGTATCTGCTCTTTATTAAACCTAACAAATACCAAGCTGTAGCTCTGTGCTGTTATTTAGTCTGTAATTAGTGTGTGTGAGCTGTGTATAACATAACTATTACACATGCAGTATTCCTGATCTGCCAATAAATATTAATACTGCAGTGTAAACCATTTCTTGCAAGTTTTAATTGTCTAGCCCTTACTGTTTTGCATAGATAGAAAGGTTTTCTAGGACTATACTAAATTTGGATAACTAGTAAACCAAAAGAAAATCTCTTAAATCTGATTCTGTTACATAGAACTGAATGAAGAATGTATATTGATATTAAATAATCAACAATATATTATTCTTCACTCATTCATATATAACAGAAACAGATTTAACAGATTTTTATTTATATTGCTTTTTAAAGTTATTTTTTTGTCCAATTTCAGTGTGGTTAATGGTTATTTATTTATTGGCTTGTATTTTTTTTTATTTCAGATCCATTAAATTCATTAAAAACTGTAATATAAAATTATAGAAAAAAAACTATTTTAAAATCATTTTTGAAAAAAAAAGTCAGTTTCGGTTTCGGTTTCGGGTTTCGGCCAAGGGCATCCTGAATTTTCGGTTTCGGTTTCGGTCCAGAATTTTCATTTCGGTGCATCCCTACTTGTAAGAGTCAAGACCAGACTTGACAAACCAATACAGGGGAGGAGTTGAGGGCCCTATTCTTGTGGGAACTTACAATCTAGAAGGGTAGGAGGGTGAGAAACAGGAGGTGAGAACTGCAAGGGTGAGAATGAAGTTAAAGGGACACTCAAGTCAAAATTAAGCTTTCATTATTCAGATAGAGCAGCAATTTTAAACAACTTTCCAATTTACTTCCATTAACAAAATGTGCACAGTCTTTTGATGTTTAAACTTTTGAGTCACCAGCTCCTACTGAGCATGTGCAAGAATTCACAGAATAAACGTGTATGCATTTCTGATTGGCTGATGGCTGTCACATGGTACGTGTATGCATTTCTGATTAGCTGATGGCTGTCACATGGTACAGGGGGAGTGGAAACAGACATAACTTTTAAAATTGACAGAAAAAAATCTACTACTCATTCGAAGTTCAGACTAAGTGCTATTGCATTGTCTTGTTATCTTGCATTTGTTGATTATGCAAATCTACTGTGTTGACTGGTCCTTTAATACAGAGTTATTTGAGGGCAATTATTGGGGGAGTAAAATGCATATGTTACTGAGTTGGGTGGTAGGCTTCTCTGAACAATTTTTTTCTTTCATGATTCAGATAGAGATTGTGATTTTAGCCCCTTAGTGACTAGACCATTTTTAAATTTTCTTACCGTAAGGGACCAGGGTTTTTACATTTAACTGTAATTTTCCTCTTACTCATTTACTGTACCCACACATATTATATACAGTTTCTTCTGTTAAGTGTGATCAGTCCACGGGTCATCATTACTTCTGGGATATTAACTCCTCCCCAACAGGAAGTGCAAGAGGATTCACCCAGCAGAGCTGCATATAGCTCCTCCCCTCTACGTCACTCCCAGTCATTCTCTTGCACCCAACGACTAGATAGGAGGTGTGAGAGGACTATGGTGATTATACTTAGTTTTATATCTTCAATCAAAAGTTTGTTATTTTAAAATAGCACCGGAGTGTGTTATTACCTCTCTGGCAGAGTTTGAAGAAGAATCTACCAGAGTTTTTGCTATGATTTTAGCCGGAGTAGTTAAGATCATATTGCTGTTTCTCGGCCATCTGAGGAGAGGTAAACTTCAGATCAGGGGACAGCGGGCAGATGAATCTGCATAGAGGTATGTAGCAGCTTTTATTTTCTGACAATGGAATTGATGAGAAAATCCTGCCATACCGATATAATGTCATGTATGTATACTTTACACTTCAGTATTCTGGGGAATGGTACTTCACTAGAATTACACTGTAAGAAGTACATAAAGCTGTTTAATAACTAGAAATTATGTTTAGCGTTTTTGCTGGAATGTAAAATCGTTTTCATTTGCTGAGGTACTGAGTGAATAAATGTTTGGGCACCATTTTTCCACTTGGCAGTTGCTTAATCTTTTTCTGTCAGTTTCTGTTCTCTCTCACTGCTGTGTGTGAGGGGGAAGGGCCGTTTTTTGGCGCCTTTTCTATGCATCAGTTATTTCAGTCAGCAGCTCATTGTATTCCCTGCATGATCCGGTTCATCTCTACAGAACTCAGGGGTCTTCAAACTTATTTTGAGGGAGGTAATTTCTCTCAGCAGAGCTGTGAGAATTATAGTTGACTGTGATAAAAAACGTTTATTCTGTAATTGTTTCCTGCTTTCAGAATTTGTTATCTTTGCTATTGGGATTAAACCTTTGCTAAAGTTGTGTTGTTTACAAGGATTGAGGCTATAACTGTTTCAATTTATTAATTTTCAACTGTTATAGATTTTCTGTGCTTCTTAAAGGCGCAGTACGTTTTTAATTGAATTGTATTCCAAGTTGCAAGTTTATTTGCTAGTGTGTTAAACATGTCTGATTCAGAGGAAGATACCTGTGTCATTTGTTGCAATGCCAAAGTGGAGCCCAATAGAAATTTATGTACTAACTGTATTGATGCTACTTTAAATAAAAGTCAATCTGTACAAATTGAACAAATTTCACCAAACAACGAGGGGAGAGTTATGCCGACTAACTCGCCTCACGTGCCAGTACCTGCATCTCCCGCTCGGGAGGTGCGTGATATTGTAGCGCCGAGTACATCTGGCCGGCCATTACAAATCACATTACAGGATATGGCTTCTGTTATGACTGAAGTTTTGGCTAAATTACCAGAACTAAGAGGTAAGCGTGATCACTCTGGGGTGAGAACAGAGTGCGCTGATAATATTAGGGCCATGTCAGACACTGCGTCACAGGTTGCAGAACATGAGGACGGAGAACTTCATTCTGTGGGTGACGGTTCTGATCCAAAACTGGATTCAGATATTTCATATTTTAAATTTAAACTGGAAAACCTCCGTGTATTACTAGGGGAGGTGTTAGCGGCTCTGAATGATTGTAACACAGTTGCAATACCAGAGAAAATGTGTAGGTTGGATAAATATTTTGCGGTACCGACGAGTACTGAGGTTTTTCCTATACCTAAGAGAATTACTGAAATTGTTTCTAAGGAGTGGGATAGACCCGGTGTGCCGTTCTCACCCCCTCCGATATTTAGAAAAATGTTTCCAATAGACGCCACCACACGGGACTTATGGCAAACGGTCCCTAAGGTAGAGGGAGCAGTTTCTACTTTAGCTAAGCGTACCACTATCCCGGTGGAGGATAGCTGTGCCTTTTCAGATCCAATGGATAAAAAATTAGAGGGTTACCTTAAGAAAATGTTTGTTCAACAAGGTTTTATATTGCAACCCCTTGCATGCATTGCGCCGATCACAGCTGCAGCGGCGTTCTGGATTGAGTCTCTGGAAGAGAACATTAGTTCAGCTACTCTGGACGACATTACGGACAGGCTTAGAGTCCTTAAACTAGCTAATTCATTCATTTCGGAGGCCGTAGTACATCTAACTAAACTTACGGCGAAGAATTCAGGATTCGCCATTCAGGCACGCAGGGCGCTGTGGCTAAAATCCTGGTCAGCTGATGTTACTTCTAAGTCTAAATTGCTTAATATACCTTTCAAAGGGCAGCCCTTATTCGGGCCCGGGTTGAAAGAGATTATCGCTGACATTACAGGAGGTAAAGGCCATGCCCTGCCTCAGGACAAAGCCAAATCTAAGACTAGACAGTCTAATTTTCGTTCCTTTCGTAATTTCAAAGCAGGAGCAGCATCAACTTCCTCTGCACCAAAACAGGAAGGAGCTGTTGCTCGCTACAGACAAGGCTGGAAACCTAACCAGTCCTGGAACAAGGGCAAGCAGACCAGGAAACCTACTGCTGCCCCTAAAACGGCATGAATTGAGGGCCCCCGATCCGGGATCGGATCTAGTGGGGGGCAGGCTTTCTCTCTTCGCCCAGGCTTGGGCAAGAGATGTCCAGGATCCCTGGGCGCTAGAAATAATATCTCAGGGATACCTTCTGGACTTCAAATACTCTCCTCCAAGAGAGAGATTTCATCTGTCAAGGTTGTCAACAATCCAGACAAAGAAAGAGGCGTTTCTACGCTGCGTACAAGAGCTCTTGTTAATGGGAGTAATCCACCCAGTTCCACGATCGGAACAGGGACAGGGGTTTTACTCAAATCTGTTTGTGGTTCCCAAAAAAGAGGGAACTTTCAGACCAATCCTGGACTTAAAGATCCTAAACAAGTTCCTAAGAGTTCCATCGTTCAAGATGGAGACTATTCGGACAATTTTACCTATGATCCAAGAGGGTCAGTACATGACCACTGTAGATTTAAAAGATGCTTACCTTCACATACCGATTCACAAAGATCATTACCGGTACCTAAGGTTTGCCTTCCTAGACAGGCATTACCAGTTTGTGGCTCTTCCATTCGGATTGGCTACAGCTCCAAGAATCTTCACAAAGGTTCTGGGTGCTCTTCTGGCGGTACTAAGACCGCGGGGAATCTCGGTAGCTCCATACCTAGACGACATTCTAATTCAAGCTTCAAGCTTTCAAACTGCCAAGTCTCATACAAAGTTAGTACTGGCATTTCTAAGGTCACATGGATGGAAGGTGAACGAAAAGAAAAGTTCACTCGTTCCACTCACAAGAGTTCCCTTCCTGGGGACTCTTATAGATTCTGTAAAAATGAAGATTTACCTGACAGAGGACAGGTTAACAAGACTTCAAAGTGCTTGCCGCACCCTTCATTCCATTCAACACCCGTCAGTGGCTCAATGCATGGAGGTAATCGGCTTAATGGTAGCGGCAATGGACATAGTACCCTTTGCACGCCTACACCTCAGACCACTGCAACTGTGCATGCTAAGTCAGTGGAATGGGGATTACTCAGACTTATCCCCTTCTCTGAATCTGGATCAAGAGACCAGAAATTCTCTTCTTTGGTGGCTTTCTCGGCCACATCTGTCCAGGGGGATGCCATTCAGCAGACCAGACTGGACAATTGTAACAACAGACGCCAGCCTTCTAGGTTGGGGTGCCGTCTGGAATTCTCTGAAGGCTCAGGGACAATGGAGTCAGGAGGAGAGTCTCCTGCCAATAAACATTCTGGAATTGAGAGCAGTTCTCAATGCCCTCCTGGCTTGGCCCCAGTTGACAACGCGGGGTTTCATCAGGTTTCAGTCGGACAACATCACGACTGTAGCTTACATCAACCATCAGGGAGGGACACGAAGCTCCCTAGCTATGATGGAAGTATCAAAGATAATTCGCTGGGCAGAGTCTCACTCTTGCCACCTGTCAGCAATCCACATCCCGGGAGTGGAGAACTGGGAGGCGGATTTCTTAAGTCGTCAGACTTTGCATCCGGGGGAGTGGGAACTTCATCCGGAGGTCTTTGCCCAAATACTTCGACGTTGGGGCAAACCAGAGATAGATCTCATGGCGTCTCGACAGAACGCCAAGCTTCCTCGTTACGGGTCCAGATCCAGGGATCCAGAAGCAGTCCTGATAGATGCTCTGACAGCACCTTGGGACTTCAGGATGGCTTACGTGTTTCCACCCTTCCCGATGCTTCCTCGATTGATTGCCAGAATCAAACAAGAGAGAGCATCAGTGATTCTAATAGCACCTGCGTGGCCACGCAGGACTTGGTATGCAGATCTGGTGGACATGTCATCCTGTCCACCTTGGTCTCTACCTCTGAAACAGGACCTTCTGATTCAGGGTCCCTTCAAACATCAAAGTCTAACTTCTCTGAAGCTGACTGCTTGGAAATTGAACGCTTGATTTTATCAAGACGTGGGTTTTCTGAGTCAGTTATTGATACCTTAATACAGGCTAGGAAACCTGTTACCAGAAAGATTTACCATAAGATATGGCGTAAATACCTATATTGGTGTGAATCCAAGGGTTACTCTTGGAGTAAGGTTAGGATTCCTAGGATATTGTCTTTTCTACAAGAAGGTTTAGAAAAGGGTTTATCCGCTAGTTCATTAAAGGGACAGATCTCAGCTCTGTCCATTCTGTTACACAAACGTCTGTCAGAAGTTCCTGACGTCCAGGCTTTTTGTCAGGCTTTGGCCAGGATTAAGCCTGTGTTTAAAACGGTTGCTCCACCATGGAGTTTAAACCTTGTTCTTAATGTTTTACAGGGCGTTCCGTTTGAACCCCTTCATTCCATTGATATAAAGTTGTTATCTTGGAAAGTTCTATTTTTAATGGCTATTTCCTCGGCTCGAAGAGTCTCTGAGTTATCAGCCTTACATTGTGATTCTCCTTATTTGATTTTTCATTCGGATAAGGTAGTTCTGCGTACTAAACCTGGGTTCTTACCTAAGGTAGTTACTAACAGGAATATCAATCAAGAGATTGTTGTTCCTTCTTTATGCCCAAATCCTTCTTCGAAGAAGGAACGTCTACTGCACAACCTGGATGTAGTCCGTGCTCTAAAATTTTACTTACAGGCAACTAAGGAATTTCGACAAACGTCTTCTCTGTTTGTCGTTTACTCTGGGCAGAGGAGAGGTCAAAAAGCTTCTGCTACCTCTCTTTCTTTTTGGCTTCGTAGCATAATTCGTTTAGCTTATGAGACTGCTGGACAGCAGCCTCCTGAAAGGATTACAGCTCATTCCACTAGAGCTGTGGCTTCTACTTGGGCCTTTAAGAATGAGGCCTCTGTTGAACAGATTTGCAAGGCTGCAACTTGGTCTTCGCTTCATACTTTTTCCAAATTTTACAAATTTGACACTTTTGCTTCATCGGAGGCTATTTTTGGGAGAAAGGTTCTTCAGGCAGTGGTTCCTTCTGTATAAAGAGCCTGCCTATCCCTCCCGTCATCCGTGTACTTTTGCTTTGGTATTGGTATCCCAGAAGTAATGATGACCCGTGGACTGATCACACTTAACAGAAGAAAACATAATTTATGCTTACCTGATAAATTCCTTTCTTCTGTAGTGTGATCAGTCCACGGCCCGCCCTGTTTTAAGGCAGGTAAATATTTTTTAATTTATACTCCAGTCACCACTTCACCCTTGGCTTTTCCTTTCTCGTTGGTCCTTGGTCGAATGACTGGGAGTGACGTAGAGGGGAGGAGCTATATGCAGCTCTGCTGGGTGAATCCTCTTGCACTTCCTGTTGGGGAGGAGTTAATATCCCAGAAGTAATGATGACCCGTGGACTGATCACACTACAGAAGAAAGGAATTTATCAGGTAAGCATAAATTATGTTTTTTCTCGCCATTATATGCACTTTCTAAAGATACCTATTGTTTTCATAATATCTTATAATTTACTATAATTTTTTTTTTTAAATATGATGAAAAAATGGAAAAAACAACACTTTTTCTAACTTTGACCCCCCAAAATCTGTTACACATCTACAACCACCAAAAAACACCCATGCTAAATAGTTTCTAAATTTTGTCCTGAGTTTAGAAATACCCAATGTTTACATGTTCTTTGCTTTTTTTGCAGTTATAGTACATCTAGATTTTAAGTTCCCACGGGAGTAGGGCCCTTAATTCCCCCTGTTTTTGTCTGTAAAATTTTGTCTTATCGTATTTTTGTCTCCATTATACTGTTATCCTTGTACCCATGGGCAGCGCTGCGGAATCTGTTGGTGCTTTATAAATAAAGAATAATAAAAAAAATAAAGAATAATAATAAAGTAGCACTTTGCTATTTCTAAACCATCTTTTTTGAAAATTAGAGATAGTTACATTGTAACACTGATATCTGTCAGGAATCCCTGAATAACCCTTCACATGTATATATTTTCTTCTGTTATGTGTGATCAGTCCACGGGTCATCATTACTTCTGGGATATAACTCCTCCCCAACAGGAAATGCAAGAGGATTCACCCAGCAGAGCTGCATATAGCTCCTCCCCTCTACGTCACTCCCAGTCATTCTCTTGCACCCAACGACTAGATAGGATGTGTGAGAGGACTATGGTGATTATACTTAGTTTTTATAACTTCAATCAAAAGTTTGTTATTTTACAATAGCACCGGAGCGTGTTATTGCCTCTCTGGCAGAGTTTGAGGAAGAATCTACCAGAGTTTTTACTATGATTTTAACCGGAGTAGTTAAGATCATATTGCTGTTTCTCGGCCATCTGAGGGAGGTAAAAGCTTCAGATCAGGGGACAGCGGGCAGATGAATCTGCATTGAGGTATGTAGCAGTTTTTATTTTCTGAATGGAATTGATGAGAAAATCCTGCCATACCGTTATAATGACATGTATGTATACTCTACACTTCAGTATTCTGGGGATGGTATTTCACTGGAATTACTCTGTTAAAAGTACATTAAACCTTTTAATAGGTATTTATTATGTTAAACGTTTTTGCTGGAATGTAGAATCGTTTGCATTTTCTGAGGTACTGAGTGAATAAATGTTTGGGCATTATTTTTCCACTTGGCAGTTGCTTGTTTTAATTGTGACAGTTTCGTTTCTCTCTCACTGCTGTGTGTGAGGGGGAGGGGCCGTTTTTGGCGCTCTTTGCTACGCATCAAAAATTTCCAGTCAGTTACTCTTGTATTTCCTGCATGATCCGGTTCATCTCTAACAGAACTCAGGGGTCTTCAAACTTCTTTGGAGGGAGGTAGATTCTCTCAGCAGAGCTGTGAGACTTATATATTGACTGTGATTAAAATCGTTGCTCTGTAATTTTTTTTTTTTTAAGAATTGATGCTATAACTGTTTTTCAGTTCATTATTTCAACTGTCATTTAATCGTTTAGTGCTTCTTTGAGGCACAGTACGTTTTTGTTAAATAAGATTGTAACCAGGTTGCAAGTTTATTGCTAGTGTGTTAAACATGTCTGATTCAGAGGAAGATACCTGTGTCATTTGTTCCAATGCCAAGGTGGAGCCCAATAGAAATTTATGTACTAACTGTATTGATGCTACTTTAAATAAAAGCCAATCTGTACAAATTGAACAAATTTCACCAAACAGCGAGGGGAGAGTTATGCCGACTAACTCGCCTCACGTGTCAGTACCTGCATCTCCCGCCCGGGAGGTGCGTGATATTGTGGCGCCTAGTACATCTGGGCGGCCATTACAGATAACATTACAAGATATGGCTACTGTTATGACTGAAGTTTTGGCTAAATTACCAGAACTAAGAGGCAAGCGTGATCACTCTGGGGTGAGAACAGAGTGCGCTGATAATACTAGGGCCATGTCTGATACTGCGTCACAGCTTGCAGAGCATGAGGACGGAGAGCTTCATTCTGTGGGTGACGGTTCTGATCCAAACAGATTGGATTCAGATATTTCAAATTTTAAATTTAAATTGGAGAACCTCCGTGTATTACTAGGGGAGGTTTTAGCGGCTCTTAATGATTGTAACACTGTTGCAATACCAGAGAAATTGTGTAGGTTGGATAAATACTTTGCGGTACCGGCGAGTACTGACGTTTTTCCTATACCTAAGAGACTAACTGAAATTGTTACTAAGGAGTGGGATAGACCCGGTGTGCCGTTCTCACCCCCTCCAATATTTAGAAAGATGTTTCCAATAGACGCCACCACACGGGACTTATGGCAAACGGTCCCTAAGGTGGAGGGAGCAGTTTCTACTTTAGCTAAGCGTACCACTATCCCGGTGGAGGATAGCTGTGCTTTTTCAGATCCAATGGATAAAAAATTAGAGGGTTACCTTAAGAAAATGTTTGTTCAACAAGGTTTTATATTGCAACCCCTTGCATGCATCGCGCCGATTACGGCTGCGGCAGCATTTTGGATGGAGTCTCTGGAAGAGAACCTTAGTTCAGCTACGCTGGACGACATTACGGACAGGCTTAGAGTCCTTAAACTAGCTAATTCATTCATTTCGGAGGCCGTAGTACATTTAACCAAACTTACGGCTAAGAACTCAGGATTCGCCATTCAGGCACGTAGGGCGCTGTGGCTAAAATCCTGGTCAGCTGATGTAACTTCTAAGTCCAAATTACTTAATATACCTTTCAAGGGGCAAACTTTATTTGGGCCCGGTTTGAAAGAAATTATCGCTGACATTACAGGAGGTAAGGGCCACGCCCTGCCTCAAGACAAAGCCAAAGCTAAGGCTAGACAGTCTAATTTTCGTCCCTTTCGGAATTTCAAAGCAGGAGCAGCACCAACTTCCACTGCACCAAAACAGGAAGGAGCTGTTGCTCGTTACAGACAAGGCTGGAAACCTAACCAGTCCTGGAACAAGGGCAAGCAGGCCAGGAAACCTGCTGCTGCCCCAAAGACAGCATGAACCGAGGGCCCCCGATCCGGGACCAGATCTAGTGGGGGGCAGACTCTCTCTCTTCGCCCAGGCTTGGGCAAGAGATGTTCAGGATCCCTGGGCGCTAGAGATCATATCTCAGGGATACCTTCTAGACTTCAAATTCTCTCCCCCAAGAGGGAGATTTCATCTGTCAAGGTTGTCAACAAACCAGATAAAGAAAGAAGCGTTTCTACGCTGTGTACAAGATCTGTTATTAATGGGAGTGATCCATCCGGTTCCGCGGTCGGAACAAGGACAAGGGTTTTACTCAAACCTGTTTGTGGTTCCCAAAAAAGAGGGAACTTTCAGGCCAATCTTGGATTTAAAGATCCTAAACAAATTCCTAAGAGTTCCATCGTTCAAAATGGAAACTATTCGGACAATCTTACCCATGATCCAAAAGGGTCAGTACATGACCACAGTGGATTTAAAGGATGCTTACCTTCACATACCGATTCACAAAGATCATTACCGGTATCTAAGGTTTACCTTCTTAGACAGGCATTACCAGTTTGTAGCTCTTCCATTCGGATTGGCTACGGCTCCAAGAATCTTCACAAAGGTTCTGGGTGCCCTTCTGGCGGTACTAAGACCGCGAGGAATTTCGGTAGCTCCGTACCTAGACGACATTCTGATACAAGCTCCAAGCTTTCAAACTGCCAAGTCTCATACAGAGTTAGTTCTGGCATTTCTAAGGTCGCATGGATGGAAAGTGAACGAAAAGAAGAGTTCTCTCTTTCCTCTCACAAGAGTTCCATTCTTGGGGACTCTTATAGATTCTGTAGAAATGAAGATTTATCTGACAGAAGACAGATTAACAAAGCTTCTAAATGCATGCCGTGTCCTTCATTCCATTCAACTCCCGTCAGTAGCTCAATGCATGGAGGTGATCGGCTTAATGGTAGCAGCAATGGACATAGTACCCTTTGCACGTCTACATCTCAGACCGCTGCAATTGTGCATGCTGAGTCAGTGGAATGGGGATTACTCAGACTTGTCCCCTACTCTGAATCTGGATCAAGAGACCAGAAACTCTCTTCTATGGTGGCTTTCTCGGCCACATCTGTCCAGGGGGATGCCATTCAGCAGGCCGGACTGGACAATTGTAACAACAGACGCCAGCCTACTAGGTTGGGGCGCTGTCTGGAATTCTCTGAAGGCTCAGGGACAATGGAATCAGGAGGAAAGTCTCCTGCCAATAAACATTCTGGAATTGAGAGCAGTTCTCAATGCCCTTCTGGCTTGGCCCCAGTTAAAAACTCGGGGGTTCATCAGGTTTCAGTCGGACAACATCACGACTGTAGCTTACATCAACCATCAAGGAGGGACAAGAAGCTCCCTAGCAATGATGGAAGTATCAAAGATAATTCGCTGGGCAGAGTCTCACTCTTGCCACCTGTCAGCAATCCACATCCCGGGAGTGGAGAACTGGGAGGCGGATTTCTTGAGTCGCCAGACTTTTCATCCGGGGGAGTGGGAACTTCATCCGGAGGTCTTTGCCCAAATACTTCGACGTTGGGGCAAACCAGAGATAGATCTCATGGCGTCTCGCCAGAACGCCAAACTTCCTCGCTACGGGTCCAGATCCAGGGATCCGGGAGCGGTTCTGATAGATGCTTTGACAGCACCTTGGAACTTCGGGATGGCTTATGTGTTTCCACCCTTCCCGCTGCTTCCTCGATTGATTGCCAAAATCAAACAGGAGAGAGCATCAGTGATTCTAATAGCGCCTGCATGGCCACGCAGGACTTGGTATGCAGATCTAGTGGACATGTCATCCTGTCCGCCTTGGTCTCTACCTCTAAGACAGGACCTTCTGATACAGGGTCCATTCAAACATCAAAATTTAACTTCTCTGAAGCTGACTGCTTGGAAATTGAACGCTTGATTTTATCAAAACGTGGTTTTTCTGAGTCGGTTATTGATACCCTGATACAGGCTAGGAAGCCTGTTACCAGAAGGATTTACCATAAGATATGGCGTAAATACCTATACTGGTGCGAATCCAAAGGTTACTCCTGGAGTAAGGTTAGGATTCCTAGGATATTGTCCTTTCTACAAGAAGGTTTAGAAAAGGGTTTATCGGCTAGCTCATTAAAGGGACAGATCTCAGCTCTGTCCATCTTGTTACACAGGCGTCTGTCAGAAAATCCAGACGTCCAGGCCTTTTGTCAGGCTTTAGCTAGGATCAAGCCTGTGTTTAAAACTGTTGCTCCGCCATGGAGCTTAAACCTTGTTCTTAACGTTCTACAGGGAGTTCCGTTTGAACCCCTTCATTCCATTGATATAAAGTTGTTATCTTGGAAGGTGTTATTTTTAATGGCTATTTCTTCGGCTCGGAGAGTCTCTGAGTTATCAGCTTTACATTGTGATTCTCCTTATTTGATTTTTCATTCAGATAAGGTAGTTCTGCGTACAAAACCTGGGTTCTTACCTAAGGTAGTCACTAACAGGAACATCAATCAAGAGATCGTGGTGCCTTCCCTATGCCCGAATCCTTCTTCAAAGAAGGAACGTCTTCTACACAATCTGGATGTAGTTCGTGCCCTCAAGTTCTACTTGCAGGCAACTAAGGATTTTCGACAAACGTCTTCCCTGTTTGTCGTGTACTCTGGTCAGAGGAGAGGTCATAAGGCTTCGGCTACCTCTCTCTCCTTCTGGCTTCGTAGCATAATTCGTTTAGCCTATGAGACTGCTGGACAGCAGCCTCCTGAAAGAATTACAGCTCATTCTACTAGAGCTGTGGCTTCCACTTGGGCCTTTAAGAATGAGGCCTCTGTTGAACAGATTTGCAAGGCTGCAACTTGGTCTTCGCTTCATACTTTTTCCAAATTTTACAAATTTGACACTTTTGCTTCTTCGGAGGCTATTTTTGGGAGAAAGGTTCTTCAGGCAGTGGTTCCTTCTGTATAATGAGCCTGCCTATCCCTCCCGTCATCCGTGTACTTTTGCTTTGGTATTGGTATCCCAGAAGTAATGATGACCCGTGGACTGATCACACATAACAGAAGAAAACATAATTTATGCTTACCTGATAAATTCCTTTCTTCTGTTGTGTGATCAGTCCACGGCCCGCCCTGTTTTTTAAGGCAGGTAAATATCTTTTAAATTATACTCCAGTCACCACTTCACCCTTGGTTTCTCCTTTCTCGTTGATTCTTGGTCGAATGACTGGGAGTGACGTAGAGGGGAGGAGCTATATGCAGCTCTGCTGGGTGAATCCTCTTGCATTTCCTGTTGGGGAGGAGTTATATCCCAGAAGTAATGATGACCCGTGGACTGATCACACAACAGAAGAAAGGAATTTATCAGGTAAGCATAAATTATGTTTTTTTTAGTAGACAACACAAAGTATTGATCTAGGCCCATTTTGGTACATTTCATGCCATCATTTCATTCAAGAATACCAAGAGAACAAAGCAAATTTGATGATAAAAGTAATTTGGAAAGTTATTTAAAATTTCATGCCCTATCTTAATCTTGAAAGATTAATTTGGACTAGACGGTCCCTTTTAAAGGTTTAAACTACTTTACACACTTTAAAAGTAAGAAATTGATTGTCCCTTGAAACGGCCATTACACTGAAAACAAAATAGCACGCTATAATTCGCATAAAATAAATCCTGATTTAACAGTACAGTCCAGCCCCGAAATACCAGGCAATCCCTCTCTGAACAAGGGAAATGGCAAAACCGTACGTTTCGGCCTAGTGTGGGCCTCGTCAGTGAGGTACAGCCATATCCCTCTAGGCACACTGAGCAACGGGTCCACTGCCTGGTATTTCGGGGCTGGACTGTACTGTGAAATCAGGATCAGACTGATATGCTTCAGGAAAGTTCTTCTCTGTGAAAGGCACATGTTGAGCAAAAAGAGGCTGCTTCTTGGGTGGTAACTAGCCATAGAACAAGCTATAATGCTATTGTTCGTTCCCAGGTTGAGCGCTTCTCTCTTTTTATGTATGCAAATTATGACACTTAGGGAAGTCTCCCTAAGTGTGATGCGGGAACCCAGACGTGGACCCGTTGTTCAGTGTGCCTAGAGGGATATGGCTGCACCTCACTGATGAGGCCCACAATAGGCCGAAACGTACGTCTGAGGTTTTGCTGTTTCTCTTGTTCAGAGAGGGATTGCCTGGTATTTCGGTGCTGGACTGTACTGTGAAGTCAGGATCAGACTGATATGCTTTAGGAAAGTTATTCTCTGTGAAAGGCACATGTTGAGCAAAAAGAGGCTGCTTCTTGGGTGGTAACTAGCCATAGAACAAGTTATTATGCTATTGTTCGTTCCCAGGTTGAGCTCTTCTCTCTTTTTATTTACGCAAATTATGACACTTAAGGAAGCCTCCCTAAGTGTGATGCGGGAATCCAGACGTGGACCCGTTGCTCAGTGTGCCTAGAGGGATAGGCTGCACCTCACTAAGGAGGCTCACAATAGGCCGAAACGTACGTCTGGGGTTTTGCCGTTTCTCTCGTTCAGAGAGGGATTGCCTGGTATTTCGGGGTTGGACTGTACTGTGAAGTCAGGATCAGACTGATATGCTTCAGGAAAGTTCTTCTCTGTGAAAGGCACATGTTGAGCAAAAAGAGGCTTCTTCTTGGGTGGTAACAAGACATAGAAAAAGCTATTATGCTATTGTTCGTTCCCAGGATGAGCACTTCTCTCTTTTTATTTATATACTGTGTATAAGTGCGCTGGAGTCCTTTGCAATTAAGTAGCTGAAAACATGTAAACATATATTTATGCAATATTCATATTAAATAAAGTGTAAAACTGGGTATTTACTGTAAATATTTCACAATGTTCTGCACATAGCAGAATATGTTCCAAGTATTTATAAATAGATATTCCTATATATATCTGTATATATCTACACCTATATATATAGCAAGCAAAAAACTTACTTCTAGCGGAGTTGGCGCTCAAGTGTCAAAGTGACATTAAACTAATTTTAAAATATGCATTATTAAAGGGACATGAAACCCATGAAACCCAATTTTCTTTCTTTCATGAATCATATAGAACATTTAATTTTAAACAATTTGCCAATTTGTTTATATTATCTCATTTGTTTCATTCTCTTTGTATTATTAGTTGAAGCTGCCGATTGGTGGCTGCACATATATATTCATTTTGTCATTGGCTTACCAGATGTGCTTATCTAGCTCCCAGTAGTGCATTACTGCTCCTTCAACGAAGAATAACAAGAGAATGAAGCAAATTAGATAGTAGAAGTTAATTGGAAAGTTGTTTAAAATTGTATTCTCTATCTGAATAATGAAAGAAAAATGTGGGTTTCATGGTTAACAGCTCTGTATACAAAATAAATGGTTTAAAACAATTTAAAATGGTTATTTTCATTGGAAATGATTTATTGTTTTGTAGCCTTCGGACACACCCCTTATTTGCTATTGCCAATAAATGACAAATACAAATGAGCTCCATCACATATCAACCAATCACTGTACAGCATGTTGAAGGGTCGGGGTTCTGCATTTCATGGAATGGGCTCCAGCCTCTCTAGGGACAGTGGAAAATAAAGTGACTGTGTCTGCACATGCCAGATGCACACACAATTTGAAGTCCTGGGACTAGCATCCTGATTGGCTGCTTAAACTCCCTTTACATTAGGATGCAGCTACTGAGAAAATTTTGATGTAAAATCTCTTTCTTTTTTACATAGAGATGTTCATGTGATTTTTGTTTTCTATGCAGCTTTCTGCAAATATGTGGCATCACTTCCAAGTGATGTAGCATTTGGGTAATTTGTCCCTTGAAGCAGAGCATGGGGCTGATAACATGGTGTTTTGTGTTCCAGGCTTGGACGCAGTTGGAGAAAGCAGAGCATGAGAGGGAAGTGGCTCTGCGTACTGAGCTTATCCGCCAGGAGAAATTAGAGCTTCTGTCCCAACGCTTTGATCAGAAAGCCGCCATGAGGGAGGCATGGCTCAGCGAAAACCAGCGGCTGGTGTCACAGGTAATATATCATGGCTGCAGAAAATCTGTTAAGATACCGGTACCAGATGTTTAGAACTTTGGTATTTAAATGTGCTAGTGGTGGTTTTCTTTTTGTGCAGGATAATTTTGGTTATGACCTGCCAGCTGTGGAAGCCGCGATGAAGAAGCATGAAGCTATTGAGGCAGATATATCATCCTATGAAGAGAGGATACAGGTAGTGGCTGACTTAGCTCAGGAGATGGAGTCTGAGGGATATTATGATATCTGTAGGATTTCAGCGCAAAAGGACAACATCTTGCGACAGTGGAGCCTCTTGAAGGACTTGCTGAGTGCCAGGAGAGGAAGGCTGGAGAAGAACTTGGCTCTGCAGAAGATCTTTCAAGAGATGGTCTACATGATAGATTGGATAGATGAGATGCAGGTAATGAACTCATAAAGGGGCCCCACAGAAATTATGGACATGACTATGAGATAGTTGTCACAAACATTTCTGGAGAGGTTACACTATAGAAAAGGAGTCACCCGTCTTTCAGATATAGTCCTACAGAACAGAGGCCAAACAGCTCAGAAAGGGGTATAAAACTAATGTAGATATTTTAGCAGTAGAGAAGACCATAGACTGCTCACCTCTAATAGAAACGTTTATAAGAATGAGTTCCACTCATCCATCAGAGAGGTGTCTATAAAAGAGATATCATACTTTTATTGAGATCTTTGCTAAATTTGGGAGGTTCTCATGGGTTCTAAAGCAACATTGCATATGGGATTGTATTGCTCTTTGATTGCCAGATTGTCTAGGGCAGGGATACACATTTTCCCAAAGTTGCACGCAAAAACATTTCATAGGCATTTTATACTACCTGCGGCTAGTGTCATACTATGTATTACGTAAGAGAGTTTTTTTTAGAATATTGTCACCAATTTGGGCACATGCCGTAAAATAAGGTTCCCTAGCCTGGGTATCTGATACCATATTAGCGATGATTTGAGTCAAGAATAAAATAGGCTTTAATACAAGAATGTCAAGGACTTTGATACCAAATGATATAGAGTGTGATACAATATACAAATAAGCTTTAATATAAGAATGTCTAGGACTATGATACCAAATTATTTAGGGTGTAGGAAGTGATACTTGATTGTCTTAAGTTCATGTTTCTATTTGATGTTTCCCCAAGGTGACAATGTCATCTAAAGATTTTGGTAAGCACCTTTTAGAAGTTGAAGATCTTCTGCAGAAGCACAGCCTTCTGGAGGCCGACATCTCTGTGCAGGCGGAACGGGTACATTCGCTGAACCAAGCTGCGCTGAAATTCACAGAAATAAGTGGTATGTGATTATAGAGGCTTCTGCAAATATAAGACAAGAAACAGAACTGAAACAATATTAATTTGCACTCCATATATAATATAGCATCTAATTAATTAATAGTGTAACAAAGTATAACATTATGGGTTTGGGCATATATCAAATTTCCTAGAAATGATCTAAATTGATCTAAGAATATTACATCTGTAGGTCTTGCAGGTCCATCTTGTCAAATGCAGGCTGGTTAGTTTGTTTTAAATTCACATTGCGCTTATTAAAATGAAGGAAAAAGAGATGTATTTCAAACTAGAAACGTACGTAAGGTCAATTATGCTGAAAATAGCATTATTTGAATGTAAGTTCTTCAGAAAAAAATATTGCTCCTTGTCAAACTTCCATGTAAGAATTTACATTATTGTGAACCTCATTTCTTTCCATGGAGGTAGGCTTACAGCTCGCTTTCTGTAAGTTCTGCCCATGCGAGGGTTGGCGTGATGTTTTTTTCGCCATGCTGACGGGTTTTAGATCATTCAGCAAAAAGAGAGAGGGGAAAAGGAGACTGAGGGCCTGATGATTTAAAGCTCTCGTCTTAGATGAGATGATCTAAAATGATCCTCCGGCACTGCCAGATCCCTGATAAGATTCTAGAAAGGCAATTTTACTATACTTTTCTAAGAGGCCATCTATGCATTTCTATATGTAAAGGAGAGACCAATCCAGTGCAACTATAGCACAACATGACAAGGGGAGTTTTGTTACATTTTACATTTTGTGCTTTGTATTTTTTTTTTTTAGTTTTAAAACAAGCTTATTAAGAATGACAAGAGAAACAATCAACATTAGTCAATACACACTGTTTGGTAAGTCATTAAGCAAGGTCTTATGTACAATACAAGATAACAGGCTTTCCCTCAACAGTTCCAACAATAAGAGTTTTGTACAAATGATCAGAGAGAAAGTACTGTAAATAGAGTGGTCCGAAAGTTCTCTTTGTCTCTTGCCTTCTTAACTTTGGGAACAGCGGTTGTGATTTGACTTGTTTTCGATGAGCTAAACAGCTCATGGTATTATATAAATAATGTAATCAGCTAAAACATAAACTTAGGAATTTGACATCAAGTATTTAGACAGGTTTAAACAAATTTGTTCTCAGCGCGCTTGTGTCATGCGGGCTGAGGACATCCCAAGGTCTGACGTCTTTGCTCATGGCAAGGAGTAACCAAGAGCAGCAACTCTTAGTAGGAAAGGGAAAGTCGCAGCAGGACTCTTATAGTAGGTGAGGAAAGTCATATTAGAGAGATGGAAATGGGTAGTAGGAGAAGAAAAAAAAAAAGGGGGTGGAAGAGGGGGGAGGTGAAGGGAGGTGAATGGAGGGGAAAATTACACAGAGGTGTTTCCCTATCCTCTTTTCTCTATTTGGCTGATTGTGTCAGGGTTGTATGAAGGGGGCGTCATCAGTTTTTTACTCTCCCATGTAATGTCATCATTCTCGTGGGTGGCGAGCTTTCCTTTTAAAGGAAGTGGTATCGCTCTAGCTTGAGCACGGTCTCCCACTTTGTGGTTTCCATTCCTGCACAGTCGGGACTTGAGGAGACTTCCAGTGTGCCCGGAATGAGCCCTTCGCGCCCTCCCAACATTGATAAGGAAGAGTATGTTGCTTATCCACAACCCACGACTTTAGGTAATTTCGTGGAGATCAGGTATGTAGGTTTGGGGGGTATGATGAGTCCGAGAATTTTTGCTCATTTCTCCCAGCACCTCCTCCCAAAATGGCCTTATTCGGTGGGGCAGTGCCACCATATGTGAAGAAGAGATCCCTCCTCTCCGCAGCCTCTCCAGCACCTTCCGTCTGTGTTAGGGTAAATCTTCCGCAATCGTTGAGGTGTTAGGTACCACCTGCTAAGTAGCTTATAGTGCATCTCCAGCGTTCTCGCTGAAACAGAGGCCTTCTTGATCTTTTTAAAGATCTTCAGCCACTCCTCAGTGGAAATATCCACCCCCAACTCCGCTTGCCATAAGGAAGCATATGACGGGAGGCGGTACCCCCCCTTATTCAGCAGGAGCTGATAGAGGGTGAGAGATTAAGTGAGTCGGTGTCTGCTGCATAGTACACAGTGTTTCATAGAGTGTTCTGCGTCTGGTTAGCGCATCTCGGTCTTTACAGGTGTTAAAAAAATGCGTGATCTGTGCCATCCTGTACCAGGACGCAAAGATCACTTGGTCCCACTCTGCTAGCTCCTCATGTGTTATGAGCTTATTATTCAAGAGGACATTAGAATAAGCAGTTCCAGCTAGAGTATAAGCTGTCCCTACAGCGCGTCTTGGAAAGCTCCATTCCCAAGTCAGGATTATCCCGAACAGGGGTGTTTGGTGATATACGAGTGGACACAAAGGTGCCCTTCGTCTAGGACCCTGTCCCACACTTCAGGGTGTCGTTAATCATTGGATATAAAGAGAGCGAGACTGGGCGGTTCCGAGCAGATATCCAGGCCAAGGCTCCAGTGTTGCCACGCAGTGAGATATCATTGTCAATTTGTATCCATAGTTTATCGTGGGAGTTACGAGACCACTCCACTATCCTCTGAAGGGAATATTGCTCTTTGGTACTCTCTTAAGAGCGGAACTCCCAGTCCGCCTCTCTCCTTTGGCATATATATTGCGGACTTTTCGAACCCTGGGCCTGGTTCCGTTCCAAATATAATTTTCAATACCTGATTGCATGCGTTGAAGATAGTGGGATGCGAGACCCGCAGGGTGGTCTGCCATAATATAAGAATTCTAGGTAGTGCGTTCATTTAGACCACTTCCTATTCTTCCTAACCCAGATATTGATTTTTTTTTTCCAGTTGGATAGGTCCCCTAAGGATGTCGTCGCAGATTTTTTTATAATTGAGGTCAATGATTTCCGGGGGTAACTGGGTGTGACAATAACACCTAAGTATTTTGATGTTGTGTGTTGCAACTCTTATGGGGCAGATTGCAGTTGACATAGCAAATTTGTCCGGGGGGTTCAGTGACGTTTAAGATTTCAGATTTCAGGAGGTAGAGGCGAAAGTTCTACCTGATTCCATATTCCCTAAAGTCTCGCTAGGGCCGCGTCTAAAGATGTGGCCGAATCCGCTAATGTTAGCAAGACATCGTCAGCTTACATTGAGAGTTTATGTTCAATGGCGCCCACGCTCAAGCCCCCCTTACTTGCCGAGTTGGCCCTAATCTTATTTGCAAGGGACCCTCAATCGCGAGGACGAAACAGGAGCGGGGGACGAACAGGTGACAACCCTGTCTTGTCCCAATCTTGATCAAAAACTGACTCCGACTAGGTCGCCATCACTCTTACACGCGCGTTCGGGTGGTCGAGTAAAGGGGGACATAGACAACATTAATAAAAACCAGGTCCGAAACCGAATCTGCCCAGCGTGCAGTTGGATAAACCTGCCAGCTAACCCCGATCTAACGCTTTTTCCGGTCAGTTGTGACCGGGTAAGTGGCCAGGTTATGTATCATGGGCGTTATGTTATTAATTGTTGCAGTTTGAGGGTGTTGTCCCTAGCTCTCGGGCAGGTACAAAAGCCTACCTAGATCAGCGAGATTAGCTCAGGGAGGAGTCTATTCAAAGTGTAGCCATAACTTTCGCCAAGATTTTCACGTCAGAATTGAGGAGAGAAATAGGCCTGAAATTTTCAGACCTATCAGGGGTCCTTCCCAGGCTTGGGTTATTACTGCAATATACGCTGCTAACATTGAGCCCGGGAGCCCAGGAGACTCCGATAGGGAGGCAAACATGTTTGTCATTTCCGGGACAAGGATATCAGAGTAGAGTTTGTAGTATTTCAGACCAAATCCATCGGGTCCAGGGCTTTTGCCCGATGGAAGGTCTTTGATAGCTTTCTGAACCTCCTCTGTTGTTATTGAAGCTCAGGTGCCTCCTATCTTCCTCCGAGGTCACTGGGAGGTCAGTGGCCCGAAGGTAGTCACGAATGCCCTCATCTTCTCGCAGGTGTGTGGGGAGGGCCTCCCCTTCCCCCGCAAGGTTGTCCAGGTTGTATAGAGATTCGTAGTATCTCCTGAAGCCTGCAGCGATAGAGTCTGCATCTACCCGGGTACTTCCATCCGCATCTACTATGTGGTGGACGTAGGTCTTTACTCTTTTCCTGGCTATTGCCCTGGCGAGCAATCTCCCAGGTTTATCGCCTTGTTCGTAGTACAGCTGTCTCAGCTGAAGGGCTTGCCTTTGATAATCCTCTTGGTAAGAACTGCAGTAGATCCTTTTCTGACTGCACTTAGACGCGTTATTCCCGTTTTCGTCATGTGGGGGAACTGTTTATGATATTGTTCTAAGTCTTCCACTTGCTTCAAGAGACTATCATATCGCTCTCTCCGCATTTTTTAAGTCTCGCTTTACGCTCTATCAGAAGGCCTCTCATGGTGCACTTATGCGCTTCCCATATAATGGGACCATCTATTTCTTCGTTTTGCGTTTTAAGCGGAAAGAATTCAATCAGGGACTTTCTAATGTCCGCGCCAAATACAGGGTCATCTAGGAGCGTATCGTCGAGTCTCACACACAAAGGGAGTGATTGGCGTGTTAGGCCATTGAATGGAACAACCCACTGGGGCATGATCAGACCATGTGATAGAAGATATTTTGCTAGTTTTAGTGATGGTTAAACCTATGGAGTCCGTGAATAAATAATCTATCCTGGAGTATTTACGGTGGGGGTGGGAGTAGAAAGTGAAGTTTTTGTCTGTTGGATGGTGTGTACGCCAGATGTCATGAATCCCCAGGTCTGCCAATGAGGCGGACATCCGCTTAAGTGTTTTGTGCGGGGCACTGGAGAGGCCATTGGAGGGTATCAAGGATGGGGCTAAGAGGTGCATTAAAATCTCCTCCTAGGTACAGAATTCCCATTTGCATTTCAAGGACTTTTCTAGTGACCTTCTGAAGAAAGAGGTGCTGAGAGGTGTTCGGGCAATATATGTTGGCCAGTGTTATGGGCCTGCTGTGTATGGTGCCCGTGAGTACTAAGAATCTACCCTCGGGGTCACTGTAACTCTTTGTAAGTTGAAAGGGTACTCCTGCACCGAAGAGGATCCCAACTCCATTTTTTTTTTAGAGGCCGATGCAAAAAAGGCCAGGGGGTATTGTCGGCTGTACCATTTAGGTTCGTGTGCAACTACAAAGTGCGTTTCTTGTATGAAAATTATGTCCCCGCCCATTCTATATAAGTCTCTTAACACTATAGCACGTTTGGAGGGGCTATTTAGTCCTTTTGCGTTAATTGTTAGGAGTTCTATCGGATGTAATTTACATCTAGTGCTTCGATTCGCCATGATCCCCCTGGAGCCCTATTATAGGTCGGGTGGAGCAGGTGCAGAGGGAGGTGGGGGAAGGTAGAGGGGAAGAGAAAAAAAAAAAAAAAAAAAAAAAGGGGGGCAAAAGATAGAGCAGGAAAGGTTAGAAGAGAGAAAAAGAGGAAGGTCTTGCCAAGCAAGACAAGAACAACAATTATTGAGTATTGCCTATTGTGAACTGTACAACAAATTTGAGAGCAACAGAAACAGTCAATAACAGCTCAACCGTAAATAAATACTACAACAACTACTTTAATATCTCAGGGGTAGTTGTCCCTGTGTGTATCGCATGGAAATATAAACATTTAACAGAATTTGTAGAAACCTAACTGACCCTTAGTTTCTAAGTAAGGTTATTAAAGTGCTCTCCCTATGCTGTGAGCAATGATGTTATCTGTAGAAGAATCCTACATAACTGTGCTGCCGTCTTATCTCATTATTAGTTAGCATCTGGATTGTCCCTTACAGTCGGTCTGTTAGTGTGTTGGTTATGAGAAGAAAAAGTGTAGGGCGGTTAATGCAGTATAGCCTATCGGGTACTATGTGTTGTGAGTAATCAATGAGAACCAACTCCTGTTCATTTTGCTGTTCCCTATATTGGGGGATTTAAGTAGCTGTAGTCGGGCAAATGAAGGTATGCAGGAATGCTACAACAATATGATAGCTACTTCCATCAGGCTAAGGCGGTTCTGTCTGTGAGCATATTAATAACAACACAAGAAGATTAAACAGTAGTATTAAGAACCCTACATGATTTACATTGCCGTTCCATCCTGCGGTTAGGTAGTTCTAAGTTATCTCTTACATTCATTTTGTTGAAGTGATGGTTAGGTCGATGCATCATGATATATTAGCCACTATGTGTTGTTAGGCACCTGGTAATAGCCAACTTCAGTGCATTTTGCTGTTCCCAGTATCAGAGGATTTAGGTAGTTGTTAGCCCAATCCTCTTCAGGCTGTCTGTCAGGGTTATACAATTCTATTGGTCTAGAGTTAACCTTTCGTGTGTCATTAAGTCCCCTATCTCCTTATATAAGCATGTTTGTGCATCAACCTTGTATCAGTGAAAATTGAGATAAAGGTAAATAATTTGAAGGTGTATGCGGGGGAGAGCAAACAGAGAGCATGTAGGAACACTATCTCAGTATAATAGTTACAGCTATTAAAGTAAGGCGGCATCATATATGGACATATTTTTTTTTAAAAAAACATAACATACAAGTAATTCAAACAGTATTAAAATAACTTGTTAAATACGACCTGAAAGTTCTTCAGAAGAGCATAAGGAATTAGACATAAGTCCAACAGGTATCAATGCTTTTACAAGTCCGACAGGAGCATCCTAGAAAAGGAAGAGAGAAAGATAGAACGCAAGTTCTGGAGTTTTTTTTTTAATCTTTTTATTTCACCCGTGGTGTTGCTGGGCATCTCCATTGTCCATGTCGACAGGAGCTCTGCGTGCAGATTCCTCGTGGCGTGGGGGTGCAATAACCAGGCCCAAGGCCTGGCTAAAGCCAGGAAGGTCTTCCGGACATCTGAGGGTGTATGAGACATTATTTTTTGTAGCAATAAGACAAGTGGGGAACCCCCATCTGTATGTGATCTTTTTATCCTTCAACACTGAGGTAATATATCTCATGTCTCTCCGCTTCTGTAATGTTGTGGGACATAAGTCCGAGTACACTTGAACTTCCGTACCTCTGAAGGTGATTGGGTGCCTTGTTCTTGCCAGTTTGAGTACTTCTTCTTTGTCCCGGAATGATAAAAATTTTATTATTATGTCCCTGGGAGGGGCCCTATTTGGCGGCTTTGGGCGCAAGGCCCCTGTGTGCTCGCTCTATTTGTATATCCTGTGCCGTGGAATTGTTTTTCAAGTGCCTGATAAAATCTTGAATGTATTGTTGAAGTTCTGGGGGATCAACCCTTTCTGGCACTCCACGGAGACGCAAATTGCTCCTCCTGCTCCGGTTTTCTAAGTCTTCTATACGGTCCATAAGAGTCTGAACCGTTCCTTCTTGTGCTTGCAGAAGACTAGCTTGGTGCTGCACATCCGAGTTAAGTGATTCCTGTTTTTCTTCCACCTGTATAACTCGGTGATTTAAGGCCCCCATGTCCCTTTTGAGTTCCCCAAACATGCTTTTAAAATCCTGCATGGCATTTTTAATATCCTCTTTGGAGGATAAGTGAGAGATGTCATCCTTTGTGAGATAACTGTGTGGATTCATGCTGGGTCTGTGCTCGTGGGTCTGAGCCGCTGTAGATGGGCCTTGTGGGTCCTGGGCAGATTTATTAGAGGATTGAGCAGGGTCAGCTGGTATCAGGTAGTTCTCCATTATAGAAGGCTGTGAGCTTTTGGGAGGTTTAGTGTTTCTTTTGCTAGACATTGCAGGTGTTAAGTCTCAGTTTTCATGTACAGAAACTCCTATGGCCATAAAGTAAATACCTTATCTTGCACAGGGTTTAGATGTAGCTGCAGGAATTTGTTTATCTGGGGTTATCTTCTACGTGCAGAGTGTCTGTGAGCTTGCTCGATTAATTGTATTAGTGTGTGGGGTTCATATATAGCCTATTCTCCTTTTCACCACTGTTTCTTTTTATGGACTTCCCTGTGTGTCTATTCGTGTGGGGCAATAAATATCTCTGTTTCTGGTGCCAATAAGTCTTATTGTTTGCCCTTATTTACTTTCGTGTCCCAGTTTTCAAGTTTATATGGCAGGGCAGGGATGCGACTGCAACCCACTTCTAGCTAGCAACACACAGGCCCAAGGCCAGACTCACCTCCACTCCGCTAACTGTCACCTCTCTAGGCCGCAAGATCCCTCCACAGGCTGATGATTCCGGTGTGCTGTGGGTTCTGAGTGTCAGCGGTACATAGGCCACTTGCTCCGCTATGTTCCTGAGGTCACGTGATCGCGGCCTTATCACCGCTAATGGAGGAGGATTTTCGCGGCTCACCCGTTGATAACCCGGTGTCACTTCAGGGGTCACGGGTAGGTTTTTGTCCCGCAGTAGTGTCCGTGGTGCCCTCCTGGTGTATGTTTCTGAGACCACGTGGTCGCGGCCTTATCACCGCCAGTGGAGGAGGATCCGCGCGGCTCACCCGCTGATGCCCCGGTGTCACTTCAGGGATCCAGAGCAGGTATTTCCCCTGCAACAGAGTCCGTGGTGCTCTCTTCATATACTAGCACTTGGGGTCTGTGTAGCTGCCTGCTCCACGGTCAGGTCCGGTGCTCGTTAGGCGGGTCCGTTTTCTCTTGAGTAGGCAAGGGGCAAAACTCACCCCCTCCTTCCAAAAGTGACAGTTCTTGACTCCCAAGGGCTATGGGATCAATATTTGCACTGGTGATGGCTTAAAATGATGATGGGTCAGTTAGTTTTTAAGCGATACTACACAAGGGACTACAGAGCTCTATTAATCAGCAGCCATCTCGGATGGTGGCCAGACTCCGCCCCCTTGTGCTTTGTATTTTATATTACTTTACACTTTAGATTATGTGGCCCATTTATCAAGCTACGGATGGAGCTTGAGGGCCCATGTTTGCAGGCTCACCAGAAACACCAGTTATGAAGCAGCGGTCTAAAGACCGCTGCTCCATAACCTGTCCGCCTGCTCTGAGCAGGCGGACAGACATTGCCGCAATTCAACCCGATCAAGTACGATCGGGTTGATTGACACCCCCCTGAGCTGCTGGTGCAATGCTGAATACGGAGAGCGTGTTGCTCTCCGCATTCAGCGAGGTCTGTCGGACCTGATCCGCACTGACGGATCAGGTCCGACAAACCTTTGTTAAATAGAGGCCTATGTCCTTTAAAGGGACAGTCAACACCAGAATGTTTGTGTTTAAAAAGATAGATAATCCCTTTATTACCCATTCCTCAGTTTTGTATAACCAACACAGTAATAATAATAATAATAATAATACAGGTTTTACCTCTGTGTTTCCCTTGTATCTAAGCTTCTGCAAACTGCCCCCTTATTTCAGTTCTTTTGACAGACTTCCATTTTAGCCAATCAGTGCTGACTTCTAGGTAACTTCACGTGCGTGAGCTCAATGTTATCTTTATGACACACATGAACTAATGCCCTCTAATTGTGAAAAACGGTAAAAATGCAATTAGATACTAGGCGGCCTTCAAGGTCTAAGAAATTAGCATATGAGCCTACCTAGGTTTAGCTTTTAACTAAGAATACCAAGAGAACAAAGCAAAATTGGTGATAAAAGTAAATTGGAAAGTTGTTTAAAATGACATGCTCTATCTGAATCATGAAAGTTTATTTTGGACTTGACTGTCCCCTTAAAAGGGACAGTATACTGTAAAATTGTTTTTCCCTTAATGTATTTTCAATGACTAAAAAAGCAGCAGAGTATAAAATGTATGAGAAATTGCATTTTCAGGTTTATTTGTGTATATGAAGTAGCTGGTTTTGTACTTTTAAACCACAACCTATTGAATGGGTTGAGCTTTCAGGTAATATCAGATCTCATTATGTTATCACGTTTATGTACACAAACTTGCTTCCTTATCTTATATCTGTTTGTAAACCAAAACTTAATACTGATGTTGAAAAGTGCTACTCCATATACAGGCATACATCTTTTTATTGCGCTTCACTTTTATTGCGCTTGGCAGATATTGCCATTTTATCAAATTGAAGGTTTGTGGCAACCCTGTGTTGAGCAAGTCTGTGTGTGACATTTTTCCAACATAAATACACATGAATACACATATATACACATGTAAACACATAAATACACATGTAAACACATATATTCACATGAATACACATATATTCACATAAATACACATATAAACACATGTATACACACAAATACACATAAATATATAAATACACATGAATACACATATATACACATGTAAACACATAAATACACATAAATACACACAAATGCACATAAATACACATGTAAACACATAAATACACATGAATACACATATATACACATGTAAACACATAAATACACATGAATACACATATATACACATGTAAACACATAAATACACATGAATATACATATATACACATGCATACACATATATTCACATGAATACACATATATACACATGTAAACACATAAATACACATATATACACATGTAAACACATAAATACACATGAATACTCATATATAAACATGTAAACACATTAATACACATATATACACATGTAAACACATAAATACACATGAATACACACAAATACACATGAACACACAAATACACATGAATACATAAATACACATGAATACATACATACACATATCTACACATGTAAACACATAAATACACATGAATACACAAATATATACATGCAAACATATAAACAGGTCTCAAAATTTCCACTTGCCCACTAGCCATTGGCGATTGGAAATTTAATGGTGGCAAGTGAAAGTTAGTTAGTGAATGTTGAGTCTGAAGTCTGGTGGCTTGTTGTAAGTAGCATAGGTGGCACATTGTATTTGCAGAATGTACATGCCTATTGCAGCACTGACAAACACACTATTATCTAAAGCAGGGATGGGGAACCTTGGCACTCCTGATGTTTCAGATCTACATTACCCATGATGCTTAGGCACTCTGAAGTCCAGTTGAGCATCATGGGAAATGTAGTCCTGAAACATCTAGAGGGCCAAGGTTTCCCATCCCTGATCTAAAGGGATATTATAGCCTTGAAAAGGCAAGGATATGTTATACCTCTATGGCTGTGGGGACCCCATTAGTGCTTAGACTGTTACTTCTAAGAGGGTAAACGGGGCAGAGAGAGAGAGAGAAAGACTGGATAGGAAATGTGAAAGTTGAGATGAAGGTAGAGTTAAGAGAGAGTGGAGTGAACAGACATGAGAGAGGGGAAAAAAAGAGTGTAAAGAGAAGATATGGCCTGAGAGAGAAGGGAGAGGGTAAAATGAGAGAGAGGAGAGAGAGATTTATTACTGTATGTTGCATTATTTAATGTAGTATGGTATAAAAGAAGTAGTGGGTGAGATGTGGGTGGAATTAGAAGTGGCAAGTAACATTTTGTCCTGGCTAGTAGCTTAGGTCTTGAAATTTTGAGCTTTCACATAAATACACATGAATACACATATATACACTTATAAACACATAAATACACATGTATACACATATAAAACATAAATACACATGAATACACATATAAACACATAAATACACATGTATACACATATATACACTTATAAACACATAAATACACATGTATATACATATATACACTTATAAAACATAAATACACATATATACACATATAAACACATAAATACACATGTATACACATATATACACTTATAAACACATAAATACACATGTATACACGTATACACATATATACACTTATAAACACATAAATACACATGTATACACATATATACACTTATAAAAACATAAATGCACATGAATACACATATATACACATATAAATACACATAAATACACATGTATACACATATATACACATAAATACACATGTATTCACATATATACACTTATAAAAACATAAATACACATGAATACACATATATACAGATATAAACACATAAATACACATGTATACACATATATACACATATAAACACATAAATACACATGTATACACATATATATACACATATAAACACATAAATACACATGTATACACATATACACTTATAAATACATAAATACACATGTATATACATATATACACATATAAATACACATAAATACACATTTATACACATATATACACATATAAACACATAAATACAAATTAATACACATATATACACTTATAAACACATGCATACACATGTATACACATAAATACACACATAAACATATAAATACACATGTGTACACATATATACTCATATAAACACATACATCCACACGTATACACATATATACACATATAAACACATAAATACAAATAAATACACATACATACACATATAAATACACATGTATACACATATAAACACATAAATCCACATGTATACACATATAAACACATACATACACATACTGTATAATACGCATACTGTATATACACATATAAACACATACATACATTGAACACCCCCCCCACCCAAAATTAACAGTTCAATACCTAACTATTAGGCTTTGTTTATGTAGAAAAATATAACTTGAGGTCTTGCGCTTCCTGCTAACTTAGCCCAATTAAAAGGGCATTTCCTTGGAAACAATAGGGGATGGGCTTTAATGAGCAAAACCAGCTATTTCAAATAAAAAAATAATCTTAAAGGAACACTTTACCATACATTTAATACTGCAGCAAGTATAAAAAGTAATTTGGAACTCATTCAGTGTTTCTTTAAGGCTTGTGTTAGGATTGGGAAATGATAGATGACTTCAATGTCATCTAAAGGGTAAACATTGCAAAGCCAAGCTTTCCGCCTTGTGTATAAATGTCACTACTACTTTTGCTGTTGTGTATAATTGTAGAAAACTTCCAGAAGTCAGATTGTAGCTTGCGGATTTGCGTAAAACGATGTATTGGTGAATACCCACACGCTCTAATACCTAAAATTGCTTCTCAGATTATCAACCCTGTGACCCACAAATTATCCAGAATCGGGTGGAACATGTTAAGCGTTGCTTGGAGGGTCTGCACCAAATGGCAGAGAAGCGCCGAGAAGAGCTGGAGGAATCTCGTCGTCTCTGGTGCTTCCTACAGGAAGTAGAAGAGGCTGAGGGTTGGATACGGGAAAAGATGCAGATCTTGTCTACCCCGCAAAGTTACGGCAAAGATCTGAGCAGCGTCCTTCGCCTTCTGAGCAAACATAAGATTCTGGTGGGCGAGCTTGGAGGGAGATACACCATGCTTCAGCAGACCCTACAGAAAGCAGAGCAGGTCAGTCTAAACGCATTCACTCCTTTAAAGCTTATTATCGAGCTAGAGAGCTTACAAAGTGATAGTCATTGTATACCCCTATCAATGTACCCAGCGCTACGGAATTTGGAGGCGCTATACAAATAAATGATAATAATAATAATATAAACCACCCCCCCAAAAAAAAAAAAATTGCGAGTCACACACAGCATACAATTTTTTAAAAGTTTCCAATTTACTTCTAATATCAAATTTGCTTAGTTTCCATAATATTCTGTGTTGAAGAGATACCTAGGTAGGCATCTGGTGCACTACATGACAGGAAACAGTGCTGCCATCTAGTGTTCTTTTAAAAGGATAACATTCTTGCAAAACTGCTGCCATAACGTGCACGCTCCTGAGCTTACCTCCCACTTTTCAGCAAAAAGATACCAAGACAGAGACACAAAATTGATAGTAGAAGTAAATTAGAAAGTTGTTTTAAAACAGCATCTGAATCATGAAAATAATTTTTTTTTGGTTTCATGTCCTTTTAAAAGACCCTTTGAGTGCTAAGCACTTTCTCACCTGGGTGCTAAGCTGTTTTACGTTTTTTTTTCCAGATCCCCAAGACTTACACTGTTGGGAAGTTTAGGCGATTACCTTTCCAACGGTGGGTCTTGTGGGTCTGTAGCTGTTTAGATGTCTGAGATACAGGCTTCTAAGCAGCATGCCCCCCTGCTCCTATACTTAACATTGTGAATGTTAAATAAAGTTGCGCGATGACATCATCACGTCACCGCGCATAATGTGAAGCCCCGGCGATGCCTGTCACTATGCAGGCCCAATCGCCGGGGTAGGAGCGGGTGGGAGCCCCCAGATCTCCCTCAAGGTGGGAGAGTGCTCATGACGGATCTGATCCGTCGTTAGCACCAGAGTGGGAAACTCTGCAACGGCTCAAAGCCGTCGTTAGCACTCAAGGGGTTAAACACAACATTTTATTTGCCATAAATGAATGACTCAATTAAAATGAAACAACATACATTCATTATTTATTTTGATTTCTTTTGCTGTAAAACATTATTGTCTGAAACTCCCTAGGGCTGCGTTTCCCAACTCCAGTTATTCATGACATCTTAACTAGTACACAGGTGAAAGAATCAGATGAAATGTGAGAGCAGGTTAGTTACCATGGTTACTGATCAGCGGATTATTTCACCTGTGTTCCAGTTAAAGGGACATTCCAGTCATAATTTAAATACACATAATAGAATTATATCTTTGAATAGAAACCGAATTGCAATATAGATGTATTGGCAAGAATGCTTCTAGTAAAAAGTTATCACTGTTTTAGCGTTAACATTTTTCTCTGCACGTGCATGTGAATTTAGAAATAGGGAACTAGCAAGAAATCGGCTGACTTTGTTCAATCAAAGCAGTACGCAGGCAGGAGGTTGCCTTTGAGCGCATAGTGTGTCTGCTATTCTGATATGATTTAGATTGAACCGACAATGAATGTGATATATAGTTAACCTATTTATACATGCTACTGTTTACCTATATAATCTAATATCACCCCTCCCCTAGTCCACATGGCCCTTATGGTTTTATCTTTTGACACCTAATTTGGAGTATTTATAATTAAGGGGGGTGGAAGCTAAAAATACTCATTCTATTATATAAAAGGCCAAGTGTGTTTGTCCGAAGCTGTCATGCGCAGTAGAGACAGCACGAGGACAAACACACCTGGCCTTACCTGACATGCTGTTGCTGTGAAAGTGGGCATGGCCGGGCGGGAACATGGGTGTGCCGGGGGGAAGAGAGAGAAAAAGAGAGGGGGGGGGGAGAGAGAAAAAGAGAGGGAGGAGAGATAGAAAAAGAGAGGGAGGAGAGAGAGAAAAAGAGAGGGGGAGAGAGGGCAATAGAGAGGGGGAGAGAGAGAAAAAGAGAGGGGGAGAGAGAGCGTGCAAAAGAGGGGGGGAGACAGAGAGCATAAAAGAGAGAACGCAAAAGAGAGGGGGAGAGAGAGAGCGTAAAAGAGAGGGGGAGAGAGAGTGCAAAAGAGAGGGGAGAGAGAGCAAAAGAGAGGGGGAGAGAGCAAAAGCAAAATAGAGGGGGAGAGAGGGAGCAAAAGAGAGGGGGGAGAGAGAGAGCAAAAGATAGGTGGAGCGAGAGAGAGCGCAAAAGAGAGGGGGAGAGAGCACAAAAGAGAGGGAGAGAGAGCAAAAGAGAGGGGGAGAGAGCAAAAGAGAGGTGGAGCGATAGCGCAAAAGAGAGGGAGAGAGAGCGCAAAAGAGAGGGGGAGAGAGAGAGCAAGGGGTGGAACCGCTGTACTGCAAAAATTGGCCCGTGTGAACAGGCTTTAGGATTAGTCTGTATAATAAACAAATATGCAATAGACAGGACAAAAATTCTAACACCAATAAGGATATTGGTGTTATAATTTTTGTCCTGTCTATTGCATATTTGTTTAATAAAGTGTTTATTTTTAACTTCAATATATATTTGATAAGGTAGTGTCTAATTCAACACTGATTTTTTCCCCTAATCTCCCTATAATTACAGTGATTCAATTCACACCTACGGATTTGGGTATTGATTGGTGTAGAGTACTGGTAGCAATGGCAGGCTACTTATCCTCTACAATAGATTTAGATAAATGGAAACAAGAAGCTGAGAGAATATTTACCCTAAATGTGGGAATGTATGCCCACAAGCCACTAACATTGAAGAGGCTTTTAAAAGTATAGCGAAAATAATGAAAAAAGCAAGTGAAATCCTTTTGGGAGGTTTTCAGTCTAGAAAGTTATGTTAAAAACAAACTTATCCCCAGGGGACTACCAATTCAAATAACACCCTCCTTCCACATCTCAGATGAAAACTTTGTACTAAGATGGCAGGAAATACTTACACAGTGCTCTTTAGATCTTATGAAGCTTACCTTAGAATATGAGAGAAAACAATATGAACAATTAACTCATCTAATAGATGAGGCCAAAGTTCAAACTAACAAATTTACCACTCACAAAGTGTCAGGGTTTTTTCCCTGTTTTGTTTGCCATGTGCTGCTGGCAGCCATTTTACTCACCTCTCTTCCTGACTTGGTGCATTGTGGGGGATGCTGCTCAATTCCTGCACTTCCTTTTATGGCCAAACTGCTGTGCATCATCCATGTGAGACAGGATGCAGTCTCAGAATTGTGATGTCATCACTTATTATTTAAAGGGCCTCTGTTCAGTATGCTTTGCCTTTGCGTTGTCTGAGACCTGTTTGTGAGAGTTCCTGTGTATTACCTGGCTGCCTGACGTCCTTCCTGGTTCCTGATCCCTGGCTTGTTCCTGACTCTGCTGTTTTCCTTGTTCCTGATTCCGGCTCGTCTGACTATTCGCTTTGGCTCCTGACTCGGCTCGTCTGACTACCAGCTCTGGTTTTGATTCCTGGCTTGTTATTTGACTTGTGGACCTTTTATTATTTTTTGCTATTAATAAAGGTGTGATTATTTTTGCACTTCTCGTCTCAGTCTGATTCCTGGCACCCTGACACAAAGATTTTGAAGCATTAGCCTTAAAACTGAAGTTTCATATTGATAAATTGAAAGAATAATTAATTGAAGCTAAAAATAGAAAACTACAAAGAGACTGGTCTGATCACCAAAAAGGCAACATATATAAAGTAAATAAAAAAACATAGAAACTTTAGATACACACATGACCCAAAGAATAACAAAATCACAACCTCTGATAATTCCTCTACAGACTCTGAACCCTCAGATGAGGAAGTGGTACAAATATCTGCAGTAAACCCAATCACTGCCTCTACAGAACCCTCAATAACGAGTTTTTTTTTAGAGAAAGATCTGTTCCCCCCAAAGAGAACAATAAGAACAAGACAGCAAAACAAATCAAAACCACCAAACAAACAAAAATAATTTAAAAAGATGACTTACAGGTCATTAATCTAACAGACATTGCCTTAAAAAAAGGAACATTATACCCTTTTATCTAAAGGATTAACTTTCATACCTACTCCCCATCATGATTCCTTCAATTGGATTAAAGATACTCACCTTTTTGCCAGAAAATTGGCATTACACAAATTTCATAAGACCTCAAACATTAACTGTCTAAATGACATGGGTATCGAAGAAGAAGACCATGAAATGGTTAATTTAATGCTAAGATTATTAAATGAAAATGACAATACAGCAGATACCATGAAAGGTAGTATAGTCAAACCAAAAAGTAACTTCATGCCAGCAAATTCAAAATACCCGTCTATTGAAAAATTTGTTTCCTTGGTTACTACAGAACTAGAAGGACTCACAAATAGAACTAAAACTAAAAATAATTTAAGCTTTAAAGAGAGAAAAGCCAAGACAGATCTGCAGAATAACACAGAAATAACCATTAAATATGCAGACAAGGGTGGCAACATGGTAATAATGAGCAATACACAATATGTTAAAATGTGCGCAGACATTCTGGATAACATAGAAAATGATAGAGTCCTCAAATTAGATCCAACAGAAATATTTACCAAGGAATTGAAATCTATCTTAGACAGAGACTTTGGTGAAAGACTAATAACTAAAGCAGAATACCAATTTATGTGTAACATGACCCAAAATCCATAAAAATATGAAAGAACCCTCAGGTCGACCCATAGTCTCTGGGAATGGTTGCCTTACAGAAAACATAAGCATTTTTATTGATAAAAAACTAAGGAACTTTGTGTATACTCTAACATCATATGTACAAGATACAAAGGATGTCTTAAAATTCTTGGCTGACATCATAGTAAAGAAAGATACCGTACTAGTCAGCATTGACGTCGAAAGTCTATACTCAAATATTTTGCACGTCTTAGGCAGGGAATCAGTTCTATATTTTCAAAAATCAGTTAATCCAAAAGGCAATGCAGAAAATGAATTCATCATCGATTTATTAGACATTGTACTAAAACATAATTATTTTTTGTTTAATACACGTTTTTTATTTGCAAAAAAAGGGGACAGCAATGGGCACATGCTGTGCCCCGACATGACATTCGGTACATCGATGATGTACTTATTTTATGGACGGGAACAAGAGATGATTTCGAGAATTTCATGCTGTGGCTAAATGATAATCCTTATGGGATGAAATATACTTCTACACTAGATGAAACATGCATCTCCTTTTTAGATTTAGAAATAAGAAAGGAACAAAATGGGTCTTTAAATACAAAGCTTTATAGAAAAGAAGCATCTACTAATAGTCTCCTACAGTGGGATAGCTTTCACCCTTAAAGTCAAAAGATGGACATCCCATATGGACAATACCTACGAGCAAGAAGTAATTGCAGCACAGAGGCAGACTTTGAATCTGAGGCAAGTGAACTAAGGCGAAGATTCAAAGAAAGGGGCTATCCAGGTAGATGCCTAAAAAAAGCTTATCAGAGAGCGAAATCTCTAGATAGATCATCTTTGTTGATTAATCAACATACAACGAAAAATATATCGACAGCAGAATTACAACCTATGAGAATAATAGGCACTTTTGATGATAAAAACACCACCATTGGGAATATCTTCCAGAGACACTGGCATGTGCTCTAGGAAGATGAAGATCTCTTAGAGGTGATTACTGAGAAGCCAGTGATAACCCATAGAAGATCAAATAATCTGAAAGATATCTTGACTAACAGCCACTATTCACAAGAAAAAACAAGAACTTGGTTACAAGAAACCAAAGGTTTCTATAAATGTGGTCGGTGTCAGGCCTGTAAAAATATGGCCCCTACAAAAATCTTCACACATCCAAAAACAGATAAAAAATATACAATTTCTGACTTCTTAAACTGCAGATCACGACGTGTGATTTATGTGGCTATGTGCAAGTGTCCTCGAATATATGTAGGCGAAACCTCTAGAGAACTACGTACTAGAGTATTAGAACATATAGGCGACATTAAATGGAATCGTAGTGTGCCTATAGCCCAACATATGAATACTGTACATCAAGGACATAAATATGAGATTCTTTTCTTTGCAATTGAGCAACTAAAACTTAGAGGAAGAAGGGGTGATATTACTAAAATGCTTCTGCAAAAAGAATGCAGATGGATTCACAAACTGCAGTCGGCTGCACCCGAAGTCCTGAACGAGGCCATTTCCTATAAATGCTTCCTCTAAATTGTTCCTTTTACCTGTTGACAGGGATTCTGACCTGTGTCTGAGTGACAAATGATGGACATTATAACGCTTTAAACATTTATGACACTTAAGATACGATTAAACCCACAAGTATAGGTAAAAAATGGATAAAAGCGCCCCTTATTTGTATGAGACTTTTGGGATAGATATTAAAGTGACTTAGATGAATGTAACATGTACAAGTACTGGGTTTTGAAAATTAAGATCACCCCAATTAAGGATTTCAAATTTTTCATTAGGCAGATATAACGTAAAGATACATCCTATGATCGATGGCAGTATTAACTGCAGACTAAAATGACTATGTGGTTTAACACTTCCGCAAACTATACTTAGTTACCCTGACAACGGATGGGTATAAGTAATAATGATTGATGCTGGGCTGGCCCTTAGCCCTGACGAAGTCACGTACGAGTGACGGAAACGCATCGGGCGTGGCCTAGGGGAGCTCTTGGGTGACTTGGTGTAACAACCATTGATAGCGGTTACAATTTATCGCATTAGAAACTTAGTATCAGCAGTGGTTTAGGAATCCCTTCATAGCGTAATAGAGCTGTAAATAGAAGATTAGTACGTATAGATTAACCTGATACACTCTCGGTACACAAGCACTGATGGGAGATTATAGTTGAATAGTATTTACTGCAATAGCCTATACGCTGGGAAGCAACTTTTTCCAATCATAGTATTTATGAGTGAGATACACTTTACACATTTTAGTATTTGTACCTCAGTAATGAGGAGTAGCTTTTCCATTTCTTATGTCTGATAAAGATGAATAGTGTGACCGTTCTATAACGGTCTATAAGTGTCACTCATACTCACTGATTAAGTGAATGCTGCATGAACTTTGATGCAGGTGAATTTAGAAATAGGGAACTAGCAAGAAATCAGCTGACTTTGTTCAATCAAAGCAGTACGCAAGCAGGAGGTCGCCTTTGAGCGCATAGTGTGTCTGCTATTCTGATATGATTTAGATTGAACCGACAATGAATGTTGTTACGGTATAACCCGGATACCAAGGGTTAATACCAGATGAAAGATGTCCTGAATATGGGATCAGCAACTCACAACCCAGCTAATTCCCCCCTCAAACATGAGACCAGGCTCCACATTGAAGGTTAAAACAGAATGCACTTTATTGAAGGCTATATGCCCAGTATTTATGCAGGTCTAACCCCAGATGGGGGGTTGAAAGAATATTGTACATTAGATAGAGGGAAAACGCCCTCTGACATGCCACAATAGAATTACATTACTTAAACAGATAAGCAAGTTAAACACAAGACACAATTGAGCCCTTCTTATCACTTGGGCGTCTGCTCTCTGGATGTGATTAAACAATGTGAACGTTTATCACTAAACTTAATTACAGTACACAATAGCTGAGGCTAGCAACCTTGTCTTTAGAAAATAGCTTCTTAAAGCTGAACAAAGTTAACTCTTTCAGTACTGACAGAAGGGTCTGTCACAAATGTGATATATAGTTAACCTATTTATACATGCTACTGTTTACCTATATAATCTAATATCACCCCTCCCCTAGTCCATATGGCCCTTATGGTTTTATCTTATGACACCTAATTTGGAGTATTTATAATTAAGGGGGGGGGGGGGTGGAAGCTAAAAATACCCATCTCTATAATACTCCTTATTGGTGTTAACATTTTTGTTCTGTCTATTGCATATTTGTTTAATAAAGTGTCTCGCCTAGATTATGAGTCTTGCGTTAGCCTTAAAAAGCAGCGTTGAGAGGTCCCAACGCTGCTTTTTAACGCCCGCTGGTATTACGAGTCTGGCAGGTACAGGTGTACTGCTCACTTTTTTTCCGCGACTCGAGCATACCGCAAATCCACTTACGTAAATTGTGTATCCTATCTTTTCAATGGGACTTGCATAGCGCCGGTATTACGAGTCCTGGAAAAAGTGAGCGGTACACCCTCTCCTGTCAAGACTCCTACCGCATTTAAAAGTCAGTAGTTAAGAGTTTTATGGGCTAACGCCGTAACATAAAACTCTTAACTAAAGTGCTAAAAAGTACACTAACGCCAATAAACTACCTATTAACCCCTAAACCGAGCCCCCCCCTCCACATCGCAAACACAAATACATTTTTTAACCCCTAATCTGCCGACCGGACATCGCCGCCACTTCAATAAATATATTAACCCCTAAACCGCCGCACTCCCGCCTCGCAAACATTAGTTATATTTTATTAACCCCTAATCTGCCGTCCCTAACATCGCCACCACCTACCTACATTTATTAACCCCTAATCTGCCGCCCCCAACATCGCCGCAACTATATTAAAGTTATTAACCCCTAAACCTAAGTCTAACCCTAACCCTAACACCCCCCTAACTTAAATATAATTTTAAATAATCTAAATAAAATAACTACAATTAACTAAATGATTCCTATTTAAAACTAAATACTTACCTATAAAATAAACCCTAAGCTAGCTACAATATAACTAATAGTTACATTTGTATCTAGCTTAGGGTTTATATTTATTTTACAGGCAACTTTGTATTTATTTTAACTAGGTACAATAGTTATTAAATAGTTATTAACTATTTAATAACTTCCTAGTTAAAATAAATACAAATATACCTGTAAAATAAAACCTAACCTAAGTTACAATTACACATAACACTACACTATCATTAAATAAATTAACTAAATTAACTACAATTAATTACAATTAAATTAAATAAACTAAAGTACGGAAAAAAAACTAAATTACAGAAAATAATAAAATAATTACAAGTTTTTTAAACTTATTACACCTAATCTAATCCCCCTAATAAAATAAAAAAGCCCCCCAAAATAAAAAAAATCCCTACCCTTAAAAGGGCCTTTTGCGGGGCATTGCCCCAAAGTAATCAGCTCTTTTACCTGTAAAAAAAAATACAATACCCCCCAACATTAAAACCCACCACCCACACACCCAACCCTACTCTAAAACCCACCCAATCCCCCCTTAATAAAACCTAACACTAACCCCTTGAAGATCACCCTACCTTGAGACGTCTTCACCCAACCGGGCAGAAGTGGTCCTCCAGACGGTCCGAATTCTTCATCCTTTCCGGGCAGAAGAGGTCCTCCAGATGGGCAGAAGTCTTCATCCAGGCGGCATCTTCTGTCTTCATCCATCCGGAGCGGAGCGGGTCCATCTTCAAGACATCCGATGCGGAGCATCCTCTTCTTTCCGACGACTAACACTAAATGACGGTACCTTTTAGTGACGTCATCCAAGATGGTGTCCCTTCAATTTTCGATTGGCTGATAGAATTCTATCAGCCAATCGGAATTAAGGTAGAAAAAATCCTATTGGCTGATCCAATCAGCCAATAGGATTGAGCTCGCATTCTATTGGCTGATTGGAACAGCCAATAGGATTTTTCTACCTTGAGCTTGCATTCTATTGGCTGTTCCAATCAGCCAATAGAATGCGAGCTCAATCCTATTGGCTGATTGGATCAGCCAATAGGATTTTTTCTACCTTAATTCCGATTGGCTGATAGAATTCTATCAGCCAATCGGAATTGAAGGGACGCCATCTTGGATGACGTCACTTAAAGGTACCGTCATTTAGTGTTAGTCGTCGGAAAGAAGAGTATGCTCCGCGTCGGAAGTCTTGAAGATGGACCCTCTCCGCTCCGGATGGATGAAGATAGAAGATGCCGCCTGGATGAAGACTTCTGCCCGTCTGGAGGACCTCTTCTGCCCGGATAGGATGAAGACTTCGGACCGTCTGGAGGACCAATTCTGCCGGTTGGGTGAAGACGTCTCAAGGTAGGGTGATCTTCAAGGGGTTAGTGTTAGGTTTTATTAAGGGGGGATTGGGTGGGTTTTAGAGTAGGGTTGGGTGTGTGGGTGGTGGGTTTTAATGTTGGGGGGGTATTGTATTTTTTTTTTTTACAGATAAAAGAGCTGATTACTTTGGGGCAATGCCCCGCAAAAAGCCCTTTTAAGGGCTATTTGTAATTTAGTATAGGGTAGGGATTTTTTTTATTTTGGGGGGCTTTTTATTTTATTAGGGGGATTAGATTAGGTGTAATTAGTTTAAAAAACTTCTGTAAAAAACTTTCTGTAATTTTCTGCAATTTAGTGGGGTTTTTTTTCGTACTTTATTTAATTATAGTGTAGTGTTAGGTGTAATTGTAGCTTAGGTTAGGTTTTATTTTACAGGTATATTTGAATTTATTTTAACTAGGAAGTTATTAAATAGTTAATAACTATTTAATAACTATTGTACCTAGTTAAAATAAATACAAAGTTGCATGTAAAATAAAAATAAATCCTAAACTATCTACAATGTAACTATTAGTTATATTGTAGCTAGCTTAGGGTTTATTTTATATGTAATTATTTAGTTTAAAAAAAGGAATAATTTATTTAATGATAGGAATATTTATTTAGATGTATTTAAATTATATTTAAGTTAGGGGGTGTTAGGGTTAGACTTAGATTTAGGGGTTAATAACTTTATTATAGTGGCGGCGACGTTGGGGGCGACAGATTAGTGGTTAATAATTGTAGGTAGGTGTCGGCAACATTGGGGGTGGCAGATTAGGGGTTAATAAATATAATGTAGGGTTCGGCGATGTTGGGGGCATCAGATTAGGGGTTCATAAGTATAATGTAGGTGGTGGCAGTGTCTGGAGCGGCAGATTAGGGGTTAATAAGTATAAGATTAGGGGTGTTTAGACTCGGGGGTTCATGTTAGGGTGTTAGGTGTAGCCATAACTTTTATTTCCCCATAGGAATCAATGGGGCTGCATTAGGAGCTGAACGCTGCTTTTTTGCAGGTGTTAGGTTTTTTTTCAGCCGGCTCTGCCCCATTGACACCTATGGGGAAATCGTGCACAAGAACGTTTTGCCAGCTCACCGCTACCATAAGCAGCGCTGGTATTGAGGTGAGATGTGGAGCTAAATTCTGCTCTACGCTCACTTTTTTGTGGCGAACGCCGGGTTTCTAAAGACCCGTAATGCCAGCGTTACTGTAGGTGAGCGGTAAGGAAAAACTGTGCGTTAGCACCGCACACCATTACCGACAAAAACTCGTAATCTAGCCATCTATTTTTAACTTCAGTATATATTTCATAGCTAGATATGCTCAGTGCACTAGCATTTTAAATACTGCAGCTGCTCAGAGCACTAGTGGGGCTTGTATCATGTCAGCAATTTACAAACGGAGTCAATACCAAATGGTACAAGCACCTTATTATCTCTGAGCAAGTATTGTGTTTAAAATGTTATTGCACTGTGCATACTTAAATATGCTTTTGAAACAGCTATAGCTTTTATTAGAAGAATTTTTGCTAATACAAAACTGAAATTCATCCATTGGTTTCCAAATTTGGCTGGAATATCCCTTTAACCCCTTAACGACCAGCACCGTACCCTTGTACGACGCTGGTCGTTATGCCCTTAAGGACCAGCCTCGTACCCTGTATGACGCTGCTGTCTTGGGCCTCTCTCTGCCACAATCTCGCTAAAAGTAGTGAGATCTCACTATTTCTGCATGCCCCATGAGTGTGGCAGTGCAGAAATAGACGGGCAGAGTTACCGATGCAGAGAGGAATGCCCGGTCCTTAAGGGGTTAAGATATGATGAATATCTGGCCTGTTAAGGGTACTGAGAACTGGAGTTTGGAAAGACTGCCCTAGGGACTCCTGAAGTCAAATTCTGTAGCCTGCAAAATCACTTCCGCCAGCTACATACTAGGGAAGGATTACTTTGAACAGTACACATATTCTTAGTCCTAATTGGCAACAATGAAGATAGTTAATATATGTAGCTGTTTAAGGTTGTTTTCGCTGTAAACTTAGGGCATTAAAGGGTTGGTAAAGCCAAAAATAAACTTTCATAAAAGAATATGCAATTTTAAACAACTTTCTTATTTACTTTTATTACTTACTTTGCTTCATTCTCTTGGTATTCTTTGTTAAAAAGCATATCTAGGTAGGTTCAAGAGCAGTAGTGAGCTACTGGTGGGAGCTAGCGTCTGATTGGTGGCTGCACTTATATGTCGCTTGTCATTGGTTCACTTGATGTGTTCAGGTAGCTATCATTGCTGATCTTTCAACAAAGGATACCAAGAAAATTAAGCAAATTTGATAATAGAAGTAAATGAGAAAGTTGTTTAAAATTGTATGGTCTGTCTGAATCATGAATGATACATTTTTCAATTTAATGTCCTTTTGAAGTAACATAAAACCCAATTTTTTCTTTTATGATTAAGAAAGAGCAAACAATTTTTTATTTTTTTTCCAATTAACTTCTATTGCAAAATTTACTAAATTCTCATGGTATTGTGAGCGGAAGACCATACTTAGATATGTAACGTGCACTTGTCAGCAGCGCTACATGGCAACAAACACTAGTGCTCTTGCATATGTATAACATTATTAAAAGTATTCTTGCAAAACTGCTGTCATATAGTGTTCCAAACACATGCATGCTCCTGCTTTTCAAGAAAGGATACAAGTAGAACAAATCAATTGAAAATGAAAGTAAAATGGAATTAAACAAAACAAAAAAAACTATGTTCTATGTCAATTATGAAAGAAAATATTTGGGGTTTCATGTCCCTTTAAGCCAGACCCCATACTGTTCCACCAAATATGTTTGCTGCCACGTCAATTTATTGGCTCACATGAACAGAGGCCGATAGCCTAATTTATGTAAGAACTTACCTGATAAATTAATTTCTTTCATATTGGCAAGAGTCCATGAGCTAGTGACGTATGGGATATACAATCCAGGAGGGGCAAAGTTTCCCAAACCTCAAAATGCCTATAAATACACCCCTCACCACACCCACAATTGAGTTTAATGAATAGCCAAGTAGTGGGGTGATAGAAAAAGGTGTAAAAAGCATCAAAAAAAGGAATTGGAAATATAATTGTGCTTTATACAAAAAAACATAACCACCATAAAAAGGGTGGGTCTCATGGACTCTTGCCATTATATGAAAGAAATGAATTTATCAGGTAAGTTCTTACATAAATTATGTTTTCTTACATGTAATTGGCAAGAGTCCATGAGCTAGTGACGTATGGGATAGTAATACCCAAAATGTGGAACTTCACATAAGAGTCACTAGAGAGGGAGGGATAAAATAAAATAAAAACAGCCATTTTCCCCTGAAACAAATAAATCCACAATCAAAAGAATGTTTTTCTCATAACTGAAAAATAAAAAAACTTAAAACATAAGCAGAGAATCAAACTGAAAACAGCTGCCTGAAGAACTTTTCTACCAAAAAATGCTTCCAAAGAGGCAAATAAATCAAAACGGTAGAATTTAGTAAATGTATGCAAAGAAGACCAAGTCGCTGCTTTGCAAATCTCATCAACTGAAGCCTCATTCTTAAAATCCCACAAAGTGGAGACTGATCTAGTAGAATGAGCTGTGATTCTCTGAGGTGGGGCCTGACCCGACTTCAAATAAGCCTGATGAATCAAAAGCTTTAACTAAGATGCCAAGGAAATTGCAGAAGCCTTCTGACCTTTTCTAGAACCAGAAAAGATAACAAATAGACTAGAAGTCTTCCTGAAATCTTTAGTAGCTTCAACATAATATTTCAAAGCTCTTACAACATCCAGAGAATGTAAGGATCTCTCCAAAGAATTCTTAGGATTAGGACACAAAGAAGGGACAACAATTTCCCTATTAATGTTGTTAGAATTCACAACTTTAGGTAAAAATGTAAATGAAGTCCGCAAAACTGCCTTATCCTGATGAAAAATCAGAAAAGGAGATTCACAAGAAAGAGCAGATAATTCAGAAACTCTTCTAGCAGAAGAGATAGCCAAAAGGAACAACACTTTACAAGAAAGTAGTTTAATATCCAAAGAATGCATAGGCTCAAAAGGAGGAGCCTGTAAAGCTTTCAAGACCAAATTAAGACTCCAAGGAGGAGAGATTGATTTAATGACAGGCTTGATACGGACCAAAGTCTGAACAAAACAGTGAATATCAGGAAGCTTAGCAATCTTTCTGTGAAATAAAACAGAAAGAGTAGAGATTTGTCCCTTCAAGGAACTTGCAGACAAATCTTTGAGGACACCCTTGCAACCATATCTACTTTATTCGAAGATTTTGTATTATCACTGCAACAACAGGTAGACTGTGTATTTCAGGAGGCCAGACTAGGGGAGCCCGTTCGGCAATTGCCGACACATACGGAGACGCTGACACAGAGCCAGAGTGCTGCCTTGTTACAGTCGAGTTCCCCGACCCGGCTAGCAGCTTTGTCGATGGAACCCCTTTTGCCTACCTCATTTATTTCTCCGCCGGAGGTGGCGGCCGAACCCCGGTGGAGTGATCTGGCTGCACTAAAAAGTCTTCTGCAGACGGATTGGGAAATTAGATATGTGGATGGTGACCAGCTTACCATGTCCCGGAGCGACTGGCCTACAGAGCAATTATTGATAGAGCTATCGTCTGGCTCTCTATGCAGAGACGCACGGCGGCCTGCCAGTGCAAGCTTATTGGGCTCAGAATCGGGAGAGTGTCCCGTACACCTGCCTGATGATGGGCTATTTCCAGTGAGACGAGACCCTTTGATTGGAGAGTCGTGGAGTGGTTATCCTCAGCGACTCCTAAGGGCTATGGACATACGACCTAGATTTGGCATCGGATAAGGCCTCTTAAATCATTTCCCATCGCTTGGTAGTTGCATGTTTGGACTGGGTGCTACCCGGCATTACATGAGGTTTGGCTGGACTACAATGAAACTCTGTGTTTAATAGTTATTAGCTGTTTTAGTTTACGATGCTCCTTTAATGAGACTGTCATGAGATGCAGGACATATGCAGGACACAGCAATGATGGTACAACTCTATTTTATTACAGAGCATAGCAATACACATCCAAACAGGTTGATTGTACTAAACTAACTGCGACACAGACACCGGACCTAAGCCCCGCCCACAAGCTAGTGACATCACATCCTGCTCTCATCACATCTTCCCCTTTTTCAAAGGCAAAGCATACATTCGCATATATTAAATAACAAGGTACACCAACAGGGTATACAACAACATTTTGTTTTTGAACATTATAAAAACAGATAGATTAGAAAACATGAACAAATAAATTACATCCTGACTTGGACATCGGGGTAGACTACCCTAGTCCACAGTGACCATGGGATTATTCTGCCCATACTTCCGGTCACTGTTCTAGCTAAAGTCAGTCCCTGGGGGGTAGTTATCAAGCCGTCAACCTCAAATACGCTGCGTATTCCGCAGCGTATTTGTGGCGAGGCTGATACGCCTTAGTTATCAAAGGCTCGAGACCGGCAAAAGTAGAATTTTGTGACGTCAGCTTCGATCCGCCGGACTCAGTCCGACACAGATCGATTCTTACGTCACTCCAGATGTTCCGCACACAAGTGCGGCACATTCTCACTACTTTTGCTAGCTATCAAAAAACTAGCAGGTACGATCAGCAGTTTTACGGCCCAGCGTACCTGGTTTTCAAAGCGCCAGCCTGGAGGCGGCGGATCCCATAGGAATCAATGGGAGTCTGACCATAGCGAAAGTACAAGTTCGCTGCTGACAGACATCCCATTGATTCCTATGGGAGCTGTCTACACCTAACACCCTAACATGTACCCCGAGTCTAAACACCACTAATCTGACCCCCCCTACACCGCCGCAACTAAATAAAGTTATTACCCCCTAAACCGCCGCTCCCGGAGCCCACCGCAACTATAATAAATGTATTAACCCCTAACCCGCCGCTCCCTGAACCCGCCGCAACCTATATTAAATGTATTAACCCCTATCCTGCCCCCCCTACACCGTCGCCACCTATAATACATTTATTAACCCCTATCCTGCCCCCCCTACACCGTCGCCACCTATAATAAATTTATTAACCCCTATCCTGCCCCCCACTATGCCGCCGCCACTGTAATAAAATGATTAACCCCTAAACCTAACCCTAACCCTAACGCCCCCTAACTTAAATATTAATTAAATAAATCTAAATAAATTAACTCTTATTAACTAAATGAATCCTATTTAAAACTAAATACTTACCTTTAAAATAAACCCTAATATAGCTACAATATAAATAATAATTATATTCTAGCTATCTTAGGATTTTTTTTTATTTTACAGGTACCTTTCAATTTATTTTAACCATGTACAATAGCTATTAAATAGTTATTAACTATTTAATAGCTTACCTAGCTAAAATAAAGAGAAATGTACCTGTGAAATAAATCCTAACCTAAGTTACAATTACACCTAACACTACACTATACTTTAATAAATTATTCCTATTTAAAAATAAATACTTACCTGTAAAATAAACCCTAAGATAGCTACAATGTAATTAATAATTATATTATAGCTATCTTAGGATTTATATTTATTTTACAGGTAACTTTGTATTTATTTTAGCTAGTTAGAATAGTTATTAAATAGTTATTAACTATTTAATAACTACCTAGCTAAAAGAAATACAAAATTACCTGTAAAATAAATCCTAACTTAAGTTACAATTAAACCTAATACTACACTATCATTAAATTAACTAAATAAACTACCTACAAAGAACTACAATGAAATACAATTACATAAACTAACTAAAGTACAAAAAATAAAAAAAGCTAAGTTACAAAAAATAAAAAATTAAGTTACAAACATGTTAAAAATATTACAACAATTTTAAGCTACTTACACCTAATCTAAGCCCCCTAATAAAATAACAAACCCCCCCAAAATAAAAAAAATCCCTACCCTATTCTAAATTACATAAATTTCAAAGCTCTTTTACCTTACCAGCCCTTAAAAGGGCCATTTGTGGGGGCATGCCCCAAAAAGTTCAGCTCTTTTGCCTGTAAAAGAAAAATACAACCCCCCCCCCAACATTAAAACCCACCACCCACATACCCCTAATCTAACCCAAACCCCCCTTACAAAAACCTAACACTAATCCCCTGAAGATCATCCTACCTTGAGTCGTCTTCACTCAGCCGAGCCACCGATGGAACTGAAGAGGACATCCGGAGCGGAAGAAGTTAATCCTCCAAGCGGCGCTGAAGAAATCTTCCATCCGATGAAGTCATCATCCAGGCGGCGCTGAAGAAGTCTTCGATCCGGCCGATGTCATCTTCAAAGAGGCGCTGAAGAGGTCTTCTATCCGGGCGAAGTCATCTTCCAAGCCGGGTCTTCAATCTTCCTTCCGCCGACGCGGAACCACCTTCTTCACCGACGGACTACGACGAATGACGGCTCCTTTAAGGGACGTCATCCAAGATGGCGTCCCCTCAATTCCGATTGGCTGATAGGATTCTATCAGCCAATCGGAATTAAGGTAGGAAAATCTGATTGGCTGATGGAATCAGCCAATCAGATTCAAGTTCAATCCGATTGGCTGATCCAATCAGCCAATCAGATTGAGCTCGCATTCTATTGGCTGATCGGAACAGCCAATAGAATGCGAGCTCAATCTGATTGGCTGATTCCATCAGCCAATCAGATTTTCCTACCTTAATTCCGATTGGCTGATAGAATCCTATCAGCCAATCGGAATTGAGGGGACGCCATCTTGGATGACGTCCCTTAAAGGAGCCGTCATTCGTCGTAGTCCGTCGGTGAAGAAGGTGGTTCCGCGTCGGCGGAAGGAAGATTGAAGACCCGGCTTGGAAGATGACTTCGCCCGGATAGAAGACCTCTTCAGCGCCTCTTTGAAGATGACATCGGCCGGATCGAAGACTTCTTCAGCGCCGCCTGGATGATGACTTCATCGGATGGAAGATTTCTTCAGCGCCGCTTGGAGGATTAACTTCTTCCGCTCCGGATGTCCTCTTCAGTTCCATCGCTGCTCGGCTGAGTGAAGACGACTCAAGGTAGGATGATCTTCAGGGGATTAGTGTTAGGTTTTTGTAAGGGGGGTTTGGGTTAGATTAGGGGTATGTGGGTGGTGGGTTTTAATGTTGGGGGGGGGGTTGTATTTTTATTTTACAGGCAAAAGAGCTGAACTTTTTGGGGCATGCCCCCACAAATGGCCCTTTTAAGGGCTGGTAAGGTAAAAGAGCTTTGAAATTTATGTAATTTAGAATAGGGTAGGGATTTTTTTTATTTTGGGGGGGTTTGTTATTTTATTAGGGGGCTTAGATTAGGTGTAAGTAGCTTAAAATTGTAGTAATATTTTTAACATGTTTGTAACTTAATTTTTTATTTTTTGTAACTTAGCTTTTTTTATTTTTTGTACTTTAGTTAGTTTATGTAATTGTATTTCATTGTAGTTATTTGTAGTTAATTTATTTAATTAATGTAATGATAGTGTAGTATTAGGTTTAATTGTAACTTAAGCTAGGATTTATTTTACAGGTAATTTTGTATTTCTTTTAGCTAGGTAGTTATTAAATAGTTAATAACTATTTAATAACTATTCTAACTAGCTAAAATAAATACAAAGTTACCTGTAAAATAAATATAAATCCTAAGATAGCTATAATATAATTATTAATTACATTGTAGCTATCTTAGGGTTTATTTTACAGGTAAGTATTTATTTTTAAATAGGAATAATTTATTAAAGTATAGTGTAGTGTTAGGTGTAATTGTAACTTAGGTTAGGATTTATTTCACAGGTACATTTCTCTTTATTTTAGCTAGGTAAGCTATTAAATAGTTAATAACTATTTAATAGCTATTGTACATGGTTAAAATAAATTGAAAGGTACCTGTAAAATAAATATAAATCCTAAGATAGCTAGAATATAATTATTATTTATATTGTAGCTATATTAGGGTTTATTTTAAAGGTAAGTATTTAGTTTTAAATAGGATTCATTTAGTTAATAAGAGTTAATTTATTTAGATTTATTTAATTAATATTTAAGTTAGGGGGGCGTTAGGGTTAGACTTAGGTTTAGGGGTTAATCATTTTATTACAGTGGCGGCGGCGTAGTGGGGGGCAGGATAGGGGTTAATAAATTTATTATAGGTTGCGGCGGGTTCATGGAGCGGCGGTTTAGGGGTTAAACTATTTATTTAGTTGCGGAGAGGTGCGGGATCAGCAGGATAGGGGTTAATAATTTTATAATAGAGGGCGACGGTGTAGGGGGGGCAGGATAGGGGTTACTAGGTATAATGTAGGTGGCAGCGGTGTCCGGGAGCGGCGGTTTAGGGGTTAATACATTTATAAGACTTGCGGCGGGGTCTAGGAGCGGCGGTTTAGGGGTTAATACATTTATAAGACTTGCGGCGGGGTCTAGGAGCGGCGGTTTAGGGGTTAGTAACTTTATTTAGTTGCGGGGGCCTCCGGGGGCGCCGGTATAGGGGGTAGAACAGTGTAGTTTAGTGTGAGTGCTTAGTGACAGGCTAGCAATAAAGCTGGGAAAAAGCCGAAGGGCAGCGAGATCGGATGAGTGATAACTGTCACAGTCCGCTGCTCATCGCCCCGCGGCTTTTTGACAGCTTTATTTGATAACTTAGGCGAACGTATTCAAGGTCCGCGGCGGCGAAGGTAGGCGAGCTTAGGCGGACGTATTGGACCGGCGAAGCCAGAAAAGTAGACGGCTTGATAAGTAGCCCCCCCTGTATCGGGCCGGAAGTTTCACCACTCTTCCGCTTGATGTAACTTTGCATGAACTGTCCTCTGATACAGAAGATGGTGAACAAGAGTCTGCTGGAGGCAAAGATATATCCCCGCTATGATCTTGCTGAGGGGAAGGCACCTCTCTTAGAACAGGGGATCCCACCGGCGGTGGTACTGAGGTATCCGGTTCCAGACTCTCAGGTACAGGCTGAAGATGTCTTCGGTTACGGCGTGTAACCGTCCCTCCCTCTGTAAGGACTGTGTAAGACCTTGGTTCTGGAGAGCGGCCCACTACCGTAGCAGGCGTCTTCCATTTCTTCTCATCATCCAGTTTAATTCTGACACTTTGGCCCGCTTTCAGTTCCTGTAAAGGCCTGACAGAATGTCTCCTGTCGTAGAAGAAACGATAACCCTTTTTGGCCTCTTCATCCCTCCTAAGGACTTCGTCCCGAGGAACAGGGCCAGGCGGCTTGAAGACACCCACTGAGGGTAAAGTGGTGCGAATCTGGCGTCCTAGCATCAGCTGTGCCGGGCTAAACCCGGTGGCTTGAATGGGCGTCGCCCTGTATGACAAGAGGGCTAGGTACGGTTCAGATTGCTTTAGAATGAATTTTGTTGTTTGAACTGCCCTTTCAGCCATTCCGTTGGCCTGCGGATAATGTGGACTTGACGTGGAATGTACAAAATCATATTCCCTGCTGAAAGCACTGAACTCTGTAGAAGCGAACTGCATGCCATTATCACTCACCAGCTCCATTGGAATGCCCCAGCGGGCGAACAGGCTCTTCAGGCGAATGATAACGGCCTGACTTGTGATATCATTCAGGGGTGCTATTTCCAAATACCTGGAATAGTAGTCGATAACAACAAGAAACTTTTTCCCGTGCAGTTCGCACAAATCAGCAGCTATTTTCTGCCACGGCCCCGCAGGCAGCGGAGTAGACATTAAGGGCTCCCTTCTCTGAGTAGGCCGGCGTTCCCGGCAAAAGGCACATTTAGACACGTGATTTGCAATGTCGGAGCTGATCCCAGGCCACCACACAGCTGTAGCTGCTCTTTCTCTGCACTTTGTAATGCCTAAGTGGCCATCGTGAATCCTGTTTAACATCTCCTTCCTCATGCTGACAGGAATTACAATACGGTCTTGGAACAGCACCAACCCCTCCAGCTCCGTGAGCTGCGACCTCTCTGGCTGGTAAGCATTTAAAGACATCCAGGCTGCCCGGCTCTCGGGCCAGCCATCTCTTATGTACCTTATAACTTCTTGCAGATCTGTGTCCAAATATGTCTCTTTCTTTATCTCTTCCAGTTTCCTTGAAGAAATGGACTTAGAGGCCAGAACTGAATCAACATACACTTTTACATCCGACTCTGTGGAGGATTCTTCAGCAGCAGCCAGCGGGAGCCTGGACAGTGTATCTGCCACAACCAGCTGCTTCCCCGGCACATGCACTGCCTGAACATTGAACCTGAGTAGTCTCATTAAAAGTCTCTGGCATCTCAAGGGTGTTTTGTCGATGTCATAAGAATTGATAAGAGGGACTAGCGGTTTGTGGTCAGTTTCCAGACTAAATTTCTCCAAACCCACTAGATAACGCTGAAAGCGCTCACAGGCCCAAACTGCAGCCAGGCACTCTTTCTCAATTTGAGCGTATTTTGACTCTGCAGCCGTCAGTGTGCGGGAACAGTAGGCGATGGGCTGTAGTTTGTTGTCATTCAGCTGCAGGAGTGCAGCCCCCAACCCATAACTGCTTGCATCAGCACTAACCACAGTCTTTTTTGAAGGGTCGTAGAACCCCAGCACAGGGGCAGACCCCAGCAGGGACTTAGCATGCAGGAACGCTTTTTCTTGTGAGGGTCCCCAGACCCAGGCAACATCTTTCTTAAGCAACTCAGTGATAGGGTGCAAAACTGTAGATAAATCTGGAAGAAACTTGCCCACGTAATTTACAAGGCCCAATATCTGTCTCAGCTCATGTACATCAGAAGGGCTTTTCATCTGTTCGATAGCCCGAATTTTCTCGGGGTCCGGCTTGATGCCATCCCCGTTGATGATATGCCCAAAGTAGCATAATTCAGTTTTCCTAAAATGACATTTTTCTTTATTCAGCTTCAGCCCAGACTCTTTGATAGCCTGCAGCACACAACTCAAACGCTGATCATGCTCCTCCACTGTAGACCCATACACTAGAATGTCGTCCATGACGACTGCTGTGCCCACGTGGCCACTCAGGAGAGAACTCATTTCCCTTTGAAAGATCTCAGGAGCGGAGGATATCCCAAAGGGAAGTCTGCAGAAGCAGAACCGACCTACCGGAGTGATAAAGGTAGTCAGTTTGCGGCACTTTGGATCCAGGGGGATCTGCCAAAAGCCGCTAGAAGCGTCTAATGTGGAAAAGAACTTCGCCCCAGCCAACTTCGGGGCTATATCTTCCAACGTCGGCAGCACAAATCTCTCCCTCTTCACTGCCTCATTCAACCTTTTCAGGTCCGCACAGATGCGCACCTTCCCATTTTTCTTTGCAACTGGAACAATGGGGGCACACCAATCAGTTGCTTCAACAACCTCTTCAATAACCCCCATAGACTTCATGCGCATGAGCTCTTTCTCCACTTGAGGCATGAGCGGGAACGGAATTCTACGAGGAGTAGAAATACTGTATGGGACTGCATCACTTTTAAGTGCTATACGGACAGGTTTGCAGTTCAGTAGGCCCAACTCGCCAAACATATCTTCAGAGACCTCATTCACTCTGGCCACGAGGCCCAAATCACAGGCTGCTTTTCTGCTCAATAAACTGTTAACACACTGACCTCGGATCACATGCACCCACATGGTGAACTTTCTCTGTTTGTACTCACAGCTGGCGAGAAATTTCCCCACACAATCAATGCGGCCACCAGGACTATGGACGTTTGTCGTAACCTTCGCCAGCTGGGGCTGTCGAGGCAGTTTCATAAATTCAGCAAAAGACATTACAGTGATATCAGCTCCTGTGTCAATCTTAAAATCAACATTGGCTCCCATTACAGTAAAAGTAACTTTCCAATCTTCCTCTGAGCTTGTCCGTTCCACAACAGACCCTACAAAAGACACTTCCTGACCCTCCTGGTCACTGTCCACCTGCATCTCCTTAATGTATTCAGTTTTACACACCACTTCAAAATGGCCTATTCTGTTACATTTTCTGCATCTTTTATCTCTGGCCGGGCATATGGCACTCTGATCATGAGCCCGGTAGCACCGTGTGCATCGGCCATGTTGCGCCCATCCACTTCTAGGCCTTTCCAGTACTTTTGATCTACCGCTCACACTGTGCCTTTCACTAGTAATTTTTCTAGACTGTTGCACTTCATCCACAATACTCTCAGACCTCAGATCAGCACTTTGCTTTTTCACCAGTTCACTCTGGCGGGCCATCCTAATAGCCCCTTCTAACGTTAAATCAGGCTCTAACTGCAGCTTCAGGGAGACTTCAGCATCTGCAATTCCAATAACTATTCTGTCTCTGATTTGCTCTTCTTTAGCAACACCAAACTCACAGAATTCAGCTAATTCATACAGGCTGCGCACAAATGACTCCACAGATTCTCCCACACGCTGATTACGTTTGTGAAAACAAGCTCTCTCATGAATCACATTTCTTTTGGGCACAAAGTGGGCACTGAGTTTATCCATAACTATATCAAAGTTAACTTCTTCCCCTTCTTGAAAAGTAAAAGCATTGAACACTGGCTCTACATCTTTCCCCATGGAGTATAAAAGAGAATTAACTTGTACTTCACCACTCTCCTTGTTCAGTTTGGATGCAATCCTGAAGCGCTGAAACCGCTGACGCCATGTGGGCCAAGCTGCAGGCTGAGAAAAGTCAAAAGGCTCAGGTGGGGTAAACTTTGACATTGCAATCGATCAGGAACAGAAGCGCAGTCCAGAACTTCTGACACCATGTCATGAGATGCAGGACATATGCAGGACACAGCAATGATGGTAATTTTATTACAGAGCATAGCAATACACATCCAAACAGGTTGATTGTACTAAACTAACTGCGACACAGACACCGGACCTAAGCCCCGCCCACAAGCTAGTGACATCACATCCTGCTCTCATCACAGAGACATTACCCTATTAGTTTAAGACCCCTACAATTTGGATATTGTTTATACAGTTATGTTGGTTATTATACAGTTTGCTCTACCATAAGACTTAGAAATATTATTGTCATCTTGTATATATATTACCCCTTGTAAGATGCGTCATAGGGTATACCTGATATTTCTGCTAGCACTTGCTTTGGGACTTATTTCTGACATACTATACAAGACATCCCAAGGAAGTGTATAAAGTCCACAATGTATATTTATATTTGTATTTTATGACACCTAATTGTTAAATGTGAATATTGTTATCTAGGACCTTTTATTTAAAGTCCTATTGATAGATTACTATTGCTGAGACCCAATCGTAGGTTAGTGAACATTGCTATGGTACTTTTTAGACTTCAGTTATACTGTTATATTTCAAATATATATTTGTCAACCCCTATCCTTCTTATGCTAATATTCTTATACTGTATATTTGGAAGATGTGCGGCTTGCCTTTGACCTAGGGGTATAGGGCCCTTGCTCCTGGTTTGGGGGTAAGCTGTACTCAATAATTGATGTGATCTTAACTGTAATACTACTAGTAATCCTCCCAGTGGGAAATGTGAGTATGATGTTCCAGTCCAGTTTTAGCTGTAAGTTATTGATTAGTAGATCTCAATGTTTAACACTACTTAATATATGAAAGTTGTTACTAGACCTTATAGCTCATATTGTACCAAGCTGAGGTTCATTATTGTATCTAGCTAATTGAATACGTTCAGCAGTATTCACTTATAACCCAGCTTGGATCTTTATATATTGGTCATTTGCAATATGGCCATTATTATATTGCCCCCCCCCCCCCCCGCTAATATAGCTTACTGGTTAAGCCCAGGGGCGCAGACCCCATGTGAATCCCCTAATTTTGTTCATTTGTGTTCCTTATAAGTATGTTATTAATATACCCCCCTTACCCTTTAAATTGAGGTGTTGGTTCTATAAGATTTAAAGCTGATTTCATAAGGGCAGATGCTATGTTCATTCACTCATACGCACCATGGTGCTTTTATGTTTTTTAACAAATTATATGTATATTTGACAAATGACACAGTTTTTATATATATTTCTCCAACATTGGTGTGTCCGGTCCACGGCGTCATCCATATTCTCTTCCCTAACAGGAAATGGCAAAGAGCACAGCAAAAGCTGTCCATATAGCCCCTCCTTGGCTCCGCCCCCCCAGTCATTCTCTTTGCCGCTCTGAACAAGTAGCATCTCCACGGAGATGGTGAAGAGTATGTGGTGTTTAGTTATGCCCGCGCAGGCGACCCCTAGTACTTCTAGCGTGCCAATGCTTGTTACTATGCAACAATTGACGGCAGTAATGGATAACTCCATAGCTAATATTTTATCCAAAATGCCAGCATTTCAGAGAAAGCGCGATTGCTCTGTTTTAAACACTGTAGAGCAGGAGGGCGCTGATGATAATTTATCTGTCATACCCTTACACCAGTCTGAAGTGGCAGTGAGGGAGGGTTTGTCAGATGGAGAAATTTCTGATACAGGAAGAATTTCTCAGCAGGCAGAACCTGATGTTGTGACATTTAAATTAGAGCATCTCCGCGCATTACTTAAGGAGGTGCTATCTACTCTGGATGATTGTGACAATTTGGTCATCCCAGAAAAATTGTGCAAGATGGACAAGTTCCTAGAGGTCCCGGTGCACCCTGATGCCTTTCCGATACCTAAAAGGGTGGCGGACATTGTGAATAAGGAGTGGGAGAAGCCAGGCATACCTTTTGTCCCTCCTCCTATATTTAAGAAATTGTTCCCCATGGTTGACCCCAGGAAGGACACATGGCAAACAGTCCCTAAGGTCGAGGGGGCGGTTTCTACACTAGCCAAACGCACGACCATTCCCATTGAGGACAATTGTGCTTTCAAAGATCCTATGGATAAAAAATTGGAGGGCTTGCTTAAAAAGATTTTTGTACAGCAAGGATACCTCCTTCAACCTATTTTGTGCATTATTCCTGTCACTACAGCGGCGTGGTTCTGGTTCGAGGAACTGGAAAAGTCGCTCAGTAGGGAGACTCCATATGAGGAGGTCATGGACAGAATTCACGCACTTAAGTTAGCTAATTCCTTTATTTTAGACGCCGCTTTGCAGTTAGTGAAATTAGCGGCGAAAAATTCAGGGTTTGCAATTGTGGCGCGTAGAGCGCTCTGGCTAAAGTCTTGGTCGGCGGATGTATCTTCCAAGACAAAATTGCTTAATATTCCTTTCAAAGGTAAGACCCTTTTTGGGCCAGAATTGAAGGAAATTATTTCAGATATCACTGGGGGAAAGGGCCATGCCCTCCCACAAGATAGGCCTTTCAAGGCTAAGAATAAGTCCAATTTTCGTTCCTTTCGCAACTTCAGGAACGGACCGGCTTCTAACTCTGCAGCCTCTAGACAAGAGGGTAACGCTTCCCAGACTAAACCAGCTTGGAAACCAATGCAAGGCTGGAACAAGGGTAAACAAGCCAAGAAGCCTGCTGCTGCTACCAAAACAGCATGAAGGGGTAGCCCCCGATCCGGGACCGGATCTAGTAGGGGGCAGACTCTCTCTCTTTGCTCAGGCTTGGGCAAGAGATGTTCAGGATCCCTGGGCACTAGAAATAGTCTCTCAGGGTTATCTTCTAGAATTCAAGGAACTACCCCCAAGGGGAAGGTTCCACATTTCTCACTTATCTTCAAACCAAATAAAGAGACAGGCATTCTTACATTGTGTAGAAGACCTGTTAAAGATGAGAGTGATACACCCAGTTCCAACTGTGGAACAAGGGGGTTTTACTCAAATCTGTTTGTAGTTCCCAAAAAAGAGGGAACCTTCAGACCAATTCTGGATTTAAAAATTCTAAACAAATTTCTCAGAGTTCCATCGTTCAAAATGGAAACTATTCGAACAATTTTACCTGCAATCCAGGAGGGTCAATATATAACTACCGTGGATTTAAAGGATGCGTATCTACATATTCCTATCCACAAAGATCATCATCAGTTCCTAAGGTTCGCCTTTCTGGACAAACATTATCAGTTCGTGGCTCTTCCATTCGGACTAGCCACTGCTCCCAGAATTTTCACAAAAGTGCTCGGGTCCCTTCTAGCGGTTCTAAGACCAAGGGGCATTGCAGTGACACCTTACCTGGACGACATTCTAATTCAAGCGTCGTCTCTTTCCAAGGCAAAGGCTCATACAGACATTGTTCTAGCCTTTCTCAGATCTCACGGGTGGAAGGTGAACGTAGAAAAGAGTTCCCTGTATCCGTCGACAAGAGTTCCCTTTTTGGGAACAATAATAGATTCTTTAGAAATGAAGATCTTCTTGACAGAAGTCAGAAAGTCAAAGCTTCGAAACGCTTGTCAAGTTCTTCTCTCTATTCTACAGCCTTCCATAGCTCAGTGCATGGAAGTAGTAGGGTTGATGGTGGCAGCAATGGATATAGTTCCTTTTGCTCGAATTCATCTAAGGCCATTACAACTGTGCATGCTCAAGCAGTGGAATGGGGATTATACAGACTTGTCCCCAAAGATTCAAGTAGACCAGATAACCAGAGACTCACTCCGTTGGTGGTTGTTCCAGGATCACCTGTCTCAGGGAATGAGTTTCCGCAGACCAAAGTGGGTCATTTTCACGACCGACGCCAGTCTATTAGGCTGGGGCGCGGTCTGGGACTCCCTGAAAGCTCAGGGTCTATGGTCTCGGGAAGAGTCTCTTCTTCTGATAAACATACTGGAACTGAGAGCGATATTCAATGCTCTCCAGGCTTGGCCTCAACTAGCGAAGGCCGGATTCATAAGATTCCAGTCGGACAACATGACGACTGTAGCTTACATCAATCATCAGGGGGGAACAAAGAGTTCCTTGGCGATGAGAGAGGTATCCAAAATCATCATATGGGCGGAGGATCACTCCTGCCACCTATCTGCAATCCACATCCCAGGAGTAGACAACTGGGAGGCGGATTACCTGAGTCGTCAGACTTTCCATCCGGGGGAGTGGGAACTCCACCCGGAGGTGTTTGCCCAGTTGACTCAACTATGGGGCATTCCAGACATGGATCTGATGGTGTCCCGTCAGAACTTCAAGGTTCCTTGCTACGGGTCCAGATCCAGGGATCCCAAGGCGACTCTAGTGGATGCATTAGTGGCGCCTTGGTCATTCAACCTAGCTTATGCGTTTCCACCGTTCCCTCTCCTCCCCAGGCTTGTAGCCAGGATCAAACAGGAGAAGGCCTCGGTGATTCTGATAGCTCCTGCGTGGCCGCGCAGGACTTGGTATGCAGTCCTGGTGAATATGTCATCGTCTCCACCATGGAAGCTACCTTTGAGACAGGATCTTCTAATACAAGGTCCATTCGAACATCCAAATCTAGTTTCTCTACAGCTGACTGCTTGGAAATTGAACGTTTGATTTTATCCAAGCGTGGGTTTTCAGATTCTGTGATAGATACTCTGGTCCAAGCCAGAAAACCTGTGACTAGAAAGATTTACCATAAAATATGGAAAAGATATATCTGTTGGTGTGAATCCAAGGGATTCTCCTGGAGTAAGATTAAAATTCCTAAAATCCTCTCCTTTCTTCAAGACGGTTTGGATAAGGGATTGTCAGCGAGTTCTCTAAAAGGACAGATTTCTGCTTTATCTGTCTTGTTACACAAACGACTGACAGCTGTGCCAGATATACAAGCTTTTGTACAGGCTTTGGTCAGAATTAAGCCTGTTTACAGATCTTTGACTCCTCCTTGGAGTCTAAATTTAGTTCTTTCAGTTCTTCAAGGGGTTCCGTTTGAACCTCTACATTCCATAGATATCAAGTTACTATCTTGGAAAGTTCTGTTTTTGGTTGCTATTTCTTCTGCAAGAAGAGTTTCTGAATTATCTGCTTTGCCGTGTAATCCACCCTATCTGGTGTTCCATGCAGATAAGGTCGTTTTGCGTACTAAGCCTGGTTTTCTTCCGAAAGTTTTTTCCAACAGGAATATTAACCAGGAAATAGTTGTTCCTTCTCTGTGTCCGAATCCAGTTTCAAAGAAGGAACGTTTGTTACACAATTTAGATGTAGTTCGTGCTTTAAAGTTCTATTTAGAAGCAACTAAGGATTTTAGACAAACCTCATCTTTGTTTGTCGTTTACTCTGGTAAGAGGAGAGGACAAATTGCTACGGCTACCTCTCTGTCTTTCTGGCTGAAAAGCATTATCCGATTGGCTTATGAGACTGCCGGACGGCAGCCTCCTGAACGAATCACAGCTCACTCCACTAGAGCTGTGGCTTCCACATGGGCCTTCAAGAACGAGGCTTCTGTTGATCAGATATGTAAGGCAGCGACTTGGTCTTCTCTGCACACTTTTGCCAAATTTTACAAATTTGATACTTTTGCTTCTTCGGAGGCTGTTTTTGGGAGAAAGGTCTTGCAAGCCGTGGTGCCTTCCGTTTAGGTAACCTGATTTGCTCCCTCCCTTCATCTGTGTCCTAAAGCTTTGGTATTGGTTCCCACAAGTAATGGATGACGCCGGACACACCAATGTTGGAGAAAACAGAATTTATGCTTACCTGATAAATTACTTTCTCCAACGGTGTGTCCGGTCCACGGCCCGCCCTGGTTTTTTAATCAGGTTTGAAAAATTTCTTTCTCTATACACTACAGTCACCACGGCACCCTATAGTTTCTCCTTTTTTTCTCCTAACCGTCGGTCGAATGACTGGGGGGGCGGAGCCAAGGAGGGGCTATATGGACAGCTTTTGCTGTGCTCTTTGCCATTTCCTGTTAGGGAAGAGAATATCCCACAAGTAATGGATGACGCCGTGGACCGGACACACCGTTGGAGAAAGTAATTTATCAGGTAAGCATAAATTCTGTTTTCTTACTGTCACGGATTGTTTGTAAGCCGTATTTTCAACCTCAATAAAAAATATATAAAAAAAATCTCGCGCCAAAAATGACGCAATAAATATTAGCATTTTGCGGCCTCGCGAGCCTAATTTTGCCTGCGAAAATTAAAGAAAACAGTCAATTTTGAAGAAAAGACTATACCCCAAGTAAGAAAAAAATAACTTCCTAAATATGTTTTGCCCAATTTTAAAACTGATAGTCTGCAAAAGGAAATATACATAAACCTGACTAATGGCAAATATAAGTACAATACATATATTTAGAACTTTATATAAATACATAAAGTGCCATAAGAAGATTATGATGTAGCTGATGACGAAATAGGGGAGGGGCCAGACGGACATTTTCAAACGTCAGAGTCGCGAACAGTAAGTGCTTTTATTTGCAAACGCTATATATTACAAAACTGGGCTACATTTGTAAATGAATAACTTAGAATAATTTTTGGGTTGACTGTCCCTTTGTATGTATGTATTGGGTACTTGTAAAGCGCGGCTAATCACCCGTAAGGGTCTCAAGGCGCTGCTCATTTTATCGACCTCGGAAGGATGAAAGGCTGGGTGGACCTTGCCGGGGATCGAACCTGCAACCCTTGGGTTGCTACAGAGCTCAGCCACAGTGCCTTAGCACAGTGAGCTATCTGCCTTTAAGCGCACCCTATACTTTTAATGGTGATTGCAACTATTCTAAATATCATATTATAAGTTATAGGTTGCGCTCTCACTATAATTTACTAGTCAGTTGTTAAAAGTTACTAGCCCAGAGTGAAAAAGTTACTAGTCCATTTAATGTTAAACATAGGAGACCGAGAATGACAAATTTCTAACTCATTTGCTGCAATTTCTTACTCATCTGGGACTAGTGGAAAATTCAAGCCCTGTATATCTACATACTAAATATGTGTATCGATGTATGTATTTACATGTGTATATATATATATATATGTGTGTATACATGTGTATTTACGTATGTGCACACATACATACATATATACATGTATAAACACATGTATATACATTTTTGAGCCATTCCCAGTCAAATACCTTTTCAAATATATATTCCCATATATATATATATATATATATATATATATATATATATATATATATATATATATATATATATACAATACAGATCTATATATATATATATATATATATATATATATATATGTATATAATCATGTAGATATATATATATAGAAATATATAAATTTAAAATTAAAAAGAAAACTTTCTTCTAAGTGACTGAACATTGGTATTTAAAGTATTCCTAACGCACCTTCGGCTTTAGCGCAGTTGGTCTGGCGCAACTTCAGGTTAGTGCGCAAGCGTTAAAACTAAAGAGCTGTCTTTAGGGCACCCCTTAGAAGCCTATGGGAAGTTAGCGTGGTCGCTAAATCCAAAGCTCCAGAAGTAAGTGCGCCTGAGTCTTTTGCTTTTGTGCTAACTTAACATGAGAGCGCTATTGATTTACCTTGGCTAAAGAGTATACAGCACTTTTAGACAGCCTGAGGCAGGTGGAAATAGGGTGACTGCAAGCGCCTTCAATATACAATACCCACAGCACCATAATAAAGCAATTTACCTTGAACGCAGTTAAGTGCTCAAGAGCGATAACAAATTATCTCTCCACTTGTAATCCAGACCTAAGTTTCATACAGTTTTATGTCCCTTGAAATCTACACATCTGTATGCAGCATTGCTATGGCGCCATCTAGTGGAATTTTAAGGAAAAGGAGTTGATGGGTCAGTTAACACCTTGTAATTACAAGATATTTATGTTGCTATAGAATAACATATAATTAAAGTCTAAAATGTTGAACAAATGAACATCTTGTTTTTTTGTAATTTTTTTAAAAATAGCCAAACTCCTTAGGCGTATGCAGCGCATGTTTTCAGTTGTGAGAATGAGAAAATCCTCCGTTTTCAGTGCTAAATTACATGAAAAATGGCCAAAATAAACAACAGAAGTATATTGCAAAGTTGTTTTATGTATAGCTTAACATTTTATATTAAAATCTCAAGGTGTTAACTGTCCCTTTAAACACATAGATAAAATTTGCTGCTGAGCAGCAGTGCACTACTGAGAACTACCTGAACATATCTGGTGAGCCAGTGATAAGAGGCATATATGTGCAACCACCAATCAGTAGTTATCTCCCAGCAGTGCATTGCTGTTCATGAGCCTACCTAGATTTGTTTTTTTTTTTCAACAAAAGATACCAAGATAAGTAGATTTTATAAAATAATTGAAAAGAACATAGAAGTGTCCTAAATGTTTATATGCTATCAAGATAGTTTCATTTTGACTTTCATGTCGCTTTAAACTTTAATTATAATTTTGGGCTGTGTGAATTGCAAATGTTACTCAGCAATTTAAAGGGACATGATACCCCAAAAAAAATTATTTCATGATTCAGAGCATACAATTTTAAAAAAATAATTCAATTGACTTCCATTATCTATGCTGCTTTGTTCTCTTGGCATCCTTTGTTGAAAAGCATACTTATATAGATATACTGCGTATATCTGCTTCTTATCATTGGCTTACCAATATGTTTAGCTAACTCCCAGTAGTACATTGCTGCCCCTTCAATAAAGGATACCAAGAGAATGAAGCAAAATTGATAACAGAAGTAAATTGGAATGTTGTTGAAAAATGTTCTATCTGAATCATTATGGAAACATTTTGGGTTCTATGTCCCTTTAACCTTCTATGCTATCTGTAACGTAAAGGTCCCCTAGGCAGACCTTACTGCATTTTAAATCTGATACTGCAATAAAGTTGAAGAGCTAAGATACAAAGAGGAGGGAAATAAAAAATACAGCTTTATATCTATTAAAAGGACAGTAAAGTCCTGATTCAGATACAGCATAGCATTGTAAGCATTAGTTCTCTTGGTATCCTTTGTTAAAGAGTAATCCTAGGTGAGCTCAGGAGCGTGCACATGTATTTAGCAGTCTGGGAGCTGTGTTTGCAACAGCTTTTATAACAATGTTTTACATAGTTGCAAACTCTGCAGCCCGAGTGTCCTTAGCATTCTATGGGAGCAGTGTTTGTAACTACCTATAACATTGTTGCAAACATTGTTGTCAGATGGCTAAGAACACGAGCACATTTCTGAGCTCACCTATTGTTACTTTTTTAACAAAGGATACCAAGAGAACTAAGACAAATTGCTGAAAAAAATTACAGTAAATTGGAAAGTTGTTTAAAATTGTATGATCTAAATCATGAAAGAAAAATTTGGTTTATATGTCCCTTTAAGCTATCCAAAAACTAATTGATTGCATAACTGATCATAAATTGATTACATTAAAATGTGTGCAGCAAACATACAAAAATATCAGATAATTGTAGCTTAATATTGGCATCAATTTTAGCAGGGTGGTCAGTAAAATCAGCCAGGTGGTCACTGTGGGATGCAATTGTGTTACAGTTCCTTATCTGATCATCTTTGTTGAAGCTAATTAGGTACAGATATTATTTGACCCTAATTGGCTTCATCATTGATGGGACACTCAAGTCAAAATTACACTTTCATGATTCAGATAGAATACCTCTGAAAACTGTGAGGCTGGGATGTCTCTATCTTACTTAAACAATGGGAGAATTTACCTGAGCTGGCAACATTCTATATTGCGATTGGTTAGATCAGAGCACAAACTCATTACAATGGATCCTAATTGGGTAAAGGAGGTCAGGAACATGTGTTCCACTAGGCTTTTCACTAAAGTGATCTTGATTGACAAAAATGTATAATTTGTGCTAAATGGTTTTAAAGCATTTCTTTTGCAACACAGGGTGTAATTGCTGGTATATGCCATGTGTTCAATGTCTGGACATGAAACCCCAATTCTTTCATGAGCCACATAGAGCATATCATTTTAAGAAAGTTTCCAATTTACTTCTGTTATCCAATATTCATCATTGTCTTGTTATCCTTTGTTGAAAAGCAGGTAGGTAGGCTCAGGAATGTGCATGTGTCTAGCACAAAATGGCAACAGTTTACAAGAATGCTTTTAACAATGTTATACATTGTGGATACAGTGCTGACATCTAGTGCTCAAAAGCATTCTTGCAAAACTGCTGCCATATAGTTCTCCAGACTGGTGCACACAATGGCCCCTAGTTATCAATGTCTGTCGGACTTGGTCCGACAGACATCGCTGAATATGGCGAGCAATACGCTCGCCGTGTTCAGCATTGCACCAGCAGCTCACAAGAGCTGCTGGTGCAACGCCGCCCCCTGCAGACTCGCGGCCAATAGACCGCCAGCAGGGGGGTGTCAATCAACCCGATCGTACTTGATCGGGTTGATTTCCGGCGATGACTGTCCGCCTGCTCAGAGCAGGCGGACAGGTTATGGAGCAGCGGTCTTTGTGACCGCTGCTTCATAACTGCTGTTTCTGGCGAGTCTGCAGGCTCGCCAGAAAAAAAGGGGTATCAAGCTCCATACGGAGCGTGATACATATGCCCCAATCTATGTAGGTATTCTCTTCAACAAAGAATACTATGTAAACTAAGTAAGTTTGATAATAGGAATACATTGGAAATGTTCTTAAAATTGTATGCACTATCTGAATCATGAAAGAAAAATGTTGAGCTTCATATGTTTAATAACCTTTCAACCTACTTTTGCCCAATGATATCAACACTAACCCATGAACTCACCCATAAATAAATATATAAGTGCCTTAGTACAGTGTCTGATTGGCGTTACTGATGATCCAGGGTACAGGACACACAATCTATACAAATAGATTTATATTACACAAATATTCTTACTGTTTCCTAAATTTTAAACAGATTTGTCGACCCCTGACACAATTTATGATGTTGCACAGTTATATTCAGGAATGCATCCTTTTTATAGATGGCCCACTCAAACATCATGCCATATTTCCTAATATTACGTATTGAATACCTAAGTCACTGTAGACTGAGCCCTTTTATTTAGGTCAATATATGTGTAATCTCACAGGTGTTGGAAAAAAGACGGAGAGGGATGTCTGGCCTCCGTCAGCGTATGGAAGAGGTAAAGCAGCAGTGGGGAAATCTAGAAAAGGCAGCCAGTTCCCATCAACAGAAGCTCCAGGAAGCCTCCAGCTTCCATCAGTTCAATGCAGACACCACCGAACTGGCTGGATGGCTTCAGGACACTTATCGTCTGGTCTCTAGCGATGACTTTGGTCATGATGAGTACTCCACCCAGTCCCTGGTCAAAAAGCATCGAGAAGCCATGGAGGAGATCGAGAAGCACCAGGCTACCGTGTTGGGGTTGAGGAACCAGCTGAAAGAGCTGGGGGCAGAGTATAGCGACCAGGTGGATGTACAGATAAGCATTGTGGAGGTTGAGCAACTGTATGCGGAGGTGGTAGAGGTGGCCGGCCTCCGATGCCAGTGGCTGCAAGATGCCTTAGACATCTACAAAATGTTTGGGGAGGTGAACTCTTGTGAGGTGTGGATAGATGAGAAGGAGCAATGGCTTGTGAAGATGGATATCCCTCAACGTCTAGAAGATGTGGAGGTTGTACAGCACAGGTGAGAGCCTTCCCTTATATTTGTTCATTTATCTGCTTTCCAGTGTTTCTGTGCTTTATAAATTAATTTAATTTCTTAACACTCATGTCAGTCGGTGTAATTTTTTGTAATAACACATTACTTAATTAATTCTATTGACTCAGTTTTAGATACAGATATATATATATATATATATATATATGTATATATACTGTATATATATTTGTTCAAATATGGTTTATTAAAAATTAACTGCTCTACAGAGCACAAGTAAACATTTCTGACATATCGAGTGAGTCAAATATAAATGTGCAAACCATGCATGAACCATAATATAAATGAGACTAGATCAATTCAGATCAATTAAATCTTATAGCCCCACAATGAGTAGTTATCTTAGTGTTCTTCAGGGGATGGATTAAGAAAAACATGAAATTATCGGTGCAGGCCTTTAAATTGGTCTATGTCTGTTGATACTAAAAATTACCTTAATTACATTGCAAGGAAATGTATCTGATTCCAGCAATATAACTTCAGTGACAACAAAACAATTGATTACATTTATCACAAAACATGTATATTAGATACAGATATTTTGCTAATTATACATCGTAAAATAGTAGATGAGGTTAAAAGAAAACAATTAGTCTATCAAGTAAAACCTTTTAGAAATCCCTTTGATCTTTTTTTTTTTTCTTCAGTAACATGTTTAAATAAGCCTATTCATTTCACGCAGGCAGTTATAACCTGCATTCTAAAAAAAACAAAAAATACTTGGTGGACACTAGTCAAAAATACACACTAAAATAAAGTGATCAATATAAAACAAACTGGTGTATATAGATAAGAAATAAGAATATTCCCCAAAGTTCAAAATCCAAAAGGCTGTGGAAAGGATGAGACAAATAATAAGGAGGTCTATTATAAACCAGCACACTTTTAAGAGCTTTAACTAAGCTCTTGGTTGTAAAGCAGATAGGTATAAAGCCCCACGGCTCTCAGGGAATACACTGGAACTCCCAAGTTGTAGCGTATAAGTATTTATTATAAAGCTAAAAACAAAGGACATAAGAACAGACAAACATTTGTAGGGGTAAGGATCAAAGCATATATAACTGCTTAGCAAGTATGTATTACTCCGTGAGGATTCGGCATTTGCAACTTGCGACTATGTAGCAGCTGTGTTTAGAAGTCTCACCCGATTATGACAAAGTAGTCCGTAATGTCCTAAAACATCCAACGTACGTTTCGCCTTGACTAATTAGCTTTTTCAGGTTAACCTGTGAAGACCAGTGATCTCATACTTTCCACAGCCTTTTTGATTTCAGACTTGGAGCATATACTTATTTCTTTTTTATATACACCTTTTTTATAACCTTACATTCTGTTTTTTTATCAAAAATATATGTAAGACACTGTTATAGATATCTACTTAATTGGCAATCACTAACCCCTCAGGCAAAGAGTTCAAGACTTTTGTAGCACTTAAAGATACCCTTCTTTCTTGGAGATTACATTTACTTTCCTCTTAATCTGGGGTCAGCAAACATTTTCTGTAAGAGTTAAACACAACAATGTGTCATAAAGACTTCCAATTCGTGACCCAGAAATGTGGCCTCACCAGAAAACAGAAAAGTGGACATAGCGCTACCAAAGTGGTTTGATAAATTGCTAAGACAAATAATCTAATCAAAATGTACAATGCTATGATAAATGTAATAAAATTGACATGTAATCAAACTTGATACCGGTATCTCGGCATGGGCAAAATTTCGATATCCAGTATTTGTTTTTGTGCAACGCGTGCCAAATATGGCTTCAGGTAGCAGCATTCGTTTAGTTTCAGCATCGGATATATCACTGTGAAAGAGTAACACACAGAAATCTGTGCAAATACAGATCTTAATGTGTTGCACATTCACACTGATATATCTGGTGCCGAAACGAAGAGAATGCGGTTGCCTGCAGCCATATTCGAGGTTCATTTCGCAAATGAATGCTGAATCCCAAACTTTTGCCCATGCCTACTGGTGTCTATACATGCATAATCAACAATAACAAATAGTACAAAATCTAATTAGATCTAAAAAGTTCCATAAAACTCTCAAATATGCACAGTGTGTCCCATATAAATAGGCACCAGTTCAATCTGATCCTGGTTAAATTAAATTGAAACGGTCCTTACGTGGATATTGATTTATTCCTACCGGTCAGCTTCTTCTGTAATCATCTTTGTATAAAGGACCAGACATTTAATATTTTAAATATTATGGGCTAGGCTACAAGTGGAGCGCTAATTTGTTGCACACCCGCAAATGGGAAAATGTTGCCCGTTTGTGGGCACGATAAATAACCAGCCATTACAAGTAAAAAAAAAAATACTGCACGGAGCATTGCGGTCTATGGGAACTGTGTGTTCTCTGTAAATATATATATATATATACACATATTTACACATAAATATATATGTATATAATCATATACATATATTTTTGCTGCCCATCGCTGCACGACTTACCCCCTTCACTGCGCTAGTTCTCATGCTGTGTTTTACGGTCTGAGAACAAGGCTCCCATTAGAATCTATGGAAACGCGCTCTCGTAATCGCAATGCTTCCGTGTAATGCAAATGTGAGGTCGCGTTCACTTTGCATCTCAATTATAATATCAGCACACATTAGTGTGCGCTGGTATTACTCAGTTGAGCGCAAATATTGATTTAGCGTAAGCGTTATTTAGCACTCAACTTGTAATTGTATTCTCTGCCACTGGTAAAAAAATAAATAATTGGAAACACATTAAGGGAAAAACTATTTTACATTACACTGTCCTTTTAAAAGGGACATTCCGGTTAAAATTTAAATGCACATAGATGAATTACATATTTAATTAGAAACACAATTGCATTATACATTTATTGGCAAAAAAGCTTCTAATAAAAGTTATCACTGTTTTAGTGTTAACATTTTTCTCTGCACGTGCATGTGAAGCATAGTTAGATATCTCAGTGCACCAGCATTTTAAATACTGCAGCTGCTCAGAGAGCCAGTGGGGCTTGTAATCACGTCAGCAATTAACTAATTGAGTTATTACCAGATAGAGCAAGCATCTTAGGCTCTTTGAGCAAGTGCTGTGTTTAAAATGCTGGTGCACGGTGCATACTTAAATACACTTTTAAAACAGCTATAGCTTTAATTAGAAGCAGTTTTGCTAATACATGTATAAATCAAATATGCTTCTATTCAAAACTGAAATGCATCCAAGTGGATTCCAATTTGGCTGAAATGTCCCTTTAAGTACAAGAACCATCTGCAGGTCTCCGGGTAACTGGAACACTGGAACTGTTGGTCAGTAACACAGGAGAATAGTCTAAATAAGTTAGGGTCAGGAACCAGAAGAGTCAAGTATATCCACTATGCAAGAGGAGCAGGCAGAAGGGCAATCTAATTAAAGGGACAGTGTACACTAAATTTATCTAGGCATTAATGTTTTCTAAAGCGTTCCTTACAATAGTCCATCTGGGTAAGATTTATATCTTAAAGGGACACTGAACCCCAATTTTTTCTTTTGTGATTCAGATAGAGCATGCAATTTTAAACAACTTTCTAATTTACTCCTATTATTTGGTTCCTATTTTTTTGGTTCAGCACCATGGAAAGAACCTGTTTATTGGGTAGGTGAATTTACCCACCAATCAGCAAGAACAACACAGTGTGTTCACCAAAAATGGGCCGGCATCTAAACTTACATTTTTGCATTTCAAATAAAGATACCAAGAGAATGAAAATAATTTGATAATAGGAGTAAATTAGAAAGTTGCTTAAAATTGCATGCTCTATCTGAATCACGATATAAAAAAATTGGGTTCAGTGTCCCTTTAATACTTGTGTATGCATTTCTAACCACCTAACCAAGCCCCAAAGTTTCAGAAGAATGTGTTTGTTATTGTGTCCTGCTCGAGCCTACAGTGTTCTGCTCACTCCTGTGTGTGTCCCCGCTTTGTGCATGTGAACAATACAAATCTTCCAGCTGCTGTATATAAATATGACCTTTATTAATTCCACATGGAGAACAAAATCAGCAAAGTTGCAGACTTAATACATGCCCTTATTCATGCATGAATAATTCATGCATGAATAAGGGCATGTATTAAGCCCGAAACGTTGCTGATTTTGGACCCTATGGGGAATTAATAAAGGTCATTTCTCCAACATAGGTGTGTCCGGTCCACGGCGTCATCCTTACTTGTGGGATATTCTCTTCCCCAACAGGAAATGGCAAAGAGCCCAGCAAAGCTGGTCACATGATCCCTCCTAGGCTCCGCCTTCCCCAGTCATTCTCTTTGCCGTTGTACAGGCAACATCTCCACGGAGATGGCTTAGAGTTTTTTAGTGTTTAACTGTAGTTTTTATTATTCAATCAAGAGTTTGTTATTTTGAAATAGTGCTGGTATGTACTATTTACTCTGAAACAGAAAAGAGATGAAGATTTCTGTTTGTAAGAGGAAAATGATTTTAGCAACCGTTACTAAAATCGATGGCTGTTCCACACAGGACTGTTGAGAGGAATTAACTTCAGTTGGGGGAACAGTGAGCAGACTTTTGCTGCTTGAGGTATGACACATTCTAACAAGACGATGTAATGCTGGAAGCTGTCATTTTCCCTATGGGATCCGGTAAGCCATTTTTATTACAGAAAGAAAAAAAAAGGGCTTCACAAGGGCTTTCTAAGACTGTAGACATTTTCTGGGCTAAATCGATTTATATTTTATACTCCATAGCCTTGAGGAATTATTTTAATCTTGGGAATTATGTAAAATAACCGGCAGGCACTGTATTGGACACCTTATTCTCTAGGGGCTTTCCCTAATCATAGGCAGAGTCTCATTTTCGCGCCTGTATTGCGCACTTGTTTTTGAGAAGCATGACATGCAGATGCATGTGTGAGGAGCTCTGATACATAGAAAAGACTTTCTGAAGGCGTCATTTGGTATCGTATTCCCCTTTGGGCTTGGTTGGGTCTCAGCAAAGCAGATACCAGGGACTGTAAAGGGGTTAAATATAAAAACGGCTCCGGTTCCGTTATTTTAAGGGTTAAAGCTTCCAAATTTGGTGTGCAATACTTTTAAAGCTTTAAGACACTGTGGTGAAATTTTGGTGAATTTTGAACAATTCCTTCATACTTTTTCGCAATTGCAGTAATAAAGTGTGTTCAGTTTAAAATTTAAAGTGACAGTAACGGTTTATTTTAAAACGTTTTTTGTACTTTGTTATCAAGTTTTTGCCTGTTTAACATGTCTGAACTACCAGATAGACTGTGTTCTGAATGTGGGGAAGCCAAGGTTCCTTCTCATTTAAATAGATGTGATTTATGTGACACAAAATTTAGAGAAAATGATGCCCAAGATGATTCCTCAAGTGAGGGGAGTAAGCATGGTACTGCATCATCCCCTCCTTCGTCTACACCAGTCTTGCCCACACAGGAGGCCCCTAGTACATCTAGCGCGCCAATACTCCTTACTATGCAACAATTAACGGCTGTAATGGAAAATTCTATCAAAAACATTTTAGCCAAAATGCCCACTTATCAGCGAAAGCGCGACTGCTCTGTTTTAGAAAATACTGAAGAGCATGAGGACGCTGATGATATTGGTTCTGAAGGGCCCCTACACCAGTCTGAGGGGGCCAGGGAGGTTTTGTCTGAGGGAGAAATTTCAGATTCAGGGAAAATTTCTCAACAAGCTGAACCTGATGTGATTACATTTAAATTTAAATTGGAACATCTCCGCGCTCTGCTTAAGGAGGTGTTATCCACTCTGGATGATTGTGAGAATTTGGTCATTCCAGAGAAACTATGTAAAATGGACAAGTTCCTAGAGGTCCCGGGGCCCCCCGAAGCTTTTCCTATACCCAAGCGGGTGGTGGACATTGTAAATAAAGAATGGGAAAGGCCCGGTATACCTTTCGTCCCTCCCCCCATATTTAAAAAATTGTTTCCTATGGTCGACCCCAGAAAGGACTTATGGCAGACAGTCCCCAAGGTCGAGGGGGCGGTTTCTACTCTAAACAAACGCACCACTATACCCATAGAAGATAGTTGTGCTTTCAAAGATCCTATGGATAAAAAATTAGAAGGTTTGCTTAAAAAGATGTTTGTTCAGCAAGGTTACCTTCTACAACCAATTTCATGCATTGTTCCTGTCACTACAGCCGCGTGTTTCTGGTTCGATGAGCTAGAAAAGGCGATCAATAATAATTCTTATTCTTATGAGGAGATTATGGACAGAATTCGTGCTCTCAAATTGGCTAATTCTTTCACCCTAGACGCCACTTTGCAATTGGCTAGGTTAGCGGCGAAAAATTCTGGTTTTGCTATTGTGGCGCGCAGAGCGCTTTGGTTAAAATCTTGGTCAGCGGATGCGTCTTCCAAGAACAAATTGCTTAACATTCCTTTCAAGGGGAAAACGCTGTTTGGCCCTGACTTGAAAGAGATTATCTCTGATATCACTGGGGGCAAGGGCCACGCCCTTCCTCAGGATAGGTCTTTCAAGGCCAAAAATAAACCTAATTTTCGTCCCTTTCGCAGAAACGGACCAGCCCCAAGTGCTACGTCCTCTAAGCAAGAGGGTAATACTTCTCAAGCCAAGCCAGCCTGGAGACCAATGCAAGGCTGGAACAAAGGAAAGCAGGCCAAGAAACCTGCCACTGCTACCAAGACAGCATGAGATGTTGGCCCCCGATCCGGGACCGGATCTGGTGGGGGGCAGACTCTCTCTCTTCGCTCAGGCTTGGGCAAGTGATGTTCTGGATCCTTGGGCGCTAGAAATAGTCTCCCAAGGTTATCTTCTGGAATTCAAGGGGCTTCCCCCAAGGGGGAGGTTCCACAGGTCTCAATTGTCTTCAGACCACATAAAAAAACAGGCATTCTTACATTGTGTAGAAGACCTGTTAAAAATGGGAGTGATTCATCCTGTTCCATTAGGAGAACAAGGGATGGGGTTCTACTCCAATCTGTTTGTAGTTCCCAAAAAAGAGGGAACATTCAGACCAATCTTAGATCTCAAGATCCTAAACAAGTTTCTCAAGGTTCCATCGTTCAAAATGGAAACCATTCGAACTATTCTTCCTTCCATCCAGGAAGGTCAATTCATGACCACGGTGGATTTAAAGGATGCGTATCTACATATTCCTATCCACAAGGAACATCATCGGTTCCTAAGGTTCGCATTCCTGGACAAGCATTACCAGTTTGTGGCACTTCCGTTCAGATTAGCCACTGCTCCAAGGATTTTCACAAAGGTACTAGGGTCCCTTCTAGCGGTGCTAAGACCAAGGGGCATTGCAGTAGTACCTTACTTGGACGACATTCTGATTCAAGCGTTGTCCCTTCCTCAAGCAAAGGCTCACACGGACATTGTCCTGGCCTTTCTCAGATCTCACGGGTGGAAAGTGAACGCAGAAAAAAGTTCTCTGTCTCCGTCAAAAAGGGTTCCCTTCTTGGGAACAATAATAGACTCCTTAGAAATGAGGATTTTTCTGACAGAGGCCAGAAAATCAAAACTTCTGAACTCTTGTCAAATACTTCATTCTGTTCCTCTTCCTTCCATAGCGCAGTGCATGGAAGTAATAGGTTTGATGGTAGCGGCAATGGACATAGTTCCTTTTGCACGCATTCATCTAAGACCATTACAACTGTGCATGCTCAGTCAGTGGAATGGGGACTATGCAGACTTGTCTCCGACGATACAAGTAAATCAGAGGACCAGAGATTCACTCCGTTGGTGGCTGTCCCTGGACAACCTGTCACAGGGGATGAGCTTCCGCAGACCAGAGTGGGTCATTGTCACGACCGACGCCAGTCTGGTGGGCTGGGGCGCGGTCTGGGGACCCCTGAAAGCTCAGGGTCTTTGGTCTCGGGAAGAATCTCTTCTACCGATAAATATTCTGGAACTGAGAGCGATACTCAATGCTCTCAAGGCTTGGCCTCAGCTAGCAAAGGCCAAGTTCATACGGTTTCAATCAGACAACATGACGACTGTTGCGTACATCAACCATCAGGGGGGAACAAGGAGTTCCCTGGCGATGGAAGAAGTGACCAAAATCATTCAATGGGCGGAGACTCACTCCTGCCACTTGTCTGCAATCCACATCCCAGGAGTGGAAAATTGGGAAGCGGATTTTCTGAGTCGTCAGACATTTCATCCGGGGGAGTGGGAACTCCATCCGGAAATCTTTGCCCAAATCACTCAATTGTGGGGCATTCCAGACATGGATCTGATGGCCTCTCGTCAGAACTTCAAGGTTCCTTGCTACGGGTCCAGATCCAGGGATCCCAAGGCGACTCTAGTAGATGCACTAGTAGCACCTTGGACCTTCAAACTAGCTTATGTATTCCCGCCGTTTCCTCTCATCCCCAGGCTGGTAGCCAGGATCAATCAGGAGAGAGCATCGGTGATCTTGATAGCTCCTGCGTGGCCACGCAGGACTTGGTATGCAGACCTGGTGAATATGTCATCGGCTCCACCATGGAAGCTACCTTTGAGACGAGACCTTCTTGTTCAAGGTCCGTTCGAACATCCGACTCTGGTCTCACTCCAACTGACTGCTTGGAGATTGAACGCTTGATCTTATCAAAGCGAGGGTTCTCAGATTCTGTCATTGATACTCTTGTTCAGGCCAGAAAGCCTGTAACTAGAAAAATTTACCACAAAATATGGAAAAAATATATCTGTTGGTGAGAATCTAAAGGATTCCCTTGGGACAAGGTAAAAATTCCTAAGATTCTATCCTTCCTTCAAGAAGGTTTGGAGAAAGGATTATCTGCTAGTTCCTTGAAGGGACAGATTTCTGCATTGTCTGTGTTACTTCACAAAAAACTGGCAGCTGTGCCAGATGTTCAAGCCTTTGTTCAGGCTCTGGTTAGAATCAAGCCTGTTTACAAACCTTTGACTCCTCCTTGGAGTCTCAATTTAGTTCTTTCAGTTCTTCAGGGGGTTCCGTTTGAACCCTTACATTCCGTTGATATTAAGTTATTATCTTGGAAAGTTTTGTTTTTGGTTGCAATTTCTTCTGCTAGAAGAGTTTCAGAATTATCTGCTCTGCAGTGTTCTCCTCCTTATCTGGTGTTCCATGCAGATAAGGTGGTTTTACGTACTAAACCTGGTTTTCTTCCGAAAGTTGTTTCTAACAAAAACATTAACCAGGAGATAGTCGTGCCTTCTTTGTGTCCGAATCCAGTTTCAAAGAAGGAACGTTTGTTGCACAATTTGGATGTTGTTCGTGCTCTAAAATTCCATTTAGATGCTACAAAGGATTTTAGACAAACATCTTCCTTGTTTGTTGCTTATTCTGGTAAAAGGAGAGGTCAAAAAGCAACTTCTACCTCTCTCTCTTTTTGGATTAAAAGCATCATCAGATTGGCTTACGAGACTGCCGGACGGCAGCCTCCTGAAAGAATCACAGCTCATTCCACTAGGGCTGTGGCTTCCACATGGGCCTTCAAGAACGAGGCTTCTGTTGATCAGATATGTAGGGCAGCGACTTGGTCTTCACTGCACACTTTTACTAAATTTTACAAGTTTGATACTTTTGCTTCTTCTGAGGCTATTTTTGGGAGAAAGGTTTTGCAAGCCGTGGTGCCTTCCATCTAGGTGACCTGATTTGCTCCCTCCCTTCATCCGTGTCCTAAAGCTTTGGCATTGGTTCCCACAAGTAAGGATGACGCCGTGGACCGGACACACCTATGTTGGAGAAAACAGAATTTATGTTTACCTGATAAATTACTTTCTCCAACGGTGTGTCCGGTCCACGGCCCGCCCTGGTTTTTTAATCAGGTCTGATAATTTATTTTCTTTAACTACAGTCACCACGGTATCATATGGTTTCTCCTATGCAAATATTCCTCCTTTACGTCGGTCGAATGACTGGGGAAGGCGGAGCCTAGGAGGGATCATGTGACCAGCTTTGCTGGGCTCTTTGCCATTTCCTGTTGGGGAAGAGAATATCCCACAAGTAAGGATGACGCCGTGGACCGGACACACCGTTGGAGAAAGTAATTTATCAGGTAAACATAAATTCTGTTTTTTATATACAGCAGCTGGAAGATTTGTATTGTTTGCATTTGAACTTTTGGGCTCTGTCAGCCCCTTCCGTGCACTGTTGTTCATGAGTGCTTTTTCAATATTGTTTTTATAGCTTTGTGTATTGCGAGGATTCTAATGACATCACAGCGAGTGTGAACTCTGTTCTGGGCTGACAAAAAAGCTTTTTTACAGCAAGATAAGGCTGAACAGCTGATTAGCGGTATGTTTGCAGCCAGTGATAGCTGTGTAACCATCCTTGCCGCTTTTGCTGAAGAAATACTCGGTGGGGGGGGTTACTCAGACCAGACATATCTGTTTAGATGCGACTGGAAGTTGTCTAAATAGGAGTTGGGGAGGTGAAGAGGGAGGCATCTAAACAAATACGTGAGTTTTGGAAGGATCATCATTTTAAAGGCGGAGATTCTGCCCATCCAAGAGATCTCCCTATATCTAGGGAGTTGAAGCGTCTGTCTGAGATCCTGGAGGAAGTGGTCATAATTAGTTGAAACTACGTTCTTAAAGTCATGTGATAGAAAAACACCTAAGTGGCGTAAACCCATTAGGTTCCATTTAAACTTTCAAGGGCTATTGGCAGTTTAGTTTAGGCTAGGGTTGTTTTTTATTTTGGGGGGCTTTTTTATTTTGATAGGGCTATTAGATTAGACGTAATTAGTTTAAATATTTGATCTTTTTTTTTTTTTTTTTTTTTAATTTAGTGTTATTTTTTCTTCTGTTAAGTGTGATCAGTCCACGGGTCATCATTACTTCCGGGATATTACTCCTCCCCAACAGGAAGTGCAAGAGGATTCACCCAGCAGAGCTGCATATAGCTCCTCCCCTCTACGTCACTCCCAGTCATTCTCTTGCACCCAACGACTAGATAGGATGTGTGAGAGGACTATGGTGATTATACTTAGTTTTATATCTTCAATCAAAAGTTTGTTATTTTAAAATAGCACCGGAGTGTGTTATTACCTCTCTGGCAGAGTTTGAAGAAGAATCTACCAGAGTTTTGCTATGATTTTAGCCGGAGTAGTTATGATCATATTGCTGTTCTCGGCCATCTGAGGAGTGAGGTAAACTTCAGATCAGGGGACAGCGGGCAGATGAATCTGCATAGAGGTATGTAGCAGTTTTTATTTTCTGACAATGGAATTGATGAGAAAATCCTGCCATACCGATATAATGTCATGTATGTATACTTTACACTTCAGTATTCTGGGGAATGGTACTTCACTAGAATTACACTGTAAGAAATACATAAAGCTGTTTAATAACTAGAGATTATGTTTAACTTTTTTGCTGGAATGTAAAATCGTTTTCATTTGCTGAGGTACTGTGTGAATAAATGTTTGGGCACTATTTTTCCACTTGGCAGTTGCTTAATCTGTTTTTCTGACAGTTTCTGTTCTCCCTCACTGCTGTGTGTGAGGGGGAGGGGCCGTTTTTTGGCGCTTTTTCTATGCATCAAATATTTCAGTCAGCAACTCATTGTATTCCCTGCATGATCCGGTTCATCTCTACAGAGCTCAGGGGTCTTCAAAACTTATTTTGAGGGAGGTAATTTCTCTCAGCAGAGCTGTGAGAATTATAGTTTGACTGAGATAAAAAACGTTTATTCTGTAATTTGTTTCCTGCTTTCAGAATTTGTTATCTTTGCTAATGGGATTAAACCTTTGCTAAAGTTGTGTTGTTTACAAGGATTGAGGCTATAACTGTTTCAATTTATTAATTTTCAACTGTCATAGATCTTCTGTGCTTCTTAAAGGCACAGTACATTTTAATATTATTCTAATTGAATTGTATTTCCAAGTTGCAAGTTTATTTGCTAGTGTGTTAAACATGTCTGATTCAGAGGATGATACCTGTGTCATTTGTTGCAATGCCAAAGTGGAGCCCAATAGAAATTTATGTACTAACTGTATTGATGCTACTTTAAATAAAAGTCAATCTGTACAAATTGAACAAATTTCACCAAACAACGAGGGGAGAGTTATGCCGACTAACTCGCCTCACGTGTCAGTACCTACATCTCCCGGTCAGAGGGAGGTGCGTGATATTGTAGCGCCGAGTACATCTGGGCGGCCATTACAAATCACATTACAGGATATGGCTACTGTTATGACTGAGGTTTTGGCTAAATTACCAGAACTAAGAGGTAAGCGTGATCACTCTGGGGTGAGAACAGAGTGCGCTGATAATATTAGGGCCATGTCAGACACTGCGTCACAGGTGGCAGAACATGAGGACGGAGAACTTCATTCTGTGGGTGACGGTTCTGATCCAAACAGACTGGATTCAGATATTTCAAATTTTAAATTTAAACTGGAAAACCTCCGTGTATTACTAGGGGAGGTGTTAGCGGCTCTGAATGATTGTAACACAGTTGCAATACCAGAGAAAATGTGTAGGTTGGATAAATATTTTGCGGTACCGACGAGTACTGAGGTTTTTCCTATACCTAAGAGACTTACTGAAATTGTTACTAAGGAGTGGGATAGACCCGGTGTGCCGTTCTCACCCCCTCCGATATTTAGAAAAATGTTTCCAATAGACGCCACCACAAGGGACTTATGGCAAACGGTCCCTAAGGTGGAGGGAGCAGTTTCTACCTTAGCTAAGCGTACCACTATCCCGGTGGAGGATAGCTGTGCTTTTTCAGATCCAATGGATAAAAAGTTAGAGGGTTACCTTAAGAAAATGTTTGTTCAACAAGGTTTTATATTGCAACCCCTTGCATGCATTGCGCCGATCACGGCTGCAGCGGCATTCTGGATTGAGTCTCTGGAAGAGAACATTGGTTCAGCTACTCTGGACGACATTACGGACAGGCTTAGAGTCCTAAAACTAGCTAATTCATTCATTTCGGAGGCCGTAGTACATCTTACTAAACTTACGGCGAAGAATTCAGGATTCGCCATTCAGGCACGCAGGGCGCTGTGGCTAAAATCCTGGTCAGCTGATGTTACTTCTAAGTCTAAATTGCTTAATATACCTTTCAAAGGGCAGACCTTATTCGGGCCCGGGTTGAAAGAGATTATCGCTGACATTACAGGAGGTAAAGGCCATGCCCTGCCTCAGGACAAAGCCAAAGCCAAGACTAGACAGTCTAATTTTCGTTCCTTTCGTAATTTCAAAGCAGGAGCAGCATCAACTTCCTCTGCACCAAAACAGGAAGGAGCTGTTGCTCGCTACAGACAAGGCTGGAAACCTAACCAGTCCTGGAACAAGGGCAAGCAGACTAGGAAACCTGCTGCTGCCCCTAAAACAGCATGAATTGAGGGCCCCCGATCCGGGATCGGATCTAGTGGGGGGCAGACTTTCTCTCTTCGCCCAGGCTTGGGCAAGAGATGTTCAGGATCCCTGGGCGCTAGAGATAATATCTCAGGGATACCTTCTGGACTTCAAATACTCTCCTCCAAGAGAGAGATTTCATCTGTCAAGATTGTCAACAATCCAGACAAAGAAAGAGGCGTTTCTACGCTGCGTACAAGAGCTCTTGTTAATGGGAGTAATCCATCCAGTTCCACGATCGGAACAGGGACAGGGGTTTTACTCAAATCTGTTTGTGGTTCCCAAAAAAGAGGGAACTTTCAGACCAATCCTGGACTTAAAGATCCTAAACAAATTCCTAAGAGTTCCATCGTTCAAGATGGAGACTATTCGGACAATTTTACCTATGATCCAAGAGGGTCAATACATGACCACTGTAGATTTAAAAGATGCTTACCTTCACATACCGATTCACAAAGATCATTATCGGTACCTAAGGTTTGCCTTCCTAGACAGGCATTACCAGTTTGTGGCTCTTCCATTCGGATTGGCTACAGCTCCAAGAATCTTCACAAAGGTTCTGGGTGCTCTTCTGGCGGTACTAAGACCGCGGGGAATCTCGGTAGCTCCATACCTAGACGACATTCTGATACAAGCTTCAAGCTTTCAAACTGCCAAGTCTCATACAGAGTTAGTGCTGGCATTTCTAAGGTCACATGGATGGAAGGTGAACGAAAAGAAAAGTTCACTCGTTCCACTCACAAGAGTTCCCTTCCTGGGGACTCTTATAGATTCTGTAGAAATGAAGATTTACCTGACAGAGGACAGGCTAACAAGACTTCAAAGTGCTTGCCGCACCCTTCATTCCATTCAACACCCGTCAGTGGCTCAATGCATGGAGGTAATCGGCTTAATGGTAGCGGCAATGGACATAGTACCCTTTGCACGCTTACACCTCAGACCACTGCAACTGTGCATGCTAAGTCAGTGGAATGGGGATTACTCAGACTTATCCCCTTCTCTGAATCTGGATCAAGAGACCAGAAATTCTCTTCTATGGTGGCTTTCTCGGCCACATCTGTCCAGGGGGATGCCATTCAGCAGACCAGACTGGACAATTGTAACAACAGACGCCAGCCTTCTAGGTTGGGGTGCCGTCTGGAATTCTCTGAAGGCTCAGGGACAATGGAGTCAGGAGGAGAGTCTCCTGCCAATAAACATTCTGGAATTGAGAGCAGTTCTCAATGCCCTCCTGGCTTGGCCCCAGTTGACAACTCGGGGGTTCATCAGGTTTCAGTCGGACAACATCACGACTGTAGCTTACATCAACCATCAGGGAGGGACAAGAAGCTCCCTAGCTATGATGGAAGTATCAAAGATAATTTGCTGGGCAGAGTCTCACTCTTGCCACCTGTCAGCAATCCACATCCCGGGAGTGGAGAACTGGGAGGCGGATTTCTTAAGTCGTCAGACTTTTCATCCGGGGGAGTGGGAACTTCATCCGGAGGTCTTTGCCCAAATACTTCGACGTTGGGGCAAACCAGAGATAGATCTCATGGCGTCTCGACAGAACGCCAAGCTTCCTCGTTACGGGTCCAGATCCAGGGATCCAGGAGCAGTCCTGATAGATGCTCTGACAGCACCTTGGGACTTCAGGATGGCTTACGTGTTTCCACCCTTCCCGTTGCTTCCTCGATTGATTGCCAGAATCAAACAAGAGAGAGCATCAGTGATTCTAATAGCACCTGCGTGGCCACGCAGGACTTGGTATGCAGACCTGGTGGACATGTCATCCTGTCCACCTTGGTCTCTACCTCTGAAACAGGACCTTCTGATACAGGGTCCCTTCAAACATCAAAATCTAACTTCTCTGAAGCTGACTGCTTGGAAATTGAACGCTTGATTTTATCAAGACGTGGATTTTCTGAGTCAGTTATTGATACCTTAATACAGGCTAGGAAACCTGTTACCAGAAAGATTTACCATAAGATATGGCGTAAATACCTATATTGGTGTGAATCCAAAGGTTACTCTTGGAGTAAGGTTAGGATTCCTAGGATATTGTCTTTTCTACAAGAAGGTTTAGAAAAGGGTTTATCTGCTAGTTCATTAAAGGGACAGATCTCAGCTCTGTCCATTCTGTTACACAAACGTCTGTCAGAAGTTCCTGACGTCCAGGCTTTTTGTCAGGCTTTGGCCAGAATTAAGCCTGTGTTTAAAACTGTTGCTCCACCATGGAGTTTAAACCTTGTTCTTAATGTTTTACAGGGCGTTCCGTTTGAACCCCTTCATTCCATTGATATAAAGTTGTTATCTTGGAAAGTTCTATTTTTAATGGCTATTTCCTCGGCTCGAAGAGTCTCTGAATTATCAGCCTTACATTGTGATTCTCCTTATTTGATTTTTCATTCGGATAAGGTAGTCCTGCGTACTAAACCTGGGTTCTTACCTAAGGTAGTTACTAACAGGAATATCAATCAAGAGATTGTTGTTCCTTCTTTATGCCCAAATCCTTCTTCAAAGAAGGAACGTCTACTGCACAACCTGGATGTAGTCCGTGCTCTAAAATTTTACTTACAGGCAACTAAGGAATTTCGACAAACGTCTTCTCTGTTTGTCATTTACTCTGGGCAGAGGAGAGGTCAAAAAGCTTCCGCTACCTCTCTTTCTTTTTGGCTTCGTAGCATAATTCGTTTAGCTTATGAGACTGCTGGACAGCAGCCTCCTGAAAGAATTACAGCTCATTCTACTAGAGCTGTGGCTTCCACTTGGGCCTTCAAGAATGAGGCCTCTGTTGAACAGATTTGCAAGGCTGCAACTTGGTCTTCGCTTCATACTTTTTCCAAATTTTACAAATTTGACACTTTTGCTTCATCGGAGGCTATTTTTGGGAGAAAGGTTCTTCAGGCAGTGGTTCCTTCTGTATAAAGAGCCTGCCTATCCCTCCCGTCATCCGTGTACTTTTGCTTTGGTATTGGTATCCCAGAAGTAATGATGACCCGTGGACTGATCACACTTAACAGAAGAAAACATAATTTATGCTTACCTGATAAATTCCTTTCTTCTGTAGTGTGATCAGTCCACGGCCCGCCCTGTTTTTAAGGCAGGTAAATATTTTTTAATTTATACTCCAGTCACCACTTCACCCTTGGCTTTTCCTTTCTCGTTGGTCCTTGGTCGAATGACTGGGAGTGACGTAGAGGGGAGGAGCTATATGCAGCTCTGCTGGGTGAATCCTCTTGCACTTCCTGTTGGGGAGGAGTAATATCCCGGAAGTAATGATGACCCGTGGACTGATCACACTACAGAAGAAAGGAATTTATCAGGTAAGCATAAATTATGTTTTTTGTAATTTAGTTAATTGTATTTAATTAATGTAATTTATTTAATTTTAGTGTAATGTTAGGTATTAGTGTAACTTAGGTTAGGTTTTATTTTACAGGTAAATTTGTATTTATTTTAACTAGATAGTTAGTAAATAGTTAATAACTATTTACTAACTAATCTACCTAGTTAAAATACAGGGAGTGCAGAATTATTAGGCAAGTTGTATTTTTGAGGATTAATTTTATTATTGAACAACAACCATGTTCTCAATGAACCCAAAAAACTCATTAATATCAAAGCTGAATATTTTTGGAAGTAGTTTTTAGTTTGTTTTTAGTTTTAGCTATTTTAGGGGGATATCTGTGTGTGCATGTGACTATTACTGTGCATAATTATTAGGCAACTTAACAAAAAACAAATATATACCCATTTCAATTATTTATTTTTTACCAGTGAAACCAATATAACATCTCAACATTCACAAATATACATTTCTGACATTCAAAAACAAAACAAAAACAAATCAGTGACCAATATAGCCACCTTTCTTTGCAAGGACACTCAAAAGCCTGACATCCATGGATTCTGTCAGTGTTTTGATCTGTTCACCATCAACATTGCGTGCAGCAGCAACCACAGCCTCCCAGACACTGTTCAGAGAGGTGTACTGTTTTCCCTCCTTGTAAATCTCACATTTGATGATGGACCACAGGTTCTCAATGGGGTTCAGATCAGGTGAACAAGGAGGCCATGTCATTAGATTTCCTTCTTTTATACCCTTTCTTGCCAGCCACGCTGTGGAGTACTTGGACGCGTGTGATGGAGCATTGTCCTGCATGAAAATCATGTTTTTCTTGAAGGATGCAGACTTCTTCCTGTACCACTGCTTGAAGAAGGTGTCTTCCAGAAACTGGCAGTAGGACTGGGAGTTGAGCTTGACTCCATCCTCAACCCGAAAAGGCCCCACAAGCTCATCTTTGATGATACCAGCCCAAACCAGTACTCCACCTCCACCTTGCTGGCGTCTGAGTCGGACTGGAGCTCTCTGCCCTTTACCAATCCAGCCACGGGCCCATCCATCTGGCCCATCAAGACTCACTCTCATTTCATCAGTCCATAAAACCTTAGAAAAATCAGTCTTGAGATATTTCTTGGCCCAGTCTTGACGTTTCAGCTTGTGTGTCTTGTTCAGTGGTGGTCGTCTTTCAGCCTTTCTTACCTTGGCCATGTCTCTGAGTATTGCACACCTTGTGCTTTTGGGCACTCCAGTGATGTTGCAGCTCTGAAATATGGCCAAACTGGTGGCAAGTGGCATCTTGGCAGCTGCACGCTTGACTTTTCTCAGTTCATGGGCAGTTATTTTGCGCCTTGGTTTTTCCACACGCTTCTTGCGACCCTGTTGACTATTTTGAATGAAACGCTTGATTGTTCGATGATCACGCTTCAGAAGCTTTGCAATTTTAAGAGTGCTGCATCCCTCTGCAATATATCTCACTATTTTTTACTTTTCTGAGCCTGTCAAGTCCTTCTTTTGACCCATTTTGCCAAAGGAAAGGAAGTTGCCTTATAATTATGCACACCTGATATAGGGTGTTGATGTCATTAGACCACACCCCTTCTCATTACAGAGATGCACATCACCTAATATGCTTAATTGGTAGTAGGCTTTCGAGCCTATACAGCTTGGAGTAAGACAACATGCATAAAGAGGATGATGTGGTCAAAATACTAATTTGCCTAATAATTCTGCACTCCCTGTAAATACAAACTTAGCTGTGAAATAAAAATAAAACCTACGATAGCTACAATGTAACTATTAGTTATATTGTAGCTAGCTTAGGTTTTATTTTTTAGGTATTTAGTTTTAAATAGGAATTATTTAGTTAATGATAGTAATTTTTGTTTTAATTATATTTGTTAGGGGTGTTAGGGTTAGGGTTAGATTTAGGGTTAGGTTTAGGGGTTAATAATAATATAATAGTGGTTATAGTGGTGGCAGTGACGGGGCAGCAGATTAGGGGTTAATAATATTTAACTAGTGTTTGCGATGCGGGAGTGTGGCGGTTTAGGGGTTAATATGTTTATTATAGTAGCGACGATGTCCGGAGCGGCAGATTAGGGGTTAATATTTTTATTATAGTGTTTGCGATGCAAGAGGGCCTCGTTTTAGGGGTTAATAGGTAGTTTATGGGTGTTAGTGTACTTTGTAACACTTTAGTTATGAGTTTTATGCTACAGCTTTGTAGCGCAATACCCTTAACTACTGACTTTAGATGGCGGAACAAATCTTGTCAGTATAGGCTGTACCGCTCACTTTTTGGCTTCCCAGGCAATACTCGTAATACCGGCGCTATGGAAGTCCTATTGAAAAAGGACTTTTTCAAAGGTGCGGTAGTTACGTTGCGTTACGGCCAAAAAGGTGTGTGGTACAGCTATACCTACAAGACTCATAATAGCAGCGGTAGTTTAAAGAAGCATTATAAGCCATAACGCAAAACTTGTAATCTGTCTGTTTTAAACAGCAAATTAAGCTTCTTTTTAGAGGGACACAGTACTAAAAAAAAGATATATTTAATATCAGCAAATCAGCAAAGTTGAAACTAGTTGGATTTATTAACATCAGCAAATCAGCTTAGTTGTAGTTAGTGGGTATTATTAACATCGGCCAATCAGCTGAGGTGTAACTAGTCTGTATTATTAACAGTAGACAATCTTCTAAGTTGTATCCAGTTGGTACAATTCAGCTATGTTGTAGTTAATTAGTATAATTAACACCATCCAATCAGCTCAGTTGTAACTACTTAGTATAATTAGAGTTATAAATCTATTTGTTATTTAGCTGTACTAATTGCTGAGTGTCACAATAGGAAACAAACATCTATTTTTCACTGATCGACTATGCTTCATGCTAAGTGATTGCTTCCAAAAAAAATGAACTGCAGATTGTGGATTAAGAAAGGGAGTATATGATGTGATTGTCAAAAATATTTTGGATGTGGGCAGAGTTTTAAGATGATAAATGATATTGAGAACATGATCCTAAAAACAAAGCGCATGAGGCAACTCTACAGACTAATGATCAATAAAGATGGATAAATGTTTACAATTTTTTTTTTGTGGCAGACATTTATTGATTTGTCTTTTAATTTTACATCACTTTATTTCATAGAATTATTGTATAGAAAATTAGCATATCTAGACAATTATCCCTGCTTGCTGTTCCCCAGAAGTACTCTGTATACATTGTTACCAATGCACCAGAGAACTCTGGGTAAGATATGCAAATTATATATACAATATCTCACGCTTTTTGCTTCTAGTACTGTGTTCAACCACAGCAATTCCCCTTTGTGGGGTAAGGTGCAGCAAAAAACAACAACCAAAAAACACTTCTAGGCAGCTGTTTCGAGATAATTAATGCTCATCAGCAGAAACTTATTTCCAGAGGAAAAGCAATACTCATTTGATTAATGGTGGAGATAAAAGTATGAGATTAAAATCCTCCATTTCATAAACGTAAGAACCATAGAATAATTATATAGAAAATTAGTAAATCTGGGCAAGTATCTATTCTTACCAATGCACCAGAGAACTCTTGGTAGGATATGCAAATTATATATACAATATCTCAAGCTTTTTGCTTCCAATACCGTGCTCAACATCAGCAATTCCCCCTTTGTGAGGTAGGTGCAGCAAAAAACAAACCTCCTCTGTGCAGCTGTTTCAAGTTTATTAACTCTCATTAGCAGAAGTTTGATTTGTTTCAAATTCAACCAGAAGAGTGTTTGGCCTAAATGTATTGATGCTTCATTGTAAAAGCACAATGTTTGAATTTCATTGAGTACCTCTTCACCAATATGTTCTCAAATCTTGTTAATGGGCGTTCCGCGAATAACATCTATAGTTATATCTATAACATATATAGTTCCAACTCGCACTATTTGATCAGCACATGTGTGTAATGGGACCTAATGTATTGCACCCTGAGGTGAGGATCAGATCCGTCCAGCTGTGCCGTTTGCCCTTCTCCAAGTATCACCAGAAAGCTACACGGACCTGGCTACTCGACTAATAGCCCTATGTGCAGTGATTAAGCTCTGTAGTGAAGACTCTCTTTCCCTCCCAAACAGCAGACAATACTTAGTGCAGTAGAGAGTAACACATTGTAAAGGTCAAGACACAGGGTTTTTACGCAATACAAAGTGTAAAATGTAAACTTGAAAAGCCAATCACATACTGCTCTCCCCCCTTGTGTCCAGATCCTGTCGGGAGATAAGGTTTCTCGGGTATAGCCATTAGCCCAGCCCCTTTTATATCCGGTAACTTTAACAGCAAAACACCTGACTTCAAGAGGGATCATTTTAATGCTCTCATTCAGGCCCACATTCTGTGAAAGACAAGAAATTTAAGGACTTGTGGCTAGGGCCCCTATTTATTAAAGGTCTTGCGGACCTGATCCGACAGTGCTCACAAGAGCTGCTGGTGCAACGCCGCCCCCTGCAGAGTCGCGGCCAATCGGCCGCCAACAGGGGGTGTCATTGTACTCGATCGGGTTGAATTGTTGCGATTCCTGTCCGCCTGCTCAGAGCAGACGGACAGGGTTATGGAGCAGCGGTCTTTGTGACTGCTGCTTCATAACTGCTGTTTCTGGTGAGTCTGCAGGCTCGCCAGAAACACGGGGCATCAAGCTCCATTCGAAGCTTGATAGATAGGCCCCTAGGAACTGTCTTTTTAACCCCTAAGTGGCTGGGTTTTAAAAGAAGCAAAAGGCTTTGTGTCACAATGTGGTTTGCAAAATTTTAGCCATGTTGCCCCCTCTATATGGAACACTCTCCCCAGCACAGTGAAAGAAACCAATTCCCTGGATATTTTTAAGCAAAGACTTAAAGGGACAAAATACTCATATGCTAAATCACTTGAAACTAATGCAGTATAACTGTAAAAAGCTGACAGGAAAATATCACCTGAGCATCTCTATGTAAAAAAGGAAGATATTTTACCTCACAATCTCCTCAGCTCAGCAGAGTAACTTCTGTGTACAAAGTTTTACTCAGCTGCAGGTAAAAATATAAAATAAAATGAAGAAATGAACTGCAGCCAATCAGCATCAGCAGTGCTGAGGTCATGAACTCTTACTGTGATCTCATGAGATTTGACTTAACTCTCATGAGATTTCATAGTAAGCTTCCTTTACCTGATTTGTGAAATAATATGAGAGTGCACGAGGCTCATCCCTTCAGCTGTCCTAGGACATTCATACTAAAATGCTGCTTAGAAATCCTTTACAATGGGAGGTGGCTACTGAGGAACTTTTGAGGTAAAATATTTTTCTTTTTTACATAGAGATGCTCAGGAGATATTTTCTAGTCAGCTTTTTACAGCTATGCTGCATCACTTTCAAGTGTTTAAACATTTGGGTATTATGACCCTTTAAGAGTTACCTGTTTACGCAGGCCTTTTAGAAATAAAAACTGTAACTTCTAACCCTTTTACGTAAATGTACCTTGTATAAAGCGCTTTAAGTCCAACCAGGAGAAAAGCGATAAATAAGTTGTTATTATTATAGTTGTGACAGGTACATAATAGATATGTTGCACATCAAACGAGACAATAATTACAACTGCAACACTTAGGAAACAGTCTTGCAAAATGGTTTATGTAAATGTTTATACATGTACAAAACCCTTAATCCAAACAGATTGGGACTGGAAAAAGGTTTGGATTTCAGAATAGATTGAATTTGGGAATATTTGTATATTTGCACCTGTAAAATGGGACAGTTTGAAGAGGGGATGGAACCAAGTCTAATACTATCTTATGTCATTTAGAACATATTTACATGTCAAATTACAGCTCATACATGCAACCTGAAGGTAACTTTATATTATTATTAATACTTTAATACACATAGTACCATCAGAAAGATAGTACAGTGCTGTAATCAGAAAGGTAACAGTTGTTTTAATTAGAAAGGTGTGAGTGATATATTACATTCTTTTGTATTCATCAAAAATAAAAAATAGTGACAGGCATTGTAAAGGTTATTGTAATACTGTATTATATATACATATATAAATACATACGCCCAAATCCGGAATTCCAAAATCCAAATTTAAAAGTGATGGTAAATCCGAGCATTTAAAATACTCTAGGATTTACCATCACTAAAAATAAACTGTAGTTTCAGTCATCAGTTATTAAAAAAAGGGTGCTAAACTCACCCTGTTAGTGCCGCAGCAACTCGCTGAAGTCAGCGGCTCCAACTGTCCACGGCATAGCTCTCTTTACCAATGAGGGAATCCTCCCCTTTAATAAATGATCACCCCTTGATAACATGTAAATGAAAACCAGCCCTATGTAAAATTATGTTAAACTGCGCCAAGCTCCTTATCCTTTTTTATTGGAAACAGACAACATGCCCATCTATCACTGATTGGACACACTCAGTAACACGTATGCTTTAACCTGAAATAAGTATTATGTTAAAGTGAAGCTCTATTTATTGCTCCCGCTTGTGCGCTAACTACACTAGACTTAGGCTTTTTGCATGCGTCAGATACTACGCATATTACAAGTTGAAAGTAACAAATTAACATAGTTCCCCTTAGAAGTCAAGGGATCGTGAAAAGTGTGTGGGGGGACTAACACCCTACTCACGCACAAACCTGATTGCGCTAACCCGACATGAAAATATGAATATTTCACATTCCGATGTTCTTCACATAGCAGAATATGTTCTGTTTATTCATACATACATATTTCTATATATATCTGATGTTTTTTGGTAAAATATATATCTATACCTATATGTCTAGATTATATATAGATATATACAGATAGTCGGACAATATCATGACAGTACCGTATATCAACCATCAGGGGGGTACCCGCAGCACCTTAGCAATGCAGGAGGTAGCGCGGATAATCTCTTGGGCAGAACTTTTATCAATGCACAATCTCGGCAATCCACATTCCAGGTGTGGGCAACTGGGAGGCGGATTATCTGAACAGGCAGACGCTTCATTCAGGGGAATGGTCCCTCAATCAGGAAAGTTTAATCAGTCTGACAGAGCGTTGGGGCATTATGGAGATTAGTTTTAATTAGGGATGCACCGAAATTTCGGCCGCAGAAAGTTTCGGCCGAAAATAGCCTTTTTGGCTATTTCGGTTTTCGGGTTTTTTGCCTGTTATTTTCGGTAAAATTATTGTGTAGCATGTTTCAAATTTGATGCTAGCCTAGAGCTGCTGTTTAAGTTTATTACTTGACTTACTGTTCTGCATATAATGAGTTTTCTAAGATTATATTTTATTTGGATAAGTAAGGAAACATTTTCGCAGAAAATTGCATTTTTTTCTTTTTTTTTTTTTTTTTTTTCTTGGTAAAATTATTGTGTAGCATATTATTGTTTTAAGATATTTTGGTCCAATTTTAGTGTATTACTTTCAATAAAAGTGTGGGCTTTTTATTGGCTCTAATTATGCAAAAAAAAAAAACTAAAAAAAATTAATTTGAAAAAACACATTTTCGGTATCAGTTTCGGTTTTCGGCCAAGTGCATCCCGGATTTTCGGATTCGGTTTCGGTCCAGAATTTCCATTTCGGTGCATCACTAGTTTTAATGGCCTCCAGAATGAATCACAAACTGCCTCGGTATGGTTCAAAGACCAGGTATCCTCAGTGTTATTATGAGTGTAACTGTATTGTTAAATGTATTTTTGATGTGTTTTGTGCAAATTTTTATTTGAGCGTAACAGTAAACAAGAGCATGCTAACAAGACGCGATAACCCAGCGCGAGTTAAAAAAAATTGCGCTTTAGCAAATGCATTTACTTTCAACTTGTAATACGGACAGTACCTCTGACGCTTGCAATAACCCGTGATAAACCCGATATGGCTGGCACGCAACAGTTAGCGCTCCACTCGCAGTCTAGCCCCATAACGGGTAAACCTGTGACTAAAGGCATATATGTGCAGTCAACAGTCAGCAGGTGCTCCTAAGCCTACCTAGGTATGCTTTTTAGCAAAGGATACCAAAGGAACAAAGACAATTAGGTAAAATAAGAAAATTGGAAAGTTGTTTAAAATTGTATGTTCTATCTGAATCAGAGTATAATTGCAAATTCAGTAGGCTACACTGTTTGATCATACGTCATATACCCAGGGTAAAATACATATACACATAATAAACAATATACTCACTTTAAAGGGACACTGAACCCAATTTTTTTTCTTTTATGATTCAGATAGAGCATGACATTTTAAGCAACTTTCTCATTTACTCCTATTATCAATTTTTCTTTGTTCTCTTGCTATCTTTATTTTAAAAGCAGGAATGTAAATCTTAGCAGCCAGCCCATTTTAGGTTCAGCACCATGGATAGCACTTGCTTATTGGAGGCTTACATTTACCCACCAATAAGCAAGCATAACCCAGGTTCTCAACCAAAAATGGGCCAGCTCCTATGCATCACATTCCTGCTTTTTAAATAAAGATAACAAGAGAACGAAGAAAAATTGTTATTAGGAGTAAATTAGAAAGTTGCTTAAAATTGCTGCTCTATCTGAATCATGAAATAATATGTTTGGGTTTCATGCCCCTTTAATTATTTTTTATGGCTTACTTTCACCATTTTTAGTTTTTAAACACCTTAAAATTTAGACGTGTCTTATTATAGGGACATCAAGAGCTCTTGCTTTTTGTGTAAGAAGAATCTCAAGTTCCCTAGAGAGACCTAAAAGCTAAATTCCTAACTTGCTTCAATTGGCCTAAACTAGCTGTTTGATTTGCGTTGTTTGCAGGTTACAGAATTATCTTTTTGGCCGCCTAGGGAGCATGTGACAAACACAATCTTATACGAAACTAAGAGGTGTTTTAATGTCCATTTAATTTAAAGGGTATACAATTTTAAAAAAAAGTTTCCAATTTACTTCTAATATCAAATTTGTTTAGTTCCCATGGTATTCTTTGTTGAAAAGCTGCCTACGTAGGTGTCCATCTAGTTCTCTTGCAAATGGATAACATTCTTGTAAAACTGCTGCCATATACTGCTCCAGACACGTGCACGCTCGTGAGCTTACATCCCTGCTTTTCAACTAAAGAAACCAAGAGAATCAAAAAATTGATAAAAGAAGTAAATTAGAAAGCTGTTTAAAATTGAATGCTCTATCTGAATCCTGAAATAAAAAGAATTTGGTTTCATGTCCCTTTAATGTTTTTTATATGCCGTGCATAAATGAGCAAATAATGGAAACATAAGTGACAAAGAATAACTGACCAGAGGAAATACAGAGTGGGTAATGAGACTGGGTCTGCAGGAGAGAGGAAGACTCAGACTTGTGTGTAAGTGTCCTTTTGATTCATCAGGTTTGAAAGTCTGGACCAAGAAATGAACAGCCTGATGGGTCGGGTGTTGGACGTCAACCAGATTGTGGAGCAGCTCCTGGAAGGTGGACATCCTAGTTCCTCAGAGGTCCAGGCCTGTCAGGACCATTTAAACAGCAGGTAAGTCATAAACAAACTCCACTTAGGTTGCACAATAGTAGTTCACAATCTCCCCTGACTGCGAATATAAACCGTACAGTACCGTATGGATATATTCTCACTAATAGTAACAGATATTATTTTGCCAGTTATGTTGATCCAGCCTTCAGCATTAAAGAAACAATTTTGTGAAGTGGCTTGTCTGCCAAGCCTGCATTGATTGTGTTGATCCAGCTTACTTCTGGCGATATTATACCCTCCTCTCTTTTCAAGATTTTAGTACACATTATGCTTTAGTTTTGGCTTTTCTATCTTTTCCCAGGCATGACACAAGCTTCAAAGTAATTTATTGTCCATGCTCACCTTACTCTTTCTCTAACGTGAGACGTAGACTGCTTTTCACATATTGATTCTCGTCCATATATCACCTGCCCTTACCCTCACTGTGATCTGAGATGTAAGTCTCTCCTTGTATCACTTACACTTCTCTCTGATCTAAGATGTTGACTTTCTCTCCAGTACTTCTAAGATGAAATCCATCCATGTTCGCTTTAGTATTCCTTGCCCATATCTATCCAGTTTGAGATGTAGGCATTGTCACAAGAATTTAACTTATTCCATAAAATGAATTAAAGAAGAAAAATAGATCCCACATAAGCACTCTTGTAAAGTCTAATGCCCATTTAATCACCAGAGGAAACATAATCCTCTCAAAAGTGAACACAAAAGCATTATCACATATAAGGATAATCTACAATAATAGAAAACAATATTCTGTACATCAAAAAGAAAACACCAGTGAAATCGACCTCTCTCTAGGAATTGGGTGAACATTAACAATCAAGATACTCCTCAAGAGGTATAGACCTTCTTTTGGGCACTTCAAAGGTCCATCTCTCCCTGATCTGAGGTGTTAATTTAACCTTTAGCACTTCAGAAATAAAGAACTTTTTTTGGGCACTTCAAAGGTCCACATCTCTCTAATCTGAGGTGTTGGTGTATCCTTCAGCACTTTGTAGACGCAACTTCTCCACTCTTCATATGCATTTCTGCTCTGTCTTTTCCTTTCTCTGATTTGTGGTAGTGACATCCAGCAATTCCAAAACTCAACCCTTCCCCACATATGCTCATATCCCCTCTCTTCAGTATGATTTGTAGTAACTCACATTAGCATTTCAAATATTCAACTCCTCCTCCCTTGCTTATGTGTATCCAGTTTGAGGTGTAGGCCTTTTCATTGCCCTGGAATTTACAAGATAGCCCCTACACATTTCACCTGCCCTTCTTTTTATTCCAGACTGAAATATAGACCTTCTTTTGGGCCCTTCAAATTCCCAATGCCTCTTTGTCTCACCCTTCACCAGTTTTATTTGAGGGGTTAGTGTATCCTTCAACAATTTATAGACTCACCAGTTTTCATTTACTTTTGTGCTCTCGCCAGTCTGAGATGTAAACATTCTTATTGACACTTCCAAGACTCAACCATTCTCATTGAAATTTCCAAGATTCATATCACTTGCCCTCTTCCTTTCTCTGATTTGTAGTAGTGATGTTCAGCAATTCTAAAACTCAACCCTTCCACCCATATCATGTTCCTCTCCCCTCTCTTCAAATGGATGTGTAGTAATTCACATTGGCATTTCCAAAACTCAACCTCTCCTCAAATCATTTTTCTTACCCTTACTAATATGACAAGGTCTTCCACACTTCCAAGATTTAACTAACCCCTTTGTGTATCTGTTGCCCTCCTTCTTTTTTCCTAGCGGCGATGTTGATGTTCCTTGTGGCACTTCCGAGGCCCAACCTTCCCACATATCCCTTGCTCTTTTCTTTGCAACCTGAGATGTAACATTCTCACCGGCATAAGGCAACCCCTCCTTTTATGCTAAAGACAAAAAGAGTTTTAGACAATAAAAAAAAAGTTTTAATCATTTTAAAAAATAACAACACATAGATACGGTCAGATAAAAAAGGACTTACATCTCTATGTAAAAAAGAAAGATATTTTACCTCAAAATGTCCTAAGTATTCAAGCCCCATTGCAAAGGACTTTAAGCAGCAAATAAGTATGTCTGTCCTGGGACTGCCAAGGGAGCTTTTTGCACACTCATGTTGTTTCCCTATTCAGTTTAAGGAAGTTTACTATGAAATCTCATGAGAGTTAAGTTAAATCTCATGAGATCGCAGTAAAAGAGTTCATGACCTCAGCACTGCTGATGCTGATTGGCTGCTTTTCATTTCTTTCTTTTTTTTTTTTTACCTGCAGCTGGGCTGCAGCTGAGTATAACTTTTTACATAGAACTTACTCTGCTGAGGAAACTGTGAGGTAAAATATCTTCCTTTTTTACATAGAGATGCTCAGGTGATATTTTTCTGTCAGCTTTTTACAGTTATACTGCATCACTTTCAAGTGATTTAGCATATGAGTATTATGTCCCTTTAAGCATTTTGCACCCCCTACTGGTACTCTATCTTGTCTGATCTTTACTTTGATCTGAGTTATTGACATTCTTCTCCTCGAGCTTTATCCTTTATAAAAAATTAGATCTAGCCTACTTAGAAATTATTTTCAACAAAGGATACCAAGAAAATTATGCAAATTATTTAACAGAAGTAAATTGGCAAATCGTTTAAAATTGCATGTGGTGTCTGACTCATGAATGTTTAATTTTGACTTTACTGTCCCATTAAGGCATTCACTAACTGAATAACAGAAACCCCCCTGATTTATTTGTGAGTCACATAACAAGTACAAAAACAACAAAAGAAACAAATTCTCAGTGCAGGTACATCAATTTTACAAAAAAACAGAAGACTCTGTTTCAATTCAACAACAAAAAAATATGACTGTATTTAAAGTTTCATAATTCTCTGTCCTATTCTCACTCGCAATTAAACTTTTTTTTTCTTTCATGATTCGGATAGAATATGCAGTTTTATCTAATTTGCTTTATTCTCTTTGTTTCCTTTGTTGAATAAACAGCAATGCACTGCTGGGAGCTAGCACGGGCAAAGAGGATGACAAAAGGCATATATGTGCACCAATTAGCAGCTAACTCCTAGTAGCTCATTGCTGATCCTGAGCCTACCTATGTGTGCTTTTCAACAAAGGATACCAAAAGAACAAAGCTAATTAGATATTGGAAGTAAATTGGAAAGTTGTTTAATGTTCATGCTCTATCTGAAATATGAAAGTTTAATTTTGATTTTGTTGTCCCTTTAAAACTACTGTAATTAATAAAATGGTTCGGGTTATTAGCAGTTTCTTGTTTGTCTAGGTGGAATCGGATTGTGGAGCTTGTTCAGCAGAGGAAGGAGCAGCTGGCTTCCATCCTTCGTCTGCAGAACTACTTCTTGGAGTGCAATGAGGTTAAGTCACAGATCAGGGAGAAGAGGAAGGCAATGGAAACTACACAGGGTGGTAGTGGGGAGCTTGGAGGTGTGCTTTCCCTACAGAGGAAGCTGTCCAATATGGAAGCAGCATTGTTGGCCCTAGAACCTAAACTTGTCCAACTCCAGCAAGATGCAGAACTCCTTGCCACATGCCACCCATCCCAAGCCATGGAAGTTCTGGTACACTTTGAAGAAATCAGCGGTGAATGGGAAGCCTTGAAGAGAACACTACAAGGTTGTGAAGACTCCCTCACTGTTGCCAGCAAGCTGCAGCAGTTCATCCAGGACTTGGACAACTTCCTTACCTGGTTGGTCAAGACACAGACAGCAGTAGCCACTGAGGAGCTGCCTTCCAACCTAAGTGAGGCGGAGCGGCTGCTGGGACTCCATGCCTCACTCAAAGAAGAGATTAACCGATATGAAGAGGACTACAACAAGATACAGGCTGTCAGTGACCTTCTAAGTTTGGAAGAGGCAGATCTCCCATATCTGTCCCTCCAGCAATGGCTGCAGAAGCTGGAAGTGGGCTGGAGCAAGCTGCTACAGATGTGGGAGAACAGGAGAGAGGTTCTTGTCCAATCCCATATCTTCCACCTCTTCCTTAGGGACTTCAAACAGGCAGAGACATGCCTGAATAACCAGGTATGTTGATATATTCCAGTTTTACTATGTTTCTCATAGGTTCTGTATTATAATCTAACCATCATCAAGTAAAGTAGTGGTTACAGCATGTTCTGTGTTGGTCCTGGATGATCTGTAAGATACTATAGGTAAAGGATGCATGGAGCTATGACTGTTAGCAATAAAAGAATATATCCAGCACACGAAAAATGTCAGCACTCAGGGATAATTGCACGTCACCAACAGGACCTCTGCTCACAGGTCCAATACAATAACAGAAAATCAGTCAGGAAGGTGACAGCAAACATCTAATATTTATTAGATAAGACAGATGATGGGCAACGTTTCAGGATATTATCCCTTATTCATGCCATGCCAAACAAACAATTCTCACACCTTTATATACCTAAACACCACTAGGTGGCGATAGAGAGAATTTAACCCTATCAATACATCAAATGTAAAAAACATACATAACATATCATATACATGCATCTCATTATTCAAAAGATTGATATGTATATAAAAACATCTTAATCTATATAGTTGGCAAAAAAATTATTTTTATCTTCAAAAAGCAAATGACTAACTAATATATACATCTATAGAAAAATAGATAGATCCCATTCCTTATTCATTCCCTTGGGACTAAGTGACCCCAATTCATATATCCAAAAGGATTCCTTCTTTTTCAGCAATTGCTCCCTATCTCCTCCCCTACGTGGTAACAAAATCTGTTCAATTATCTGAAATTTCAGTTGGCTAATTGAATGGCCAGCAGTCACAAAGTGATATGCAAGAGGGGCTTTTAGATTTTTAGTACGTATATTACTTTTATGTTCAATTATGCGATCTTTCGCGCTACGGGTTGATTCACCTATATAAACCATCCCACATGGGCATTTAACCATATAAATTATAAAAGTACTAAATAAGATAAAACAGAATGGAGGGGCGCCTCATGTGTGGTATCATCTATTAATTAACAACGAGTCACAGAACTATTGCCAAATGGGTACTCACAAATTTGGAGAGCACACTTATGTGCTGGTAGGGGCGGGCTGCAGAATTAGAAAGGTGTAACAGCTCTCCCACTTGAAGGCGCTCTTGGCGTAAGATGGTGGTGCTATAAGGGAGACAAGAAATACGGGCACCACATGTGCAGACTATTAATGGTACAACCACAACAGATTCCTTAATGTGGAGGGTACTCACATATTCCCAGAGCACACCAATGTGCTTGTAGAAGCAGGCTGCAGATTGGTAGAGGTGTGGCAGCTCACCCAAACTCTAGGTATCTTGATATTTGTATGATAATGTGTTCCCTCAGGTGCTGGGCTGGTCTCTCATAGGTGAACAATGGCAGATGGTGGGTAGAAATGAATCCACTCAAAGGATAAAAGATATATCCAAATTTATTTAAAAAAGCATAAAAGTTTAATAACAACAGCACAATGATTGCTGATGAGAGTGGATAACAGGGTGTCCAATAATCACCCAATCATGCAACGCGTTTCACGGTTCACAGACCGTTTCATCAGGCATAAAAAATCATAATTGAATGGCCAGCAGTCACAAAGTGATATGCAAGAGGGGCTTTTAGATTTTTAGTACGTATATTACTTTTGTGTTCAATTATGCGATCTTTCGTGCTACGGGTCGATTCACCTATATAAACCATCCCACATGGGCATTTAACCATATAAATTATAAAAGTACTAAGGCAGGTATAGTAACCCCTAATACTATATTTCTTGCCCGTATGGGGATTATAGAATACAGAGCCTTTTGACATATTATTGCAGCATGAGCATCCTAAACATGGATAAAATCTTGTGTCCATATGTAGAAATGTCCAGTTCATTTGTTAAAGACACTGGTGACTTTCTGAATAAACTGAATGCCCTGGATTTCACTATAAATAAATTTATACTTTTTAGTTTAGACGTTGAGAGTTTATATACGTCTATAACTCACACCAGTGGAATGGGATCAGTTTATTACACCTTGTCATCAGATAAAAAGTACAATAAGAGTCAGATAGACTTTTTTATGCAATTGCTCTCTATCATCCTATGTGGTAATTATTTTTTGTTTAGAGATGATTATTATCTACAATTGCAGGGGACCGCCATGGGTTCCAACGTCGCCCCGAATTATGCCAATATTTTGATGAATATTTATGAAGAGAAATATATATTTTGTAACAGTTTGTTTATTCAATATGGCGCCACTTGGTGGCGCTATATTGATGATATTTTCGGTATATGGCTGGGCGACGTTGGAACCCTGGAAAGTTTTGTAGGGAAATTGAATTCATCTACCAACCACATTAAATTTAAGCTCACATGGAGTGAAGAGTCTTTGGATTTTTTAGATGTTAGAATTACTAAGGTTGGTAATTCTTTTATTACAGATTTATATAGAAAAACAACTGATCGTAATAGCCTACTTAGGTTTGATAGTGCGCATCCACCATCCCTCATTAAGTCTTTACCACATAGCCAAATGCTTTGTGTACGTAGAATAGTTTCTTCTGAGGATTTGGTAGATAAAAGGTTGGCTGAAATGGGCCAGAGATTTAAGGATAGGGGTTTTCCACAAGATATGATTGCTAAAAATATAAATGCAGTAAGATCTATTTCAAGAGATTCTCTCTTAAAATCTAAAGTGGATAAAAAAAAAAAAAACCCTAGAACCATTTTTTGTTTCACAATACAATGCTCAAAGTCATGATATTCAGCGCATTATCAGAAAACATTGGAGTATACTTTCTAACTGCAATCCTGATATTAAAGAATTTAAGGATTATCCTATGCCAGCCTTTAAGAGAGGTAGAAACTTACAAGAGGAATTAGTTAAAGCAGACATAGGCCCCAAAAGTATTTCTAAAACTAGATTTATTTCCTCTTGTAATAAAGGTTGTTTTCCATGTTTAGGATGCTCATGCTGCAGTAATATGTCAAAAGGCTCTGTATTCTATAATCTCCATACGGGCAAGAAATATAGTATTAGGGGTTACTATACCTGCCTTAGTACTTTTATAATTTATATGGTTAAATGCCCATGTGGGATGGTTTATATAGGTGAATCGACCCGTAGCACGAAAGATCGCATAATTGAACACAAAAGTAATATACGTACTAAAAATCTACAAGCCCCTCTTGCATATCACTTTGTGACTGCTGGCCATTCAATTAGCCAACTGAAATTTCAGATAATTGACCAGATTTTGTTACCACGTAGGGGAGGAGATAGGGAGCAATTGCTGAAAAAGAAGGAATCCTTTTGGATATATGAATTGGGGTCACTTAGTCCCAAGGGAATGAATAAGGAATGGGATCTATCTATTTTTCTATAGATGTATATATTCGTTAGTCATTTGCTTTTTGAAGATAAAAATAATGTTTTTGGCAACTATATAGATTAAGATGTTTTTATATACATATCAATCTTTTGAATAATGAGATGCATGTATATGATATGTTATGTTGCTACAATCTGTGTATGTATGTTTTTTACATTTTATGTATTGATAGGGTTAAATTCTCTCTATCGCCACCTAGTGGTGTTTAGGTATATAAAGGTGTGAGAATTGTTTGTTTGGCATGGCATGAATAAGGGATAATATCCTGAAACGTTGCCCATCATCTGTCTTATCTAATAAATATTAGATGTTTGCTGTCACCTTCCTGACTGATTTTCAGCAATAAAAGAACCCACTGGATATCCTGGCATTAGTTTTAAGGTTTTATTACTGTTTATGTTCTTGATGGACATTTTGAGACTTAAAATTGAATAATATTTTACTTGATGATTGTTAGATTATAATGATAAACCTTCCCCTTTGTATAAACAGGTCTGGTATGTTAGTGACTTTAATCATCAGTTGTAATGAAAATTTGCTTTAACTTACTTTTTAATGTAGCACTGAAATTAAAATACCCCGAACTCCGGCTTCCCACATCAAAAGTATTTATTTGTTGTGAGCTAATCGTTTTAACTGTTCTCCAATCGGCGATCCAACCTAAAAAAAATAAAAAAAATGTTTGAGTACCATATGGCTAGAGCGCCGATTGGAGAACACTTCATACCCTTAGCTCACAAAAAATTTAGTTTCAAAGTGGGCAGCCTGAGCGGGGGGTTTTAATTTCCAAGCTACTTTAAAAAGTAAGTTATAGCATATATTCATTACAACTGATAAATTAAACTACATCTAAAATATCGCTTACATTCTGGATCTGTTTATACAAAGGGTAAAGTTTACCATTACTTTAAAGGCACATTAAATTTGTAATTAAACTTTAATGATTCAGATAGAGGGGCCGATTTATCATGCTGCGAATGCAGCAGTTTCCGCGTGAGCCTTCAGGCTCGCCAGAGACAAAACTTAAGAAGCAGCGTTCGTAAGATCGGGATGATTGACACCCCCTGCTAGCGGCCGATTAGCCGCGAATGTGCAGGGGGCGGCATTGTACAAAAATTAAGCCAGCTTGATAGTAGATGTAAATTAGAAAGTTCTTTAAAGTGGCATGCTCATCTGAATCATGAAAGTTGTATTTTGTCTTTAGTGTCCTTTTAATGAAGGTTTAACAAGTAACATTAAAGGGACATAATAGTCATATGCTAAATCACTTGAAACTGATGCAGTATAACTGTAAAAAGCTGACAGGAAAATATCACCTGAGCATCTCTATGTAAAAAAGGAAGATATTTTACCTCACAACTTCCTCAGCTCAACAGAGTAAGTTCTGTGTAAAAAGTTATCTTTCAGTTACTGCCCAGCTGCAGGTTTAAAAAAAAAAAAGAAGGAAGAAATGATCAGCAGCCAATCAACATCAGCAGTGCTAAGGTCATGAACTCTTACTGTGATCTCATTAGATTTCACTTAACTCTCATGAAATTCCATAGTAAACTTCCTTAAACTGAATAGGGAAATAAGATGAGTGTGCATGAAGCTCGCTCCCTTGCAGGTCCCGGGACAGGCATACTGATTTGCTGCTTAAAGTCCTTTACAATGTGGTGTGAATACTTAGGATATTTTGAGGTAAAATATCTTCCTTTTCTACATAAAGATGTTCAGGTGATATTTTCTAGTCAGCTTTTTACAGCTCTGCTGCATCACTTTCAAGTGTTTAAAGATTTGGGCATCATGGCCCTTTAAATATACCAGTTGGCATGATCCAATGTGCGTTTTACCATTTGTAAGTTTTTATCAGTGTTTCTGTTGCCTTATATTGCTGAAGTAATAAAATGTTTTTACTGACTAATTTAAGATAACAGAGACTTTTAGCAAAGTGTTGGACTTTAATAACATAATTTGGACTTCAATTTATGGACTGGATACCAATTTTTGATGGACATATGGAACAGCCAATAGAAACTAAAAAGCAGGTCATGAACATTAAGAAAAAAACAATAGCTTTGATAAAAGCCATACATGATAAACGTCCATCAGGTCATACCACATTATAATATGTCGTTATGTATAGAGACCTCTTATGGTGCAGGTGTGGGGTAACGACTGACATAGGACCCGATGATATAAAGCTCTCTGCCCTAGCGAGATGATCTAAGAAGTCTCGTCAGTACAGCGAGGTCCTTCTAATAATTTACGAAATATAAATTTTAGCTTAAGAACTGTCTATTTTACTGGTTCTGGGGGTGAATGAGAGACCCCTACAATACAATATGCAATCTAAAAAACGTGTTTTTGTAATTTCTCTCCATGCTGGCGAGTTTTTGATCATCGGGCCCATAGTGAATGGAACAGGCAAATGCTGTCAACATCCATAAAACATGCTACAAATAATTTTGTTGTGTCACCATAAACTGACTGTATAAGTTGTAATCATTTACCTTAAAGGGACAGTATACACTCATTTTCATATAACTGCATGTAATAGACCCTACTATAAAGAATAAGATGCACAGATACTGATATAAAAATCCAGTATAAAACTGTTTAAAAACTTACTTAGAAGCTCTCAGTTTAGATCTATTGAAAATGTAGCTGGAAAACCCACTGCAAGTGGCAAATAAGATCCCCTCCCCCCCCCCCCCCCCTTCTTTTGCATATGAAAAGACCCTTTACCCTTTACGCAAACAGGAGCAAGCCGGAGAAGGTAGCTGTCGGTATTATCATAAAACTTTGGGGCTTGGTTAGGAGTCTGAAAATCAGAGCAATGTTATTTAATAATAAGCAAAACTATCCATTTAAAAAAAAAAAAACTTTATGGGCTATATAAATAGATCATCTACAAAACATTTATGCAAAGAAACAATGAGTGTATAATGTCCCTTTAAAGGGTTAGTCCAGCCAAAATTGGAATACACATGGATACATTTCAGTTTTGAATAGAAGCATATTTGTAATATACACGTATTAGCAAAAATGCTTCTAATAAAACCTATAGCTGTTTCAAGAGTATTTAGGTATGCACCATGCACCAGCATTTTAAACACAGCACTAGCTCAGAAAGCCTAAGGTGCTTGTACTATCTGGTAATGACTCAGTTTATTAATTGCTGACATGATACAAGCCCCACTGGTGCTCTAAACAGCTACAGTATTTAAAATGCTGGTACACTGTGAATATCTAGTTATGCTTCACATGCGAATGCAGAGAAAAATGTTAACATTAAAAAAGTCATAACTTTTATTAGAAGCATTTTTGCTAATACATGTATATTGCAAATATGTTTCTATTCAAAGATGCGGTACATTTCAATTTTGACCGGAATGTCCCTTTAAGAGGCTATAGGGTCTTACAAAATATATTTGTTTTATATTTTCCTGAGTACATTTAGGGCTAGATTATGAGTGGAGCGCTATTTAGCTCTCCCACACGCGCGTTAACATTGCTAGATGGAGGCTTTTTGCGCACATTGGGTTGCGCTTGTATTACACCTAACACCTATACTCGCGTGCTAACCAGGAGTGATTAATAGTTCACATTCCAATGTTCTTCACATATAGAACAATGTAATTTTTATTGTAAATACATATTTATATATATATATCTATGTATACCTATACCTGTATACTTATTCCTGTAGATAGATAGGTATAGATATGTATTTTACCTTAACAGTATCAGATATATAGAAGTGTATATTTAAAGTGAAGGTAAAGTTTAAACGTTTGCTCTACAGAATTAAGTCTAACATGTAAATTCATTATGACTTTCATTCATCAAATTTTGTATATTTTTTTCAAAACGAAGTTTTACCTATTTGAAAATCACAATATCGTCTTCTGTAATAACAACCCGTTTTTCTTTCCTTTTTCTACTTCCTCATTACGTATGTCTCTCTGCCAATTGAAATCCTGGCCGTTAGGCGGCCGTGACACTACGTCATCCTCATATTGGCCCATCTGCGCATGCGCCCCATCTAATCTGCATATCAGATATCACAAAGCTCGTGGCCGATTCGCGCATGCGCAAAACATTCACAACTTAATGCGCATAAACTGCTGACTATTGCTCATTATTATTCCTCAGGTTCAACAACGCTGCTGCTTCTTTGCGTCTTGTTTCGTTGGCAAATAGCATAGTAATGAATGAATACAATATCATGATTCATTCATTACTATGTTGCGAGTTGAGGGAGACGCCTGCGCATTGGAGCCCAGCAGTATTGTCAATCGCATGCGCATTGCGGATAGAATCTTAAATAGCGCATGCGCAAATGGTCTTGCTGCTTGTGAACGCGCATATATGATACGTATAGAGCGGGTGGGACTGCCCTATACGTAAAGACTGAGAAAGACAGGAAGGATAAGATGGGAGGAGTCAGGAAGAAAACGGATGCCTAAAAACGTTAGTAAAAAAATGCAGATACTAATATTTTTTATTAAAAAAAATATGGCGATTATGTTTATATACATGGGGATAATGATATACTGTGTTTTAACTAGGTAAAATTAACTTTCACTTTAATAATAAAAAGTGCATTATTTTCTATGTGAAGAACATAGGAATGTAAAATATGTGTAACACGCATTGGGGTTCTCAATTTAGGACTGACGCGGTTGGGTTAGCGCAATGAAGAATGGCTATCTTCAATGAGCGTTATTGAAATATATAATATAAAAAAAAATTATAAATGAAAGATTAATTGCAAAGGATTCTAAGTCAAACAATAAAAAAGATCTTTTTTAAGTACGAAAAAACTGAGATTGAAAATATAGGTACATTTAAATGCGTGGAGGGTAGCGTGATTAACAGTGACATGTAGAAGGCTGAGATACTAAACCAGTTTTTTTCTTCAGTATACACAAGAGAGGAACCAATGGAGGATACTTTGAAACAAACTAGAACATACAAGCCCATACCTTTAACTGGGTTATTTCTAGAGGATATCAGGAAAACAAATAGATAATATTAAGGTAAATAAAACTCCAGGCCCAGATGGAATACACCCAAGGGTGTTAAGGGATTTTAGCACTGTTATAGACAAACCTCTACTCTTAATTTTTCAAGACTCATTATCCTCAGGCATGGTACCCAAGGATTGGCATAAAGTTGATGTGATGCCACTGTTTAAAAAGGGAAGCGGGAAGCTATAGACCATTTAGTCTGACATCGATAGTGGAGAAGATACGTGAATCGATTATAATAGATTATATTGATGAGTATATTTGTTTAAACAGAATTATGAGTTCATATCAGCATGGTTTTATGAGAAATAGATCATGACAAACTAATCTAATTACATTTACAAGGAAGTAAGTAAAGATATAGATAAAGGGGAATTGGTTGTGATGTGATATACTTAGATTTTTCAAAGGCGTTTGATACAGTGCCACATGAGAGATTAATGCACAAAATTAAGGGACTGGGAATAGCTGAAAATGTTAGCTCATGGATAAATAACTGGATAAAAGACAGGGAGCAACGGGTAGTAGTAAATGGATCATATTCAGATTGGACAAAGGTAATCAGTGGAGTCCCCAAGGGATCAGTACTGGGCCCTGTTCTTTTTAATATTTTTATTAATGACTTGGAGCAAGGATTAAATAGCAACATCTCTATTTTTGCAGATGATACAAAGTTGTGTAAGGTCATTAGGTCAGAGCAGGATGAAATTGTTTTACAAAGGGATTTACAAAAATTAGAAGAATGGGCAGGTAAATCGAAAATGAGATTTAATACGGAAAATATAGGGTGCTATATTTTGTAAGTAGAAATAAACAACCTATACCCGAGATACATTTAAAAATTGTTTAGATACCTTTCTGGCTAGAAACAGAATTCAGCGATATGATTGGTGGTGTTAAATGGGTCATCTTTTTAATGGGATTAATTTGAGATCAACTGGAGCTTTTATTATAGAAAAATTAAGATTTGTCGAGGTTGAACTTGATGGACTTCTGTCTTTTATCAACCTTATCTACTATGTGACTATTTTACAAAATATTCTAAATAATCCATATATATTTCTCTTGTAAGATGTATCGAGTCCACGGATTCATCCATACTTGTGGGATATTCTCCTTCCCTACAGGAAGTGGCAGAGAGAGCACTCACAGCAGAGCTGTCTATATAGCTCCACCCCCCAGTCATTCTCTCTGCCTGCTTAACTGCTAGGAAGGGCAAAGTGAGTGTGGTGACAAAAATGTTAGTTTTTATTTTCTCAAGCAAAAGTTTGTTATTTTAAATGGTACCGGTGTGTACTATTTACTCTCTGGCAGAAAAGGGATGAAGATTCTGCAAGGAGGATGATGATCTTAGCATTTTGTAACTAAGATCCACTGTTCTCACAAGGGCTGAAGAGTACAGGAAAACTTCAGTTGGGGAATGTCAGGGGTTTTCCCTGTTGTGTTTGCCATGTGCTGCTGGCAGCCATTTTACTCACCTCTCTTCCTGACTGTGCATTGTGGGGGATGCTGCTCACTTCCTGCACTTCCTTTTATGTCCAGACTGTTGTGCATCATCCATGTGAGACAGGATGCAGTCTCAGAATTGTGATGTCATCACTTATTATTTAAAGGGCCTCTGTTCGGTATGCTTTGCCTTTGCGTTGTCTGAGACCTGTTTGTGAGAGTTCCTGTGTATTACCTGGCTGCCTGACGTCCTTCCTGGTTCCTGATCCCTGGCTTGTTCCTGACTCTGCTGTTCTCCTTGTTCCTGATTCCGGCTCGTCTGACTATTCGCTTTGGCTCCTGACTCGGCTCGCCTGACTACCAGCTCTGGTTTTGACTCCTGGCTTGTTATTTGACTTGTGGACATTTTATAATTTTTTGCTATTAATAAAGGTGTGATTATTTTTACACTTCTCGTCTCAGTCTGATTCCTGGCACCCTGACATGGGAACAGTTTGCAGGATAAACTGCATTAAGGTATGTTCAGACTATTTTTTTCTAGACAGACTGTGTTATTTCTAGAAAAGGCTGGCAATATCCCCATGAGGGAAAGGTAAGCTGTATTCAGTAAAAGAGGAATCCAAGCTTGCATAAAGGGCTCATAGTTACTGGTGACACTGATAGGAAAAAACGTTTTGGTTTAATTACAAATAAAACGTTTTTTTGAGGGACTTTAAGGGGTCTTTGTGGCTTATTTAAGGGTTATTAACCCACATGGCTAGTTTAAGAAACACTCTGTGGTGTTTTTTAGGCCCCATAACATCGAGTGAGGTGGTAGGGGCCTATTTTCAGTTGCACAGTTTATTTACCTCAGAAGCATCCAGCTACTTCTCCAGAGATTCCTGCTGTAAAGGGTTTTTTCCCCCCACAAATCGTTCCTAAAGGGCAGGTAGGCGCCACAGCAAAGCTGTGGCAAGGTGCTGAACGTTATTTTACCGGTTTTGAAGTTTTTTCAATCCGGTTTTTACATTAAGGGTTAATTGTTTATTTGCATAGTTGTGCAAAGTTACTAAGGCTTTATGATGCTACTGTAAAAATTTCGTTGTGTTTACTGCTTTTTTTTTTTTTTTTTGAAAATTAGCTTTATTATGTAAAATAGAGAATGGGATTTACAACTTTTGGAGACGCAGCTCCATATATTATACATGAATAGCTTGACATTGTACATTAAGGCTTATTGGCTAATTAGTTTTAATAAAACAACTTAACTTTGGATCGGTGCAACCCACATCTAAATAAGAAACACTTCATCTAAGTTTTCATGTGTAGCTTTATGTGACACACAAGGACTGTCTACCAAATATACTCGTTAGGGTACAAGCCAGTGAAGGGACCACTCTGTGTATTGACACTATACCTAGTACCTTCAGATGTGAACTTGGAGCTAGACTATGTGTCTCTAATGTACGATTCCCAAGTTGTCAGGATATCTGAGTACATGTCCATTCTGTTATGTTTCATATAGTAAAGCTCCTCAAGATGGATTGACTCAGACACCCTTTGTGCCCACATTACCATTGTTGGGGGGGTCTTTTGCTTTCCAATTTTTAGCTATTAAAAATTTCACACTATTAGACATGATATAAAATAATTTGAGAGAGGGTTTATGCTTTATCTTAGGAGGTTTGTTCAGTAGCCATAGCAAAGGGTCTAGGGGAAATTGAGTTTCCAAGATATCCTCTATTTCAGTGATCACAGACCTCCATAGATTTTGGATAACTGTGCACCACCACCACATGTGAGTCATGCCACTATTAACGTGGCCACAACGCCAGCACTTATTGTTAGCTCTATGGTATAATCTGTGTATTTTTTTAGGTGTATAATACCACCTATGGAGAATTTTCAGGTTGATTTCTAATGCAGCTGTGGAGATATAGGTTTTCAGAGTGGATTGGACTATCCTTTTGCCTACATGTTGTGGGATTATTATTCCTGTGTCTTTTTCCCAGCTATCTAGGTATGGTAGGGGGTGTCCTGGTAATGGGGTGATCAATATCTTATATATCATCGAGAGTGTGTGACGGGTCGGTGGGCATCTGACACATAACTGTTCATAATTAGTTAACGGTCTGGTCATATTTGAAGATTGTTGGTGGGATGTCATAAAGCTGTGAATGCGCCCATATATGTGAACCAGTTAGTGAGGCAGGAAAAGCCTTGTTGAATTAAGTCGGATTGTGATTTAATCTGTTCGTTTTGTATGAGCCAATATAATGGGAAATCCTTAATGTGAGAAGGGTAACAGTGTCTCTCTATGCTTGGGCCTAGGTCAAATTCACCATTTGTTACTAGGGACGTAAGCGGGGAGGGTCTAGAAGTAAGATTCGGAAAATATATCATTATTTTATTCCACATCGTGTATGTTTCTGATATAATGGGGTTAGTATTAGGGTGTTTAAATTTTAGTGATGGGAATGTCCAGCAATATCTGCTAAGATTTGGTGTACAAACCATTTCATGTTCCATGTCTACCCATCGTTTAAACTTTCTATGTATATTCCAATCAACTATTCTTTGTAAGAATATTGCGTACCTGTAATAAGTTAAGTTAGGTATACCTAGCCCTCCTTGTGTTTTGGGTAAGGACATAAGTTGCTTATTGATTCTAGGATGTTTCTTGTGCCAAGTGAAATCACTAAGTGCTTGTTGTAGCGAGTTTAGATATTTTTCTGATAGAGGAATTGGTAGTGTTTGGAGAATGTACAAGATTCTAGGAAATATATTCATTTTTATCAGGTTTATACGCCCTAACCAAGATAGGCTCTTGGATCTCCAGCTCGATAGGTCTCTTACGATCTCCCTTTTAATTTTTTCATAATTAAGTTTGTGTATTGTTTCTATAGATGTGGCTAGAGAGATTCCTAAATATTTGAGATAATGTGTGTTCCATTTGAATGGGGTAAGTGTCTCAGCTATCTTCTTTTTTTGAGAATCTAGTGTGATATTAAGAATCTCTGACTTGGGGATGTTGACTAGGAAATTCGATTGGATGTGAAAATTGTCAAATTCTTGTACTAATAAGGGCAGAGATGTTTCCGGGTCTGTTAGTGTAAATAGGATGTCATCTGCAAACTAAGAGATAACGTAATTTTGATCATCTATGGTGACCCCCTCAATCCCAGGGTGAGATCTAATTCTGACCGCTAAAGTCTCTATTACACAGGCGAATAGTAAAGGGGACAATGGACACCCCTGTCTCGTCCCATTAGATATTTTGAATGAGTCGGACAAGGTGCCATTTATTAGTGTGTTTACTGCTTTTTTACACTGTTTTGCAGAGTTTGTGCAGCTTTTTTTCTCTTAAAGGCACAGTACTGTTTTTGTTTAAAGTGTTATTTACTTTGATTAAAGTGTTTTCCAAGCTTGCTTGTTACATTACTAGCCTGTTTAACATGTCTGACACCAAGGAGAATCCTTGTTCTATGTGTTTAGAAGCCATTGTGGAACCCCCTCTTAGAATGTGTCCCACTTAAAAATATTGCAATAGATGATTCTCAGAAGGAAATGAGGGTTTAGCATCTAGCTCTCCCCAAGTGTCACAACCAGTAACGCCCGCACAAGTGACGTCAAGTACCTCTAGTGCGTCTAATTCATTTACTTTACAAGACATGGCCACAGTTATGAATAAAACCCTCACAGAGGTTTTCTCTAAACTGCCTGGTTTACAAGGAAAGCGTGTCAGCTCTGGGTTAAGAACAAATGCTGAGCCGTCTGACGCTTTAGTAGCCGTATCCGATATACCCTCACAATGTTCTGAAGTAGGGGTAAGGAATTTGTTATCTGAAGGAGAGATTTCTGATTCAGGAAAGACGCTCCCTCAGACAGATTCTGATATGACGGCCTTTAAATTTAAGCTTGAACACCTCCGCTTATTGCTCAAGGAGGTATTAGCTACTCTAGACGATTGTGACCCTATAGTGGTCCCAGAGAAATTGTGTAAAATGGACAGATACTTAGAGGTTCCTGTTTCCACTGATGTTTTTCCACTCCCTAAGAGGATTGTGACTATTGTTACTAAGGAGTGGGATAGACCAGGTATTCCATTCGCTCCCCCTCCTGTTTTTAAGAAAAGGTTTCCCATATCTGACACCATACAGGACTCGTGGCAGATTGTTCCTAAGGTGGAGGGAGCTATTTCTACTATTGCTAAGCGTACAACTATACCTATCGAAGACAGTTGTGCTTTCAAAGATCCTATGGATAAAAAATTATAGGGTCTCCTAAAGAAAATTTTTGTTCATCTAGGTTTTCTTCTCCAACCTATTGCATGCATTGTTCCTGTAACTACTGCAGCTGCTTTCTGGTTTGAGGCTCTAGAGAGGCTCTCCAGGTGGAGACTCCATTAGAGGATATTATGGATAGAATTAAGGCCCTTAAGTTGGCCAATTCTTTCATTACAGATGCCGCTTTCCAAATGGCTAAATTAGCGGCAAAGAATTCAGGTTTTGCCATTTTAGCACGCAGGGCGTTATGGCTTAAGTCCTGGTCTGCTGATGTGTCATCAAAATCTAAATTGTTGAACATCCCTTTCAAAGGAAAGACCCTATTTGGGCCTGCACTGAAAGAAATTATTTCAGACATCACTGGAGGGAAAGGCCATGCCCTCCCTCAGGATAAAACAAATAAGATGAGGACCAAACAAAATAATTTTCGTTCCTTTCGGAACTTCAAGGGTGGTCCCGCTTCAGCTTCCCCTGCAGCAAAGCAAGAGGGGAATTCTGTCCAATCCAAGTCAGTCTGGAGACCTAACCAGGCTTGGAACAAAGGTAAACAGGCCAAGAAGCCTGCTGCTGCCTCTAAGACAGCATGAAGGGGTAGCCCACGATCTGGGACCGGATCTAGTAGAGGACAGACTTTCTCTCTTTGCTCAGGCTTGGGCAAGAGATGTTCACGATTCCTGGGCTTTAGAAATTGTGTCCCAAGGATATCTTCTGGACTTCAAAGACTCCCCCCCAAGGGGGAGATTTCACATTTCTCAATTGTCTGCAAACCAGACAAAGAGAGAGGCGTTCGTACGCTGTGTACAAGACCTACATACCATGGAAGTGATTCGCCCAGTTCCAAGAGCAGAACAAGGGCTAGGTTTTTACTCCAACCTGTTTGTGGTTCCCAAAAAAGAGGGAACTTTCAGACCAATCTTGGATCTCAAAATTCTAAACAAATTCCTCAGAGTACCATCTTTCAAGATGGAGACTATTCTTCCTCTGATCCAGGAGGGTCAATATATGACTACCGTGGACTTAAAGGATGCGTATCTACACATCCCTATTCAGAGATCATCATCAATTCCTCAGATTCGCCTTTCTGGACAGGCATTACCAGTTTGTGGCCCTTCCCTTCTGGTTGGCCACGGCTCCCAGAATTTTCACAAAGGTGCTAGGGTCCCTTTTGGCGGTTCTAAGACCACGGGGTATAGCAGTGGCGCCTTATCTAGATGACATCTTAATTCAGGCGTCGACTTTCCAGCTAGCCAAGTCTCACACGGACATCGTGTTGGCTTTTCTGAGATCTCACGGGTGTAAGGTGAACATAAAAAAGAGTTCTCTTGTCCCTCTCACAAGAGTTTCCTTCCTAGGGACTCTGATAGACTCGGTAGAAATGAAAATATTTCTGACGGAGGTCAGAAAATCAAAACTTTTAATCACTTGCCGAGCTCTTCATTCCATTCCTCGGCCATTAGTGGCTCAGTGTATGGAAGTAATCGGACTTATGGTAGCGGCAATGGACATAGTTCCTTATGCCCGCCTACACCTCAGACTACTGCAACTATGCATGCTCAAACAGTGGAATGGGGATTATGCAGATTTATCTCCTCAACTTCATCTGGACCAAGTGACCAGAGATTCTCTTCTCTGGTGGTTGTCTCAGGACCACCTGTCTCAGGGAATATGTTTCCGCAGGCCAGAGTGGCTCATAGTAACGACAGATGCCAGCCTGCTAGGCTGGGGTGCAGTCTGGATATCCCTGAAAGCACAGGGCTTATGGTCTCGGGAGGAATCTCTCCTCCCGATAAACATTCTAGTACTGAGAGCGATATTCAATGCGCTTCAGGCGTGGCCTCAGCTAGCTGCGGCCAAATTCATCAGATTTCAGTCGGACAACATCACGATTGTATCCTATATAAATCATCAAGGAGGAACACGGAGTTCTCTAGTGATGATTGAGGTAACCAAAATTATCCGATGGGCGGAGGATCAGTCTTGCCATCTCTCAGGAATCCATATCCCAGGGGTAGAGAACTGGGAGGCGGATTTCCTAAGTCGTCAGACTTTTCATCCGGGGGAGTGGGAGCTCCATCCGGAGGTATTTGCCCAGCTGACTCAGCTATGGGGCACACCAGAATTGGATCTGATGGCGTCCCGACAGAACGCCAAACTTCCGCGTTACGGGTCCAGGTCCCGGGATCCCCAGGCGGTACTGATAGATGCTCTAGCAGTGCCCTGGTCCTTCAATCTGGCTTATGTATTTCCACCGTTTCCTCTCCTCCCACGTCTGGTTGCTAGAATCAAGCAGGAGAGCGCTTCGGTGATTCTGATAGCGCCTGCGTGGCCACGCAGGACTTGGTATGCAGACCTTGTGGACATGTCATCTGTTCCACCGTGGACTCTGCCAATGAGGCAGGACCTTCTAATCCAAGGTCCGTTCAAGCATCCAAATCTAATTTCTCTGCGTCTGACTGCTTGGAGATTGAATGCCTGATTCTATCAAAGCGTGGTTTCGGTCATTGATACCCTGATTCAGGCTAGAAAGCCTGTCACCAGGAAAATCTATCATAAGATTTGGCGCAAATATCTTTGTTGGTGTGAATCCAAGGGTTACTCATGGAGTAAGATTAGGATTCCTAGAATTTTGTCTTTTCTCCAAGAAGGATTGGAGAAGGGATTATCAGCTAGTTCCTTAAAGGGACAAATATCTGCTTTGTCTATTCTTTTACACAAACGTCTGGCAGATGTCCCAGACGTTCAAGCGTTTAGTCAGGCCTTGGTCAGGATCAAGCCTGTATTTAAACCTGTTGCTCCGCCATGGAGCCTAAACTTGGTTCTTAAAGTTCTTCAAGGGGTTCCGTTTGAACCTATGCATTCCATAGATATTAAGCTTCTATGTTGGAAAGTTTTGTTTTTAGTAGCTATCTCTTCGGCTTGAAGAGTTTCTGAGTTATCTGCTTTACAGTGTGACTCACCTTATCTTATTTTCCATGCAGATAAGGTGGTTTTACGTACCAAACCTGGATTCCTTCCTAAGGTTGTTTCTAATAGGAATATCAATCAGGAAATTGTTGTTCCTTCGCTGTGTCCTAATCCTTCTTCAAAGAAGGAACGTCTGTTGCACAATCTTGATGTGGTTCGTGCTTTAAAGTTCTACTTACAAGCAACCAAAGATTTCCGTCAAACATCTTCATTGTTTGTTGTCTATTCTGGTAAGCGGAGAGGTCAAAACGCTACGGCTACCTCTCTTTCTTTTTGGCTGCAAAGCATCATCCGTATGGCTTATGAGACTGCTGGCCAGCAGCCTCCTGAAAGAATTACTGCTCATTCTACTAGAGCAGTGGCTTCCACATGGGCTTTTAAAAATCTGTTGAACAGATTTTTAAGGCGGCGACTTGGTCTTCGCTTCATACTTTTTCCAAATTTTACAAATTCGATTCTTTTGCTTCTTCGGAGGCTATTTTTGGGAGAAAGGTTCTACAAGCAGTGGTGCCTTCCGTTTAAGGAACCTGTCTTGTCCCTCCCTTCATCCGTGTCCTAAAGCTTTGGTATTGGTATCCCACAAGTATGGATGAATCCGTGGACTCGATACATCTTACAAGAGAAAACAGAATTTATGCTTACCTGATAAATTTCTTTCTCTTGTGATGTATCGAGTACACGGCCCGCCCTGTCTATTTAAGAGAGGTAGTATATTTTTATTTAAAAAACTTCTGTCACCACTGCACCCTATAGTTTCTCCTTTTTCTTCCTAGCCTTCGGTCGAATGACTGGGGAGTGGAGCTAAGGGAGGAGCTATATAGACAGCTCTGCTGTGAGTGCTCTCTCTGCCACTTCCTGTAGGGAAGGAGAATATCCCACAAGTATGGATGAATCCGTGGACTTGATACATCACAAGAGAAAGAAATTTATCAGTTAAGCATAAATTCTGTTATATATATATATATATATATATATATATATAATACAGTATATATAATTCAAAAGATAAGAATAAACAGGAAAAAACTCAAAGCAACTTAATGTATTCAAAATGTAGTGACAGCGTTAAAAGCAAATATGGAATCAAGCAAAGGGTCACTAAGAACTGCAGGTGGGCATCAGCCTTACGTGTTTCAGCTCCTATGGAGCCTTATTCATAGACAATAACCAGCCTCTCATGTAATTACATTTAAATACACAGTCCTTATTTTCAATTGGATACTGCAGCCCTCACATACTGACCAATGGTAAGCTAAATGAATAGACACACCCCTCTCTTTCCCTTCCGATGCTAGAACTTGAAAAAAAAAAGCTACAATATGTAAATTCAAAAGAATATTATTTGTGCATACTATTCCTAATTCTGGAAATGAATATGTTCTAATGCATCTGTATGAGGGAATTTGTACCTGGGGTAATGATGAGAAAAATTAATATTAAAACTAAAACCCTAAACATGATAAAGATGTGCAGTAAAAGAAAAAGAGATTGAATACTAATTGAAAACTAAGCACAAACATAATTGGTGGAAAATAACGAACTTAGACTGGGAATGCATACACTGTATACTTATATTTAAGCAAATATGCTCGATTAATGTATGAATTGTGAATGTATTGGCAGAGGGAGAGACCTGGGATTAGCTCTTGAAACTTAGACAGGTATTTGAGTATTATAATAGCTTAATGCCAAAACTGGGGATGGTGTATAGATCCCTTAGAAGACTTAAGTCAGACCTCATACTCATGCCTAAAAATCTGATGAGGTTCTAAAATGGTAATACTAAAACTGTAATACTAAGTCATAAATGAACATGTCTAAAATGAAGACCTCTCACCTATGTTAGCCCCTATTACCAATGGTTAATAAGATAAGTCTCAATGTTTAAACCAGAGGGCTGCCTTGTCAGAGTAAATATCCAATATACCTCTTTTTTAAAGAGGTCTCTGATACTCTTGGTTTCCTGATCTGGTCTATGATAATCCAAGTGAATCTATTTACACTCTTGCCATGTGCATCAATGAAATGTCTAGCTGCCCCAGTGGCATGATGGCCACGTTCAATGTCGTTTATGTGAGCACGTATTCTCTCCCTCACCTCATATACATATTACAGTATGTATACTAATTTTAAATAAATTGTATTAATTTTTTTTTTTATTTAATATCTCAATAACTGGAGATGGTCAAAGAATGAAGAAGTGCATTTGATTCTTCAGTGAGAGGGGTTTTCAGGATGAGCTGAAGCCTGTTTCCCTTCAGAGTACATTGTTTGTCAGAACGATGTATTTGGAGTATTGGAAGTGACATTAATCTCACCAGTGGGGATTTAGTCAAAAGCGCCTTGCCATGGGGGTCTTTGTCCTTTACCTCTGCCTGTTGGTTAGTTGATATACTACTATCCAGTTCCTCTGCTGTTATGTTTAAGCACTGGTCTTGGCTTCCTACTGGTTTCCTCCAGTAGCAGACTGCCTTTGGGTAAGTAATATATTTTTATTCATTTGGCATTTGATAAACCGTTTAGGTTATGACTTTATTGATTGTTATATACAGTATGTACATAGCCTTGGGACAGATATATATTTGTTGTTATTTGATATTTCCCTTATTAAATTGTTAATATGTATTATTTTTATTTGTGTATATTTTTTGCCGCTTCAGTGTTTTTACACGTATTTGTTTACGTATGCTATTTTTTTCACATGCATATAGTCTTTTGACGTACGTTGATGCACGCCAGCCTTCGGGTCAGTGTGTGTCAACGTTATAGTGTGCATACTTTTGGCCCTCTTTTCTATTATATATAACGTAAGTTTGATTCGCAAATCCCTTTACAAGTGTGCTGTCTGCATGCAAGATTCACTTGTCATGTATTCATTATTTTTCAAATAGTTAGTATGTCTTTATTTGATTCTGGTTTGGATCTCTATTATTTCTACAGTGTATGGGTTAAGGAGCTTTTCTTCCTCAGGACTAGTAGTCCAATTGTTTATTTTAAGCTCAGATTTGTGTTTTGTACCTTTCTTCAGAACAAGGCTCAGAAATCATTTTTCTTCTTAAACTGGGAGAGTACACAGCTGCATTCATTACTTTTGGGAAATACAGAACCTGGCCACCAGGAGGAGGCAAAGACACCCCAGCCAAAGGCTTAAATTCCTCCCCCACTTCCCTCATCATCCCCCAGTCATTCTTTGCCTTTCATCACAGGAGGTTGGCAGAGAAGTGTCAGAAGATTCAAGATAGTCTCTTATGGAGGGTAGTACTCTTCGAAATGGGACTGGAGTTTTAAGTAGTCCTGTCAGCCTCTCAGTGAGAGCATGGATGAAAGTCCAGAAATGCAGGGAGAGGGGCCTAGTTATCAAGCCGTCAACCTCAAATACGCTGGAATTCCGCAGCGTATTTGTGGCGAGGCTGATTCGCCTTAGTTATCAAAGGCTCGAGACCGGCAAAAGTAGAATTTTGTGACGTAAACTTCGATCCGCCGGACTCAGTCCGACACAGATCGATTCTTACGTCACTCCAGATGTTCCGCACACAAGTGCGGCACAATCTCACTACTTTTGCTAGTTATCAAAAAACTAGCAGGTACGCTCGGCACTTTTACGGCCCAGCGTACCTGGTTTTCAAAGCGCCAGCCTGGAGGCGGCGGATCCCATAGGAATCAATGGGAGTCTGACCATAGCGAAAGTACAAGTTCGCTGCTGCCAGACATCCCATTGATTTCTATGGGAACTGTCTGCACCTAACACCCTAACATGTACCCCGAGTCTAAACACCGCTAATCTGACCCCCCCCTACACCGCCGCAACTAAATAAAGTTATTACCCCCTAAACCGCCGCTCCCGGAGCCCACCGCAAGCTACTCTATACATATTAACCCCTAAACCGCCGCTCCCGGAGCCCACCGCAACTATAATAAATGTATTAACCCCTAAACCGCCGCTCCCTGAACCCGCCACAACCTATATTAAATGTATTAACCCCTATCCTGCCCCCCCTACACCGTCGCCACCTATAATAAATTTATTAACCCCTATCCTGCCCCCCACTACGCCGCCGCCACTGTAATAAAATTATTAACCCCTAAACCTAAGTCTAACCCTAACCCTAACGCCCCCCTAACTTAAATATTAATTAAATAAATCTAAATAAATTAACTCTTATTAACTAAATGAATCCTATTTAAAACTAAATACTTACCTTTAAAATAAACCCTAATATAGCTACAATATAAATAATAATTATATTATAGCTATCTTAGGATTTATATTTATTTTACAGGTAACTTTGTATTTATTTTAGCTAGTTAGAATAGTTATTAAATAGTTATTAACTATTTAATAACTACCTAGCTAAAAGAAATACAAAATTACCTGTAAAATAAATCCTAACTTAAGTTACAATTAAACCTAATACTACACTATCATTAAATTAACTAAATAAACTACCTACAAATAACTACAATTAAATACAATTACATAAACTAACTAAAGTACAAAAAATAAAAAAAGCTAAGTTACAAAAAATAAAAAAATAAGTTACAAACATGTTAAAATATTACAACAATTTTAAGCTACTTACACCTAATCGAAGCCCCCTAATAAAATAACAAACCCCCCCCAAAATAAAAAATATCCCTACCCTATTCTAAATTAAATAAATTTCAAAGCTCTTTTACCTTACCAGCCCTTAAAAGGGCCATTTGTGGGGGCATGCCCCAAAAAGTTCAGCTCTTTTGCCTGTAAAAGAAAAATACAACCCCCCCCAACATTAAAACCCACCACCCACATACCCCTAATCTAACCCAAACCCCCCTTACAAAAACCTAACACTAATCCCCTGAAGATCATCCTACCTTGAGTCGTCTTCACTCAGCCGAGCCACCGATGGAACTGAAGAGGACATCCGGAGCGGAAGAAGTTAATCCTCCAAGCGGCGCTGAAGAAATCTTCCATCCGATGAAGTCATCATCCAGGCGGCGCTGAAGAAGTCTTCGATCCGGCCGATGTCATCTTCAAAGAGGCGCTGAAGAGGTCTTCTATCCGGGCGAAGTCATCTTCCAAGCCGGGTCTTGAATCTTCCTTCCGCCGACGCGGAACCACCTTCTTCACCGACGGACTACGACGAATGACGGCTCCTTTAAGGGACGTCATCCAAGATGGCGTCCCCTCAATTCCGATTGGCTGATAGAATTCTATCAGCCAATCGGAATTAAGGTAGGAAAAATCTGATTGGCTGATGGAATCAGCCAATCAGATTGAGCTTGCATTCTATTGGCTGTTCCGATCAGCCAATAGAATGCGAGCTCAATCTGATTGGCTGATTGGATCAGCCAATCGGATTGAACTTGAATCTGATTGGCTGATTCCAGCCCCAAAAAGAGCTGAACTTTTTGGGGCATGCCCCCACAAATGGCCCTTTTAAGGGCTGGTAAGGTAAAAGAGCTTTGAAATTTATTTAATTTAGAATAGGGTAGGGATATTTTTTATTTTGGGGGGGTTTGTTATTTTATTAGGGGGCTTAGATTAGGTGTAAGTAGCTTAAAATTGTTGTAATATTTTAACATGTTTGTAACTTATTTTTTTATTTTTTGTAACTTAGCTTTTTTTATCTTTTGTACTTTAGTTAGTTTATGTAATTGTATTTAATTGTAGTTATTTGTAGGTAGTTTATTTAGTTAATTTAATGATAGCGTAGTATTAGGTTTAATTGTAACTTAAGTTAGGATTTATTTTACAGGTAATTTTGTATTTCTTTTAGCTAGGTAGTTATTAAATAGTTAATAACTATTTAATAACTATTCTAACTAGCTAAAATAAATACAAAGTTACCTGTAAAATAAATATAAATCCTAAGATAGCTATAATATAATTATTATTTATATTGTAGCTATATTAGGGTTTATTTTAAAGGTAAGTATTTAGTTTTAAATAGGATTCATTTAGTTAATAAGAGTTAATTTATTTAGATTTATTTAATTAATATTTAAGTTAGGGGGGCGTTAGGGTTAGGGTTAGACTTAGGTTTAGGGGTTAATAATTTTATTACAGTGGCGGCGGCGTAGTGGGGGGCAGGATAGGGGTTAATAAATTTATTATAGGTGGCGACGGTGTAGGGGGGGCAGGATAGGGGTTAATAGGTTTAATATAGGTTGCGGCGGGTTCATGGAGCGGCGGTTTAGGGGTTAAACTATTTATTTAGTTGCGGAGAGGTGCGGGATCAGCAGGATAGGGGTTAATAATTTTATAATAGAGGGCGACGGTGTAGGGGGGGCAGGATAGGGGTTACTAGGTATACTGTAGGTGGCAGCGGTGTCCGGGAGCGGCGGTTTAGGGGTTAATACATTTATAAGAGTTGCGGCAGGGTCTAGGAGCGGCGGTTTAGGGGTTAATACATTTATAAGAGTTGCGGCGGGGTCTAGGAGCGGCGGTTTAGGGGTTAGTAACTTTATTTAGTTGCGGGGGGCTCCGGGGGCGCCGGTATAGGGGGTAGAACAGTGCAGTTTAGTGTGAGTGCTTAGTGACAGGCTAGCAATAAAGCTTGGAAAAAGCCGAAGGGCAGCGAGATCGGATGAGTGATAACTGTCACAGTCCGCTGCTCATCGCCCCGCGGCTTTTTGACAGCTTTATTTGATAACTTAGGCTAACGTATTCAAGGTCCGCGGCGGCGAAGGTAGGCGAGCTTAGGCGGGCGTATTGGGCCGGCGAAGCCAGAAAAGTAGACGGCTTGATAACTACCCCCCAGAGTCTTTCTGCTAAACCATCCCGACTCATGTTAACAGCTCCATTAACAATCAGCGTTGACGAGTTTCGCTACCTGATTTCTTCACTCAAGTCCATGTCAGAAGCAATGCTACTATCTGTCACACTTGAAGGGCTGTGTTCCTGTTCCACGGTGTAGATTCCGGTAAGATCGTTTCGTTTTCCTTTTCAATGTGAATGTAAAGAAGACAGGGACTCAGTGGGACTCCTTTATGTTTATGGAATCAAGAGTTAATATCTCCTGAGGGGGGTTATTGTACAGTGGGGAACTTTAATCATGTTTGTTATGTGATACGGTCTGCTTATGTGTAGTGATGTTTGGGCTTGAGGCTATTACGGAACATACTGGCTTTTTTGAGCTGCGCAGTTCTTGTGGATTGGCACGCTTTTTCTTTGGCCTACATGGTGCACCTTGTGACCGGGCGTGGTCCCATTTTTGTTTTCCATTTCCGTATTCCTGACCATGTAGCAGCGGAGATAGTCTGTTTTTCTCTACTTGTGTGATACACCTTTAAGGTGCATCCCGCCCTCAATAAGAACTTCCCTTTAAAAGGGGTTGGGTGCTGATCATCAGTGCCTGAAAATTTTGTTGCTATCTTGTGAAGCTCAATCTTAAGCTAAGTTTCGTGCTGTTACTTGAATTCAACTTATTCCTTGTTGTTATACTTTAAACTACCTCCTTGGACTGCCACTTCGATCTAATTATTTCATCAGTGTTTTGGAGTCTCTGAACTTTACGTTTGTGAGTTTATCCGCATCTTACTATCCGGTATTGGACCGGCCGGATCTACTTTCCTTACCGCGACCGGAAGTCGCACTCGCACCGAAGCCTCTGCAATCTCCAGGTACGCCACATCGTAGCTCAGCTCCGCTACTTGTAAGTCTTATCTTGCCTTTTTCGTGACCACTTGTGCTGCCTGTCGCCATCCTGATTTATTACACCGTTCGTGTGTTTTCTGTCTGCAACATATGGATGAATGACTTGTATATATTTTAGAGCTGTTTGTTGTGTGAGTGCGTGAAGACTAAAGGGGACATCATCCTGAGATATTGCAACAAATGTTTAATGTGCTGCAACATTATACTACATAAAGTTTCTATATTATTCCTTTTGGCAACTCAGTGTAAACTCAGACTGTTTACATTGATATATATTGAATTATATTCATCATAAATAAACTGACTCACTTCTGGAATTAATCAGGTTTTTACAAGAATTAAACTCCTGTTTGATTTTCTAAAGAGTTACAATTCCAATAATTAACACACTTCTATTTCAAACCATCACATAATTTTCAGGCCTAAACAAAGTGTTAATTGGAATTATAACTAAAAATGACTCCTGAGGAAATAGAAACCCAATTTAACAGCATAGAACAAAAACTTGATTATTTGGCACATGCCTTAACTGAGGTGCAAGCAGAAAATATAGCCATTAAGACTGTACTTAAAGATTACATGGCTGCAAAAAGCAGTGAGGTACCTGAACCACACATACAGTATCCTCAACCTTTCTCTGGTAAGAGACAAGATTTTAGGGATTTTAAAACAGCCTGTCACTTGCTTTTTTCTCTGCGCCCACGTACATACCACTCGAACCGTATAAAGGTTTGCACTACCATATCATTTTTACAAGGAGAGCCTAGGACATGGGCTAATCGGTATTATGAGAATAACGATCCCATACTAGATTCCTTGCAAGATTTTTTCCAGGCTATGGCTAATCTGTATGAGGACCCAGACACTCAAATCCTAGCAGAAACAACACTGCGCTCCTTAAGACAAGGGAAGCGGACAGTGGAGGAGTATACTACTGATTTCCAAATGTGGGCAGTAGACTCCCAATGGAATCAGATCAGTTTAAAAAATCAGTTTAGGCTGGGTTTGTCTGAGACACTGAAAGATGAGCTCTCCAGACAAGAATTACCAGATAGTCTCTCAGGTCTTATAAAACTGAGTACTTCAATTGATAGAAGACTCAGGGAGAGGCGTGCAGAGAAGGCCACATATGATTACACACCTAAAAGATCTATCACTTATACCACCCACACAGAGAGATCTACCTCTAACCCAGTGCCCATGGAGATTGGAGTAATAAAAGGTCCTCTTTCGGAGGAAGAAAAAACAAGGAGAAGATTGGAAAACTTATGTCTATATTGTGGAAAAAAGGAGCATAATGTATCTAATTGTCCACTTCTCCAAAAACAAAGGAAGGGTAAACAAAATAAACCTTTTAATATATGTCTTATAACAGAAACTTTGCAATTGACTTTGATTCTCTCATTACAGTGGGATCAGGAAAATACCCAATGCAGGGCGCTGATTGATTCTGGTGCTTCCGGAAATTATATCGATTTGTTATATGTTGTAAATAATAAAATACCCCTTGTGTGCAAGCATGACCCTGTCTATGTTAAATCTATTGATGGAACCTTAATAAAAAAAGGTCCAATCACACATCAAACCATACCACTATTAACCACATTAAAGGAAGGTCACACTGAGTATGTTAGTTATGACGTCATACCCATTGCCCTTCACACTATCATTCTGGGGTATTCTTGGCTGAAAAAACACAATCCAGACATAGATTGGAAACATTCACAAATTAAGTTAAGATCTAATTATTGTTTAACTACATGTTTTCCCCAAAGTGTAAGATCCATCTCTGCTGAGATGGAGGTTGTTCCAGAACTCTATCAGGATTTGGCAGAGGTATTCAATCTCGTGGAGGCAGAAAATCTGCCTCCACATAGGACTTTCGACTGCCCTATAGATCTCATCCCAGGAGCAGTTATACCCCATGGGAAAATTTACCCATTATCTCAAAGTGAATTAACATTTTTAAGAGCTTATCTGGACGATAATCTGAGAAAAGGGTTTATCTCCCATTCTACATCCCCTGCAGCTGCAGGGATGTTTTTGGTAAAAAATAAAGATGGCACATTGAGACCAATAATTGATTATAGAGCTTTGAATGCTGTTACTGTCAAAAATAGGTACCCACTCCCATTAATACCCGAATTGATAGAACGTCTAAAGGGTGCCACTGTTTACACAAAATTAGACCTTAAAGGAGCGTATAATCTCATACGTATAAAGGAGGGAGATGAATGGAAGACCGCTTTCCGCACGAGGTATGGCCTCTTCCAGTATAACGTCATGCCCTTTGGACTCAGTAACGCTCCGGCGACGTTCCAGCATTTTATAAATGAAATCTTTCATGATCTAATGGATACATGTGTTATTATCTATTTAGATGATATACTGATTTACTCTAAGACACAGCTGGAACACGAAAAACATGTAAGATGGGTTCTAACACGGTTGAAAGAACATAAATTGTACGCTAAAAAAGAAAAATGTCTATTTCATGTCAATAGAATTAAATTTTTAGGGTATATTATTACCCCTGATCAGATACAAATGGATCCCGAAAAAATCTCTGCAATATTACAATGGCCAATACCCTCAACCACACGTGCACTTCAACGATTCATAGGATTTGCTAACTATTATCGAAAATGTATTAGTAATTTTTCAGATATAGTTAAACCGTTAACCCAACTTACGAGCAAAAAACAACGATATAAATGGACTGAAGAAGCCCAGAGAGCATTTGATGTTTTAAAACAAAACTTTAGCTCAGCTCCTTTATTGCATATGCCAGATCCACAGTTACAATATATTGTGGAGGTGGATGCCTCTACTTCAGGGATTGGGGCTGTTCTTTCCCAATATAACAAGGAAAAAACAATAATCTCACCTATCGCTTACTACTCTAGAAGATTCACCTCTGCAGAAAATAACTATGGTATAGGTGATAAAGAATTGCTGGCTATAAAAGTATCACTTGAACAGTGGAGACATTTATTGGAAGGCACTAACGAGCCATTCTTAATCTATACCGACCATAAGAACCTCCAATACCTTCAGCAGAGTAAAACCTTATCAGCAAGACAAATGAGATGGTCGTTGTTTTTAGACAGGTTTAATTTTTTGATAACCTACAGACCTGGGGTACTAAATACAAAAGCTGATGCTCTCTCCAGATTTCACGAGCAAACTCCTGTAGATGCACTTAATCCTATTATTCCTCTTGACAAATTTATAGGAATCTTAACACCTATTGAGATAAGGATTAAACAAGCCTTAAAGAAGGAACCTATTCCACCAAAGTCCTGTATGAAAGATACTAAGACTGGATTATTTTATCATAAAACCAAACTATATGTACCTACCGCGTTAAGGAAACAAATTCTTCATCACACCCACGATATACCTTTAGCAGGTCATAGTGGTATACAAAAAACTATAGAAAGAACTAGAAGAACATTTTGGTGGCCACAAATGGATCAGTCCATACATACGTATGTTCAGTCTTGTGACACTTGCGCAAGAAATAAAATAGACCATAGAGGTCCGATAGGTTTACTATCTCCTCTGATAGACCCTGGGAAACTATTTCTATGGATTTCATAGTAGACTTACCCAAATCCCAAAACTACAACACCATATTAGTGGTAGTGGACCACTTAACTAAGTTAGGACACTTTATACCGTTAAAAGGATTACCATCAGCATATACTACTGCTAACACTTTTATACGACATATAGTGAAATTACATGGGTTACCAAAAAATATAATAACTGATAGGGGTACACAGTTCACTTCATCTTTTTGGAGGTCCTTATGTAAGAAGTTACACATAAACCCTAAGTTCTCTACTGCTTTCCACCCACAGACTAATGGGTTAACGGAAAGATTGAATCAAACTTTAGAGCAGTATTTGCGCTGCTACATAGCTCACCAACAAGATGATTGGCTGTCATATCTCCCCATGGCAGAATTCGCTTATAACAATTCTGTTTCTTCCACCACCAAGGTAACACCATTCTATGCAACTTATGGTTTCCATCCCACAACCATACCTTTATCCGATATCGAAGTGAATTCCCCTGCAGCTACTGATTATTCCACTCAATTGCAAGAACGATTAGATGCAGTAAAGTTACATCTCTCTGAAGCTAAGACCTCACAGAGACATTACTATGATTTACATCATAGACCTGCTCCTAAGTATCAAGTAGGGGACAAAGTGTTATTATCGACGAAACATCTTAGGTTACGTGTACCTACAAAGAAACTGGCTAACCAGTTTTTAGGTCCTTTTGTCATTGACAAAATATTGAATCCTTCAACTGTACACCTGAAGTTACCTACTCATTATAAGTTTCATCCAACATTTCATGTGTCACTTGTAAAACCATATCAAGCATCTAAAGTTTCAACTAATCAGGATACTAATCCTATTCAGGTAGATAGCCAAGAGGAATTTGAGATTGAAAAGATATTGGATTCCAGATTGAGAGGTGGTCAGTTGGAATATTTCCTAAAATGGAAGGGTTATGGTCCTGAAGAAAATACGTGGATAAGGGACACTGAGGTCCACGCTCCGCGCCTTATCCGTGCTTTTCATCGTCGTTATCCTCTTAAAGCTTCTGCCGTTGCTTTAGGGGGGCTTTGAGGGGGGGAGTGTGTGATACACCTTTAAGGTGCATCCCGCCCTCAATAAGAACTTCCCTTTAAAAGGGGTTGGGTGCTGATCATCAGTGCCTGAAAATTTTGTTGCTATCTTGTGAAGCTCAATCTTAAGCTAAGTTTCGTGCTGTTACTTGAATTCAACTTATTCCTTGTTGTTATACTTTAAACTACCTCCTTGGACTGCCACTTCGATCTAATTATTTCATCAGTGTTTTGGAGTCTCTGAACTTTACGTTTGTGAGTTTATCCGCATCTTACTATCCGGTATTGGACCGGCCGGATCTACTTTCCTTACCGCGACCGGAAGTCGCACTCGCACCGAAGCCTCTGCAATCTCCAGGTACGCCACATCGTAGCTCAGCTCCGCTACTTGTAAGTCTTATCTTGCCTTTTTCGTGACCACTTGTGCTGCCTGTCGCCATCCTGATTTATTACACCGTTCGTGTGTTTTCTGTCTGCAACATATGGATGAATGACTTGTATATATTTTAGAGCTGTTTGTTGTGTGAGTGCGTGAAGACTAAAGGGGACATCATCCTGAGATATTGCAACAAATGTTTAATGTGCTGCAACATTATACTACATAAAGTTTCTATATTATTCCTTTTGGCAACTCAGTGTAAACTCAGACTGTTTACATTGATATATATTGAATTATATTCATCATAAATAAACTGACTCACTTCTGGAATTAATCAGGTTTTTACAAGAATTAAACTCCTGTTTGATTTTCTAAAGAGTTACAATTCCAATAATTAACACACTTCTATTTCAAACCATCACAACTTGTCTGGGTCATAGGAGGTGTAATTTTAAATATTCCAGTTATGGAAGATTCTGATTTTTTGGAGACAGACCTCTCTGATTCAGATTCTGCTTCTTGCGAAGAATATGTGGGGGCCTGGGTGATCCAGCCCCATGAGTTATGTTCCGTATGCTGTTTTAGACTGCTCTTTTCTCCCAATTTGGAGAGCTTAGAGTCTGCTGAGCCTTCCGCCTCTGAGGATTCCGTATCCAGTGAGGTGCATCCCCTAGAACCTACTGTTGCTACACAGGCAGGTGTCCCAAATGCCGCTACCCCTTCTCCGTAAGGTGGCTTGTTTCCTCCAGAGGTTACTGCACGGTTCTGCATGGCCATATCTATGTCGTTGGCGCATTTACATCTTCCGGGAAGATCTTGTTCGTGTTCTCTTAACCAGGGTCCATCAGGCGTGGGATCGTCTGTATCGGTTCAGCCCTCTGGGGAAGCAGTGTCCCCTGAGGCGTCATGGGTACAGCCTTCGGGGGCCTGGGTTGTCAGATCAGCCGGCGGAGGTGAGTTTTGCCTTTCGCTATAGACTGCCGCGCCTTCTTGTCTTGCTGAGGCATGTGTTGGCAGCATTGGAGGAGCCCAATTCTGACGAGTCAGTTCCTCAGTCTTCTGCTCCAGACGGCAAGCAGTGTTAGACGAGTGGAGGGCTGTAGATCATGCTCCTTATCATCTAAATTTTTTGTGTGTATCTTATTCCCAGTTCTGAGCTTTTGAAAGACTTGGGTCTCTGACTGGCTGGTCCTGTTAGTGAGTCCTTTCTTCCTGGGCGTTCACCTGCGGGTGCTGCCTTCCTTTATTTTTATCCGGTTAGGATGTATTTTATTTCTTTTTGTAAGCTCAAGACTGTTGTAGTTTTTCCTGTTGGAAAACGTTTTCTTCTATGGGATTTGATACTGCCGATTTTGTGTTCGCGATAGCTATACTTCTGCGGAAGTTATATAATAAAAAAAAAGTTAAGACATGGTTTAGGTCTCAGAGCCTACATGTCTACTGTTTGTCTGTTTATTTAGTCTAGCCCTGCTAGGGCTTAGAAGTTACAGTGGCCTTGAACAGTGCTGTCCTGTCCTGTATATCAGGCTGGTCCTGGTTGGGTGCTAGTAATATCTGTTACTTGGGGCCCATATGAGAAATGTTGTGCCTTTGACAATGGGCTGTTCCTGTTTGGGTACTGAGTTTGCTTACTTCTTGTTAAGTTGTTTTCTTGTTCTACAAGTTAGAAGGCCCTTCAATCCTAGATGTTAGGCTGGTCGTATTTTATTCATCCAGGTGGGGCGTCCGATGTTTGATGTACTCAGTTGTAGGTGTCCTGTTCCTGCATAGCTAGCAGGGTTAGCTGGGATTACGGATCCTGCTATGACAGTATACTTGAGGTTTCCTGAGGTACTTTGGTTCTCCCCTTCAAAGGAGGAGGGGGTTCAGATGACTCCATAGAGATCTTCCTTACCTGGTTGGGGGGGGGGGGGGGGGCTTACTTCTCCTCTATGGTACTTCATTCCGGATTGCATTGTCCTGATTAGTCCCGATCTCTTTCGACAAGGCCTCTTCCTTATGGTCGAGGTTGGTTGTGTACTTCGTTTTCCCTTTACTTGGAGGCAGTCTTCCTGTCGTCTGATTGAGGAAATCCGGTCCTTAAGGTCCGCTTTCTTACGATATCCTTTTCTGATCCTATAATTTTTGGGATCTTGGAGATTGTATGTTGTCTCTTTTACATATGTACGGTTGCAACTGCTTGGGCGATTCGGATGGGATCCATCGCCTGCTAGGAGTTTTAGAATGCTTGTTCATTCATCAATTCTTTAAGCCGTAGGGGCCACCGTAGATTGATCCAGAGTGGATCTTTAGAGACTGTCATATTCTCTCAAACAGAGATTACTTTCTATTTTGAGTTTTGATCTCTTTTGGGTCCTGCATTCGTCTTATTTGGTAGGTGTGAATCCGAGAGGCCCGTTGTGGATGAGTTCAGTCTCTGGGATACTTACATGGGAGATCAGTGTTTCAGACCCCGTGGGGGCATGGCTGATTGCATCAACAATGGTGCAAGGTCATCTTCAGATGTAGTACTCTTGTGGATGTTCCTCAAGGGTTATTAGTTTGGATCCGGGTTCCGGGTGTCCGGTCTTTTAACCTAGCCCTTGTCTTTGACTGGGCATTTTGGTTACTCTGTTTTACAGATCTTATAGATGTTGGATCTGGCCGGTTGAGTAGCAGGTTGGGTTTCCCGATCCTGGAAAAATCTCCTTGTTCCTACTGGTGGCTACTTTTTATTCCTTCCGGAGAAATGGGAATTACTCTATTGAGTTGGCTGTAGTGGCGAGAGGGTTACCTTAGCTGCCTAGCAAGCCGATTTGCAGCTTGAAGACAAGTTGCAGCTTTTTGCGCCTTGCATGTGGGCTTGCAAGTTGTTGGGTCTTCGATTTCTTTCTATTTCTCTGATCCCGGAGTTCAGTGGGGTTTGCTTCCCTGCTTTGCATGGAGGACGTCATGAGTTTGTGTCCACCTGGAAGGTTGGATTTTCATGTTGCATACCAATCTGATAGTGGTTAGTCGAGGGTCTCTCTTGGTTGAGTGTACCTTCCCCTCCGATTCTGAAGGGAAATGTGGATAGGTATTTTGGAACCCGAGCTAGTCTCTATGGGGGTTCCTGCCTCTTCTTTTTTCATTTCCTGGGGATCTCGTGGCTGGAGATTCATTGCTGATCTCTGGGCTTGGTCGTTACAGGGAATTTTTTTTCCTCCTTGCCTTTTAGAATTAACCAGTCGCGTCAGTGCTGGCACTGTTTGCTCGGAGTAGGGGTCAGGAGGTCTGACTGTTCTATTGAGCTTCGACCACGTATCATGAGGGGCTACTGAGTGCTCCTTCCTTACGTGGGAGGTCTTGTGGTGGTACCTTCCCTCTGTGAGTTGCTGGTTTTTCATTCTTGGTCAGGGTGCTGTCCTTTCTTCCCTGTGTTCTGGTAGGGGGGGGAGTTGATCTGCACTGTTTTCTGAGTTTTTCTCTCCCAGGATGGTTCTGGTACGAATTTCCTATATACCTCGTTGTCTAGTTTTTGTAGGCTTGATGCTTAGTTGGACCGCCTATCAGATGGAAGCCTGTGGCTTTTGACTGGGGCATAAACAGATATTCCTATGTTTTGTCTGTTCTACTTCGGGGGGGGCGGTTACCCTCGGGTGTTAAGTTTCTTTGTGCTGGATAGCGCTCTGTGGTAAGGTAGAGGGTTCTACTTTTGTCCTTCTGGGACTTCGTTTCTGGTTAGGACTTTACATTGGTTCCTTGGGATCCCTGTAGGAGGTGGTCTGGAACTTTCCTTCAGTTGCTCTCCTCTGTCGGTAGAATATTTTTCTATGTGACATTTGTCCTATTACAGCCTTGTAGTTTACTCCTTTTGAGTTATGCTAGGGGCTTCTTCCTTTGTTTTCCCTTGATTTTGGGGGGTTTGTTTTGGTGGTCATTGGACTTCCTTATCTGATCTTTCTTCTTCTTCTGGAAGATTGTGAGGGAATTGTGGTGTCCCCCTCCCCATTGGTCAGGGTGAGGTTTTTCCTTGGTGAGCTTGAGTCAGCGGGACTTTTGTCTCCTCAGAGGTTTTGTGCTCAGTGGAGTCTAGGGATCTGAGTGGTCTCTAGCAAGGCTCTTTATGGTTCTAACTGGTAGGCAGTTACTTGATCCTCTTCCTTTTTTCTCCTTTCTGTGTTTGTTGACCCAGTTCTTTTATCGGGAGTTTGGGTTATATCAGGCTGTGGTGCCCTCAGAATGGGCCGCCTTTTTTTGTTCCCACCCGTTTTGCATTCAGTGTCCTCTATAGCTTAGGTATTGATTTCTCAAAAGTAATGAATGCAGCTGTGGACTCTCCCCGTTTAAGAAGAAAAACTTAAATTATGCTTACCAGATAATTTTCTTTTCTTCTGACTGGAGAGTCCACAGCTCCCCACCCGTGTTTTCTTTCATGGGGCGGCCTTAATATTTTTGTTTTTCTGGCACCTTTTTTTACCCTGATATTTCTCCTACTGTTCCTTGTTCCCTTGGCAGAATGACTGATGAGGGAAGTGGGTGAGGTATTTAAGCCTTTGGCTGGGGTGTTTTTGCCTCCTCCTGGTGGCCAGGTTCTGTATTTCCCAAAAGTAATGAATGCAGCTGTGGACTCTCCCCGTCAGAAGAAAAGAAAATTATCTGTTAAGCATATTTTACGTTTTTCTGCCTAGTATCAGAGGTCTAGCTAGATACCAGACCAATGTATTTGCTCTGGGGAATGCTGACAGGGTCAGTGCCAATTAGTTGAATTGGAACAGGCCTAAGCTGTTTAAGATCTTATCCCCCATCCAAGTTTGCATGTTGGTGCAGCCCTCGATCGAAAGGCTTTGGGATTTTTCAGGAAGCTTGGTTTTAGTGTTCAGGTTCCTTAAATTCTTATTATATTCTCAAGGACATCAAATAGGTTTCAGATCAAGGCCTTCCAAGCGAAAGTTTTTTCTGTTTTATGTTCCTATGAACTCAATAGGCTCAGGTAGATGGGATCTCCAATCTATTCCATGTTCCATAAGTAGGAAGGAGCTTTAGATATATTCTGATCTAGAAACTTTAAACAAGTTTCTCAAATTCCTACTTTCGAAAGTGAAACTATTTTGTCTTTTCAGTGAGATCAGTTTATGTCCACAATAGATTTTAAGGATACTTATCTTGTGTGTTCTTATTTCTAGGAACATCATTGGTTTCTGAGATTTGCCTTTCTGGATGAGCTTTTTCAATTTGTTGCTCTTCAGTTTGTTCTGGCTACAGCTATCAGAATATTATCTAAGGTGCTGTATTCCCTGTGATCTCTAATCAGTTTTCAGGGTATTGCAGTGTTTCCTGGTCTGGGTAATATCTTGTTTCAAGTTCCATCTTTTCATTCAGCAGTATTTCTTTCCTGCAGACTGTTTCTTCAACAAAATAGTTGGAAAATAATTTTTCCAAACAGTTTACTGGTTACTCATATAAAGTTTGCTTTTTTTTGGGGGGGGGGGGGGGTTATAGATTCAGTTTCTATGAGACTTTCTTTGGCAATGCTAAGACGGTTGAAGCTGGGGTTTGCCTGTTAGAACATTTAGTCTCTGTTTTTTTACTTCTGTTGCTCTTTACTTCGTGGTTTCAGGTCTCATGTTTTTGGCCTCGGATGCTTCCATATGAATCCTCTTCAGCTTTGTATCTTTTCCCAATTATACAGGGACCTTTTCTCAGTTTTCTCTGAGGTCTCATTTACTTTCAGGAACAAGTTTGTCTCTGTCTTGGTAGATGAGCTAACTGGAAAGCAGTTTTTCTCAGTCTTCAGTTTTTTGGTTTGGAAGAGTGGTCTCTTCATCTGGTTATGTTCTATCAGATAAAAGATAGTTCTGATGGCTTCCTGGGTGAATCCAGGGATTTTTTTAGCTATGTTTGTGGATGCTCTGGTAGTTCAGTGGTCATTCTGGCTAGCCTATATGTTTTTTTATTCCAGGGTGATTGCTATGTTTTTGCAGCATAGCCTATAGTGATTTTGTTTTGCTCCAGCTTGTTCCTGCAGTATTTGGTATGCAGATCTGGTTCTGTTATCCAGTTTTTCTCCTTGGCTGCTGATTTTGCATTCAGACCTTCTATTTTTGGGTCCTTCTTTCTTGTAATCCTTCCGTTTTAGAGGCCTGGACATTAGCATGAGTGTTAAAGGCTTCCATCATTTTATTCACAGTGCTCTGGGTTTCCTCAGTCTCTTCAAACCTATAACTTAGGGTCCTTCTTTTTATCTGGATTTAGTTCTCTTGACTTGATGGCATGGAGATAGAGTAAGAAATCCTTTGAAATATTTACTCAGTTATTGAGTTTCTTATACAGGCTTGTAAGTCTGTTACTAGAAGAATTGTTATTTAAAGGTCTGGAAGGCCTTTATTTATTGGTGTTTGAATCGTTTTTTTTCTTGGCATTCTTTTTGAATTCCCAGATTTCTTGCTATTTTTACAGAATGGTTTGGATAAGAGTTTATCCGCCAGTTCTTTTAAATGCTCAGTTTTCTGTGCCATTTACTTGTGTCCTCTAAGAAGATTGTTATCTTTCTGACATTCATGGTTTAGTCCTAGCCTGGCCTAGGATAAAGCCTTTTATTATTATTCAATTTTTTCTCCTTGGAACCTTTATTTGGTCTTGAGAATTTTGCAGGTTCTTTCTTTTGGGCCTATTCATCTATTAGAAGAGTTTTGTTGTTCCTTCTTTATTATTCAGTGAGGTCTCTTCATGTTTTGGATTCTATTAGAGCTTTGTAGTGTTATGTTGACAATACTTAGGTTTTCAAGCAAACTTTTAATTTGTTTGTTCCTTTTGCTGGTTCTATGAAGTTCAGGGAATTTCTGCTGTTTCTTTGGCTTCTTGGTTGAAGTTTTTGATTCATATAATTTTCTTGAAGGCAGGTCAGCCTCCTCCTAGAAGACTTCCTTTTTATTTTTTCAGACCAGTTGCCACTTCTTGTGTTTTTAGAATGTTTTATCAGTGGACAAATGTTTGCTAGTCAGCTAGTTGGTCTTCTTTGCATATTTTTTTCTGCCATTTTAATATTCTTGCTTCTTCTACGGCAGCCTTTGGTAGGGTGTCCTTTAGGCCGTTGTCTCAAGTTGTTTTATTTTTGCCTTTTTTATAGGTTCTATTAGGTTCTTAGATCCCACCCTTTTCTTGTATTACTCATGGACTCCACAGCTTGGGTACTTGTTCCCAGAAGTATTGGAACGTGGGCTCTCATCACCATGAAATAAATTAATTTATCAGCTAAGCATAAATTATGTTATCTCTATGTTAAAGTAGTTTGCAGCCTTTTTTTCACCTGAGACCTCATATCTTTGAGTCCTTATAACTCATACAGTGTTAATATGAGTGTAACTCTACTGTTAAATGTATTTTTGATGTGTTTTGTGCAATTTTTTTGTCTTGTGTAACAGTTATCCCGAGCTCTGAAGTCATACTAACCCATTGTGCATTAAATTTGATTGTGCTCAAGCAAACGCTTTTACTTTCAACTCTTAATATGCCTGGTATTACCATCAGTCGCAGAGCCGAGAAATACCACATATCGCTTGTGCTCTACAGATTGCGCACCACTTGTAATCTAGCCCTTAAAGGGACATGAAACCCCAAAAAATTATTTCATAATTTAGGTAGAACATACTATTTTAAACAACTTTCCAGTTTTACTCCTATTATCAAATTTGCTTCATTCTCTTGGTATCATTTGTTAAAGGAGCAGCAATGCACTACTGGAAAAAAAAATTGGGTTTTTTGTCCCTTTAATCTGTCTGATTTTACTGACAAACCGGCTAAAACTGAAACCAATATTAGAGAGATAGTAAAGGTCAACATTGAAGTGTGAATGATGCATCTCAATGTGAAATAGAAGCATTTTTTCGATATTCTTCCATTAGCAAAAATGCTTCTTTTAAAAGTTATTACTGTTATCCTGTGAGGGCCGTGCACCATTTTGCAAACACCAGACCTTCTCAGAGAGTCAGCAGTGGCTTGTATGACACAAATGATGGCCTCTATGTATCAAGCCGTCAACTTACCTGCATTCGACGGCACCAATACGCTCGCCTAAGTTCACCTAACATCGCTGCCGCGGACCTGAATACGCTCTCCAAAATGATCAAAAAAGCTGTCAAAAAGCCGCGCACCAAGTACGGAGTGATGAGCAGCGGACTGTTGTTAACTAACAGTCATCGATCTCGCTGCTCTTCGGCTTTTTTACAGCTTTCTTGCTACCCTGTCACTAAACACCCACACTATACTAAACTGTTTTACCCCTATGCCGCCGCTCCCGGACCCCGCCGCACCTACATAAAGTTATTAACCCCTAAACCGCCGCTCCCGGAGCCCACCGCCACCTACATTATACATATTAACCCCTGATCTGCCGCCCCCTATACCGCCGCCACCTACATAACGTTATTAACCCCTATCCTGCCGCTCCCGGACCCCGCCGCAACTAAATAAAATGTATAAATAGTTAATATCTATTTAGTAACTATTCTACCTAGTTAAAATAAATACAAAGTTGCATGTTAAATAAAAATAAAACCTAAGATAGCTACAATGTAACTATTTCGCTGCTTTCAGACTCCCATTGATTCATATGGCATCCGCCACCTCCAGGGCGGCGGATTGAAAACCAGGTACGCTGGGCCGGAATAGTGGCGAGCGTACCTGCTAGTTCTTTGATAACTAGCAAAAGTAGTCAGATTGTGCCGAACTTGCGTTCGGAACATCTGGAATGACGTAGGCATCGATCTGTGTCGGACTGAATCCGGCGGATCGTATGTTACGTCACTAAATTCTACTTTTGCCGGTCTGTAGCCTTTGATAACTAAGGCGAATCAGGCTCGCCACAGCTTGATAAATAGAGGCCGATGTCTTCACAGAAGCAATACACACCATAGTCAGCTCTCTGAGTTTAAATGCTGGTGCGCAGGCCCTCACAGGATATGAGCGTATCCCGCAGAAAAACAGTACTAACTTCTACTAGAAGCATTTTTGTTTATGGAAGTATATTGCAAAAATGTTTCTATTTCACATTGAAATGCACTTTTCCCTTTCCTTTAAAGGGACAGGAAACCCTAAAATTTTCTTTCATGATTTGGATAGAACATACAATTTTAAACAACATTTCAATGTACTTCTATTATCAGATATGTTTCATTCTCTTGTAATCCTTTGCTGAAGGAACAGCATTGCACTATTGTCAGCTAGCTAAACACATCTAGTTAGCCAATCACAAGAGACAAATGTTTGCAGGCACCAATCAGCAGCTAGCTCCAACTAGTTTAGGATATATGCATATTCTTTTTCAACAAGGGATACCAAGAGAACGAAGCACATTTGAAAATAGAAGTGAATTTAAATGTATCTTAAAATGACCTGCTCTGGCTGAATCATGCAAGTTTAATTTTGACTTTCCCATTATAGTAATAAAATAAAATGCAACTCTGCAGATCTATTTGTTTAACCACCACAAAGCACTGTGTGACTAGCGCTGCTGATTGGATCAGCTGCAATTTCTGCTTAAGACCAGCAGTGCTCTGTTGGTCCCAAGCAGTACTTTAACTATGTATTTAACCCCTCTGTGAGAGTTTAACACATAGATTTGTTGTGTTGCTAGTGATTCAATTCATATAGACTAAACCACAAATTCAATACCTAAGGATTTCTAAATGATGACTATAGATTGGTGTGAATATAGATTAGTCTTAATTTAACTGGATATGTTTATATGCAATATTATAAAATTTACCCCAAGCAGAGTAAGCAAAGATTATTACAAATTCATTTACAAAGATACTTCAGGTTTAGTATACATTCACAATAGTATCTCCCATACAAATAGGACCACTCCTAAAGAATGGCATACAAAAATATAAAAACACTCTCAAATTACAATCATTTAGAAATCCTTAGGTATTGAATTTGTGGTTTAGTCTATATAAATATACGTACAAACAATCACAGTCTTAATAAGGCTAATTCTCTTTAACACCTATCTAAGGTAGAATATTAAGATATCTTTAGCTTCTCCTAGCGCCCTCTAAATACTACATTCAATTTGTTCTTTAATTATATAAAATACTTTGGAGGACGGTGTGATTTTAGAAGGGTTTGATATCTATATTTTTGGCCAGCGCAGTATTTACTAACTTATATATTTTGCTAGTTATTAAATTGACATGTTCTAACAAATCAGAGCATGTATCAGTATAATGCCCTTTAATTAACACTTATGAGTAACAGAAAATGTTATAATATTACAAAGTATTAAACTGCCCTCACTTTGCTTTTTCATATTGCCACCCAGCTGGGAGAATTGGGTACCACCATCCCTTATTTACACATAGCCTATATATGTTTTTTTCTGTTGAGCATTAGTGGCCATATATGTGTGTATAAGGAGAAATAGGACATTTAGGGCCATATTACAAGTGGAGTGCTATGTTAACATGCGACCCTAAAGGGGCCAACTTGTCCGTTTATGAGCGCTCGTTAAATAATCAGTCTTTACAAGTGGCTGGTTAATGCTACCGCAAGCTCGCAGTTTCACTTTGCGCTACACTCAATTAACCAGAGGTTAGCATATATATATAAGCATATACATATATATTTATTAATTGCTGCCCAATGCTGCGCGATTTGCCCCCTGCGCTGTGCTAGGTGGTTTGCTGTGGCTGCCGGCATGAAAACAAGGCTCCCATTGGAGCCTATGGAAGCGTGCTCTCGTGAGCGCTTGGCTTTCGTCATTGTGAACACGAGGTTGCGTTTGCATTGCGCTGCACCAGTAATACCAGTGCACATTTACATGCAATGGTATTACTGAGTGGAGTGCAAATATCATGCTTGCGCAAGCACAATATTGCACTCCATTTGTAATCTCGCCCTTAAAGTGATATGTAACCCAAAAATGTTATTTTGTGATTCAGACAGAGAACACACTTTTAAAAAGGTTTCCAATTTATTTCTATTATAAAATTTGCTTAGTTCCCATGATATTCTTTGTTGAAGAGATACATAGGTATCTCTTGGAATAACATTCTTGAAAAACTGCTGCCATATAATGCTACGAACACCTGCTCGCTCCATACTTTTCAACCAAAGATACCAAGAGAAATAAGAACATTTGATAATACAAGTAAAATAAAAGTTGTTTAAAATTGCATGTTCTATCTGAATCATGAAAGAAAAAATGTGCGTTTCATGTTTCTTTAATATTATGCAGTATATCCTTTTTTCTGCATGGCAAGTTTATGTCATTTGTTATTGAAACTGTCATTTTCAGGATCTTTTATGTTATTGTACATTTTTTTGTGGGCGTGAGTCTAAGAGAACCGAGATTCTAAATAGATTTGACATATTCAGAAGCTAAAGCAGAGGTGGTTGCTTGGTGAACAGGTTTCCGGCGTGTTGGCGAAGATTATTATCCAGCAGAATGAAATCTGGGGAGGTAGAACAGCTGTTCTCCTTTGAAAGCACAAATTTTAGCAGATTAAATAGTGAGCTCTTTTGAATTAAAGTGAAAGAACATTTGAAGATGTCTTGTAGCAGGAAAACACCTTGTAGAGGATTCATGGAATGTGACCAACAGGCGGTCCATGGGTTACAGGCAAACCCCCTGCACAAGTGTTTGCGACCCCTGTGGAAAAAAGCATAACTAAAAAAACTGTCCCTGTCCCACTAGACATTTATAGAAAATGTATAATTGTTGGCGTGTTTAATAGTCATTTATGTATCCCTTAAGACTCCTAAAATATTGATCTGTAGCCCGCATGTCTTAGGAAGTTGACCATCACTGGATTAGGTAGTTTAGTTGAAATAATCTTTATTCGCTTTACATTATAAACAACAGGTACAGATCACATTGTTCATTGAGTACAAGCTGTATCGCCTTTACCAACTCTTTTACATAGGTCCTAGTCCGTTAATCAGTAATCTCTTGTAAGGTTGATATCTTCAGAGTCAGTTATTTTACAACAGTAAACTAGTATAATGTCTGTGATGCAACCTATCTGATCCATGTTGCTGCAAAGAGAATTATCAATTCACATTTATGTGAGCATGGTAGAGGTAATAACAAAAGAAGGCATCTTGAACCATTTCTCACTGCTCCCTCCTCCAAGCTCAACATGTTTGTATAGCCTACATTTCCCCCCCCCCCAAACAACTAAACAACAAAAAATAAAACAACTCAGCAATTAAGAAAAAAAGAACAAACTTCAACTTGCCTGTCGACTCTTCCCAAGTGCAGCAGATCCAGGAAAGGGGCCCCCACCAATTTTAAGGTCACTCCGAGAGGTTTTCTAGTCAATATTGGTTGGTCTTCTCCACCCAATCCAAACATTAGTTCCTCACCTTCCATAGTCAGGGTGCACCCCTCAACCCCACTGTCATCACTAATAACCCGCTAATAACCAGAAGTACCATATCTTGGAAAATTGATTGTGGTTATTTTGAATATGTGCTGCTGTTTCCGACAATTTATATGTAGCCTTTATTTTATCCGTCACCTCGCCCCACGAGGGTGCCCCTGACTTCCAGTGTCGTGCCACACATATTCTAGTAGCAGTACACAGAATCCGTATAAAGGTGTTAATGGGTGCATTAAAGGGTTCTATATGTTCGTTTAGCAGCGCCTGTGGAGCAGTCAGAGAGATAGATGCCGTCAGGACCTCGCTAAGTAGTGTAGACAGCCTAGACCATATCTGTTTAATTTGCGGGCAGTCCCACCACATATGAATATATGTCCCCCTGTCTGCACATCCCCTATAACAGAGTTTGCTGCCCCCCTGCGTGTAGTGGGAGGTGATAATGGGGGTCAAGTACCACCTGAAAGATGTTTTTAGGCAATTTTCTCTAAGGTCCGCACTGATCATTCCTTTGCTCGATGTGTATAGGAGTGTGTCCCACTCATCGATTGAGTATATTTTGTTCAGTTCCCTTTCCCACTGTTCCATTAGTTTAGTTTTAGAGGTATGTTTAGCCTTTTGTATCGCTAAGTATATAGCTGAAATCAGTTTTTTGTGTTGATTAGGTGAGTTGCATAGACGTTCGAGTGTTGTCAACAGTGTCGCTGAGCTATGTTTCCTAAATTTAGTGATAGTTGAAGATATTTGTAGGTACAGGAACCATTGCATTTTCTCTGGATATATCTTGTCTTGAATTTGTTGATATGTAGCTAGTTTATTATTGTGTAAAAAGTCTGCAACCCTATATAGCCCTTTATTGTCCCACTTCCCCATGTGTAGATGAAACTCTGGATTTAGGAGAGTCTTAATTGGTCTCACTACTGAGTCTATTGGAATTAGGTTTAAAGATCTGGACAACACGGTCCAAGTCTGCATCATCTCTACCGTAAGTCTGGAGGCCGGCTTTCCCTTAAAGGGTAGTTTCGAGTGATCCCATAGGATATCGTCTGGGTTGCTATACTCTGTCATTAGCGTCTCCACGCGGATCCACACCCGATCTGCTGGGTTTTTGCTAAATAAGGTGGTCTGAGCTAATCTAGCCGCTTGATAGTACTGTAAAGAATTTGGCATTCCCACCCCTCCCAATTGTCTGTGTTGCTGTAAAACATGAGATGGGATCCTAGCTGTTTTAGCACCTCTGAAAAAGCTCACTAAATCTTTTTGAAGTTTACTAAGGTCAATCAATGGCACTTTAATAGGTAGGGCTCGGAAAAGGTAGAGAAGCCTTGGTAGGATATTCATTTTAATTGATGTTAGTCGGCCATACAAGGAAAACCTGCCTTTTTTCCAGACATCTAAGTCTTTCCTAATCGATCTGTATAAAGGGACATAATTCAGATTGTATAAGTCATCAATGTTATTCGAAAGTTTAATCCCCAGATATTTAATCGACCCCTTATTCCATGTAAACTCAAAATTCGTTTCTATAAGTTTTTTGGTATGGTTGGGGAGGGCAATAGGGATAGCCTCACATTTTTCTAGATTAACCTTGTACCCTGATATATCTGAGTAATCTTGTAGAACCTTATATAGATTTGGTAGGGAAACGAGTGGTCTAGTCAATGTGAGAAGGACATCGTCTGCAAACAGCGACACTTTAAATTCCTGTCCCCTGAGTGAAACCCCATGGATATCTGGTGATATGCGTATCTTCTCTGCTAATGGCTCTATACATATTGCAAATAACAGGGGTGAAAGTGGACAGCCTTGGCGAGTACCATTTAAAATGTCTATCAGTTTTGACTGATAACCTGCCGCTCTGACACTAGCTGTAGGGTGAGAATAAATGCTTTTGATGGCTTGAACAAATAAGCCCTGAATATTTAATCTACCTAAAACTTCTAACATAAATTCCCAATCTATTCTGTCGAACGCCTTCTCCGCATCCAAGGATAGGACCAGAGAAGGCGTTCTCGTTTTGCTAAGATACTCTATCAGGGAGATCGCACGCCTCGTGTTGTCTGGGGCTTCCCTATCTGGAACAAAGCCCACCTGGTCAGGATGAATTAGCTTGGGTAAATATAATTTGAGTCTATTCGCAAGAATCTTAGTAAAAATCTTAATGTCCTGATTGATGAGGGAAATGGGGCGATAATTTTGACATAGTTTTGGGTTTCTGCCTGCTTTGGGGATAACTACTATTTTTGCTTGTAAAATTTCCTCGGGGATCTCATTACCTTTTAAGATATCATTGCATAGGGAAACTACATGTGGGATGAGTACCGATTTGAAAAGTTGGTAATAGTCCCCTGGGAACCCATCTGGACCCGCTGCTTTTCCTGGCTTAAGCTCTTTAATGGCATTATGGACCTCTCTAGTCGTAATTTCTGCATTTAATTCATCCCTGTCCTCGTCCCCCAGGGGAGTCAGTCTAGTGTCATCTAGGAAGTCAGACCGGAGTCTGGTCATCTGGTCAGAATGTGTAACTTTTTTTCCGTCATAGAGTTGAGCATAGTATTGAGCGAAACTATCCGCTATCTCCTGGGGATCAGATGTACAAGAGCCATCAGATTTTTGTAGAGAAGGTATCGTAAAAGACTTAGTCCTTTCCTTCAGCTTATGAGCCAAATATCTGTCGGGCTTGTTTGCATATAAAAAATAATGTGAGTTTAATCTGTGCGCTGCCCTAACTGATGTCTTGTTCATAATTGTAGCTAGTTCTAATCTTTTAGCCTGTAATTGCGTAAAGATGATGGGTGATGAGTTTAGTTGATGTGTCCTAGTGAGTGTGTCTATTTCTTTTTGCAATGTTTCCGTCTGCCGCCTAGCAGCTTTGGTTAAGGCCGCTTTTTCTTTAATAAGCAGCCCTCTAATATAGGGTTTATGTGCCGCCCAAATGGTGATGGGATTGGAGGTGGTTCCCTCGTTTAAGCCCCAATATTCTGACAGTGCCTTAGATATAGATTCTCTCGTCTTAACGTCTTGAAGAACATATGGGTCAAAGTTCCAGGACCGTGTTGCACTAGTGTGGAAAGTTTGTTTGATGTCTACTTGAACTATAGAATGATCCGACCATGCACATGCGTGTATCTTAGAAGAGGCTAGGTCTGGGATCAATGTCTGACTCAGATAGATGTAGTCTAACTTTGAGTAGGAACCATGTGCAAACGAATAGTATGTATAGTCATTTGTTTTACCGTATAAGGTGTCCCAGGAATCCAAAATATTATGTGATAAGAAAGTATCTTTTATTTTTTTAACTGTAGAGTTGTGTCTCATTTGTTTTCGGGTTAGTGGAACCTTGTCTTTGTCTTGGTGTGCATACATTGACACATTAAAATCCCCCCCTAAGATTATCCGGAAATGCGACCAATGTGTCAGTAGATCCGAGACATGAGAGAAAAAGGGCGCTTGTGATTCATTGGGCGCATAAACATTACAAAAGACTATGTGCTTATCCCGTATTCTACCTTTAAGTATCAAAAACCTGCCTTCTGGATCCCTAATTGTTTCTTCCATCACAAACCCCACCGAGTGATGAATTAGTATTGATACTCCCCTTTTTTTCCTATCTGTTATAGAGTGAAAATGTTGAGTGTACCCTCTGGCCCAATATTTGGGAATGGCTTCCCTGGTAAAGTGTGTCTCTTGAAGGTAAATGATGTTAGCCTTCAATCTAATGTATTGGCTCATCGCTATTCTACGCTTTGGGTCAGTGTTGAGGCCCCTGACGTTGTGTGAAATTAGTCGAAGATTAAAAGTCATTACTTACTATTTTGTGTGTGGGGGACCCCCCCCCCCCGGATCCGCTGTCTCCTCAATCATTCTTGTTGCCCATAGGCATTGTGGATAAGGTTTTCTTTGGTTAAATGATTCATGCATAGAAATGAGGCGAGTCGACAGGACATAAACAAAAACAAGAACACATAAAGTAACAATCAAATACAAATTGTCAAATATACAAATGAAAGCATAGTAGCCAAGGATCAAAGATCCCTGTCTCCTGTAGGCAAAAAAGGAAAATAAACAAAATAAACATAAAACAAAAACATCCCCAACCTTTACCTCTTCCCCACTCAGGTTGGTTGTAGTTACATACTGTCTGTACTATAACAATAGGCAATCTAATGAAAAAAAAAGAGGAAGGGATACACCCCCTTTTCCTTGAGAGTATCTGGAAAGATAACATTTAACATTTTCTTAACAATCACCTCCTAGCCTTTAAATGCTTTCTGACCCCATTCCCTCCCGAATCTACAGCTACCCTGACTTTCGCTAGTAGGAGTCTAATGTTCTCCCAGGTATCTGGTATATCAGTTCATACCCTAAAAAAGTGTCACTGGATACAAAAAAGGATACATTCTTCACGTCTCCCTCCTCCTAGAGAGATGTAGAAAAGCTCAGCTTAGTCAGGAACAAGAAGATAAAAAAGCACTAAGACTTAGCCTTTCTTTTTGGAACTTTGGTCCACTTCTGTCTCTGTTGAAGAGGTTGATTTGCCAATATTTGAGAGGAACTCTCTGTCTGGTTTAGTTGAGGAATCTCAGGAGTGTCCAATTGTAGTCTGCGGCATATCTCTGGAATCTCTGACGCTTCTTTCAAATTGAATGATCTTCCATTATACTGAATATATAAGCTGAAGGGGAATCCCCAGCGGTATACTATTTGATGTTTTCTCAGGAGTGTGGTAAGGGGTCTCAGATAACTTCTTCTTTGTAGAGTCCTCACACATAGATCCTGAAAGAATTGTATCACCACCCCCTGAAATTTGAAAGTAGGGTTCTTCCTGGCTGCCGATAGGATTTCTTCCTTTTCTGGAAATCTAAGAAACTTCACTATGACATCTCTAGGTGGCGCTTCTTCTTTTGGCCTTGCTCTTAATGCACGATGTGCCCTTTCCAGTTGGAATTTTTCTTCACCCGTTTCTCCCGTGATGGCCTGAAATAATTGGTGTAGATAAATGGGAAGCTCCTCAGCTGAGATTGTCTCTGGGACCCCTTTTAGACGTATATTACATCTACGGCCTCTGTTCTCGAGATCTTCCAGTTTGTCATGCATCTCATTTACTTCCTGCTGCTGCGTGGAGATCTTTTGAGTAATATCAGAAAGGTCTTCTGTAATAGTGGTTTCATTTTCTTCTAGGGTTGCAACCCTAGTACCCAACTCCAAGATGTCTTGCTTTATGTCTGCTAGGCTATTCGTGACAGTATTTTGAAAAGCGTCAAATTTTTCCCAGAGCTTATCAAAATTTTTACTAATATCCTGTTTAGATACCAGTGCCTTCAAGTCAGCTTTTGTAGCAGGAGTTGCATCTTCTTCTGTATATTGTGAACCTGCATCAGAGTCGTTATCTTCTTCCAGCGCCATGTTAGCAGACTCTAAATGTTTCTCTCCTTTAGCAGGTTTGAAAAACAGGCTGGCTGCTGCTGATTTAGGCCCCTGGGAGGGTTTATTCTGTTTCCTCACTGACATGGTTCTGATAGATTTAGCCAAATTTCCAATGGTATATTAGTTTGGAAGTTTATAGTAGAATAGATGCATTGATAAAAGGAGGTTAATGCAATAAATGCAAAAGGCACATAAGTCAGTACTTAACCAATGTAAGAGGCTAGTGGTAGAGAGACAATGCTGTAGGTTTCTGAGTATATTCCAGCTTTTTGATGCTCCTCCACCCTTATCTCTATCAGCATTATATATGTCGACAGCGCTCTCTGATAACGAAATCAAAGCTTTTATTTCTCTCTAATATCGTATCTCAGGCTTATAAGATAGATGGCAGGATTGATTTAGACCCCTTGTCAGCATGTAGGTGTCCTTGTCGCCTTACTAGATGTCTGATAATGGCTGTATAAGAAGTGCTTTCATTGGTGTGTGTCCCTCTTAGTATCTGTGGCTGTGAAGTGCAGGATTCTTTAGTCTGGGTCCCAGCATTATTAGAAAATGGCCGTTACATATGCTCTATATTTATATGCATTGTATATGCATTAATAACTTCCATCCCCTTCAGGGGTTAATATGGGCTCATGAAAACATAATGTGGACTTTGAATGGTAGCCCCACACATATCGCCCAGCTCAACTTTCAGTCTCTCAGATCAGCTCTGACTAGCGTGTCATTTTCAAATACCCTTCTTACCGCCACTGGTTTATGCGCCTCTAGGCCCTCTATGTCAGCCCGCTCCTCACCGGGTCTTTTTTTGAAGCCTTGCTGTCCTCCGTTAGAGTCGCTAGATGTCCGGTGTAGCTGCTAGTCTTAGGAGTCGTTTAAAGGGTATGCGCTTATTCCTGGTAGCATCCCCAGCAGCTAAATCTCTTAGAAAGTTGCTCTGGTGTTGCGTTAACACGCCACCAAAATGGCGCTCGGCATCTATCTGCTCCTGTGCTCCACCGCTAGCAGACAGATTTATGGCTCCCAGCAGCAGTTCCAGCCAATTTCGGGAGTGTGCACTTCTTTTCCCCACAAAATGAGGCAAAACTTTTATGTTTATCCCCTCAGCATATCGTCCTATGCCATAGTACTGCACAGAGCTCCAACTCTAAGCAGCCATCTCCTAACGGCTCCAGGCTCCGCCCCCCGGATTAGGTAGTTTAAAGGGACAGTCTAGTCAAAATTAAACTTTCATGATTTAGAGAGGGCATGCAATTTTAAACTACTTTCCAATTTACTTGTATCATCAAATTTGCTTTGTTCCCTTGGTGGTATTTTTAAAAAGATAAACCTAGGTAGGCTGAAACTAATTTCTAAACCATTGAAAACCGCCTCTTAGCTCAGAGTATTTTGAAAGTTTTTCACATTTAGACAGTACTAGTTCATGTGTGTCATAGAGGTAACATTGTGCTCACTCTCATGGAGTTATTTAGGAGTCTGTACTGATTGGCTACACTGCATGTCTGTAAAAAGCACTTAGATAAGGGGCAGTCTGCAGAGGCTTAGATACAAGGTAATCACAGAGGTAAACATATATTAATATAACTGTGTTGGTTATGCAAAACTGGGGAATGGGTAATAAAGGGATTATATATCTTTTTAAATAATAAAAATTCTGGTGTAGACTGTCCCTTTAACATAGTAACATAGTAGATGAGGTTGAAAAATGACCGGAGTCCATCGAGTTTAACTTATACAAATCAAATATATTTACAAAAAAGCTCAAGTTGAGCTTAAATTAATCCTTCTAAAAGGTGACCCATTTAACACAAGCAATCACATCCATGAATTCTGTTTCAAGCCAGAAATGTATCCAAACCATTTTTAAATGTATCTTAGGTATTGGCATTCACTACCTCCTTTGGGAATGAGTTCCACAATTTTATTGCTCTTACAGTGAAAAAACGTTTCCTTTGCATGAGATTAAATTTCATTTCCTCCAGCCTTAAATTGTGACCTCTTGTCACAAACAAACATATTAATGAATAAATTTTCTTGGAAGACCTAACAACATTTCCCTATTTACAGGAGTCAACATTGGCTCATGTTGAGCTGCCTAATACTGTAGAAGGCGTGGGAGAAGCCATAAAAAAGCATCGGGATTTTCTTACTACTATGGAAATAAATGTTCAGAAGGTTACAGTGGCTGTAGAGGCTGGAGAGAGCTTAATACGGCTGGGGAACGTATTTGCAGACCGAGTGCAGGAAAGGATCGCTGCCATCCAAAAGAGGTAAGCTTGATGATTTTACACCATATTTATAGTCTTTGCCATCAACTAGATGAGGTGAGAAACCAGTGGTCTTTGATAGGTCAACCACAATCATGTGTTCTTCAACAAGCTGAATCTTGGAGATGGACAGTAGATTTACTTGTGACAGTAAAAGGATAAAGAGAAGAGATGGAGATTTTTTTTTAATAGGGAATAGGAAAATTTGAGACTACACCGAGAATGAAAATACAGAATATTCTTATATATATTTATAAGGGGTGCACAAAAAATTGGCATTCGTTATCCTGCATTCATTTATTGAGTGACAAAAGATTTTGCATCACTAATATTACGTATATGATATATTGATGTTGGAAATTTGGGGTTTAGAGGGTAGATGAGAAGAGAAGGTGTGAAGGTACAGCGGATGTTGCTTTTAGGCAGGGCCAGTTAAAGGATTTTTTACACCCAGAAGAAGATACATTTTGCTGTATATCATAAATTAGCTATCTATAGCGTGTTTTTTTAATATTTAATTACAGAGAACATAGATTTCCGATTACTACACAAAAACTTTGAAACGTTGACAGTTCGTCCGTCACCTGTCACCCACTTCATAAAAGTCACCCACCATCCTCTCAGATCATCTGTTTTGGAAAGCCATAAAAAGCCAGGGAGATTAAAAAACAGACATTACAAAAAAATTATTTCTTTTTTTTTTCAATTCGTCTTTATTAGCAGGGAAAGAAAAACAATCACATGATGATTCAGAAGAGCAAACAAGTGCGGTGCGCAGACCGCAGTTTTTAACCACTTAACATGTGTTTGACAAAATACACGAAAAATTGCATATAAGTGTATGTTCACCACACCACAAAAGAAATATAATTCTGTGGTCATACAAGATACAATACAAATGCAATTGTAGTGTAGTCAATCTAGCCTATTCACTTGTGACTCATTCTCTCCCTTTTTCTTGTTTAATATATCTTAACAATTACTATATTACAATAACTTACGACATTAACAATAGTCGTACCTCAACACAAAAAAACAAAAAAGGGGGGGGGGGGAGAGGGGAAGTGAAGGGAAATGGGGAGGGGAAGCCGACCTTCCCCTCCCAGGCACCAACAGGTCAGAACACAGTAAATTGAAAGGTATTACAACATGTTAGAGTGTGCTAGGGCATGTTAAAACAACATCTCTTCCTGGAAAGCTGCACCAGGTTGGCTTGTAGGAGGTTCCATGAGCCCCTGCCATTCACCTCTCAGATTCGCCAACAGCATTAGTTCCAGATGAGCAAAAGGTTTGAGGACCTAGAGCTACTAGGCTGGTTGTAGGGTAGTAATAAAGGGCTTCCATTTTTTAAGGAAGGGTTGTAATCTAAGCTTAGTGTTAAGCTTAGTGTCGCGTTGTTCAATGAAAAGTTGTTTCATCAAGCGAAGTTTAAATTGAGCTATTGTGGGTGGTTTTCTAGAAATCCATCTATCCAAAATACAACTTCGGGCCAGAAGCGTGCATAGGGTAAGTAGTTTATGGAGTTGTTTGTGCCTAGCCTCCCAGCCAAAAACATACACATTGCTTAACTCTATCTCAATCTCTATTTTGAATGTGACCCTTAACCAGTACTGAAATTGTCCCCAAAAACGTTTAATCTGCGGACAGAGGAAAAAATAATGCTGAAGTGAAGGGGACACCCCATTACACTTAACACATATATCTGGGTGCCCAGGTTTCCATTTCGACAACCTGTGAGGGGTGATGTAGTCTCTATGCAATATCCTGAGCTGGGCCTCCCTAAGTGGCATTGCTAGTGTAGCTGATCTAGTGGCCTCTATGCTATCCGTCATATTCTGTATCGTCAATGTCAGAGCAATGTCTATGCGTAGTTTAGCTAGGGTCTGTGTCTGTATGACGGGTTCTTTCCGCTTTTTTAATTGCTTATAAAAGTCTGACAAGCAGCCCAGCTGAAACATTGTCTGAGAGACAGCAAAGGGAGACCTATTCCAGAACTCGGGGTTAGCCTGCATAACACTCAAAGCATAATGATGCACCTGCAAGTATGCATAAAAATGCTTGTTAGGAATAGGAAATTTGGCTTTGAGCTCCTGGAAAGATCTAACAGTGTGCAGCAGTGGGTCCACCACATCACCCACCGTGTTAAGGCCCAGAGTTTTCCAAATACGGAACGGTTTATGCTCGTTCCCCGCTGGGAACTCCGGATTGCCCACAAGCGGCAGAAACTTTAAAGGGGGGTGAGTGAGTCCCATATACCTATTAATTAGTTGCCACGCTCTCAAGGGGTCCCTATATAAGACACTGGTAGCTACTGAGTGTGGAATGTCTTTCAGTGGTGCATAAGGGAGATATGCTAGAGCAATAGGAGCTAGAGTCGCCTCCTCCAGTGGGGCCACACAAAAGTGAGAGGTGCCCAGTTGCCAATCTGTTACCAGTCTGGCTAGGGTCGCCCAGTTATAGAACTTCAGATTGGGAAAGCCCAGACCCCCACTAAGGAAGGGGAGTTGGAGCTTCTCCAAGGCTATGCTGGGTTTTTTACCTCTCCAAACGAAGGTGGACAGAGCTCTATTCCAAATGGCTAAGTCGTTGTTGGTCATAAGGAAGGGCAGCATCAACAGAGGATACATTATCTTCGGTAGTAAGGTCATCTTGACCAGACTGACCCGGCCCGATAAACCCAGCGGGAGATTGATCCAGCTATGGAGTTGCGTGGCTATACTACTACATCTCTCAGAGATATTAAGGGTGTACTTCTTATGGGGGTCTCTATGTGCCTTGATACCAAGGTATGTCAGTGCACCCTGTACCTCCACAAACGGAAAGGTATGTCCAGAGTTGGGATGTTTGTTAAGCCACAAGATCTCCGACTTAGATGTGTTAATCTTATATCCCGAGAAGTCTCCGAACTCGGAGATAGTATTCATTATGCGCGGTATGTATCTTGAGGGTGAGTCTACAAAAAGCAACATGTCATCCGCATACAAGGCCATTTGTACTGGGTGGTTTCCCAGCACGATGCCCGGAAAAGATTTCCTCAGCTTAATTGCCAGGGGTTCTAGAGCCAAGTTAAACAGAAGGGGCGATAGGGGACACCCCTGTCTGGTACCCCGTTGCAACTGGAAGTCTGGAGAGAATAGACCATTGACCAGAAAGCGCACCACTGGAGAACTATACATTTTTCGAATCACATCTAAAAAGGGGCTCCCAAAGTTGAACCGTTGCATCGTATCTATCAGGTGGGGCCATTCCACACGGTCGAAGGCCTTCTCTGCGTCCAGAGACAGCAGGAAGGCCTCCGCAACACTGGTCCCCTCACCCTTCTTGTCCAAGGACCAGTAGTGATCAATTACATGACGCACCTTGCGAAGGTTAATTACAGAGGAGCGCTGAAACACGAAACCCGTCTGATCTGGATGTATTGACTGGGGAAGAACAGATTTTAATCTGTTGGCCATTATTTTCATAAAGAGTTTGTAATCCGTGTTAAGCAAGGAAATGGGTCTATAGGCCTCAGGAAGCGTATGATCTTTACCCGGCTTAGGAATTAGGGTAATGTGTGCAGAGGTGAAATCCCGCGAGGGCATTGTCTCCCCTTGAAAGTAAGTGTTGAAAAGTTTAGTCAATGAGTTGCCAATTTGTGGTAGGAGGATTCTATAAAAATCGTCAGGAAGACTGTCCAGGCCTGGAGCCTTCCCCACTGGGATAGACTTCAAGGTAAACGCGACCTCCTCTGTTGTGATGGGTGCATTCAAAGCATCCACCTGATCCTGAGTCAGTTGGGGTAGATTAAGAGATTGCCAGAAGTGCTCCTGGGAGACCGGGTCGGAAGGACCCTGACACGAGTAGAGCTGCGTAAAATACTGAGCGAAACATTTTGCAATCTCCTCAGGGGAGGTGTATGTGCGCCCATGATGTTTGAGTGCCGCAATGTTAGACCCTGAAGACCTTGATTTAGTTAATGCTGCAAGCATTTTGCCTGGTCTATTACCAAACCTGTAGTATTTACCAGCCATCTTTAGCAAAACCGAAGCAGCCTGGTGTCTCATAAATGCCTCCAGTTCTGCCTTGGTCGCCACGTAACTCTCATGCGTGCCAGATGTTCAAAGAGAACAATGAGTTTGATAGGCCTGGACCAACTTTTTCCTAAGCTCCATGTATCTGAATTGCGTTTTAAATTTAATCTTTGAGACGTATGATATTATGGAACCGGATAAGACTGATTTTGCTGTCTCCCAGAAAAGCTGGGCATTATCTACATGTGTCAGATTGTCTGTGTAGTAGTCAGTCCAGCTCTGGTGTAGGAATTTGACAAAGGCCTCCGAGGAGGCTAGGTATGTTGGAAATCTGAGAGTGTTTCTATTTGCTCTTGGACCGCGTGCACCCAGAAGTAACGCCACGGGCGCATGGTTGGATAGAATAATGTCATGTATGTCACAGGTTTGAACCTGAGTGACCAGGGAGTTAGAGACCATAAACAAGCCTATCCTAGATAAAGTGTGCTTGGCCTTAACTAGGCATGTGTAGTCTTTACCTTCTGGGTGGCACAATCTCCAGATGTCACAAGTATCAAGGTGTGCTTCAAACATGCCAAAAACCCTGGACTCATATCTTGCTTTATAATTTTTCTTAGGGTCTCTCACTAGGTGGGTGCCTAACCATGCTCTGTCCAGTATATGTGAGGGGGAAATATTAAAATCTCCACCTATAATCAATTTTGAACCCATATACGGAGACAGTTTTTGTATTATGTGCGTCCAGAAATGCGTTGATCTATGATTAGGCGCATAGATATTGCAGAACACATAACTAGCATCGTTGATGCTTACCTGTAGAATCATAAATCTACCTTCGCTATCTAAATATGTATGGTTTACAGTCACCGCAAGTCGTTTGCCAAATAGGACAGCCAGACCTCTACTGGCACTAGTATGTGAATTATAGATAACTTGACCCACCCAATCCCTCTGCAGTTTAGAGTGTTCCTCATCTGTCAGGTTTCCTGTAATAGGGCCATATCCGCTCCCAATCTCCTGAGATGCGTAAGAATTGCCGCCTCTTAATGGGGGAATTAATTCCCCCTACATTCCAAGTTAGAATTTTAAGGGGCATGTGAAACTAAATTATAAGAGTATGAGAGGCTGATACACAGGGGCAGAGCCTGTAAGAAGAGGGAGGTGGACAGGGAAGGAGGGAAGGGAAAGAGGGAGGAGAGAGGAGAAAAAAAAAAAATACAACACAAACAACAGTGTAAACTCCCCTAGCACAGTACCCAAATCAAACAACAGTGCAACCAACAGTATCATTGTCTTATGGCATAAGGTTAAAGGAGGAAACCAAACAAGCATTGAAAGGGTGGAAAATACATTGTTTTTAGATATCCCCTTTCCAATACACCTGAAAACAAGAAAGGTTAATTCCTTCTGACCCCACCAACCCCCTCCCCTACAATATGATCGTACATATCCCTTAAGAGACATCTCAAAAAACATGGCACTAGAGCAAAACATATTGAATCTACTTGCTAATCCTCTTCGTGAGACAACATGCGAATTTGTGCCAAGGACATGGTGCCATACAAGCCTGTAAAAAGAAACATAAACATATCCCCCCACTCCCCCATACTGCAATAGTACCCTCTGGCAACATTATAAGTGGTCAAATTGTCAGACAGAATAATTGTTATAGTGACACATATCGCTAGCTGGGGAGAAAAAAAGAGAAAAACATAAGCAAATCAGGGCCCAAAGGCCTGGGGACATTACCAAGTTTTTTAACTTAACGTTCCTACCCAAACAGGTGTGCTCCATTAGGAGCCAGTACTCAGCCACTTCCAGGGCTAAGACAAAAGAAAGTAAGTAGGTAAGTAACCTCTCCATTTATTTAGCATAGATAATCCAGGATCGTCCAGAACTCATTATGCTGCTAGTCAGGAAGGAGGTTGCTGGTTCTCAGTTGCCAAATAGCTGCGCAGGGCTGGTGGAGAGTGGAAGTACTTTATGCCATGGGGTGTTTGAAGGCGTAGCTTGGCAGGATAGAGTAGAGCCACCTGGCACCCTTGCTCATGTAATTGCGAGCACAAGGGGGCAAACAATAACTTGGAGCGCTCAAAGACAACTTCTTTGTGAGATCTGTATGCTCTTAGTATCTTCAGCTTTTCTTGGAAGTTTAAGCATTTAAAAATAACCTGTCTGGGCTTCTGATTTGCATGTTCAAGAGTCCTTTCAGGCCCTATTCTGTGGGCTCTCTCCACGTCGATTGGTAGGATGTCAGGGGGTATTCCCAATAACTTGGGGAATGTGAGGGCAGTAAACTCCAAGAGGTCTTTCCCCTTAACCGACTCAGGGACCCCCACAATGCGCAGATTATTGCGCCTACTTCTGTTCTCTAGATCATCAACCCTCTCACGGAGAATTTGATTTTGCTTAAGTGTTGTCTCAGAGGGGACCTGCCTGTCCTCGACATCTGAAATGTGGGATTCAGCTACACTTATACGTGAGGAGAATTGGCGGACCTCGCTTGTAAGCGTGTCTACCCCAGACTGCAGGGAGTCCATCTTTGGGAGAAAGAAAGATTTAAGCTCTTGCAACAGAGACTTGTGGTCCTGTGAGGGAGATGCTAAACCCATTATGGGTGGATGAGTTTCACTATGCACTTCCACACTGTGTTTTTGTTGTCTCTTGTCTGCTCTTGCTCTTTGACTCATGGTATCGTTAGTGGAGGGGGGGAGTCTCTGAAAATATTTGTCTACTTTCATGTACCCTGACAAAGTGCCACGTGTTAAGGGTTACTGCAAGTGTGTGACAAAATTCCCCAAATATGCAGTATGCCACAAATTCTGAGTGCGCGTGGCCGACTAGAGTAATATTGTAATGTTATGGGCCCCTGCTGCATAGCAGTTTATAATAAGATAAGACCCTTATTGCGGTGTGAGAACCACTAGCACTGTGGTCAGATGCTGCACAGCCCACCTTTTGCGACTGAAGGGCCTTCAACCAGTTAGTGTGCTGATGTGTCTGAGAGGCTATGTGTTTAGCTTGGGTGTTTTAAAAAGTTGCATAGGAGCCCAAGAGCCTGCCTTACGAGAGTCCTGAAACAATGCACAAATAAAGTGTGGCCTCCAGACAGGTTGAACAGACCAAGCAGGCGGCGAGCACAAAGCCAGCCACGTGGCAGTCTGTGACCTCCACACACCCAAGGCCTTTGGTATGGCCTCCCCAACTTATGCAACGATGTCTCAGTGCACAAAGCACAGTGTTAAATGAAGGATTAATGCCCATTTACCCCTCTCACTAACCGTAACATAGCAGGATTGGTGCGGCCTTGTGGGATATAGTTAAGGCCTCTGATAGCATGTCACCTCCTCTGCTTCCAGCGATTTTGCTGCCCGAAGTCTCTCTCCGTAACAGCCCAGGGCCAAGATACCCAGTTGTGAGATTTGTCAGGAGAGCTAAGACCTTTGGTAAGCACAGTGTAGAGGATTGTGGCGCCCTGCCACTCCGTTTAACGGCTCCGCCGTTTGTTGCGTCCGGTGGAAAGTGCGTATGGGAAAGCCCTTCACAAAATACCTTTTGCTGGCGATAGCTAGTATTAGCCCTCCCAGAGTGAGGAAAAGTCGTGGGGTATTAGAACGGTCCGTTACTTGAGGAAAAAACTAAGTTTTTACTTATGTTGGAGCGGAGCTCCTTCTGCATGCGACCGTTCGACAGACCCGCCCACCGGAACCCCTCACAAAAAAATTATTTCTATGAAAATACTTTCTGTCTTGCTGTAGCGCGAATCGCTTGCAGGGGCCCCCTTACAGAAGAACCATCCCTGGTTTTTGGTTGCAGGCAGAATGGTGGGTGTGGGAAAGGAGAATTAAGAAATAAAAATTGGAATATTAGGAGTGAAAGAGAAGGCAAAAGTGAGTTGGGGAGACTCAGGCATTAGGAAGTTGTGGAAGGTGTCAAAAGAATAGGTACATAAGGGAGGCAAGGTGAAGGTAGGATGGTGGTGGTAGACGAAGAAAGACAGAAAACTATAGAAGGGTGAAAAAAGAGAAATGGGTCATATAGAAATATCATAGGGGTGGAAGAGGAAACTAAGGGAAAGAGCAAAAGGGGATAAAATAAAGTAAAATAAGTCAAGAAAGGAGAGGCAGCATCTGAAAATGGGAGTTTTAGGGAGAGTAAAAGGACTGATGGTAATGTAGATGGAGAAGGAGTGGGAAAGAAGAAGGTTTTGGAAGGGGAGATGGGGTGGTAGGGTGGAAAGACAGAGTAGGGAGGGCCTAAAGAGAGTAGAAGAACCAGAAGTGATGAGAAGAAGAATATGAATGAGATTCTAGAGGAAAATTGAGAGAATGGGTGTCAGAAACAGAGAAAGAATAAGTAGAGGAGGAATGAGAAGGGTGGAAGGTGAATAGAAAGGTAGGAAGATCAAAAACTCACTGGCATGGAGAGAAATCACACAGAATCTCTGGGGAGATTTAGACTATACACAGTAATGTAGGTATCTCTCCTTCATATACATAGCCCAGCATGGTGAGATAAACATCTCTCCAGGTAATTAGATATAAAATGTGTCAACGTGAGAACAATAAAAAGTAAAAAATGTCTGAGTGATCAAATAAAAAATGAAACTTTAATCCTAAACAATGCAAAAAAAGTCCCAGCTGAAATGTTCAATGTTGGTTCCTCAGAGAGAGAAAGAAGTAAAAAAACATAGCGTAACATGAATTTATTAAATTCCACACTTATTATACTCACAATGGTAGAGCTACGATAGCTCCAAGATATGCGCTCTATACACAAACCCTCTGTATAACAGGATCTCTTTCGTAAAGTATTTATTCTGAAAAATACATTTACAAATTTAAAATTAAAATAACTGGCACTTACAAGGCACTTGGGACATAGAGGCACAATCGGCAGCAGACGTAAAGTAATAGTAAAACCAGATGGTAAACAAAGTTACACTTATCATATTATTGTTACACAGTATTGACCATATCCAGTCCAAGACGATGCAAGACTTCAAGGTGATCCTCCTCCCCTCCTGGTGACGTGCGCTCTGATGTACGTTTCCCCATGTGATGTGGCTTTGTCAAGGATAAAGGATCCTCATCTATTCTGCATTTATATAATAGTTCATGTCCTTTAATTGGTCTATGCAAACAGTCCCCTTATAGGTAATGTCCTTTATCTAAATATTGAGTTCCAAATGTAAAAATATAAAAATTATATAAAATTAAATTCCAAAATTAGAGATATTAGAGAAACGGAAGGTAGATGATCTATACCATAATACTGAAAAACTTATATATATATATAAATGAAATCAAAAAATATTTAAAATGTTTGAAATAAATACTTTAAAATAGAAATCGTATCTCAAATCCCAACACGGAATTCAAACCCTTGATGTCTGGTTATTAGGTATGGAGAGAAGAGGAGACAGAAAGGAAAAGAGAGAACTAAAAGTTGAGAAGCAAGAACAAGAAGGAGGTGATATAGAAGGGAGAGAAAAAATTAAATTTGCAAAATATAAAAAGAGAGATCAGTAGGTAAAACGGAAAGCAGAGATGAGAAGTAAGAGAGAGAAAGGATGTGATAAGCAAGGAGTAATGGGAAGGAGACATGAAGAGGTGGCTGAAAAGCAAAAAAGAGGTGGAGAGGAGAGGGTTGTTGTGAGGTGACAAAGAAGGAGAGATTAGGATTTAGGGCCAGATTCTTTAAAACACACTGTCATGGAGTAAAATCTTTAAAATCACACTGACACTCACATGCACAGAACTTTCTTAATTCTCTAAAAGAAAAAGGGGTCTGGATCTGGAAGTCCTGGCAAGTGGTGAGCTGCCTCCGGTAGGAATTAATGAAGCTCACTGGAATACAGAATCTCGTGGGGGAGAGCGAATGTTACAGGGAGCACCCAGAATTTTTTTTTCCAAGCACATACAAATAAAATTGTGCGGTTTTCAGAATACGTTCACATACGTATCTTGTTCTAAAAGAGTAATTGCATATTTTGCATTGCATATCTTGAGACAGATTATATTTGGTATAGATATGTGTACTTTTTATTGTGCTTTTAACTGAATACAATTTCTACTGTGTACATTAAATACAATTGTGTCCTGCGTACTTTAAATATTAATTTTACTGTGTAATTTAAATTTCCATTTTGACATGTACTGTTCATATGAATTGTTTCAATATGAAATTTAAATATTTAAAGTGGTTATTTTATTGACCACTATAATGTAATGTATGTGCCTTCACATAAAGTCTAGGGTACATATTTTAGGAAGACACAAACTTTCCCTTGATTTAATCCTGTGAAGAGTTTGTAGCACTGACATATGTTTTAGATAATGCTTAGACGCCAATAGAAAGGAGAGATAGAAAGAAAAGGTGACATGGGAAGCTAGAGCAGAAAGGAGCAAGGAGGTGGTAGGGAAATAATGTCTGATGTTGAGGTAGAAAGACATGGTGACATGGGAATGTAGAGCTAAAAGGAGAGATGGGGAAGTTTGTAAAAAAGTGAGAAGGTGAGGTGGAACGAGATTGGCATATGGAAAGGTAGAGCAGAAAGGAGAAAGGAGGTGGTAGGGAAATAATGTAAGATGTTGAGGTAGAAAGACATGGTGACATGGGAATGTAGAGCTAAAAGGAGAGATGGGAAAGTTGGTAAAAAAGTGAGATGGTGAGGTGGAACAAGACTGGCATATGGAAAAGTAGAGCAGAAAGGAGAAAGGAGGTGGTAGGGAAATAATGTAAGATGTTGAGGTAGAAAGACATGGTGACATGGGAATGTAGAGCTAAAAGGAGAGATGGGAAAGTTGGTAAAAAAGTGAGATGGTGAGGTGGAACGAGATTGGCATATGGAAAAGTAGAGCAGAAAGGAGAAAGGAGGTGGTAGAGAAATAATGTAAGATGTTGAGGTAGAAAGACATGGTGACATGGGAATGTAGAGCTAAAAGGAGAGATGGGAAAGTTGGTAAAAAAGTGAGATGGTGAGGTGGAACGAGATTGGCATATGGAAAGGTAGAGAAGAAATGTGAGTTGGACAAGTAGGGAAAGAATGTGAGATGTTGAGGTAGAAAGACATGGTAACATGGGAATGTAGAGATAAAAGGAGAGATGGGAAAGTTGGTAAAAAAGTGAGATGGTGAGGTGGAACGAGATTGGCATATGGAAAGGTAGAGAAGAAATGTGAGATGGACAAGTAGGGAAAGAATGTGAGATGTTGAGGTAGAAAGACATGGTGACATGGGAATGTAGAGATAAAAGGAGAGATGGGGAAGTTGGTAAAAAAGTGAGAAGGTGAGGTGGAACGAGATTGGCATATGGAAAGGTAGAGCAGAAAGGAGAAAGGAGGTGGTAGGGAAATAATGTAAGATGTTGAGGTAGAAAGACATGGTGACATGGGAATGTAGAGCTTAAAGGAGAGATGGGAAAGTTGGTAAAAAAGTGAGATGGTGAGGTGGAACAAGATTGGCATATGGAAAAGTAGAGCAGAAAGGAGAAAGGAGGTGGTAGAGAAATAATGTAAGATGTTGAGGTAGAAAGACATGGTGACATGGGAATGTAGAGCTAAAAGGAGAGATGGGAAAGTTGGTAAAAAAGTGAGATGGTGAGGTGGAACGAGATTGGCATATGGAAAAGTAGAGCAGAAAGGAGGTGGTAGAGAAATAATGTAAGATGTTGAGGTAGAAAGACATGGTGACATGGGAATGTAGAGCTAAAAGGAGAGATGGGAAAGTTGGTAAAAAAGTGAGATGGTGAGGTGGAACGAGATTGGCATATGGAAAGGTAGAGAAGAAATGTGAGTTGGACAAGTAGGGAAAGAATGTGAGATGTTGAGGTAGAAAGACATGGTGACATGGGAATGTAGAGATAAAAGGAGAGATGGGAAAGTTGGTAAAAAAGTGAGATGGTGAGGTGGAACGAGATTGGCATATGGAAAGGTAGAGAAGAAATGTGAGATGGACAAGTAGGGAAAGAATGTGAGATGTTGAGGTAGAAAGACATGGTGACATGGGAATGTAGAGATAAAAGGAGAGATGGGAAAGTTGGTAAAAAAGTGAGATGGTGAGGTGGAACGAGATTGGCATATGGAAATGTAGAGAAGAAATGTGAGATGGACAAGTAGGGAAAGAATGTGAGATGGTGAGGTAGAAAGAGATGGGGACATGAGAAGATAGAATTCAAGGGAGAGAGGAAGAGGTAGGGAAAGACTGCAAGATGGAGAAGAGTAAAGTTTAGAGATGAAAGGAGAGAAGGGGAGGAAGCAAAAAATGTCACATGGGATGGTAAAGAGTCAGAAGACACGGTGAGGTAAAAATAGTGAAGGAGGCGGGAGTTAAAGAGAAGTAATAGATTGTTAAGGTATGCTGGAGAAGTAGACCGGGAAGGACAGAAACAATGACAGAAAGGTGAAATGAAGAAGGCAGGGAGAAAACATAAATCAGCCAAAGGAGAGAGGACTGAGACATTAGTCATGGTGGAATAGGGAAGGTACATCTAAATCATCATTTTGATGTCTCCTTCTTTCTGGACTGCAGGAGCCAGCGTAACATGGCTTTGGCCCAGAAATGGCTACAGCGTTTGAAAGACCATCTGCATCTTCAGAATTTCCTGCAAGACTGCAACGAGGTAAGAGCTCATTGGCTTATTTCTGCTCATCGACTCTTCCTGGTTGTCAACAAAGTGAGCAGTAAAACATTAATATGCCTCTTAAGCACGCAACTTGCACATGAAGTCATCATATCAAGCCACTGGCAACTTTATTAAATTACCATCATGTATCAGTATACCATGCTTAATAAACAGTGTTCTCCATAGAAAACGTTGGCAGCCGGGTGGCATTATGAATTGGCCCAGGAGTTGTGCCCATTAAAGGCCAGATTACGAGTGTAGCGCAAATGAACGCTTCTGCCCAAATGTTAATTGCGCTGAAGTAAGCTGTTTGCGCTTGTCGAGTTGCGCTCATATTACGAGTTGAAAGTAAACTGTTTTCACTCTCGCGCTAACACGACAAGCGTAAAAATTAAGTTAGAATATTGCATGCGCGTTCACGTATTACCCCATAGCAGTCAATGGAGAAAGAAAAAGTGAGGGAAAAAACTAACACCCCACTTCGCACAAACTCGATCGCAAATTCTCATTTGCACTAACCCGCCATGAAAATATGAATATTTCAACTTCCAATGTTCTACACAAAGCAGCACAAGTACTATTTATTCATCAATACATATTTCTACATATATCTGATGGTATTTTAGTACAATATATATACCTATACCTATTATATATACATGATTATATATAGGTGTAGATATATACAGATATATTTAGGAATATCTATTTATAAATACTTATATTCTTCTATGTGCAGAACATTGGTATGTGAAATATTTACAGTAGATACATAGTTAAAACCTTTATTAAATATGAATATTGCATAAATATGCTACTACATGTTTTCATCTACTTAACTCCAAAGGGCTAAAATGCACTTATACATATGACTAAATATGTGTACATATGTATTTATGTGTTTACATGTGTATATATGTCTGCAAATACATATATACACATATAAATACATATGTACACATATATAGACATATATATATATATATATATATATATATATATATATATATACAGGTAGCCCTCAGTTTACGCCGGGCTTAGGTTCCAGAAGGAATGGTTGTAAATCGAAACCGTTGTCAATTGAAATCCAGTTTATAATGTAAGTCAATGGGAAGTGAGGGAGATAGGTTCCAGGCCCCTTTCAAAATTGTCATAAGTAACACCTAATACATTATTTTTAAAGCTTTGAAATGAAGACTTTAAATGCTAAATGCTATAGCATTATAAACCTAATAAAATAATCACACAACACAGAATATATAATTAAAGTTAAATGAACAAAAACATTTGCTAAACAGCATTATAAACCTAATAAAATAATCACACAACACAGACTTCACTTGCATTTTTCTGCAAACAGTTCTTTCTATGCATTCCAATCTGGACTGATTTATAGACAGATTTGAAATCTGCTCGACAGCGCATGTCTGGTTAAACTGATTAATTTCAGCTTGCTTGGCTTTGCTGCAACACAAGCGGACAGCTCCACCTACTGGCTATTTTAATAACTGCACTGCTTCTTAATGCTTTTCAATAGCAGTCACATGACTGGAAAAAAAGGTTGTTATTCTGAAACGGTGTAAATTGAACCGTTGTAAAGCGAGGGCCACCTGTATATATATATATATATATATATATATATATATATTATATATATATATATATATACATATAAATCTTTAGACATGTATATGCATGTATCTCTATGTTAAAGCCCTTTGCCTGCCTTTTTCTCTAACACCTGAGATCTCATATCTTTGAACCCTTATAACTTTAGTGTGCAATATTTTTTTCAAATAATGTTTATTAGATTATTAGATTTATAAGTCGCAGTAATCATTCTAGAGTAAATCGTAATTGCGCTTAAGAGTTTACTTTCAACTTGTAATATCAGCGGTAAGCCCAGAGAGCGCATACCCAGCGATAAACCCCTTATCGCTTGGGCGCAAACGTTTGCGATCCACTCGTTATCTGGCCCTAAATAGGTCCTGGGGAGAACACTGATAAATACTGAGGTTTGTTATACAGCCTAGTAGGGGTGAGCACGCTTTCCTTTGTTGCCTGCCTTTGCAACTCATATTTTTGTGAGCCTAGTCATACAGCCTAGTTAAATTCATACCATACCAGCCATTAAAGTGAATGTAAATTTTGATGCTAAAGTGCCTGGTTTTTAAAACTTTGATTAAAAACAGGGGCACTTTAATTCATCAAAATTTACATTTCACTCGTGTTGTGACAAAAAACTTACCTTTTAATCTTCACAGCAACTCCAGCTTCCTCCGGTCTCACAAGCCATTTCTGATGTCAGAAATGATTGATAGGTCATCCTCCAATCACAGCTTCCCCCACAGGGAATTCAGTGTCTGATTCACTGCTGTGATTGGAGGAAGCCGGATTCATCATTTTAGACCCAGGAAAAGGCTTTGAAACGGGTGCAGGAAGCTGGAGCTGCTGTCAAGTTTTTTTTCACAACAGGAGTGAAATGAAAATTTTTATGAATTAAAGTGCCCCTGTTTTTAATCGAAGTTTTAAAAACCGGGCACTTTAGCATCAAAATTTACATTCACTTTAATAGAAAGCATACAGCATATTGTGCAATATAACTAATGACCCTCACTTTTTGTATTTGATAGAGATATTAAAATACTTCTTAAATTGCCAAAATTGTGCCCCAGAGTTTATGTTATCAGTGAAGTGCAAAAAAAAAAAAAAAAAATTCAATTCAATGCTTCCGGCCAAAAAAGTATTCTGAAGCTTTTTTTAAATAAAGCGATTCTGGTACAATATTTTTTCTAGCTTCTCTTGCTTCAGCATATTAAAGGGGCAGTAAACCTAGAAAATAATGTTATATAATTCTGAATTATATAACATTATATTAGTGCTAGCTTTATGTAACATAATATTGCCGCTGAAATTTTTATTAAAAAAGAGGGTTTTTCAGACCTGCCCTCTGTGGATAACCAGTCACTCCAGCGGGTCTGGTTTTCCATCTGAGTGCATCTGGGCAGCTGTCTAGTCACAGCCCGGCCCGACCGCGTCATTACACTCAATGTAGCTCGCTCCCGCTGTCAGACAGAGCAGAAGCGAGCTACATTGAGTGTAAAGGCGTGATCGGGCCGGGCTGTGACTAGATAGCTGCCCAGATGCGCTAAGAGGGAAAACCAGACCCGCTCAGTAGAGCACAGAGGGCTGGTCTGAAAACCCCTCTTTTTTTAATAAAAATGTCAGCGGCAATATTATGTTACATAAAGCTAGCACTAATATAATATTATTTTCTAGGTTTACTGCCCCTTTAAGAGGAGGGGCTAGATTTATTAAGCTGCGAAAGGTAAGTCTTAAGACTGCTGCTCCTTAAAGGAATAGTCTAGTCAAAATTAAACTTTCATGATTCAGATAGAGCATGCAGTTTTAAGCAACTTTCTAATTTATTCCTATTATCAATATTTCTTCATTCTCTTGGTATCTTTATTTGAAAAAGCAAAAGTGTAAGCTTAGACCATTTTTAGTTCAGCACCTGGGTAGCGCTTGCTGATTGGTGTCTAAATGTAGCCACCAATCGGCAAGCACTACCCAGGTTCTGAACCAAAAAATGGTCCGGCTTCTAAGCTTAAATTCCTAAGCTTAAAACCTCTCAGATGGCGGACAGCAATCCGATCGGGATGATTGGCACTACCTGCTAGCGGACGATTGGCCGCGAATGTAGAGGGGGCGGTATTGCAGAAGCAGTTCACAAGAAATGCTTGTGCAATGATAAATGCCGACAGCGGATCATTTCCGTACGACATTTAATACATCTACCCCGAGAAGTCTACTTTAAACTAATAATTCAGATACATTTGAATTCGATAGACATTCTATTAATTATTTAGACGTTACACTTAGAAGTGACAGCAGCAAGTTGTAAAATCTACTGGAAATACAGTTTTACAGTAGAAGTTGCCATCCACGCCATGTCCCATACGCTGTTGTCGTTTTAAACGTTACTGTTCTGATTTGAGTGACTATGAAAACAGAGTTAGGAATTGGCACTACGATTAAAAAATGTGTCTGTAAATAATTTTAATTGTATTAATGGGACACTCAAGTCAAAAAAAACTTTTATGATTCAGATAGAGCATACAGTTTTAAGACACTTTCGCTTTCCAATTGATCAAATTTTGCACATTCTTTTTATATTCACACTTTCTGGGGATAAAGCTCATACAGAGCACGTGCACAAGCTCACAGGGTATATGTATACTAATCTGTGATTGACTGATGTCTGTCACATGATACAGGGTCAGAAAATTGGAGAAAAAAATTAATTTACCAGAAGAAAATCTACTGCTTATTTGAAATTCAGAGTAGGTGTTATTGCATTGTCTTTTTATTATGCATGTTTTAATTATGCAACTGTTCTGTATTGAGTGGTCCTTTAAGCAATAGGTATTGTTATATGATGGAAATAGTTTTGTGCGCACTAAAATGCTGTCTTTTGGTATGTGTTTTTTTTTTTTCTTATACTGTTCTATATTAGAATGTTGCATTTTTTTTTTACAACATAAATTAAATCATGCAGATTAAAGGTACATAAAACATCTTGTAATTACAATACTTGTTTGCAGTCTTGTAAATACACTAAGTATAGAAGCTGATTGTGAAAACCTTCTGAATACATTAACACTTTGTTTGCTGCACCTGTTTTTCAACGACTAACCCCCCCACCACTTACTTGGATGTATTACTGGAGTAGAGACAACTGTCATTTTAATAGCAAGACCTGCACTGACATCATGAGCCTATATTCAATAAAATCAGTTTCTGAAACTAATAATAATAATATCAGTGTTTATCTCATAACTAACAAAAAGTTCTGACACAAACAAATGAAAACATCATTTATACTTACCTGATAAATTAATTTATTTCATGGTAGTGAAAGTCCACAATCCATTACTCCTGGGTATTACTCTTCCTGACAACTAGGAGGAGGCAATGTTTTCCAAACATCAAGAGCTCTATAAAAACCCTCCCATCTCTATGATACCTAGTCTGACATATAGCCAAGCAAAAAGAGGTAACAAAAGGAAACTACCACCAGGGTAGGGTCTCATAGACTCTCACCACCATGAAAGAAATTAATTTATCAGGTAAGCATAAGTTTTCTTTCATACAGGTGGTGAGAGTCCACAATCCCTTACTCCTGGGAAACAAAAACCCAAGCAGTGAAGTCCACGAGTAATGAGGGCAGAACCAGCATGATATATTGTAATCAGCTAGATTGCGAGTGGAGCGGTAGTTTCCACTCGTATTCGAGTGTTAAAACCGCTAGAATATTTTTTTTTGCCATCTCTGAAGGGCCCTGAAAATTGTTCCAAAACATTTATTGGTAACCTCACCTCTTGAGGAAACCAAGCACCCTGTGCTCTCTTAGACCTCCAGACTGCACCCCAACTTAAAGACTTGCATCTGTCGTGATCACAGTCTAGAAAGGACCAACAAAAGAAGCCCCCTGAATATGATGATCCAGCCACCAAGACAGGAACTGACTTGTTTTAGAATCCAAATGTATTTTCTGGGAAAGATGAGTATGATCCCTGCACCATTGCCGGAGCATGCAATTGGAAGAGGCCTCATGTTAAACCGAGTAAACGGAATAGTATCCAATGCAGCAATCATTAAGCCTAAAACTTTCATACAAAGGGCTACTGAAGGACATAGAACAGTCTGAAGATTTGAACAAGTTGCAACCAGCTTCAGCCTTTTCAGTTCGGTCAAAGTTTCTGAAACTAATATCTTGTGTGTGGGGGGGGGGGAATAACACCTAGAAAAGTAACTCTTCTGGGGAACAAGAGAAATCTTTGGAATATTGATCTTCCAACCGTGCTGCTGAAGAAACAACACAAGTATGTGGGTGTGAGATACTGCTAAATGAAAAGATGGAGCTGAAAATGTTTGTCTAGGAAGGCAAACCTTAGAAACTGATAATGATCTGTCAGGGTGCCAGGAATCAGACTGAGACGAGAAGTGCAAAAATAATCACACCTTTATTAATAACAAAAAAATAATAAAAGTCCACAAGTGAAATAACAAGCCAGGAGTCAAAACCAGAGCTGGTAGTCAGACGAGCCGAGTCAGGAGCCAAAGCGAATAGTCAGACGAGCCGAAATCAGGAACAAGGACAACAGAAGAGTCAGGAACAAGCCAGGGATCAGGAACCAGGAAGGACGTCAGACAGCCAGGTAATACACAGGAACTCTGACAAACAGGTGTGAGACAACGCAAAGGCAAAGCATACTGAACAGAGGCCCTTTAAATAATAAGTGATCACAACACAATTCTGAGACGGCATCCTGTCTCACACAGATGATGCACACCAGTCTGGCCATATAAGGAAGTGCAGGAAATGGGCAGCATCCCCCACAATGCACCACAGTCAGCAAGAGAGTTAAGTAAAATGGCTGCCAGCAGCACATGGCAAACAAAACAGGGAAACAAACCCTGACATGATCCCTGTGAATAGGAATTTGAAGTTAAGCATCCTTTAAATTTATTGTGGACATAAACTGACCTACTTTCACCAAGGGCAGAATAGTCCAAACAGTTTCCGTCTTGAATGTTGAAACTCTGAAAAACTTGTTCAGGGCCTTTAAATCCTGAACTGGTCTTAAAGTCCCTTCCTTTTTTGGAGTAATGAAGAGGTTTGAATATAAACCCAAACCCTGTTCCGAAATTGGAACTGGAACTATGACCCCCATAGATTGCAGATCTGAGACTGAAAGAAGGCTCTTGCTTTCAAAGGAGCCTTTGGAGCATGAGACCAAATAAACCTTCCTCTGGGAGATCTCACCCTGAAACCTATTTGTTAAGCCTGAGAAACAATACTCTGAACACACTGGAACCAAACCTCCTGGAAAAGGAGTAATCCACCCCCTACCAGAATATCTGGATCAAGGGGTGGGGGGGGGGGGGCACTCCTTCATGCTGACTTGATAGAGGTAGCAGCTTTCTCAGATTTATTAGATCTGTTCCAGTTTGAAATTAGCTTCCATGCAGAATTGGAAGATCCCTGTTTCTGAGAGGAAGAAAATGTTTTGTTCCTTGTTCTGACAAAAGGAATGAAAACAATTAGAAACTTTAAATTTACCCTTTGACTTCTTGTCCTGGGGAAGAAAGCTCCCTTGCCACAAGCCACAGTAGAAATAATAAAATCCAACCCAGAACCAAACAATATATTTCCTTGAAAGGAAATAGATAAAAGTTTAGACACCATATCAGGTGACCAGGATTTAAGCCCTATAGCCCTTCTGAAAAGAACTGCTAATCACATACTATTATAATTTAATCTTAATTCTGTCCAAAACAGCATCACAAATAAAAGCATTAGCAGATTTCAACAAACCCAAAAGATTTAGAAAATCTTTACTAGCAGAATCATCATCCGAAAACTGGTAAAACAGATTATCTAGCCAAACAGAAGAAAAAACAGCTACACAGGAAATGCAAACTACAAGCCTAAAAAGAAAACCAACTTGCTGAAAATCCCTCCTATGAAAAAATTCTAATTTTCTATCCATAGGATCCTTGAAAAAAGAACTGTCTTTCAAGGGGATACAAAAAACAAGGGCCAAAGTCCCTGGGAGGGGCGCTCGTGTATACAAACAACGTGTATGAACTGTGGAGGCCGCACTCTTACAAACAAAGGAGTAAATCCAGCGACATCAACCTAGAAGAGAAGATAAAAAGAGAGGCGCCATGGTGTAGTACGAACAAATCCAGTAAAATAGAGACAGGATCCCAAAGCCCCTAGCAGTGGAGACTCACAGAGCAGGCGGCACGACCGGAGTGCCAAACGAAGCAGCACGGGAGTAATTGGAGTCGCCCGTATAACTCACAACCACGACTGGAGCGTTCAACGTCAAGTAAGGTCAGGTGACTGGCGGTATCCAATCAAGGAATGTCTACTGGCAGCAGACGTCACCAGGCTCAGAGTTCGTAGGGGGAGATCTGTATGTGTCCAATAGTAGGGGTGCAGCGGAAGGCACTGAAGTATATTGTACAGCTTTTTATCTGATGTCTGAGGCATCCGATAAAAAGTGTCCCTATTTTACTGGATTTGTTCGTGCTACACCATGTGGCGCCTCTCTTTTTTTCTTCTCTTCCTTTCAAGGGGATAGTAGTACACTTAGCTAAAGTAGAAACAGCCCCATCCATATCAGAAACTGTTTACCAAAGCTCAACATTAGATACTGGCAAATGATACATATTCCTAAATCTAGTAGAAGGATTAAAAGGTCTTCCCTGCTTAGACCATTCCTTAGAAACTATCTCAGAGACAGCATTGGGCACAGGGAAAACCTCTGGGGACTTAGCAGAAGGTTTTAAAATCAAATTCAAACGATTAACAGACTTGTCCTCTGACACCTTATAATCCTGAATGCCTAAAGAAGACAACACTTTTTTTAAAAGGGAACAAATTTGATCCACCTTAAATAAAAAAGAGGATAAATCAGAATCATGATCAGAAACAGATCCCTGATCAACAGATAATAACTCACCCTGTGAGGATGAATCAGCTAAACCAGGATCTGGAAAAGTATTTAATACTTAGAACTAGTAGAAGGTAAATCATGAACTAACCTTTAACACTTACTTGAAGGTGGCATAGCAATGCAATTGAGGGCTTTGTGTGTCAAAATGAGTGATTTTGTGTTTAATCCTGGAGACAAGAGGAAGCCAGTGAAGGGATTGGCAGAGAGGGGCGGCAAATAAAGAGCGACGTGTAAGGAAGATGAGCCTGGCAGAGGCATTCATTATGGATTGTAAAGGAGCTAGGCGGCACGTAGGGAGACCAGAGAGGATACAGTTGCAGTAGTCGAGGCGGGAAAGGATGAGAGAGTGGATTAAAATCTTAGTTGTGTCTTGTGCAAGGAAATGTCTAATTTTAGCAATGTTTTTAAGGTGGAAGCGGCAGGCTTTAGCTAAAGACTGAATGTGAGGAGTGAAAGAAAGATCTGAGTCAAGTGTGACCCCAAGACAATGGGCATGTGAGTTTGGGGTAATGATGAAGTTATCAACAGTTATAGAGACATGGGGGTGGAGATTTCGGAAGAAGGGTGGGAAATAAGGAGCTCAGTTTTGGAGAGATTTAGTTTGAGGTAGTAAGAGGACATCCAAGATGAGATATGAGAGAGACATTTAGTGACACGGGTTAGCAAGAAAGGAGATAGTTCTGGTGCAGAGAGGTAGATTTGGGTATCTTCGGCATACAAATGCTAATGAAACTCGTGGGACTTTATTAAGGAACCTAATGAGGGCATGTAGATTGAGAAGAGAAGGGGACCAAGGACAGAGCCTTGCGGTACCCCAACAGAAAGAGGTAACAGGGCAGATGATGCCCCAGAGAAGGCTACACTAAAGGTACGTTAGACAGATAGGAAGAGAACCAAGATAGAGCTGTGTCGCAGATGCCGAAGGATTGGAGGGTATGGAGCAAAAGAGGGTGGTTGACAGTATCAAAGGCTGCAGACAGATCAAGGAGGATAAGTAAAGAGAAATAGCCTTTGGATTTTGCTGTAAGTAGATCGTTGGTAACCTTAACAATTGCTGTCTCTGTTGAGTGAAGGGGGCGAAATCCAGATTGCAGTGGATCAAGGAGGGAGTTCAACGTAAGGAAATGGGATAGGCATGCATATACTAGCTTTTTAAGAAGCTTTTAGGCAAGAGGGAGTAGGGAAATAGGGCGGTAGTTGGATGGGGAGGTTGGTTACAATATAAACGTTTCTCATTGGTAGTAAAGTGTTTAGAGGAGTTAGCTTCTAAAGGGGTTTCAGGGACAGACACAGAAGGCTCCATGATAAATACGAATCTACAAAAAGGTTGTTAACCTGACATAAAAAATAAAAAATAGCACGCAGGAGAACCAAGCGCACTATGCATCTAATAGCGTGCTCAGAACTAAAAGAACATGTGCGCAAATGACGTGAGTAAAGAAGGAAAAAGCTCTGCAAAAAAATCAGACGAGCACTAACCTGATATGCTGATGTGCATTATCCCGACTATCCAATGTGCGCAAACCGACATGCACAAACTAAAAAATCCAACCTGCGCATACTCCAAACTGACACACACCTAACGCAACAATAGAATAAGCGCGCAAAAATATTTAAATGGGAATAGAGCCTTAAACAAATATATATATACAAAATAATGTCCCTAGGCTACATAGTATAATCATATACATTCTTAATAGCCCAACAGGCTTATATCAGTGCCAGAATAATAAAATAAAATAAAAAAAGGACTTACCCATAGGCACCCAACTACTGGAAGATAAAATGGAATCCAGTAGTAAGTCAAACCTGTGCTGAAACATAGCAGAGGAAATGGAATGGGAGTATACCGATGTCCCAACAGGAGGAGGCAAAGGACATGTCCCTGCAACACCTGTGACAGGCTTGTGACTAACTCCCATAAGGTGTAATTGGGCCACTACCCAATACTCCCAAACAGCATCACTCTGAGGGGAAAATGGCCCTCACCCAAAACATCTGGAGCACCTTCATTCTTCACCTACCTCCAGCAGAGGCAAAGACGAGAGTTATTATAGAGGTGGGAGGGGTTTTATAGGGCTCTTGGTTTTTGGAAATATTTACCTCCTCCTAGTGGTCAGGAAGAATAGTTCCCAGGAGTAATGGATCGTGTACTCTCACCATCTGTATGAAAGAAAAAAAACAACCCCACAATAAAACAGTCCACTCTAACATATGCACTCAAGAAAACTTGAAAATAGTTAAAGGGACAATAAAGGCAAAATGAAACGTTCACGATTCAGATAGAACACTGAATTTTAAAAACCTTTCCACTTTACTTCTATTATCTAATTTGCGTCATTCTTTTGGTATCCTTTGTTGAGAAGCATAACTAAGTAAGCTCAGGAGCAGCAATGCACTACCAGGAGGTAACTGTTGATTGGTTGCCTCATCATTGGCTCATCCAATTTGTTCATCTGGCTCCCAGTAGTGCATTTCTGCTCCATTAACAAAGGATGCCAAGAGAACAAAGCAAATTTCATTATAAAAGTAAACTGGAAAGTTGTTTAAAAAAATAAATGAGACAACTCCATCAGCTTTGAAAGACACAGCAATAAAACAAGATACTATACAGGAGCAATAGAGTCTTTATGAATACTTCATGGTTGGTGAAAGTGAGGGTAAAATCCTGGTCATGCTCCTGGAGAACCCAATGTCTGCTCCATGTTTGCGAGGCCTACAAGACACTGTCCAGCGAGACTTGTTTTCTATAACAGACATTTGACTATTCTACAGAGATTTACATTAACAGACCTCCTAACTGTCCCTATTTGAGAGGCACAGTCCCTAATTCTAAGCTCTGGCCTACTGTCACTCTAAGACAGCCATATGTCCAGATTTGAAGACTTTGCCCATAGTCCACCCAGACACACATATGAACCACTAAGGCACGCCCACCAGATGACCAGACACTCCCCTGAGCTTTCCACTATCCAACTGACCATGCCCCCTCCTGGGATTGCCCTGCCCACAACCCGGTGACAGCCGTCCTTAACCTCCTGAGTCCTTAATATGTTGGGAGGTATGCATGAATCTGTTTCAGGTGTGTTTCTGATGATTCTGTAAGGATATTCATTTTGTTTGTCTAATCTAGTGTTAGATTTCTCAAAAGGGGGCATGAAAGAAAGAAAAAGCAAGAGAGAGTAAGCGAGTCAGAGAAAGAGAAGAGAGAAAGGGAAAGAGAGGAGAGACGAAGGGAGAGAGAGTGAGTTAGATGACACGGAAAGTGAGTGGAGAGAGATAGAAAAAGAGATGAGAAAGGAAGGGGGAGAGCTAAGGGAGCGAGAGGAAGGAAGAGAAAGAGAAGAAAGGAAGAGAAAGAAATGAGAGAAAGAGGGAAAGAAATAAGAGAGGGAGAGAAATATATGAGAGAGAGAGAAAGATATGAGAGTGAGGGAGGGAAAGAAATAGAGAGCAAAGAGAGAGATAGAAAGAGATGAGAGAGGGAGGGAAAGAGAGAGAGAGAAATAGATGAAAGAGGGAGGAGTGAAAGAGAGAGAAACAGAGAGGTAGGGAGGGAAAGAGAGAGAGATAAAGAGATGAGAAAGGGAGGGAGAGAGAGAGAGAGAAAGAAAGAGATGTCAGAGGAAGACTTAGGCCTAGATTTAGAGTTCGGCGGTAGCCGTCAAAACCAGCGTTAGAGGCTCCTAACGCTGGTTTTGGCCGCCCGCTGGTATTTGGAGTCAGTGATTAAAGGGTCTAACGCTCACTTTACAGCCGCGACTTTTCCATACCGCAGATCCCCCTACGCCATTTGCGTAGCCTATCTTTTCAATGGGATCTTTCTAACGCTGGTATTTAGAGTCGTTTCTGCAGTGAGCGTTAGAGCTCTAACGACAAGATTCCAGCCGCCTGAAAAAAGCAGGAGTTAAGAGCTTTCTGGCTAACGCCGGTTCATAAAGCTCTTAACTACTGTACCCTAAACTACACTAACACCCATAAACTACCTATGTACCCCTAAACCGAGGTCCCCCCACATCGCCGCCACTCGATTAAAATTTTTAACCCCTAATCTGCCGACCGCCACCTACGTTATACTTATGTACCCCTAATCTGCTGCCCCTAACCCCGCCGACCCCTATATTATATTTATTAACCCCTAACTTGCCCCACACAACGTCGCCGCAAGCTACTTAAAATAATTAACCCCTAATCTTCCGACCGCAAATCGCCGCCACCTACGTTATCCCTATGTACCCCTAATCTTCTGCCCCTAACATCGCCGACCCCTATGTTATATTTATTAACCCCTAATCTGCCCCCCACAACGTCGCCGACACCTACCTACACTTATTAACCCCTAATCTGCCGAGCGGACCTGAGCGCTACTATAATAAAGTTATTAACCCCTAATCCGCCTCACTAACCCTATCATAAATAGTATTAACCCCTAATCTGCCCTCCCTAACATCGCCGACACCTACCTTCAATTATTAACCCCTAATCTGCCGACCGGAGCTCACCGCTATTCTAATAAATGTATTAACCCCTAAAGCTAAGTCTAACCCTAACACTAACACCCCCCTAAGTTAAATATAATTTTCTCCAACATAGGTGTGTCCGGTCCACGGCGTCATCCTTACTTGTGGGATATTCTCTTCCCCAACAGGAAATGGCAAAGAGCCCAGCAAAGCTGGTCACATGATCCCTCCTAGGCTCCGCCTACCCCAGTCATTCTCTTTGCCGTTGTACAGGCAACATCTCCACGGAGATGGCTTAGAGTTTTTTAGTGTTTAACTGTAGTTTTTCATTATTCAATCAAGAGTTTGTTATTTTCAAATAGTGCTGGTACGTACTATTTACTCAGAAACAGAAAAGAGATGAAGAATTCTGTTTGTATGAGGAAAATGATTTTAGCAACCGTAACTAAAATCCATGGCTGTTCCACACAGGACTGTTGAGAGCAATTAACTTCAGTTGGGGGAACAGTTTGCAGTCCCTTGCTGCTTGAGGTATGACACATTCTAACAAGACGATGTAATGCTGGAAGCTGTCATTTTCCCTATGGGATCCGGTAAGCCATGTTTATTACGATTGTAAATAAGGGCTTCATAAGGGCTTATTTAAACTGTAGACTTTTTCTGGGCTAAATCGATTGATTATTAACACATATTTAGCCTTGAGGAATCATTTTATCTGGGTATTTTGATATAATAATATCGGCAGGCACTGTTTTAGACACCTTATTCTTTAGGGGCTTTCCCAAAGCATAGGCAGAGTCTCATTTTCGCGCCGGTGTTGCGCACTTGTTTTTGAGAGGCATGGCATGCAGTCGCATGTGAGAGGAGCTCTGATACTTATAAAAGACTTCTGAAGGCGTCATTTGGTATCGTATTCCCCTTTGGGTTTGGTTGGGTCTCAGCAAAGCAGATACCAGGGACTGTAAAGGGGTTTAAAGCTTAAAACGGCTCCGGTTCCGTTATTTTAAGGGTTAAAGCTTCCAAAATTGGTGTGCAATATTTTCAAGGCTTTAAGACGCTGTGGTGAAAATTTGGTGAATTTTGAACAATTCCTTCATGTTTTTTCGCAATTGCAGTAATAAAGTGTGTTCAGTTTAAAATTTAAAGTGACAGTAACGGTTTTATTTTAAAACGTTTTTTGTACTTTCTGATCAAGGTTATGCCTGTTTAACATGTCTGAACTACCAGATAGACTGTGTTCTGAATGTGGGGAAGCCAGAATTCCTATTCATTTAAATAAATGTGATTTATGTGATAATGACAATGATGCCCAAGATGATTCCTCAAGTGAGGGGAGTAAGCATGGTACTGCATCATTCCCTCCTTCGTCTACACGAGTCTTGCCCACTCAGGAGGCCCCTAGTACATCTAGCGCGCCAATACTCCTTACTATGCAACAATTAACGGCTGTAATGGATAATTCTGTCAAAAACATTTTAGCCAAAATGAACCCTTGTCAGCGTAAGCGTGGCTGCTCTGTTTTAGTTACTGAAGAGCATGACGACGCTGATATTAATATCTCTGAAGGGCCCCTAACCCAATCTGAGGGGGCCAGGGAGGTTTTGTCTGAGGGAGAAATTACTGATTTAGGGAACATTTCTCAGCAGGCTGAATCTGAGGTGATTACATTTAAATTTAAATTGGAACATCTCCGCATTTTGCTTAAGGAGGTATTATCCACTCTGGATGATTGTGAAAATTTAGTCATCCCAGAGAAACTATGTAAAATGGACAAGTTCCTAGAGGTGCCGGGGCTCCCAGAAGCTTTTCCTATACCCAAGCGGGTGGCGGACATTGTTAATAAAGAATGGGAAAGGCCCGGTATTCCTTTCGTCCCTCCCCCCATATTTAAAAAATTGTTTCCTATGGTCGACCCCAGAAAGGACTTATGGCAGTCAGTCCCCAAGGTCGAGGGAGCGGTTTCTACTTTAAACAAACGCACCACTATTCCCATAGAGGATAGTTGTGCTTTCAAAGATCCTATGGATAAAAAATTAGAAGGTTTGCTTAAAAAGATGTTTGTTCAGCAGGGTTACCTTCTACAACCCATTTCATGCATTGTCCCTGTCACTACTGCCGCATATTTCTGGTTTGATGAACTGCTTAAGGTGCTCGATAGTGACTCTCCTCCTTATGAGGAGATTATGGACAGAATCAATGCTCTCAAATTGGCTAATTCTTTCACTCTAGACGCCTCTTTGCAATTGGCTAAGTTAGCGGCTAAGAACTCTGGGTTTGCTATTGTGGCGCGCAGAGCGCTTTGGTTGAAATCTTGGTCGGCTGATGCGTCTTCCAAGAACAAGCTACTAAACATTCCTTTCAAGGGGAAAACGTTGTTTGGTCCTGACTTGAAAGAGATTATCTCTGATATCACTGGGGGTAAGGGCCACGCCCTTCCTCAGGATCGGCCTTTCAAGGCAAAAAATAGACCTAATTTTCGTCCCTTTCGTAAAAACGGACCAGCCCAAGGTGCTACGTCCTCTAAGCAAGAGGGTAATACTGCTCAGGCCAAGCCAGCTTGGAGACCAATGCAAGGCTGGAACAAGGGAAAGCAGGCCAAGAAACCTGCCACTGCTACCAAGACAGCATGAAATATTGGCCCCCGATCCGGGACCGGATCTGGTGGGGGGCAGACTCTCTCTCTTCGCTCAGGCTTGGGCAAGAGATGTTCTGGATCCTTGGGCGCTAGAAATAGTCTCCCAGGGTTATCTTCTGGAATTCAAGGGACTTCCCCCAAGGGGGAGGTTCCACAGGTCGCAGTTGTCTTCAGACCACATAAAAAGACAGGCGTTCTTACATTGTGTAGAAGACCTGTTAAAAATGGGAGTGATTCATCCTGTTCCATTAAGAGAACAAGGGATGGGGTTCTACTCCAATCTGTTCATAGTTCCCAAAAAAGAGGGAACGTTCAGACCAATCCTAGATCTCAAGATCTTAAACAAATTTCTCAAGGTCCCATCGTTCAAGATGGAAACCATTCGAACTATCCTTCCTTCCATCCAGGAAGGTCAATTCATGACCACGGTGGATTTAAAGGATGCGTATCTACATATTCCTATCCACAAGGAACATCATCGGTTCCTAAGGTTTGCATTTCTGGACAAACATTACCAGTTCGTGGCGCTTCCTTTCGGATTAGCCACTGCTCCAAGGATTTTCACAAAGGTACTAGGGTCCCTTCTAGCGGTGCTAAGACCAAGGGGCATTGCAGTAGTACCTTACCTGGACGACATTTTGATTCAAGCGTCGTCCCTTCCTCAAGCAAAGGCTCACACGGACATTGTCCTGGCCTTTCTCAGATCTCACGGCTGGAAAGTGAACGTGGAAAAGAGTTCTCTATCCCCGTCAACAAGGGTTCCCTTCTTGGGAACAATTATAGACTCCTTACAAATGAGGATCTTTCTAACAGAAGCCAGAAAAACAAAGCTTCTGGACTCTTGTCGGATACTTCATTCCGTTCCTCTTCCTTCCATAGCTCAGTGCATGGAAGTGATCGGGTTGATGGTGGCGGCGATGGACATAGTTCCTTTTGCGCGCATTCATCTAAGACCATTACAACTGTGCATGCTCAGTCAGTGGAATGGGGACTATACAGACTTGTCTCCGAAGATACAAGTAAATCAGAGGACCAGAGACTCACTCCGTTGGTGGCTGTCCCTGGACAATCTGTCTCAAGGGATGATGTTCCACAGACCAGAGTGGGTCATTGTCACGACCGACGCCAGTCTGATAGGCTGGGGCGCGGTCTGGGGATCCCTGAAAGCTCAGGGTCTTTGGTCTCGGGAAGAATCTCTTCTACCGATAAATATTCTGGAACTGAGAGCGATATTCAATGCTCTCCAGGCCTGGCCCCAGCTTGCGAGGACCAGGTTCATACGGTTTCAATCAGACAACATGACGACTGTTGCGTACATCAACCATCAGGGGGGAACAAGGAGTTCCCTAGCGATGGAAGAAGTAACCAAAATTATTCTTTGGGCGGAGTCTCACTCCTGCCACCTGTCTGCTATCCACATCCCAGGAGTGGAAAATTGGGAAGCGGATTTTCTGAGTCGTCAGACATTGCATCCGGGGGAGTGGGAACTCCATCCGGAAATCTTTGCCCAAGTCACTCACCTGTGGGGCATTCCAGACATGGATCTGATGGCCTCTCGTCAGAACTTCAAAGTTCCTTGCTACGGGGCCAGATCCAGGGATCCCAAGGCGGCTCTAGTGGATGCACTAGTAGCACCTTGGACCTTCAATCTAGCTTATGTGTTCCCGCCATTTCCTCTCATTCCCAGGCTGATAGCCAGGATCAAGCAGGAGAGGGCGTCGGTGATCTTGATAGCTCCTGCGTGGCCACGCAGGACTTGGTATGCAGATCTGGTGAATATGTCATCGGCTCCACCTTGGAAGCTACCTTTGAGACGAGACCTTCTTGTTCAGGGTCCGTTCGAACATCCGAATCTGGTTTCACTCCAGCTGACTGCTTGGAGATTGAACGCTTGATTTTATCGAAGCAAGGATTCTCAGATTCTGTGATCGATACTCTTGTTCAGGCCAGAAAGCCTGTGACTAGAAAGATTTACCACAAAATTTGGAAAAAATATATCTGTTGGTGTGAATCTAAAGGATTCCCTTGGGACAAGGTTAAGATTCCTAGGATTCTATCCTTCCTTCAAGAAGGATTGGAAAAAGGATTATCTGCAAGTTCCCTGAAGGGACAGATTTCTGCCTTGTCGGTATTACTTCACAAAAAGCTGGCAGCTGTGCCAGATGTTCAAGCCTTTGTTCAGGCTCTGGTTAGAATCAAGCCTGTTTACAAACCTTTGACTCCTCCTTGGAGTCTCAATTTAGTTCTTTCAGTTCTTCAGGGGGTTCCGTTTGAACCCTTACATTCCGTTGATATTAAGTTATTATCTTGGAAAGTTTTGTTTTTAGTTGCGATTTCTTCTGCTAGAAGAGTCTCAGAATTATCTGCTCTGCAGTGTTCTCCTCCTTATCTGGTGTTCCATGCAGATAAGGTGGTTTTACGTACTAAACCTGGTTTTCTTCCAAAAGTTGTTTCTAACAAAAACATTAACCAGGAGATTATCGTACCTTCTCTGTGTCCAAAACCAGTTTCAAAGAAGGAACGTTTGTTGCACAATTTGGATGTTGTTCGCGCTCTAAAATTCTATTTAGATGCTACAAAGGATTTTAGACAAACATCTTCCTTGTTTGTTGTTTATTCAGGTAAAAGGAGAGGTCAAAAAGCAACTTCTACCTCTCTCTCTTTTTGGATTAAAAGCATCATCAGATTGGCTTACGAGACTGCCGGACGGCAGCCTCCCGAAAGAATCACAGCTCATTCCACTAGGGCTGTGGCTTCCACATGGGCCTTCAAGAACGAGGCTTCTGTTGATCAGATATGTAGGGCAGCGACTTGGTCTTCACTGCACACTTTTACCAAATTTTACAAGTTTGATACTTTTGCTTCTTCTGAGGCTATTTTTGGGAGAAAGGTTTTGCAAGCCGTGGTGCCTTCCATTTAGGTGACCTGATTTGCTCCCTCCCTTCATCCGTGTCCTAAAGCTTTGGTATTGGTTCCCACAAGTAAGGATGACGCCGTGGACCGGACACACCTATGTTGGAGAAAACAGAATTTATGTTTACCTGATAAATTTCTTTCTCCAACGGTGTGTCCGGTCCACGGCCCGCCCTGGTTTTTTTAATCAGGTCTGATATTTTATTTTCTTTAACTACAGTCACCACGGTACCATATGGTTTCTCCTATGCAAATATTCCTCCTTAACGTCGGTCGAATGACTGGGGTAGGCGGAGCCTAGGAGGGATCATGTGACCAGCTTTGCTGGGCTCTTTGCCATTTCCTGTTGGGGAAGAGAATATCCCACAAGTAAGGATGACGCCGTGGACCGGACACACCGTTGGAGAAAGAAATTTATCAGGTAAACATAAATTCTGTTTTTATCTAACGAAATAAATTAACTCTTATTAAATAAATGATTCCTATTTAAAGCTAAATACTTACCTGTAAAATAAATCCTAATATAGCTACAATATAAATTACATTTATATTATAGCTATTTTAGGATTAATATTTATTTTACAGGTAACTTTGTATTTATTTTAACCAGGTACAATAGCTATTAAATAGTTAAGAACTATTTAATAGTTACCTAGTTAAAATAATTACAAATTTACCTGTAAAATAAATCCTAACCTAAGATATAATTAAACCTAACACTACCCTATCAATAAAATAATTAAATAAACTACCTACAATTACCTACAATTAACCTAACACTACACTATCAATAAATTAATTAAACACAATTGCTACAAATAAATACAATTAAATAAACTATCTAAAGTACAAAAAATAAAAAAGAACTAAGTTACAGAAAATAAAAAAATATTTACAAACATAAGAAAAATATTACAACAATTTTAAACTAATTACACCTACTCTAAGCCCCCTAATAAAATAACAAAGACCCCCAAAATAAAAAATTCCCTACCCTATTCTAAATTTAAAAAGTTACAAGATCTTTTACCTTACCAGCCCTGAACAGGGCCCTTTGCGGGGCATGCCCCAAGAAGTTCAGCTCTTTTGCCTGTAAAAGAAAACATACAATACCCCCCCCCCAACATTACAACCCACCACCCACATACCCCTAATCTAACCCAAACCCCCCTTAAATAAACCTAACACTAAGCCCCTGATGATCTTCCTACCTTGTCTTCACCATGCCAGGTTCACCGATCCGTCCTGGCTCCAAGATCTTCATCCAACCCAAGCGGGGGTTGGCGATCCATAATCCGGTGCTCCAAAGTCTTCCTCCTATCCGGCAAGAAGAGGACATCCGGACCGGCAAACATCTTCTCCAAGCGGCATCTTCTATGTTCTTCCATCCGATGACGACCGGCTCCATCTTGAAGACCTCCAGCGCGGATCCATCCTCTTCTTCCGACGACTAGACGACGAATGACGGTTCCTTTAAGGGACGTCATCCAAGATGGCGTCCCTCGAATTCCGATTGGCTGATAGGATTCTATCAGCCAATCGGAATTAAGGTAGGAATTTTCTGATTGGCTGATGGAATCAGCCAATCAGAATCAAGTTCAATCCGATTGGCTGATCCAATCAGCCAATCAGATTGAGCTCGCATTCTATTGGCTGTTCCGATCAGCCAATACAATGCGAGCTCAATCTGATTGGCTGATTGGATCAGCCAATCGGATTGAACTTGATTCTGATTGGCTGATTCCATCAGCCAATCAGAAAATTCCTACCTTAATTCCGATTGGCTGATAGAATCCTATCAGCCAATCGGAATTCGAGGGACGCCATCTTGGATGACGTCCCTTAAAGGAACCGTCATTCGTCGTCTAGTCGTCGGAAGAAGAGGATGGATCCGCGCTGGAGGTCTTCAAGATGGAGCCGGTCGTCATCGGATGGAAGAACATAGAAGATGCCGCTTGGAGAAGATGTTTGCCGGTCCGGATGTCCTCTTCTTGCCGGATAGGAGGAAGACTTTGGAGCACCGGATTATGGATCGCCAACCCCCGCTTGGGTTGGATGAAGATCTTGGAGCCAGGACGGATCGGTGAACCTGGCATGGTGAAGACAAGGTAGGAAGATCATCAGGGGCTTAGTGTTAGGTTTATTTAAGGGGGGTTTGGGTTAGATTAGGGGTATGTGGGTGGTGGGTTGTAATGTTGGGGGGGGGGTATTGTATGTTTTTTTTTACAGGCAAAAGAGCTGAAATTCTTGGGGCATGCCCCGCAAAGGGCCCTGTTCAGGGCTGGTAAGGTAAAAGAGCTTGTAATTTTTGTATTTTAGAATAGGGTAGGGAATTTTTTATTTTGGGGGTCTTTGTTATTTTATTAGGGGGCTTAGAGTAGGTGTAATTAGTTTAAAATTGTTGTAATATTTTTCTTATGTTTGTAAATATTTTTTTATTTTCTGTAACTTAGTTCTTTTTTATTTTTTGTACTTTAGATAGTTTATTTAATTGTATTTATTTGTAGCAATTGTGTTTAATTAATTTATTGATAGTGTAGTGTTAGGTTAATTGTAGGTAGTTTATTTAATTATTTTATTGATAGGGTAGTGTTAGGTTTAATTATAACTTAGGTTAGGATTTATTTTACAGGTAAATTTGTAATTATTTTAACTAGGTAACTATTAAATAGTTCTTAACTATTTAATAGCTATTGTACCTGGTTAAAATAAATACAAAGTTACCTGTAAAATAAATATTAATCCTAAAATAGCTATAATATAAATGTAATTTATATTGTAGCTATATTAGGATTTATTTTACAGGTAAGTATTTAGCTTTAAATAGGAATCATTTATTTAATAAGAGTTAATTTATTTCGTTAGATAAAAATTATATTTAACTTAGGGGGGTGTTAGTGTTAGGGTTAGACTTAGCTTTAGGGGTTAATACATTTATTAGAATAGCGGTGAGCTCCGGTCGGCAGATTAGGGGTTAATAATTGAAGGTAGGTGTCGGCGATGTTAGGGAGGGCAGATTAGGGGTTAATACTATTTATGATAGGGTTAGTGAGGCGGATTAGGGGTTAATAACTTTATTATAGTAGCGCTCAGGTCCGGTCGGCAGATTAGGGGTTAATAAGTGTAGGTAGGTGTCGGCGACGTTGTGGGGGGCAGATTAGGGGTTAATAAATATAACATAGGGGTCGGCGATGTTAGGGCAGCAGATTAGGGGTACATAGGGATAACGTAGGTGGCGGCGGTTTACGGAGCGGCAGATTAGGGGTTAAAAGTGTAATGCAGGGGTCAGCGATAGCGGGGGGCGGCAGATTAGGGGTTAATAAGTGTAAGGCTAGGGGTGTTTAGACTCGGGGTACATGTTAGAGTGTTAGGTGCAGACGTAGGAAGTGTTTCCCCATAGGAAACAATGGGGCTGCGTTAGGAGCTGAACGCTGCTTTTTTGCAGGTGTTAGGTTTTTTTTCAGCTCAAACAGCCCCATTGTTTCCTATGGGAGAATCGTGCACGAGCACGTTTTTGAGGCCGGCCGCGTCCGTAAGCAACTCTGGTAGCGAGAGTTGCATTTGCGGTAAAAATGCTCTACGCTCCTTTTTTGGAGCCTAACGCAGCATTTGTTTGAACTCTCGATACCAGAGTTAAATTTATGGTGCGGCCAGAAAAAAACCCGCGGAGCGTTAACAGCCCTTTTACCGCCAAACTCCAAATCTAGCCGAGAGAGAGGGAAAGAAATCAGAGGAGAGCAATAGATGAGAGAGAAAGATAGTGAGAAAGATGAAAGCGAGAGGAAAAGAGATGAGAGAGGAAGGGAGAGAGGGAGGGGAGAGAGAAAGAGATGAGAGAGGGAAAGAGAGAAAGCTGACAGGAAGACAGAGAGAGGGAAAGAAATAAGAGAGGAAGAGAAAGAGAAATAGACAAGAGAGATAAAGAGATGAGGAAGAGAGAGAGAAAGAGAAAGAGATGAGAGAGGGAGGGAGAGAGAAAGAGATGTCCGAGGAAGACAGAGAGAGGGAAAGAAATCAGAGAGGGAGAGCAAGAGATGAGAGAGAAAGATAGTGAGAGAGAAAAAGATGAAAGCGAAGGGAAAAGAGATGAGAGAGGAAGGGAGAGAGAAAAAGATGAGGGAGGGAGAAAGAAAAGATGAGAGAGAGAGAGAGAGAGAGAGAGCAAAAAATGAGAGAGAGGAAGGGAGAGAGAGCAAAATAGATGAGAGAAGAAGGGAGAGAGAGAAAGAAATGAGAGGGAAAGAGATGACAGAGGAAGAGAGAGAGGGAAAGAGATGAGAGAGAGAGGGAAAGATATGAGAGAAGAAGAGAGAGGGAAAGAGATGAGAGAGAGAGAGAGAGAGAGAGAGAGAGAGAGAGAGAGAGAGAAAGATATGAGAGAGGAAGAGAGAGAGGTGGAAAGAGATGAGAGAGAGAGGGAAAGAGATGAGAGAGAGGGAAAGAGATGAGGGAGAGAGAGAGAGAGAGAGATGAGAGAGAGGGAAAAAGATGAGAAAGGAAAAGAGAGAGGGAAAGAGATGAGAGAGAGATATAGAGAGGGAATCAGATGAGAGAGAGAGAGGGAAAGAGATGAGAGAGAGAGAGGGAAATAGATGAGAAAAAGAGAGGGAAATAGATGAGAAAAAAGAGGGAAATAGATGAGCAAGAGAGGGAAATAGATGAGAGAGGAAGAGAGAGAAAGAGAGAGAGGGAAAGAGATGAGAGAGAGAGATAAAGAGAGAGAGGAAGAGAGAGAGGGAAAGAGATGAGAGAGGAAGAGATGAGAGAGGGGGGGAAGACATGAGAGAGGAAGAGAGAGAGAGGGAAAGAGATGAGAGAGGAAGAGAGAGGGAAAGAGATGAGAGAGAAAGAGAGAGAGGGAAAGAGATGAGAGAGGAAGAGAGAGAGGGGGAAAGAGATGAGAGAGAGGGGGGAATTAGATGATAGAGGAAGAGACAGAGGGAAAGAGATGAGAGAGGGAGGGAGAGAGAAAGAGATGTCCGAGGAAGACAGAGAGAGGGAAAGAAATCAGAGAGGGAGAGCAAGAGATGAGAGAGAAAGATAGTGAGAGAGAAAAAGATGAAAGCGAAAGGAAAAGAGATGAGAGAGAGAAAGAGATGAGAGAGAGAGATATAGAGAGGGAATCAGATGAGAGAGAGAGAGAGAGAGAGAGAGAGAGAGAGAGAGGGAAAGAGATTAGAAAAAGAGAGGGAAATAGATGAGCAAGAGAATGAAATAGATGAGAGAGGAAGAGAGAGAGAGAGAGGGAAAGAGATGAGAGAGAGAGAGAGAGAGAGAGAGAGAGAGAGAGAGAGAGAGAGAGAGAGAGGGAAAGAGATGAGAGAGGAAGAGAGAGAGGGAAAGAGATGAGAGAGGAAGAGAGGGAAAGAGATGAGAGAGAGGGGAGAAAGACATGAGAGAGGAAGAGAGAGAGGGAAAGAGATGAGAGAGGAAGAGAGAGAGAAAGAGAGAGAGAGAAAGAGATGAGAGAGAAAGAGATGAGAGGGAAAGAGATGAGAGAGGAAGAGAGAGAGGGGGAAAGAGATGAGAGAGAGGGGGGGAATTAGATGATAGAGGAAGAGAGAGAGGGAAAGAGATGAGAGACAGAGAGAGAGAGAGAGAGAGAGAGAGAGAGAAAGAGATGAGAGAGAGGGAAAGAGATCAGAGAGAGAGAGAGAGAGAGAGAGAGAGAGGGAAAGAGATGAGAGAGAGGGAAAGATATGAGAGAGGAAGAGAGAGAGGGGGAAAGAGATGAGAGAGAGAGGGGGAAAGAGATGAGAGAGAGAGGGAAAGAGATGAGAGAGAGGGAAAGAGATGAGAGAGAGGGAAAAAGATGAGAGAGGAAAATAGAGAGGGAAAGAGATGAGAGAGAGAGAAAGAGATGAGAGAGATATAGAGAGGGAAAGAGATGAGAGAGAGAGGGAAAGAGATGGGAGAGAGAGAGAGGGAAAGAGATGAGAAAAAGAGACGGAAAGAGATGAGCAAGAGAGGGAAATAGATGAGAGAGAAAGAGAGAGAGAGAAAGAGAGAGGGAAATAGATGAGAGAGAGAGAGAGAGGAAAAGAGATGAGAGAGGAAGAGAGAAAGGGAAAGAGATGTGAGAGAGAAAGAGAGAGAGAGGGAAAGATATGAGAGAGGGAGAGAGAGAGAGAGAGAGAGAGAGAGAGAGAGGGAAAGATATGAGAGAGAGAGAGAGAGAGAGAGAGGGAAAGAGATGAGAGAGAGAGAGAGGGAAAGAGATGAGAGAGGAAGAGAGAGAGAGAGGGAAAGAGATGAGAGAGGAAGAGAGAGAGAAGGAAAGAGATGAGAGTGAGGGGGGAAAGAGATGAGAGAGAAAGAGAGAGGGAAAGAGATGAGAGAGAAAGAGAGAGAGGGGGAAAGAGATGAGAGAGAGGGGGAATTAGATGGTAGAGGAAGAGAGAGAGGGAAAGAGATGAGAGAGAGAGAGAGGGAAAGAGATCAGAGAGAGAGAGAGAGAGAGAGAGAGGGGGAAAGAGATGAGAGAGAGGGAAAGATATGAGAGAGGAAGAGAGAGAGGGGGAAAGAGATGAGAGAGAGAGGGGGAAAGAGATGAGAGAGAGGGGGAAAGAGATGAGAGAGAGAGGGAAAGAGATGAGAGAGAGAGGGAAAGAGATGAGAGAGAGAGGGAAAAGGATGAGAGAGAGGGGGAATTAGATGGTAGAGGAAAATAGAGAGGGAAAGAGATGAGAGAGAGAGAGAAAGAGATGAGAGAGAGATATAGAGAGGGAAAGAGATGAGAGAGAGAGGGAAAGAGATGAGAGAGAGAGGGAAAGAGATGAGAGAGAGAGAGAGAGAGAGAGAGGGAAAGAGATGAGAAAAAGAGAGGGAAAGAGATGAGCGAGAGAGGGAAATAGATGAGAGAGGAAGAGAGAGAGAGAGAGAGAGAGAGAAAGAGAGAGGGAAAGAGATGAGAGAGAGAGAGAGGGAAAGAGATGAGAGAGGGAAAGAGATGAGAGAGGAAGAGAGAGAGAAGGAAAGAGATGAGAGTGAGGGGGGAAAGACATGAGAGAGGAAGAGAGAGAGGGGGAAAGAGATGAGAGAGAAAGAGAGAGGGAAAGAGATGAGAGAGAAAGAGATGAGAGAGGAAGAGAGAGAGGGGGAAAGAGATGAGAGAGAGGGGGAATTAGATGGTAGAGGAAGAGAGAGAGGGAAAGAGATGAGAGAGAGAGAGAGAGAGGGAAAGAGATCAGAGAGAGAGAGAGAGGGAAAGATATGAGAGAGGAAGAGAGAGAGGGGGAAAGAGATGAGAGAGAGAGGGGGAAAGAGATGAGAGAGAGAGGGAAAGAGATGAGAGAGAGGGAAAGAGATGAGAGAGAGAGAGGGAAAAAGATGAGAGAGAGGGGGAATTAGATGGTAGAGGAAAATAGAGAGGGAAAGAGATGAGAGAGAGAGAGAAAGAGATGAGAGAGAGATATAGAGAGGGAAAGAGATGAGAGAGAGAGGGAAAGAGATGAGAGAGAGAGGGAAAGAGATGAGAGAGAGAGAGAGAGAGAGAGAGAGGGAAAGAGATGAGAAAAAGAGAGGGAAAGAGATGAGCGAGAGAGGGAAATAGATGAGAGAGGAAGAGAGAGAGAGAAAGAGAGAGGGAAAGAGATGAGAGAGAGAGAGAGGGAAAGAGATGAAAGAGGAAGAGAGAGAGAAGGAAAGAGATGAGAGTGAGGGGGAAAGACATGAGAGAGGAAGAGAGAGAGGGGGAAAGAGATGAGAGAGAGGGGGAATTAGATGGTAGAGGAAGAGAGAGAGGGAAAGAGATGAGAGAGAGAGAGAGAGAGAGAGAGAGAGAGGGAAAGAGATCAGAGAGAGAGAGAGAGAGAGAGAGAGGGAAAGATATGAGAGAGGAAGAGAGAGAGGGGGAAAGAGATGAGAGAGAGAGGGAAAGAGATGAGAGAGAGGGAAAGAGATGAGAGAGAGAGAGAGGGAAAAAGATGAGAGAGAGGGGGAATTAGATGGTAGAGGAAAATAGAGAGGGAAATAGATGAGAGAGAGAGAGAAAGAGATGAGAGAGATATAGAGAGGGAAAGAGATGAGAGAGAGAGGGAAAGAGATGAGAGAGAGAGAGAGAGAGAGAGAGAGAGGGGGGGAAAGAGATGAGAAAAAGAGAGGGAAAGAGATGAGCGAGAGAGGGAAATAGATGAGAGAGGAAGAGAGAGAGGGGGAAAGCGATGAGAGAGAGAGGGGGAAGGAGATGAGAGAGAGAGAGGGAAAAAGATGAGAAAGGAAAAGAGAGAGGGAAATAGATGAGAGAGAGAAAGAGATGAGAGAGAGAGATAGAGATGGAATCAGATGAGAGAGAGAGGGGGAAAGAGATGAGAGAGAGAGAGAGAGAGAGAGAGAGAGAGAGAGAGAGAGAGGGAAAGAGATTAGAAAAAGAGAGGGAAATAGATGAGCAAGAGAGGGAAATAGATGAGAGAGGAAGAGAGAGAGAGAAAGAGAGAGGGAAAGAGATGAGAGAGAGAGGAAGAGAGAGAGGAAGAGAGAGAGGGAAAGAGATGAAAGAGGAAGAGAGAGAGGAAAAAGAGAGGGAAATAGATGAGCAAGAGAGGGAAATAGATGAGAGAGGAAGAGAGAGAGAAAGAGAGAGGGAAAGAGATGAGAGAGAGAGGAAGAGAGAGAGGGAAAGAGATGAAAGAGGAAGAGAGAGAGGGAAAGAGATGAGAGAGGAAGAGAGGGAAAGAGATGAGAGAGAGGGGGGGAAAGACATGAGCGAGGAAGAGAGAGAGAGAGGGAAAGAGATGAGAGAGGAAGAGAGAGGGAAAGAGATGAGAGAGAAAGAGAGAGAGGGAAAGAGATGAGAGAGGAAGAGAGAGAGGGGGAAAGAGATGAGAGGGGGGGAATTAGATGACAGAGGAAGAGAGAGAGGGAAAGAGATGAGAGACAGAGAGAGAGAGAGAAAGAGATGAGAGAGAGGGAAAGAGATCAGAGATTTAGAGAGAGGGAAATAGATGAGAGAGAGAGAGAGAGAGGGAAAGATATGAGAGAGGAAGAGAGATAGGGGGAAAGAGATGAGAGAGAGAGAGGGAAAGAGATGAGAGAGGAAGAGAGAGAGGGAAAGAGATGAGAGAGGAAGGGAGAGAGGGAAAGGGAGGAGAAGCAAAGGAGAAGTGATAAAAAAAGAGATATTACGATGGAGGGGAGAGAGGAAAAAAGAGAGAGAGGGCAAGGATGGTGAGAATGAGACAATAGAATGAAGAAAAGTGAGTGGGGCAAAGAGAAGGGAAGAGAAAGAGGAGAGAATAGGAAGAATAACAGGACATAATAATGAAGGGAAGGTGATAAGGTCACCGTTGGAATAGTAACAGAAATATGTAGGATACGAGGGATAATAAGATACAGAAAAAAGTAAAAGACAAAACTTTAGAAGTGAGGGAGAAGATGGAGAGGAAACAGATGTTAATGAAGAAACAGAAGAGGGAGGACTAGACAAAAAGATGAAAAAAAATACTATTAATAATACTAATAGCTCTCTCCAGTCTTCCTGTTTTATTTTATGTGGTTTATTTAAGCTCGTCTCCATTTCTTTAGTGAATTAACTGCAGAGTATTGTGTGAAATTGGTGAAGCTGGAAGGGGCCTTTAGTGAATATTGCTCAGAGAGAGGTGAGAGAGGTGTGTGAGAGAGTCAGAAAGGAGAAAAAGAAAGAAAGTGGGAGACTGAGGGAAGGAAAGAGAGAATGGGTGACAGAGACGGAGGGAAAGGAGAGAAAGAAGGTAAAGAGAGAGAAAGAGGAGGGAAGCAGGTGTGTGTGAGAGGGGGAGACAGAAGTGTGACAGAGAGAGCAAAATGAGAGAATAAAATGGTGTCTGTGTGTGTGAGACAGATTAGAGCGAGAAGAGAGTCAGAGAGAGTAAGTGACATCAAGTTGAACAAGATTTAGAAACAAACGTGAAGAAAGACATGAAGAGGGTGTGGAGTACAAGGTTAATAGAGAGAGAAAATGAGAGCAAGGAAGGAATAGAAGGGTCTGATTGTGTGAGTGTCAGAGATAAAAGACAGAGAGAATGAGAGACAGAGAGAGGGAGAGAAATGGTGGGGGGGGGGGAGACAGGGAGAGGAGAAAGAGAGAGCCACAGCAATAGAAAACAAGACAGAGAAGGGGAGAGAGGAGACAGAGAGAAGAGAGAGAGAGAGAGAGAGAGAGAGAGAGAGAGAGAGAGAGATAGAGATAGGAAAGAGAGAAGGAGAAAGAAAGAGAAATGAGAATGAGAGAAATAAAGAGAGGAGAGAGACAAAGAGAGAGAGATAGGAGGAAGAGAGGGAAAGAGACAGAAGGAAAGAGGGGGAGAAAGAGATGGATAGAGAAGAAAGAGAAAAAAAGGAGAAGGGGAAAGAAGAGAGGTGTAAGTTTGTGAAGGAGAGAGAGAGAGAGCGAAGGAGATAGAGAGGAGAGAGTGAGACAGAGAGAGCGAGTGAGAAAGAAAGAGAAGTGCGAGACAAAAAGAGAGAGGAGAGAAAAGAGATAGAGGATGAGAAAGAGAGTGAGCGAGAGGAGATAGAGACAATGAGACAGAGAGAGGAGAGAGTGAGACAGAAAGAGAAGCTAGAGACAAAAAGAGAGAGGAGAGAAAAAAATAGAGGAGGAGAAAGAGAGAGATGGAGAGAGGGGGATAAAGAGAGGTATAAAGAAGAGAGAGAGAAAAAAGGAGAGATAAAGAGGGGAAAGAAGAGAGGTGTAAGTGTGTGAAGGAGAGAGAGTGAAGGAGATAGAGAGGAGAGAGTGAGACAGAGAGAGCGAGTGAGAAAGAAAGAGAAGTGCGAGACAAAAAGAGAGAGGAGAGAAAAGAGATAGAGGATGAGAAAGAGAGTGAGCGAGAGGAGATAGAGACAATGAGACAGAGAGAGGAGAGAGTGAGACAGAAAGAGATGCTAGAGACAAAAAGAGAGAGGAGAGAAAAGTGATATAGGGTGAGAAAGAGAGGAGAGAGAGAGGGAAAGAGAGATGAAGAGAGGGGGATAAAGAGAGGTATAAAGAAGAAAGAGAGAAAAAAGGAGAGATAAAGAGGGGAAAGAAGAGAGGTGTAAGTGTGTGAAGGAGAGTGGAGAGAGAGCAAAGGGAAGGAGATAAAGAAAGACAGAGAGAGAGAGACGGAAAAAGAAAGAGAGAGAGAGAGAGAGAAGGAAAGATGGATAAGAGAATGAAGAAACAGAGAGAGAAAAAGAGGTGGAGAGAGAGTGAAGAGTGAGTGACACAGACTTAAGTGAGCCCTCCCCTCTCTCCCCATTCACTGCAGTGGGCTAATCCTTCCAGCTCAGCATCCTGCCAGCAAGTGGCTATAGCAGTGACCGTGAGCATAGTACCTGTATCAGCTACTGAACGCTGACACCACAAGCTGTACAAGGATTCCCCAGCCTGCCCCCCCCTCACACAGTTAGACACCATCACTGCAGCAAACAGCATCTCTGGGAAGAGAGAGAGAAGCACACGCTCACATTACTGCACTGACAGCATCCGCTGCGGGATATACTATGCTCAATAGCTGCAGGATATAAGATGCTCACATGCTGCATCTGCTGGGGGACATTGAGACCTCACACGCTGTGTTTGCCTTGGGATCAAGGCTCACAACCTGCTGCAGAATGTAGAGATCTTGTGTGCTGCATTAACTGGGGGATATAAACGTTTCACTTGCTACATCTGCTGTGGGATATAGAAACCTCACATGGTGCATCTGCAGCAAGAAAACCTCACGTTCTGTGGGATAAAGAAAGCGGATTAGAATTTGCTGTAGGATATAGAAACATGGTGGATCTGCTGATTTCTATAGGGTTTGCAGCTGCTGTCATTTAGGATCTACCTCTAAACACCAAGTCTGCTGTGTGATCTTAAACTGCATATGCTATAGGGTATTACGCACTGTAATATAGGATTGTACACTGTACATCAGTGAATAGTGCTAAATCATCTGCGCTCTCAGCTCTTCATCTCTTGTTTTACTCCTTCCTCTCTTCATTACCTTATATCTTCCCCTAATTTATTTATTGTACCCCTTTTCTATTCCATGTGTGCTCTCTAGCTATCCCTCTCTCCTTATTTGTCTATCTATCTATCTATACATTCGTCTCTCTCCTTATCTGTCTGTAAGTCTGTCTGTCTATCTAATCTATCTATTCCTCTCTCTCCTGTCATTCCTCTCTTCTATCACTTCCTTATCTATCTAGCATCTATCTGTCTGTCTAGTCTATCTGTCTGTCTTTCTATCTATCCATTTGTCTCTTTCCTTATCTTTCTTTCTATCTATCCATCTATCTATCCATTCCTCTCCTGTAACTATCTATCCCCCTATATCCCTATCTCTCTCTCTGTCATTGCCTCTCTCTTATAAGTTTTACAATCCATGTTGTATTCCTGTATTTAAATCAAAGCTCTGTCTCCCAGCACTTTACCCCTGAGTCTATCCTTTGAGTCTCATTTTCTTTGCTCTGCTGTCACGCTTCTAACTCTAATCTGTTTCTGCCCTCTCTGTTTCTCCTATTTATGTGCCTTTCCAATCTGTCTCTTCACCCATCTCTCTCTTTCATTCTCCACCATCCCATATCATCCAGTCTCTTTCTTATCTCACCTTCTGGTATATCAGGTTCCAGTATTTTGTGTTTTTTGGTTTGTACCATTTTTTCTATCTTCTCTTTCTTTGGCTCTCGTCCCATTCTTTGAGCTCCCCTTCCTCTTAAACAGTTAGTCTATCCAATGACGCAATGACATCAAAACAGTACTGGACACCCCCCACCTTGTCTCACCCTATATGACCCAGTGGGTACACCCAACCTCCCACTTGCCATAACCCAAAATATGTACGCCACATATCTCAGTCCTGTCTATGTCGCACCCAGCTGGACTCTTGGGTCAATGAGAAGACATTAATGGCTCGAGACACTTCCAGAGACCAGTCCCAGAGACCGCACAAGAAATGGCTCAAACACCAAGCTTTCATGGCTGAGCTATCCCAGAACAAAGGCTGGCTGGAGAAGATAGAAAAGGTAAGATTCATCTTTCAGCTATACATTAGAGATCTTTCTTGACAATGTCTCTTCTTATTTGTTTCTGAATTCTCACCTCCATTCTCTGTTCACTACTAATCCAGGTTTGAAAAAAACATCTCTACTTGAGCACAGGTGGTTATATTCATAGAACCATATATGCACATGCAGAGATACCCTACAACCTGGCTTGTTGTTGCTTTCTATGCCATCAGCACGGTGTGGGTGACCATAAAAAATGCTTACTTTCCTTCCTAACATTATCTGTCTGTCTGTCCTATCTATCTATATGTATATTTATCTATCTGTCTATCTAACAATTCAAAGGTTAAGTGATCAATTATAAAGCTTTTCAGGAAGATTTTAGGACATGTTTGTATTTGTCAATATGTTACATTCTTCCTTCAGAATGAGGAAGACACTATAATTCTTGTTAGAGCAGATATGTCAGTATAGGGGCCCAGAATACAATATTGTATGCATGAATGAATGAATGAATGAGATGGAAAGTCATCTCATCAGCCAATCAAATTCTATGTTTTTTTAAGATTAAAGTTTTGGAAAATGTGTATACATTCTGAAAATCAATAGGTCCAATTGATTGGTTTTCTATATATTACGACCTAAGTGAACTGTTGGGTTTTAAAGCTATCGTAGATCAGTCACATGTGTACTTGGTCAACATACGAAACCAATAACCATCAACAGCTTTATTGGGGGGGGATCAATAGCACCAATGAATGAGATCAGTGTTCTTTATCTCAAGACCTAATTGAATTGTCAGGTCTTAAACTATCTTAGCCCAGTACAATGTACACAGGTTTACAACCAAATAATATATATTTAGCTTTTTTTTTTGCTATTTTTAATCAATGTATTTGCGTTCACTACAGTTTTATAATTTATTATGTCACTATCACTTTGTTACGGTTGACTCACCAGCATGAACTAGAGTTTGAATGACCCAAATATTACAAATTCAACATTCAGCCATTAAAATCTGCAAGTGTGAAATAGAGTTTGGGCTTCCAGGCATTTCGAGAAGCTGCTTATCTTAGCTTCTCCAGGGTATAGACAGACGGTAATTTGCATGAAATCTTATTTTTTTTCACCATTTTTTTCCCCAAGGAAAAAGAACGAGATCAAATATGGGTAGAAAAAAATAAAGCATTTGAAAAAAAAAAAAGACTACTTCAGTTCCAGAAAGATGGTGGACCATTTTCACGAGGAGTTCATTGGTATAATTTTACCACCTTCTGTAGATGAATCATTAGTTATACTGTACAGTAGCCTAGAAACAAAGAAAATTAGACAAAGAGTTAATCTTTTTCTTAGAAGTACACAGATGATAAATAGTTATTAATTAGTGTAATTTTTAACCTTCTAGGCATTTCCCACTTAAATAGTTTAAATTTAAATTTTTTGAGGCCTTTACCTCCTGCAGAAAAACCTTTCTATCCATTACAATTAATATAAATTTTTTGTTAGAGTTTTTCGGAAAAATACAATAAATATGGAAAATGTTGACTTGTTTACATTCATCATAAACAGATGTACAGTAGCCTAGAAACAAAGGAAAGAGTCTTTTTTTTTTTTTTTTTTTGGAGGAATCATTCATCACAGGAGGAAAATATTTATTTTGTTTCATTTGATATTTGTTAGGGTGGTTGTTCAGAATTTATTTGTTAATGAAAATCCATTCGGCCACTATTTCTTATTGGAAACATTTTCAAGGCAGTAGAGAAGTAGCTGGACAGCTGCTTTTACGTAAATAAAGTTAAAGTAGTAGCTAGTGCTGCAACCACAAGCTAGAGGAGAAAAAAAAAAAAGTTTTTTTTTTTTAATGGGGTCAGAACTGACCAAAATCAAAAGTTTACATATTTATTGACCAACACAGGAAACAATCAGCTGACAAGAACATTGCTAAATAGTTATTAATCATTGTAAATTTGAACTTTCATGGCATTTTCCACTTAAATAGTATTAATTTAAATTTTTAAGCCTTTCCTTCCTGCAGAAAAACTTTTCCATCCATTACAATTATGTTTTAACTACACAAATATCCTTTTTTCATTAAAGGGGTGTTTATTTAGCGTTTTTTGGAAAAATGCAATGAATATGGAAAACTTTGACTTTTTTACATTCGTCAAAAATAGATACATTGGACTGTTTTTTATCATATATATATATATATATATATATATATATATATATATATTCAAAGGTGGATACAGCGCCTATATGTCCAATATACTGATGTGGTATGTGAGGAATAAAGGATGGGAAAAAGCAAATAAGAACATAGAAAATAAAATAAAAAATAAAAGAAAAATATATATATATTAAAATAAAATAACAATAAAAAGTCCAGCTAAAAATAGCATATAAAATATATGAACTCTGAAACGATGTTCATATGAGTCCTAGAAGTAATATAAATCGTAGTGAATCTCCAGATGTAGTGGTTGTATAGATATAGTTGGTATATAATACCCTTACCAGATATTACCTCAATCGAATGAGGTAAGTATGCCGCACTGGGGGTATATATAGATGATTGGGTTTCCTCCTTGTATCCTGCTTGTGGTGTTCGTTGACCTCTTGGAGTATGCAGGGATATGCCTCTGATGATGAATAGATCCCTTATACTTCCTATGGATTCGTGGTTGGCCTCTTGGAGTGCTCTTTCTGCTCTGGTATTAACTTTCTCCGGCGTGAGGATACCCTGCCGTATCTTCTCATTCAAATTTTGGCGCAATTTCTGCCTTCCTGTAGCATCTGCCTCAATCTATATTTGCTTGATCTATTCAAAAGGAGGGTGTGGATGTTTGTTTCTCTTCCTCAATGTGTAATGTTTCTGTTAGATTCCCTGTAGAAAAGGCCTTTTCTACAGGGAATCTAACAGAAACATTACACATTGAGGAAGAGAAACAAACATCCACACCCTCCTTTTGAATAGATCAAGCAAATATAGATTGAGGCAGATGCTACAGGAAGGCAGAAATTGCGCCAAAATTTGAATGAGAAGATTGCGCCAAAATTTGAATGAGAAGATACGGCAGGGTATCCTCACGCCGGAGAAAGTTAATACCAGAGCAGAAAGAGCACTCCAAGAGGCCAACCACGAATCCATAGGAAGTATAAGGGATCTATTCATCATCAGAGGCATATCCCTGCATACTCCAAGAGGTCAACGAACACCACAAGCAGGATACAAGGAGGAAACCCAATCATCTATATATACCCCCAGTGCGGCATACTTACCTCATTCGATTGAGGTAATATCTGGTAAGGGTATTATATACCAACTATATCTATACAACCACTACATCTGGAGATTCACTACGATTTATATTACTTCTAGGACTCATATGAACATCGTTTCAGAGTTCATATATTTTATATGCTATTTTTAGCTGGACTTTTTATTGTTATTTTATTTTAATATATATATATTTTTCTTTTATTTTTTCTTTTATTTTCTATGTTCTTATTTGCTTTTTCCCATCCTTTATTCCTCACATACCACATCAGTATATTGGACATATAGGCGCTGTATCCACCTTTGAATATATATTCTCTTTTACTGTCTAGGGCTTCACAACCCTCCCAGTATATGTCCTATACAGCTGCCACTATTTCCTATACACCTTCTGACCAGCGCCCACAACAGAGTATCACTTGTGTCAACTCAGTACACTGAGGAGACACATTTTACTTATTTCTACATATATATATATATATATATATAATCACTGTCACTGATATGCCTATCAGTGACTATGAAGAACCACAATTCAGGAACCTGAATGTAACATAAGTGACAAAAGTAGTAATGACATTTCTTTCATGTAATTGGCAAGAGTCCATGAGCTAGTGACGTATGGGATATACATTCCTACCAGGAGGGGGCAAAGTTTCCCAGACCTCAAAATGCCTATAAATACACCCCTCACCACACCCACAATACAGTTTTACAAACTTTGCCTCCTATGGAGGTGGTGAAGTAAGTTTGTGCTTGATTTTTCTTCTATGATAAGCGCTTCTCAGCATATTGAAGCCCAATTCCTCTCAGAGTACAGTGTTTGTCAGAGGGATGTGAAAAGAGTATTGCCTATTGATTTTATAGTTTGTCTCACAGGAAATCTTTTCAAGGGTTCTCTGTTATCGGTCGTAGGGATTCATCTCCTACCTCCCTTTTCAGATTGACGATATACTCTTATATACCATTACCTCTGCTAATAGTTTTCAGTACTGGTTTGGTTATCTGCTATATGTGAATGGGTGTCTTTCGGTAAGTATGTATCATTGTTTAAGACACTCTCAGCTATGGTTTGGTGCTTTATGCTTTAATATAAAGTTTTAAATATATGTATTTTACTTATATTTGCCATGAGTCAAGTCTATGTATATTTCCCTTTGCAGTCTAAACAGTTTCAGTTTAGAAATCATGTTTGGGAAGTTCATTTAAACTTTTTTTTTTCTTACCTGGGGTTCAGTCTTTTTCAATTTAACTTGTTTTTCAATTTTTTCGCCAGCAAATCTAGGCTCGCAAGGACGCAAAATGCTGTTTCTCTTGTAAGGTGTATCCAGTCCACGGATCATCCATTACTTGTGGGATATTCTCCTTCCCAACAGGAAGTTGCAAGAGGACACCCACAGCAGAGCTGTCTATATAGCTCCTCCCCTAGCTGCCATATCCAGTCATTCTCTTGCAACTCTCAACAAGCATGGAGGTAGTAAGAGAGAAGTTGTGAAATGTAGCTGTTATTTTGCTTCAATCAAGAGTTTATTATTTTTAAATGGTACCGGAGTTGTACTATTTTGTTCCAGGCAGAAAAATAGAAGAATCTGCCTGTGATTTCTATGATCTTAACAGGTTGTAACTACAGTGATTTAATAGCGACTGGTATCATGCTTACTTTCTGAGGTAATACTCTTTTATTTTTAAAATATAAAACGTTTGCTGGCATGTTTAAACGTTTTTATATATACTTTGGTGATAAAACTTTATTGGAGCCTAGTTTTTTCCACATGGCTGGCTTAAATTTGCCTAGAAACAGTTTCCTGAGGCTTTCCACTGTGTTGCTATGTGTGGGAGGGGCCTAATTTAGCGCTTTTTTGCGCAGTAACTTTTACAGACTGATACATCCAGCTTCCTCCAGGAGTCCCCTGAATGCTATAGGACATCTCTAAAGGGCTCTTAGGCTTTCCAAAATCGTTTGTTGGGGAAGTTAGGCCCACAGCAAGGCTGTGGCAGTTTGGTGTGACTGTTAAAAAACGTCTATATCGTTTTTTTGATCCGTTTTTTGAACTAAGGGGTTAATCATCCATTTGCAAGTGGGTGCAATGCTCTGTTAGCTTATTATACACACTGTAAAAATTTCGTTTGATTTACTGCCTTTTTTCACTGTTTTTCAAATTCTGACAAAATTTGTTTCTCTTAAAGGCACAGTACTGTTTCTTATATTTGCTTGTTAACTTGATTTAAAGTGTTTTCCAAGCTTGCTAGTCTCATTGCTAGTCTGTACAAACATGTCTGACATAGAGGAAACTCCTTGTTCATTATGTTTAAAAGCCATGGTGGAACCCCCTCTTAGAATGTGTACCAAATGTACTGATTTCACTTTAAGCAATAAAGATCATATTCTGTCTTTAAAAAATTTATCACCAGAGGAATCTGACGAGGGGGAAGTTATGCAGACTAACTCTCCCCACGTCAGATCCTTTGACTCCTGCTCAAGGGACTCACGCTCAAATGGCGCCAAGTACATCTAGGGCGCCCATAGCGTTTACTTTACAAGACATGGCGGCAGTCATGGATAATACACTGTCCGCGGTATTAGCCAGACTACCTGAATTTAGAGGAAAGCGAGATAGCTCTGGAGTTAGACGAAATACAGAGCATACTGACGCTTTAAGAGCTATGTCTGATACTGCCTCACAATATGCAGAAGCTGAAGAAGGAGAGCTTCTTTCTGTGGGTGATATTTCTGACTCAGGGAAGATGATGCAACCTGATTCCGATATATCTACATTTAAATTTAAGCTTGAACACCTCCGCATGTTACTCAGGGAGGTTTTAGCTGCTCTGAATGACTGTGATACAATTGCAGTGCCAGAGAAATTGTGTAGACTGGATAAATACTATGCAGTGCCGGTGTGCACTGATGTTTTTCCAATACCTAAAAGGTTTACAGAAATTATTACTAAGGAATGGGATAGACCAGGTGTGCCGTTCTCTCTCCCTCCTATTTTTAGAAAAATGTTTCCAATAGACGCCACACTGGACTTATGGCAAACAGTTCCTAAGGTGGAGGGAGCCGTTTCTACTCTAGCAAAGCGTACTACTATCCCTGTCGAGGACAGTTGTGCTTTCTTAGATCCAATGGATAAAAAGTTAGAGGGTTACCTTAAGAAAATGTTTATTCAACAAGGTTTTATCCTACAGCCCCTTGCATGCATTGCTCCTGTCACTGCTGCTGCGGCGTTCTGGTTTGAGTCTCTGGAAGAGGCTTTACAGGTAGCGACTCCATTGGATGAAATACTTGACAAGCTTAGAGCACTTAAGCTAGCCAATTCTTTTGTTTCTGATGCCATTGTTCATTTGACTAAACTAACGGCTAAGAATTCTGGTTTTGCTATCCAGGCGCGCAGAGCGCTATGGCTTGAATCATGGTCAGCTGACGTTACTTCAAAATCTAAGCTGCTTAACATTCCCTTCAAGGGGCAGACCCTATTCGGGCCTGGTTTGAAGGAGATTATTGCTGATATCACTGGAGGAAAGGGTCATGCCCTTCCTCAGGATAGGTCCAAATCAAGGGCCAAACAGTCTAATTTTCGTGCCTTTCGAAACTTCAAGGCAAGTGCGGCATCAACTTCCTCTAATGCAAAACAAGAGGGAAATTTTGCTCAGTCCAAGACGGTCTGGAGACCTAACCAGACCTGGAACAAGGGTAAGCAGGCCAAAAAACCTGCTGCTGCCTCTAAGACAGCATGAAGGAACGGCCCCCTATCCGGTAACGGATCTAGTAGGGGGCAGACTTTCGCTCTTCGCCCAGGCGTGGGCAAGAGATGTCCAGGATCCCTGGGCGTTGGAAATTATATCCCAGGGATATCTTCTGGACTTCAAGGCTTCCCCCCCCCAAAAGGGAGATTTCACCTTTCACAATTATCTGCAAACCGCTTCTGGCGGTCCTAAGGCCACGAGGCATAGCAGTGGCCCCTTATTTAGACGACATCCTGATTCAGGTGTCAAACTTCCAAATTGCCAAGTCTCATACGGACATAGTGTTGGCATTTCTGAGGTCGCATGGGAAGAAGGTGAATGAGGAATAGAGTTCTCTATCCCCCCTCGCAAGAGTTTCCTTCCTAGGGACTCTGATAGATTCTGTAGAAATGAAAATTTACCTGACGGAGTCCAGGTTATCAAAACTTCTAAATTCCTGCCATGTTCTTTATTCCATTCCTCGCCCTTCGGTGGCTCAGTGCATGGAAGTAATCGGCTTAATGGTAGCGGCAATGGACATAGTGCCGTTTGCACGCCTACATCTCAGACCGCTGCAACTCTGCATGCTCAATCAGTGGAATGGGGATTACACAGATTTGTCCCCTCTACTAAATCTGGATCAAGAGACCAGGGATTCTCTTCTCTGGTGGCTATCTCAGGTCCATCTGTCCAAAGGTATGACCTTTTGCAGGCCAGATTGGACAATTGTAATGACAGATGCCAGCCTTCTCGGTTGGGGTGCAGTCTGGAACTCCCTGAAGGCTCAGGGATCGTGGACTCAGGAGGAGTCACTCCTTCCAATAAACATTCTGGAACTAAGAGCGATATTCAATGCTCTTCAGGCTTGGCCTCAGCTAACGACAATGAGGTTCATCAGATTTCAGTCGGACAACATCACGACTGTGGCTTACATCAGCCATCAAGGGGGAACAAGGAGTTCCCTAGCGATGTTAGAAGGCTCAAAGATAATTCACTGGGCAGAGATTCACTCTTGCCACCTATCAGCTATCCATATCCCAGGTGTAGAGAACTGGGAGGCGGATTTTCTAAGTCGACAGACTTTTCATCCGGGGGAGTGGGAACTCCATCCTGAGGTGTTTACACAATTGGTTCATCGTTGGGGCAAACCAGAACTGGATCTCATGGCGTCTCGCCAGAACGCCAAGCTTCCTTGTTACGGATCCAGGTCCAGGGACCCCAAGGCAACGCTGATAGATGCTCTAGCAGCACCTTGGTCCTTCAACCTGGCTTATGTGTTTCCACCGTTTCCTCTGCTCCCTCGTCTGATTGCCAAGATCAAGCAGGAGAGAGCATCGGTGATCTTGATAGCGCCTGCGTGGCCACGCAGGACTTGGTATGCAGATCTGGTGGACATGTCATCCTTTCCACCATGGACTCTGCCGCTGAGACCGGACCTTCTACTTCAAGGTCCTTTCAACCATCCAAATCGAATTTCTCTGAGGCTGACTGCCTGGAGATTGAACGCTTGATTTTATCAAAGCGTGATTTCTCTGAGTCAGTCATTGATACCTTAATTCAGGCACGAAAGCCTGTCACCAGGAAAATCTATCATAAGATATGGCGTAAATATCTTTATTGGTGTGAATCCAAGGGCTACTCATGGAGTAAGGTCAGGATTCCCAGGATATTATCTTTTCTCCAAGAAGGATTGGAGAAAGGATTGTCAGCTAGTTCCTTAAAGGGACAGATTTCTGCGCTGTCTATTCTTTTGCACAAGCGTCTGGCGGATGTTCCAGACGTTCAGGCATTTTGTCAGGCTTTAGTTAGAATCAAGCCTGTGTTTAAACCTGTTGCTCCATTTTGGAGCTTAAATTTGGTTCTTAAAGTTCTTCAGGGGGTTCCGTTTGAACCTCTTCATTCCATAGATATCAAACTTTTATCTTGGAAAGTACTTTATTTGGTAGCTATTTCCTCGGCTTGTAGAGTTTCCGAGTTATCTGCCTTACAATGTGATTCTCCTTATCTGATCTTCCATGCAGATAAGGTAGTTCTGCGTACCAAACCTGGGTTTTTACCTAAGGTGGTATCTAATAAGAATATCAATCAGGAGATTGTTGTTCCATCATTGTGTCCTAATCCTTCTTCAAAGAAGGAACGTCTATTGCACAATCTTGACGTGGTTCGTGCTTTAAAATATTATTTACAAGCTACTAAAGATTTTCGTCAAACATCTGCTTTGTTTGTTGTCTACTCTGGACAGAGGAGAGGTCAAAAGGCTTCGGCAACCTCTCTTTCTTTTTGGCTAAGAAGCATAATCCGCTTAGCCTATGAGACTGCTGTCCAGCAGCCTCCAGAAAGGATTACAGCTCATTCTACTAGAGCTGTGGCTTCCACATGGGCCTTTAAAGGGACACTGTACCCAAAAATTTTCTTTCATGATTCAGATTGAGCATGAAATTTTAAGCAACTTTCTAATTTACTCCTATTATCAAATTTTCTTCATTCTCTTGGTATCTTTATTTAAAATGCAAGAATGTAAGTTTAGATGTCGGCCCACTTTTGGTGAACAACCTGGGTTGTCCTTGCTGATTGGTGGATAAATTCATCCACCAATAAAAAATTGCTGTCCAGAGTACTGAACCCAAAAAAAGTATAGATGCCTTCTTTTTCAAATAAAGATAGCAAGAGAACAAAGAAAAATTGATAATAGGAGTAAATTAGAAAGTTGTTTAAAATTGCATGCTCTTTCTGAATTACAAAACAACATTTTTGGGTTCAGTGTCCCTTTAAGAATGAGGCTTCTGTTGAACAGATTTGCAAGGCGGCGACTTGGTCTTCGCTTCATACTTTTTCAAAATTCTACAAATTTGATACTTTTGCTTCTTCGGAGGCTATTTTTGGGAGAAAGGTTTTACAGGCAGTGGTTCCTTCTGTTTAAGTACCTGCCTTGTCCCTCCCTTCATCCGTGTACTTTAGCTTTGGTATTGGTATCCCACAAGTAATGGAAGATCCGTGGACTGATACACTTACAAGAGAAAACATAATTTATGCTTACCTGATAAATTTATTTCTCTTGTGGTGTATCCAGTCCACGGCCCGCCCTGTCATTTTAAGGCAGGTATTTTTTAATTTTAAACTACAGTCACCACTGCACCCTATGGTTTCTCCTTTCTCTGCTTGTTTTCGGTCGAATGACTGGATATGGCAGCTAGGGGAGGAGCTATATAGACAGCTCTGCTGTGGGTGTCCTCTTGCAACTTCCTGTTAGGAAGGAGAATATCCCACAAGTAATGGATGATCCGTGGACTGGATACACCACAAGAGAAATACATTTATCAGGTAAGCATAAATTATGTTTTTTTATTGCGTCATTCTTGGCGCAAATTTTTTTTGACGCAAAGTTGCGCCTTTGATGGCACAGATTTTGTCATTTCCTGCGTCTTTGTTGACGCTAGTTGTTTTGGCGCGAAATTGTGTTTGTTATGACGCGAGTTGTGTCATTTCCTGGTGTTGGTTTTGCAGCAAAAAATGTTTTCAGTTCCTTTTGCGTAATGCGTCATTCTTGGCGCCAAAATTTTGTTATTTTACCCCTCTCCCTTTATTGCTCGCTGTTTTCATGAATTTTGAAAGCTATTATGCCTGCTTTTTTTTTTATTAAAAAAATACTATCTTTCAGCTAGATTACGAGCTGTGCGATGCTAACGATCAGTTTTGTCTCACCGCTCACTTACCTACAGCACTGGTATTACGGGTTCTTACAAACCCTTCGTTAAAAGGCAAGAAGTGAGCGTTGAGCAAAATTAGCTCCTTACCGCACTTCAATACCAGCGCTGCTTAAGTCAGCGGTGAGCTGGTCGTACGTGCTCATGCACGATTTCCCCATAGGGATCAACGGGGAGAGCCGGCTGAAAAAAAAGCCTAACACCTGCAAAAAAGCAGCGTAAAACTCCTTAACGCAGCCCCATTGATTCCTATGGGGAAATACATTTTATGTTTACACCTAACACCCTAACATAAACCCCGAGTCTAAACACCCCTAATCTTACACTTATTAACCCCTAATCTGCCACCCCAACATCGCTGACACCTGCATTATACTTATTAACCCCTAATCTGCGGCTCCGGACACCGCCGCCACCTACATTATACTTATGAACCCCTAATCTGCTGCCCCCAACATCGCCGACACCTACATTATATTTATTAACCCCTAATCTCCCTTCCCCAATGTCGCCGCAACCTAACTACACTTATTAACCCCTAATCTGCCGCCCCCAACGTCGCCACCACTATAATAAACATATTAACCCCTAAACCGCCACACTCCGCCTCCCAAACATTAGTTAAATATTATTAACCCCTAATCTGCCGCCCCTAACATCGCTGCCACCTATCTACATTTATTAACCCCTAATCTGCCGCCCCCACTATACTAAATGTATTAACCCCTAAACCTAAGTCTAACCCTAACACCCCCTAACTTAAATTTAATTTAAATAAATCTAAATAAAAATTAATATTATTACCTAAATAATTCCTATTTAAAACTAAATACTTACCTGTAAAATAAACCGTAAGATAGCTACAATATAACTAATAGTTACATTGTAGCTATCTTAGGGTTTATTTTTATTTTACAGGCAAGTTTGTATTTATTTTAACTAGGTACAATAGTTATTAAATAGTTATTAACTATTTAATAACTACCTAGCTAAAATAAATACAAAAGTACCTGTAAAATAAAACCTAACCTAAGTTACAATAACACCTAACCCTACAATTAAATACATTAACTAAATTAAAAACAATTAAATAAATTAAATTAAATTAGCTAAAGTACAAAAAACCCCGACTAAATTACAGAAAATAATAAACAAATTACAAGATATTTAAACTAATCACACCTAATCTAATAGCCCTGTGAAAATAAAAAAAAGACCCCCCAAAATATATAAAAACCCTAGCCTAAACTAAACTATCAATAGCCCTTAAAAGGGCCTTTTGCAGGGCATTGCCCCAAAGAAATCAGCTCTTTTACCTGTAAAAAAAAATACAAACAACCCCCCCAACAGTAAAACCCACCACCTACACAACCAACCCCCCAAATATTATTATTATTATTATTATCGGTTATTTGTAGAGCACCAAAGCTCCCCATTGCCCTGAAAAGGGCATTTGGATGGACATTGCCCTTAAAAGGGCAGTTAGCTCTATTGCAGGCCCAAACCCTAACCTAAAAATAAAACCCACCCAATACACCTTTAAAAAAACCTAACACTAACCCCCTGAAGATTGACTTATAGTTCTGAAGACCGGACATCCATCCTCAAGGAAGCGGCAGAAGTCTTCATCCAAGCCGGGCCGAAGTCCTCAACGAAGCCGCGAGAAGTCTTCATCCAAGCCGGGTGAAGTGGTCCTCCAGATGGGCAGAAGTCTTCATCCAGACGGCATCTTCTATCTTCATCCATCCGACGCTGAGCGGCTTCATCTTCAAGACATCCAACGCGGAGCATCCTCTTCTGCCGACGACTAACGACGAATGAAGGTTCCTTTAAGTGACATCATCCAAGATGGCGTCCCTTAGATTCCAATTGGCTGATAGAATTAGGGGTCAATAATTTTATTATAGTGTTTGCGATGCGGGAGGGCCTCAGTTTAACCTAGGGATTAATAGGTAGTTAATGGGTGTTAGTTTACTTTTTAGCACTTTAGTTATGAGTTTTATGTTATGGTGTTGTACCATAAAACTCTTAACTACTGACTTTTAAATGCGTAAGGACTCTTGATGGGGTAGTGTATACCGCTCACTTTTTGGCCTCCCAGGACAGACTCGTAATACCGGCGCTATGGAAGTCCCATAGAAAAAAGACTTTATGAAGTTTACGTAAGTCGTTTTGTGGTAAGGCCAAAAAAGTGTGCGGTGACCCTAAACCTTCAAGACTCGTAATACCAGCGGGCGTAAAAAAGCAGCGTTAGGACCTCTTAACGCTGCTTTTTTACCCTAACGCACAACTCGGAATCTAGCCATTTATTTTTTTATCTACTGAAACTGTTACATTGTGGAAATTTAATGTTTTGCCTAATGTTATTTTTCTTTTTCTGTTACATTTTGCGAGATGTCTCATTCTGATCCTGACTCTGATGTTACTGTAGAAACTATGATGCTCTGAAACACAATTCTACAAAGCTAAGTGTGTTCTTTTCATTATTGAGCCGTTGTTATTTTCTTCAGCTCAATTATGTGGCATTTATTTATCATATTTTATGCTAATGTTTCTATATGTACATTGACATTTACTGTTTTTACTTACTCAGTTCATATACTTGATTTCATCTGCAAACATCACATGTTATTGCTTTTATCATAAAAGGTTATGACTGCTATTATGCCTTTAAGTAAACTTACAAGGTCTTTTCAAAATTGTTAAGATTTAATTAATTTTGTTCTGACCGACAGCATACTTAAGTTTATTCTACTGATGAAGGTCTTCTTTGGACAGTTTTGTTAAAAATTCTCCTTATTTTTCATTTGAACATTCTTTGTTCAGGAAAATTTGTTATTTTTAGCTTTTAGGAGCCTAGTCCTCCTATTAACTATCACCTAGATTACGAGTTTTGCGTTAGAGGCTATGCGGTGCTAACGAGCAGTTTATGCTCATCGCTCACTTACAGACATTGCTGGTATTACGTGTTTTTGCTCAAAATCTCACTCCAATACCAGCGCTGCTTACGTTAGCGGTGAGCTGGTGTAACGTGCTCGTGCACGATTTTCCCCATAGGAATCAACAGGGAGAGCCGTCTGAAAAAAAGTCTAACACCTGCAAAAAAGCAGCGTTTAGCTCCTAACGCAGCCCCATTGATTCCTATGGGGAAATAAAATTTATGTCTACAGCTAACATGAACCCCGAGTCTAAACACCCCTAATCTTACACTTATTAACCCCTAATCTGCTGCCCCCGACATCGCCCATACCTACATGATATCATTAACCCCTAATCTGCCGCTCCGGACACCGCCGCCACCTACATTATACTTATGAACCCCTAATCTGCTGCCCCCAACATTGCCGACACCTACATTATATTTATTAACCCCTAATCTGCCGCCCCCAAATGTCGCCGCAACCTACCTACACTTATTAACCCCTAATCTGCCGCCCCCAACGTCGCCGCCACTATACTAAACATATTAACCCCTAAGTCTAACCCTAACCCCCCCTAACTTAAATATAATTTTAAAAAATCTAAATAAAATTACTATCATTAACTAAATTATTCCTATTTAAACTAAATACTTACCTGTAAAATAAACCCTAAGCTAGCTACAATATAACTTATAGTTACATTAAAGCTATCTTAGGGTTTATTTTTATTTTACAGGCAAGTTTGTATTTATTTTAACTTGGTAGAATAGTTACTAAATAGTTATTAACTATTTAATAACTACCTAGCTAAAATAAATACAAAAGTACCTGTAAAGTAAAACCTAACCTAAGTTACAATTACACCTAACACTACACTATTATTAAATTAATTCCCTAAATTAAATACAATTAAATAAAATTAGCTAAAGTACAAAAAAACACTAAATTACAGAAAATAATAAACAAATTACAAGATTTTTAAACTAATTACACCTAATCTAATCCCCCTAACAAAATAAAAAAGCCCCCCCCAAAAAAATAAAAAAGCCCTACCCTACACTAAATTACAAATAGCCCTTAAACGGGCCTTTTGCGGGGCATTGCCCCAAAGTAATCAGCTCTTTTACCTGTAAAAAAAATTACAATCCCCCCCCAACATTAAAACCCACCACCCACACAACCAACCCTACTCTAAAACCCACCCAATCCCCCCTTAAAAAACCTAACACTAACCCCTTGAAGATCACCTTACCGGGAGAAGTCTTCATCCAACCGGGCAGAAGTGGTCCTCCAGACGGGCAGAAGTCTTCATCCAGACGGCATCTTCTATCTTCATCCATCCGGCGTGGAGCAGGTCCATCTTCAAGACATCCGACGCGGAGCATCCTCTTCTTCCGACGGCTACGACTGAATGAAGGTTCCTTTAAATTACGTCATCCAAGATGGCGTCCCTTCAATTCCAATTGGCTGATAGAATTCTATCAGCCAATTGGAATTAAGGTAGAAAAAATTCTATTGGCTGATGCAATCAGCCAATAGGATTGAGCTGGCATTCTATTGGCTGATTGGAACAGCCAATAGAATGCCAGCGGTGTCTAAATAAATAGTTGTCTAAATAAAAGGCTGTATGTTTTACATATATCGTGCTCCTGCTTGATTTCTCACGGATCTGTTTCCGAGTTGTATTGGGGATCCTCTGATTGGTCCATATGTGACCTGCCTTCCCATCACGTGTTCGGACGTTACCACTGTGTCCTACGGGCGACTGCAAAGGTCCCGTATTGCTCTGCACAGCACTCCGGTTGTGCCGCAACATCTGATGAGAGGCTTTGAATTAGAGGCTCCATTTTTTATCACTGTGTAGCACAGACTATACTGCTCTATGTGGTGCCTCTGTTTATTATTTTCTGTAATTTAGTCTTTGTTTTATTTTGTACTTTAGCTAATTTTATCTAATTGCATTTAATTTAGGGAATTAATTTAATTATAATGTAGTGTTAGGTGTTAGTGTAACTTAGGTTAGGTTTTATTGTACAGGTACTTTTGTATTTATTTTAACTAGTTAGTTATTAAATAGTTAATAACTATTTAATAACTATTCTACCTAGTTAAAATAAATACAAACTTGCCTGTAAAATAAAAATAAACCCTAAGCTAGTTACAATGTAACTATAAGTTATATTGTAGCTAGCTTAGGGTTTATTTTATAGGTAAGTATTTAATTTTAAATAGGAATAATGTAGTTAATGATAGTAATTTTATTTAGATTTATTTAAATTATATTTAAGTTAGGGAGGGGTTAGTGTTAGACTTAGGTTTAGGGTTTAATAACTTTAATATAGTGGCGGCGACGTTGGGGGCGGCAGATTATGGGTTAATAAATGTAGGTAGGTTGCGGCGACATTTTGGGGCGGCAGATTAGGGGTTAATAAATATAATGTAGGTGTCGGCAATGTTGGGGGCAGCAGATTAGGGGTTCGTAAGTAATAATATTTAACTAATGTTTGCGAGGCGTGAGTGCGGCGGTTTAGGGGTTAATATATTTATTATAGTGGTGGCGATGTCCGGTTCGGCAAATTAGGGGTTAAAAAATGTATTTTAGTGTTTGCGATGTGGGGGGCCCTCGGTTTAGGGGTTAATAGGTAGTTTATGGGTGTTAGTGTATTTATTAGCACTTTAGTTAAGAGTTTTATGCTACGGCTTTGTAGTGTAAAACTCTTAACTACTGACTTTAAAATGCGGTACCAGTGTTGACAGGAGAGGGTCTACCGCTCACTTTTTGGCAGACTCGTAATACCGGCGCTATGCAAGTCCCATTGAAAATATAGGATACGCAATTTACGTAAGTGGATTTGCGGTATTTCCAAGTCTGGCCAAAAAAGTGAGCGGTACACCTGTACCTTCAAGACTCGTAATACCAGCAGGCGTTAAAAATCAGCGCTGGGACCGGCCAACGGTACTTTTTAAGACTAACGCACAACTCGTAATCTAGCCGTATGTTATTTTAAAATCTGGATTTTAAGATTTTAATTTGCTCCTGAGGTTTTTTCCTATTCCAAGGTACTATCTGTATTATGTTCTAAAGAATGGTTTATCCTGATTCCCTTTTGGGACTGTACTATTATTTCTATGGAAATTGGTACTTACTTTTAGGATTCTTTAGAGTTTGAATATAACCTTAGTAGAGCATATTCACGTACTGTTTATATTTTTAGCTCAGCTTTATCTGTGGCTGACATTACTGTTCTTTCAAACTTTTTGTTGTTGAACAGTTAGCATAAGCAGTTTCAGATTCTCAAGTATATAACTTTGTTTATTTACTTCTGATGTATTCATTTTATTATGTTTACTATATCTATTATTATGATTTCAAATATATTTTATAATCTCAATGCTTGTTAGGATAATAATTTGTTTGATTTCCATTATCTCCACTATTTCTGGAGGTTTAGAGTTTTTTTTTCTGCCCTACTTTTAGTCCGGTGATGTAGATCAGTTGGTGAATGTCCTGACTACAAACGCTTGTTCTAGATCCAAGGGTCATAGATGCATATCCCGGCAGGGTTAATACAGCCCTTCGGCCTTTTGAGGTCAATTTATTGGGTACCATTTATTTGGGTAATAACAACAACTGTTTTTATCAGCTGCTAATTTGGTTAATGTAAGCACTGAAAAAGCGTTTTTATGTATCCTTCTGGGAGAAAAACTCTATATAATTACTAGTTAGACTGCATGAAGGTGCGGTTCTCAAACCAGTCCTTCTGGTGGGGGGCAGATTTAATTGTTTTTGGATGAATTCAGTCCAAAATCTATATTATTCTTAGGGTTTGAATAGATTTTTAGAATGAAACCTTCAATGGGAAGATTCTTTCTTTCTCAGTACACTCTGTGAATTTTTTTCAGGAGTGATTATACCAGTTCTTTAGCAGGAACAGGGATTGGGTTTCTATTCAATTCTATTCTTTGTCCCAAAGAAGAAAGGTTTATTCAGTCCAATCTTAGATCTGAAGACTTTATATTGTTTTGTAAGAGTTTCAACTTCAAGTTGGCAACTATAAGCACTATTATTCCTTTTGTTCAGCAAGTTCATTTCATGTCCACTCAATTTTACAGGACGTTTATCCTCATATTTTATTTCATTCAGACCACTTTTGGTTTCTGAGATTCTCTTTTTTAGATAAGCTTTACCAATTTGTCGCTTTTCCATTTGGTCTAGCGACAGCTTTATGAATCTTATTTGGATGGTATCTTGGTATTAGCTTAATCTTTTCTTTTATTAGAATCTATCATGAAGCAACTAGTTTTGTTTCTTCAAGCCATGATTAGAGGATTTATTTTACCTAAGAGTTTCGTGATTCCTCAGACAAGGGTCACCTCTTTGGGTTTCTAGATGGATTCTGTGTTCATGACTTTGTCTTTATCAGACAAAAGTAAAAAGTAAATTGTAATTGGCGTTAGCCTGTCTAACTTACAGTTTAGAACATTCCTTTCAGTGGCTATGTGCATGGAAGTTTTAGGTCTCATAACTGCAGCATCGGACGTTTTCATCTGAGACCTCTTTTGCTTTGCATACTGAATCAATGGTGCAGGGATTGTTTTTGGATATCAGTTGATATTCTTAAATCCCAACGCTCAAGTCTTTCTGATTTGGTGATTAGTCTATCATTGTTTTATTCAGGGGGCCTCCTTTTGTTCGTCCTTCCTGGACTGTATTCTTAATGGATGCAAGTCTTACAGGTTGGGGAGCTGTCTGAGGGTCTCAGATAGCACAAGGGGTTTGGAAACTTCAAGAGGCGAGGTTTCCAATCGATATTTTAGAACTCCGTGCTATTTTCAGAGCTCTTTCAGGCTTGGCCTCTTTTAGGAGAGAACTTTTCATTTTGCTTTTAGACAGACAATATCACAACTGTGGTAAATGTCAATCATCAAATAGGGACTCACAGTTCCATAGCAATTAAGAAGTATCTTAAATACGCTCTTAGGTGGAATTCATCTCCTGTCTATTTTCTACGATTTATATCTCAGGTTTAGACATTTGGGAGGTGGATTATCTCAGCCGTCAGTCTTTACATCCGGGAGAGTGGTATCTCTATACAGATGTGTTTTCTCAATTTCCCAGGTACCTTTTCAGGTCCAGGGATCCTCAGGCGGAAATGGTGGATGCATTAGCAGTATCTTGGTTTTGCAACCTGGCTACATCTTTCCGCCTCTGTTTTTTTCTTCCAAGGGTGATCTCCAAGATCATATTGGAACAGTCTTATGTGTTTCTGATAACATCAGAATGGCCTCACAAGTTTGGTATGTGGATCTTGCTCGGATTTCCAGTTGCCATCCTTGGCCGCTTTCTCTTTGGCCAGCCCTCTTGTTTCAGGGGCCATTTTTCCATCGGGATCTTAAATTACTAATTTCAAGGTATGGAAATTGATTAGTGTTTAGTCATAGAGGTTTCTCTGACTCGGTTTTTATCACTATGTTGCAGGCTTATAAGTCTGTTTCAAGGAACATGTATTATCAGGTTTGGAAAACCTATATTTTATGGTGTTCTTCTCATAAATTCTCTTGGCATTCTTTTAGAATTCCTAGGATTTTACAGTTCCTTCAGGATGGTTTGGATAAGTTTGTCTGCAAATTTTTTGAAGGGACAAATCTCTGTTCTTTCTGTTTAATTTCCTAGAAAGATTGTTTAAACTTCCTGATATTCACTGTTTTGTTCAGGCTTTGGTTTGTATCAAGCCTGTTAATTTATTAATTTCTCCTTTTTGGAGTCTTAATTTGGTTTAAGGATTTTGTAGGCTCTTTCTTTTGAGCCTATATTTTATTTGAAGATTATCTACTTTCTTGGAAAGTGTTGTTTCTTTTGGCTATCTCTTCTGCTAGAAGAGTTCCTGATTTATCAGCTCTCTCTTGTGTGTCTCCTTATCAGATTTTTTCATCTAGATAAGTTGTTTTGTGGACTTCTTTTTTTCCTAAGATTGTGAATTTGAACAACATTAGTAGAGAAATTGTTGTTCCTTCTTTGTGTCCTAATCCTAAAGAATTATTTGAGAGTTCTTTACATTCTTTGGATGTAAACCTCTGCCATTTCTTTTGACATCCTGGTTAAAGCTTCTCTGCCTCAGAGATTTAAAGCTCATTCTGCTAAGTTCAGTTGCCATTTTTTGGGCTTTTTCAGAATGAAGCTTCGGATGATCAAATTTGCGAAGCAGTAATTTGGTCTTCTTTGCATACTTTTCTTGTTTTTACCATTTTGATGTATTTGCTTCTTCTGAAGCAGTCTTCGGTAGAAAAGTTATTCAGGCAGCTGTCTCAGTTTGATTCTACTGCTTTTGATTTAAGTTTTTTTTTAAAAAAAACTTAATTTTGGGGGGGATTTAATATCTCAGTGGAAATAGCTGTTGTTATTGTATCCCTCCCTTTCTAGTGACTCTTCTGTGGACTTACACATCTTGGGTATTTCTATCCCATACGTCACTAGCTCATGGACTCATATTGGCAAGAGTCCATGAGGCCCACCCTTTTTATGGTGGTTATGTTTTTTTTGTATAAAAGCACAATTATATTTCCAGTTCCTCTTTTTGTATGCTTTTTTTACTCCTTTTGTTATCACCTCACTACTTGGCTATTGGTTAAACTGAATTGTGGGTGTGGTGGGAGGTGTATTTATAGGCATTTTGAGGTTTGGTAAGCTTTGCCCCCCTCCTGGTAGGAATGTATATCCCATATGTCACTAGCTCATGGATTCTTGCCAATATGAAAGAAATTAATTTATCCGGTAAGTTCTTACATAAATTGTGTTTTTCTTAAAGGGACACTAAACCCAAATTTTTTCTTTCATGATTCAGATAGAGCATGCAATTTTAGCAACTTTTCTAATTTACTCCTATTATTATTAGGTCAGGGATGTTTTTATCTTGGGACATACGATGGACAACATGTTTGTGTTTGATTCTTTAGGAAGGCCGTCAGCTTATCCAGGAGAAACCTGAGCTGGCTGGTGTAGTGAACAAGAAACTAGAGGAGATCCGTCAGTGTTGGGTCGAGTTGGAGTCCAGCACCCAGGCCAAAGCTCAGCAGCTTTTCCAGGCCAACAAAGCAGACCTAGTGGTGCAGAACTATTCTGACCTGGGCAAGCGGCTCCATAGGCTTGAGGAACAGCTTCGGCCCGTGGAGCCAAATCTTGACATCTCCAGAGTCAACACTCAGCTAAAGAAATTAGAGGTAAGTCTAACTATGTATTCAACCGATTGACTATTAGAAAGTCATGAAATAGGCAATTTCTTACCAGAGGTCCAGCTATTCCATTTTCTATATATAGATCCCTCTCTGACATTGTATGGTTTCCATTTGTTTTCTTTTTATAAATTTGCTATTACCTATAATAGTATTGTCATGTTACCCATAAATATTTAGCTCAGTGTAAATATGGTTATGCTTACTGCCCCATATTTATCTTCATGATACAGTAGCGTTCAATAGAGGATCAAAGAAACATTCAAATCGTTCTAAAAATATAATGTTTGAGCACCAACGGACAGTCCACTTGAAAATTGTTATTGTTTCAAAAGAAGGATAATCCCCTTGCATTTTATCCAATTAGTGTTGGTTATTGCATAACCATTGTCATTCTCCACGGGAGTGAGCACAATATTATCTATATGACACACATGAACTAGTCTGACTGCATTCCAAGATTGTAAAAAGCTAAAAAAAAAAGTAGTAAAGCCGTTATTTATCTTTTTAAACAATAAAAAAATCAAGTAGACTGTCCCTTTAAAATTATTATTTTTTAAAATATTTTACAGGTTTTTTTTTAAAATGAAATGTTGCTATCCCTAAACGTATATTTGTTTTTTTGTTCTTATGCTTGGGTGTTATGTCATTTTGTACCAATAGAGCGGTGGGTGTCTTCCTTATTAGCCAATGAGCTTCTGTTCCATGGATCAGCTGTGCACAGACATTCGCTTCCTTCTAGTTTCAAGCTTAAAGGGATACTAAACCCACATTTTTTCTTTCAGGATTCAGATAGAGCAGGCATTTCTGAGCAACTTTCTAATTTACTCCTATTATCATTTTTTCTTTGTTCTCTTGCTATCTTTATTTGAAAAAGCAGGAATCTAAGCTAAGGAGCCGGACCATTTTTTGTGCAGGACCCTGGATAGCACTTGCTGATTGGTGGATACATTTAGCCACCAATAAGCAAGCGCAACCCAGGTGCTGAACCAAAAATGGGCCAGCTCCTAAGCTTTACATTCTTGCTTTTCAAATAAAGATATCAAGAGAACAAAGAAAATTTGATAATAGGAGTAAATTAGAAAGTTGCTTAAAATTGCATGCTCTATTTGAATCATGAAAGAAAAAAAATTGGGTTTAGTATCCCTTTAAGTTAAACTGCTTTTTCTTTACCTTCAAGGTATATGAAAGTCAAATGTTCATTTTCATGTTTCTCCGGCATTTTGTAGCAAGTATCCCTCCAGGCATGCGTGTACCTAATTGCAACATGTAACTATAATTAGGTTAAAGAAAAGGGACAATTGTCCATAGCGCAGCGTGAGACAAATAGGTCAGATATAGTTTACTGTCTTTATGCGTGTATTTTAAAATCTAGTTTCACTGAATGCAAATACAGCAAATCTTAGGAAATATTAGATCAACAAAAAAATAAAGCAACTTCCAGAGAAATAAAGAAAGCAACTTACACACAACCACAGCACACATATAGTTCTTTAAAAGGACAGTGTATTGTAAAATGTGTTTCCAATCACTTGAGTATAAAATGTATGAGAAAACCATCCTTCGGTATTATTTTGTATATGAAATAGCTGGTTTTGTTTTCTTGAAAACACAGCCCATTAAAATGGGCTGAGCCTTCAGGGGAACCAGATCTCCTTTTTTATCACTTTCTATACACACACATGCTTCTATATCTTATATCTGTCTGTATTCCAAAGCCCAATTGAAAACTAACATTGTCTTACTTATCTCTCCTACACCCTGTTGGGAGTGCAATTTCTTCTGCTGGTTGTGTTTACATAGTTTTTCTATTGTAATTAAGTATTACAATTTTCAGTGCAGATGTGGATACCACAGGCAAAATCAACTATTCCAAATACCAAACTATAGGTAAAGGAGCTATTTGTAGGCATTTTAATACACTCCATCAGGGAACAAATAGAATGGGAGACATTTTTACAGTACACTTTCTTTTTAATAATATGTCACTTGCATTAGAAAAAAAAACATGATGGGGGAACTTATATTCTTGTTACTATATTTCGTTATCTAACTACATCACATACGAAGCTTATCAGGTTCGCTTCTTTGTGGTATACTTGGGAATTGAACCCTTTACCTGGAACATTCCATTATGGCAGATTTTTTTATTTCATAAGATGATGAGAGTCCATGAGCCATCACATGTAGGATTAAATACCAGTCCACTAGGAGGAGCCAAAAACACCCAATGCAGCAAAGTTTTTAATCCCTCCCACTTTCCCAGCATCCCTTAGTTTACCTCCAGAAAGGAGTGAGGTGAGTTTTGAAGTGCTGTTGATAGGGTGCATGAAACCCAAGAAAATATTTCATGATTTTAGACAACTTTCCAATTGACTTCTATTATCTCATTTGCTTAATTCTTTTAGTATCCTTTGTTGAAGAAACAACAATGCACATGGGTGAGCCAATAACATGAGGCATATATGTGCAGCCACCAATCAGCAGCTTCTGAGCCTACCTATGTATGCTTTTCAACAAGGGATATCAAGAGAACAAAACAAATTAAATAATATCAGTAAATTGAAAAGTTGTTTAAAATCACCGGCTCTAGCAAAACCATGAAAGAAAAAATTAGATTTCTTGTCCCTTTAACTCCAGTTCTATCAAATGTCACTAACCAGACATGGAAAGGGAAAGTGCTGGAATACCCCTTGTCAATGCCCCAGGTACCCCTGGGTTACTTTTACACAGGTTCAGAAAAAAGGAGACAGAGCATGCAATTAAAACAATTCCAATTCACTTCCATTATAAAATATGCTTTGTTCTCTTGGTTTCTTTTGTTGAAGGGTACATCTAGGTAGGCTCAAGAGTGTGCACATAATTTTAGCACTCTGTGGCAACAGTGTTTCCAACAATCTATATCATTGCTGCAAAACATTGTTGTAAGCACTGCTGCCATAGTTACGTGCGTTGTCATTTTAAGTCTGATTTATCCTTTGTCGGACGGACATGATCCGCCCGACATTGATAAATGCTGATAGCATACGCTGTCGACATTTATCATTGCACAAGCATTTCTCGTGAAATGCTTGTGCAATACTGCCCCCCCTTCACATTCAAGGCCAATCGCCCGCTAGCAGGGGGTGTAAATCATCCCGATTGGATCCGATCAGGCTGATTACTGTCCGCCACCTCAGAGGGGGCAGACGAATTAAGGAGCAGCGGTCTTATGACTGCTGCTTCTTAACTTATGTTTCCAGAGAGCCTGAAGGGTCGCGCCAAAAACTGCTGCATTCGCAGCATAATAAATCGGCCCCCATGGGGTTAATTAGTGGAGGTCTGGCAGACAGTGGCGAGATTGCGCTATTGCTCAATACCTCAGGGAGTGAGATCCGAGACTTCTTAGGACACATGACGCTCTGGGTACATCTGTATCATTAAGCGGTTAAAAAAAAACAAAAATGTTCTACCAGCTAAAACTTTTAGAATTATTATAAAATGTTAAGAAAATACTGATAAAATTTAAATTATAACTAATACGGAAGTACCAGTTCTTGCTGGTGTTCGCAGGCTGATTAGGGAGATTTCTATTGGTAGAGAAGAATATGCCGCTTTAATCCTGACAAGAACAAGGACAAGCATGCTATTTTTAATAAATAAAAGACGTTTTATATTATGAAATGTCCACTTGTTCAACCAAAATTGACTGTAGTGTCTCTGTAAAGGGACAGTCTACTCCAGAATTGTTATTGTTTAAAAGATAGATAACCCCTTTATTACCCATTCCCCAGTTTTGCATAACCAACACGGTTATATTAATGCACTTTTTACCTCTGTGATTACCTTGTATCTAAGCCTCTACACTTCCCCCTTATCTCAGTTCTTTTGACAGATTTGCATTTTAGCCAATCAGTGCTGACTCCACTTGCGTGAGCACAATGTTTTTTATATGAAACACATGACCTAACGCCCTCTAGCTGTGAAAACGGTCAATTGTCTTCAGATAATTGGCGGCCTTCAAGGGCTTAGAAATTAGATTATGAGCCTACCTAGGTTTAGCTTTTAACAAAGAATACAAAGAGATCAAAGCAAATTTGATGATAAAAGTAAATTAGCAAGTTGTTTTTAAATTACATGCCCTATCTGAATCATGACAGTTTAGTTTTGACTAGACTGTCCCTTTAAGAACCATATTATCTTCTTGTGTCTCATTAAAGGAATATCGAAGTTCAAAAAGAACATTTTCATATTTGTTGCTGTAGCTCCATGGCAACACTGCACTACTGGAAGCTTCCTTAACACATCTGGTGAGCCAATCACAAGAGGCATACGTGTGCAGCCACCAATCGAGCCTACCTATGTATGCTTTTCAACTAAGGATACCAAAAAAATGAAGCAAATTTGACTTTCATTGCCATTTAAGGTTCAATTGGAGATTCTTTAGATACAAAAAACAATTTGTAGAAGTCAAATGAATCGATCATCTGTGTCACTGTAACATCTCATATTCATTTACATTTCACCACCTATAAAGTTGCAGATTATTGGGGGTGGGCTATAATACATAACAGGACCCAAAAATGACCAATTCTCCCCTTTTAACAGCATGTTGCAGATAACATCCGACCATTCATCAATGTGCAGTTTGTAACCCAACCCAAAACTGCATGAATAAGGGGTATAGTAGTTTTTTTTCTGTTTTGTTCCTTTTTTTAATTCTCATCTTTCATTCCCACCTCTTTTTTGTACTGTGTCCTATCACAATTCACCTTGGCTTGATCTGCTTTCCAACTGAAATCATTTATCTCTTGTTTACGTCTAAATAAAAAAAAAAAGTATTTTTCGTATATTTGAAAAGCAACGCAAATTGATTCTCGCTATTAAGCTGACTCAGTAATACTTTTCAAATCTTATTAGATAGACAAGATTGTAAATCAATGATCAAAGCTTTTTTGCTCCGCTTGAGGCAGAAAAAGAATGTTATATATAGATGTAAACAAACTCAAATGATTTCTGATGTCTTATGTCTCCTCTGTCTTTTCTTGGGCAAGAGGTTTTATGTTCTTGTTTACAGATGATTTGAGGGAGCCTTACGAATTATGGAATAAGCATATAGATGTGTTTACAGAACGTCTTCTGCTTAAAGGGATATGAAACCCAAAATATTTTCTTTTATGATTCAGATAGAACATATAATTCTAAACAACTTTCCAATTTACTTCTATTATTAAATTTGCTTCATTCTCTTGTTATCCTTTGCTGAAGGAACAGCATTGCACTACTGACAGGAAGCTGAACACATCTAGCTATCCAATCACAAGAGACAAATGTGTGCAGGCACCAATTAGCAGCAGCTCCCACTAGTGTATGATGTGTGCGTATTCATTTTTTAACAAGGGATACTAAGAGAACGAAGCACATTTGAAAATAGAAGTGAATTTAAAAGTGTCTTAAAATGACCTGATCTATCTGAATCATGCAAGTTTAATTTTGACTTTCCTATCCCTTTAAAGGGATATGAAACCCAAAATATTTTCTTTCAGGATTCAGATAGAGCAGCAATTTTAAGCAACTTTCTAATTTACTCCTTTTATCAAATTTTCTTTATTCTCTTGGTTTCTTTATTTGAAGATGCTGGAATGTATAAGCTTAGGAACTGGCCCATTTGTGGTTCAGCACCTGGTTAACGCTTGCTGATTGGTGGATAAATGTCGCCCCCAATCAGCAAGCGCTACCAAGGTGCTGAACCAAAAATGAGCCAGCTCCTAAGCTTACATTCTAGTTTTTTTTCAAATAAAGATACCAAGAGAACAAAGAAAAAATGATAATAGCAGTAAATTAGAAAGTTGCTTAAAATTGCATGCTCTATCTGAATCATAAAAGTTTCATTTGGACTAAAACTCCTAAAACAGTCATGGCACTCCAGACGTTCCAGAACTACATTTCCCATGAAGCTCAACTGTACTTCAGATTGCATTATGGGAAATGTAGTTCTGAAACAGAGAGTACCAAGGTTCGCCATGACTGTGCTAGAACAGCCAATCATAAACCTGTCCATATAAATGTGGTATGAATAAGCATTGTGGTTCACTGGTGTAGAAGGAGCAAAATAAAAACAAATTTTATACTGCAAAGCTATTAACTCTTCTGTTCCCTTAGATGGTTTAGAATTGTTTCTGCTCAGTTAATTATAATTTATTAATCAGTTTATTAAGTAAACAGATTTACATTAATTTCTGGTTTAGCACCTGGGTAGCGGATGCTGATTGGTGGCATGCAATTTAAAAACTAATTTCCATCTAAAGGGGAGGAGAGTCCACAGCTTCATTCATTACTGTTGGGAATTAATAACCTGGCCACCAGGAGGAGGCAAAGACACCCCAGCCAAAGGCTTAAATACCTCCCCCACTTCCCTCATCCCCCAGTCATTCTTTGTCTTTTGTCACAGGAGGATGGCAAAGATGTGCCGAAGATCGGAGTAGTCTCTTATGGAGGGTAGTACTCTTCACAGTGGGACTGGAGTTTTAATTAGTCCTGTCAGCCTTTCAGTGAGAGCCTGGGCGAAAGTTAGAGTCCGGAGATTCAGGGAGAATCTTTCCATCCCGACTCATATTAACAGCTCCACAAGCAATCAGCGTTGACGAGTTTCGCTGCCTGCTTTCTGCACTCAAGTCCATGTCAGGAGCGAGGCTACTAACCTGTCACACTTGAAGGGCCGTGTTCCTGTTCCACGGCGTAGATTCTGGTAAGATCGTTCCATTTTTTTATTCATAATGATAGCATGGAAGACAGTGTGACGTATTTTATCTTTAAAGAATCGAGGGTTAATATTCCTGGAAAGGGGATTATTGAACAGGGGGAGTATTGCATGGTCCTTTTTTGTGCATTTTGTCTTTAGTGCAGGGGCGGTCCTGCCAGGCATTCCATGTGACCGGGTGTGCCTATCTCTCTTTCTCTGTTGATCAGCGGCGCAGGAGACAAAACGGTTTGTGTAGTCCGGGTCCTAGGGGATGATGAGTGGCCCGGCCATTGGAGGTATAAAGTTGCCTATTTATAAGTTAAGCTAGTCCGTAATAAGAGCGCAAGCTATGGAGGACTCTGACGCGTTAGAGGGTTCTCCCTCTTTAACAAAGTCTCATTCCAGTGTTTATAGTGAAGAGGTTCTGGTAGATCAGCCTGCTCAACTATTTTCCACATGCCTTGATAAAGTTACAACATTTAAATGTAAACGGATGTCTAGTACTACTGAGCCGTCCACCTCTGAGGGGTCCTCTTCCCGTGAGGTGCATTCCCTGAATTCATCTCCAATTGAATATGCAGCGCCCAGGGGTTCAACTGTTACTCCTTCGGGAGAGATTCGTTTGCCGTCAGTCATTGCAGACCAACTGGAATCGGCGGTTTCGAAAGTGATCCATGCCTTACCACGTTCTGCTAAGCGCAAGCATAGGGTGTATCATGGTGGCCCGGTCCAGAGTCATTATACGATGACAAGGCCCACTCCGACTCTTCAGAGGAGGCCCCTTCTGGGTCGGAGTCTGTGTCATTTAAACCTCCAGCTGCAGAGGAGCCTGATTTTAGGTTTAGGATGGAGAATTTGCGTTTTTTGCTGAGGCAGGTGCTTGCTACTCTGGAGGTTCCGGAACCTTAGATTCCGGAGGAACCTTCAATAACTAAGCTAGATAAGGTATACGAGGACAGGGTAGTACCTCAGATTTTCCCGGTTCCCGTTAAGATGGCTAATATTATTAAGAATGAATGGGAGTGATTAGGTTCTTTCTTTTCCCCTTCTTCTTCCTTTAAGAAACTGTTCCCCGTTCCGGACTCTCAGCTTGAGCTGTGGGGTACCGTCCCTAAGGTGGATGGTGCTTTCTCTACGCTCGCGAAGCGGACAACTATTCCGCTCGAGGATAGTTCATCGTTTAAAGAGCCCATTGATAAAAAGCTGGGAAACATGTTAAGAAAGATGTTTCAGCACACAGGGTTTGTTTTTTAGCTGGCAGCAGCCATTGCGGCGGTTGTTGGAGCTGCAACATATTGGTGTGAATCCCTGTGTGAAATGGTCGAGGGAGAGACTTCCATCAACGAGATACAGGATAAGATTAAGATGTTGAAGGTTGCCAATTCTTTAATCTGTGATGCCAATATGCAAAATATTCACCTAAACGCTAAGGTGTCAGGTTTTTCAGTTTCAGCTTGCAGGGCTCTGTGGCTAAAGTCTTGGTCTGCGGACATGACCTCTAAGTCAAGGCTGTTGACCCTGCCTTTTCAAGGAAAGATCCTGTTCGGTCCAGGATTGGATTTGATCATATCCACGGTTACGGAAGGCAAGGGAGCTTTCCTACCGCAGGATAAGAAGGCTAAGTCTAAGGGATCTACTTTTTGTCCCTTTCGTGCGGACAAGGCGCAGCTCCAGCAGCCCGCCGCAAAAGCAGTCCAGTCCAAGGGAACTTGGAAGCCGGCTCAATCTTGGAACAAGTCTAAGCAGAGCAAGAAGCCCACCGAGATGAAATCGGCATGAAGGGGCGGCCCCGACCGGTCTCTGGACCAAGTAGGGGGCAGATTATCTCTCTTCTCAGAAGCCTGGTTGCAGGACCCTTGTATTCTGGAAGTGCTCAACCAGGGTTGCAGGATAGGGTTCAGATCCCATCCGCCTAGGGGCAGATTCTGCCTGTCAAACCTGTCTTCAAGACCAGAAAAGAGAGAGACCTTTCTAGAGTGTGTGAGAGATCTCGCCTCTCTCTGCGTTATCGTAACAGTTCCCGAAGCAGAACAGGGTCTAGGGTATTATTCCAATCTTTTTGTGGTTCCAAAGAAGGAGGGCACGTTCTGCCCGATTCTGGACCTAAAGTGTTTAAACAAGTTTCTGAACTTTCCGTCGTTCAAAATGGAAACAATCAGATTTATCCTGCCCATAGTTCAAGAGGGACAGTTCATGACAACTATAGACTTGAAGGACGCTTACCTTCATGTGCCAATTCACAGGGACCACTTCAAGTTCCTAAGATTTCCAGTGTGGCCCTTCCTTTTGGTCTGGTGATGGCCCAGAGAGTCTTCACGAAGGTTCTGGGGGCGCTACTTGCAGTGGCCAGATCCAGAGGCATTGCTGTGGTGCCTTATCTGGGCGACATCCTAGTCCAGGTGCCGTTGCTCAGTCTTGCAGAGAATCATTCGAGGGCATTTCTTCTTTTGCTCCAATCTCACGGTTGGAAGATCAACTTCGAAAAGAGTTCCCTGGTTCCCAGCAACAGGGTGGAGATCCTGGGCACGATAATAGACTCTATGTCCATAAAAATCTTTCTCACAGACCAGCGACGCAGGAAGATTGCGTCCACCTGTCTTGCCCTTCAGTCCTCCTCAAGACCCTCGGTGGCTCAGTGTATAGAGGTGATCGGGCTCATGGTTTCCATTCACCAGGTTCCATCTCAGACCTCTTTAATTGTGCATGTTGAGACAGTGGAACGGCTATCATTCAGATCTATCACAGCAGATATCCATGGATGCTTATATTTGGAACTCCCTCTCATGGTCGATCCATCCGGAGCAACTGTCCATGGGGACATCCTTCTTTAGACCGTCCTGGGAGATTGTGACCACGGACACAAGTGCCATCAGGGGCTACAAGGAGCTCGCTAACAATGAGGGAGGTGTCTCAGATCTTGGAGTGGGCGGAGTCCCACAGCTGCTCGCTCTCAGCGATTCACAGTCCAGGTGTGGACAACTGGGAAGCGGACTTTCTCAGCATGGAATCCTTCCATCCAGGGGAATGGTCTCTTCACCCTGAGGTGTTTGCGGAGATTTGTCTCAGATGGGGAATGCCGGAGATAGATCTTATGGCGTCTCAATTGCAAGCTATCCTGATACGGGTCGAGGTCCAGGGATCCCCAGGCAGAGCTGATAGATGCCTTAGCGGTACCTTGGGGGTTCAGCCTAGTTTACATTTTTCCACCATTACCACTTCTACCTCGTGTAGTGGCATGCATCAAACATGGGCGAGCTTTGGGCCATTCTGATTGCTCCATAGTGGCCGCTGAGGACGTGGTTTGCGGATCTGGTGGGGATGTCATCCTCTCCGCTATGGAGGTTACCCTGTCGCAGGAATCTAGATTCTCTGAGGCTGACTACGTGGAGCTTGAACACCTAGTCTTGGCCAAGAGAGGCTTTTCTTAAAGTGTGATTGACACTCTACTTTAGGCAAGGAAGTCAGCCACTCGTCGCATCTACCATAAGGTGTGGAGGACTTACTTGTCCTGGTGTAAGAAGCATGGATATCCTTGGCACAAGGTGAAGGTATCCAGGATTCTGTCCTTTCTCTAAAACAGTTTGGAGAAGGGTCCCTTAAAGGGACAGATTTTGGCTTTATCCGTCTTGTTGCATAGGAGGCTCGCTGAGCTCCCTGACATTCAATCTTTTGTTTAGGCTCTGTCTAGAATCAGGCCTGTCTTTAGACAGTCTACTCCTCCATGGAGCTTAAACTTGGTCCTTAGGGTATTGTAGAAGGTTCTGTTTGAGCCTATGCATTCCGTTAACATTAAGATTTTGTCCTGGAAGGTTCTCTTCCTGTTGGCTATTGCATCAGCACGCAGAATATCTGAACTGGCTGCCTTGCAATGTGAGCATCCTTATCTGGTTTTTAATGTGAATAAGGCTGTGCTTCGCACGGGTTTGGGATTTCTTCCCAAGGTGGTGTCTAACCGTAACATCAATCAGGAAATAGTTGTTCCTTCTTTGTGTCCTAACCCTTCTTCTTCTAACGAGAGGTTACTTCATAACCTGGATTGGGTTCGTGCCTTAAAGTTCTATCTTCAGGCTACGAAGGATTTCAGACAGTCTACATCTCTTTTTGTGGTGTATTCAGGGAAGCGCAAGGGGAAGAGGGCCTCTTCTACTTCTTTGTTCTTTTGGTTCAGGGGCTTGATTCATTTGGCCTATGAGACAGCGGGACATAAGCCTCCTCAGAGGATCACGGCTCATTCAACTAAAGCTGTGGCTTCGACTTGGGCCTTCAAGAATGAGGCCTCTATGGAGCAAATTTGTAAGGCGGCTACCTGGTCCTCCATACACACTTTTACAAAGTTTTACAAGTTTGATGTTTTTGCATCTGCAGAAGCTGTTTTTGGGAGAAAGGTTTTGCAGGCTGTGGTGCCCTCAGATTAGGGTCCGCCTTTACCCTCCCGGTTTCATTCAGTGTCCTCTAGAGCTTGGGTATATGTTCCCAACAGTAATGAATGAAGCCATGGACTCTCCTCGCCTTTAGATGGAAAACATAAATTATGCTTACCTGATAATTTAATTTCCATTGAGGGGAGGAGAGTCCACAGCTCCCGACCGTACCTCCGATGGGCGGACATAAATTTAATTCATCTTCTGGCACCATTTATACCCTGATATTTCTCCTACTGTTCCTTGTTCCCTCGGCAGAATGACTGGGGGATGAGGGAAGTGGGAGAGGTATTTAAGCCTTTGGCTGGGGTGTCTTTGCCTCCTCCTGGTGGCCAGGTTCTTAATTCCCAACAGTAATGAATGAAGCCGTGGACTCTCCTCCCCTTGTTGGAAATTAAATTATCAGGTAAGCATCAATTATGTTTTTTTTTTACCAATTTACTTCAATTATCAAATTTACTTAGTTAAATTGGTATCCTTTGTTGAAAAGCAGTTAGTTAGGCTCAAGAGTGCATTACGTGAAACTAAATGGCAGCAGTGTTTCCTGATATGTATCGATCCAGGCACGTGCATGCTACCTACCAAGGTATGCTCTTTAGCAAAGAATACGACAAGTACAAAACAAATAATTTGATAACAGAATTTATTTTAAAAAATTAAATTGTATACTCTGAATCATGATATATATATATATATATATATATATATATATATATATATATATATATATATATATATATATATATAGCTCACAGAAAAGTAGAGAGAGAAACACTTGCCGCAATCATAGGCACCTTTTTGAAAATATTTTTTTACTGGAGTTTTGCAAAAGGAAAATTACATCAAAATCAAATAAAATTATGGAAACCAACTGTCATTGATATATGCTAGTTTATCAAATCCTGCACTTAAAGGGACCGTCTGCAATATAATTTTTATTGTTTAAAAAGATAGATAATCCCTTTATTACCCATTCCCCAGTTTTGCACAACCAACACAGTTATATAAATACACTTTTTACCTCTCTGATTATCTTGTATCTAAGCCTCTTCTGACAGCCCCTGATCACATGACTTTATTTATTATCTATTGACTTGCATTTTAGCCAATTAGTGCTGTGTTGTGCTGACTCATAAATAACTCAACGGGCATGAACACAATGTTATCTATATGGCCCACATGAACTAGCGGTCTTCTGTTGTGAAAAGCTAATAAAAAAGCATGCGATAAGACCTCTGTTGTGAAAAGCTAATAAAAAAATTGTGTGATTTAAACCTCTACATTTCTGCCTGTTTCTAAGCCCTTACAGTTGGCCGTCTGTAGTGGCTTAGAAACAGGCAGAAATTTAGAGGTTTTAATGTTATAAAGTGTATTAATATAACAATGTTGGTTGTGCAAAGCTGGGGAATGGGCAGTAAAGGCGTTATCTATTTTTTTAAACAATAACAATTTTAGTGTTTACTGTCTCTTTAATCCCAATGTTTGCCAGGGGGTATCCGAGTAGTTATATCCGAAGCATTAAATGAGAGGCATGCCCCGCTAGTTGGTCTCTACTGTGAGAGTCCATAAATAGTTATGTAATAGAACCACGCCACTTTCAGGTGCCTAGTTTGATGTATCTGTCACCATCACTGTGGTTCGCGCTTACCCAATTCCAACTATTTCCGCTTCATTAATTCATATATCACGCTGTCCACAAAGCATTTAAAGCAGGATAGAAGCGTCTGTGAATATGGGGTCCCAGGTACCTCACAAGTGTCTGAATCTAGGCCATTGACTACAAAAAAAAAAGAAAGAATGCCCCACCAAAAAATATATGTTCCTCATAATCATTGTTTTGCCAGTGCCAGCTTTTTATCACTCTAGAGGTTCTTTCAGAAATCTGAGCAATGGAACTGATCATTAACTGCTATGAAATTATCTTGTTGTCTGTTTTTGGAAAACATGTTTTCAGAAGGTTTAACAAACTTTAAGTGGGTGAGATGTGGTGTAGTGGTCATCTCTCCCAAATCATTTTTGATCTGAGCTTCTTCTTTCCAATGCAGAGCATGGAATCACAAATGGAGGAGTGGTACAAGGAGGTAGGAGAGCTTCAAGCACAGATTGCAACTTTTCCATTGGATGTGGCAAGCCAGGAAGCAGTAGAGGAGAAGCAGAATGAGGTAGGAACAAGGATCGTGCGTCTTATTGAGCCACTGAAGGAGAGAAGAAGAATCCTGCTTGCTTCCAAAGAGGTGCATCAGGTTACCCGGGACCTTGAGGATGAAATTGTGAGTATCATAAAATAAATCACAATGGGTTTATAGTTGATGTTTTGTTTATACAGGTTATCTTTGTGTAGAGATGCAAAAAATATATTTTTGTTTATTCTTGTAGAAGATGAGAGATGTAGATGAGATCTTGTAAAAGGATATAGCAAGAAATATTTTTAATTCATATATTTTTGGTTTTCTTATAAAGGAGAAAAACTAGATTTATTGCAAACATATGTATTATCTGCTATGAAATGTCTTATCCATATATCTATGAATGATCTACAAGTAATGATGATTCTAAATGATACTAGATAATTAAACCTGAACAGGATCTGCTCAGAACAACTTTTATAAACTAGAAGAATGGGCAGGAAAGTAGCATAGGAGGTATAACTAAAACAGATGTTCTGTCTATAATCTAAACCATACAAACATATTCTACTTGTAAGGTAAATACGAATATCATCTGTTTGTATCTAGAACAATTTTTTGAACGAAACAGTTTACCCTTAAATTCTCACCATTTCTTTTACCTCCTTCAGAGAAAACCTGGGGGCAGATAAAGTTGGTACACTTGGAATCGTGATATTATTTGTTTTTATAGACAGTAATAATTTATAGTGCAGAAAAAGGCTAGTTAAATAAATACATGCATAAAAAGTGGCACAGGCACAAGGGAACATCTTTAGTTTAGTGTGTTTTTAATAATGTCCATCTTGGAATGGTGCAAATCCAAAAGGGGCAGAGCAAAAGCCATGTATGGGTTAAATTTAGCATCCCTGCAGGCAAACAGGTTCGCAAGTTGTGAACCTGTCCACTTGCAATCACCTTTTGCTATTTTTTCATTGCACAGTGAAATGTATTTTTCCACTAGAGGATTCTTATTAAAAGTATTTTATATTACTCCTTTGTGTTTGTTTTTGTATTTGAAATAGCTGTTTTTGCCAAATAAAACCATCACCTGCTATTCTCCAGGACATGCCCATAACATAACAAGTAAAGAAGACCTGCTAATGTTTTCTATGTTGGGTAATGAAATGTTAATACAGAGATATGAAACCCAAAATGTTTCTTTCATGATTCAGTTAGAGGGGCCGAATTATGAAGCTGCGAATGCATCAGTTTCCGCACAAGCCATGAGGCTCGCCAGAAACATAAGTTAAGAAGCAGCGGTCTTAAGACCGCTGGTCCTTAACTCATCCACCACCTCTAAGGCGACAATTATCCCGATCAGATATGATTGGGATGCTTGACAAGAATCTGCAGGGGGCGGCATTGCACATCAACTTTTTATAGCTAGTTTTAGGAAAGATATTTTTGCGCTATCAAAATTAAAAATGACTGCTGAGATCTAATGTAAAGGGGATAGAGGAAAAAGCATCACATATATAAAATAAATTAAATTAATTAGAAGGGGTATCGCTCTTTAAATAATGCAAGTTTTCATTAGGGACCATATTACAATTCACATATAGAGCCAAGCCTTGTTTAACACTGATTCTATTTTCAAACAAGTTGATACAGTTTTAATTATACACATTTGTTTAAAAATTCCATGAAATAACACACATATAAAAACTGATGAATCAACACACGTATACAAAATAATGAAAAAAGATACTCAAATGCAATCTCGGAGTCCAAAGAATATTGCAGTCTGCATAAGGTAACAATGTTCCCTTTCTTAAGTTGAAAAACAGGCTATGTCATCCAAGCCGTCTTTTTCCAGAAGTTGACTCAGGAAAGCTTAGATCAGGTCCGTACAGCCACCCGATCCCAGATCTCTTTGCTGTAAAGACGAAGCCCGCCAAGCGTCTGCGATATTGCGGTTAGAAGCTGGTCTAGATGCAGTGAGTCTGATTTTCCAGACTACAGAAGCCGTATAGGCTCAAAAACAGCAGCGCATTTCGGATTTCTCCTTTGTCAAGCTGATAGTTACCAGTACAGATACGGCTCCTTAAAGGGACATGAAACCCACATTTTTTCTTTCATGATTTAGAAAGAGCATACAATTATAAACAATTTTCTTATTTACTTCTATTATCTATTTTGCTTCATTCTCTTGAAATTCTTTGCTGAAAAGCAAATCTAGATATGCTTAGTAGCTGCTGATTGGTAGCTGCACATAGATGCCTCCTGTGATTGGTTCACCGTGTGCATTGCTATTTCTTCATTAAAGTATATCTAAAGAATGAAGCAAATTAGGTAATATAAGTAAATTGGAATGTTGTTTAAAATTGTATTCTCTTCCTTAATCATGAAAGAAAATGTTTGGGTATAGTGTCCCTTTAAATAACAGGATTTCATAAGAAAAGGTGTGGTTTAAATGTTAAGATCATTTCAATATAATCTAAAATTACAAATAGAAACTTCTTATTAGAGCCTAATATGTCAATGTAACTTTTTTTTTTTTTTAAAATATTTTACAATTGACAACTTAGAATTTCAAAGCGGTCTTAACGGTAAAACGCACCTTCCTTTTCCAATTTTTGGAATACAGATTTCTGCTAATTTTAATACCTTAAAAACAGTTAAACACATAAACAATAGAATCTCATACTACTATAAATGTTAAAGTTATTGGAAAAGTTAAAATATTTTGGGGGGAAATAAAATGACAGTTATCTATTGAGAAAGTGTGCTTAAAAAGATGTTATAGGCATATAAAATTTATTTAGGTGGAATATGATTTTAACAATATTAAAATTCAAAGTGACAATAGGGAGAGAAAATATTAAAATTCATCTTAAATTTGGAATAGGTGATATTGTTATTGTTTCTATCTCAGAAAGCTCCCTAAATCGAAATCTATATTTAACCCTATAGGGGTCGGCGTATTTAGCTCAAAAATCCACTTGGCTTCTAATCTTAAAAGTGCATTATGTGCATCTCCTCCTCTCCAATTTTTTTGTAGCTTATCTATAAAAGTAGATTTAAAGAATTTTAAATTCCCCCTATTATGTTTAAAATGTTTGGGGACAGGGAGGTCTTTATTTCTTTCTTCGTTCATATTTTCAATTGATGAGATGTGTTCCCTTATACGGTCCCTTGCTGGTCTCTCTGACTTCCCCACATATTGTACCCCACATTTACACTCTAATAAATAAATTAAATTTTTATCAGTACATCTATATGTCCCTTTTATTTTATATTATTTGCCTGTTGATTTGGAAGTGAAGGTCTTTTTCTTTTCTGAATGCTTACATGATTTGCACGAGATAGAGGGAAAAAACCCTTTTACATAATTTCTTAATAAATCTCTCTGTCTTTGCATATTCTGCTTCTTTTTTAGATCTGTGGGAACTAAAATACTTTTTTACATTTTTTTATTTTTTTTATATACTATTTGAGGATGGTTAGATAAAAGTGGTCCTAGTATATCATCTTTTTTTCAGAACATGCCAGTGTTTTTTCATAATTTTTTCTATTGTACGCTGATTACAATTGAAGAGGTAAGAACAGTGTGTCTTTCTTTGCGTCTTTTTTCTCTTGGGATTTATTATATAGCAGAACTTCCCTAGACTTATTCATACTTTGTTGCCTATCTGTTTCTATCGTTTCTGGGCAATATCCTTTTTCTTCAAATTTTCTAGCTAAAATTTTCCACTGAGTTATGTAGTCTTCAACACTGCTACAATTTTTTAGAATCCTAGTGAACTTTTTGGGATATTTCTTTTCCATTTGTTTAGATGACAACTGGATGCATGGATGTAATTATTTGCATCTACAGGTTTAAAGTAGGTTTTTGTCATAATCTTATTATTTTCTATCCTTATATCCAAATCTAAAAATGTAATTTGTTCTTTGCTACTTACAAATTAAAATTTTAAATTACAATTATTGTTATTCATTCTTGAGACAAACCATTCCAATTCTTCCTCATTCCCCTTCCAAATTATAATAATGTCGTCTATATACCGTTAATAGAGAACCAAGTTTGCTCCCAAGTCAACTGAGTCTAGGAAAATGTGTTCCCAGAGACCCATGAATAAATTTGCGTAACTGGGAGCAAACCTGGTTCCCATAGCGGTTCCACAAAGTTGCAAGAAAAATCTATCATTAAAAGAAAAGAAATTGTGCTTCAGAATATATTCAATACTCTCTAAAATAAACTGTTGTTCTACTTTAATTGAATTATCCTTCTCGAGATAGAATTTTATGGCCTCTAGGCCTTTCTCGTGTTCTATACAGGTGTACAGTGATGATAGATCACACGTGGCCAAAATATAATCATTTTCCCACTTGATGTCTTTTAGAATTCTTAAAACTGCTAAAGAATCTTTCAGAAAGGAAGGGAAAGGAGGTTACATATTTTTGCAAATAATGATCGATATATTCAGATAAGTTAGCTGTTATAGACCCTATTCCAGAAATGATTGGACGGCCTGGGGGATTTATGAATTTTTGGTAAACAATAAAAAAGTGGTATTTTGGGAAACTTAACTAAAAGATGGTCATATTCTTTTTCATTTACAATTCCTGTATCGTTTGCTTTATTTAAGAGTAATTCTACTTCTTTATTGAACATTAGTGTGGTATCTTTTTTCAGTGTCTTATTCGTTGTATTGTCTTAAAGTAAATCTAGTGCCATTTTTAAATATTGCTCTCTGTCTAGGATAACAATACCCCCACCCTTATCCGTTGGTTTTATTATAACTTCTTTGTTGTTTTCATATGTTCTTATTTCATTTAGTTGTTTTCTATTCAGATTGGAACAAGTTTTTTTCAGTTTTTCTTCATTTATATCCCTAATATCATCTAAAACCATTTTTTCAAAAGTGTATATGGCCCCACCTTTAATGTGTTTTGGGTAAAACAAAGATTTATTTCTTAGGTTTGTATGTACAAATTCATCATTGTTTTTTTCCTTTCTGAATGCTCATATTCCTTTCGTCTGTGGTTTATAAAAACCATTTTTTCAGTTACATTTTTTATATATTTATGTACATCGATAAAGGTGCTAAATGTATCTAATCTCTGAGTTGGGGCAAAGGATAAACCCTTACTTAAATGGACAGTCTACCATATAATTGTTATTGTTTTAAAAGATAGATAATCCCTTTATTACCCGTTCCCCAGTTTTGCGTATCCAACACAATTATATTAATATACTTTTTACATCTGTGATTACCTTGTATCTAAGAACCTTCTTCCAGCCCCCTGATCACATGACTGTGACTGTTTATTATCTATTGTCTTAAATGTAGCATTGTTTTGTGCTAAATCTTAAATAACCCCCTGTGCCTGAACACAGTGTTATCTATATGGCCCACGTGTACTTTCTGTCTCTTTGTGTTGAAAAGAGATTTAAAAAGGCTTAGAAATTAGCATATGAGCCTACCTATGTTTAGTTTAAACTAAGAATACCAAGAGAAAAAAAGCAAATTTGATGATAAAAGTAAATTGAAAAGTTGATTAAAATTGAAAGTCCTATCTGAATAATGAAAGTTTAATTTATACTAGACTGTCCCTTTAACACTTCTATCTGTTTCTCTTTCAATTTTATTTTACTCAAATTATATATTCCTTTCTGATCTATTTTTGTCTTATGTTTTTGGCTTGTCTGTTGTCCTCTCCCTCTCTTCCCTCGTTTCCTGAAGCCCTTCTTTTTCTTTGCATTCTTGGGGATTGTGGTGCAAATGCTTGATGTGTTTGCAATTCTTTCTGAAAGTCCCTGTGTGGGCCCTGGTTTCCTTTGTCTAAAAAAGGAACCTGTGGGTTCTCATATTGTGGTACCGAAGTGGATGGTTAATTTACGTATGATTTGGATTCTGGTCTATGATTGGAATCTGGTCTATGATTGGAATCTGGTCTATGATTGGATTCTGGTCTATGATTGGATTCTGGTCTATGATTGGAATCTGGTCTATGATTGGAATCTGGTCTATGATTGGAATCTGGTCTATGATTGGATTCTGGTCTATGATTGGAATCTGGTCTATGATTGGAATCTGGTCTATGATTGGATTCTGGTCTATGATTGGAATCTGGTCTATGATTGGAATCTGGTCTATGATTGGATTCTGGTCTATGATTGGAATCTGGTCAATGATTGGAATTATCTCTTAAGGGGGCGAATCTATTTGTGGTTGTAATTGGACATTAACTTTTTATGCAATACATTTTACTGTGATATTATTGTGATATTAATTTGTTTGGGAGACGCCCCATTTTATTGTGCTGCTTAGGTTTCATATACCTTTTCTGACTAACTTTAATTATTAAATAGTATTAACTACTTAGGTATCTTAAGCTTTCTTTTAGCGCACCCACTACCTTTCACTGTGTTTGGCAATGTTAAATGCAGACTGCGGGGCGGACTTGATTCGCTACAGCTGATCATGTCCGCCCAACACTTGATAAATCGGCATTAGAGTATGCCGTTTTAAACAACTTTCTAATTTACTTCTATTATCAATTTTTCTTAGTGCTCTTAGTATCTTTTGTTGAAAAGCAGGAATGTATGCTTAGGAGCCGGCCCATTTCTGTAGCAATATATGGCAGCAGTTTTGCAAAAATGTTATCTATTTGCAAGAGCACTAGATAGCAGCACTATTTCCTGCCATGTAGTTCTTCAGAAACCTACCTAGGTATCTCTTCAACAAAGAATACCATGGGAACAAAGAAATGTTTTATAATAGAAGTAAATTGGAAACTTTTTTTTAAATGGTCTGCTCTGTCTGAGTCACAAAATAACATTTTTGAGTTTCATATACCTTTAAGACTGGGGAGGCTGAATAAGTACAACATTTTAGGTTTAGTACCCTGGATAGCCCTTGCTTATTGGTGGCTACATTTAGCCACCAATAAGCAAGCATAACGCAGATTCTAAACAAAAAATGGGCCGGCTCCTAAGATTTACATTCCTGCTTTTCAAATAGAGATAGCAAGAAAACGAAGAAAAAATTATAATAAGAGTAAATTAGAAAGTTGCATACAATTGCTGCTCTATCTGAATCATTAAATAAATAATCTGGGTTTAGTGTCCCTTTAAATGACCACTCAGGAAGCACTGAGCCAATTGGAAACTGCCATTGAGCCAACCAGTAAAGCTCACTACCCAAGAGATGATGTTATGAAAGGATATTGTGTATTTGTAAAACAATCTCTGATCAGGTTGTGGAATTAAAAAGACAGTCAAACCGTATTGCACTTATGTTGTAATAATAATAATAATAATAATAATAATTAGTATTTATATAGCGCCTTTCTCCCATATGTAAAAATTTAGAGATTCCAGAAAGCAAAATCTGTAACTTTCGGCTAGATTTAGGGTTTTGTCAGTAACGACCCGCGTAGCTAACGCTGCCTTTTTTCTGGCCGCACCATAAAAATAACTCTGGTATTGAGAGTCCACAAAAATGCTGCGTTAGGCTCCAAAAAAGGAGCGTAGAGCATTTTTAACGCAACTTCAACTCTCGATACCAGAGTTGCTTACGCAAGCGGCCAGCCTCAAAAACGTGCTCGTGCACGATTCCCCCATAGGAAACAATGGGGCTGTTTGAGCTGAAAAAAAAACTAACACCTGCAAAAAAGCAGCGTTAAGCTCCTAACGCGGCCCCATTGTTTGCTATGGGGAAACACTTCCTACGTCTGCACCTAACACTCTAACATGTACCCCGAGTCTAAACACCCCTAACCTTACACTATTAACCCCTAATCTGCCGCCCCCGCTATCGCTGACCCCTGCATATTATTATTAACCCCTAATCTGCCGCTCCGTAAACCGCCGCTACTTACATTATCCTTATGTACCCCTAATCTGCTGCCCCTAACACCGCCGACCCCTATATTATATTTATTAACCCCTAATCTGCCCCCCACAACGTCGCCGCTACCTACCTACACTTATTAACCCCTAATCTGCCGAGCGGACCGCACCGCTATTATAATAAAGTTATTAACCCCTAATCCGCCTCACTAACCCTATAATAAATAGTATTAACCCCTAATCTGCCCTCCCTAACATTGCCGACACCTAACTTCAAACATTAACCCCTAATCTGCCGACCGGAGCTCACCGCTATTCTAATAAATGTATTAACCCCTAAAGCTAAGTCTAACCCTAACACCCCCCTAACTTAAATATAATTTAAATCTAACGAAATTAATTAACTATTATTAAATAACTTATTCCTATTTAATGCTAAATACTTACCTGTAAAATAAATCCTAATATAGCTACAATATAAATTATAATTATATTGTAGCTATTTTAGGATTAATATTTATTTTACAGGCAACTTTGTAATTATTTTAACCAGGTACAATAGCTATTAAATAGTTAAAAACTATTTAATAGTTACCTAGTTAAAATAATAACAAAATCACCTGTAAAATAAATCCTAACCTAAGTTCTAATTAAACCTAACACTACACTATCAATAAATTAATTAAATAAAATACCTACAATTACCTACAATTAAACCTAACACTACACTAGCAATACATTAATTAAATACAATATCTACAAATAACTACAATGAAATAAACTAACTAAAGTACAAAAAATAAAAAGAACTAAGTTACAAAAAATAAAAAAATATTTACAAACATAAGAAAAATATTACAACAATTTTAAACTAATTACACCTACTCTAAGCCCCCTAATAAAATAACAAAGACCCCCAAAATAAAAAAATGCCCTACCCTATTCTAAATTACTAAAGTTAAAAGCTCTTTTACCTTACCAGCCCTGAACAGGGCCCTTTGCGGGGCATGCCCCAAAGAATTCAGCTCTTTTGCCTGTAAAAAAAAACATACAATACCCCCCCCAACATTACAACCCACCACCCACATACCCCTAATCTAACACAAACCCCCCTTAAATAAACCTAACACTAAGCCCCTGAAGATCTTCCTACCTTGTCTTCACCTCACCAGGTATCACCGATCCGTCCTGGCTTCAAAATCTTCATCCAACCCAAGCGGGGGCTAGACATCCATCATCCGACGGCTGAAGAAGTCCAGAAGAGGGTCCAAAGTCTTCATCCTATCCGGGAAGAAGAGTAGATCCGGACCGGCAACCATCTTCTTCCAAGCGGCATCTTCTATCTTCATCCGATGACGACCGGCTCCATCCTGAAGACCTCCAGCGCGGACCCATCTTCCTCCGGCGACGTCCAACTGAAGAATGACGGTTCCTTTAAGGGACGTCATCCAAGATGGCGTCCCTCGAATTCCGATTGGCTGATAGGATTCTATCAGCCAATCGGAATTAAGGTAGGAATATTCTGATTGGCTGATGGAATCAGCCAATCAGAATCAAGTTCAATCCGATTGGCTGATCCAATCAGCCAATCAGATTGAGCTCGCATTCTATTGGCTGATCCAATCAGCCAATCAGATTGAGCTCGCATTCTATTGGCTGTTCCGATCAAGTTCCGAACAAGTGAGGCAGCCCCTCACGAAACGCGTATGTTTGTTGTTACTGCACTGTAACCTACGGAGCATTCCGTATGGTGCTTTTTTCTGCATGCCTTTTCTGTTTTTAAAGCACTGTCTGTACCTGTGAAAATAAACCCGCTTTGTTACATCTTACCCATTGTGCCTTTGGATTTGTGGCGGATGGTTAGCCGGTCTCCTCATTGTTTGTAACTATTTAATAGCTATTGTACCTGGTTAAAATAATTACAAAGTTGCCTGTAAAATAAATATTAATCCTAAAATAGCTACAATATAATTATAATTTATATTGTAGCTATATTAGGATTTATTTTACAGGTAAGTATTTAGCATTAAATAGGAATAAGTTATTTAATAATAGTTAATTAATTTCGTTAGATTTAAATTATATTTAAGTTAGGGGGGTGTTAGTGTTAGGGTTAGACTTAGCTTTAGGGGTTAATACATTTATTATAGTAGCAGTGAGCTCCGGTCGGCAGATTAGGGGTTAATAATTGAAGTTAGGTGTCGGCGATGTTAGGGAGGGCAGATTAGGGGTTAATACTATTTATTATAGGGTTAGTGATGCGGATTAGGGGTTAATAACTTTATTATAGTAGCGGTGCGGTCCGCTCGGCAGATTAGGGGTTAATAAGTGTAGGCAGGTGGAGGCGACGTTGAGGGGGGCAGATTAGGGGTTAATAAATATAATATAGGGGTCGGCGGTGTTAGGGGCAGCAGATTAGGGGTACATAAGGATAACGTAGGTGGCGGTCGGCAGATTAGGGGTTAAAAAAATGTAATCGAGTGGCGGCGATGTGGGGGGACCTCAGTTTAGGGGTACATAGGTAGTTTATGGGTGTTAGTGTACTTTAGTGCACAGTAGTTAAGAGCTTTATGAACCGGCGTTAGCCCAAAAAGCTCTTAACTCCTGGTTTTTTTCTGCAGCTGGAGTTTTGTCGTAAGAGCTCTAAATCTCACTCCAGCAACGACTCTAAATACCGGAGTTAGAATGATCCCATTGAAAAGATAGGATACGCAATTGACGTAAGGGGATCTGCGGTATGGAAAAGTCATGGCTGGAAAGTGAGCGTTAGACCCTTTTTTGAGTGACTCCAAATACCGGCGGTAGCCTAAAACCAGCGTTAGGAGCCTCTAACGCTGGTTTTCACGGCTACCGCCAAACTCTAAATCTAGGCCTTTGTCTTTGAAAAATACGACTAATTGCCTAAACCAGCTATTTCATTTGCTGAATTTGCAATTTCCAGAATTAGCTTTTTGTCCTCTTTAGGGAAAGTGGGACAGCGCACGAGAGATGTTTCCTGTCCCTGTAAATACCATGTGTGGCAGATTTAAAGGGACAGAAAATTCAAAATGAAACGTTCATGATTCGTATAGATTATGTTGCAATTTTTTAAACAACTTTCAAATTTCCTTCTCTTCTCTGACTTACTTTGTTTTCTTGGTTTCCTTTGTTGAAAAGCATACCTAGGTAGGCTCAGGAGCAGGAATGCACTACTAGGAGCTAGCTTCTGATTGGTAGCTGCACATATATGTATCCTGTAATTGGAAAACCCAATCGCCTAGATTTAGAGTTTTGTCGGTAAAGACCCGCGGTGCTAACGCTGCTTTTTTTTTCCAGCGCACCCTTAAGACAACGCTGATATTTAGAGTTGTCTGAATGGCTGCGTTAGCCTCAGAAAAGGGAGCGTAGAGCATAATTTAGCTCCACTTCAACCCTCAATACCAGCGTTGCCTACGGTAGCTGTAAGCTGGAAAAACGTGCTCGTGCACGATATCCCCATAGGAAACAATGGGGCTGAGCTGGCTGGAAAAAATCTAACACCTGCAAAAAAGCAACGTTCAGCTCCTAACGCAGCCCCATTGTTTCCTATGGGGAAACATTCTCTAAGTCTACACCTAATACCCTAACATGAACCTCGAGTCTAAACACCCCTAACCTTACACTTATTAACCCCTAATCTGCCGCCCCCGCTATCGCTGACACCTGCATTATATTATTAACCCCTAATCTGCCACTCCGGACACAGCCGCAACCTACATTATAGCTATGAACCACTAATCTACTGCCCCTAACATCGCCGACACCTATATTATATTTATTAACCCCTAATCTGCCCCCAACGTCGCCACCACCTACCTACACTTATTAACCCCTAATCTGTCGACCGGACCTCGCCGCCACTATAATAAATGTATTAACCCCTAAACCACCGCACTCCCACCTCGCAAACACTACAATAAATTTCATTAACCCTTAATCTGCCCTCCCTAACATCGCCGCCACCTACCTACAATTATTAACCCCTAATCTGCTGCCCCCAACGTCGCCGCTACTATAATAAAGTTATTAACCCCTAAACCTAAGTCTAACCCTAACACCCCCCTAAGATAAATATAATTTAAATGAATCTAAATAAATGTACTATAATTAAATAAATTATTCCTATTTAAAACTAAATACTTACCTATAAAATAAACCCTAATATAGCTACAATATAACTAATAGTTACATTGTAGCTATTTTAGGATTTATATTTATTTTACAGGCAACTTTGTATTTATTTTAACTAGGTACAATAGCTATTAAATAGTTAATAACTATTTAATAGCTATCTAGTTAAAATAATTACAAAATTACCTGTAAAATTAACCCTAACCTAAGTTACAAATACACCTAACACTACACTATCAATAAATTAATTAAATAAATTACCTACAATTAGCTAAACTAAAATACAATTAAATAAACTAATCTATAATACAAAAACAAACAAACACTAAATTACAGAAAATAAAAAAATTACAAGAAGTTTAAACTAATTACACCTAATCTAAGCCCCCTAATAAAATAAAAAAGCCCCCCAAAGTAATAAAATGCCCTACCTTATTCTAAATTAAAAAGTAATCAGCTCTTTTACCAGCCCTTAAAAGGGCCTTTTGCGGGGCATTCCCCCAAAGTAATCAGCTCTTTTACCTGTAAATAAAAATACAATACCCCCCCAACATTAAAACCCACCACCCACATACCCCTACTCTAACCCACCCAAACCCCCTTTAAATAAACCTAACACTAACCCCCTGAAGATCTCCCTACCTTGAGTCGTCTTCACTCAGCCGAGCCGAATTCTTCATCCAAGTGGAGCAAGAAGATGTCCTCCATCCGGTAGAAGTCTTCATCCAAGCGGGGCAGGAAGAGGTCCTCCATCCGGTAGAAGTCTTAATCCAAGCGGGGTCTTCTATCTTCATCCATCCGGAGCAGAGCCATCTTCCAGCCAGCCGACGCGGAGCCATCCTCTTCAACCGACGGACTAACGACGAATGACGGTTCCTTTAAGGGACGTCATCCAAGATGTCGTCCCTCGAATTCCGATTGGCTGATAGGATTCTATCAGCCAATCGGAATTAAGGAAAAAAAAATCTGATTGGCTGATTCAATCAGCCAATCGGATTGACCTCGCATTCTATTGGCTGATAGTGTAGTGTTAGGTGTATTTGTAACTTAGGTTAGGATTTATTTTGCAGGTAATTTTGTAATTATTTTAACTAGGTAGCTATTAAATAGTTATTAACTATTTAATAGCTATTATACCTAGTTAAAATAAATACAAAGTTGCCTGAAAAATAAATATAAATCCTAAAATAGCTACAATGTAACTATTAGTTATATTGTAGCTATATTAGGGTTTATTTTATAGGTATTTAGTTTTAAATAGGAATAATTTATTTAATTATAGTACATTTATTTAGATTCATTTAAATTATATTTAACTTAGGGGGGTGTTAGGGTTAGACTTAGGTTTAGGGGTTAATAACTTTATTATAGTAGCGGCGACGTTGGGGGCGGCAGATTAGGGGTTAATAATTGTAGGTAGGTGGCGGCGATGTTAGGGAGGGCAGATTAGGGGTTAATAAAGTTTATTATAGTGTTTGCGAGGCGGGAGTGCGGCTGTTTAGGGGTTAATACATTTATTATAGTGGCGGCGAGGTCCGGTCGGCAGATTAGGGGTTAATAAGTGTAGGTGGGTGGCGGCGACGTTGGAGGGGGCAGATTAGGGGTTAATAAATATAATATAGGTGTCGGCGATGTTAGGGGCAGCAGATTAGGGGTTCATAGCAATAATGTAGGTGGTGGCGATGTCCGGTCGGAAGATTAGGGGTTAAAAAAAATTATTATAGGGTTGGCGATGTGGGGGGGCCTCGGTTTAGGGGTTCATAGGTAGTTTATGGGTGTTAGTGTACTTTATAGCACAGTAGTTAAGAGCTTTATGTTCCGCCGTTAGCCCATAAAGCTCTTAACTACTGACTTTTTTTGGTGGTAGGAGTCTTGTCGGTAGAGGCTCTACCGCTCACTTCTTCCAAGACTCGAAATACCAGCGTTAGGCAAATCCCATTGAAAAGATAGGATACGCAACTGACGTAAGGGGATCTCCGGTAGCCTTGAGTCGCGGAAAGAAAGTGAGCGGTAGACCCTTTCCTGCCGGACTCTAAATACCAGCGTTAGGACCCCTTAACGCTGCTTTTGACGGCTAACGCCAAACTCTAAATCTAGCCGAATGTGTTTAGCTACATCCCAGCTGTATATTGCTGCTCCTTCAACAAAATATACCAAGAAATGGAAGCAGGTTTGATAATAAAAAGTAGATTGGAAAGTTGTTTAAAGGGACAGGAAACCCCAAAATTTTCTTTTATGATTCGGATAGAACATACAAATTTAAAAAACTTTCCAATTTACTTCTATTATCAATATTACTTCATTCTCTTATCATCCTTTGCTGAAGGAACATCATTGCACTACTGGCAGCTAGCTAAACACATCTAGTTAACCAATCACAAGAGACAAATGTGTGCAGGCACCAATCAGCAGCTAGCTCCCACTAGTCTAGGTTATGTGCATATTCTTTTTCAACAAGAGATATCAAGAGAACGAAGTACATTTTAAAATAGAAGTGAATTTAAAAGTGTCTTAAAATCACCTGCTCTATCCGAATCCTGCAAGTGTAATTTCCACTTTAAAATTTGGTTCCATGCTCCTATAAAAGTTTACTTTAACAAATTAATATACAAATTCTCAAGAAGGACTTTATTTTTTTCATACATGATCTAATTGTTAACATTTTCAAATAGATTTTATTGTATCTTTCTTTGGGTCAACACAAGCCAAGTATGGATCTTAGACAATATCTTAGACAAGATATGGATCTTAGACAAGATATGGATCTTAGACAATATCTTAGACAAGATATGGATCTTAGACAATATCTTAGACAAGATATGGATCTTAGACAATATCTTAGACAAGATATGGATCTTAGACAAGATATGGATCTTAGACAAGATATGGATCTTAGACAAGATATGGATCTTAGACAATATCTTAGACAAGATATGGATCTTAGACAAGATATGGATCTTAGAACCATTTGGTGATTGAATGACCTTATTTTCATTTTCAACCACTGTGATACTAAATTTTGTGTTGAAGCAAAATGGAGGACCTTTATAGTTATGGGTTGTCATAAATGTGTCTTTTTTTCTTTAAACAGCTGTGGGTGCAGGAGAGGCTTCCTCTTGCGACTACCAAGGAACTTGGGAGCAACCTACAAGCTGTGCAACAGCTGATCAAGAAAAACCAGGTGAGCTAACCAATCAGAAGATCTCCCAGAAGGTACTGAGAGAGCCCTGCTTCTGGACCCATGCGCCAACCAGCCTAAAATTGAAACATTCGCAGATAATCTATGTTCTATGTGGAACATCTTTTTAATATAAGGTCTGAAAAGTTCTGAGGGCTTGGTTTGGAGAACCCTAAATATTTTTATTTTGTTATGAAAATATATCTGGTATCTAAATCTTGAAGTCTACAAAGTGTTACTGAATTATGACATGGTCAATGGTCTTTAGAGTTTGTAATCGTACAAGGTTATCAGTTTAAACTATTGCTTTAGTCTAAAACGTGGCCTTTTGTAAAAACTTTTTTAGAACCTGCGGAGGGAGATCCAAGTTCATTCACCACGAATTAATGACATCCTGGAGAGGGCGGGAGCCATTGCTGGTATCCGAAGCCCAGAGGCCGAGGGGGTACGGATTGGATATGAAAGCCTACATGAAATGTGGAAAACACTGAAAGAGCAGACAGAAAGTCGACAGCAAATGTTGGATGTTAGCTATCAGGTTCAGCAATATTATTTTGATGTAGGAGAGGTGGAAACATGGCTAAGTGAGCAGGAACTCCTTATGATGAATGACGAGAAGGGCAAGGTAAGATTAGGTGTTCATCATATTAATCTGCAATACATTTCATTCTTCAACTTTTCACATTTATTTCCCCTCTCCCTACGTTTATGTTTACCTCCCTATCTTTTTTTTCTTTCTAATCTAATGTATGCCTGGTACTAGTAGAGGCAGACTGAGACCATAAACATGTCACTGTCATTAGTACACTTTAGTCCTAGCAGGGACTGAGCACATAAACATGTCACTGTCATTAGTACACTTTAGTCCTAGCAGGGACTGAGCCCATAAACATGTCACTGTCATTAGTATACTTTAGTCCTAGCAGGGACTGAGCACATAAACATGTCACTGTCATTAGTACACTTTAGTACTAGCAGGGACTGAGCTAATAAACATGTCACTGTCATTAGTACACTTTAGTCCTAGCAGGGACTGAGCACATAAACATGTCACTGTCATTAGCACACTTTAGTCCTAGCAGGGACTGAGCACATAAACATGTCACTGTCATTAGTACACTTTAGACCTAGCAGGGACTGAGCACATAAACATGTCACTGTCATTAATACACTTTAGTCTTAGCAGGGACTGAGCACATAAACATGTCACTGTCATTAGTACACTTTAGTCCTAGCAGGTACTGAGCACATAAACATCTCACTGTCATTAGTACACTTTAGTCCTAGCAGGGACTGAGCCCATAAACATGTCACTGTCATTAGTACACTTTAGTCCTAGCAGGGACTGAGCACATAAACAATGTTACTGTCATTAGTATACTTTAGTCCTAGCAGGGACTGAGCACATAAACATGTCACTGTCATTAGTACACTTTAGTCCTGGCAGGGACTGAGTACATAAACATGTCACTGTCATTAGTACACTTTAGTCCTAGCAGGTACTGAGCACATAAACATGTCACTGTAATTAGTACACTTTAGTCCTAGCAGGGACTGAGCCCATAAACATCTCACTGTCATTAGTACACTTTAGTCCTAGCAGCTACTGAGCACATAAACATGTCACTGTCATTAGTGCACTTTTATCCTAGCAGGTACTGAGCACATAAACATGTCACTGTCACTAGTACACTTTAGTCCTAGCAGGGAATGAGCACATAAACATATCACTGTCATTAGTACACTTTAGTACTAGCAGGGACTGAGCACATAAACATGTCACTGTCATTAGTACACTTTAGTACTAGCAGGTACTGAGCACATAAACATGTCACTGTCATTAGTACACTTTAGGCCTAGCAGGGACTGAGAACATAAACATGTCACTGTCATTAGTACACTTTAGGCCTAGCAGGGACTGAGCACATAAACACGTCACTGTCATTAGTACACTTTAGTCCTAGCAGGGACTGAGCACATAAACATGTCACTGTCATTAGTACACTTTAATCCTAGCAGGGGCTGAGCACATAAACATGTCACTGTCATTAGTACACTTTGTACCTAGCAGGGACTGAGCACATAAACATGTCACTGTCATTAGTACACTTTAGTCCTAGCAAGTACTGAGCACACAAACATGTCACTGTCATTAGTACACTTTAGTCCTAGCAGGGACTGAGCACACAAACATGTCACTGTCATTAGTACACTTTAGTCCAAGCAGGGACCGAGCACATAAACATGTCACTGCCATTAGTACACTTTAGTCCTAGCAAGTACTGAGCACACAAACATGTCACTGTCATTAGTACACTTTAGTCCTAGCAGGGACTGAGCACATAAACATGTCACTGCCATTAGTACACTTTAGTCCTAGCAGGTACTGAGCACATAAACATCTCACTGTCATTAGTACACTTTAGTCCTAGCAGGGACTGAGCCCATAAACATGTCACTGTCATTAGTACACTTTAGTCCTAGCAGGGACTGAGCACATAAACATGTTACTGTCATTAGTATACTTTAGTCCTAGCAGGGACTGAGCACATAAACATGTCACTGTCATTAGTACACTTTAGTCCTAGCAGGGACTGAGTACATAAACATGTCGCTGTCATTAGTACACTTTAGTCCTAGCAGGTACTGAGCCCATAAACATATTACTGTCATTAGTACGCTTTAGTCCTAGTGGGGACTGAACCCATAAACATGTCACTGTCACTAGTACACTTTAGTCCTAGCAGGGAATGAGCACATAAACATGTCACTGTCATTAGTACACTTTAGTCCTAGCAGGGACTGAGCACATAATCATGTTACTGTCATTAGTACACTTTAGTACTAGCAGGGACTGAGCACATAAACATGTCACTGTCATTAGTGCACTTTTATCCTAGCAGGTACTGAGCACATAAACATGTCACTGTCACTAGTACACTTTAGTCCTAGCAGGGAATGAGCACATAAACTTGTCACTGTCATTAGTACACTTTAGTACTAGCAGGGACTGAGCACATAAACATGTCACTGTCATTAGTACACTTTAGTCCTAGCAGGTACTGAGCACATAAACATGTCACTGTCATTAGTACACTTTAGTCCTAGCAGGTACTGAGCACATAAATATGTCACTGTCATTAGTACACTTTAGTACTAGCAGGGACTGAGCACATAAACATGTCACTGTCATTAGTACACTTTAGTCCTAGCCGGTACTGAGCACATAAACATGTCACTGTCATTAGTACACTTTAGTCCTAGCAGGTACTGAGCACATAAATATGTCACTGTCATTAGTACACTTTGTACCTAGCAGGGACTGAGCACATAAACATGTCACTGTCATTAGTACACTTTAGTCCTAGCAAGTACTGAGCACACAAACATGTCACTGTCATTAGTACACTTTAGTCCTAGCAGGGACTGAGCACACAAACATGTCACTGCCATTAGTACACTTTAGTCCTAGCAGGGACTGAGCACATAAACATGTCACTGTCATTAGTGCACTTTTATCCTAGCAGGGACTGAGCACATAAACATGTCACTGTCATTAGTACACTTTAGTCCTAGCAGGGATTGAGCACATAAACATGTCACTGTCATTAGTACACTTTAGTCCTAGCAGGGACTGAGTACATAAACATGTCGCTGTCATTAGTACACTTTAGTCCTAGCAGGTACTGAGCCCATAAACATATTACTGTCATTAGTACGCTTTAGTCCTAGTGGGGACTGAACCCATAAACATGTCACTGTTATTAGTACACTTTAGTCCTAGCAGGGACTGAGCACATAAACATGTCACTGTCATTAGTACACTTTAGTCCTAGCAGGTACTGAGCACATAAACATGTCACTGTCACTAGTATACTTTAGTCCTAGCAGGGACTGAGCACATAAACATGTTACTGTCATTAGTACACTTTAGTCCTAGCAGGTACTGAGCACATAAACATGTCACTGTCATTAGTACACTTTAGCCCTAGCAGGGAATGAGCACATAAACATGTTACTGTCATTAGTACACTTTAGTCCTAGCAGGGAATGAGCACATAAACATGTTACTGTCATTAGTACACTTTAGTACTCGCAGGGACTGAGCACATAAACATGTCACTGTCATTAGTGCACTTTTATCCTAGCAGGTACTGAGCACATAAACATGTCACTGTCACTAGTACACTTTAGTCCTAGCAGGGAATGAGCACATAAACTTGTCACTGTCATTAGTACACTTTAGTACTAGCAGGGACTGAGCACATAAACATGTCACTGTCATTAGTACACTTTAGTCCTAGCAGGTACTGAGCACATAAACATGTCACTGTCATTAGTACACTTTAGTCCTAGCAGGTACTGAGCACATAAATATGTCACTGTCATTAGTACACTTTAGTACTAGCAGGGACTGAGCACATAAACATGTCACTGTCATTAGTACACTTTAGTCCTAGCCGGTACTGAGCACATAAACATGTCACTGTCATTAGTACACTTTAGTCCTAGCAGGTACTGAGCACATAAATATGTCACTGTCATTAGTACACTTTGTACCTAGCAGGGACTGAGCACATAAACATGTCACTGTCATTAGTACACTTTAGTCCTAGCAAGTACTGAGCACACAAACATGTCACTGTCATTAGTACACTTTAGTCCTAGCAGGGACTGAGCACACAAACATGTCACTGCCATTAGTACACTTTAGTCCTAGCAGGGACTGAGCACATAAACATGTCACTGTCATTAGTGCACTTTTATCCTAGCAGGGACTGAGCACATAAACATGTCACTGTCATTAGTACACTTTAGTCCTAGCAGGGATTGAGCACATAAACATGTCACTGTCATTAGTACACTTTAGTCCTAGCAGGTACTGAGCACATAAACATGTCACTGTCATTAGTGCACTTTAGTCCTAGCAGATACTGAGCACATAAACATGCCACTGTCATTAGTACACTTTAGTCCTAGCAGGGACTGAGCCTATAAACATGTCACTGTCATTAGTACACTTTAGTCCTAGCAGGGATTGAGCACATAAACATGTCACTGTCATTAGTACACTTTAGTCCTAGCAGGGACTGAGCCCATAAACATGTCACTGTCATTAGTACACTTTAGTCCTAGCAGGTACTGAGCACATGAACATGTCACTGTCATTAGTACACTTTAGTCCTAGCAGGGACTGAGCCTATAAGCATGTCACTGTCATTAGTACACTTTAGTCCTAGCAGGGATTGAGCACATAAACATGTCACTGTCATTAGTACACTTTAGTCCTAGCAGGGATTGAGCACATAAACATGTCACTGTCATTAGTACACTTTAGTCCTAGCAGGGACTGAGCCCATAAACATGTCACTGTCATTAGTACACTTTAGTCCTAGCAGGTACTGAGCACATGAACATGTCACTGTCATTAGTACACTTTAGTCCTAGCAGGGACTGAGCCTATAAGCATGTCACTGTCATTAGTACACTTTAGTCCTAGCAGGGATTGAGCACATAAACATGTCACTGTCATTAGTACACTTTAGTGCTAGCAGGTACTGAGCACATAAACATGTCACTGTCATTAGTTCACTTTAGCCCTAGCAGGTACTGAGCCCATAAACATGTCACTGTCATTTGTACACTTTAGTCCTAGCAGGGACTGAGCACATAAACATGTCACTGTCATTAGTACACTTTAGTCATAGCAGGGATTGAGCACATAAACATGTCACTGTCATTAGTACACTTTAGTCCTAGCAGGGACTGAGCCTATATACATGTCGCTGTCATTAGTACACTTTAGTCCTAGCAGGGACTGAGCGCATAAACATGTCACTGTCATTAGTACACTTTAGTCTTAGCAGGTACTGAGCACATAAACATGTCACTGTCATTAATACAGTTTAGTCCTAGCAGGGACTGAGCTCATAAACATGTCACTGTCATTAGTACACTTTGTACCTAGCAGGGACTGTGCACATAAACATGTCACTGTCATTAGTACAATTTAGTCTTAGCAATGACTGAGCACATAAACATATCACTGTCATTAGTACAGTTTAGCCCTAGCAGGGACTGAGCCCATAAACATGTCACTGTCATTAGTACACTTTGTACCTAGCAGGGACTGTGCACATAAACATGTCACTGTCATTAGTACACTTTAGTCCTAGCAGGAACTGAGCCCATAAACATATTTTCCATCTAAAGGGGAGAAGAGTCCACGGCTTTAGTCATTACTTGTGGGAATTAAGAACCTGGCCACCAGAAGGAGGCAAAGACACCCCAGCCAAAGGCTTAAATACCTCCCCAACTCCCCTCATCCCCCAGTCATTCTTTGCCTTTCGTCACAGGAGTTTGGCAGAGAAGTGTCGGAAGATTCGGAGTAGTCTCTTATGGAGGGTAGTACTCTTCGGAATGGGACTGGAGTTTTAAGTAGTCCTGTCAGCCTCTCAGTGAGAGCTTGGGTGAAAGTTAGAGTCCAGAGATGCCGGGAGAGTCTTTCTGCGAAACCATCCCAACTCATTTTAACAGCTCCATAAGCAATCAGCGTTGACGAGTTTCGCTGCCAGCTTTCTACACTCAAGTCCATGTCAGGAGCGATGCTACTACACTGTCACACTTGAGAGGCCGTGTTCCACGGCATAGATTCTGGTAAGATTGTTTAATTTTTTTATACACATAATGATAACGCAGAAGAGAGGGTCACAGTGTGATACCTTTTATCTTCATAGAATCAAGGGTTAATATCCCTGGTAGGGGGATTATTGAACATGGGGGGTTCTGTACATAATATTGTTTATTGTGTCATTGCTGCGATACGTGTGAGATGAGGCTCTGCCAATGGGTGGACTTTTAGTTTCATTTCCGGGAGTTTTTGCACGGCCAATTTGGCGCTTTTTCTCCCAAGTGCAGGGGCGGTCCTGCAAGGCATTCCTTCTGACCGGGTGTGGCCTATTCGACTTCCTCTGCTTGACCGGCAGGTGGTGAGTGCCCCGGCCATTGGAGGTTATAAAGGTGCAATTTTTTATATATTGTATCTAGTCCCTAATAAAGGTGCAAGCTATGGAGGACTATGACGCGTTAGAGGGTACTCCCACTTTAACAAAGTCTCATACCTGTGTTTATTGCAAGGTGGTTCCGGTATATCCGCCTGCTCAACTATGTTCCACATGCCTTTACGCTTTTTACTGAAGCAAGTGCTTTCTACACTGGGGGTTCCGGAACCGAAACTACCAGAGGAACCTTCGATTCCTAAACTTGATAAAGTATATGAGGACAGGGTGGTGCCTCAGACCTTCCCAGTTCCTGTTAAGATGGCTAACATTATTAATAATGAATTGGAGAAATTGGGTTCATCTTTTTCCTCTTCCTCTTCCTCTTCTTTTAAGAAACTGTTCCCCGTTCCGGACTCTCAGCTCGAGCTATGGGGGACTGTCCCTAAGGTGGATGGTGCTATCTCCACACTCGCGAAGCGTACGACGATTCCTCTAGAGTATAGTTCGTTGTTTAAGGAGCCCATGGATAAAAAGTTAGAAAACATGTTGCGAAGGATGTTTCAGCACACGGGGTTTGTTTTTCAGCCGGCAGCGGCGGTAGCTGGAGCTGCGACATATTGGTGCCAATCTCTGTCGGACATGGTCGAGAGGGATACTCCCCTCAACGAGATTCAGGATAGAATAAGGACCTTGAGGGTCGCTAATGCCAATATGCAAATTATTCGCCTGAATGCTAAGGTATCATGTTTTTCCGAACTAGCCCGCAGGGCTCTGTGGCTAAAGTTGTGGTCATTCGGACATGACCTCTAAGTCTAGACTGCTATCCCTTCCAGGGAAAGATCCTGTTCGGTCCAGGTTATGGGAGGCAAGGGCGCTTTCCTACCGCATGATAAGAAGGTTAAGCCTAAGGGATATACTTTTCGTCCCTTTCGTGTGGACAAGGCCCAACGCCAGCAGCCTGCTGCGAAAGCGAATCAGTCCAAGGGCACTTGGAAGCCAGCTCAGTCTTGGAATAAGTCCAAGTTGAACAAGAAGCCCACCGAAACAAAGTCGGCATGAAGGAGCGGCCCCTGACCGGTCTTTGGACCAAGTAGGGGGCAAATTATCTCTCTTCTCAGAAGCCTGTTTGCATTATGTTCAGGACCCTTGGGTTTTGGAGTTTATCGCCCAGGGATACAGGATCGGGTTCAGATCTCATCTGCCCAGGGGCAGATTCCTCCTGCCAAATCTGTCTTTCAGACCAGAAAAGAGAGATGCCTTTCTAGAATGTGTGAGGGATCTCTCTTCTCTCTGAGTTATTGTACCAGTACCCCCAGCAGAAAGGGGTTTAGGGTACTATTCAATCCTTTACGTGGTCCCAAAGAAGGAGGGCACGTTCCGCCCGATTCTAGACCTAAAATGTTTAAACAAGTTTTTGGCTGTTCCATCGTTCAAAATGGAAACGATCAGATCTATTCTGCCCCTAGTTCAAGAGGGTCAGTTCATGACGACAATAGACTTGAAGGATGCCTACCTTCATGTGCCAATCCACAGGGATCACTTCAGGTTCCTGAGATTTGCGTTTCTGGACCAACATTTCCAGTTTGTGGCCCTTCCATTTGGTCTGGCAACGGCCCCGAGAGTCTTCACAAAGGTTCTGGGGGCACTACTTGCAGTAGCCAGATCCAGAGGCATTGCTGTGGCACCCTATCTGGACAACATCCTATTCCAGGTGCCGTCGTTCAGTCTAGCAGAGGATCACTCGAGGGCCCTTCTTCTTTTGCTCCAATCTCACGGTTGGAAGATAAACTCAGGAAAGAGCTCCCTGATTCCCAGCAACAGATGGAGTTCCTGGGAACGATAATAGATTCTATATCCATGAGGATATTTCTCACAGATCAGTGACGCAGGAAGATTGCGTCCACCTGTCTTGCCCTTCAGTCCTCCTCCAGTCCCTCTGTGGCTCAGAGTACAGAGGTGATCGGGCTCCTGGTGTCCAACATCAATATCATTCCATTCGCCAGGTTTCATATCAGACCTCTTCAGTTGTGAATGTTGAGACACTGGAACGGCGATCATACAGACCTATCACAACAGATTTCTCTGGACGATCGGACGAGGGACTCCCTCTCTTGGTGGATCTGTCCGGAACAACTGGCACAAGGGACATCCTTCCTGAGACCGTCCTGGGAGATTGTGACCACGGACGCGAGTCTGGCAGGATGGGGAGCTGTTTGGGGTGCCAGGATGACAAGGGAAAGTGGTCTCGAGAAGAGTCTCTCTTCCCAATCAATATTCTGGAACTTCGACCAATCTACAGTGCTCTGAAGGCGTGGCCTCTCCTGGGGTCGTTCCACTTTATTAGGTTCCAAACAGACAACATTACCTCGGTGGCTTACATCAACCATCAGGGTGGGACGAGAAGCTCACTAGAAATGAGGGAGGTTTCTCGGATATTGGAATGGGCAGAGTCCCACAGCTGCTCGCTCTCAGCAATCCACATTCCGGGTGTGGACACCTGGGAAGCGGATTTTCTCAGCAGGCAATCCTTCCATCCTGGGGAATCGTCTCTCCATCCCGAGGTGTTTGCGGTTATTTGTCACAGATTGTCACTCTCGTTCAGGCTAGGAAGCCGGTCACTCGTCGCATTTATCATAAGGTGTGAAGGCCTTACTTGTCCTGGTGTGAGAAGCATGGATATCCTTGGCACAAGGTTAAGGTATCGAGGATTCTGTCCTTTATCCAGGATGGACTGGAGAAGGGGCTTGCCGCCAGTTCCTTGAATGGACAGATTTTGGCATTATCTGTTTTGTTGCACAAGAGGCTTGCTGAGCTTCCAGATATTCAGTCTTTTGTTAAGGCCCTGTCTAGAATCAGGCCTGTTTTTAGACAGTCCTCTCCTCCTTGGAGCTTGAACTTGGTTCTGAGGGTGTTGCAGAGGGTTCCGTTTGAACCTATGCACTCTTTTTCTGTTGGCTATTGCATCGGCTCGCAAAGTCTCTGAGCTGGTGACCTTGCAATTTGAGTCCCCTTATTTGGTCTTTCACGCTGATAAGGCTGTTCTGCGCACTGGTTTGGGATTTCTTCCCAAAGTTGTGTCTAACCGTATCATCAATCATGAAATAGTAGTTCCTTCTTTGTGTCATAAACCTTCTTCTCCTAAGGAGAGGTTACTTCATAATTTGGACGTGGTTCGAGCCTTGAAGTTTTCTCTTCAGGCTACAAAGGATTTCAGGCAATCTACATCTCTTTTTGTTGTGTATGCAGGGAAGCGCAAGGGGCAGAAAGTCTCTTCTACTTCTTTGTCCTTTTGGTTGAGGAGCATGAGTCGCTTAGCCTATGAGAGAGCGGAACATACGCCTCCTCAGAGGATCACGGCTCATTTGACTAGAGCTATGGCTTCTTCTTGGGCCTTCAAGAATGAGGTCTCTATGGAGCAGATTTGTAAGGCGGCTACCTGGTCCTCCTTACATACCTTTCAAAATTTTACAAATTTGACATTTTTGCTTCGGCGGAAGCAGTTTTTGGGAGAAAGGTTTTACAGACTGTGGTTCCCTCAGATTTGGGTCCGCCTCCTTTTGCCCTCCCGTTTTTCATTCAGTGTCCTCTAGAGCTTGGGTATTTGTTCCCACAAGTAATGAATGAAACAGTGGGCTCTCCTCTCCTTTAGATGGAAAACTTTAATTATGCTTACCTGATAATTTATCCTAGCAGGGACTGAGCACATAAACATGTCACTGTCATTAGTACACTTTAGTCCTAGCAGGACCTGAGCCTATAAACATGTCACTGTCATTATTACACTTTAGTCCTAGCAGGGACTGAGCCCATAAACATGTCACTGTCATTAGTACACTTTAGTCCTAACAGGGACTGAGCATATAAACATATTACTGTCATTAGTACACTTTAGTCCTAGCAAGGACTGAGCCTATAAACATGTCACTGTCATTAGTACACTTTAGTCCTAGCAAAGACTGAGCCCATAAACATGTCACTGTCATTAGTACACTTTAGTCCTAGCAGGGACTGAGCCTATAAACATGTCACTGTCATTAGTATACTTTAGTCCTAGCAGGGACTGACCCCATAAACATGTCACTGTCATTAGTATACTTTAGTCCTAGCAGGGACTGAGCACATAAACATGTCACTGTCATTAGTACACTTTAGTCCTAGCAGGGACTGAGCCCATAAACATGTCACTGTCATTAGTACACTTTAGTCCTAGCAGGTACTGAGCCTATAAACATGTCACTGTCATTAGTACACTTTGTACCTAGCAGGGACTGAGCACATACACATGTCACTGTCATTAGTACACTTTAGTCCTAGCAGAGACTGAGCACATAAACATGTCACTGTCATTAGTACACTTTAGACCTAGCAGGGACTGAGCACATAAACATGTCACTGTCATTAGTACACTTTAGTCCTAGCAGGGACTGAGCACATAAACATGTCACTGTCATTAGTACACTTTAGTCCTAGCAGGGACTGACCCCATAAACATGTCACTGTCATTAGTACACTTTAGTACTAGCAGGGACTGAGCACATAAACATGTCACTTTCATTAGTACACTTTAGACCTAGCAGGGACTGAGCACATAAACATGTCACTGTCATGAGTACACTTTAGACCTAGCAGGTACTGAGTACATAAACATGTCACTGTCATTAGTACACTTTAGTCCTAGCAGGGACTGAGCCCATTTACATGTCACTGTCATTAGTACACTTTAGTCCTAGCAGGTACTGAGCACATAAACATGTCATTGTCATTAGTACACTTTAGTCCTAGCAGGACCTGAGCCTATAAACATGTCACTGTCATTATTACACTTTAGTCCTAGCAGGGACTGAGCCCATAAACATGTCACTGTCATTAGTACACTTTAGTCCTAACAGGGACTGAGCATATAAACATATTACTGTCATTAGTACACTTTAGTCCTAGCAAGGACTGAGCCTATAAACATGTCACTGTCATTAGTACACTTTAGTCCTAGCAAAGACTGAGCCCATAAACATGTCACTGTCATTAGTACACTTTAGTCCTAGCAGGGACTGAGCCTATAAACATGTCACTGTCATTAGTATACTTTAGTCCTAGCAGGGACTGACCCCATAAACATGTCACTGTCATTAGTATACTTTAGTCCTAGCAGGGACTGAGCACATAAACATGTCACTGTCATTAGTACACTTTAGTCCTAGCAGGGACTGAGCCCATAAACATGTCACTGTCATTAGTACACTTTAGTCCTAGCAGGTACTGAGCCTATAAACATGTCACTGTCATTAGTACACTTTGTACCTAGCAGGGACTGAGCACATACACATGTCACTGTCATTAGTACACTTTAGTCCTAGCAGAGACTGAGCACATAAACATGTCACTGTCATTAGTACACTTTAGACCTAGCAGGGACTGAGCACATAAACATGTCACTGTCATTAGTACACTTTAGTCCTAGCAGGGACTGAGCACATAAACATGTCACTGTCATTAGTACACTTTAGTCCTAGCAGGGACTGAGCACATAAACATGTCACTGTCATTAGTACACTTTAGTACTAGCAGGGACTGAGCACATAAACATGTCACTTTCATTAGTACACTTTAGACCTAGCAGGGACTGAGCACATAAACATGTCACTGTCATGAGTACACTTTAGACCTAGCAGGTACTGAGCACATAAACATGTCACTGTCATTAGTACACTTTAGTCCTAGCAGGGACTGAGCCCATTTACATGTCACTGTCATTAGTACACTTTAGTCCTAGCAGGTACTGAGCACATAAACATGTCATTGTCATTAGTACACTTTAGTTCTAGCAGGGACTGAGCCCATTTACATGTTATTTCCATAAAACAAAGTTCCTATGCAGTAGAAAACAATTATTGTTGTGCGTCATTGAAATTAGTGTTATGACTTCCTACAACCTAGCAATTGAATCTCCTGTTACAGGATGAACAGAGCACTCTACAGCTCCTGAAGAAACATCTTATGTTAGAGCAGACCATTGAGAACTATGAGGAAACAATTGCTCAGCTGTCTAGACAATGCCGTGTTCTTCTGGACTTAGGACACCCAAACAGGTGAGCAAGTGACCTTCCTCAACAAAATTATCTAATGCCCAATTCTCTAAAATTAGCAGAGATGAGCAGCTCTCACTTAATTATCTAAAAATGGTGCTGAACATGAAGATCCTGATGATGTGCTTACACACAAAGCGCACTCACAGGAACCAACAACCAGCTCAATAATATTGTAAGCCTGTTCTATGGCGATTTACTACCTGGGTGCAGCTTCTTTTTAGCCCAGGAATGGTGATCTGCTTCCCATAAAAAGTAATGAAGCTCTCTGGAATGCATAATCTTGCAGGGGAGGGTAAATGTGCCAATGGGGCGCTCAGCATCGATAGCAAATATGCAAATCAAATTGCACTGTTTCAAATGTTTCTCAAATGTTGCTGTTTGATAGTACATTCAGTGCATTGCAAGATAAAACAGTGAGGCTTGTATGCATAACATGCTTAGAGAATATACTGAGAGACCTGTAGGATAACTTCAGACACCTCAAGGAATTCCCACTCGCCAAAGCTGTGACACTCATTTTACTATAGAATAATAAATACTTCATTTAGTACAGTTTTTAACTTCAATAAAATAAAATTGTGGAACTCATTAACAAAGGAGGTAGTGAATGGCAATACCTTAGATACATTTCTGGCTAGAAACAGAATTCAGGGATATTATTGCTTGTGTTAAATGGGTCACCTTTTAATGGTATTCATTAAACTCAACTGGAGCTTTTTTGTAATTATATTAGATTTGTATAGGTTGAAATCGATGGACTTCAGTAATTTTTTAAACCTCATCTACTGTTACTATGTTATATTGTGAAATAACATTGTACATTAAATATGATTTCTACTGTGTACATTAAGGGGCCATAATAGTTGAAAAATTACATGATCTAATTCTTTAGAGCATGTAATTGTAAGAATAGAGACCTTGCACTACCGTGTGTTTAATCCCAGGAAAGGGGTTAAGCACACAGTAGAACTACAGCTAAGGGACCCGCAGAGCACTGCTGTTCCCGAGAGAAAACTACTGCTGATCTGTAGCGCTCGTCGTATGACTTGGCTGTTTAATTAGCGCTGCTGATTGGATCAGAGTACTGTAGCATGTTTGTAGGTAAGTATGGTGTTATTGGTTCTTATCAACTAGAGGGTGTCTGTTATGAAGCTGGTACAACTTTAAAGGCCATGAAACAACAGATGTTTCTTTCATGATTCAGATAGATTGTACAAATTATATTTTAAAACCTCCCTAATATACTTTTTTAATCAAATGTACTTTGTTCTTTTTGTATCCTTTATTAAAAAGAAGATAGTTGCAAATATCTGGAGCACCATATGGAATGTGTTTTGCAAAAATGCTTTTAACGATGTAATTAATGTAATTGACCCTGTATAGGATTATGGGGCCTATTTATCATGATGCGAGCGGACATGGCGATATTGCAGATCATGTCGGCTGCACATCGATAAATGCAGACAGCATACGCTGTCGGCATTTATCATTGCACCAGCAGTTCTTGTGAACTGCTGGTGCAACGCCGCCCCCTGCAGCAGGGGGTGTCAATCAACCTGATCGTATTGGATGGGGTTGATTTTCGGCGATGTCTGTCCGCCGCCTCAGAGCAGGCGGACAGGTTATGGAGCAGCGGTCATTAGACCGCTGCTTTATAACTTGTGTTTCTGGCGAGCCTAAAGGATCTAAAATATTCGTTTTTGCGCATTGTGTTTCGTGATTTTTTTACGCGGTCAGGTTAATCCACATGAAAATTTAGCGAAGGGACATTAAACAATATGAGGTGGTAATATAAAATGATAAATCGTATATATAAAAAAAAACTCTGCAATATACTTTTATTATTTATTTTGTCCCCTTTTCCTGTAGTTCCATTCTGAAATTGTGAGCTTTTCAGTTCCTATTAGAAAAAGAAGTGCAGAACACTGTTATATTCCACACAGCCATTGGCTGCACACACTAGTGACCTATTTATAACTCTCCCTAATTGGTCACAGCTGAGAAGGTAACCTAAATTACAACATGACAGCTCCCATTGTTTTATAGACACTAAAACTTTACACTTATTTTGTCAATATTTAAGCAGCTAATGAAACTTTAAAAAATACATCTACATGTTATTCTCAGACTAATCTTTTCTTTAAGTGCATCATTTTATCTAGCACTTATTTAGTGTTTAAAGTGAAGGTAAAGTTCGCATATTTACTACTATTCAAATGTAACTGGACTAAAAAATAATGTGAGTTTAATTCATCGATTTTGTTAAATTTAGATATTTACCGTTTTATCCGACATTTAAAACTATTTTCTCCGTGTTCTGTAATCTGCCCGTATTTTTTTTTTTTTTTCTGCAGCAAGGTCACGTTTTTCTATTAGCCAATGATCTGTCTGGCCTTTAGGCGGTCGTCATTTGACGTCACCGCATAACTATTGGATCTGCGCATGCGTTAGATACACTTCCTGGATCTTATAATCCGTGCTCGTTCAAGATTTGCTCATGCGCAAATCTCCTTCACTCAATCAACTCTGCCGAACGCACTGGGATTAACGCATGCGCTTCAGAATGTTAAAGTTTTTAGTCGCGCAGGCGCAAATTGAGGTTGAGCCGTATTGTGCGCATGCGCAAGATTGACTAACATCGAGAACGCGCATTTACCATACGTATAGAGCGGGTGTCAACGCTCTATACGTAATAGACCAAGAAAGCAGGAAACAACTTGAAGGCGGAGCTTTAATCGGCCGGACACGGACAGATAAAGTATAGATTTTATATTGATATGTAAAGAAATATTACATAAAAACTTAGCGATCATGCTATATTTTGAATAATTAACACTATACTACTTTCATTTCCCAGAAACTTTACCTTCACTTTAATGTCCCTTTAAGGCGCGTTATTGAAATATTACATATAAAATATTGAAAAAATATATATAAAAATAATTAATTTATTACTGTAAAATATTCTAAATAATAGAATATATCTAGCCCATAGTGTGCAAATACTGCTGACTTCTAGTGCTGAAAACAATTCTTGCAAAACTACTGCCATCAAATTTCATAAAAGAAGAAAAAAATGTTTTTGCTTTTATAGATCAAATATGCAAATGATTTAAAACTAAGACTGTGCAGTGAAAAAGAATTGTTTATATTCTCAAAATCATTCATTATTTAAAATATGCCATCAAAAATGTGTGACTTTAGAACAGAAATATAAAGATATGATTGGAATAATGTGACAATGTGAAATTCTGTAATCTAAGTTGCTTCATTTTCTTGGTATCCTTTGTTGAAGGAGCACTACTGTAAGCTAGCTGAACACATCGATAAGCCAATGACAAGAAGCAAGTATGTGCATTCACCAATCAGCAGCTAGCTCCCAACTCCTGATCATACTCTTCTACAAAGAATACCAAGAGAACTGAGCAAATTAGATAAAAGCAGAAAATTGGAAAGTTGTTTAAAATTGCATGCTCTATCCGAATCGTGAAAGAAAAAAAATTGTGTTTCATGTCCGTTTAACCCTTAACGACCAAGGGCGTACCAGGTACGTCCTGCAAATACTGTCACTTAGTGACAATGGACGTACCTGGTACGTCCTTGGTCTAATTGAGCGATGGGAGCGATTACGATCGCTTCCAGCAGCTCTCAGTGTATTGCAGTGATGCCTCAATAGCATCCAATGCAGAGAGAGCCACTCTGTCGCACTCTCTGCATCGACCATTGATGGTGCCGATCGTTGGTGGCTGGGAGCTGCTGCTGGGAGGCGGGCGGTTGGCCCATTGATGGTTGCTTCCTGTTTCTGGACTCTGAAAGTCTGCACGCGATCGCAGTAGCGTGCGGGGGGTGGGGGGGTGTAGGCGCGCCACATTTGCGATGTCAATTGTAGGATGGAGAGGGAGGTGGGAATTAAATGTTGGGCAAGGGATCTGGGAGGGGGAGGGAGATAGGGTATTGAGGGGGGCAGCTACACTACAGAAAAGTTTTATTTCTAAATAAAAAATAAAAAAAAGCATTTTTTGGGGGGCAAACTGGGTACTGGCAGACAGCTGCCAGTACCTAAGATGGCAGCAAATAGGTAGAGGGGGGAGGGTTAGAGAGCTGTATGGGGGGATCAGGGAGGTTGGGGGCTAAGGGAATCAATATATTAAAAAAGCAAATCAATATATTAAAAATATATTTTTTTCAATATATTAAAAAAAAATGCTTTTTATTTTAGTACTGGCAGACTTTCTGCCAGTACTTAAGATGGTGGTGACAATTGTGAGGTGGAGGAGGGAAGAGAACTGTTTGAGGGGGGTCAGGGAGGGATCAGGGGGTGGGATGTGTCAGGTGGGAGGCTCTACACTAAAACCAAAATTAACCCTAAAAGCTACCTAATTAACCCCTTAACCGCTAGGCATAATACAAGTGTGGTGCACAGCGGCATTTAGCAGCCTTCTAATTACCAAAAACCAATGCCAAAGCCATATATGTCTGCTATTTCTAAACAAAGGGGACCCCAGAGAAGGATTTACAACCATTTGTGCCATAATTGCACAAGCTGTAATTTCAGAGAGAAACCTAAATTTTGTGAAAAGTTAGTAAAAAAGTTAACAATTTTTATTATTTGATCGCATTTGGCGGTGAAATGGTGGCATGAAATATACCAAAATGGGCCTAGATCAATACTTTGGGTTGTCTACTAAAAAAATATATATACATGTCAAGGGATATTCAGGGATTCCTGACAGATATCAGTGTTACAATGTAACTACCTGTATGGCTAATTTAAAAAAAAAATGGTTTTGAAATAGCAAAGTGCTACTTGTACGTATTGCCCTATAACTTGCAAAGAACATGTAAACATTGGGTATTTCTAAACTCAGGACAAAATTTAGAAACTATTTAGCATAGGAGTTTTTTGGTGGTTATAGATTTTGGGGGTCAAAGTTAGAAAAAGTGAGTTTTTTTCCATTTTTTCATTTTATTTTATAGAATTTTTTATAGTAAATTATAAGATATGATGAAAATAATGTATCTTTAGAAAGTCCATTTAATGGCGAGAAAAACTGTATATAATATGTGTGGGTACAGTAAATGAGTAAGAGGAAAATTACAGCTAAACACAAACAGCGCAAAAATGTGAAAATAGCCCTGGTCCTTAAGGATAAGAAAATTGAAAAATGGTCTGGTCACTAAGGGGTTAACTAGGATGACTATTAAAGGGATACTAAACCCAAATTTCTCTTGTTAAGTGTATCCAGTCCACGGATCATCCATTACTTGTGGGATATTCTCCTTCCCAACAGGAAGTTGCAAGAGGATCACCCACAGCAGAGCTGCTATATAGCTCCTCCCCTAACTGCCATATCCAGTCATTCTCTTGCAACCCTCAACAAAGATGGAGGTCGTAAGAGGAGAGTTGTGTTTTATACTTAGTTTATTTCTTCAATCAAAAGTTTGTTATTTTTAAATGGTACCGGAGTGTGCTGTTTATCTCAGGCAGTATTTAGAAGAAGAATCTGCCTGCATTTTCTATGATCTTAGCAGAAGTAACTAAGATCCATGGCTGTTCTCACATATTCTGAGGAGTGAGGTAACTTCAGAGAGGGAATGGCGTGCAGGTTTTCCTGCAATAAGGTATGTGCAGTTAATATTTTTCTAGGGATGGAATTTGCTAGAAAATGCTGCTTATACCGGATTAATGTAAGTAAAGCCTTAAATGCAGTGATAGCTACTGGTATCAGGCTTATTAATAGAGATGCATACTCTTATAAAAATGTAATATAAAACGTTTGCTGGCATGTTAATCGTTTTTATATATGTTTGGTGACAAAACTTATTGGGGCCTAGTTTTTTTCCACATGGCTGGTTTGATTTCTGCCTAGAGACAGTTTCCTGAAGCTTTCCACTGTTGCAATATGAGTGGGAAGGGCCTATTTTAGTGCTTTTATGTGCAGATAAAAATACTGACAGAGACATTCAGCTTCCCTCTGCATGATACAGGATATCTCTGAAGGGCTCAAAAGGCTTCAAAGTCGTGTTTGAGGAGGGTAACAATCACAGTAGACTGTGGCAGTTGTTGTGACTGTGTTTAAAAAACGTTTTTGTCATTTATTATTCTGTTTTTGTTATTAAGGGGTTAATCATCCATTTGCAAGTGGGTGCAATGCTCTGCTGACTTGTTACATACACTGTAAAAATTTTGTTAGTGTAACTGCCTTTTTTCACTGTTATTTCAAATTTTGTCAAAATTTGTTTCTCTTAAAGGCACAGTAACGTTTTTTATATTGCTTGTTAACTTGCTTTAAAGTGTTTTCCAAGCTTGCTAGTCTCATTGCTAGTCTGTGCAAACATGTCTGAAACAGAGGATACTTGTTCATTATGTTTAAAAGCCATGGTGGAGCCCCATAGGAGAATGTGTACTAAATGTATTGATTTCACCTTAAACAGTAAAGATCAGTCTTTATCTATAAAAGAATTGTCACCAGAGGGGTCTGTCAAGGGGGAAGTTATGCCGACTAACTCTCCCCACGTGTCGGACCCTTCGCCTCCCGCTCAAGGGACGCACGCTAATATGGCGCCAAGTACATCAGGGACGCCCATAGCGATTACTTTGCAGGACATGGCTGCAATCATGAATAATACCCTGTCAGAGGTATTATCCAGATTGCCTGAATTGAGAGGCAAGCGCGATAGCTCTGGGGTTAGACGAGATACAGAGCGCGTAGATGCTGTAAGAGCCATGTCTGATACTGCGTCACAATATGCAGAACCTGAGGACGGAGAGCTTCAGTCTGTGGGTGACGTCTCTGATTCGGGGAGACCTGATTCAGAGATTTCTAATTTTAAATTTAAGCTTGAGAACCTGCGTGTATTGCTTGGGGAGGTATTAGCTGCTCTGAATGACTGTGACACAATTGCAGTGCCAGAGAAATTGTGTAGGCTGGATAAATACTATGCAGTGCCGGTGAGTACTGATGTTTTTCCAATACCTAAAAGGCTTACAGAAATTATTAGTAAGGAGTGGGATAGGCCCGGTGTGCCCTTTTCCCCACCTCCTATATTTAGAAAAATGTTTCCAATAGATGCCACTACACGGGACTTATGGCAGACTGTCCCTAAGGTGGAGGGAGCAGTTTCTACAAAGAGTACCACTATCCCGGTTGAGGACAGTTGTGCTTTTTCAGATCCAATGGATAAAAAATTAGAGGGTTACCTTAAGAAAATGTTTATTCAACAAGGTTTTATTTTACAGCCCCTTGCATGCATTGCGCCTGTCACTGCTGCGGCGGCATTCTGGTTTGAGGCCCTGGAAGAGGCCATCCATACAGCTCCATTGACTGAAATTGTTGACAAGCTTAGAACTCTTAAGCTAGCTAACTCATTTGTTTCTGATGCCATTGTTCATTTGACTAAACTAACGGCTAAGAATTCCGGATTCGCCATCCAGGCGCGTAGGGCGCTATGGCTCAAATCCTGGTCAGCTGATGTGACTTCAAAGTCTAAATTACTCAACATTCCTTTCAAGGGGCAGACCTTATTCGGGCCTGGTTTGAAAGAACTTATTGCTGACATTACTGGAGGTAAGGGTCATACCCTTCCTCAGGACAGGGCCAAATCAAAGGCCAAACAGTCTAATTTTCGTGCCTTTCGAAATTCCAAGGCAGGTGCAGCATCAACTTCCTCCGCTTCAAGACAAGAGGGAACTTTTGCTCAATCTAAGCAGGCCTGGAAACCTAACCAGTCCTGGCACAAAGGCAAGCAGGCCAGAAAGCCTGCTGCTGCCTCTAAGACAGCATGAAGGAACGGCCCCCTATCCGGCGACGGATCTAGTAGGGGGCAGACTTTTTCTCTTCGCCCAGGCGTGGGCAAGAGATGTTCAGGATCCCTGGGCGTTGGAGATCATATCTCAGGGATATCTTCTGGACTTCAATGCTTCCCCTCCACAAGGGAGATTTCATCTTTCAAGGTTATCTGCAAATCAGATAAAGAAAGAGGCATTCCTACGCTGTGTGCAAGACCTTCTAGTAATGGGAGTGATCCATCCAGTTCCGCGGACGGAACAAGGACAGGGTTTTTATTCAAATCTGTTTGTGGTTCCCAAAAAAGAGGGAACCTTCAGACCAATTTTGGATCTTAAACAAATTCCTCAGAGTTCCATCTTTCAAAATGGAAACTATTCGGACCATCCTACCCATGATCCAAGAGGGTCAGTACATGACCACAGTGGACTTAAAGGATGCCTACCTTCACATACCGATTCACAAAGATCATCATCGGTTCCTAAGGTTTGCCTTTCTAGACAGGCATTACCAATTTGTAGCTCTTCCCTTCGGGTTGGCTACAGCCCCGAGAATCTTTACGAAGGTTCTGGGCTCACTTCTGGCGGTTCTAAGACCGCGAGGCATAGCGGTGGCTCCGTATCTAGACGACATCCTGATACAGGCGTCAAGCTTTCAAATTGCCAAGTCTCATACAGAGATAGTTCTGGCATTTCTGAGATCGCACGGGTGGAAAGTGAACGAGGAAAAGAGTTCTCTATCCCCACTCACAAGAGTCTCCTTCTTAGGGACTCTTATAGATTCTGTAGAGATGAAAATTTACCTGACGGAGTCCAGGTTATCAAAGCTTCTAAATGCTTGCCGTATTCTTCATTCCATTCCGCGCCCTTCGGTGGCTCAGTGTATGGAGGTGATCGGCTTAATGGTAGCGGCAATGGACATAGTGCCATTTGCGCGCCTACATCTCAGACCGCTGCAATTATGCATGCTAAGTCAGTGGAATGGGGATTACACAGATTTGTCCCCTCTGCTAAATCTGGATCAAGAGACCAGAGATTCTCTTCTATGGTGGTTGTCTCTGGTCCACCTGTCCGAGGGTATGACCTTTCGCAGGCCAGATTGGACAATTGTAACAACAGATGCCAGCCTTCTAGGTTGGGGTGCAGTCTGGAACTCCCTGAAGGCACAGGGATCGTGGACTCAGGAGGAGAAACTCCTTCCGATAAATATTCTGGAGTTAAGAGCAATATTCAATGCTCTTCTGGCTTGGCCTCAGTTAGCAACACTGAGGTTCATCAGATTTCAGTCGGACAATATCACGACTGTGGCTTACATCAACCATCAAGGGGGAACCAGGAGTTCCCTAGCGATGTTAGAAGTCTCAAAAATAATTCGCTGGACAGAGACTCACTCGTGCCACCTGTCAGCAATCCATATCCCAGGCGTGGAGAACTGGGAGGCGGATTTTCTAAGTCGTCAGACTTTTCACCCGGGGGAGTGGGAACTCCATCCGGAGGTGTTTGCTCAATTGATTCATCGTTGGGGCAAACCAGAGTTGGATCTCATGGCGTCTCGCCAGAACGCCAAGCTTCCTTGTTACGGATCCAGGTCCAGGGACCCAGAAGCGACGCTGATAGATGCTCTAGCAGCGCCTTGGTTCTTCAACCTGGCTTATGTGTTTCCACCGTTTCCTCTGCTCCCTCGACTGATTGCCAAAATCAAACAGGAGAGAGCATTGGTGATTCTAATAGCGCCTGCGTGGCCACGCAGGACCTGGTATGCAGACCTAGTGGACATGTCATCCTTTCCACCATGGACTCTGCCTCTAAGACAGGACCTTCTAATACAAGGTCCTTTCAATCATCCAAATCTAATTTCTCTGAGACTGACTGCATGGAGATTGAACGCTTGATTCTATCAAAGCGTGGCTTCTCCGTGTCAGTCATTGATACCTTAATACAGGCACAAAAGCCTGTTACCAGGAAAATCTATCACAAGATATGGCGTACATATCTTTACTGGTGTGAATCCAAGAATTACTCATGGAGTAAGGTTAGGATTCCTAGGATATTGTCCTTTCTCCAAGAGGGTTTGGACAAAGGATTATCAGCTAGTTCCTTAAAGGGACAGATTTCTGCTCTGTCTATTCTTTTGCACAAGCGTCTGGCAGAAGTTCCAGACGTCCAGGCATTTTGTCAGGCTTTGGTTAGAATTAAGCCTGTGTTTAAACCTGTTGCTCCCCCATGGAGTTTAAACTTGGTTCTTAAAGTTCTTCAAGGAGTTCCGTTTGAACCCCTTCATTCCATTGATATTAAGCTTTTATCTTGGAAAGTTCTGTTTTTGATGGCTATTTCCTCGGCTCGGAGAGTCTCTGAGCTATCTGCCTTACAATGTGATTCTCCTTATCTGATTTTTCATGCAGATAAGGTAGTTCTGCGTACCAAACCTGGGTTTTTACCTAAGGTGGTTTCTAACAAGAATATCAATCAAGAGATTGTTGTTCCATCATTGTGTCCTAATCCTTCTTCAAAGAAGGAACGTCTTTTACATAATCTGGACGTAGTCCGTGCCTTGAAGTTTTACTTACAAGCTACTAAAGATTTTCTTCAAACATCTTCCCTGTTTGTCATTTATTCTGGACAGAGGAGAGGTCAAAAAGCTTCGGCAACCTCTCTTTCCTTTTGGCTTCGGAGTATTATACGCCTAGCCTATGAGACTGCTGGACAGCAGCCCCCTGAAAGAATTACAGCTCATTCTACTAGAGCTGTGGCTTCCACCTGGGCCTTTAAAAATGAGGCCTCTGTTGAACAGATTTGCAAGGCCGCGACTTGGTCTTCGCTTCACACTTTTTCAAAATTTTACAAATTTGATACTTTTGCTTCTTCGGAGGCTGTTTTTGGGAGAAAGGTTCTTCAGGCAGTGGTTCCTTCCGCTTAATCCCTGCCTTGTCCCTCCCATCATCCGTGTACTTTAGCTTTGGTATTGGTATCCCACAAGTAATGGATGATCCGTGGACTGGATACACTTAACAAGAGAAAACATAATTTATGCTTTCCTGATAAATTTATTTCTCTTGTAGTGTATCCAGTCCACGGCCCGCCCTGTCATTTTAAGGCAGGTCTAAAATTTAATTAAACTACAGTCACCACTGCACCCTATGGTTTCTCCTTTCTCTGTTTGTTTCGGTCGAATGACTGGATATGGCAGTTAGGGGAGGAGCTATATAGCAGCTCTGCTGTGGGTGATCCTCTTGCAACTTCCTGTTGGGAAGGAGAATATCCCACAAGTAATGGATGATCCGTGGACTGGATACACTACAAGAGAAATAAATTTATCAGGTAAGCATAAATTATGTTTTTTTATTTCATGATTCAGATAGAGCATGCAATTTTAAGAAACTTTGTAATTTAATCCTATTTTCTTTCGCTAAGGAGCCGGCCCATTTTTGTTTCAGCACCTTGGATAGCGCTTGCTAATTGGTGGCTATATTTAGCCACCAATCAGCAAGCGCTACCCAGGTGCTGAACCAAAAATGGGCTGGCTCCTAAGCTTACATTCTTGCTTTTCAAATAAAGATACCAAGAGAATGAAGAAAAATTGATAATAGGAGTAAATTCGAAAGCTGTTAAAATTGCTCTATCTTAATCATGAAAGTAAAAAATGTTGGTTTCATATCCCTTTAATGTTAAGTGTAAGTATTTATATAATTCTTTAAATAAATGATGTGTTACTGATAATGCTCTGTTGTGCTGCTGCTGATTCCCGTTTGATCAGCCTGCATTGGGATCTATACCCATGTTTTTATTTTTTGAACTTTATTATTTATTAACCCTCAGGTTTTTATATATCTTTACTCCGCCATATTGGCTTCATCCAGTGTGTCACAGATTAGATCAATTGTAGTTTGCAATGGTCCCCTCTGTAGACAATCAATAAAGTGAAATATTAAAAAGAGTTAAAAATGACTTCTAGTAAGAGTATTATCTAATCTAACGCCGCAATGTGTATTTCCGCCTGCTAGGGACATAAAACACACGATCTGTTGTCAAGCAATAAATTAATTTATCAGCAGAGTGTGAAAAGTTTTCTAATAAGTTAACACTATAATTTCTGCAATTATTTTTCAATGGACAAACGCACTTCACCAAATACAATTTTTGGAGGAGATACTCTCATTTTGTTAGTAAAGCGTCCAATATTTTGCAGTATATTACTTTATCACCTTTGATGAGTCGTGTTAAGGACAGGGTAAAGCTTATGATGTCTGTGGTGTGCAGCTTAAATTATCAGAATTGTAAAACCCACATATATAAATTACAGGTAAGTAATGAAAATATACTGCAAAGTGTTTCACTATGCTCAATTAAAGGGACAGTCTACTCCAGAATTGTTATTGTTTAAAAAGATAGAAAATTCCTTTATTACCCATTCCCCAGTTTTGCATAACCAACACAGTTATATTAATATACATTTTACCTCTGTAATTACCTTGTATCTAAGTCTCCCCTTATTTTAATGCTTTTGACAGACTTGCATTTTAGCCAATCAGTGCTGACTCCTAGGTAACTCCATGTGCATAAGCACAATGTTATCTATATGCCACACATGAACTAATGCCCTCTAGTTGTGATAAACTGTCAAAATACCCTGACATAAGAGGCGGCCTTTAAGGGCTTAGAAATTAGCACATGAGTCTACCAAGAGAACAAAGAAAATTTGATGATAAAAGTAAATTAGAAAGTTGTTTAAAATTACATGCTCTATCTGAATCATGAAAGTTTAATTTTGAGTAGACTGTCCCTTTAAACTTTTGATATTATGGTTTATGTCCCTTTAAGGGGTGGATTTGAACACCATCAGCCATAGAGGGTTTCCAGTCTACTGTTAGCACATTAGGAGTTACGTCTTATTTCCCACGATGAGCTTCAAACAATAATACACTGACTTCTGTCATTAAACAGTGAAGAGATAAGTAAGCGCCAGTCTCAGATCGATCGCCTCTACGTGTCTCTGAAGGACCTGGTGGAAGAGCGCAAAGGGAAACTGGAACAGCAGTACTGGCTCTTCCAGCTGAGCCACGAAGTGAATGAACTAGAACATTGGATTGCTGAGAAGGAGGTGGTGGCTGGATCTCCAGAGCTTGGACAGGACTTTGAGCATGTTACAGTCAGTAATCGCTAGTACCATATGCCTCCTGTATATCTACACCAGTTGCTTTATAAAACCCCTCCCTATAACACTTTCTTTTGCTCCATATATCATCTCCCTATATCGCCTCATATTGATCAATATAACCCCTACCTTCCAATCTTCATATTGCTCCATATAACCCTCCCAATAACTCTTCCTATTGCTCCATATAACCCTCATTTAATTGCTCCATATAACCCTCCCTATAGCTCCTCCTTTTGCTCTATATTACCCTCCCTATAACTCCTTCTATTGCTCCATATAACCCTCCCTATAACTCCTCCTATTGCTCCATATAACCCTCCCTATAACTCCTCCTATTGCTCCATGTAACCTTCCCTATAACTCCTATTGCTCCATATAACCCTCCCTATAACTCCTCCTATTGCTCCATGTAACCCTCCCTATAACTCCTTCTATTGCTCCATATAACCCTCCCTATAACTCCTCCTATTGCTCCATATAACCCTCCTTATAACTCCTCCTATTGCTCCATATAACCCTCCCTATAACTCCTCCTATTGCTCCATATAACCCTCCCTATAACTCCTCCTATTGCTCTATATAACCCTCCCTATATCTCCTATTGCTCCATATAACCCTCCCTATAACTCCTCCTATTGCACCATATAACCCTTCCTTTAACTCTTCCTATTGCTCTATATAACCCTCCCTATAACTCCTCCTATTGCTCCATATAACCCTCCCTATAACTCCTCCTATTGCTCCATATAACCCTCCCTATAACTCCTCCTATTGCTCCATATAGCCCTCCCTATAACACCTCCTATTGCTCCATATAACCCTCCCTATAACTCCTCCTATTGCTCCATATAACCCTCCCTATAACACCTCCTATTGCTCCATATAACCCTCCCTATAACTCCTCCTATTGCTCCATATAACCCTCCATATAACTCCTCCTATTGCTGCATATAACCCTCCCTATAACTCCTCCTATTGCTCCATATAACCCTCCATATAACTCCTCCTATTGCTGCATATAACCCTTCCTATAACTCCTCCTATTGTTCCATATAACCCTCTCTATAACTCCTATTGCTCCATATAACCCTCCATATAACACCTCCTATTGCTCCATATAACCCTCCATATAACTCCTCCTATTGCTCCATATAACCCTCCCTATAACTCCTCCTATTGCTCCGTATAAACCTCCCTATAACTCCTCCTACTGCTCCATATAACCCTTACTATAACTCATCCTATTGCTCTATATAACCCTCCCTATAACTCCTCCTATTACTCCATATAACCCTCCCTATAACTCCTCATATTGCTCCATATAACCCTCCATATAACTCCTATTGCTCCATATAACCCTCCATATAACTCCTCCTATTGCTCCATATAACCCTCACTATAACTCCTCCTATTGCTCCATATAACCCTCCCTATAACTCCTCCTATTGCTCCATATAACCCTCCATATAACTCCTATTGCTCCATATAACCCTCACTATAACTCCTCCTATTGCTCCATATAACTCTCCCTATAACTCCTCCTATTGCTCCATATAACCCTCCATATAACTCCTCCTATTGCTCCATATAACCCTCCCTATAACTCCTCCTATTGCTCCATATAACCCTCCATATAACTCTTCCTATTGCTCCATATAACCCTCCCTATATCTCCTCCTATTGCTCCATAAAACCCTCCCTATATCTCCTCCTATTTCTCCATATAACCCTCCCTATAACTCCTCCTATTGCTCCATATAACCCTTCCTATAACTCCTCCTATTGCTCCATATAACCCTCCCTATAACTCCTCCTATTGCTCCATATAACCCTCCCTATAACTCCTCCTATTGCTCCATATAACCCTCCCTATAACTCCTCCTATTGCTCCATATAACCCTCCCTATAACTCCTCCTATTGCTCCATATAACCCTCCATATAACTCCTATTGTACCATATAACCCTCCCTATAACTCCTCCTATTGCTCCATATAACCCTCCCTATAACTCCTCTTATTGCTCCATATAACCCTCCCTATAACTCCTCCTATTGCTCCATATAAGCCTCCCTATAACTCCTCCTATTGCTCCATATAACCCTCCATATAACTCCTCCTATTGCTCCATATAACCCTCCATATAACTCCTCCTATTGCTCCATATAACCCTCCCTATAATCCTCCTATTACTCCATATAACCCTCCCTATAACTCCTCATATTGCTCCATATAACTCTCCCTATAACTCCTCCTATTGCTCCATATAACCCTCCTTATAACTCCTCCTATTGCTCCATATAACCCTCCCTATAACTCCTCCTATTGCTCCATATAACTCTCCCTATAACTCCTCCTATTGCTCCATATAACCCTCCATATAACTCCTCCTATTGCTCCATATAACCCTCCCTATAACTCCTCCTATTGCTCCATATAACCCTCCATATAACTCTTCCTATTGCTCCATATAACCCTCCCTATATCTCCTCCTATTGCTCCATAAAACCCTCCCTATATCTCCTCCTATTTCTCCATATAACCCTCCCTATAACTACTCCTATTGCTCAATATAACCCTCCCTATAACTCCTATTGCTCCATACTACCCTCCCTATAACTCCTCCTATTGCTCCATATAACCCTCCCTATAACTCTTCCTATTGCTCCATGTAACCCTCCCTATAACTCCTCCTATTGCTCCATATAACCCTCCATATAACTCCTCCTATTGCTCCATATAACTCTCCCTATAACTCCTCCTATTGCTCCATATAACCCTCCCTATAACTCTTCCTATTGCTCCATATAACCCTCCCTATAACTCCTCCTATTGCTCCATATAACCCTCCCTATAACTCCTCCTATTGCTCCATATAACCCTCCCTATAACTCTTCCTATTGCTCCATATAACCCTCCCTATAACTCCTCCTATTGCTCAATATAACCCTCCCTATAACTCCTATTGCTCCATACTACCCTCCCTATAACTCCTCCTATTGCTCCATATAACCCTCCCTATAACTCTTCCTATTGCTCCATGTAACCCTCCCTATAACTCCTCCTATTGCTCCATATAACCCTCCATATAACTCCTCCTATTGCTCCATATAACCCTCCCTATAACTCCTCCTATTGCTCCATTTAACCCTCCCTATAACTCTTCCTATTGCTCCATATAAACCTCCCTATAACTCCTCCTATTGCTCCATATAACCCTCCCTATAACTCCTCCTATTGCTCCATATAACCCTCCCTATAACTCCTCCTATTGCTCCATATAACCCTCCCTATAACTCCTCCTATTGCTCCATATAACCCTCCCTATAAATCCTCTAATTGCTCCATATAACCCTCCCTATAACTCCTCCTATTGCTCCATATAACCCTCCCTATAAATCCTCCAATTGCTCCATATAACTTCACCTTATTACTCTCCTCCTATTGCTCCATATAACCCTCCCTATAACTCCTCCTATTGCTCCATATAACCCTCCATATAACTCCTCCTATTGCTCCATATAACCCTCCCTATAACTCCTTCTATTGCTCCATATAACCCTCCTTATAACTCCTCCTATTGCTCCATATAACCCTCCCTATAACTCCTCCTATTGCTCCATATAACCCTCCCTATAACTCCTTCTATTGCTCCATATAACCCTCCTTATAACTCCTCCTATTGCTCCATATAACCCTACCTATAACTCCTCCTATTGCTCCATATAACCCTCCCTATAAATCCTCCAATTGCTCCATATAACTTCACCTTATTACTCTCCTCCTATTGCTCCATATAACCCTCCCTATAACTCCTCCTATTGCTCCATATAACCCTCCATATAACTCCTCCTATTGCTCCATATAACCCTCCCTATAACTCCTTCTATTGCTCCATATAACCCTCCTTATAACTCCTCCTATTGCTCCATATAACCCTCCCTATAACTCCTCCTATTGCTCCATATAACCCTCCCTATAACTCCTTCTATTGCTCCATATAACCCTCCTTATAACTCCTCCTATTGCTCCATATAATCCTCCCTATAAATCCTCCTATTGCTCCATATAACCCTCCCTATAAATCCATATAACTTCACCTTATTACTCTTCCTATTGCTCCATGTACCGTCCCCCTATAACTTCTCCTATTGCTCCATATAACCCTCCCTATATTTGGCTCTATGCTGCTCCACTGTTATGATATAGCTATTTGCATACTCCAGATATACTAATCATTTATTCATGGCATTGCAGATAGGTTAACCAGGTGCCCAGTATTTAACAAGAGTGCCATTTATTTTCACTAGCTCTCTAGTGATATATATGTAAAAAAAATTACATCTCTATATCTATAACCATATTTAAATTTCTACTTGATGGCAGCTTTTGCAGGAGAAGTTTACAGAGTTTGCCAATGAGACAGGCTGCATTGGGCAGGAACGCATCATTGCCGTTAATCAGATGGTGGATGAACTTATAGACTATGGTCATGCAGATGCAGCCACAATTGCAGAGTGGAAAGATGGTGTGAACGAGGCATGGGCTGATCTTCTAGAGCTCATGGAGACACGAGCGCAGATGCTAGCGGCTTCACATGATCTGCACAAGTTCTTTAATGACTGCAAGGATGTCTTGTCCCAACTAGAAGAGAAGAAGCAGCGGTTGCCGGAGGTGAAAGCACAGGAGGCCAAGTTGTCAGCCGGCTGTTTGCAAAGAATATTGAGCTCCTTCGAACATGACATTGAAGTCCTTGTCACTCAGGTTAGTGAAGTCTTGTATAGCACAATACAATTACTCTGAAGAAATATACATTTCTCCCAGTTAGGTTGTGGCTATCCTTCTAATTGGATAGATGTTTCCCACAGGTACGTCAGCTCCAGGAAAATGCTGCCCAGTTGAGGACAGTCTATGCAGGGGAAAATGCAGTGGCAATTGTCACCAGTGAACAGGAAGTGATGCGGTCTTGGAAAGAGTTGTTGACCTCTTGTGAAGACTGTCGGCTACAGATCACTAGTGCCACTGACCGCATGAAGTTTATCGGCATGGTGAGAGACCTCATCTCCTGGATGGAGAGTATCATCTGTCAGATTGGCACCGGAGAGAAGCCAAGGTAGCAACCCAAGGTTTTGTTAACGACCATTTATATAGCTAGAGCTTTTTATTTGATCATATCCCTTTATCATGTGGGCCACTCTATTTTGCAAAATTATCAACTTTTTTATTGGATTTTAAAAAGAAGATATGTCTATTGTATGTTGTATGATGGCCTTCATGTTGTAGAAAAACAATATTTTGGATATTTTTTTCTATATAAAAAGACATTTAGGGATCTAAATACTCAAATGGTTAATATTGCCATACTTATAGCTGGAATTGTAATGCTTAAAAACTGGAAAACAGAAAACCTAAAATGTACTGAATTGATGGCTATAATTCAGAAGCAATCATCTACTTAACAGTTAGATGTCAAAGGGATTACTGAAACTAGTCTAGTATGAGTGGGAAAAAGATTCCAAACTTCAATACAAGTTTATACAACAACAGATAACATTATATTTTCTAAACTCAAATTTTGTTAAGAATGCAATTATAACTAGGCAATAAACCTGCCCAGAGGGCAGTCTATCTTTAAAAAATACAAACCCCCAAACTAAAGTTACAAAAAATAAAAAAGTAAAATTACAGAATAAAAATAAAGAAAGCTATCCAAAATAAAAATTTAAACCTAACCAAAACTAATACCCCTATAAAAATTAAAAATCCCCCCCCAAAATAAAAACACCCCCTAATCTAATACTAAACTACCAATAGCCCTTAAAAGGGCCTTTTGTTGGGCATTGCCCTAAGTTAAACAGCTCTTTTACTTACAAAAATTACCAATTACCCCCTAACAGTAAAACCCCCCACTTAACCAACCATCCCAAAATAAAAAACCTAACACTAAAAAAACCTAAACTACCCATTGCCCTTTAAAAGAGCAATCAGCTCTTTTACAGCCCATTAAATCCCTAATCTTAAAAAAAAATAAAATCCTAAAACTAAGCCCAAAATAGGTACTCACCGTTCCTGAAGTCCAGAGAGAAGGTCTTCTTCCAGGCGGCTCTGTCATTCTACCTTCATCCTGTGCGAAGGCGGCGCGTAGCAGTCTTCCCCGATGCACGGATCCGGAGCAGCGGTCTACACGGGAGGAGATCCTCGGCAGCGTGGAGGCTCCTCTTCATCCTATGTCCATCGAACACTGAAAATTTAATGCAAGGTATCACATTCAATTTGTGGTACCTTGCATTCCTATTGGCTGATATTTTGAAATCAGCCAATAGGATTAGAGCTACTGAAAGCCTATTGGATGTTCAAATCAGCCAATAAGATTTCAGTAGCTCTCATCCTATTGGCTGATTTCAAAATTTCAGCCAATAGAAATACAAGGTACCCCAATAAATATGGGGTACCTTTCATTCAATCTTAAGTGTGCAACGGACGACCGAATGAAGAGGAGCCTCCATGCAGCTGAGGATCTCATCCGCTGAGAACCGCTGCTGAGGATCCGTGCATCGGGGAAACCAGCTCCGCGCCGCCTTCACTCCGGATAAAGATAGAAAATGATGGAGCTGCCTCGAAGGAGACCTTCTCCGCCTGACTTCAGGAACAGTGAGTACCTATTTGGGGCTTAGTTTTAGGCTTTTTTATTTTAATTTTTGGGGTGTTTTTTTTTTTTAGGTTATGTTTTTTGGGGGGCTTAAAAAGAGCTGATTGCCCTTTTGAGGGCAGTAAAAGAGCCCTTTTAAGGACAATGCCCATACAAATGCCCCTTTAGGGGCAATGGGTAGTTTAGGTTTTTTTAGTGTTAGGTTTTTTTATTTTGGGGGGTTATAGATTACTATATCTTTTTACTGTTAGGGGGGATTTAGTAATTTTTAAATGTAAAAGAGCTGTTTAACTTAGGGCAATGCCCTACAAAGGGCCCATTTAAGGGCTATTGTTAGTTTAGATTAGGGGTGTTTTTATTTTGGGGGGGCTTTTTTATTTCCATAGGTATTAGGTATATTTATTTATTTTTGATAATTTTGTTTATTTTTTTTCTGTAATGTTAGAATTTTTTATTTTTTGTATTTTAATGTTAGGATTTTTTTTATTTTAATTGTAATTTAGTAGTAATTGGGGATAATTTAGGGGGTGTTAGGTTAGGGGGCTTAGTAAATAAAATTAGTTATTTGCGTTGTGGGGGGGTTGGGGGTATAGGGGTTAATAAATTAATTAGGTTTATTGTGATTTGGAGGATTGGCGGTTTAGGGGTTAATAGGTTACTTAGGTTTATTGGTATGTGGGGAGTTGGCGGTTTAAGAGTTAATAGGTTAAATAAGTTTATTGTGATGTGTGGGTTTTGTGGTTTAGGGGTTAATAGATTAATTAGGTTTATTGCGATGTGGGGGGTTGGCGGTTTAGGGGTACATTTTTAAATTATGTTATATGCGGATTAGGGGTTAATTACTTTATTGTGTTGCGATGTTGGGGTTGGCGGTTTAGGTGTTTAAAGGGACATGAAACCCAAATGTTTTCTTTCATGATTCAGATAGAGAATACAATTTTAAATAACTTTTTAATTTACTTCTATTATCTAATTTGTTTAATTCTCTTGGTATCATTTGTTGAAGGAGCATCAATGCATTAATGGTTTCTAACTGAACACATTGGTGAGCCAATCACAATCAATATATATATGCAGCCACCAATCAACAGCTAGAACCTATGTTCTCTGCTGCTTCTGAGCTTGCCTAGATAAACCTTTTAGCAAAGGATAACAAGAGAAGGAAGCAAATTAAATGATAGAAGTAAATTGGAAAGTTGTTTAAAATTGTATTCTCTATCCGAATCATGAAAGAAAAGTTGTGGGTTTCATGTCCCTTTAATACTTTGTGTGGGAGGTTAGTTTTTTTTTGTTATATTCGTGCAGGCGGTTACATGTTTGTTTGTTTTATTTCTTGCGGGTGGTTACGTGTTTTTAGTTATTTTGTGCGGGCAGTTGCGTTTTTTTTTTTTTAAGGTTTCGGGTTTGCATACGCTGCATCCAGGTGGATTCAGAAAATGGCAGGGTGGTGAAAGAATCCACCTTCGGTGGATTCTTTCACCACCCTGCCATTTTCTGAATCCATGGATTCTTTTGGCTGCCTTGCGCAGCCAACATTCTTTTGGCTGCCTCGCGCAGCCAATATTCCTTTGAAGATGCGTGCACCACTGGCGGCGAACACATTACAAACGAGATTATAGTGTAGATATATTACAGAATATTTTATTTGTTAAAAAAAAAAAAAGATTTTTTTTTCTTCTGCATTTGATTTGGAAAAAAAATTAATAAACAAATGTTGAAAAAACTAAATTTTGTTTAACAATATCCACGATTAGAAATGTTGTAGCTGCAGCCATCAGCAATTTGCAGTCAAATTGGGGATCTTTTTACACCATTGTAGATGGACCTTTGGAAATGAGCAGCCAAAGACAATTTTTCATTGTATTGGGAAGATGAATGTGTAATTCTTTCTCACTTGGGTAGTTTAACAACATCAATGAGTTATAGTTAATCACTCCACTGTTTTATACCCAGAGACGTTTCCTCAGTTGAAGTACTAATGAGTTACCATCAAGGGCTGAAGAGTGAGATTGAATCCCGTAACGTGAGAATTGCAGAATGTGTGGAGCTTGGGAAAACTCTAGTTCTGAACAAAAGGCCGGCTACTGAAGAGGTAACTTATGAATGCATAATGAAAAGATAGTAATATATTACCCAAGATTACTATTTGGCCTATCTATCAAGCTCCAAATGGAGCTTGAGGCCCCGTGTTTCTGGCGAGACGGGGTTATGGAGCTGTGGTCTAAAGCCGCTGCACCATAACCTGTCTGCCTGCTCTGATGAGGCGGACAGGAATCGCCGGAATTCAACCTGATCGAGTACGATCGGGTTGATTGACACCCCCCTGCTGGCGGCCGATTGGCCGTGAGTCTACAGGGGGCGGCGTTGCACCAGCAGCTCTTGTGAGCTGCTGGTGCAATGCTGAATACGGAGAGCGTATTGCTCTCCGCATTCAGCGATGTCTGTTGGACCTGATCCGCACTGTCGGATCAGGTCCGACAGACATATGATAAATAAGCCTCTATTTCTTTGTTGGTGATCATATAATGATAATAACCACAAATAAGTCACAGTCAACTTCTAATATTCAAACCTTGATTTGGTCACCAGCCGCTATAGGATCTAATTTATCTAACTTAAAGGGATGATAAAGTTTACGGTATAGGATAGCTATTTCTGAAACAAACTTTTTTTTTTAACAGCACTTCAATTTAGCTTTTTTCTTCTACTAGATACGACGAGTCCACGGATTCATCCTTACTTGTGGGATATTATCCTTCTGCTAACAGGAAGTGGCAAAGAGCACCACAGCAGAGCTGTCTATATAGCTCCTCCCTTGACTCCACCCCCCAGGCATTCGCTTTGCCTATACTAAGTAATAGGAAGAGGTAAAGTGAAAGAGGTGTTAATATAATAGTTTTTATTTTCTTCAAGCAAGACTTTTTTATTTTAAATGGTACCGGTGAGTGCTATTTTTCCTCAGGCAGCAGATGGATGAAGATTCCTGCCTGGAGGCTGATGATCTTAGCAGTTGTCACTAAGATCCAGAGAAGTTCCCACAGAATGGCTGAGGAGTACTTGAGAAGCTTCAGTGTGGGGAACGTTTTTTCAGGCTACAAGCATTGTGGTATGTTCAGTCATTTTTTTCTGGGGAGACTGTGGTATTTCAGAACTGGCTGACATAGTTCACATAAGGGAAGGGGTAAGCAGTAATCCTACTTGTACATAGAAGGGGTATTACTGGAACCTGTATATTATGGGCTTGACACTGGTAAAATAATGTTTTGTTGGCAAAACGGTTTTTATTAGGGGCAACTTAACGTTTTTATATGCAAACGTTTTTATGGCTGATGGCACTGGAGGGTTTCACGTGGCTTACATATATTAGATGGGTAATATGAAAGACCCACATGGCTAGTGTTCTAGACCGCTTTACAGCGGTTTTTACTAGGCAGAGAGACATCAATGTAGATCAGCGGGGCCTATTTTTGTGCCTCAGATGCGCAGTTGAAATGCTTATGAAGGCAGCAAGCTCCAGCTCCGGTGGGCCTAAGTTGAGGATTTAGCCTAAACGAAGGAGATAGTGAATTACAGACCCCTGAGGGCAGGTAGGCGCCACAGCAGAGCTGTGGCAAGGTGCAGGGGGTTGCTATATTATTTTTCATAAACGTTTTTGAGTAACGTTTTTTCCCATAAAGGGTTAAGTCTACCTTACTTGTGGTGCAATATTAGCTGGCAAGATAAAACACATATCTGCTAAAATTGTGATATTTATTAAATTTTAAGGCAGTTTTGGAAAAATTGTATGCTTTTTTACTCTTAAAGGCTGTTTTTTTTTCACAAATAAAGTGTTTTCAAGACTTTTTGTGGTCATTACTAGCCTGTTCAACATGTCTGACATTGAGGAAAGTCAATGCTCTATGTGTTTAGAAGCCATTGTGGAACCCCCACTTAAAATGTGTCCCTCATGTACTGAAAGGGCCTTACATTGCAAAGAACATATTTTAGGTGATAAAAGTATGTCTAGGGATGATTCTCAGTCTGAAGAGAATCGGGTTATGCCATCCAATTCTCTCCAAGTGTCAGAACCTTTAACGCCCACTCAAGCGACGCCAATTACTTCTAGTTCTAATTCTTTTACTCTGCAAGATATGGCTGCAGTTATGTCCACTACCCTTAGAGAGGTATTATCTAAACTGCCAGGTTTACAGGGTAAGCGCAGTAGGTCTGGTATTAGAGTAAATGCTGAGCCCTCTGATGCTTTATTGGCCATCTCCGATGTACCCTCACAGTGTTCTGAGTTGGGGGTAGGGGAATTGCTGTCTGAGGGAGAACTTTCAGACTCAGGAAATGTGTTCCCTCAAACAGACTCGGACGTGACGGCCTTTAAATTTAAGCTTGAACACCTCCGCCTGTTACTCCGGGAGGTTTTAGCAACTCTGGATGATTGGGACCCTATTGTAATACCACCAGAGAAATTGTGTAAAATGGATAAATATCTAGAGGTCCCTACTTGCACTAATGTTTTTCCAGTCCCTAAAAGGATTTCAGACATTGTTACTAAGGAATGGGATAGACCAGGCATTCCGTTCTCTCCCCCTCCTACTTTTAAGAAAATGTTTCCCATATCTGACACCATTCAGGATTCCTGGCAGACGGTCCCTAAGGTGGAGGGTGCTATTTCTACCCTGGCTAAGCATACAACTATACCTATTGAGGACAGTTGTGCTTTCAAAGATCCTATGTATAAAAAATTAGAGGGTCCTTTAAAGAAATTGTTTATTCATCAGGGTTTTCTTCTACAACCTATAGCATGCATTGTTCCAGTTACTACTGCAGCAGCTTTTTGGTTTGAGGCTCTAGAGGAGTCTCTTAAGGTTGAGACCCCATTAGATGATATTTTGGATAGAATTAAGGCTCTCAAGCTAGCTAATTCTTTTATTACCGATGCCGCTTTTCAAATGCCTAAATTAGCGGCAAAAAATGCAGGCTTTGCCATTCTAGCGCGTAGAGCGTTATGGCTTAAGTCTTGGTCTGCTGATGTGTCATCAAAATCTAAACTTTTAGCTATTCCTTTTAATGGTAAGGCCCTATTCGGGCCTGAACTAAAGGAAATCATTTCCGCCATTACTGGAGGTAAAGATCATGCCCTTCCTCAGGACAAGACTGTTAAAATGAGGGCTAAACAAAATAATTTTCGTTCCTTTCGAAACTTTAAAGGTGGACCCTCTACTTCCTCCTCAGCCGCAAAGCAGGAGGGGAATTTTGCACAATCCAAGTCAGTCTGGAGACCTAACCAGACCTGGAATAAAGGTAAACAGGCCAAGAAGCCCGCTGCTGCTACCAAGACAGCATGAAGGGGCAGCCCCCGATCCAGGACCGGATCTAGTAGGAGGCAGACTTTCTCTCTTCGCTCAGGCTTGGGCAACGGACGTTCAGGATCCCTGGGCATTAGAAATCGTGACCCAGGGGTATTCAAGGGAATTCAAGGATTTTCTCCCAAGAGGGAGATTTCATCTTTCACGTTTATCTGTAGACCAGACAAAAAGAGAGGCGTTCTTACGCTGTGTAGAAGACCTATATACCATGGGTGTAATCTGCCCAGTTCCAAAACTAGAACAAGGGCAGGGTTTTACTCAAATCTATTTGTGGTTCCCAAAAAAGAGGGAACCTTCAGACCGATTTTAGATCTCAAATGCCTAAACAAATTTCTCAGAGTCCCATCGTTCAAGATGGAGACCATACGAACAATTTTACCAATGATCCAGGAGGGTCAATATATGACCACCGTGGATTTGAAGGATGCGTATCTTCACATTCCTATCCACAAAGATCATCACCAGTTTCTCAGGTTCACCTTCCTGGACAAACACTACCAGTTTGTGTCCCTCCCTTTCGGGTTGGCCACAGCTCCCAGAATCTTTACAACGGTGCTAGGGTCCCTTCTGGCGGTTCTAAGGCCGCGGGGCATAGCAGTGGCGTCCTATCTGGACGATATTTTGATTCAGGCATCAACTTACCATCTAGCCAAATCTCACACGGACATCGTGTTGGTTTTTCTAAGAACTCACGGGTGGAAGGTGAACATAGAAAAGAGTTCACTAGTTCCATTGACAAGAGTTCCATTCCTAGGAACTCTGATAGACTTGGTAGACATGAAAATTTTTCTGACGGAGGTCAGAAAGTCAAAGATCCTAACTTCTTGCCGAGCACTTCATTCCATTCCTCGGCCATCAGTGGTGCAGTGTATGGAGGTCATTGGGTTAATGGTAGCGGCAATGGACATCGTTCCGTTTGCTCGCTTACATCTCAGACCACTGCAGCTGTGCATGCTCAGACAGTGGAATGGGGATTATTCGGATTTATCTCCTTGGATAAATCTGGATCTAGAGACCAGAGACTCTCTTCTTTGGTGGTTGTCACAGGATCATCTGTCCTAGGGAATGTGCTTCCTGAGAGCAATATTCAACATGCTCTAAGTGTGGCCTCAGTTGGCTTTGGCCAAATTCATAAGATTCCAGTCAGACAATATCACGACTGTAGCATATATCAATCATCAAGGGGGAACAAAGAGTTCTCTAGCGATGACTGAAGTTTCCAAGATAATTCGATGGGCAGAGACTCACTCTTGCCATCTATCAGCAATCTATATCCCAGGAGTAGAGAACTGGGAAGCGGATTTTCTAAGTCATCAGACTTTTCACCCGGGGGAGTGGGAGCTCCGTCCGGAGGTGTTTGCGGCATTGATCCGTCAATGGGGTACACCGGAATTGGATCTGATGGCATCTCGTCAGAATGCCAAACTTCCTTGTTACGGGTCCAGATCAAGGGATCCCTAAGCAGTACTGATGGATGCTCTAGCAGTACCTTGGTCGTTCAACCAGGCTTATGTGTTTTCTCCTTTTCCTCTCCTACCTCATCTGATTGCCAGAATCAAACAGGAGAGGGCTTTGGTAATCCTGATAGCGCCTGCGTGGCCACGCAGGACTTGGTATGCAGATCTAGTGGAAATGTCATCTCTGCCACCGTGGAAACTGCCACTGAGTCAGGACCTTCTAATCCAAGGTCCGTTCCAACATCCAAATCTAAATTCTCTGCAGCTGACTGCCTGGAGATTGAACGCTTGATTTTATCTAAGCGTGGATTCTCGGAGCCGGTCATTGATACCTTGATTCAGGCTCGCAAGCCTGTCACTAGGAAAATTTACCATAAGATATGGCGTAAATATCTTTATTGGTGCAAATCCAAGGGCTACTCATGGATTAGGGTTAGGATTCCTAGGATTTTGTCCTTTCTCCAAGAAGGATTGGAGAAGGGATTATCAGCTAGTTCCTTAAAGGGACAAATTTCTGCTTTGTCAATTTTACTACACAGACGTCTGGCGGATGTCCCAGACGTTCAGTCTTTTTGTCAGGCTTTAGTCAGAATCAAGCCTGTGTTTAAACCTGTTGCTCCACCATGGAGTTTGAATTTAGTTCTCAATGTTCTTCAAGGGGTTCTGTTTGAACCCATGCATTCCATAGATATTAAGCTTTTATCTTGGAAAGTTTTGTTTTTAGTTGCTATTTCTTCTGCTCGAAGAGTTTCTGAGCTTTCTGCGTTACAATGTGACTCATCCTTATCTTATATTCCATTCTGATAAGGTGGTTTTGCATACTAAACCTGAATTCCTTCCTAAGGTTGTTTCAAATAAGAATATTAATCCGGAAATTGTTGTTCCTTCTTTGTGTCCTAATCTTTCTTCTAAGAAGGAGCTTCTGTTATATAACTTGGACGTGGCTCGTGCCTTGAAGTTTTACTTACAAGCGACCAAGGATTTCCGTCAAACATCTTCTCTATTTGTTGTCTATTCTGGAAAGCGTAGGGGTCAAAAAGCTACGGCTACCTCTCTTTCTTTTTGGCTGAAAAGCATCATCCGTTTGGCATACGAGACTGCTGGACAGCAGCCTCCTGAAAAAATTACAGCTCATTCTACTAGAGCGGTGGCTTCCACATGGGCTTTTAAAAACAATGCTTCTGTTGAACAGATTTGTAAGGCTGCGACTTGGTCCTCCCTTCATACCTTTTCCAAATTTTCCAAATTTGATACTTTTGCTTCTTCTGAGGCTATTTTTGGGAGAAAAGTTCTTCAAGCAGTGGTGCCTTCCGTTTAGGTATCTGTCTTGTCCCTCCCGTTCATCCATGTCCTGTTGCTTTGGTATTGTATCCCACAAGTAAGGATGAATCCGTGGACTCGTCGTATCTAGTAGAAGAAAAGGAAATTTATGCTTACCTGATAAATTTATTTCTTCTACGATATGACGAGTCCACGGCCCTCCCTGTCATTTTAGACAGATTATATTTTTGTTTTCAAACTTCAGTCACCTCTGCACCTTTTTTAGTTTCTCCTTTTTCTTCCTATACCTACGGTCGAATGACTGGGGGTGGAGTCAAGGGAGGAGCTATATAGTCAGCTCTGCTGTGGTGCTCTTTGCCACTTCCTGTTAGCAGGAGGATAATATCCTACAAGTAAGGATGAATCCGTGGACTTGTCGTATCGTAGAAGAAAACAATTTATCAGGTAAGCATAAATTTCCTTTTTTTTTTTTATTAAAAAATCTTAATTGTTTAATCATCATGTATGCGTCTAATTATTCCCAGTCCGGCTGCCGTTTGCAAATGCCTTTTTTTTTTTTTTCGAGGTGATATTTTCACCTCTTACCCAATCCGTTTTGCAACTGATTTTTTTCATGCTATACAGCTGTAAAGCGGATTTGATAAGAGGGTGGCCCGGGAATAATCAAACGAATAGATACATAATAAAGAATTTTCCATCTTTAAAAAAATAAAATGCTACATGAATGTGCTATTAAAATAAAAGGTAGTTTCAGAATTAGCTTTCCCATACTGTAAACATTATTATCACTTTAAGAATATACAGTGCAATCATTTTGAAAATATCACACTAGTCACTCATTTTACAGAAAGTCACCATCTTTCTTAGAAACATCCGAATATGGAGAATGGCACTCATCAAACTTCACACTAATCCTTTGTCAACTATTAAAGGGATACTAAACCCACATTTTTTTCTTTAATTGTCTAAGATAGAGCGTGCCATATTAAGCAACTTTCAAAATTTTTTCCTATTATGATTTTTTCTTCATTCTCTTGCTATCTTTATTTAAAAAGCAGATATGTAAAGCTTAGGAGCTGGCCCATTTTTTGTCAGAACCTGTGTTAGGCTTGCTTATTGGGGGCTAAATGTAGAGCTTCTGGTGCAACGCCGCCCCCTGGAGACTCGCAACCAATGGCCGCCAGCAGGGAGGTGTCAATCAACCCGATCGTACTCGATCGGGTTGGATTGTGGCGATTCTTTAGACCGCTGCTTCATAACTGCTGTTTCTGGTGAGTCTGAAGCCTCGCCAGAAACATGGGCCCACAAGCTCCATACAGAGCTCGATAAATGGGCCTCCATGTCTCAATGTCTAACTTTGTTAAACACATGAGTATATATTGTAGCACCAAAAAAATACACCTGGCCATGAATAATAATCATCCTTTCTTTGCAAGATCAAGAAGAGCTTGGACAAACTGATGATGAAAAAGAAGGAGATGCTGGAGAAATGGGACAAGCACTGGGAATGGCTACAGCAAAGTAAGTATCTGCACTTATAATTTCAAGGAATGCACAAAGCTGAATAACGCTGTAGTCTATGACTGCTGTTTTTTTCACAACATAACTTGACAGTTAAAAGGACTGATACCCAAATATCGAAGCACATGAAAGTAATGCAGCATATCTGTAAAAATCTGACTAGAAAATATCACCTGAACATCTTTATGCAAAAAAAATGGAAGATATTTTAGCTCAAAAGTTCCTCAGTAGACACATCCCATTTTAAAGCGACTTTATAAACAGCCAACCAGGATGCTAGTCCTGGGACTTGCAAGAGAGTATGCATCTGGCATGTTATTTCCCTCCTCAGTTTCAGGAAGTTTTCTTTAAAATCTCATGAGATTTCAGTGAAATCTTATGAGGTTAGAGTAAAGAAATGTGTGACATCAGCACTGATGAAGCCGATTGGCTGTTTTTTTCTTAAAGTAGCTGAAGGACAACTATACACAGAGCACTTACTGTTGTGATCTGAATAAATTTTGAGGTAAAATATCTTCCTTTCTTACAGAGAAATGTTCAGGTGATATTTTCTCATCAGCTTTTTACAATTATGCTGCATCACTTTCAAGTGATTTAGAATTATTATGTCCCTTTAACCTTCACCTCTGCTTCAATGGGTTGTACCACATTACACACACACAGACTGTCTAACTAGAGGCTAATTATGGTTGTCATGGGAACCTATATAGAGCCTACACAATGTTCTGCTTCACGTTTCTCCTGATTAATGCGGGGGAGCTGAAATACCGAGATGGGGGTGCAAATATGGCCAAAAACTCTGTACAGCACTGTAGACATGTGAAGTTAACCCTATAAGCCCATAAAAACATGAAGACAAATAGATAGGAGTGATTAGGGAGATAGATGGACTGTATCACAAAGCTAAATTTGTGTGCTGGCAAAACCAGATGTCTCAAACACTTGTTAAATCAATGTGATCAAATTACTTTGGTCATAAAATGGATCAAGCGATTGCATCTTGAAAATATCTCTCTTTAAATAATTATGAAATATTTCTTTATATACGCAAATTATTTTGCTTCTCTATTTATATATCAGTTATCACAATGCCTATACAAACATAAACATCCTCTATTAATCATCTATATTTAATTAACAAATAAAAACAGTGTAATTAAAAATGCCATGATACTTGAGTATCCCACTTCTAACACCATTTTACTAGTGCTGGAAGTTCACCAGTTTGCTCAGGAGGCAGGGGTTGCTGAAGCTTGGCTGACTGCCCAGGAACCCATTGTAAAGAGCCCTGAACTGGGAAACAGTGTGGATGAAGTGGAACAGCTTATACGCCGTCACGAGGCCTTCCGCAAAACTGCAGCAGCTTGGGAGGAGAGGTTCAGTTCCTTAAGGCGATTAACCACGGTGAGGAAGAAAAGTGTTGGAAAAAATAAATACATTAATTAATAAATAGGGAAAAAAACAAAAATAAAAATTAGGATTCTGCAAACTGTAAAGACAATGTGTACGTGTTTTTTGGAAATCTGTTTACAGTTAAGAATGGCTTTTAAGGTTCTTGAACAACTCATATGCTACAGAAGTATTGTTTACTCACTGATTTTTCTATATATATGGACCCTTACAATCCTCTCTATTTTCTTCACAAGTCAACTTTCCAAATCTCAAGAATCTCTTGTTTTCATTTACATGATTTTGTTGTTGTTTTTTTTTTTTATTTTGTGTTTTTAGCTGGAGAAGTTGAAAGCAGAGCAAAGCAAATTACCGCCCACACCTCTTCTTGGTAGAAAGGTTTTCCCTGATACAACGGACTATTCCACTCGTCCATCGCCTCTTGCACGTCAGGCTGTGTATGAGAAATCAGAGCCAAAATTGGAGCAGAAGGATACCCTTTCCCTCCCAAATGGGACCCCACCAGAGACCCACAGGACACGAGGGGAAAGGGGGGAGGCAAGGGTTGGGTTTGTTCAACATGAAATAAGACCAGAGCGTCTACAGGCAAAGATTGACCATGTAGAAGCTAAAGTGTCTCAAGGTATGGCCACATTGACTGTGGAGAAGGCAGAAAGCAAAAGCAGCCGCCACTCACATCCTGAGAGAAGGAGAGATCGCCATGAAAGGAAACTGGAACGTCAGGAGTCCAGCGAGCAAGAGGCTCCAAAGCAAGAGCAGCCAGAGAGGAGGAGAGACCGTCATGAGAGAAGACTAGATCGGCAAGGATCAAGCGAACAGGAGACCCCAAAACAGGAGCAGCCAGAAAGACGGAGAGATCGGCATGAGAGGAGGACAGACAAGCAGGAGTCCATTGAGCAGGACACCCCAAGACATGAAGCAGATAAAGTTGCAGGGTAAGTTAAGAAATTATCTCTTAATTCTTGACCTAGAGCAACACTTATTGTTGTCTCTTGTGTCTGTGGAATGTAAGGAAGTCTGGGTTAATGAAATGAGAATTAAGGGAAAGTGAGAGATTTGTGTCCTGGTTTCTGTGTATTAGGCTGATTGAGAGATGCATTTCCTTGTGTCTGAGTATTAGGGGCAGGCTATAAGGGGTAGGTATGTGTGTGACGAGGAGGTGAGAGGTATGTTTCTCCAACATAGGTGTGTCCGGTCCACGGCGTCGTCCTTACTTGTGGGATATTCTCTTCCCCAACAGGAAATGGCAAAGAGCCCAGCAAAGCTGGTCACATGATCCCTCCTAGGCTCCGCCTACCCCAGTCATTCTCTTTGCCGTTGTACAGGCAACATCTCCACGGAGATGGCTTAGAGTTTTTTAGTGTTTAACTGTAGTTTTTCATTATTCAATCAAGAGTTTGTTATTTTCAAATAGTGCTGGTACGTACTATTTACTCAGAAACAGAAAAGAGATGAAGAATTCTGTTTGTATGAGGAAAATGATTTTAGCAACCGTAACTAAAATCCATGGCTGTTCCACACAGGACTGTTGAGAGCAATTAACTTCAGTTGGGGGAACAGTTTGCAGTCCCTTGCTGCTTGAGGTATGACACATTCTAACAAGACGATGTAATGCTGGAAGCTGTCATTTTCCCTATGGGATCCGGTAAGCCATGTTTATTACGATTGTAAATAAGGGCTTCACTAGGGCTTATTTAAACTGTAGACTTTTTCTGGGCTAAATCGATTGATTATTAACACATATTTAGCCTTGAGGAATCATTTTATCTGGGTATTTTGATATAATAATATCGGCAGGCACTGTTTTAGACACCTTATTCTTTAGGGGCTTTCCCAAAGCATAGGCAGAGTCTCATTTTCGCGCCGGTGTTGCGCACTTGTTTTTGAGAGGCATGGCATGCAGTCGCATGTGAGAGGAGCTCTGATACTTATAAAAGACTTCTGAAGGCGTCATTTGGTATCGTATTCCCCTTTGGGTTTGGTTGGGTCTCAGCAAAGCAGATACCAGGGACTGTAAAGGGGTTTAAAGCTTAAAACGGCTCCGGTTCCGTTATTTTAAGGGTTAAAGCTTCCAAAATTGGTGTGCAATATTTTCCAGGCTTTAAGACGCTGTGGTGAAAATTTGGTGAATTTTGAACAATTCCTTCATGTTTTTTCGCAATTGCAGTAATAAAGTGTGTTCAGTTTAAAATTTAAAGTGACAGTAACGGTTTTATTTTAAAACGTTTTTTGTACTTTCTGATCAAGTTTATGCCTGTTTAACATGTCTGAACTACCAGATAGACTGTGTTCTGAATGTGGGGAAGCCAGAATTCCTATTCATTTAAATAAATGTGATTTATGTGATAATGACAATGATGCCCAAGATGATTCCTCAAGTGAGGGGAGTAAGCATGGTACTGCATCATTCCCTCCTTCGTCTACACGAGTCTTGCCCACTCAGGAGGCCCCTAGTACATCTAGCGCGCCAATACTCCTTACTATGCAACAATTAACGGCTGTAATGGATAATTCTGTCAAAAACATTTTAGCCAAAATTAACCCTTGTCAGCGTAAGCGTGGCTGCTCTGTTTTAGTTACTGAAGAGCATGACGACGCTGATATTAATATCTCTGAAGGGCCCCTAACCCAATCTGAGGGGGCCAGGGAGGTTTTGTCTGAGGGAGAAATTACTGATTTAGGGAACATTTCTCAGCAGGCTGAATCTGATGTGATTACATTTAAATTTAAATTGGAACATCTCCGCATTTTGCTTAAGGAGGTATTATCCACTCTGGATGATTGTGAAAATTTAGTCATCCCAGAGAAACTATGTAAAATGGACAAGTTCCTAGAGGTGCCGGGGCTCCCAGAAGCTTTTCCTATACCCAAGCGGGTGGCGGACATTGTTAATAAAGAATGGGAAAGGCCCGGTATTCCTTTCGTCCCTCCCCCCATATTTAAAAAATTGTTTCCTATGGTCGACCCCAGAAAGGACTTATGGCAGTCAGTCCCCAAGGTCGAGGGAGCGGTTTCTACTTTAAACAAACGCACCACTATTCCCATAGAGGATAGTTGTGCTTTCAAAGATCCTATGGATAAAAAATTAGAAGGTTTGCTTAAAAAGATGTTTGTTCAGCAGGGTTACCTTCTACAACCCATTTCATGCATTGTCCCTGTCACTACTGCCGCATATTTCTGGTTTGATGAACTGCTTAAGGTGCTCGATAGTGACTCTCCTCCTTATGAGGAGATTATGGACAGAATCAATGCTCTCAAATTGGCTAATTCTTTCACTCTAGACGCCTCTTTGCAATTGGCTAAGTTAGCGGCTAAGAACTCTGGGTTTGCTATTGTGGCGCGCAGAGCGCTTTGGTTGAAATCTTGGTCGGCTGATGCGTCTTCCAAGAACAAGCTACTAAACATTCCTTTCAAGGGGAAAACGCTGTTTGGTCCTGACTTGAAAGAGATTATCTCTGATATCTCTGGGGGTAAGGGCCACGCCCTTCCTCAGGATCGGCCCTTCAAGGCTAAAAATAGACCTAATTTTCGTCCCTTTCGTAAAAACGGACCAGCCCAAGGTGCTACGTCCTCTAAGCAAGAGGGTAATACTTCTCAGGCCAAGCCAGCTTGGAGACCAATGCAAGGCTGGAACAAGGGAAAGCAGGCCAAGAAACCTGCCACTGCTACCAAGACAGCATGAAATATTGGCCCCCGATCCGGGACCGGATCTGGTGGGGGGCAGACTCTCTCTCTTCGCTCAGGCTTGGGCAAGAGATGTTCTGGATCCTTGGGCGCTAGAAATAGTCTCCCAGGGTTATCTTCTGGAATTCAAGGGACTTTCCCCAAGGGGGAGGTTCCACAGGTCGCAGTTGTCTTCAGACCACATAAAAAGACAGGCGTTCTTACATTGTGTAGAAGACCTGTTAAAAATGGGAGTGATTCATCCTGTTCCATTAAGAGAACAAGGGATGGGGTTCTACTCCAATCTGTTCATAGTTCCCAAAAAAGAGGGAACGTTCAGACCAATCCTAGATCTCAAGATCTTAAACAAATTTCTCAAGGTCCCATCGTTCAAAATGGAAACCATTCGAACTATCCTTCCTTCCATCCAGGAAGGTCAATTCATGACCACGGTGGATTTAAAGGATGCGTATCTACATATTCCTATCCACAAGGAACATCATCGGTTCCTAAGGTTTGCATTCCTGGACAAACATTACCAGTTCGTGGCGCTTCCTTTTGGATTAGCCACTGCTCCAAGGATTTTCACAAAGGTACTAGGGTCCCTTCTAGCGGTGCTAAGACCAAGGGGCATTGCAGTAGTACCTTACCTGGACGACATTCTGATTCAAGCGTCGTCCCTTCCTCAAGCAAAGGCTCACACGGACATTGTCCTGGCCTTTCTCAGATCTCACGGCTGGAAAGTGAACGTGGAAAAGAGTTCTCTATCCCCGTCAACAAGGGTTCCCTTCTTGGGAACAATTATAGACTCCTTAGAAATGAGGATCTTTCTAACAGAGGCCAGAAAAACAAAGCTTCTGGATTCTTGTCGGATACTTCATTCCGTTCCTCTTCCTTCCATAGCTCAGTGCATGGAAGTGATCGGGTTGATGGTGGCGGCGATGGACATAGTTCCTTTTGCGCGCATTCATCTAAGACCATTACAACTGTGCATGCTCAGTCAGTGGAATGGGGACTATACAGACTTGTCTCCGAAGATACAAGTAAATCAGAGGACCAGAGACTCACTCCGTTGGTGGCTGTCCCTGGACAATCTGTCTCAAGGGATGATGTTCCACAGACCAGAGTGGGTCATTGTCACGACCGACGCCAGTCTGATAGGCTGGGGCGCGGTCTGGGGATCCCTGAAAGCTCAGGGTCTTTGGTCTCGGGAAGAATCTCTTCTACCGATAAATATTCTGGAACTGAGAGCGATATTCAATGCGCTCCAGGCCTGGCCCCAGCTTGCGAGGACCAGGTTCATTCGGTTTCAATCAGACAACATGACGACTGTTGCGTACATCAACCATCAGGGGGGAACAAGGAGTTCCCTAGCGATGGAAGAAGTAACCAAAATTATTCTTTGGGCGGAGTCTCACTCCTGCCACCTGTCTGCTATCCACATCCCAGGAGTGGAAAATTGGGAAGCGGATTTTCTGAGTCGTCAGACATTGCATCCGGGGGAGTGGGAACTCCATCCGGAAATCTTTGCCCAAGTCACTCACCTGTGGGGCATTCCAGACATGGATCTGATGGCCTCTCGTCAGAACTTCAAAGTTCCTTGCTACGGGGCCAGATCCAGGGATCCCAAGGCGGCTCTAGTGGATGCACTAGTAGCACCTTGGACCTTCAAACTAGCTTATGTGTTCCCGCCATTTCCTCTCATCCCCAGGCTGATAGCCAGGATCAAGCAGGAGAGGGCGTCGGTGATCTTGATAGCTCCTGCGTGGCCACGCAGGACTTGGTATGCAGATCTGGTGAATATGTCATCGGCTCCACCTTGGAAGCTACCTTTGAGACGAGACCTTCTTGTTCAGGGTCCGTTCGAACATCCGAATCTGGTTTCACTCCAGCTGACTGCGTGGAGATTGAACGCTTGATTTTATCGAAGCGAGGATTCTCAGATTCTGTGATCGATACTCTTGTTCAGGCCAGAAAGCCTGTGACTAGAAAGATTTACCACAAAATTTGGAAAAAATATATCTGTTGGTGTGAATCTAAAGGATTCCCTTGGGACAAGGTTAAGATTCCTAGGATTCTATCCTTCCTTCAAGAAGGATTGGAAAAAGGATTATCGGCAAGTTCCCTGAAGGGACAGATTTCTGCCTTGTCGGTATTACTTCACAAAAAGCTGGCAGCTGTGCCAGATGTTCAAGCCTTTGTTCAGGCTCTGGTTAGAATCAAGCCTGTTTACAAACCTTTGACTCCTCCTTGGAGTCTCAATTTAGTTCTTTCAGTTCTTCAGGGGGTTCCGTTTGAACCCTTACATTCCGTTGATATTAAGTTATTATCTTGGAAAGTTTTGTTTTTAGTTGCGATTTCTTCTGCTAGAAGAGTCTCAGAATTATCTGCTCTGCAGTGTTCTCCTCCTTATCTGGTGTTCCATGCAGATAAGGTGGTTTTACGTACTAAACCTGGTTTTCTTCCAAAAGTTGTTTCTAACAAAAACATTAACCAGGAGATTATCGTACCTTCTCTGTGTCCAAAACCAGTTTCAAAGAAGGAACGTTTGTTGCACAATTTGGATGTTGTTCGCGCTCTAAAATTCTATTTAGATGCTACAAAGGATTTTAGACAAACATCTTCCTTGTTTGTTGTTTATTCAGGTAAAAGGAGAGGTCAAAAAGCAACTTCTACCTCTCTCTCTTTTTGGATTAAAAGCATCATCAGATTGGCTTACGAGACTGCCGGACGGCAGCCTCCCGAAAGAATCACAGCTCATTCCACTAGGGCTGTGGCTTCCACATGGGCCTTCAAGAACGAGGCTTCTGTTGATCAGATATGTAGGGCAGCGACTTGGTCTTCACTGCACACTTTTACCAAATTTTACAAGTTTGATACTTTTGCTTCTTCTGAGGCTATTTTTGGGAGAAAGGTTTTGCAAGCCGTGGTGCCTTCCATTTAGGTGACCTGATTTGCTCCCTCCCTTCATCCGTGTCCTAAAGCTTTGGTATTGGTTCCCACAAGTAAGGACGACGCCGTGGACCGGACACACCTATGTTGGAGAAAACAGAATTTATGTTTACCTGATAAATTACTTTCTCCAACGGTGTGTCCGGTCCACGGCCCGCCCTGGTTTTTTTAATCAGGTCTGATAATTTATTTTCTTTAACTACAGTCACCACGGTAACATATGGTTTCTCCTATGCAAATATTCCTCCTTAACGTCGGTCGAATGACTGGGGTAGGCGGAGCCTAGGAGGGATCATGTGACCAGCTTTGCTGGGCTCTTTGCCATTTCCTGTTGGGGAAGAGAATATCCCACAAGTAAGGACGACGCCGTGGACCGGACACACCGTTGGAGAAAGTAATTTATCAGGTAAACATAAATTCTGTTTTCCTAGTTTCTATGTATTAGGATGAAATGAGAGGTGAATGTTTATTATTTAAGAGGTACATTTCCTTGTGTCTGAGTATTAGGGGTATTCGAGAGGTATGTGTCCTAGTGTATTTGTGTTAGTAGATGGTGAGAGATATGTGTCCTTGTATTTTGGCAGGATAGAAGTATGTGTCCTAGTGTTTGTATATTGGGAACTATTGAGCGGTATATACACTTATGTTTGTGTATTTAGCATGAGGTGAGACGTATGTGTCTTGGTGTTTTTGTATTAGGAAGAGTTAAGTGTTACACTTCCTGGTACCTGTATGTTAGCAGGAGGTGAGACGTGTGTGTCCTGGGAAATAAGAGGTTCATGTCTTGGTGCCTGTGTATTTGTAGGAGGAGATAGGTGCATGACTTGTTTCTGGTGCATTAGAAATAAGTGAGAGGTATGTATATACTTGTGGCTGTAAATTGGGAGGAGAAGAAAGGTATGTGAGTTGGGTACAAGTCCTGTTGTCTGTATATTAGGAACAGGTGAAAGCTACATGTTCAGGTGTCTGTGTATTAAGAGGAGGTGATAGGTATATGTCCTGGTTAAAAGTTTTTCCTTCAGGAATACAAACATCACTGGCTATCAGAGAAACTAGACTTACATGGATAGTACGAACAATAGGCAGTAACAGCAGAGACATAGAACAGTATTATCCAGCAGATACACAAAACAGGAAAGGCTGGAGCAAAAGTTACATAACTGGTAGCTAGAAAGACAACAAATCATTTAATAGCTGCACAGGTCTTTCCTAAAGAGTGTTAGAAATACTTCAAAAGAAGAGCACCAAGACCATAACTGGTGAAGAAACATCTTCTTCTGTGCGGTGGTGGTGTGTTAGGTGGAGTCAAGAGGTCCTGGTAACTATATATTAGGGAGAGTGGTGAGAGGAATGTGTTTTACTGACTTGTATTAGGGTTAGTTATCAGTACATGTCCTAGTGTTCTGGGGGCCCGAGTCTAAAACGCTCTCTGGGCTTGTGAGATTCTATACGCAAGTCTTTCTATTTCCATGGTGGAATGATTTAAAGCCACTTTTTACCCTAAAATCAGGGTGTCTCACTAAGGGGCGTATACTGCATTACTGTATACTTTCCTCATATCCCAGTCATTCTTTGCCTTTCTTCACATGAGGTTGGCAGAGAAGTGTCAGAAGATTCGCAGTAGTTCCTTATGAAGGGTATCTACCCTTCGGAATCGGACTGGAGTTTTAAGTAGTCTTGTCAGCCTCTCAGTGAGAGCTTTGACGAAAGTTAGAGTCTGGAGATACAGGGAGAGTCTTTCTGCGAACCCATCCAGACTCGTATTAACAGCTCCTAAGCAATCAGTGTTGACGAGTTTCACTGCCTGCTTCCATCACTCAAGTCCATGTCAGGAGCGATGCTACAAGACAGTCACACTTGAGAGGCTGTGTTTCTGTTCCACGGCATAGATTCCGATAAGATCGTTTCATTTTTTACACATATGATAAAGCTAGAAGACTTTTATTTGTATAGAATCAAGGGTTAATATCTCCTTAGAGGGATTATTGAACAGTGGGGATTAATCACATACATTTATTCGATTATACTGCAACATGTGTAAGATGTTTTTTTGGGCTCAGGCAGATGTTGGAACGTATAGGTTTTTACTTTCGTTTTTTGAGCTGCACAGCTTGAAAGGCTTGGCGCACTTTTTTCTCTTGTTAAGTGTGTTCAGTCCACGGGTCATCCATTACTTATGGGATATATTCTCCTTCCCAACAGGAAGTTGCAAGAGGATCACCCAAGCAGAGCTGCTATATAGCTCCTCCCCTCACATGTCATACCCAGTCATTCTCTTGCAAGTCTCAACAAAGGAGGTTGTGAGAGGAGATAGGAGTTTCTTACTTAATATTCTTCAATCAAAAGTTTATTATTTTAAAATAGCACCGGAGTGTGCTGTTTGTTCTCTCAGGCAGTATTTAGAAGAAGAATCTGCCTGCGTTTTTCTATAATCTTAGCAGACGTAACTAAGATCCACTGGCTGTTCTCGCACATTCTGAGGAGTGGGGTAACTTCAGAGAAGGGAATAGCATGCGGGGTCCCCCGCAAATGAGGTATGTGCAGTAAAATATTTTCTGGGAATGGAATTGACTAAGAAAATACTGCTGTTACCCATATGACGTAAGTACAGCCTTTAATGCAGTAGTAGCGACTGGTATCAGGCTGATAAATGTATGCGCAGTTGAGTTATTTTCTAGGGACTAGAATTTGACTTTAAATACTGTTAGTACTGAAATAAATGTATGAGCCTTAACTGCAGTAGAAGCGACTGGTAGCAGGCTTAGTGATAACTTTGCATAACACTGGAAAGTTGTTTTTTAAAACGTTTACTGGCATGTTATTCGTTTTGTGAGGTACTTTGGTGATAAATCTTTTTGGGCATGATTTTTTTCCACATGGCTAACGTATATTTCTGCATAGAAACCGTTATATCAGGTCTCCCACCGTTGTAATATGAGTGGGAGAGACCGTTTTTTAGCGCCTTGTTGCGCAGGTAAAATTCTAGCACAGTCTTCCTGCTTCTTCCTCCTTGATCCAGGACGTCTCCAGAGAGCTCCGGGGTCTTCAAAATTCATTTTTGAGGGAGGTAATCAGTCACAGCAGACCTGTGACAGTGTGTTTGACTGTGAGAAAGGCGTTAAATCTTAAATTGATTATCCGTTTTTGGGTATTGAGGGGTTAATCATCCTTTTGCTAATGGGTGCAATCCTCTGCTAATTTCATACATTTACTGTTAAAAATTGGTTGCTATAACTGTATTAGTTCATTGTTATTTCAACTGTGACAGTTTTTTTTGTGTTTTTAAAAGCGCTGCAGCGTTTTTTATATTGCTTGTAAACTTATTGAAAGAAATTTCCAAGCTTGATAGCTTCATTGCTAGTCTGTTTAAACATGTCTGACACAGATGAATCTGCTTGCTCATTATGTTTAAAGGCCAATGTGGAGCCCAATAGAAATATGTGTACCAATTGTATTGATGTTACTTTAAATAAAAGTCTGTCTTTACCGGTAAAGAAATTATCACCAGACAACGAGGGGGAAGTTATGCCGCCTAACTCTCCTCACGTGTCAGTACCTTCGCCTCCCGCTCAGGAGGTGCGTGAGATTGTGGCGCCAAGTACATCAAGGCACTTACAAATCACTTTACAAGATATGGCTACTGTTATGACAGAAGTATTATCTAATTTGCCTGAGTTAAGAGGCAAGCGCGATAGCTCTGGGTTAAGGACAGAGCGCGCTGACGATATGAGGGCCATGTCTGACACTGCGTCACAATTTGCAGAACATGAGGACGGAGAGCTTCATTCTGTGGGTGACGGATCTGATCCAGGGAGACCGGATTCAGAAATATCACATTTTAAATTTAAGCTTGAGAACCTCCGTGTATTGCTAGGGGAGGTATTAGCGGCTCTGAATGATTGCGACACGGTTGCAATCCCATAGAAATTATGTAGGCTGGATAAATGCTATGCGGTACCGGTGTGTACTGACGTTTTTCCTATACCTAAAAGGCTTACAGAGATTATTAGCAAGGAGTGGGATAAACCCGGTGTGCCTTTTTCCCCTCCTCCGATATTTAGAAAGATGTTCCCAATAGACGCCACCACACGAGACTTATGGCAGACGGTCCCTAAGGTGGAGGGAGCAGTTTCTACTTTAGCCAAGCGTACCACTATTCCGGTGGAGGATAGTTGTGCTTTCTCAGATCCAATGGATAAAAAATTAGAAGGTTACCTTAAGAAAATGTTTGTTCAACAAGGTTTTATATTACAGCCCCTTGCATGCATTGCGCCCGTCACTGCTGCAGCGGCGTTCTGGTTTGAGTCTCTGGAAGAGGCTATTCGCACAGCACCATTGGATGAGACTATGAACAAGCTTAAAGCCCTTAAGCTAGCTAATGCATTTGTTTTGGATGCCGTTGTGCATTTAACCAAACTAACGGCTAAGAACTCTGGATTCGCCATCCAGGCGCACAGAGTGCTATGGCTTAAATCCTGGTCAGCAGATGTAACTTCTAAATCTAAATTGCTTAATATTCCTTTCAAAGGGCAAACTTTATTCGGGCCCGGCTTGAAGGAGATTATTGCTGACATTACTGGAGGTAAGGGTCACACCCTTCCTCAGGACAGGGCCAAATCAAAGGCCAAACAGTCTAGTTTTCGTGCCTTTCGTAATTTCAAGGCAATTTTCAACTTCCTCCGCTCCAAAACAGGAAGGAACTGCTGCTCGTTACAGACAGGGTTGGAAAAGCAACCAGTCCTGGAACAAGGGCAAGCAGGCCAGAAAGCCTACTTCTGCCCCTAAGACAGCATGAAGAGAGGGCCCCCTATCCGGAAACGGATCTAGTGGGGGGCAGACTTTCTCTCTTCGCCCAGGCTTGGGCAAGAGATGTCCAGGATCTCTGGGCGTTGGAGATTATATCTCAGGGATACCTTCTGGACTTCAAAGCTTCTCCTCCACAAGGGAGATTTCATCTTTCAAGGTTATCAGCAAACCAAATAAAGAAAGAGGCTTTTCTTCACTGTGTACAAGACCTCCTAGTAATGGGGGTGATCCACCCAGTTCCGCGGACGGAACAAGGGCAAGGATTTTACTCAAATCTGTTTGTGGTTCCCAAGAAAGAGGGAACCTTCAGACCAATCTTGGACCTAAAAATCTTAAACAGTTCCTAAGAGTTCCATCATTCAAAATGGAAACTATTCGAACCATCCTACCCATGATCCAAGAGGGTCAGTATATGACCACAGTGGACTTAAAGGATGCCTACCTTCACATACAGATTCACAAAGATCATTATCGGTACCTAAGGTTTGCCTTTCTAGACAGGCATTACCAGTTTGTAGCTCTTCCCTTCGGGTTAGCTACGGCCCCAAGAATTTTTACAAAGGTTCTGGGCTCGCTTCTGGCCGTACTAAGACCGCGAGGCATAGCGGTGGCTCCGTACCTAGACAACATTCTGATACATGCGTCAAGTTTTCAAAATGCAAAGTCTCATACAGAGATAGTTCTAGCATTTCTGAGGTCGCATGGGTGGAAAGTGAACATGGAAAAGAGTTCTCTGTTACCACAAGGGTTCCCTTTCTAGGGACTCTTATAGATTCTGTAGAGATGAAGATTTACCTGACGGAATCCAGGTTATCAAAAATCCTAAATGCTTGCCGTGTCCTTCATTCCATTCCAAGCCCATCAGTAGCTCAGTGCATGGAAGTAATCGGCTTAATGGTCGCGGCAATGGACATAGTGCCATTTGCGCGCCTGCATTTCAGACCGCTGCAATTATGCATGCTGAGTCAGTGGAATGGGGATTACTCAGATCTTTCCCCTTTACTAAATCTGGACCAGGAGGCCAGAGATTCTCTTCTCTGGTGGTTGTCTCGGATTCATCTGTCCAAGGGAATGACTTTTCGCAGACCAGATTGGACGATTGTAACAACAGATGCCAGCCTACTAGGCTGGGGCGCAGTCTGGAATTCCCTGAAGGCTCAGGGATCGTGGACTCTGGAGGAGAAACTCCTCCCAATAAACATTCTGGAATTAAGAGCAATATTCAATGCTCTTCTAGCTTGGCCTCAGTTAGCAACACTGAGGTTCATCAGATTTCAGTCGGACAACATCACGACTGTGGCTTACATCAATCATCAAGGGGGAACCAGGAGTTCCCTAGCGATGTTAGAAGTCTCAAAGATAATTTGCTGGGCAGAGTCTCACTCTTGCCACCTGTCAGCGATCTACATCCCAGGCGTGGAGAACTGGGAGGCGGACTTTCTAAGTCGCCAGACTTTTCACCCGGGGGAGTGGGAACTTCACCCGGAGGTATTTGCTCAACTGATTCTTCGTTGGGGCGAACCGGAACTGGATCTCATGGCATCTCGCCAGAACGCCAAGCTTCCTTGTTACGGATCCAGGTCCAGGGACCCGGGAGCGGTGCTGATAGATGCACTAGCAGCCCCTTGGGTTTTCAACATGGCTTATGTGTTTCCACCGTTTCCGTTGCTGCCTCGACTGATTGCCAGGATCAAACAGGAGAGAGCATCGGTGATTCTGATAGCGCCTGCGTGGCCACGCAGGACCTGGTATGCAGACCTAGTGGACATGTCGTCCTGTCCACCATGGTCTCTGCCTCTGAGGCAGGACCTTCTAATTCAGGGTCCTTTCAACCATCCAAGCCTAATTTCTCTGAGGCTGACTGCATGGAGATTGAACGCTTGATTTTATCAAAGCGTGGTTTCTCGGAGTCGGTTATTGATACATTAATACAGGCTCGGAAACCGGTTACCAGAAAAATTTACCATAAGATATGACGTAAATATTTATATTGGTGTGAATCCAAGAGTTACTCATGGAGTAAGGTTAGGATTCCTAGGATATTGTCTTTTCTACAAGAGGGTTTAGAAAAGGGTTTATCCGCTAGTTCATTAAAGGGGCAGATTTCTGCTCTGTCTATTCTTTTACACAAACGTCTGGCAGAGAACCCAGACGTCCAGGCTTTTTGTCAGGCTTTGGCTAGGATTAAGCCTGTGTTTAAAACTGTTGCTCCTCCGTGGAGCTTAAACTTGGTTCTTAAAGTTTTTCAGGGTGTTCCGTTTGAACCCCTTCATTCCATTGATATTAAGCTTTTATCTTGGAAAGTTCTGTTTTTGATGGCTATTTCCTCGGCTCGGAGAGTCTCTGAGTTATCTGCCTTACATTGTGATTCTCCTTATCTGATTTTTCATTCAGACAAGGTAGTTCTACGTACTAAACCTGGGTTTTTACCTAAGGTTGTTTCTAATAGGAATATCAATCAGGAGATTGTTGTTCCATCATTATGTCCTAATCCTTCTTCAAAGAAGGAACGTCTTTTGCATAATCTGGACGTAGTCCGTGCCCTGAAGTTCTACTTACAGGCAACTAAAGATTTTCGGCAAACTTCTTCTCTGTTTGTCGTTTATTCTGGACAGAGGAGAGGTCAAAAGGCTTCGGCCACCTCTCTCTCTTTTTGGCTTCGTAGCATAATACGTTTAGCCTATGAGACTGCTGGACAGCAGCCCCCTGAAAGAATTACAGCTCATTCCACTAGAGCTGTGGCTTCCACCTGGGCCTTTAAGAATGAGGCCTCTGTTGAACAGATTTGCAAGGCTGCAACTTGGTCTTCACTTCATACCTTTTCAAAATTTTACAAATTTGACACTTTTGCTTCTTCGGAGGCTGTTTTTGGGAGAAAGGTTCTACAGGCAGTGGTTCCTTCTGTTTAAAGTTCCTGCCTTGTCCCTCCCATCATCCGTGTACTTTAGCTTTGGTATTGGTATCTCATAAGTAATGGATGACCCGTGGACTGAACACACTTAACAAGAGAAAACATAATTTATGCTTACCTGATAAATTTATTTCTCTTGTAGTGTGTTCAGTCCACGGCCCGCCCTGTCTTTTTTTGAGGCAGTTCTAAATTTTAATTAAAACTCCAGTCACCACTGCACCCTATAGTTTCTCCTTTCTCGTCTTGTTTCGGTCAAATGACTGGATATGACATGTGAGGGGAGGAGCTATATAGCAGCTCTGCTTGGGTGATCCTCTTGCAACTTCCTGTTGGGAAGGAGAATATATCCCATAAGTAATGGATGACCCGTGGACTGAACACACTACAAGAGAAATAAATTTATCAGGTAAGCATAAATTATGTTTTTGCTCTTATAGCAGGGGCGGTCCTGCATTGCACACCATGTGACTGGGTGTGGTCACACCTTATTTCCTCTTTTCTGATCGTGCTGGTTACCGGAGAAGAAGCGGTTTCTCTGTTTTGCCTGGGTCATAGGAGGTGGTGAGTGCCCCAGCCATTGGGGCTATAAAGGTGCCATTTTTTTCTTATTAATCAATAGTCTGCTCTGTAAGCGCAAGCTATGGAGGATTCTGATGTGTTAGAGGGTACTCCCTCTTTACCTAAGTCTAATACCTGTCTTTATTGTGAGGAGGCCACGGTATACCCGCCCTCTCAACTATGTTCCACATGCCTTGATAAAGTAATCATGTCAAAGAAGGTTAATATGTTTGATACCACTGAGCCATCCACCTCTGAGGAGTCTACGTCCCGTGAGGTGCTCACCCTACAGTCATCTCCTAATACACATGCAGCTTACCGTAGCACTCCTAATCCTCCAGGAGGGTGCCTTTTACCGCCAGACTTTACTGCGCAGTTACAAACGGAGTTGTCTGCAGCCTTTGGTGCTTTACCTCGCCCTGTAAGCGCAAGCGTAAGGCCAAATATTGCTATCCTTCCCAGGGGTCATCAACTAGTTTGTTGGATTTATCTGATAAGAGATTATCCGATGACGAAGGCACCTCTGATACTTCAGAGGACGCACTTTCTGGGTCGGAGTCTGCTGCCTCTAAACCTCCAGCTGCGGAGGAACCAGACTTTAGATTTAGGATTGAACATTTACGCTTTCTGTTGAAGGAAGTTTTGGCTACGTTAGAGGTTCCAGAGCCCAAATTGCCTGATGAACCTTTGATTCTTAAATTAGATAAGGTCTACGAGAACAGGGTTGTACCACAAACTTTCCCGGTTCCTGTAAAGATGGCGAACATTATTAAGAATGAATGGGAAAGGATTGGTTCTTCCTTTTCCCCTTCGTCTTCCTTTAAGAAATTGTTCCCGGTTACAGACACTCAATTGGAGTTGTGTGGTTCCATCACCAAAGTGGATGGCACTATCTCCACGCTTGCTAAATGCACTACTATCCCGCTTGAGGATAGATCGTCGTTCAAAGAGCTTATGGATAAGAAGATAGAAGCTCTGTTAATAAATATGTTTCAACATACGGGATATTTGTTTCAACCGGTAGTGGCTGTTGCTTTGGTTGCTGGAGCGGCTACCTACTGGTGTGACTCCTTATCTGAGTTGATCGAGGTGGAGGGTCCCCTCAACGTGATCCAGGAAAGAATTAAGGCCTTAAGGGTTGCTAATTCTTTTATTTGTGATGCAAATATGCAAATTATTCGCCTGAATGCTAAGGCTTCAGGTTTTTCTGTTCAAGCCCATAGGGCACTCTGGCTGAAGTCCTGGTCTGCGGACATGACTTCTAAGTCCAGACTTCTTTCCCTCCCCTTTAAGGAAAAGATTTTATTTGGTCGAGGCCTGGGCTCAATTATCTCCACGGTTACTGGAGGCAAAGGTGCCTTTTTACCGCAAGATAAGAGGAACAAGCAAGGTCCTAATTTTCGTTCCATTCATTCTGATAAATGCCAACGTCAGCAGCCCTCTGCAAAGCCCGAGCAATCCATGAGTACTTGGAAGCCTGCTCAGTCCTGGAATAAATCCAAGCAGAGCAAGAAGCCAGACGAGACAAAGTCGGCACGAAGGAGTGGTCACCGATCCGATTCTGGATCACGTAGGGGGCAGACTGTCGCTCTTTTCAGACGCTTCGTTTGGTGACGTGCAGGACCCGTGGGTCCTGGAGGTCATCGCTCAGGGATACAAGATAGGTTTCAAGTTTTATCCACCCAGGGGCAGATTCCTCCTATCAAACCGGTCTTCCAGGCAAGAAAAGAGAGAAGCATTTCTGGGGTGCGTGAGTGATTTATCCACCCTAGGATTCATTGTCTGTTGCAGAAAGAGGTTTGGGATACTATTCAAACCTTTTTGTGGTCCCAAAGAAGGAGGGAACTTTCTGCCCAATTCTGGACCTAAAGTGCTTAAACAAATTCCTATCTGTCCCCTCATTCAAGATGGAGATGATAAGGTACATCCTTCCCTTAGCTCAGGAAGGACAGTTCATGGCCACTATAGATCTGAAGGACAGGACAGGTTCTACTTAGAACAGGCCTCGCCATGGTCAATTAAAGAAGTTGCATGCACGTGTTAAGCCTCATATCCAGAGGTTGTCTTTGGGAAATAGACATATGAGTGCTGCCAGCATTGCTGCAGAGGTTGAAGGGGTGGGGTGGTCAGCCTGTCAGTGATCAGACCATACGCCCACACTGCATCAAATTGTTATGCCTGACTGTCGTCCCAAAAGGAAGCCTCTTCTAAAGATGATGAACAAGAAAGCCTGCAAGCAGACTAAGTACATGGATTACTGAAACCATGTCCTGTGGTCCAATGAGACCAAGATAAACGTATTTGGTTCAGATGGTGTCAAGCATGTGTGGCGGCAACCAGGTGAGGAGTACAAAGACAAGTGTGTCTTGCCTACAGTCAAGCATGGTGGTGGAAGTGTCATGGTCTGGGCCTGCATGAGTGCTGCCGGCACTGGGGAACTACAGTTCATTGAGGGAACCATGAATGACAACATGTACTGTGACATACTGAAGCAGAGCATGATCCCCTCCCTTGGAATACTGCCCTGCGGCCCAGTCTCCTAACATGATAACGACCCCAAACACACTCCAAGATGACCACTGCCTTGCTAAAGAAGCTGAGGGTAAAGCTTATGGACTGGCCAAGCATGTCTCCAGACCTAAACTCTATTGAGCATCTGTGGGGCATCCTCAAATGGAAGGTGGGGGAGCGCAAGGTCTCTAATATCCACCAGCTCTGTGATGACGTCATGGAGGAGTGTAAGAGGATTCCAGTGGCAACCTGTGAAGCTCTGGTGAACTCCATGCCTAAGAGGGTTAAGTCAGTGCTGGAAAATAATGGTGCCCACACAAAATATTGACACTTTGGACCCAATTTGGACATTTCCATTTGGGGTATACTCACTTTTGTTGCCAACGGTTTAGACATTAATAGCTGTGTACATAAAAAGAAAGAAGCGCTCAACCTGGGAACGAACAATAGCAAACCCCAGACGTACGTTTCGGCCTATTGAGGGCCTCGTCAGTGAGGTGCAGCCATATCCATCTAGGCACACTGAGCAACGGGTCCACGTCTGGGTTCCTGCATCACACTTAGGGAGACTTCCCTAAGTGGCATACACAAAAAGTTAGAAGCGCTCAACCTGGGAAAGAACAATAGCATAATAGCTTGTTCTTGTGCCATAGAACAAGCTATTATGCTATTGTTCGTTCCCAGGTTGAGCGCTTCTCTCTTTTTATTTATGCAAATTATGACACTTATGGAAGTCTCCCTAAGTGTGATGCAGGAATCCAGACGTGGACCCGTTGCTCAGTATGCCTAGAGGGATATGGCTGCACCTCATTGATGAGGCCCACAATAGGCCGAAACGTACGTCTGGGGTTTTGCCGTTTCTCTCGTTCAGAGAGGGATTGCCTGGTATTTCGGTGCTGGACTGTACTGTGAAGTTAGGATCAGACTGATATGCTACAGGAAAGTTCTTCTCTGTGAAAGGCACATATTAAGCAAAAAGAGGCTGCTTCTAGGGTGGTAAACTGGCCATAGAACAAGCTATTATGCTATTGTTCATTCCCAGGTTGAGCGCTTCTCTCTTTTTATTTATTAATAGCTGTGTGTTGAGTTATTTTGAGGGGACAGCAAATTTACACTGTTATACAGGCTGTACACTCACTACTTTACATTTATTATATCTTTTCCGTGTTGTCACATGAAAAGATATAATAAAATATTTACAAAAATCTGAGGGGTGTACTCACTTTTGTGAGATACTGTATATAGCAGTAGCTCCATACTTGGATGATATTCTGGTTCAAGCACCATCTTGTCGTCTGGCATAAAACCTTTCGAAATCTCTTCTGTTCCTTCTTCGATTTCACGGATGGAAGATAAACTTAGAAAAGAGTTCTTTTATTCCCAGTACCAGGGTGGAATTCCTGGGTACTATAATAGACTCTATATCCATGAGGATATTCCTTACAGACCAGAGACGTTACAAGCTAACTTCCGCTTGTCTTATCCAGGGGAATGGTCTCTCCATCCCGAGGTGTTTGCGGAGATTTACAACAAATGGATGACGCCGGAGATAGATCTCATGGCGTCCCAGCTCAATTTCAAGCTACCCAGAAATGGGTCGCGGTCCAGGGATCTTCAAGCGGAGCTAATAGATGCATTGCCAGTGCCTTGGAGGTTCAATTTGATTTACATTTTCCCGCCGTTACCACTTCTTCCTCGTGTAGTGGCCCGCATCAAGCAGGAGCAGGCATCAGTGATACTGATTGCTCCATCGTGGCCGAGAAGGATGTGGTTCGCGGACCTGGTGGGGATGTCCTCATCTCCTCCGTGGAAGTTACCTTGTTGCAGGGATCTGCTGGAACAGGGTCCTTTTGTTCATCAAAATCTAGATTATCTGAGGCTGACTGCGTGAAGATTGAACGCTTAGTCCTAACCAAGAGAGGTTTTTCTAAGATGGTTATTGATACTCTCATTCAGGCTTGTAATCCTGTTACTCGTCGCATCTATCATAAGGTGTGAAGAGCTTACTTATTCTGGTGTGAAGAAAATGGTTTAGCCTGGCATAAGGTTAGGGCTGCCAGGATACTTTTTTTTTCTCCAGGAGGGTCTAGAAAAGGGCCTATCTGCCAGTTACCTGAGGGGACAGATTTCAGTCCTATCTGTTTTGCTGTACAAGAGGCTTGCAGAGCTCCCTGACGTGCAATCTTATGTTAAGGCTTTGATTAGGATCAGACCTGTGTTTAGATCTAATGCTCCACCTTGTAGTTTGAATCTTATTCTTAAGGTTTTGCAACGGACTCCGTTTGAGCCTATGCATTCGGTTGACCTCAAATTGTGGTCCTGGAAGGTTCTTTTTCTATTGGCTATTGGCTATTGCGTCGGCACGCAGAGATTCTGAAATAGCTGCCTTGCAATGTGAACCTCCTTATCTGGTGTTCCACACTGATAAGGCAGTCCTATGTACCTGCTTGGGTTTTCTTCCTAAGTTTGTGTCTGATCGCAACATCAATCAGGAGATTGTGGTTCCTTCCTTGTATCCTAATCCTTCTTCTTCGAAAGGAACGTTTACTTCATAATCTGGATGTGGTTAGAGCTTTGAAGTTTTATCTTCAAGCTACTAAGGATTTTAGACAAACTTCTTCGTTTGTTATCTACTCTGGGAAGCGTAAGGGTTTGGTTGAGGAGTGTTATATGCTTACTTTATGAGTCAGCGGGGCTTAGACCTCCTCAAAGGATTACGGCTTATTCCACTAGAGCGGTGGCTTCCTGGGCCTTTAAGAACGAGGCCTCAATAGATCAGATTTGTAAGGTGGCTACCTGGTCTTTCTTGCATACTTTTTCTAAATTTTACAAGTTTGACGTTTTTGCTTCGGCCGAAGCAGCTTTTGGGAAAAAGGTTTTGCACGCTGTGGTGCCCTCAGATTAGGTTCCGCCTCTTCTTTACCCCTCCCGTTATTATTCAGTGTCCTCTAGTGCTTAGGTATAGTTTTCCCAAAAGTAAGGAATGATGCAGTGGACTCTCCTCATATTAAGAAGGAAAACATAAATTATGCTTACCAATAATTTAATTTCCTTCTGTATGAGGAGAATCCACGGCCGCCGCCCATATACTCCGATGGGTGGATAAAAATTAGGTTTTCTCTTCTGGCACAATTTATACCCTGATATTTCTCCTACTGTTCCTTGTTCCCTTGACAGAATGACTGGGATATGAGGGAAGTAGGGGAGTATTTAAGCCTTTGTCTGGGGTGTCTTTGGCTCCTCCTGGTGGCCATGTTCAGTATTTCCCAACAGTAACGAATGATGCCGTTGACTCTCCTCATACAGAAGGAAATTAAATTATCAGGTAAGCATAATTTATGTTTTTTTAAATAAATTACCCTTTAATGTTTTTATATATTGCGCTGTTCCTCCACCCGTAATGGATACTCTGTTTCTATCTTCACTGACGATTCAGGCTGTAGCCAATCGTATCGCGCCCACTTTGTCATCCGGCAAGTTAATAATAATGCATGCGCAAACAAAACAAGAGGCGTTATTATTAAGGAGGTGCAATACGATTGACTGCAGCCTGAATTTTCAGTGAAGATAGAAATAGAATATCCATTACAGGTGGAGGTTACTGCGCAATATATAAAAACATGAAAGTGCAATTGTTATAAAGTAAAAGATGGGCACTTTCATTGTAAACGCTTCATTTTGTTTTATTACAAATATTGTTACTATAAACTACGAATTTTACCATCACTTTAAATACACTGGATGTGCAAAAAAACACATAGAAATGTGTACTTATAAAGTACAAGATACAAAGTGTAATTGTTGGGGGGTTTTCGTAAAATGGTGAACATGGGCATTCCATGAGCGTATATGAAATTTTCTCTCAGATCCCAGCGTAATTATGTAAACATTTCCACCCTACAGATCTCACAGTTTTTTGTTTTTTTGCAACTTAAAAGGTGACCAGCTTTTATTATAATACTTAAACCACTAATTACTCTAAAAGGAAAACCTACTGTATGCTTACAAAATAAGAGCAAATTTAAGGTACAGTGGTGTGCACTGAAAACAGCATAATATGATTTTTATTATGCGTAATATTAAAGTTTAAACCTCTCCCTCTGTACTTTGTCCTCCATTGCGAACTTTTACCTAACAGCGTGCACTCATTATTTCTATGGGAGACAGCTCGCCACTCGCAGGGACAGCCCCCTTTTCTTTTTAGAACTCCATGAGGGCTTCCCTTGCGGGTGTTGGTGTGGAAAACCACATCTAGGAGAGGTGAGAGGTAAGCGTTCTGTAACTAGGTTTTAGACGTTTGCTGAGAGATATAGGGATGCGAGTTGTTTGTGTCCAAATGAACAAATGCACATGTCTAGTCTACTCTTTATGTAATTATAACAACATATTTCCTTCTGCCCCCTAGAAAAACAACTCTTGCCGACATTGTTGAGCAACTTCAAGAAAAGGAAGCTGCCCAGGGCATCCCTCTGGTAAATATTCAGTAAAGATGTTATGCCACAACTTCTGAAGTGTAGCTGCCATGATGGGGCTAGTGCCTTCAGGGCAAGATTTAATTTTAAAAACCTTCTTTATATGGTTAGTGGGATTCAAGTGTAGTTTTTTTGACAGTTTATATGTTTTCGCTGCTCTAGTATATTTTCTTATGTAACTGGGTTTTGATAAATCTTGTTATAGTGCATATTTTGCCCTCAGGCAAAAGGCAACATAGGTTTTCAGAATATAGCTTCCTAATCATTTCTCTATGTCTAGTCAAGTGAGTCTCCTGGTCGCTTACCAAACGGGATAGAGAAACTTCCAGAAAGAACCACAAGGCCAGATAGACCACGAGCCAGAGACAGGCCGAAGCCCAGGAGGAGACCTCGGCCAAGAGACCCAAATCAACCACCAGGAGAGGCTCGTAGATCCCGTTCTGCTCCTGCCCAGAGCAGTGCTCCTCCTCCACCACCCCCTACGCACACAATCCAACAGGAAGGATTACTCTTCAGGAAGCACGAGTTAGACGGACCCAGCAAGAAGGCCTCAAATAGGTATATAAAAAGACATAATAAGTCATATTCCATGTGTATTAGAGAGGATCCTAAATATTTATATTGGACAAATAGTTTGCCTTCAAACATGGTTCTATAGCTTAGCAGATAAAGTCTCACCTTGGCTTCTACAGGTCCTGGGTCAACCTCTACTGTGTGCTAAATAAAGGAGACCTCGGTTTCTACAAAGACGCAAAAAGCCAGAGCTCAGGAGCCACACATGGAGGAGAACCTCTACTCAATCTACATGGCGCTACCTGTGAGGTGGCCAACGAGTACAAGAAAAAGAAATTTGTATTCAAACTCAGGTTAGATTTATGTTCAAGTGCTACTGGCACTGTCATGTATAGAACTTGTGTGATCAGAGTTTTCTTTTCTTTTTTGTCTTGTAGGTCAACAGACGGAAGGGAATTCCTCTTCCAGGCAAAAGATGAGGTAAAATATATTTCCTACCAATTTAGACCCCAAGGGCCTCGCTGGCATTGAGAGAAATGAAGCAAAATCTTTGGGGGATTTTTTTCAGCATTTGAATTATGAATTTAGATAAAAAAATAAGCGTTAAAATAATATAAACATGTTTTCCCCATAAAGCAGTTGGCACTGCCATATTGTAGGTTAGGTTTTTTTTCTGCTAAGTCCAGTTAGTTACAGTTATAAACAGCTTACTAGTGTGTGCACTTCCACTTTTAACAGGAATTTGGGAAGCCCACAATATTCAGAATTAAATTCCTTTAATAAGAATTATTTGAAGGTTCTTACAGTAATGACGCGACTCCTTATATTATCTTGCAATAGTGAGAGCTTTAGATTATCGTGCCCCCTGTATTATTGTTTTTGTAAGTAAGTACACAATTTGAATAAATATTTCTATCATTAATAGGAGGAGATGAAAAATTGGATCACGGCAGTAACCACGTCAGTCTCTGAACATACCGAAATAGCCAAATGGAGTCAAACCCTCCTCACTACCTCCTCTACAGACGAAAGCAACTTAAAGCGGGATTCTGACCGCAGACCTAGCGGTGGTGGCAGGAAAAAGTGAACAATTGGAAAGAAAGAAATGTTTTAGCTTCAATCTTTCCAGGCAAAAAAACGACGAGCCTCAAAAATATCTAAGGAGCTTTCTAGAGGCTGTTGGAGGATTTTGATGACTATCTGCCATATTTGGAATCCAAACCTTGATGTCTATGCATTTATACTGGACATTGTACTTCAATCCTGAAACCCTTTATGTTTCCAGTTCCTAAAACTTCCATCCTGCCTCACTCCAATCTCATATCCACTTGGATTTTAGGGGAGTGAGGGATGTATATTCTATAGATATGGTCAACATGCTTATATACAACCTAAACTGTATTAACTTATAGCAACTGCCATAAGTCTCTAGCAGATCAGACATGGGTGGGAAGATCTGGTACAGAAAAATATTGTTCGTTGGGATTGGAAAAGTTCCGTAAGTCTGCAGTCAGCATGAAGAACATTTTTTTCTTTGAAGACTAGGTCATCTGCAATGTCTTTAAGAATATGCTTGACAGCTGAGTGTAAAACAAAGTCCTAATTGGATGCTTTTTTTTATTTTGTATTAATGTATTAGGAGTTGGACTACTGCATTTTGATACCTCAATATTTCAGCATTTGGGAACCCCAACATTTCAAAAAAATATTTTTATTATGGTATGGATGGATAGATCTGGGAGCCATAGTGGGTCCCTTGTTGGTATCTTCCATTATGGCTTCCAATTTTTATATATTTTTGTGCATCCCAGACTTATGGTCTGAGGAGGTTTGGTTACAGGAGTTTATCTTTTTTTTCTTTCCCCACAGACCACAATATCCTTTCAAGTTCCAAAAATCTAAATATATATTTGTTGAGATCACATATTTTTCTGGGGAGCTATATAAAATTTCCTATTTTTATCGATTATTAAATACATTAACATGTAATGAAGAAGCACATTAAGGGAAAATTCCCTGCCTCCGATTTAAGAAAAAATACCCAAAATGATAAATAATAATTACATTATTTATCAGAGCTTTTCTCTCCATATTAGTACAAAAGCCTCAGACTTAAAGGGTTACTAAACTCAGATTTTTTTTCTTTAATGATTCGTATAGAGCATGCAACTTCAAGCAACTTTCTTCATTCTCTTGTTATCTTTATTTGAAAAGCAGGAATGTAAAACTTAGGAGCCGGCCCATTTTTGGTTCAGCACCTGGGTAGCGCTTGCTGATTGGTAGCTAAATGTATCCACCAGTAAGCAAGAGCTATCCAGGGTTCTGAACCTAACATTGGCCGGATTCCTGCTTTTAAAATAAAGATAGCAAGAGAACGAAGAAAAAATGTTAATAGGAGTAAATTAGAAAGTTGCTTAAAAATGACCTGCTTTATCTGAATCGTGAAAGAAAAAAAATGGGATTTCATATCCCTTTAAATTATTAGCAGCTGATAAATAGTCATATTCGAAATTACTCAACAATATCCACAAAATGATTTGTCTTCGTTCACTTAGTATCTTTATTTGAAAAAGCAAAAATGTAAGCTTAGGAGCTTGACCCATTTTTAGTTTAGCACCTGATAAGAGATTGGTGGCTACATTTAGACACCAATCAGCAAGCGCTACCCAGGTGCTGAACTAAAAATGGGCCGTCTCCTAAGCTTACATTTTTGCTTTTTCAAATAAAGATCCCAAGAGAACGAAGACAAATTGATAATAGGAGTAAATTAGAAAGTTACTTAAATTGCTGCTCTGTCTGAATCATGAAAGTTTATATTTTGACGAGACTATCCCTTTAAGTCCTGGGCTAGTAAGAAAGAAGATCATTTCTATATTTAACATTGAGTGGTAAATTATAGTGACACTTTCCACCCCTAATATTTACAGATACATATATTTTTAGGGGGGGGAGTTACATTAATGCCAAAATGTAAGTTCTCATGTATGCTTGAATAAGGCAGGAAATTCCAGCATTCAGTCTGCTAAGTAGATTATTATGGACATGAAAGTCAAAACAAAAACTTTCATGAATGAGATACATCATGCAATTTGTATAGACTTTTCAGTTTACTTTATCAAAGAAACAAAAAGTCCCAGCAATGCATTTCTGGTAGTTATTTGAGCCAATGACTAGACACATATGTGTGTAGCCACAAATCACCAGCCAACTCCCTGTAATGCATACCTAGATAGTAACATAGTAGATAAGGTTGAAAAAAGACTGAAATCCATCGAGTTCAACCTATACAAATCTAAAATACAAAAAGCTCCAGTTAAGCTTAAATAACCCCACTAAAAGGTGACTCACTTAATACTAGCAATCATATCCATGAATTTTGTTTATATACAGAAATGTATCCAGACTATTTTTAAATGTATCTAGGGTATTGGCATTCACTACCTCCTTTGGTAATGAGTTCCACAATTGTATTGCTTTTACAGTGAAAAAACGTTTCGTTGCAGGAGATTAAATCTCCTTTCCTCCAACCTTAAATTATGACCTCTTGTCAGAAACAATTTTCTTGGAATAAACAGAGCTTCTGCCATCTCTGAATATGGGCCTTGAATATATTTATATAAAGTAATCATGTCACCTCTCAAGCGCCTTTTTTCTAAAGAAAACAGACTCAGTTTGGCTAACCTATCCTCATAGGTTAATTTCTCCAATCCCCTTATTAGCTTTTCAACAAACTTTACCAAGAGAATGAATTTATTTTATTTTTTTAAATAATTGTACATTCTGTCTGAATCATGAAAGAAAGCATTGGAATTTCATGTCCCTTCAAGCTCTCTGCTCCCCCAGCAAAACTGGGGGGGGGAATGTGTGTGCTTACCAAGTACCTCATATTTTTAACTAATGTTTAAACAACTTTGGGGGGGGGCTCAGAGTTTGTTTTGAATTTCTATTTAAGTTGGTGCTGACGCTGAAATATCCCTGCTTTTTCACATTTTAAAAGAAAAAGTAAACACCTAGAGATTTGTGTATAAAATATTTAGTTATGCATAATGAAAACTTTGCAATATATTTTTTTTATTTATTGTGCCCCCTTCTCATATAATTTAACTCTGAATATTGAGCAAAATTCCAATTCTCTGAACTGGAAATGCACCATACTGACTTCTTAAAGGGACAGTAAACCCCAATTTTTTTTTCTTTCATGATTCAGATAGAACATACAATTGTAAAGAACTTCTATTATCTAATTTGCTTCATTATTTAGGTATCCTTTGTTGAAAAGCATAACTAGGTAGGTTTAGCATCTGGGTGCTATTTGCAGATTGGTGGCTGCAGATATAACGGAAATTACAAATGCACACGTCTAATATTAATGCAAAATGCACAATGTTCCAGTTCAGAAAATGCTATCAGTACATGTTATATGCTGTATCTCCAGACAAAATGAGAGGGGGGTTTGTATGAAGATTAATTCAGCTGTTTTGGCTGTAGTCTTGTTTTTTTTTTTAACCTTAAAGGGACACTCAAATCAAAATAAACTTATGAATCAGAAAGAGCAGCAGTTTTAAGACACTTTCAAATTTATTTCCATTCTCAAATGTTGCAGTGTCTTTTTATATACACATTTTCTGGGGAACAGGATCCTACTGAGCATGTGCAAAAGCTCACAGGATATACGTATGCTAGTCTGTGATTGGCTAAAGTCTGTCACATGATAGAGGGGACCGGAAAATGGGAGAAAATATAAATTTGCCAGAAAAAGCGAACAAACGGCTGCTTATTTGAAATTGAGGGTAGGTGTTATTGCATTGTCTTTTGATTATGCACTTGTTAATGATGTAATCCTACTGCATTTAGTGCTCCTTTTAAAGCTTTGAAAGATATGGAGCGGATTTACAGCAGATGGGTGCAATGATTTGGATGACTAATTTTAGCCAAATTTGCCATTCACTTATTCAAAAGATATAAACATTTGTAAACAGGATTTTACATAATATTCTCGATTACTGTGCAGCTATAGTACTATTCAAAACATTATTGTGTGTATATATTTAATTTTATCTGATTTCAACGAATGAATAATACTTTAGGTGACTATTCATCTATAACATAGCATTTTACCTTGTCACATTCTTCCCTTATTAAAGGGACACTGAACCCAATTTTTTTCTTTTGCGATTCAGATAGAGCATGACATTTTAAGCAACTTTCTAATTTACTCCTATTATCAAATTTTATTAATTCTCTTTGTATCTTTATTTGAAATGCAACAATGCAAGTTTAGATGCCGGCCCATTTTTGGTGAACAACCTTGGGTTGTTCTTGCGGATTGGTGGATAAATTCATCCACCAATAAAAAAAGTGCTGAACCAAAAAAAAGCTTAGATGCATTCTTTTTCAAATAAAGATAGCAAGAGAACAAAGAAAATGTGATAATATGAGTAAATTAGAAAGTTGCTTAAAATTGCATGCTCTGTCTGTATCACGAAAGAAAATATTTGGGTTCAGTGTCCCTTTAAGATCTTTTTTATATAAGGAAACCTTGCACTTCCCAAATTCTGCCCCCTTCCCTCGGAATGTCTCTGCTTGGCCCCGCCCTCAAGGTACCCAACTCTGCTCCTGCATGCCAAGATTTTTTGAGACTCTACCGGTGCCATTATTGGGAAGTGTGCTCTATTCTTAGTTTCAGGAAATTAAAGGGATACTGTATGCAGCACTAATGCTCATTGGTTGATAAGTACTTTTTGATTATGCTTAATGGCTGATAAATACAATTAGATTGTACCTATTGATCAGTATTATCAATAAGGATTAGCTACACAACTGATACGGCTATATACATATATATATATATATATATATATTTTTTTTTTTTTTTTTTCTTCATAAATGGAAAGAGTCCACAGCTGCATTCATTACTTTTTGGAAATAAGAACCTGGCCAACAGGAGGAGACAGACACCCCAGCCAAAGGCTTAAATACTCCTCCCACTTCCCTCATCCCCCAGTCATTCTTTGCCCTTTGTCCCAGGAGGTTGGCAGAGAAGTGTCAGAAGTTTATTTTCATCTCTTATGGAGGGTAGTACTCTTCAACATGGGACGGGAGTTTTAAGTAATCCTGTCAGTCTCTCAGTGAGGGCTTGAATGAAAGTTAGAGTCCGGAGATGCAGGAAGAGTCTTTCTGGGAATCCATTCCGACTCATTTTAACAACTCCACAAGCAATCGGCGTTGTCGAACTTCGCTGCTTGCTTTCTTCTCTCAAGTCCATGGCGGATGCGAGGCTACTATCCATCACACTTAAAGGGTCGTGTTCCTGTTCCACGGCGTAGATTCCGGTAAGATCGTTTTATTTTACTTCTTCATGATTGTACTGTAACTCATTTGTTCCTGCGAACTCACATGAAAAATACAGGGTCTCAGTGGGACTCCTTCAGTATCTTGGAATCAAGGGTTAATATCTACTGAGAGGGATTATTCAACAGGGAAGTTTTTAATCACGTTTGTTATGTGATTCAGTCTGCTTATGTGTAGTGTTCACTGAGCTCATGGCTGTGAAACATAACGGCCTTGCGAAGTGAAGCGACCTTATGGTTGGGCGCGCTTTTTTTGGACTGTACGGTTCACCTTGTGACCTGGCGTATTTACGTTCTCGTCTCCCATTTCCGCATTCCTGACTGTGTGGCGACGAAGAAATCTAGTCCCCTGGTGTCTGGTTCATAGGAGGTGGTGAGTGCCCCAGCCATTGTGGGTGTCAAGTGCCATTTCAATTGTTTTTTATTTAGTCCATTTTTTTGGTATCCTTATCCAGCTATGGAGGATGCTGATGTTGAAATTGTTCAACTTTCTGATTCAGACGAATGCGAATTGGCCCCATTGACTCAGGTCTGTTCTTTAGGCCGTTCTAGAGCGCCTTGTTCCTCGGGCTCAGGGATTTAAGGGACTGCTGAGCCATCCGCCTCGGGGGGCCCTGTCCTCTGGGAGGCGAGTTCCCTACCGCTCCCTCTTACTACACATGCGGGTAACCCAGGTTATGTTTTTTCCCCCCGGAGGTTGTGGCACAATTTCACTTTTACATACTTTTGGCGCTTGCGTGTCTAAAAAGTCCAGATGTTTATTTGCGAATGTGTTCATGCCCGATTGCCCCAGGTCTCTCGGCCACAGGAGGGAATGGGCAGTTCCCTGCGGGTGTAACTGTTCCTGAGTGTTGTGCCTTTCGTTACAGGCTGGCTCGCCTTCGTGTTCGACTCAGACATGTTTTTGAGCTGTTTGGGGATCCTATCCTTCTCGGTTATGGGGCTCATCAGTCTCCTCCTTCGAATGGCTCACCTTGTTAGACATGGGGGATGAAGTAATCTCCTTTAAGTCTTGTTAGTTATCGAGATCCTTCCCAGTTTTTTTGAAAGAACAGGGTTTCCATTAGGCTGGTCCTGCGGATCATTCTGTTCTTCTTGGGAGTTAACCCTCGGGTTGCCTGTTATTTTATTTTATCCGGTTAGGATGAATTTTCTTTTCTTTTTCATACTATGTTTCCTGCGGGAACTTACTCACTCTTTACTTCTACGGAAGTTGTTTGGGACACGTTAGTCCCATGTTAGTCTGTTTTGCTTCCTCTCTCTCTGAGGGCGGATTTCAGTTATGACCCTGGTTGCAGGCTGGTCCTGCTTGGGTTCAGATCTTCTGTCTCGTGGCTTATTCAGACACATGGCACCTATTATATCTTGCTGGTCAGGTTGGGGTGCCGAGTGCTCTTAACATTATTTATATTCTTGTTATTTGTTTTACAAGTTTCATTTAAACATTCTCAAGAGGACTTGCGGGTCCGTACGGCTCTCGGGATTGTTTCAGTCCTAAATAGCCGTCTCTCTGGTGACTGGGTTAGTGAATTTTGCTGTGTCACTCTCTGATGTTTCCGTGGTGGGAATATTAGAGGGTTTAGCACCTCTTTCCGCTGGTCGGGTGGGGTTGCTTTAGGAAATTGTCCTTTTTGGACTTTAGTGGCTCTCTTCTTCATTTGAGACCTCTTGGATTGTCAGTTTCTCCTTGTGGATGGGTCGCCTTCTGGGGACTTGGATTCCCTTCGGGAGTTGGGTGTTCCTTTTTCGGTACATTAGACAGTGAGGTCCTTTTCCGGTGTTGGAAATGCTCTGCATCTCTTTCTTGGAATAGAAGAGGTCCTAGTGGTTTTCCACTCATATGGTTCAGGTATTGCCATCCAGGTTGCAGCCAAACCCTTGTTTTACTGTTCCTCTGTCTTCGAATCTGAGGCATTGTGGAGGCTTGATGTTGCTCTGTTTGGGTGACTTGTCCTCACTGTTCCCCTTGTGTATGGAGCTCGTGGCTAGTTGGACAGCTAGCTCAGCATACTAATGCTCTGTGGCTACTCCGTACTGTAGCAAACTGAGGGTTGCTAGCTCAATCCCCGGCGAGTTCTACTCAGCCTTTCCTCCTTTCGAGGTTGATCAAATGAGCAGCGCCCTGTGTCCCTTAAGGGGGATTAGTCGCACTTTCAAGCACAGTCATGTTAAGGTGGTTTGGACGCCTTTTAGCTCTAGTGTCCTTTTATGGCCCTGGCTCTTTGGAGTGTTGGGCTCCTGCAGGGGGTGGTCTCTTCCCTTTGTGTTGGGACTTGCAAGGGCTTCTTGCTCTTGTTATCTGGGTTATTCTGGATTTTTTCCCTGGGAGGGCTTTTTTTTATATATCAGACGAGGGATTTCTGTTCCTGGAAGTTTGTTTAATCTAAACATTTGTGGGGCCCGGGCTTCTTGTCCTGATCTTCGGTTTGTCGAGGGTTTTACTTGGTGTTTTCTCTTTGTGGATCCCGCTGTGGGATGTTACCAGGCCTTATGATCCTAGGACTGGCCTGGCGGTTCCAGTTTCCGGGTTACTTGGCTGTTCTGTTTTACAACTTGGCCAGATTTATTGAGAGCCGGGGCTCCTTGGGCCTTGTCTTGTGCCGGACGATATGGTTCACTTGGAACAGCCAACTAACGTGACCTAATGATGGGCTTTCCTGCCTAGCAAACGGAAGGTTTGCGGTTGCTCAGCTGTCACTTTTGCGCCTGTTATGTGTGCTAGCACGATGGTGTTTTAAGGGGTTCTTCCATGTTCGTCAGTGAGGTGGCCTTGTGTCCTCTAGGTTCTTCCTACAACTTCCTGTCTTATGGGCAGGTGTTTCTCGACGTTCTCCTTTTCAGGGGGCTCGTTGTCCTCCTTACGGAGGTGTGGTTCCCTTTTTAGGGGCCTCTCCCGTGTTTGGGAGGTCGGAACAGATGTTAATCTGGTTCAGGGATTGGTCTGCTCTTTGAGTTGTTCCTGTCCATCTGGGGAGCTGCTGGCTCCGCATTGAGACTTAGTCGGGTGGCTTTGCTAGATCTCTTTAGGAAGTCGTTGTGTCCATTCTTCCACCCTTTTGGGGGCTGGCCTTGGGATTCCTTTCGATTCCCTTGCTTTCAGATCTGCTGTTGCTTGGGCTGGTCCGGCTAGGTGTAGGATCTGAGATCTGTTGTTCATCCTCAGGTCTTGGGGGTGACAGTAGACCTTTTTTAGAGGTTCTGTGCCTTTCCTCTTTGAGATCTGTGAGTAGACTTTGCGGCCTGTATTGCCTAGAGAGTGTCCTCTGTTTTGGAGGTTGGGCAGTCTGCTATTTTGTGCGACCACTTCTTCCTTACGGATAGTGTTTTTTTCCGTGTCTTCCTATGGATGGCAGCGTGTTACTAGACTCAGATGTTTCTTTTCTGAGTTTGTTACTTGTTATTCTCTTTGCTCAGTCTCTGAGTTCTGATGTTTTGAGGACTTTGTCTTCATCTGTCTTTTTCGGTGCTGTTGCACAATGTTTGGGAGATCTTTCTTCTCCTTGATGATGCCTGGTTGCTCCTTGTGGGTTGGGTGTCATCTCCCCTTGTTCTCGGGATCCTTTTGGGTCTCTGCGGACTTAACCTTCTTTTAAAGGGTTTTTTTTCTTTATGGATCTTGCTGTACCTTTTTGGGCATCCCTTTGGCTCACCCTTGTCCTCTCCCTTGGGGGGATTTTGAACTGTACTAGTAAGGGTTGTGTGAGGACCAACTGCTGTGCGACGGTTCTCCTGGAGGAGTGTTGGCTCAGTGAGTCTGCCTTGCGGTCTCTAGTTAGGCTTTTGGACTATCTGAGGGTCAGTGTCCTCGGGGTCTTTTCCTTCTAGTTTTTTTGCCTGGCTCCGACGAAGTGGGGTTTGGTTGGGTTGTGATTTTTCAGGCCTGGTGCCCTCAGAATGGGCTGTGTCCTCTATAGCTTGGGTATTGTTTTCCCAAAAGTTATGAATGCAGCTGTGGACTCTTTCCATTTATGAAGAAAAACTTAAATTATGCTTACCTAATAATTTTCTTTTCTTCAGATGGAAAGTGTCCACAGCTCCCCACCCATATTTTATCTGTGGGGCGTCTCTTATTTTTTATTCTTCTGGCACCTTTTCACCCTGGTATTTCTTCTACTGTTCCTTGTTCCTCAGCAGAATGACTGGGGGATGAGGGAAGTGGGAGAAGTATTTAAGCCTTTGGCTGGGGTGTCTATGCCTCCTCCTGGTGGCCAGGTTCTTATTTCCCAAAAGTAATGAATGCAGCTGTGGACTCTTTCCATCTGAAGAAAAGAAAATTAATATATATACACATACATACAGGCTCAAAATTTCAGGTCGTAAGCTACTAGCCAGGCCTAAATGTTACTCGCCACTTCTGATCCTACCCACACCACATTTACTACTCCACCCCCTCTTTGCATATGTTTAGCCATTGTGAAACACATTATTGTGCAGTCATTTTTAATATTTATTTTATTTTATACCTTAACAAATTAAATAATGCTACATACAGTAATAGATTAACATAAAATAAGTGCATAGCCGTTAGTAATATCAAGTTGGTGGTTCTGGGTAAGAGAACAGCTGGATAGAAATAGGAAGTTGTTGAAGTGACAGAGTGAAGAAAGAGAGTGCTGACAATCATGGAAGGTCACAGCAGACCTGGAGATTTTCTTTTAATAATGATCATCTCTCCCTTCTATCTCTTAACTATCTTTCCCCCTCCCTACTCTCCCTTATCTCTCAGGCCATATATTCTCATTACACTCTTTATTCCCCCTCTCTCATATCTCTTTACTCTCTTTTTTTTCTCCACTCTCTCGTAAAGCTATCTTCTTCTCCAATTTTCGTCTCCATTCTCTCTCTCTGCCCCCGTTTACCCTCTCTTAAGTAACAATCTAAGCACTAATGGTGTTCCTACAGCCCTAGAGGAATAACATATCCTTACCCCTTTCTAGGATATATAATATCCCATCAGATAATATATTTAGCACATAGCCCAAAATATGTGTTTGCTTATGCTGCAATAGGAGTGTATTTTTTTACTCATTAACTTTTACTCGCCACCATTATATTTCCACCCGCCAATGGCTAGTAAAGAGTGGAAACTTTGAGCCCTGTATACATACCGTATATATATATTATGTTATATATAAAACTTTAACAGCTTTCAAGCTAAAAATTGTCTCTCTTTAAAATTCTTTGAGGGCCCTACAGCGCACTGACGAGACTTCTTCGTTAATCTCACCAGACCAGAGAGTTTTAGGTCCGTAGTATTAAAGGGACATGAAACCCAACATTTTAGTGCTGTAAAGTTGGTTTCCCCCAAACTCAAAATTAAACCTTAATGAACTAACGGCCTATACATATAGGAGTCTGTCCCTTTAAATAAATTTTAAAAAAAAATACTCTTCTTTACTAAAGATTCCAACTGTGCAATGCATCATGGAATAAAAAAAGTGACTTTTTTGCACTACTAGAGTTTGGATTTTAAGACAATAGTTACATTATAAAACACTGCAGGCTCAGTGTTCACATTGTTGCAGGGGGGAAAAGAAAAAAACAAAAACAAATGCATGCATAAAACATTTTGCATGTGGGCATAAGAAGAGTCTTAGATCCTGATGATCAAGAAGAGAGAAAGCACGCTAAATCTTTGGGGTCATTTTTTGAGCATTATATTGTAATGTATATATCTCTTATTCACATCCAGAACTGTGCTTACTTAGATAAACAGCTTTCAAGCTAAAATTTGTCTCTTTCTAAAATTCTTTGGAGGGCCCTACGGCACACTGACAAGACTTCTTCGCTAATCTCACTAGACCAAAGAGTTTTAGGTCCATAGTATTAAAGGGACATGAAACCCAACATTTTTCTTTCCATTTCCATCGCAATGTACTTCTTTAGATATCCTTTGGTGAAGAAAAAGCAATACACATGGGTGAGCCAATCAAACCAGGCATCTATGTGGAGCCACCAATCATCAGCTACTGAGCCTATTTAGCTATGCTTTTCAACAAAGCATACCAAGAGACTGAAGCAAAACAGATAATTAAATTGGAAATTTGTTTAAAATTGCATGCCCTTTCTAAATCATGAACAAAAAAAAATTGGGTTTCATGTCCCTTTAAATGAGTTAATTTGTGGGAAAAACTGAATAGATTTTTTTAACTGATCCGTACAGCTCCAAGAGGGGGGTTCATTTGTTTTGTTTTTTTAGAGAGTCTTCTGTGCTCAGGGAGGCCTTTTTTAATGTTGTTTGCGCTTGAAAAATAGAGTTGTCTATTCTGCATTAGCCTACAAACTGGTTTAACTTCTGAACATAATAAAATAACATGCGCCAGATGCCATTGCATGCATCTCTTCATCAGCTGTTAAACTTCCTCAAATAGCGTTAAATATCAAGATTAGCACAAGCTTTTTTTTTTTTATATACTTCTGTTGATTAGGGAAGTGGTTAACCACATTTCACAAGAGCCTGTCTATAGACAGTGAAGCCATCTGAACCAAAAATAGGTGCCAGTTACAATATTCCTTATTTCTCAAACTCCATAAAAATAAAAAAAAATCTGGTACTAGACAGGCCTTATCAGGAGTCCCTTAGTGAACAAATTATAGTTCATTCAAATAATTATCTAATTGGCCTTTATTTGGTCAAGACTGGACCCATTTACAAAAAGGTCTTTGGCGTTGGGCAGCCCTACCATAACACAAATCTTTGGACCAATTTCATGGTAATTTGGCTAATCTAACCAAGACTATTCTTATTTCAATACCTGTTTTTCTAGCTATCCAACCCCCTGAGAAATAAAAATAAATAACCAATACAGATGCTTTCCACAACACCTCCTTCAAATTAGATGAGAGTGAATCAATGACCTGGAAAGGAAAATTTTAAGGGCCTGCATGACGTAGGAAATGAAAAACAGAAATTGGTTTCTTTGCATGAGTAGGTTATGTCCTCTCCCATTGAATTATCTTACCACTAAAGTAAATGATCTTCTAGAGTTTCATTCAAAAATAAAAAAGTTGTATTTTATTGTAAAGAATATGCAGATTTTAGGACAAGAGCCTATGTAAACATGTATTCTGTCCAGAGATCTTGTTAATTTTGGGTTAAAAATACATATATATATATATATAAAAATAAAAAAAAACTACACAGAGGTCTACAATCAAAGTCTCTTCATGGCTTTATATCTTTGTAGAAAATAAAAAGAGAAAAACATTAAACAGTCTGTTTTGTGTTTTATAGAATTCTTCCTTCACTCATGGTGTTCTTTTAACATTATCTAGAATAAAGTCACAGCAATGTCTGACAAGCTCACGGTGCATCTATAAAAAGTCTAAAAATAGCTTTAACATCCAAATTCAAAAGTTTTATTAAGGATCTAGCATCGTTTGAGGGTTTTGTATTTAGAGGGCAGTTTCTTCCTTCTTCTGGTCTACCAACAGTTGGTCTTTTTCAAGTTGTTGAGTGACAGTGTGATAGCTTTTCTTTGACATCCTCCTAAATGAAGCTCTTGGGTGACGCATGATCCTAAAACCAGCCCACAAAGCCCTCACCTCCTTTAGCAAATCCTGTTTGATGCTGTCACTTACAAATATGTTGATGAAAGGGTCCAAGGCACTGCTGAGACTGGTCAAGGAGAAGGAAATACGGTAGGCTGGTCGGATTTTGTTCTCAAGTAAACAAGTACACTTATTCTGTTCACTGATATAAGAACGGATAAAAAGCACCACATGATAGGGGAGGTAGCAAATAATAAATATTGCAGTCATGGTCATCAAAAGTCCAATTATCTTGTGCTTCTGCTCCTTCTCCAGGCCTGGACTCCGATGGATAACTCGAACAATGGAGCAGTAGGAGAATACAAGAAGCACTAAGGGAATAAGAAAGACCACAAAGATACGGAAGTAGTTGACTCTAGCCATCCAAGGGTCCATCGGGTACTTCTCATAGCAAAGTTTCACATTTTGGCTTGAGTTGAAGAGTTCATCACGGCCAAGGAAGACTGAGTGAGTGCCAAGGATGATGAGCCAAACAACAGCACAAATCATCATGGCAGCTTTCATTGTTCGTAAGACTGCTGCTCGAAAAGGAAAGACCGTGGCAAAAAAACGATCTGCAGCTATACAGCTGAGGAAGACTATGGTTGTGTAGAGGTTGGCATTAAAGAAGAATCCAACAATTTTGCATGACAAAGCCCCAAAGAGCCAGTCCTCCTTGGCCGTGTAGGCTATCCATACAGGTAGTGTAAAAACATACATGAGGTCTGACGCACAGAGATTGGCCAGATATACCCCAAGCACATTGCCCCGTTTCACATGTTGGACTATAACACCAATAGCTGCCAAGTTACCAATAAGTCCAAAAGTGAAAACTATTCCATAAATAATAGGGAAGAGGGTGGCCTCATAATGTCCTGAATAATTACAGGTCTCTTCACATGCCATTGAAGGGTCTTGTTCCTTAGCAACAATCTACAAAAAAACAAAACCATGTCATTAAATTATCAGAAAAACATCAGAGATCATTAATTATTGGAATCTAAAGAAAAGTAAAAACAATACCAAAAGAAACTGAATCTTTTTTGTTAAAGGCATATAAAACCATTTGAAACGGCACTTCTTGGTAAATCCTAGCGGTTGTGAAACGCTAGGATTTACCATTGGAACAAATAAAGGGGACTTTCAGTCACGAAGTATAAAATAAAGTTCCTTTATTTGTTTGAAGCGTTTGTCGCACTGAGCTGGTCAGGCAGCCCAAGACAGTACGCTATTTTGCTGAGAGGTGATGTTTCCACCTCTTAAATAGCCGTGCGGGCACGGCTATTGATTAAGAGGAAACGTCACTTCTCAGCAAAATAGCGTTTGCCGTACTGAACTTCTCAGGCAGCCCACGGCAGAACGCTTCAAACAAATAAAGGAACTTTCAGCGTGAAGTATTTTATACTTCATGACTGAAAGTCCCCTTTATTTGTTCCAATCACTTTAATAAATAAATATATGTGTATTTGTGTGTGTGTTAAAGTAAACAACAACAAGAACAGCTTCTTGCTAAATAAGCACTTACAAAGTATTAGTGTAGCCACTGCCGCATCTAGATAAGGTTAACAGACATTACAGAATTGGAGTTCTACTGCCACATGATTTTTTCCAGCAAGTGGCATCTACTCTATCATGGGCAATAAACTGATCGTTGTTATAGAGGTTTCCTAGCAACACTTTCAATGAACTGCTGCTCTTTTGCCTTCATGTAGAGACCACAGCCCCCTTGTGGGGTACTGAGAGGAAGTAATGGACCCTGCACAAAATTAAAAATGTTGTTTTTGTGTTTTTTTAATTGTATATTAAGCATAACCCACTGCTTATTCCTTTTTTCATTGCAACAAATCCCTTTAAAAAAAAAGAGTGAGACTCAGTTAATTTGCATTTTCTCCCCCTATCTCTTTTTTTATTTGTAATCAGTAATGCACCAGTGTCTTGCTAACTAGGGGATTAAACTCCAGTTTGTTAGCCACAAGCAGAGCAGGACACAAACAGTGCCAAATAGGAACAGCATATGTCTATAGTTGTCAGTGATTGGCTGTGTCCTACTAATAAGCTATGCGTTAAAATATTTTAATCATGCATAGTAAAACAACTTAGCAATATACTTTGTTTTGCTCTCTTTTCCTGTAATTTTGGTCTGAACAATAAATGACTGTTAACATATAGACAGTGGCCATTCCGTCTTCTCCAGGTGCAAGCTCCGATTGGCTCCTCCAAAGAAGGAAAGTGGTGGGTTGAGATTGACCATTGAAAAACAATTGCAGCAAACAAGGTGTTAATCTAGTAACATTTAGACTCATGATACATTATGTTAATCTATTGGAAGACTGCAAGGCGTCCACTGTCCCTTTAATTTCCCATGCAAAAGGGCTTAATGCATAAATAACAAATCTGTTTAAAATTTAGGAGCCAGTGAGAATATTTAGGCACCAAACACTTGCGAAAAACAATTTATTTATTAAATGCCATCCGTTTATATTTATCCAGTTCTCCCTTTTGTTTGGATACCTGCAATAGTTTATTATTTATTCTTGTGAAACTGCAACACACTAAAATCTGTGCAAATCCAGATTTTGCATTTGGCAGCTAACGAATTACCCGAATGCACATTTCTAGTTTATAATTACTTCTTATAAGAACCTCTAAAACAGGTCCATTTCTGTGAGGTATTTGTCCAGCTGTCAGCTTGCTGGAAAGAGAAACTGCGCTGGGGAGAGAGCAGTTAGCAGGGAGTCAAATGTGCTCTTTAAAAATGTAATCCTGCAACCAATAAAATCAGATTGCTCTGGTTTTTTCCGCATATAGTATTTTACAATTGCCTCTATTTTTCATATGCATGTGTTTTTCTATTATGGTAATAGGTGTTTTGTGTCTTTTGAAACAATCTGGTCACCTTTTAGTTTGTGAGAAATAAAAAACAGCAAGAACTGCAGGTGAAAAGGTTTACACAATACACTACAACTTGAAGGAGAAATTTCAGTGATTCCAGTGAAACTCCTCCCCTGTTCAGCCCTCTAGCAGAGGCGGGGAAAACTCATTTTACAATGAGGAAAACAATGAAAAAGATAAATATAAATTTCATAGTGATTTTTGCATGTGCCGTTTATTTTTATTACAGTTTCTACTGTGCACCCAAATAGTTTGTTTTTTTTCCCTGCGTAAGTTCAATACGAATTTTATTTTTTCCATAAAATATGATTTTTGCTGAATATATTTGTAATGATTTTTAATGCATTTAAATTATTTTTTTACTTCGTATTTTAAATTTCAAGATTTTTTTTAATTTATTTTATATAAATGTTAAATTACAATTTTTTTGTGAGTCCTATTGTAATGTATGCATCTCCATCACAAAGCAGGGAACACCCCTTTATGTGACACTAATTCTGAAAAAAGCAATTTTTACCTTGGATATAATATACAATTTTAAAGAGTTTCCAATGTACTTATATTATCAACGTTGCTTCAGTCTCTTCATATTCTTTGTTGCAATGCACTACTGAACGTTATACCAGGTTTGCCAATAACATGAGGTTATATGTGCAGCCACCAATTACCAGCTAGCTCTCAGTAATGCATCAATGTTCCTATCCTTTTCATCAAAGGATACCAAGAGAACAAAGCAAATTAGATAATATAATTAAAATCGGAAAGTTGTTTAAAAAAAAAAAAAAAAGTATGCTCTGTCTGAATCATAATTTTTTTTTTCAAGTTTCATGTCCAGGTGCGCGAATAGTGTAGCGAGCTGCGCTTGCGCAGTTGCGCTTCACGCCTGAGTCGGCTTCTAGTTACCAGCACGAGTAAGTCAGTAACTTACATAGGGCGTATGGTGCGGCTCCTTTTGACTAAAAGAGATACCTGTCAAATCCCAAATTAAGAAAATGTGAGACAGAGGCTGTATTGAAGCAGGTATTTAAAAGGATATTTAAAAAAGGGACAAACCCTTTAAAGGGATACTAAACCTAATTTTTTCTTTCGTGATTCAGATAGAGTATGATATTTTAAGCACCTTTGTAATTTACTCCTATTATCAATTTTTCTTTGTTCTCATGCTATCTTGATTTGAAAAAGCAGTAATGTAAGCTTTAGAGACAGCCCATTTTTTGTTCAGAACCTGGGTAGCACTTGCTGATTTGTGGCTAAATGTAGCAAACCAATCAGCAAGTTCTACCAAGGTGCTGAACTAAAAATGGGCCGGCTCCTAACCGTTTATTACTGCTTTTTCAAATCAAGATAACATGAGAACAAAGAAAAATTGATAATAGGAGTAAATTAGAAAGTTGCTTAAAATTGCATGCTCTATCTGAATCATGAAAGAAAAAATGTGGGGTTAGTATCCCTTTAAGATGGTAATATAAAATGATAAATCATATATATATATATATATATATATATATATATATACTGCAATAAAAACTTCATTATTTATTTTGTTCCCCTTTCCTGTAATTCTATTCTGAAATTGTGAGCTTTTCAGTTCCTGTTAGAAATGGAAGTGCCGAACACTTTTATATTCCACACAGCCATTGGCTGCACACTCTAGTGACCTATTTATAACTGTCCCTAATTGGTCACAGCAGAGAAGGTAACCTAAGTTACAACATGACAGCTCCCATTGTTTTATAGACACTAAAACTTTACACTTATTTTGTCACTATTTAAAAAACTAATTAAAACTTTAAAAATACATCTACTTGTTATTCTCAAATAGTTTCTTTAAATGCATCATTCTATCTAGCATTTATTTAGTGTTTAATATCCCTTTAAGTGGCCAGTTTTTTTGTAAAGATTTTACTGGACAACTAAACACAGTACTATTCTAAATGTAGCCACCAATCAGCAAGCGCTATCCAGGGTTCTGAACGAAAAATGGGCCAGCTCATAAGCTGAAATTCTTGCTTTTTCAAAAGATAGCAAGAGAACAAAGAAAAATTGATAATAGGAGTAAAATTAAAATGAACAATGATGTATGATGTCCTCTTCCCCTTAGGACAATGTGACCTTTTCTTCTCAGCTATACAACGTGACAAATCACCAAATGGACATAATTGGAGGTTTCTTTGTCTGAAGTGTTAAAAACCCTTAAATATTTAAATGGTTTTATACTGGCTTTTAGGATTTAACACTTTGTGGTGGGGGGGGGGGGGGAGAAAGATACTTCCTATTTTAGTGTGAGAGCAATTAACAAACTTCCTGTAATTTATCAAGTTCATGCAAGACAGCGAGAGGAGGTACAGACCACCTGTGCACACAGTTTGGGACATTGCTAAGCACCTAAAGATTGACACATTCATTTTATACTATATATATATATATATATATATATATATATATATATATATATATATATATATATATATATATATATATATATATATAATACAAAATGTTAAGTGACCTAGAAGTAAATATGTATTGGTCAAACCCTCATATATATATATATATAAATTTGGGGGGGGGGGGGGGTGTAAAATAGTTTAGTTTTTTTTTTTTATGTTACACAGACCTAAAATGCACGCATCTTGTACATAAAGTATATGACAAAGCAGTTTCAGAAAAGATATATATAAATAAATACACACACACACACACACACACACACACACATATATATACAAACACACGCAATTGCACTTTATTTGAGCAATATCTATTTATCAATGTTTCTTAAAAACAATTGCATGATGGTACAAATAGACATTCAAAGTTGTAAAAAAATATTTTTTTTTATTCAATTCAAAATACAAAAACAATATGCACATTATTTCTACATTATTCCAGATTTGGTCTAACAAATTTAGTTTGTGACATACAATAATTGTTTTTGTGTCATAAATGCTTATGGTGAAGTAGAATACTGCAAAAAAACAAACAAAAAAAAAAAACACAACTTTAAAATATTGTGTTTTATAAAAGGGTGAACTCAGTTTATATTGTGCTTAATACTTCAAAAATCATTTTTGATATTTGCTGTCCCTATTAAAAAAAACAACAACAACCTGTAGGGCTTTTTACGCCATCAGTTTTATACAGAATTTCTGTGTTTCTGCATTTGCCAACTACTTCATTGTGAGGCTCCTTACTAACTTCTAAACCTATTTACAGAAAAACATACACTGCCTGTTTTTAACTCTATATAAAAAAGTAACACTGTTCCCTGATGTACCTGTCAAGTAATACACAATGGCAATCTACACAATATTATTATAGTGAGCACATCAATTATTTATCACCTCAAAAATGTAAACTGTTAGAATACTGAAAAATATAGATCAAATATTCTTGTTGTTAAAATAGCAACAAGTTGACAAAGTATTATTTTGGTACTTTTTTTGCCAACTATTTCTGAAGAAGCTAAAGAAAGGTTTGAACTTCATATTGCAAACACAGGCAATAGCAACATTACACACTATGCTTTGTCTTGTGCTTACAGTTCTTGTCCACAAGTAAGAGCATTGGAAATCTTCAATAAATAGCTTAATGCTGATGAGTTGGATTCTTTGATCCATCCTTTGCTGAACTATTATTCCAGTAGTTATCCCCCTCTGAATAAAGATTCAGCATTCTTTCCTTCCTGATGGGTCATTCCAGGTTCAAAGTGCATGTCTACCTTTTTTAGGCATGTCACAACTCCAAGTTTTTCAGGTCCATCTAGTGAGGGAAGGTTAGGTCTTGGAGACTTCTAAAGCCCCATCCTAGAATAAGCGCTTTCTACAGAGTTTCCTTGAAAAACATCAGACCTCCAACAATTTACAGTTACAATTGCACTCAGGATAGCCATGAGCACAGCCAACCCAACATTTAAAGATTGGTCTGTATTTTAGTTTGGGAGGTACATTGAAAACCTGTGTTTCTCAGGCCAGAGGCACCACACTCTGCTTTTAAACACAATGTCTTGCTTTTTTCTCTTTTCTGACAGGATGACAATAAAAACATAAATGCTCTTAACTCCATGAGGAGATCCCTTTTTATTCCATCACTCACAAAGATATTAATAAACGGATCTAGTGCACTGCTGACACTGGTGAGGGCAAAGGAAATTCTGTAGGCTGGGCGAACACTTCTCTCGAGGACACAGTTACAAAGGTCATAGTCACTTAGGAGGGAACGGACTAAGAGCACCACATGGTAGGGAAGATAAGAGAGTACAAAAATGATAGTCATGAACATCAGAAGTCCAGTGATCTTTCTTTTCTGCTCTCTATCTAATGTAGAGGTACGCTGGATGACTCCAATGATCGAACAGTAGGAAAAGACCAAAAGAACCAATGGGATGAAAAAGACCACAAAGATTCTGAAATAGTTGAGATGAGCCATCCATTTCTCCATAGGGTATTTTTCGTAGCAGAGCTCCACATTTTGGATGGAGATGAAAAGGTCGTCTCGACTCAGGAAGTAAAAATGTGAGCTTAGGATGAGGAGCCAAACCGAGACACAAATACAGATGGCACACTTCATGCTTCGGATTAACCGAGAACGCAAAGGGAAGGCAGTGGCTATAAAGCGATCTGCAGCTATACAGCTAAGGAAGGAGATTGTGGTGTAGAGGTTGGCATTAAAAAAGAATCCCACAATCTTGCACGTCAGAGCTCCAAAAAGCCAATCCTCTTTGGCGGTGTAGATAATCCATACAGGTAGAGTGAATACATACATCAAGTCAGATATGCAGAGGTTGGCCAGATAGATTCCCAAGATGTTCCTTCTCCTGATCAGTTGTATGATGACCATTACCGCCGTCAGATTACCAAGTAAACCAATGATGAAAACTGTGCTGTAGATGAAAGGGAACAGGATTGCCTCATATTTGTCAGGAAATGCACACGTCTCGTTACACATTGTCCTGTTTCCAGTCCTGGGAAATAATTTGAAAAAAATTAAGGAAGGGTAACTCAGAAACATACCTTTTTCACAGCAGATATGAACCATAGGCTCATGTATGTCCATAATTGTTTCTGAAGCGTAAAAGTTAATTATTTCTTAGGATAGCCTTATGCATAAGTACTAATTACGTTTACACTTCAGAAATAAAGTGCAACATTTTATCTCTTTTCATAATTATCTCCATAAAGACTGTCTACACCTCTATAAAATGTTACCTTCAAAGATTATTTAAAGACTTTTTACAGCAGAAGCAACTCCCAAAAAACTTACATCAAAAGAGACCTCTAATCCTTTCCTCCTGGTGTGTGACTTTACTGAACACCAAATGACAGACGACAGATTAAACTCCTTTAATGTTTCTCTCATGTCTACACAGTGTGACACGGGAAGCTGTATGCAATAACTTTACACCAGGCTTACAAAACTCCAGACTAGGCATTGCAAAATATCTGCATACAAAATAAATGGTTTTAAAAGCACTTCAGTTGTCATTTTGTTAGTAAAGCTTGTATTGTTTTGTAATCCAGGGACATACTGCTTGAAAGTTCTCTGAAGTAACTATTTTTATCTTTCTTGCTGATACATATATAAATGAGTTTATCTAGACAACTAAACTAATTTGGTTATGTTTAGTTTCCATCATACCATGGAAACACTGAAGTGGTGTATTATCTTCCTTAGCAGTCACTCTTCATCCCACATCCCCTGGCAGAATTCCCTGTGTCTTGTTTAAAGGGACTTTAAAAAGTAAACTTTCATGGCTCAGACAGAACATGCAATTTTTTAGAGACTTTACTTCTGTTATCAAATTGATGTTGTTCCCTTGTTGGAAAGAATACCTAGGTATGCTCAGGAGCAGCAATGCACTACTGGGAGCTAGCTGATTGGTGGCTGCATATACCACATCACCAAAGGTGTTCAGCTAGCGTTAAGCAAGCAATGGTATAGTTATAAAATGTTAGAGTTTTCTTTTTGCACGTTATGTCCCTTTAAATAGGGACATAAAACTCAAAATAGACATCGCTTGAAAATTTTTAAAACTAAAAACAAAACCATCTTTCATTGTTTGCCCACTTTTCCTGTTATTTCATAATTTGTTCATGTGGCTAAAGTGCACAGTGAACTTTAGATGTCTGACCTTGTAACAGGCTATGTAAAATGATTGCTTGATCACTTTGTAAGCTTGTTCATATTTCTCCCTAACTAGCCTCAGCAGAAGAGATAAGATACATATACTCAAGAGGGTTGTTTACAGGGTTAGGTAGTTGAACTGCAAACAAAATAACAGTTTAAAATGCTCACAAAAATGATTATGTATGCAGATCTTATGAATGAATGAATGAATGAATGAATGTATGAATGTATGTATGTATGTATGTATGTATGTATGTATGTATGTATGTATGTATGTATGTATGTATGTATGTATCTATGTATGTATGTATGTATATATATATATATATATATATATATATATATATATATATATATATATATATATATATATATATTATTATTATCATTGTGTCCCTTTGAGATATAAACTAAAGAAATACTAACCCTTAGGATAAACACTGCAAATAAGAACTGTGAGATAAAATTGTAAATCAATGTGCAAATAGTGCAAGATGATACCGTGTTGGGGGAGGGTTATGGACTAAGGGCTTTCTGCTTGTTTGATAGTGCACACACACACACAGGCACACACAGTCACCTTACAAAAGGCAAAGCTCCCTCTCTTATAAAATATTAGGAAATGCAATGAGACAGAGATGATGGATAAATAGATAAAGACAAAGACAGACAGTGTGCAAAGAAAGGGATTTTATAACTATTTCATGTGGGAAAACAATGTTATAAATTATCATGGTAATGTAGAAATCATTTTTTTTTTATTTTTTTTTATTTGAGAGCACAATTCAGCCTGTCCTAGACAACCTGTCCTGATATTGTGCATTTAGGAGGCCACTCTACATTAGACACGCAGCAATGACTGAGCCTGTTCTGATAATATACAGTCATGGAGGGTCACCCTACAGGAGACAGCCTATCCTGATAATCTGCAGTTATGTGACCCCCACAACCAGTATGGACTTAAGTCGATAACATGCAGCATTGGGGTGTCATTTTAGATTAGACAGGCATCTGCCAGTCGGGTCAACTTACTTAGAATGATGCAAGCACAGTTTTTGCCTGTCCTGATAATGTGCAGTCAGATTACATGACCCAAATATATATATATATATATATATATATATATATATATATATATACTCCCTATCTGAGCCTGTCCTGATATAACCCAATAAGATCTGCCCCAAACATAGTAATGTAACTAGCCTAACATGTCATTCCCTTGATGTTCAAACAAGAACAAAGCAATTGTCTTCAGCATAACTGATCTGATGCCAGCTATACAGTGTGTCAATTTATGTTCATATTGTGGTTACAGGTGTGGTGGGAGTGCCATATAAAAACGCTGTCTATATCATAAATCCTCATACATAACACACAGTACAAACAAAGTTATATAGAGAGGTCATTATTCAAACCTTATGGAAACAGCCCAAGGGGCCGATTTATTATGCTGCGAAAGCAGCAGTTTCCACGCAAGCCTTTCCGACTCGCCGGAAACATAAGTTAAGAAGCAGCGGTCTTAAGACCGCTGTTCTGTAACTCGTCCACCACCTTTGAGGCGGCGGACAGCAATAATCCCAATCAGATACGATCGGGATGATTGACACCCGCTGCTAGAGGCCGATTGGCCGCGAATGTGCAGGGGGGTGATATTGCACAAGCATTTCACGAGAAATGCTTGTGCAATGATAAATGTCAACAGTGTATGCAGTCTGCATTTATCAATGTCCACTCGCACATTGTTAAATCGCCCCCCATGTGTCATATTAAAGGGACAGAGAGATTTGTATTTAAAAATATTTAGCTATGCATAATAACTTTGCAATATATTTCCATTATTTATTTTGCCCCTTTTTATGTAATTTAGCTCTGAATATTAAGAAATGTCTCATTCTCAATGCCCTGCTGACTTATCAAGGCTAACCCTGCTACATATATATTCCAAATTGGCTTTAATCAATCAGATAACCGCTGCAAAACTATGTATATTATACTATTAACAGTGGCTGAACTTGTGGTCTGTGGACTAATGACCAGATTGGCTCCTCCAAATA